>NC_085930.1:187392500-188642500 GCF_028885625.2 Pongo pygmaeus | reverse complement strand
GCTTAAATTCAATATTAACTCAAACTCTTAAAAAAATTTCTGGAAAAGTCAACAGGGTACATCACAGAAAAGCAGGCAGCTGCTGACAGTTCTTTGGTGGAAAAGTAAGTTGCATACTTATCCAAGCTGCCCAAATGATTACCAAGCCAAGTTTGTTTTTCAAAAATAGGTTTTAAGATACACCAAAGAAATCATACAATACAAACATTTAACAATGAAGTTAAAGTATACAGCAAAAGCCATATATGACAATACACACAAATAATGTATAAAAGAAGCCTTTCAATCCTAGAAAACTAAAATGGGGAGAACTTACTGAAGGGTAACATACATAAATGAGTACTGATAGCAAGGAATAATCCTCAACATTTTCCCAATGACTGACTAAGCCTCAAAAAGACAGCTTAAGAAAACGATTAACATGTAATTTTTCTTTTTTCCTAGCCAATTCAGTTCTACTTAGATAAATCTGGTTACCAATCAATACATATATAAATTAGAGTAATTTTTTTTTCTGCTCAATTACTACCATTTTTTCTTTTTCACCTTTTCCCTAATTTTCTCTAGCAACACTTTTTCTTTTGTTTGATCAGTTGAACTCAAAAGATTTGGTACCTAAAATGAGTATCAACTGTCATTGGAACAGCACTTGGAAAATGCAATCCTAGAAAAGGCAAATGTGTAACTGAGGTGCTTGACAAAGTGAAGTGTCCATTCTCCACACGGTAATGTCTCCCATGTTAATCACTAGGTTAATGGCTGCTCCTGGCTAGATCACAGGACCCTGCATGATACTGGAATGCTCCCTGGTGAGGTACTGCAGAGGTATGTGCACAAACACCCACCCATTTAAGCTTTCAATAAATACAAGGCATCATTTTAAACCATTTCAGTAAATTAAAAATATTGCATTTCTATTAGCCTGCTTTGCTTCTTGAGCTGGCCTGGAGTGTTGTTCATGACATAGAAGACACAATAGTTAATTAGTGGCTACCCCAAGCTCTTTAGACTCCAGCACTTCTCGCTCTTCAAGGCTCAGCACCTTTTTTTGCAGCAATAATGATATTCTTTTTTTTTTTTTTTCTTTTTTTGAGACGGAGTCTCGCTGTGTCTCCCAGGTTGGAGTGGCACGATCTCAGCTCTGCCTCCTGGGTTCATGTCATTCTCCTGCCTCAGCCTCCCGAGTAGCTGGGACTATAGGCACCTGCCACCAGGCCCAGCTAATTTTTTTTTTTTTTGTATTTTTAGTAGACACGGGGGTTTCACTGTGTTAGCCAGGATGGTCTCTGTTTCCTGATCTCGTGATCCACCCGCCTCGGCCTCCCAAAGTGCTGGGATTACAGGTGTGAGCCACCATGCCCGGCCATAATGGTATTCTTCATTAGCATTGCCACTGTCATGGGGCCAACACCTCCAGGAACTGGAGTGATATAACCGGCTTTTTGTCTGACTCCTTCAAAATCCACATCCCCAACCAACTTCAGTTTGGCAGTTACAGGATCATGAACTCTATTTATTTCCACATCAATGACTGCTGCTTCTTCCTTGATCATATCTGCTGTGATCAGATTTGGAATACCTGCAGCAGATATTACAATATCTGCAAGAATTGTATGTTTCTTCAACTGCTCTTTGGGAGTATATCGATGAGATATTGTAACAGTGGCATCACCGCCGGGACGTTCATGCACCCCACCTGTGTGCAGTAACATTGCAATGGGCATTTCAACATTTTTTGACCTTCCAGCCACAACCACATTCTTCCCTAGGGTTGGAATGTCAGTTCGCTTAATTATTTCCCACACACCTGATGGGGTAGCCGGTAACATGGAATACTGGTCCAAACACATTCGCCCTACATTAATTACATGAAAGCCATCAGCATCCTTGTCTGGAGAAACAGCATTGCAGATCCTTCTCTCATCAATATGCTCTGGAAGAGGCAGCTGAACAAGGAGGCCATCTACATTATCATCATTATTCAGTTTACTGATTAAATTCAACAATTCTTCCTCTGAAATTGAAGCTGGTTTCACAATTGTCTCACTGTTGATTCCCACATCTGCAGCTGCCCTGGTTTTGCTGAGGACGTAGGAGTGACTTGCAGAATTCTCACCAACCAGGATCACGCTCAGGTGTGGCCGTTTGTCACCTGAGGCCACCGACTCTTCTACCTCCTGCCGCACTTCCTGCTTGATCTGCTGGGCCAGTTTCCTTCCAGAAATTACAACAGCTTCATCTGGAACTGCCGCGAGGTGGAAGGGGCGAGGGCGGAGGGAGCAGCTGTGCGCGGGCTGCAGCAGCCGGGCAGCCAACGTGGACATGAGGGAAGTCGCAGCTATAGCCTGTGCCGGTGACCGCGCCGGGACCTGTTTAATATTTTTAATTTTTAGTAGAGATGGAGGTCTCTCTATGTTGCCTAGGCAGGTCTTGATTCCCTGGCTTCAAGTGATCTTCCCTCCTCAGCCTCCTAAAACGTTGGGCTTATAGATGTGAGCCACTGCACCCAGCCCCAGGTTAACTTTGGAATGCCCTTGGCCCAGAGGAGGGGTCCATTCCATTGGTTGGGGGGCTTAGAATTTTATTTTTGGTTTACAAAGGTATACAATGTATTTGATATACATATATTGTGAAATGGTTACCAGAATCAAATTAATTAACACATTGTTTGTCATAGCTACCCACCGCCTTCTTTTTAGTGAGAATATTTAAGATCTATTCCTTTAGCAAATATTAAGTATATAATACAGTATTGGCCAGGGGCTTTGAGTCTGCCTTGCTGACAAGCTTTGTGGAGTACTCCGAGTAGCAGGGTTATTTGACTACTAGGAAAGACAACAGTTTGAGGTAACAATAATTTAAGAGACTCTATGAAGGGCTGAAAGAGACCATGAAGCTAACTAGCATTTGCCCAGGAAGGGCTGCCTGATTCTCCAGCAATTTTGCTTATGGAAATCTGCATTTTCTTGGTCTGGATAGTCAGCTGCAGCTCCTCACTAGTTTCTAATAACATACTATCTTGCTAAGAGGGAACATGATGGAGTAAAAACATCACAAGTTTTAGGATTCAACACGTGGATACAAATCTTAGTGCTCTTGGGCAAGATCTTTTAACTTCTTCAGTTTCTTCATCTGTGGGGTGAATAAAATAAAGTCTTCCATACAGGGCTACTGAGAAGATTACACAAGCACTTGGCAGAGTGCCTGGCTCATAATAAATACAAATACAAAGGTCTAGAGTTGTTATCTTTACTATTATTAATATATACATTAGTTATTTCCCTCTCTTGTGGAAACAATGGCAAATTTATTTCAGAAAGTTGTTCTTGAACAATATGAGAAATATCTTCTGTTTGGGGAGACAAGATAGTAAATTTCCCAACATATGCTGGATGGTCCTTTTTCTTTTCAATGTCTTATTTCTAAAAGACATAGTAGGGGAAGGGCAGACTCAGAGAGAAGTGTGTTGACTTATTGATTCTCAGGAGCTTTATTTCGAGTGACTATGGACATTGCTCCTGACCCAGTGAATGTCAGACCTTTGATATAACTCCTTCCAGTAATTGAACCCCAAACAAACAATACTATTCTTCTACTTTCTTTTCTCAGCTAAACACCTTTGACATATACTGATCATTTTTCTTTAAATCTTCCTAGACTTTCGGTTCAATCTTTCTTTTTTTCCTTCATTAGCTCTTGTTTACTCCCTTCTGTCTCTGTTGCTTTTTGCTATTCACAAATCAAGTTGGGTTGGGTGGTAAGAATCTTTTTACTTAAAATGATTTTATGATAACTCCAAATGTGAGAGAACAGCAAAGTGAACCAATAGTCTTTTTTTTTGAGACTGAGTTTCACTCTTTTACCCAGGCTGGAATGCAATGGTGTGATCTTGGCTCACTGCAACCTGTGCCTCCTGGGTTCAAGTGATTCTCCTGTCTCAGCCTCCCGAGTAGCTGGGATTACAGGGGTGCGCCACCACACCCAGCTAATTTTGTATTTTTAGTAGAGATGGGGTTTCACCATGTTGGCCAGGCTGGTCTCCAACTTCTGACCTCAAGTGATTTGCCCACCTCGGCCTCCCAAAGTGCTAGGATTACAGGTATAAGCCACCATGCCTGGCTAACCAATTATTTTTAATAGATTTAAAAAAAGAAGTTCAGAAAAGTGTGCTACTTCTCTGAAGTCACACAGCTCATAAGTGACAGAGGCAAGATATGAACTTAAGTTTTTCTAACCTCATAGCTCATGTTCTTTCAAGTATGCCATGCTTATTGTCAAATCTGGGAGATAAAACAAGCACACAGACTATTATAATTCAAGCTAAAGTGGGTTATAGTGACTTAAGTACACAAGAGTAGTTTAGACCAAGTACTGCAAAGATCAGAAACAAGAAGGGATGTGTTCCGTGGGCAAACCAGACATGGCTTTGTGGACTTGATTTGAGACTGGTCTCTGTATGAGACACTGCAGTTCGTGAGAATAGCACACACACACACACACACACACACACACAGACACACACAAAGGAAAATCCCAGCACCTCTTCTCAGAATTAGGAAGAGCCAAGTTTCTGTGGAAAATACCATAGAGATAAAGCTAGAAAGGACAGGTTGGGGCCAGATTATAGAAGGCTATGCCAGGTGAGCAGGAACATATAATTCAGTAAACAACTAGAAACTGTTGTAAGTGCTTAGCCAACAAGTGACTTAATCAGAGCTAAATTTTAGGAAAATGAATTCAACAATAGTATATTGGATGGATTAGGGCAGGGAAAAGCAGAAAGCTCTATTTGGTGCCATGAAGGATACACAGATGCATCAGCCTTGTGTTCTATGTTTAAGATTCTCATTACACAGTAACTTTTTACACACAAAGAAAACTTCAATGAAAGGTAGAATTTAATAAATGTCATTGAAATATACAAAATGTCATAGTAGTTGAAGGTTGAGGTGGCAAAAAAAAAATTGTTTTTCGTTAGTGTAGAAGGATAGATTTATTAGACAATCATTGTCAATGTGAAAATTTTGAAAAGCTGGGTCTGATTTCATGGACATTTAAACTTCCTTGAAATTTATATTTCAGCTCATACATAGACCCAAACAATTAGCTCACCATCTCTCCAACCTAGGAATTCCTTCCAAATACTAATGCCTAAAATCATTTTCTTTTTTTTTTTTGAGACGGAGTCTCGCTCTGTCCCCCAGGCTGGAGTGCAGTGGAACAATCTCGGCTCACTGCAAGCTCCGCCTCCCGGGTTCACGCCATTCTCCTGCCTCAGCCTCCCGAGTAGCTGAGACTACAAGTGCCCGCCACCATGCCCGGCTAATTTTTTGTGCTTTTAGTAGAGACGGGGTTTCACTGTGTTAGCCAGGATGGTCTCCATCTCCTGACCTCGTGATCCGCCCGCCTCTGCCTCCCAAAGTAAAATCATTTTTAAAAATTATATATTAGGATTTCCAGTGGCAGGGTCTGGGGAAGGGGCGGCAGTTGCCATGTCCAGTCGCTAAGGTGGCAAGAAGCCCTTGAAACAGCCCAAGACGCAGGCCAAGGAGATGGACGAGGAAGATAAGGCTTTCAAGCAGAAACAAAAAGAGGAGCAGAAGGAACTCGAGGAGCTGAAAGTGCAGGCCATGAAGAAGGGGCCCCTGGACACAGGTGGAATTAAATCTGGCAAAAAGTAAGCTGTTCCTTGTACCTGAGTCGATGGTGACCATTGATTTCATTCGTATTTAAACATCTGTATTCCCCGCCATAACGTCTTTTGCCACCTATAGCTGGAATGAAGTGTTGTCTTGGAGCCTGTTGTACATTTAAGAAAAAACTTTTGTAAAAATAAAAAATAAAAGATAAAAAATTATATATTACTATAGAAGAGCTTGGTGGCCATGCCTGTAGTCCCAGCTACTTGGGAGGCTGAGGCAGGAGGATCGCTTGAGTCCAGGAATTTGAGTCCAGTGTGGGCAACATAGTGAGACTCTATCTTTAAAAAAAAAAAAAAAGGAATTATTTAGGTATGCAAAAAGGCAAAGTTAAGAGTAAGAGTTTCATTTTTAAAATAAAAGAAAAAAGAGCAAATCTACAGTAAGTTTTATTTTTAGAGCTGCTGCTTTATCAACTAAACCAAGATGAAACACTTATTCATAAGATGACAAAATTTTTTTTCTTCTTAAATTCATTTCTGAGTTAATACATATCTGACTCATTGTCACCAAAGAGGAACCTTCTTGCAGAGACTTGTGCAGCTGCCCTAGGGTCAGTCTCTACCGAAAATACACTTACCTTCATGCAATGCTAATAATGTAAATGTTAGTTGAAATCTGATTTTGATTATAAATAAGATTTTATAAAAATTGACAAGTGGACTAGAATTTTCTTTGCAAAAGTGAGATTTTTAACAATGAGATTTCTGGTTTCTTGAGAAAATACAAACTCCCTAACACAGACTCATTTGCAATGAGAACGTCCATGAAACTCTCAGAAAGTAAGATGGAGCAGTGCAAATATCTGTAACAAGCAATAATGCCACATTGCAGAAAAAGCAGGATTAATGTCATTCTGATTCAAAGCTTTTAAGCTTGGAAATCCATCTGACAGAAAGGATAAGAACTCAAGTTTATTTCAGTTGAAGCAAAACAGGAAGAACAATAAGTAGCTAATTCTGATAATGGGAAAAGAGGGGAAAAGATTAGCTGAGCAATTGATGTTTCCAGATTGAATGAATTGGTGAAGTCTGTGGGATTTGGGTTAAATGTTGGGGCAAATTGGGTGAGGATGGAATGGTTAAATTCACCTACCTGATTTTTGTTTATGAGATCCAACTGGTGAGATAGAGAAACTTCTGAGGCATTCATTTACTGGAGACTCTGCTCTGATTTATTTAGCAGGAAATACAATATTCACAATGAAACCTAAGCGAAAGCAGTTGTGGAGCTGTTGGAAGATAGGCTTCTTTTTTTTTTCTTGCTTTTTTTTTTTCTTTTTTTTGGTGAGATGGAGGTTTACTATTGTTGCCCAGGCTGGAGTGCAATGGCGCGATCTCAGCTCACTGCATCCTCCGCCTCCCAGGTTCAAGCGATTCTCCTGCCTCAGCCTCCCGAGTAGCTGGGATTACAGGCATGTGTCACCACGCCCGACTAATTTTGTATTTTTAGTGCAGACAGGGTTTCACGGTGTTGCCCAGGCTGATCTCGAACTCCTGACCTCAGGTAATCCGCACGCCTCGGCCTCCCAAAGTGCTGGGATTACAGGCGTGAGCCACTGCGCCCAGCCAGAAGGTAGGCTTCTAAGAGCAGGAATAGGAACACACTCAAGCATCAGGTCAGAAAGTTCTGGCTCCATACGTCAGTGCCACCATTTACCAGCTGTTTGATTGAATATAGGAGAGTCGCAGGGGCTGCAGTGTTGCTGAAGCATTCTGGAGTTTCATTTGCACAGTGAGCACACTCTTTCCTTAGGTTGTCTAGCTACTGTGGTAGCTTGGAGGACTTGAAGATGGGGGGTTGGGAAGAGTAAGGAGGACCTGACCTCCCCATGCCTACCCCTGGCACTGCCTCAAGACCTTGAGAAAGATGCTCAATTCTCTGAGCCTAAATATCCCCTTTGCACAATGGGAATAATAATATTCCCTTACAAATCTGTTGAATGTAGTAAATGAGGTTAATTAATGTGAAGTGCTGTCTCCTAAATGCTCCATAAATGTATGTTAAATGTAAAAGATATCAAAGGGGAAATACTAAAGTAGGAAATTTGTTTAAAAGCAGATTGTTTCTGTTAAAAAATTCTCAATTCTGCACTGTTCCTAGATGAGTTTTGGTATCTATTTTCAGATATAGTTAGCCTTCGATATCTTCTGCATCCTTAGATTCAATCAACCTCAGGACAAAAATATTTGAAAAAAATTAAAAATAATAATAGAACAATAAAAAGTATAAAAATTTAAAAACACAGCCTAGCAACTATTTACACAGCATTTATATTGTATCACAGGTATTAGAAGTAATTTAGAGATGATTTAAAGTATACAGGAGGATATGTGTAGGATATGCAAATACCATGCCATTTTATATCAGGTACATGAGCATCCTCAGATTTTGGTATCCGCAGGGGTCCTGGAACCAATATGCCAAGGATACAGAGGGAAGAATGTATTTAGCCCTAATAGTTAATAATAGTTTTTTGTTTTTGCTTTTGCCAAAGACATTTTAAAGAAGAGAAAAGCAGTTCTTGTTTAAATCATCATTACCCTGCGAATACTGTGGCTGAAATTCAAAGGGCTGCGTTTTCCCAAAGAACACTTAAAAACAGGGGACTTTATCACGCTATGAGAGTAGAAGCTGGTTTCTCTCACTCCTGGTCCCTGAGGAGAGTGAATTGCTCTGGAAGCCCTTATTTGCTGCTGTCATTTGGATGGTGAAGTCGTAGAGCAACTCCCCTGCCCCTCCCCACATCACATTAAGACCTAAAATGGGCTGGGTGTGGTGGCTCACACCTGTAATCCCAGCACTTTGGAAGGCCGAGGCGGGTGGATCATGAGGTCAGGAGTTCAAGACCAGCCTGGTCAATATGGTGAAACCCCATCTCTACTAAAAATACAAAAATTAGCTGAGCGTGGTGGCGGGCACCTGTAATTCCAGCTACTTGGGAGGCTGAGGCAGGAGAATTGCTTGAACCTGGGAAGCGGAGGTTGCAGTGAGCCGAGATCGCGCCACTGCACTCCAGCCTGGATGACAGAGCAAGACTCTGTCTTAAAAGAAAAAAAAAAAAAAGAACTAAAATGACAGCACAAAGAAACATGAAGCTATAAAGGTAGCTCAGTGCTCAAATGTTACTACCTCGAAGTGAAGGAAAATTGTAAAAACTGTCCCAAGTCTTAGAACTCATGCCCTACTTCCACCCCACATTGACTATCTCACCTGCCAGGAAAAGATTCCACTTCTAGAAGCATTAATGTTGAACCAAGCATTTTGTTAGCCTGACTCTATTTGTTTTTAAATAGATATGAAGATACCTTTTTATCTGAGAGTGCGTTAACTACTTACAGAAGAATGAATGAATGGAGCTCCCAGAGATTGTCCTTTAGAGTTCTGCATTCATTTGCTCCCTCATTAATTGAAAATTGGTGGGTGCATGTGCTGTGCTAAGACTGTGGCTAGAATGTGATAAGAAATGAGTGAGACCCCGGAGAGAGAGCTTGGCATAAAACAGTCATCCAATTATAAACCTCCGAATAATGCAAAGTACTGTATTACATTCTAGGCACTACAAAATGAGCATAATTATACAAAGGGGAAAACCATGTGGAATGTAGCTTTAATACATCACACACTCTACCTAAACTGAATTTGCTATCATTAACAATTTCACTTGACTTTCTTAGAATTTAAACGGGCTTTTGAAAACATGATTTGGATATCCTGGTCCATTTAGAGAAAATGGCTAAGGAAGTCTGAATTCATGAATCCTTTTTCTCTTAAATATTCCTTGGGGTAAGAAGAGGCATTCAAAATCATTCTCTTGACCTTAGACTTTTGTTCTAAAGAGCAGGCTCTTTAATTTTTTGTTTGTTTGTTTATGATAATGAGATTGGCATTTCTACCAACAAATAAACATGTTTAGAGTAAGAGTTGGTCCACAGGGCTCCTTTTCATCTTTTCTTACCTCCTAAATAGAGTCTGAAGTCTGGTCTATGTGGCTTGGTATCAGTTCAAAGCAATTGTTTCCATCAGGAAACTATTTGCCAAATGGATAAACCAACTGTGGTACTTCCATACCATGGAAAGCTACACAGCAATAAGAAAGAACCAAAGTGTTACGCTAAGTGAGAAGAGACAGCCTCGAAAGGTCACATACTGTATGGTTCCCTTTATATGATAATCTCAAAAAGACAGAACTCTGGGGTCAGAGGACAAATCAATGATTGCCAAGAGTCATGGTAGGGAAGACAGGTGACTACAATTAAGGCTGTAAATGGATAGTATGAGGGAGATTTGGGGAGTGATGGAACTGTTCTGATTATAATGATAATTACATGAATCTGTACATGTGTTCAAAATCACAGAACTGTACACTAAAAGAAAAAAGGTCAATTTTACAGTATAATTTTTAGAATCAAAGCAAAGCCAAAACAAATTTGTAAGGAAAACAAGATGTTTTCCATTGTTTGAAATATCTAACAGAACATATTAGCGTAAATGAAATCAATGCTCTATGGGAGGAAGGAATGGAAAGACAGAATCTTAGATTGTTGGAGTCTCATAGATAATTATTCCAGGGTCAGCAAATGTGCTTGTGGCATATTATATTTCTGAAGTTAGCTGCAATGATATGTGCCATTCAACATGTTCCTCTAGATAAGTCCATCCAGCCTGGGGAACATGGTGAAACCCCATCTCTACAAAAATACAAAAAAATTAGCTGTATGTGGTGGCACACGCCTATAATCCCACCTACTCAGGAGGCTCAAGAATCACCTGAGGTTGCAATGAGCTGACATTGCGCCACTGCACTCCATCCTCGGTGACGGAGCGAGATCTTGTCTAAAAAAAAAAAAAAAAAGGTCTATGTCCCTATCACATGAATTTGTGACTGCCTAGACCAAGTGAGGATAGTGGAAGCAACACTATGTGATTGCTGAGGCTAAGTCATAAAAACGCTATGCATTTCCTCCTTGTTCTCTTGGAACACTTGCTCTTAGAACCCAGCCACTCTAATGTGAGGAATTCCAAGTAGCCCGTGGAAAGGCCTACGTGAAAAGGAACTGAAGTTTCTGCCCACACACCTGGCTGATCTTCCAGCTAGCAGCCAGCACCAACTTGCCAGCCATGTGAGAGTGCCATCTTAGTAAGAGTCAAACTATCTGAGGCTGCATGGAACACAGAACACGTCTGCCAAGCCCTGCCCACGTTGGAAAGTCATGAACAAATTAAATAATTGTTGTTGTCCTAATCCACTAAGTTTGGTGACTTGAATAGAGCAATGGATAACTAATATGTCATCTCATTTTTAAACTCACGTTTTTACTCACTTAACAGAAACAGATCAGAGTTCCTTCTGAAAATGTGTTCAGAAGAGTTCTTGGGATGGAATGAAGCTTAGAGGGCAAGAGTCCATGATTGATTAGTGAAGTCATCCCTGGACATAGTCTGAGAGATGGCACCAATGTTGTCTATTTGTCAATCGTATTAGAATTCAGCACCTTCATTTTATATAATTAAGACAGAATGCAGGCAGGGTAAGATCTGCTTAAGATCACACAGATATTTAGTACCAGAGCCAAAGCTCTAAATCAAGTCTTCTGATGTGCAGTTTAGTGTTTTTTCACTTTACCATGTCCCTTTCCGGGGACCTGAATTCCCTGATGTCCCTGAATTCCCTGATTCCAGGGACCTGAATGACAGGACATAGAGCAGCAGACATATGCCTGCATGCTTCTACTTCCCTCTCCCATGCCTGTGACAGATATCACTGACACTCTCTTAAGGTCACTGGGATGCACTTGGATGACAGATTCCAAATTCCCATGGTTAACGAGAACCTGAGTGGAAATACACAAAAGCTATAACTGATTTGTATCACCAGTGTTAGAGGAGTACAGCAAAGGTGACTCAAAGTACAAACTGTACTTTGATATGGAAAATGCATTGTGTGTGAGCAAGAGGGAAGGCTTTAGGCTTGACTACTCTGTATCAAGGATGTCTGTCTGAAACCACACATAGACTGACTTCTTACAGAATCTACTAGGGAATTGCTTCTCATGTCCTTGGGGAACTGTGCTGTAGATCCTGTTAGATAATTTCCATTTAATATTTTATAACTTATTTTGTTGTAGGTGAAATAAAATCTGTTACTGTAGTTATGATGTTGTATGTATCTAATTTGGCCTCATTTCAAACACAGTAGAATTGGAATGCATACAACACATACAGGGCGGTACTGAAGTATTGTACACTTTAATGGCTCTGTTCTTCACGGTGTGCTTGGCATCATCTGAGAGCAAGGTAGGCTCAGAAAAAAAAAATAGACCATTTCTAGGGTAAAACTTAAAAGCAGGATATACAAACCTATGGCACTATGGATTACAGGGTAGCTCACTGAGTACAGCATTCAGATTCATCCAATGTAGGACCAAGAGCAGAGCTTCTCTGAACTTGATCATAGTGAAGGAAAACACCCTGCAAAAGAAACTGTAACTACACTCCTAGAAAAACAATGACCACTTTCTCCCCTCTTATGATTCCGACTAGCGTGTGGGATGGGGTGAGGTATGCAGGTTATTTGCATTAAACAAGCAGCCAAGTGCATTCACTCATTTATTTGTTCGTGGAGTACCTAGCAAATGCAAGGTGCTCTGTTAAACACTATGGCGGACACAAAGATGAAACGGACAAGGATTTTGTCTTCAAAGGTTCTCTAGTAGGGACCCACCATGCTCTCTTAATAGAGTAGGATTTGAGAACATGGGCCTAATGAGTTAGAAATCTAATTATCAGCCAGTGGCACCCAAACAAAAGATCATGGGGCTTAATCCTTAGGAGTAGGATACATCTCTACGATTCTCTACACAAACCAGCAGGCATTAGAAATGTTAATAGCATGCCCCTTCACCTTTCTCTCTGCCTCCCTTCCCAGTCTCTCTCTTTCGTTCTTCGTGGATTTCATTATCATTGGAAAAATCATGAATTGCTGGATCACTTAGATGCATTACTATGCTCTTATGAAATTATTCCTGATGATAAAATTCTTTTAATCAGCTCCACTTTCAGATTTTCAGTATAGGCTTGTCCTTTAACAAGTAAGTTTTTTTTTTTTTTTCTCAGAAAAATATGCAGCAGGTATGGCAAAACAGAAATACAATATTCTTGGAAGTAGATTCGTTTGGATAATAATTAAACTTTCCTTTTTCTGTACTTGGACTTTATTCTTCTAGTAATTTCTTTGTCTACGTTAAATTTTCAGGAAGGTTGACGTTATCATTCTTTTAAACTCTTCAAAAGACAGTCAAATTCTTGTTACATCTTTTCAGGTTTTGTATTTTCTGTTTAGGAGCTGTTCATTTATATTTCCCCTAATCTTTTCTGGAATAGACTATCTCATTGCTTCCCACTGTGTTTTCCTAAATACCAGCAACTTGTTTTTCAACAAATAATCTTAACCCAACAATCACCTCTCAAAGCTTTATAACATCTGGTAAATGCTAGTGCACAGGAACAAGGCAGAAAAGAATCTAAAAAAAGAATATGGGGCCGGGATCGGTGGCTCACACCTGTATTCTCAGCACTTTGGGAGGCCAAGGTGGGCAGATCACCTGAGGTCAGCAGATTGAGACCAGCCTGGTCAACACGGTGAAACCTCGTCTCTACTAAAAATACAAAAAATCAGCTGGGCGTGGTGGCTTCTGCCTGTAATCCCAGACTTGGGAGGCTGAGACACGAGAATCGCTTGAATCCGGGAGGTGGAGGTTGCAGTGAGCGGACATCACACCACTGCACGGTGACTCCGTCTCAAAACAAAAAAACAAAAAAACAAAAAAACAACAACAACAAAAAGAAAGAATGTGGGCTTTGGAGTTGATCCAATCTGATGTCATGCAAGGCTCTACCAGTACCTTCGTGACTCCGATAAATTAATCTTACCAGGGCATCAGTTTGCTTATCTGTAAAATGGGGATAAAATTCACACTTCAAGGTAATTATGAGGATTAAGTACAGTATAAGAAAGCAGAGAGCATGATCCGTAATAGGCACTCTTTAACAATTTCCCTTTGCTTCCTCCTAAAAATGACAATGATAAAACTCAGGATTTAATCATTGAAACATAAATAGTTACAGATGCAAAACACTCATGTCCCAACGAGCTCTTCTGACACTTTGATATGCAGAATATTTGGCATTTCTCTTCTTTCTTCTTAATGGAAAAATGCTCCTAATATTAGTAAAAATGAAAATTTTGGGGGAAAAAATTATCCACAGTTTCTTTATCTGTGGATAAAGAAAATAGAAACAGCTGCTTCTATTTTTGTCATGGCCTGGCTTTTATACAAAACGGTCACATTTTCCCCACAGTCACAAACAGGGTGTGCTTATCATGGCATCAGCTCTTTCAAGGGACTAATAGATTTATTCCAGGTGATAGTGGGAAGCAGCTAGAGAAGGAGGATTGGAAGGCTGAGGGGGTGTTAAAGTTATCTGATGATATTGTTCGAACCCTTCTCCGGCACAGAAACTCCACAAAGAACTCCTCTGCAGTTTTCGCTACCCAGGGCTGTTTCTTTAAATTGTTTGACGTCAGAGAAGGAATGCTATAGCAACAGTCTGTCAAACTGGAATTAACTCAGAAGAAAAATGGGGGTGGGGAGAGGAAAAATGCTCCCAGGCGGTACTGACTTCAGAGGAAGCAAATTGGATAGATGCATTTATTTTATGACATTTTAAACATAAAACACCCAGATAAATGTGGAAAAAAAAAAAACTCGATTGAGATGCATGTGGTGTTTAACTCACGCAGAGAAGAGCGACTTGGCAGGGATATCTGGAAGGCCTTCCAATTTTATCAATGACAATAGGAACAATAACTTCCAAGTATTGGCCATTTATTTGGAGGCAGGCTTCATGCAAACATCACTTCATTTAATATGCTTAGCACCTTTATAAGGCAGGTATCAATATCTTTATTTTGGCGATGACGAAACTTAGGCCCGAGACGGTACACGGTCCTACAACTAGTGATGGAAGAGCGGGGACTGCAACGCAAGGTTGTGCAACTCTGGGCTTCAGTTTACTTTCTGACATTTAGAATTCCAGAATGGGAAACCTAAATGGGACCTTTGGGGTCTTCTAGCTCTGCCCTTCGATCCTGCTAACAAGCAAACTGGCGCCTGTCAGCGCCAGAAAGGAAATTGGCCACGCCACTTAGACGGGCACTACTTAGCAGCGTGCCCCGGCGCCACACCAACAAGAAAACGAAACTGCCCGGGAATGAATGTTTTTCTTCTCCTTCTGGCAGGAAACGAGAGAGAAAATAGGAAGCAGAAGCTGCGCGCGGCGCCCGCTCCCTTCGCCCCCGCCCGGGCTGCGCGCGCTCCGAGGGTCTGCGCGGCCCCGGCACGTCCCCGCCGGGCCCGCGCGCCTCGTGCCTCGCGCCTCGCGCCTCCAGCCACGTCCCCGCCCCGGCTCCGGCGCGCCGGGGAGTTGGCTGCTGGGAGGTGCGGGACTGGGTGTGGCCGGTGGCTCTGGTCTCGGCGGTGCGCTGCGCTCTCCACGCCGGCTCCGCGCTCCGGGGGTTGCTGAGCGCCCAGCGGACCCCTGCAGCGCGCGGTCGACGCGGGCCCGAGCTCCCTCCAGGTAGGCGGCCAGCTCGCGAGCGGCGGCTCGTCGGTGCGCCCGGCGAAGCGATCCCGGGCTTCTCGTAGGGACGTGGGGCTCCGCGAGCCACCCCTGCGGAACGGGGCCCGAGTGACGGCGCGGGGCGGGGCGGGTCTCTCCTGGCTCCAAGACTGAGGGCTCGGGCGGCCGACGCTGCCCGGGAGGGACGGGGAGGGCGCGCCTGTGTCGCGCTCCGCTGCCGCGCGGGAACCGGCCCCACGACCGCCAGAGCAGGCACTTCCCGGGCGGTCCAGACCGCTCGCCCTGGGCAGCGAGGAACGGCCGGCGGTCCAAGTCCTGCAGAACCCCCGGGTTTCTCGTCACTCCCCGAGGCCTCCTTCCAGGAACTCAGAGCACGAGCCCGTGCGTGCCCCCAAAATAGCGGGTATTCGGGACTGCCCAGCAGGGCTGTTGGGTGGAGAGTGCTGGGAAGACTCATAAAAGTTCTACGCTGAGTCCGAAATTAGTCCAATGGTTTTGTTTCAGATTTATTTTGGAAATGATATAATGTCCAGAGTTTGGAGATGGGAGGGGATTAATGAATTTTGAATACTTGTGAGTTCAGTACAATAAAAAGTGTTTTCCTTTTCTCTCCACCTTTTTCTGCTTCAGAACACAGATGATTGCCATATACTTTGCTATGTATTGCTATTCGCTAAGGGAATATTGAATTTTCAGAAGTTTAAAACCAGGCTTTCATTTGTTTATACAAGCAATACTTTGTTATTTTGCGTCTCCTTGTGTTCCCTTTTCTCCCACTCCTTCCCTTTCTCTTTCCATAAAGGATGAGGATGCATCTTTCTCCCTCTCAGCCACCGACAAAGTAGCGTGGCGTGTGGATTAGCGGGAAGTTTTCTTAAAATGTTCAAAATTTAATTGTTGATTAGAACTTTTATTATGAGTCCGCCTCAGTGTTGCAAACAGAGTTTATGACCATTAAGTACATCTTCTAGGACAGAGAACACACGCTACTTAATTTAAGATGGGAGGGAAGTCATTTCTAGTCGGAGAGGAGAACGGCTGATTAGGTGCGTTCAAAATTGTGTGCTTTGAGTCTCTGCCATTGTTCATTTTAATACTCTTCAGGTGGGGCTTTTGGTTTACTACTGATTCTAGCCTCTGAAAATTTACTGTATATTTCAGTATATGGCTTAAAGACATTTTAAGATTTTCCATGTTGCATTTTGGTTTGTAGATGAATTTGAAACTGAAATAGAAACTTTTAAAATATCATCTCATTGAACGTTGTCAACCCTCTGTATATACATTTATAAAACTGATTAATACAGCTTGTGATGTTTTAGGTTGGTTCAACTCTTTGTGGGCCCATAAACATTATTTAGGAAGTTATTCCGAGTCATTGGCCTTTGTTAACCTGTGGAATTGTTTCTTTTAAACAATTGGCATGTAAGTATGTCAGCACATACTTTTACACTTTAAAAATAGACTCTGGGGCAATTTGAAAATTAAGAATTGGAACTAAGTGTTGGACATTTTTCTGCCCTTACCAAATACTGCCTGAGATGGTGTGATTTCTCTTAGGCGTGTTATTGAAGTCAGCTGGCTGTGTCATCAGTTTCTTTACCTTGCTGACTTTTAATCTGCGTCTCTTATGGACTTATTTATTAAAATATCTCTTCTGGGCTGGGGCAGTGCTGTAAGTTATTCTACTTATATCTCACAGTAACACCATTATCTACTTCCACAGGTAAGGAAATTGTCTGAGGTTTTAAGTAACTTGGCAGTGGTTATGTAGGCGTTGAGTAACTCAACTGGGATTCGAAGCAAGACCCCTCTGTTTCCAAAGTCCATGTTCTTTCCCCTGAGCCATATTAACTTAGTACGAGGGCATGAGGAGTGACCCTCAATTACTCATTAGCATGTGTGTAAAATATCCAAGACATGCCAGAAACATGTTTGTTTTTCCAGCATGATCATTATTGTCTGTCCCATGTTTTTATACAGCTCCTCACATCAGCCATTCTCTTCTCACCACTCTACTCCTAGTTAAATGTCTTCTTCCAAGTTCAAAACCTCCCTTTTGCCAGGGCACAGTATATCCTATTGATATTAATAGGTAGTGATGGCTTAATTATCTTGATAAAATAATAACTCCATTTTAATGTGGGTTTTCTAGAGATAGAGTTATAACTAATTTGGAAGGTTACAAACAGGACGGCAATCTATTTTGGGATATGAGAACCCTTTGATATCCCTCAAATTAAACTAGAGGATATTTTGATAGATATTTCCCTCTGCAATTTATCATACTCTCTGCTGCACCTTCAATTTGTCAGTTACTACAGAATCATTTACATTATTGTACAGTCTCCCATTTTAAAATAAAATTGTTTCTTGATCCAGTGTTCTGCTTCAGTGACTGCCTCATTTGTTTTTATTTATTTATTTTTATAAATAGAAGCGAGATCTCGCTGTGTTGCCCAGGCTGGTCTTGAACCCTTGGGCTCAAGCGATCCACCCACCTCAGCCTCCCAAAGTGTTAGGATTACAGGCATGAGCCACGGCGTCTGGCCCTGCCTCATTTCTCTACCTCACCTTGAGGAAGCGTAGTTTTTTGACAGAACAAAAAATAAATACAGGAGCGATAACCAGAAACTAATTAGTTACCTACAGGCACTGGGTAGGAACTGAGTAAATGGGAACAACAGAAGGAATGGCCTTGTTCTGAATATACTTTTTTGCATAGTTTTGAGTTTTGGAAACTGTTAGTCTTTTTTATGTTGAAAAATAAAATTAACAAGATGTGGAGAGTGGGACTCCAAAACAATACAAACAGCAACAACAAACCGTGTATTTCTGTGAATAATGTAAACTCCCACAAGGAAAAAAAAAATCCCAAGTAAGTTTTGAGCACAGGATTAAAGATTAAAGAACTGAAAAAATAACCTTGAACTCTGTGTAGTAGGCTATTATTTGTATGGTAGAGGTGTAGCAATTCTGAAACTATTTTATGTGCATTATAGGATTGAGCAAATGGGTAAATTCATTGATATTTTGGGAACTGGGGTTTTCAATGTGGAAGAAGATAAATAAAAATAAGAAACAGGCCGGGCGCGGTGGCTCACACCTGTAATCCCAGCACTGGGCGAAATGAAAAGTTAAAAATAAAACTTCAAACAATAACAATGCAGCTTTGCTTCAAAAAGAAAATCTTTGAAAGACTCCATGTAGGCTATCTCTACTCCCTATCTGCCGTCTTCTTCTGAACCCGCTTCAGAGACACATTATCCCTCCTTATTCCATGAAACAATTCTTCTCCAGGTCACCAGGGATGTCAGTCTTGCTAAACTGGATCTTCAGCCACATTTGACACAGGCAACAGATAACTCCTTCCTTATCAAAATGTCGTTTCCCCTTGGCTTCTGGGACACCGCTCTTTCTGATTTTCATCCTGCCTCATTGGCTACAGTTTCTCATTCTTCTCCATCTCAGTCAATGGTACCACCATCTACCAGTTGCTCAGGCTAAAAATTCTAATTCCCCTATTTCACTCATCCTAAATCTATTCCTTCAACAGCAAGTATTATGGGCTTTACCTTCAAAATCACTGCAGATTGGACCATCTTTTTTAAAAAGTTAATTTGACCATTCCTATCACCTACACTGCCACCACCGCCCTGGTGTCAAACTGTATTCTTCCCTGGCCTGGATGACTGCAGGAGCCCCCCAACTGGTTTGTCAGCTTCCACTGTCTGTCTCCCACCAGCCAGCATGAACTTTAAAAGAGGTAAATCAAAGCAGGTTATATCTCAGTCATCAGAACCCATTATTGTTAGATAAAATAAAAACGTTTTAGCCAGGCATGGTGGTGCATATCTGTGGTCTCAGCTACATGGGAGTCTGAGGCGGGAGGATTGCTTGAGTCCAGGAGGTCAAAGTTGCAGTGGGCCACGTTTGTGCCTGGGCAATAGAGTGAGACCCTATCTGAAAAAAAAAATCAGGTTTTTTTTTTTTTTTTTTTTTTTTTACTATGATCAAGAAACTGTGACTGGGCTCTGGCACACTCTTCTAGTCTCATCTGCTGCTCTCTGCCCTGCTCACTCTCTTCCAGCCTCACCATCGTCACTGCTGTAGGTCCAGCAAGTCAGGTTAGTTTCTGCCTGGGCCTTTGCTTGCTGTTCTGCCTGGAATGCTTTCTCCCAATGAAGACATAGCTCATCCTCTCATTTCATTCAGTCCTTACTTAATTTATTTGAAAATAGCCTTCCTCCTCACCCTCTAACCTCTTGAAGTTCTTGCAGTTTTTTTCTTGCATACGACTTATCTGTACTTAAAATTATGTTATTGATGTGCTTTATTATTTATCTCCTAGACAGATACAGAACAAAGCACTGTGGCAATGGGAAGTTTTGTTTTGTTTACTCCCGAATCTCTAGAGCCTGGAATATGTTTGGCACATGGTCAGGACTCAGATATTTGTTGAATGAAGGCATGAATGCATGAATTAATATTTGCTGTATCTTAGCTAATGCCGTTTCAAATGGAGAAGACAGTTTCCAGAGAATCTTACAGTGTTAGTGCTATGTAAGGTGTTTGGTGATGCTGCTAAAGCTTCTCTGAAAGCTGACAAGTTATCAACTTTGAGTGTTTCACGTTATCACCTTTCTTTTGTATGCCCTCTGGTGGAGTGATGGTAATAAGTCTCAAGTGAGTAGAATAGATCAAGAAACTAAAATGCAAGAACCTAGATCACAAACTGGATAATTAACTTAAAAAAATAGATTTGAAAATTTTAATTTTAGTTAAGCCTCCTGAATAATTATAATAAGATTAGAAAGAAAGAAAAGAAAATGAGCCACAGATTTGAAGAGATATCTGGCTTAGGATGAAAAAATAACCTATTGAGCACACCCAAAATGTTTGGATCTCTTAAAAGAATTCCTGCTGAAATATACTTCTGTCCCTTGAAGTATTTTAATATTTTTCCATCTTTAGTTCAAAGATCTCTTTCTCTCAATCATAGTAATAATTTCAGTGAACCTTTATTGACTTTACCATGTGTCGGTTAACGTACGCAAGTGGTGAAGCCAGTGTTCAAACTCCAGCAGTGGAGAACCAGAGTCAGTGCCCTAAATCATCATGCTTCACTACCACCTTTGTGCGAAGGTCCTGTGGATGATGCAGGGACCGGAGAATTTCCTTTGGAGCAATAGTTATGGACAGAAAAATGCTTGGTAAGTTCACAGTGTGTGTTCCTCAGTTCCATTTTCCAGTATGTTTATAGAGAGCCTTTTCTTCCAGAATTGCTGAAAGATGTGTTATTTTATCTTTTTTGAAATAGAAATCACATGAAATGTTTCTACGCTCAGATGCTACTGACTTGCTAAAATAATATAAAGTTTCTCTTAGTGTATATATTTCATATTTATGGCAGTAACAGCTTAATTGTTCCTCCGCTTTTGGCTTTAGCAGGGTTTGTTCATATACTGTATAGTTATTACAAAGGAAATTTAGTATACCTTACTGGGTAAGGACAAACTCCCACCGAGATGCTTATCTTGCAGTAGGAACCCTCTAAAAAAGAATTCACTCAGAAGATATCATTATTCTTAGTATCTCTGCAAGTCAGAGCACTAACACTGTCTTCTTAATAGCTGCATAATGTTTCATTGTATGAATGCATCGTATCTACTCTCCTATTTATATTTTGAATTTTTTGTCATATAAACAATTGGTTAATGAATATCCTTAAACATTAATTCTTACCTATTCAAAAGTGTTGGCCAGTTGCAGTGGCTCACGCCGGTAATTCCAGTACTTTGGGAGGCTGAGGTGTCAGATCTCTTGAGCCCAGGAGTTCAAGACCAGCCTGGGCAACATGGTGAAACCCCATCTCTACAAAAAAAATACAAAAATTAGCCAGGCATGATGGTATACGCCTGTAGTCCCAGCTACTTGGAAGGCTGGGGTAGGAAGATTGATTGAGCCCGGGAGGCAGAGGTTGCGGTGAACTATGATCATCCACTGCACTCCAGCCTGGGTGACAGAGGCCCTGTCTTAAAAAAAGAAAGAAAGGAAAAAAAAAGTATAAAGTACTCTTTTGAGAAGCCATGCTGTTTCTACTCTCTTACTTTTAGCTTGTCATGAATTTTCAGCTGTGGAGAAATTGATGAAATCTACTTTCTCTGTGGAACAGATTCTATCAATTTCTCTATAGCTGAAAAAAGAATACTACTTTGGGAGGGACAAGATGAGGACGATGGCCCCTATGCTCAAAGAGCTAATAATCACTAGGCTCTTATATAGGATTTTTAATTTTTTTTTTAATGGCAACACTTAGCAATGGCTTGACTCAGTTTTTTTCTCCTTATTTTTATATTCAGTTTTTTAACTAAACATCTTTACCCAGAGATTGTTTAAAATATGAAAATTGGTCATTAACTACTTGGTAATGTGAAATCAAAAACCCAGTAAGGCAGCTTAAGCTGAATGAGGTTTTATGTCTAATTGGCATGTGACGTAAATTATATACATTGTGTTTAGGATAGTTAAAAAGGCTTACGGTGGCTAGTTTTTATAAGGAAATAATTTAAGACATTCTAGAATTCTGCAAATTAAATTATGTATGTATGTATGTATGTACTTTTTGAGACAGAGTCTCTCTCTGTCACCCAGACTGGAGTGCAGTGGTACGATCATGGCTTACTACAGCTTTGACTTCCCAGGCTCAAGCAATCCTCCCATCTCAGCCTCTCAAGTAGCTGGGACTATAGGTGCATGCCACTGTGCCGGCGAAATTGTGTATTTAAATGGAACATGGTAGGCAGTTAATTACTTGAGGAAATTGAAATTTGTCAACAAGCGATCTTAGTTATCTGCATTACGTATTAAATGGGCTCTAGGGAAGCTGTTGAGAGGTTAAAAAAAAAAACCACCCTGAAAAATGTGATCTCCTTGCCATGTGGTCTAAAAAACAAAAAAACTTAGTATTTAAAAATTTTAAACTTAGATATTAGTTTTCATGGTTTGTGTTAACCTTACTATGGGAATTAAAATTTATGAACAAGAGATTTCATTTGGTTCATTAATTATTGAATATATCACCAGGGAAACTCTTTGGGGGGAAAAATGAAAAAACCACAGACTCCTCCTTGCTGTAAGACATGAAGAAGATAGAGATAGGTTAGTATGTAAATTTCATTCATGTTTATGTGTTGACTCACCTTTTAATGCAAAAAAATCTTTGCAAAGGTTTTAGAAATGATGACTAGACAGATTATGAGAGGATACTGAAGAATCGGGGGGATTGTGTGTTCTCTTAAGGCGTTTAAGAGCAGTATTGGTATATGTGATAGAGAGTATTGTAGGATAAAAACATCAATAGGAAAATCAGCAGTAGAACAAAACTAAATGTGACTATATGTAACAAAAAATGAATATTCTATTCAAACTGCATGGTAGAGATAAGACCCTTTGAATGATAGATTCTGAGAGCATTAGTGGTAGGGGTAGAGAATTGGGGATGGGATGGAATCCCAAATAACTTGAGTTATTAATTAGCTGCTAATCTAAACCTGAGACAGTAATTGTATAATATTTTGGTAAATGAAGTGTGATCCTGAGGTAGCAGAGATGGATATCTGCTCATCTCAGAACAGTATCATCGTAAGTACACTTATTTGTTAACTAAAACCTCTAAAATTTTATCTTATAGGTAGGCATTATGGCTTTGTTAAGAAAAATGAAATCTACAGTGAAAGACACTGGATGCTGTATTCTATTTCTACTTATTATTGGTAACTTTAAGATATTTTACCTTTTTTTTGAGACGTCTCACTCAGTCACCCAGGCTGGAGTAAAATGGTGAGATCTCGGCTCACTGCAACCTCTTTCTCTCAGGCTCAAAAGATTCTCATGCCTCAGCCTCCCAAGTAGCTGGCATTACAGGTGTGTACCACCACACCTGGCTAATTTTTGTATTTTTAGTAGAGATGGGGTTTCACCATGTTGGCCAGGCTAGTCTCGAACTCCTGACCTCAGGTGATCCAACTGCCTCAGCCTCTCAAAGTGCTGGGATTACAGGCATGAGCCACCATGCTCAGCCATAAGATGTTTTACTTTTATTAAAACTATGAACATAAGGAATTGTAGCTACCTTTCCATGGCTATGGTAATTGCACAAGTTACATTTTGTCCTATGAAGCAGAGTTAGCAAATAAGCTAGATGGTGATGCTTGTGAGGCACTCATAAACATTTGTTGGATGAAAATCTGATATCCCCAGTTGTCATATTCTAACCCTTTAATGGTGGGATTGATTTTTAAAATTTTTGTATGTAACCAAAAATAATATATAACCAAGTCTGGTAAATTTAAAGGGTTGTTTCTGGTAAAACAAAAGCAAGTTATGTGACTTTAAAGTGATACAAAACTGCCAGGTATGGTGGATCACACCTTTCATCCCAGCTGCTCAGGAGGCTGAGGTGGGAAGACAGCCTGAGCTCAGGATGTCAAGACAAGCCTAGACAACATAGTAAGGACCCCATCTCTAAAATTTTTTTTTTTTAATTAGCTTGGCATGATGGTGCATACCTGTAGTTCCAGCAACTTGGTAGGCTGAGGTCGGAGATAATTTGAACCACTGGGTTCAAGGCTGCAGTGGTGAGCAAGGATGGCAGTGCCACTGTGCTTTAACCTGGGCAACAGAACAAGACCCCATCTCTTAAAAAAAAAAAGTGACATAGGACTGTGTGACTTGGTAACGCAGAGATAACTACATGTGGTTGTATAAAAAAAATCCAAGAGATGATAATGCTTGAGTGGGTCATGTGAGAAAAGACAGGCTAAATGTATGATTTTAAATTTACATGATCATAATTTATGTTTCTAATGTTTAGTTCACAAAATCTTAGAGTACTAAAACCAAGAGGCTCCTCTTAAAGAAGGTAGTTTTAGGACTAAGTAAAAGGAAATGTCCTGCTGTTTTACCGAGCTGACAGTAAATTTACAGAACTTGTTACTTTAAGAAGTAGTACAGGTGAAAATATAAGCATACTAAAAATGGGTTCAGTGAATTCATGGACAATAGTTTCAAAACGTATTGTGTAAAATTTAAGAGAAATCCTTAGTGTGTTGAGTTCAGCCACATTCTCATAAACATTTGGTTTCAATGATGTAATACTTTAAATACAAGTTCTGTCATAGCATTTACACTCTAATATGATTATAGTGATGAGCCCCATAACGATGTTTCAGTCGGCCAGGCTTGGTGGCTCACGCCTGTAATCCCAGCACTTTGGGAGGCCGAGACAGGTGGATCACCTGAGGTCAGGAGTTCGAGACCAGCCTGACCAACATGGTGAAACCCCGTATCTACTAAAATACAAAATTAGCCAGGCGTGGTGGCGGGCACCTGTAATCTCAGCTACTCAGAAGGCTGAGGCAGGAGAATCGCTTGAACCCAGGAGGCGGAGTTTGCAGTGAGCTGAGATCATGTGCCACTCAGCCTGGGCAACAAGAGTGAAACTCCGTCTCAAAAAAAAAAAAAAAAAATGATGTTTCAGGCAATGAGTGGACTGTATATAGGGTGATGGTCCCATAAGACAATAATATCTTTTTTTTTTTTTTTTTTTTTTTTTGAGACGGAGTCTCACTCTGTCACCCAGGCTGGAGTGCAATAGTGTGATTTTGGCTCACTGCAACCTCTGCCTCCTGGGTTCAAACGATTCTCCTGCCTCAGCTCCCAAGTAGCTGGGATTACAGGTGCCGGCCACCCAGCCTGGCTAATTTTTGTTTGTTTGTTTTTGTATTTTTAGTAGAGACAGGGTTTCACCATGTTGGCCAGGCTGGTCTCAAACTCCTGACCTCACGTGGTCCACCTGCCTTGGCCTCCCAAAGTGCTGGAATTACAGGCATGAGCCACCATGCCTGGCTTTACCATGTTTTTACTGTCTTTTCTATATTTAGGTATGTTTAGATACACAAATATTTACCATGATGTTAAAATTGCCTGCAGTATTGAGTATGTAGTACAGGTTAGTAGCCCAGGAGCAATAGGCTATATACTATACAGCCTAGGTGTATAGTAGGCAATACCATCTAGGTGTGTGTGAGGACACCCTATGATGTTTGCACAGTGATGAAATTGCCTAAGGACGTGTTTCTCAGAGCATATTCCCATCGTTAAGTGATGCATGGCTGTATTGTTACTTACCTGTTTTTCCAATGGATGAATGTTTCTGATGGGGTGTGTTTCTGTGCCTAGCACAGGGTAGCTGTTAAATACATGTTTGTTGAGTGGAAGAAGGAATCACATGATGATTTAGATTGACAGTAGATCGGAATAATACTCATTTCTTATGTGCTTTTAGGAGTATAGGTGAAAATAATAGGAACAATGCAGAAGAAAATCATTTTGAAAACTTACCCAAAATGTTGACTGGAAAAGAGTTTAAACTTATTCATTTAAAGCTGCTACTGTATCTTTCTCTCTCTCTCTCTTTGTATATATATATACACACACACACACACAGATATATATACATATATACACAGATATACATATATACACATAAATACATATATACATATATACACATATATATAGCAATTTTTAAAAAATGCACTGAAAGAATAGAAACATATCAACACTATACTTAAGACATGTACTCTGCATTAGGTTTTAATTCCATGAATTCCTATTCATTTTTTATTTTTATGCATGAAATTTTACTGGGTATTAGAATTTACCATCCCTGTTTAGGTTCTGCATTGATGACATATCCTGTTCAATGTCATAACCCCTAATTATTAACCGTGTTCACCCCAAATGGATCCATTTATGATACATGGAGAAAGAACTTGTTTTTCTTCTTGGTCAATTTGTGCCTATATCGACTGATCACATTGTTCAGAAAACGTAATCACAAGTTCTTTAAAAAAAAGTAATAAAACATGTAAAAGTCAGCTGGCATTTCAGAATCTAAGTCCCTTTTTAATTCCCAAAATACATGAAACACTATTTTCTCGGTATTTTCTCATGTACTTTGCTACTTTAACAAAGATTAATTCATTTAAGTCTTAATTTAAAAAAAAAAAGTCTCAAGTGTCTCTTTTTTTAGGTAGCATGAACATTTCAAGATAAAAGAAGACAGCTTGGTTCCTAACTAAGCCTGTCCTTCCGGACCTTGGTATTTATTTCATTCTTATATTTCTTTAAGAGTAAAGTAAGACCAAAGGAGGTATAGCTGCCCCCCAAAAATCACAGTTCTGTTTGATGCATTGTTTCTCTCAAGGAAAGAGAAGATAACACCTGAAATATGTCAAGGAATTAATTGTTAATGATTTCTGTGTACAAATATTTTAAGTTGGGAGTGTTGAGAAAATTGCAATTATATAGGAACTTCTTTTCCCTTTCTGAAGCCATTCTTTAGAAAAAAATTCAAAATCTTATCACAATTCATATATGAGAAGTTATTTTGCTTTAAAATGAATTAAGAACAAGGATAATTTTTTGAAATCTATATTCCTTTTAATGTGTAAATCAAAGAAAACATCTGAGGCAAGTCTCAATCACTTTGTGAGGTTTATTTGCCAAAGTTAAGGATGTGTGCCTGGGAGGCAGGTCTATGCCTTTCTCTGAAGATGATTTTGAGGGCTTCAGTATTTAAAGGAGAAAGGGCAGGATATTGGGAAATACACAATTTTCATGTGAGAAATCAGTAGGGGAAAATATTCCATGCCTTTGAATCAGCGAATCTGTATTTTTACATAAGACAGCATAGACAAATAGAGCAGAAGAAGCAGTGAGATATACATTTGTCTCAGGTAAATGGAGGGATGATTTTGAGTTCTGTCCTATGTCCCCACACCTGTGAAGATAAGCTATCAGTTCACATTGCCATGGTGAGCTTCAACAGAACTGCTTTAGGGTAGAGATCTCAGGGCCCACAAGGATTTCCTCGTGGGCAAAGTGTGAGGGAGGTGTGTAGCTTTTCATCTTTGTAGCCATCTTATTTAGGAGCCAAAATGGGAGGCAGGTTTGCATGACCCAGCTTGACTTTTCCTTTAGGCTTAGTGAGTCTGGGGTTCCAAGATTTATTTTCCTTTCACAGATGTCTTTATGTGTAAGTATTTAGATGTTTATCTGATCAGGAAGATTATATAAGTGCCAGTTTAGTGATTTTTAGGAAGTGATTACTGCATGAACACAAGTTCTTGAACTTACCTCCAATCACACGATCTTAAACTGCTTGTGTAAATAAGAGCTTAGACCAGTGGCTCTCAAACTCTAGAGAGCTTCAGACTCACCGTGAAGACTTGCTAAAACACAGATTGCTGGGCTCTACCCTCAAGGTTTCCGAGTCTGTAGTCCTGGGAAGGGATTTATAAATTTGCATTTCTAACAGGTTTCTACGTGATGCTGATGCTGCTGGTCCCCACACTCTGAGAACCACAGATTGAAACTGTTTGGTTAAATTAGTGGTTATCAACCCTGGTTCTGCCCTTACACACTTGAAGAGTCAAGGCCTTAGGGTGGGGGATGGGCCATAGAGTCAGGTGCTGCTAATGCGGTGGGGCAAGTATTTAAATCTTCAGGATGTGGATGTAGTTTGAGAAAGCCCTTCAAATAACTGGTTGTTTTCTTCTATTCTCTGTCCCCCTTTGAAACCACTCTCCTCTACCCCTCAATAGGAGAGTCCTGGTGCAAATTAAACAGTGCTCATGGATTTAGTCCTCTCCCAGAAAATAAAACGCAGCCTTTATCAACAGTTGCCCCAATGCTTCTTAAGGAGTTCAGTAGAGGAAGAAGTAGTTAAATTGCAGCATAAGGCCAAGAAAGGACTTCCTTCTGGTCATTTCTTTTTCCATTTTTGTTTAGAGCACTATACTATTAGATCTGTCAAGTAATCACTGTAGATATTAGCCTGAGTAGTGTTCATGGCTATAGCTTCTTCATATATTTCCCTTGCTGGGCCAAATTGACTTAAATTTCCCAAGACATTAAAAAATGTGTATTATTTAATTCCCAGAACAATCCCATGGGGGTAGAGATCCCCACTGCACAGATGAAGGAATGGAGACTTAGAGTAGTTAAAGAATTTCCGGGGTCACACTGTAAGTAGTCATCTCTGGCTCCATTAGGTTGTGTGAACTTGGCTAAGGTCCATAACCTCCATGTGTAAAGTTTCCTTGTCTGTGGAATGAGAATGATACTGGTACCTACTTTCTGAGGTTGTTTTGAGAACTAAATAGTTACTACACAGAGTTGTGTACATACACGTAATAAATGCTCAATAAATATTATCTCTTGGTTGGCTAACTCCTAGTTAGTACTTTTTAAGTTCAGGGGTAATCCTGCCTTTTCTTTTTCTTTTTCTTTTTTTTTGAGATGAGGTCTCACTCTGTTGCCCAGGCTAGAGTGCAGTGGCACAATCGTAGCTAACTGCAGCCTGGACCTCCAGGGCTCGAGTGATCTTCCCGCCTCGACCTCCCAAAGCACTGGGATTGCAGGCAGATGCCACCACACCTGGGTAATTTTTTAATTTTTTTTTTTTTTTTTGTAGAGATGGATACCTGCCATGTAGCCCAGGCTGGTCTTGAACTCCTGGCCTCAAGTGATCTGCCCACCTCAGCCTCCCAAAGTGCTGGGATTATGGGCATGAGCCACTGCGCCTGGCCTGTCCTGCCTTTGTGCCAGGCAGTCCTCATGTGTATTACAGGTCAGTCTCTTAACAATTTAAAAACACCAAATACTCTTGAAAACTACAGGTTTTTTTTTTTTTTCCTTTTCATAAATAATTTAGTGGCAAAACCTTATACGACCTGAACTCATTTGGTGGCACAGTGTGACCTAAACTATAATAACATGAAGCTATTGCTTAGTCTGTTTTTGTTTTTTTGAGACAGACTTGCTCTGTTGCCAATCAGGAGTGCGGTTGTGCAATCTTTCGCTCACTGCAACCTCCGCCTCCCAGGTTCAAGTGATTCTTATGAATCACTTCCCAAGTAGCTGGGACTACAGGCTCATGCCACCATGCCCGGCTGATTTTTGTATTTTTAGTAGAGATGGGGTTTCACCATGTTGGCCAGGCTGGTCTCGAACTCCTGGCCTCAAGTGATCCGCCTGCCTCGGCCTCCTAAAGTGCTGGGGTTATAGGTTCTTAGTCTGTTTTTTTCCTACCTCGTATGAACATGCTTTACATTTTGCTTCAGAAATTTTAATTCTTGACTCTGTGGGTGCTGCTCTGGGGTCTGGTTGTGGTGTTATGCCAATACAATGAACATACCTTTCTAAAACCTGGAAACTTCCAAATTCTGAAATACATCTGGCCCTAGGGTTTAGGGTAATGGATTATGGGCCTGTGTGTGTATGTATTTATATGTCTGTCTTCCCTTTTAGACTGTAAACTCCTTGAGACCTGGGCCTAAGTTTTATTCATATGTAACCCCAGTTCCTGGCACATTCAGTAAATATTTGGTGAGAGAATAAACCCTACCAGGACATAACAGTTAGGTGAAGGGAAATAGACTGGAGAGCAGTGCCTTATTTATTTCCTGGAACACAAAACAGCCTGCCTTCAGTTCACAAGAAGTTGAATTGTTTTACTTTAGGGGTACTTAAAAATGCTCAATATAATGAGTAACTTGGTAGCAAAACAAAAAACAAGATAAAAAACCAAAAGTTAATGCCATATGCTACAGTTTCAGCATCTGCAACTTCTATTTTCCTCTCTTATCCACTTGCCCCATGCAGCTGTACGGTTTTGACTAACTTCCTGAGAAAGAAAGCCATGTGGAGATGTCTGTGTATGGAATACTTGGGGTGGGTGGGCATGCGTGTTTTAAAATTTCTTGTTTAAAAAAAATCATAAAAGCTTTAAATATTGTACCTGATTCATTATGGTTTTTAAAAATTATCAAGTGTAAGAAATATAAATTTGTATTGCAAAAAGAAAAGTAGAATACTAGAAAATTTGTAACGAATTAAAAATTATGAATAGACTTTTAGAGAAGCAAAAGTAGTTTGTACTTACATTTTTATTTTATTTTATTTTATTTTATTTTATTTTATTTTATTTTATTTTGAGATGGAGTTTCACTCTCATTGCCCAGGCTGGAGTGCAATGGCATGATCTCGGCCCATTGCAACCTCTGCCTCCTGGATTCAAGTGATTCTCCTGCCTCAGCCTCTCGAGTAGCTGGGGGATTATAGGCATGCACCTGGCTAATTTTGTATTTTTAGTAGAGACGGGGTTTCTCCATGTTGGTCAGGCTGGTCTCGAACTCCCTACCTCAGGTGATCTGCCTGCCTTGGCCTCCCAAAGTGCTGGGATTACAGGCCTGAGCCACTGTATCCGGCCTATCCTTACATTTTTAAAGTGCAATTTAAAATGACATTTTTTATGGCTTATATGAGCTTTCATGATCGGTATGAAACTTAGTAGCTAAGAAATACTTGTATTTTCTTTTCTTGTACAGATTAAAATGTGTTCACTAACACAGCAGTATAATTGTACAGCCTGCATAATGCCTTGCTTCAGTAAAAGTTCTGTGGACATTCTAAGGCATGGAGTGAGAAGGCCATTCGAATTATGCAAGTGTATTTTTTTCCATTTTATTTAACAAATTGGCTTGGATACAATGGCTCATTAGTATCTTTTGATATTTGTAACTGGTACAGCTGAACTCTTAAAAGATAACTGATATGCTGCTTTCTGCTCAACAATGCTTTCACTATGTGATAGTTATTTAAAATGTGTTAAATGAATCAAATATTCATGTTGAAACAGTGCTTAGTCAAGAAGTTATGGTAACAAAATAAGAGCACTGTGTTTATGAAACAATTTCTATTTAATTATTAGTTTAAAATTGCCTTAGCGATGTTAATGCCACTTTGAAGATTGTGATAGGCAGCTCCAATGTGATCTTGAGCAAAAATCACTATTGGTTGAAATTCTTTGGTGATTACATTGTCCCCTTCTGATTTTTTTTTGCAAAAGAAAGGGATGGTGTGTGTATCTCATATTCCTCTTTAGCTTTGCTTCCTCCCAAGAGGGAAGTTTCTTAACTAGCTTGATGAAGATAGAACCCTGGGACACATAAATCAATATTTAAATGAATGGAGGAGAAGGACCCACAAAGGTAAAAAGAAGGAATAATTAAGTACAAGTATAATCAGAGAAGTATGGGTTCATGAAAGCCTTAGGAATAAAGTTTCAACAAGGAGGGAGGATCATTAGATTGAGCAAAGAGGTCTTAAGATGCCTTTTGAAAAGAGGCCGTATGGCAGAGTGGTAAACAGCCTGGGTTTCAGAGTCATATGCTTGGATTCAAATCTGAACTCTACCTCTGATCTTAAGCAAGTTATTTAACCTGCCTAAGCTTCATTTTCTTTTTTCTTTATTTTTATTTTATTCCATTTCATTTATTTTATTGCTCCCAGTGAACTTCAGGTACAAGAGTTGGATAAATTATAAATGTACTCACCTTTGATTCCTATAGCACTCACTTTTATATATTTATGTTTGCTTGCTTATTTTATTTATTTATTTTTAAGAGACAGGGTCTCATTCTGCTGCCCAGGCTAGAGTACAGTGGTGCAGGCATAGCTCACTGCAGCCTTGAACTCCTGGGTTCAAGCGATCCTCTTTCCTCGGCCTTTGGAGTTGCTGGGACTACAGGCATCCACCACTCCACTGCATCCAGCTTGTGTGCATTCTTTTTTTCTTTTCTTTCTTTCTTTTTTTTTTTTTTTTTTTTTTTAATGAGACAGAATCTTGCTCTGTTGCCCAGGCTGGAGTGGAGTGGTGTGATCTCAGCTCACTGCAACCTCTGCCTCTGAGGTTCAAGCAATTCTCATGCCCCAGCCTCCTGAGTATCTGGGACTACAGGCACATACCACCACATCTGGCTCACTTTTGTATTTTTAGTAGAGACAGGGTTTCACCACATTGGCTAGGTTGGTCTCAAACTCCTGGCCTCAAGTGATCTTCCCACCTCGGCCTCTCAAAGCTCTGAGATTACAGGTGTGAGCCACTGCGCCTGGCCCATTGTGTGCATTCTTAAGCAATGTATCATTTAGTTGTAGTTGTTTTTTGAATTTTATAAAAGGGATATGATGCCAATGTGTGTCTCCTGGAATTTGCTTTTTTTTCCTCCCAATATTATTTTAAAGATTCATCTATGTTGCATGTAACTAGTTCATTTGTTTTCACTGCTGTATAATAATTCACTGTGAAAACACTACAGTGATCAGTTCTCCTGTCAGTGGGCATTGGTGTTCCAGTTTATTGTTATTATAAGTAGTGCTGTATGAACACTGTTCAATCCTGTGCACATGTACTATAGATTCCTTAGGGCTTATATATCCAGAAGCAGAATTGAATTGTCAGGTTGAAAGATATGTGTCGTCACCTTTGTTAGATGTTGCCAAATTGCTTCCCCAAGAGTTGTCCCATTGAATATGTCCCGTTTCTACAACCTTGCCAACCGTTGGTTGAGACATAAAATGTTATTTAATAGGCATGAAATTCTATCTTATTTTAATTTGCATTTCCCTGATTCCTGAGGTTGAGTGTCTTTCATTTGTATGTGGTCCTCTGAAGCTTTTCCTGCTGTGGTTTGCCAGTTCGTATCTTTGCACATTTTCCTGTTGGATTGTTAGTCTTTTTAATGATTCATTTGAAATAATTACTTGAAAAATTCTAGATGCTAATTCATTATTTGAATTTTAGCTTACAACTATCTTTTCTCAGTCTGTGACTTTTTTTTTTTTTTTTTTTTGGTGTTTTGTTCTTTTGAGGTATCTATGTTCTCATCATAGATACCTTGTGTTTACCCAACTGAAGCTGCTTGCTTTTTTTTTTTCCACCGTTAGAGACAGGATCTCTTTTTAAAATGTTTCCCAGGTTTGAGTGCAGTGGTGTGATTGTAGCTCACTGCAGCTTCAAATTCCTGTGCTTAAGCGATCCCCCCACTCAGCCTCCTGAGTGGCTGAGACTAGAAGTGTGGACCACCATGCCCAGCTGGAAGCTGCTAGCTCTTATAGTTGATCTTTTCTCATCTCCCCAGTTCTCTCATATATAGGAATAATTATAAAAATTGTCAGCAGTGGATGTGTCTGTGTGGTGGGGGTGGAGGGTACAGCTGGTCATTGAACTGTTGGTAAGCCTTTGGGGAGATTCTTCTCCCCTATGTTGAAAGCTTTTGGGTTTTGTTTTTTTGTTTTTTTTGTTTTTTTTTAAATAGCATGCTTGATGCCTCTTTGTCTTCATCTTTGGGGTTCATTTATCAGATCTGTGTTATAGGGAGAAGTCCCACTCAATTTTCTGTTTTGTCTATAACTAGTGTAGATGAAAAACTTTCTGTCTGTAATCACTTCGTGTTTTTATCATTATTTCAGGAAAAGTCTGATCAGTGAGAAATGATTTTTTTGGTTTACTCCCTTCTCACATTGGGCTCTTGATTATTTTAAACTTTAAGGAACACTGAATTAATTGATGCTGCAGTTAGTCCGCCTGGCTAAGACCCAATGGAGGATTTCTTCAGTAGTGGGTGACTGCCTTGCCAATTTCCACCCCCCACCCCCACTTTCCATATTTTTCTTTTCCTCACATCACAAAGCTTCAGACATCCTTTTGCCACTTCCCTGATTTCTGTTTCTTATTAAACTATGGATGTAAAGGAACTGCAGGAGGGCAAGTGGTTAGATGACTTTCTTTTCTGCTGTCAAAATGTGTCCCTAAAGACCTTCCCTTCCTTGAATTTACGCATGCTTTAGATAAACAGCCTGAGGGAGCTACTTACTAAACTATACCTGATGTAATAGTATTGTTTCCAAGAATTAAAAATTTCTATAGTCATGTTATGTACATGCATGTCAATACAGTTTGGCCACTTCGGATCCTTTTACCTTCAAACATATTTACTAGGACTTGCCATATTAGGCTTCACCTGGGGCATCCTATGGCCTTGTTTTACCCTAGTCAGCCTTTAGGTTTGTTTGAGAGTGGTTTATAATCTATTGGTCTGTGCTAGATTCATGCTTTATTGGTATTCTCAGGAATCCAACAGTTGTTGGCTGAGAAGAAAAGATCACCAAAAAATCTGTGTAATCAGAATGTTCTCTCTCCCAAGTGACAAAATGAATCAGTTGTGTTTTTTTTTAAAGAGTGAAAAGTTAGTTCCTCTTTTTAGCAGCAAAAAGGAAAGGGGAAAAAAGGGCAGCTTTGACATTTCTTGTTAGACATCCAAAGAAAGGTTGCGGTTGTCTGGCACAGGCATCACAAGGGTTCTGATTTTGCAGCTTAGCAACATTTCTCAGCCCCTTGCCTTATAACTACGCTCCCTTTCCATCATGCCTGCCCAAACATAGCCGGAGCCTGCTGGACATGAGGTTTGAGAACTCAGAATTTCATGTGAGAAAGTGGGGTCATGTGTAGGCAGTTCTCTTTAAAAGTCCTTGGTGAAGGGAAGAAAAAGGACTGTAAGTGATGGTGCAATGTGGAGTCAAGGAATTTTTTCTTTTTTCTTTTTCTTTTTAAGGGAGGGACTTGGGCATATTTAGCTGCTTGTGGAAAAGACCCAGTTGAAACTGAAAGGTTCTCCACAGATTGTTTGCTGGATGAGAGTGAGGGATTATATAGATTAAGCTGTTAACAGCTGAACACACTGAGGAATCTTAGCTTCACTGATAGTAGCACAAAGAAGCGTTAAGTTCATCCTGATGTGCTGCAGTATGAAGTGCACAGCATCACCTGGAAGGATTCTTGCCAAATATATTGAACCTGAATATAATCTAGCCGGTAGATCTAACTTCCTTCCAGTTTACAAGCAATCAGTATAGAAGATAAACAAGTTAAACAGTACCATAAGAAGTAAACAGAATGGGGTACATTGTGTAGGACAAGTGATTTAGTCTTTTTTTTTTTTTTTTTTTTTTTGAGACAGAGTCTCTTCATCCAGGCTGGAGTGCAGTGGCGCAATCTCGGCTCACTGCAGCCTCTGCATCCTGGGTTCAAGCGATTCTCCTGCCTCAATTGCCCGAGCAGCTGAGATTACAGGCGTTTGCCAAGATGCCTGGCTAATTTTTTTGTATTTTTAGTAGAGATGGGGTTTCGCCATATTGGTCAGGCTGGTCTCGAACTCCTGGCCTCAAGTGATCCACCCGCCTCGGCCTCTCAAAAGTGCTGGGATTACAGGTATGAGCAACTGCACCTGGCTGATGATTTAGTCTCTCTAATAAGTCAATGTCAGAAAGTGCAAAAGAGCAGGCAGGAGATTGATACTTCTAGATGGTGGGACAAGAGACATAACTAAATATATAGTTCTTAATTGGATCTGGATTTGCACAAATCAGATGTAAAAAGACATTGGTGGAAGAGTTGGGGAAATTTGAAAATCTACTGGGTTTTAGATATTAAATAATTTCTGTTAATTTTGGTAGTTATGATAATGGTATTGTGGTTTGGTAGATATTGAAGTATTTAGGGCTAAAATGTCTTGATGTCTGTAATTGACTTTAAAATACTTCAGCAAAAACAAAAGATAAAGCAAATACAGCAAAAAAAAAGTTAATATTTTGTAAACCTATGATGAATATTAGGGTTGTTCAATCTTTCTCTGTTAGAAAATTTTATAAATAAAAAGACTAAAAAGAGAAAAGTATAAGAGATTGAATATACTGGAAGTATAAGATTACTTAAAAGGTGAGAGTTTAAATCACTGGTGGAGGGGCTGGGCATGGTGGCTCATGCCTGTAATTTTAGCACTTTGGGAGGCCAAAGTGGGAGGACCAGTTGAGGCCAAGAGTTCAAGACCAGCCTGGGCAACATAGCAAGACTCTATTTCTCAAAAAAAAAAAAAAAAAAAAAAAAATTAGCCAGGCATGGTAATGCATGCCGGTAGCCCCAGCTACTGGGGGAGGCTGAGGTGGAAGAATTGGGTGCACTCAGGAGTTTGAGGTTACAGTGAGCTATGATTGTGCTGCTGCACTCCAGCCTGGTTGACAGAGTGACACCCTGTCTCCGAATGAATGAATGAATGAATGAATCACCAGTGGAGGAATTGGCCCAAACAGGAAAGAAGTCAGCTATTCTAATAGAAAGGAAGGGCCAGGTACAATGACTTATGCCTATAATCCCAGTACTTTGGAAAGCTCAGGTGGGGGGATCGCTTGAGCCCAGGAGTTTGAGACAAGCCTGGGCAACATGGCGACCCTGTCTCTACCAAAAAAGAAAAAAGAAAATTAGCTTGGCATGGTAGTGCCCACCTGTGGGCCCAGCTACTTGGGAAGCTGAGGCTGGAGGATTGCTTGAGCCTCGGAGGTTGAGGCTGCAGTTAACCACCACTGCACTCCAGCCTGGGCAGCAGAGTGAAACCTTGTCTGTCTCTGTGTCTTTCTTTCTGTCTGTCTGTCTCTCTCATTCACACACACAAAGAAGGAAGATGAGGAATATAATGAGTCAGTTATGTATGTATAGCTTTGTATATCTAGTAGTGGAAGATTGAAAAAGTTCATGTTTGATGGCTTCTACTTTATGATATAGATGGCAAGGTCATCTGCTGCAAGAGGGCTCGTGAGAACGTCCAAATTTTGAAAAGATTGCAAAGGAACTTAAATATTTGATAGCAAAAGCAGAAGCAGTGCATACAAAGCTGTGTAGGGTTGCCAGGTAGTTTTGAGGGCCCAGTTGAGATTGGTAATGTGAATTTGTAGTAGAACTGATATGCCCCATTGTTTGACTTTCTCAATCAATGTTTGGCCACTTGAGTGCTGGCTGAAAGAAAGTAGGTAGCTGATTTCATCCAGGGTTTTGCTTTTGCTGTTGAGTGTGACAAGATGGAAGGGCAGGCAGGCTAGGGTACTGTGAAAAGGCTTGAAGTGCTGGACCTAGAATGCCTGATGAAGTACTGGATGAAGCCTGGTTAAGAAGGGATGAGCCACAAACTCAATATTTTCCACATAAGAGCCCTCATCTTTTTTCTTGTGAACCCTGTATCCATGACTGCAAAGGGCCTGGGATCTTTACCTACTTACAAGCGAATAAATGCGTCTGTTACTGTTTGATGAGACTCCTTGGTCAGAGACAAAAGATTTTATTACTCACGGCGAGTAGCATGGTGTGATGCTGCTTTGTGTTGATTCCCTATGTTCCCCAGTGCCCACAGGGTGACACAGGTAGGCCCAGATGGATGCTGCACATGCACTGGATTTCATCACAGCCTAGAGACACTGAGCTCGGGGGTTTTACCCCTTTTACAGTAAACAGAAGCCATTCTGCTCTTCATCTCATGAGGAGACACTGTCTTATTCCTTGAGGTTGCATGTTGCAAAACAACCCTGAGAGATGGCCCAGGTAACAGCCACCAGGGACTTGTGTTCTTGGCATTCCCAGCCAGAATGTGCAGGAAGGGCCAGGGTCCGTGACAGATTGCGTCGCCCATCATCCCATCAGTGCCCCATCCACGGAGTGATGGTGGTGAGGGAACTGCTTTTTCTTTGTTTCCCATTTCTATTCATGGTACCTCCATCCTTAGGGGCACTCAGCCTGGAAATTCTCATTCGTTTGGTACAGATCATAGTCTATCCCAAGTAACTCTTATTACAGGTAACTCCTGCTTTAGAAGGTCCCTAGTATGTGTGTGTGGCTTTGGGGGAAGGACAGCAGTAGGATGGGTAACAGGTAATTTTTAATAAGCTTAAAAGTTCTGAGACCCAGGCTGGGCTCAGCGGCTCATGCCTTTGGTCCTAGTGCTTTGGGAGGCTGGGGTAGGAGGGTCACTTGAACCCAGGAGTTCAGGACCAGCCTGGGCAATATAGCTAGAACCCCATCTCTACAAATAATAACAATAATAGTAATAATAATAATGCAAATTTTTTAAAAGTCTCGAGGCCCTTTAGGGTCCCTCGATAGTTCTTTCTAGTATGTTAGTTAGTAGGAGGGATGTAAACTAGTTCTGCTTACCCAGAATTTTTTGGGACCCTAAAAATAAAGAGGTATCAAAATCAATCAGGGTTTCTAGGACTTTTGGGCCAGGGATATCTCAGGAATGGTCAGCAAGGGCAGCCAAGGTTGTGACTTTAAAGAGCCTGCACGCTGCTTGTCTTCACTTCAGCAGAATGCTATTCCAGACCGGCTGTAATCTGTCCAGTCTGGCCCTCTCTGAGATGCATACTAAATTGTTAAACAATCAAACTTTATCAGGGAATGGTTAAGACTCATAAATAAAAGATGGAAAATTTGGATAAACAGAGAAATATGCCACAATGTTAAATTGGAAATGGAATATTAGAATGATTTTAGTTCTTCTGGAACTGTTTTATACCTTAATGCCATTCCAGTCAATCCCAATACATTTGTTTTTTAATTGGACAAAATATAAATACAAAGTGAATTCTGAAAGAATAAATAGATACTGGTTTCTTTTTCTTTTTTTTGTCTGAACATAATAAACAGATATTTATACCATAGTTGATGTAATTGTAGGATAGACACCAAAACCAAATTCTCTCTCATGAGGAGAATCAGTCTTTTATAGGAATTTGGACTTAGGACAGTCATTTCAGGCTACAATCTTGACCTAAAAAGATATAAGCTTGGGTTTTGTACTTAGCGGAGCAGAAAAAGTCATTCTGTAGAAAGGAAAAAACCAAGGAAGATAAGAAGAGAAAAGAGACCAGGACAGGTAGAGAAAGAATACTCCCAGTTTCTGGCCTCTAGTGTCTTTTTGAGGTAGTAATATTCCTGTCTTTTGGTTCTGTGATTCATCCTAAATCTTTAGAATGAATATTCCTTTATTTGTTAAGCTATTTCAGGTTGCTTTATTTACTGGAGACCAAAGTATCTTAAGTGATGGGGATACAACAAAGAATAAAGCAGAGACCCTACCTCAAGGAACTTTACATCTTTTTTTTTTTTTTTTTTTTTAAAGCCAGAGTCTCACTCTGTCACCCAGGCTGGAGTGCAGTGGTGTGATCTCGGCTCACTGCAGCCTCCTCCTCCCAGGTTTAAGCAATTCTTGTGCCTCAGCTTCCCGAGTAGCTGGCATTACAGTCATGTGCCACCACACCCGGCTAATTTTTGTATTTTTGGTAGAGATGAGGTTTCGCCATGTTGCCCAGGCTGGTCTTGAACTCCTGGCCTCAAGCGATCCACCCACCTCGGCCTCCCAAAGTGATGGAATTACAGGCGTGAGCCACCACACCCGGCCCTTTACATCTTATCAGAAGGAAAGAGATCACAAATAAGTAAATACATGCTGATGGTGTTGAGTCTCATAGTGAAAAACAAGACAGGGTAAGAGGAGCATGTTTGGGTGCATGTGTGCTATCAGCAAAGTTCCCACTGAGAAGATCACATTTGAGCAGATGTAAGGGAGCAAGGGATTAAAATATCAGGGACAAGAGCTATCCAAGCAGAGGCAGGAGCAAATGCAAAGACACTGAGACTGGGGCCTGCTTAGCATGTTCAGGGAACATCAGAGAAGTCTTTGAACAACTGGAACAGAGTGAGTGTGAGAGTGATAGATGAGGTCAGAGGGGGGTGTGTGTGTGTAATGATACAGGGTCTGTGGGTCAAAATAGAGTTTAGTGGAGCGGAAGACCATTGGAGGATTTAAAGTGACTTGTATTTTAAAATGCTCTCTAGTTGCTCTAATTAGACCAGAGAGTGGTCGAGGGCAGTAGAAAGATACCAGGTGAGAGGTGATCATGGTGGTGTGGACCCAGACAGTAGAAGTGGAGGAAATCAGAATTAGAACTTGGATAATTTTTTAAGGAATAACTGAAATGATTTGCAGATGGATTCGATGGGGAGGGTATGATTAAAACAGGACTTCTCCCAGATTTTTAGCTTAAACAATTCTAAGTAAGGATGGACTTGCCGTTTCCTGAGATGGGGAAGGCTTGGGGGTGGGGTGGGGTTCAGTTTTGAGGTACTGTGTTAGGTGCCAATCCAGACATCCAAGTGGGGAAGTCTCTTGGTGTCCTCTGAACTATTGTAAAATATTTCTCACCGGACTCTATTCTGGCGCTAATTCCCCATAATTCAGCCTCGAATACTACAACTTGGAATTTCTCCTCCATCCTCTGATCATGTTCTTGTATAAAACCCTTCAGTAAATAACCTCATTCTGTATTTACTAAGCATCTTTAAATTCCCTTAATAATTGACTACCTCCGTTGAATTTCAGAAGGTCCAAAAAGAAGTTATATGTCAGTATTGTAAAACCAGATTAAGATGTAAATAGAGAACTGAATCTTTCTCTTGGTCTCTGTTTTTTAACAGCTGTTTTCACTCATTAGCTCCTGAGGTAAACAAATTGAAAAAATGAGCGAACTGGAACAGTTGAGGCAAGAAGCAGAACAACTGCGGAATCAGATTCAGGTAAAACCTTTTCAAAATGTTAGCACTTATTTAGTACCAGGAATCTACAAAATTTGCCTATTAGTTTATCAGTCTATATTAAATGATTTCTAAGGCTAGAAATGGTCTTTTTTTCTCTCACATGTGAAGTAAGAACTAAGGTCTATTTGTGTTTATCATGTCTCGAAAGAACTCTTCAAAATTCATTGCGAACAAGTACCTATGTAGAAGAATGGCCTCTATGAAAGACAGACATAATTCTCTTTTTATTTACATGCCTAGAATCATAGATTTTTGGTACAAAACAATAATGTAGATAGTGTCACAATATAATGTCACACTAGGAAAATATTAATCTGCACATTAGATTGCAGAAAATCATTAGGTTGGGCACAGTGGCTCATGCCTGTAATCCCAGCACTTTGGGAGGCTGAGACAGGTGGATCACCTGAGGTCAGGAGTTCAAGACTAGCCTGGCCAACATGGTGAAACTCTGTCTCTACTAAAAATAGAAAAATTAGCCAGGCGTGGTGGCATGTGCCTGTAATCCCAGCTACTCGGGAGGCTGAGGCAGGAGAATGGCTTGATCCCTGGAGACGGAGGTTGCAATAAGCTGAGCTCATGCCACTGCACTCCAGCCTGGGTGACAGAGTGAGACTCTGTCTCAGAAAAACAAAACAAAACTATCAGTGGCAGCATCAAAACATGTCTGACACCTTTACTCTTGGAATCAACTCAAAACAGCAAGGATAAGAAACAACTACAAACTCCATCTTTAACAAAATTAACAGACATTAGAACTTCAAAGTGTAATGGATGGAGAGGAGTTGCCAAATGTAGTGAAGCAGCAGCACGTGGGGAGGCTCTGAGAGGAGGCGTCTGCGTGGGGAGCACTTTCTTAGAGAAAGCACCACGGTCCCTTCTTTGGAACAATGGGAACAGATGCTTCCTTGGACTTCATTAGCACTGAGAAATATCAAGGAAGGCAGAGCTAAAAATGAAAGGATATAGACATGCCATCTTGTAGGAAGCCTGGCGGTAAGCAGGGTGGAGGAAAGAGGCTTTGAGTTGTGAGTAGCCTGGCAGCTGCCTACTTCTTTTCCCAGAGAAAAGTAAAGGCTAAAACAACGTACAAGGGTAAGCAGGGAGAATCTCATAACTTGGAACACAGCTGCTGCTTTTCCCAGTTTGAACCTCTCACAATAGCTGTTTCTGAAGAATTTGTCTAATTTAAAAGTGAAGAGTAGGCTGGGTGCAGTGGCTCACGCCTGTAATCCCAGCACTTTGGAAGGCTGAGGCGGGAGGATTGCTTGAGACAGGAATTCAAGACCAGCCTGGGCAACATAGGGAGATTCGTCTCTACAAAAACAAACAAAAAAACGTTAGCCGGGTGTGGTAGCTTGTGCCTGTAGTCCCAGCTACTTGGGAGGCTGAGGCGGGAGGGTTGCTTGAGTCCAGGAGTTCGAGGCTGCAGTGAACCATGATCACACCACTGCATTCTAACTGGACAAAAGAGCAAGACCCTGTCTCCAAAAATAAAATAAAATCTCTACAAAGATGATACAAGAAAAGAGAAGAAAGGATTAGGAAAAACAGGGATGGATGAAGAACATTCACCAGAAAAGTGTTGATTCTGAGTGAAGTCATAACCAGACAGACTTGTTGCCAGAATTCAAGGAAGTTAATTATTTAGATGTGAATAAGAATAATGAGTTGAAATCTTAGGTATCTCAACAAGGCTTTCAGAACAAAGGAGAGATTTATTTTGCTTGGGATAATCACAGAAGGCTTCGCAGGCTCATCTCTGAATTCGATGTTACTGCACCCACTAGAAGGAATTTCTGCCCTCTCTACTTTGTGTCACTTACTCCAGATGCTGAGCAGGAGCAGCTGATAGGCTAAACCATGTGGCCACATGCCCATCTCATTTAATCCTCACATCGACTCTGTGAAGTCGATGGTGTTACTTCATGTAATAGTTCAGGAAGCTGAGGCTCAGTGAGATTAAATAAGTTGCCAAGGTAACAGATCCAGGATTCAGACCAGGTGTGTTCTGCTATAACTTAAAGTTGGTTCTCCCAACCTTAGTTACTAATGTCCTTTCCTGCGACTTGTGCTGTAGCCATACTAGTCTGGTTCCCCGAACATGCATTACTCTTTCTCATCTGTTACCTTTTATCAAATTGTTCCCTTGGCCTGGAATTATACTCTCTCTGAGCCAATTTTGCTCTTTGGAAATCCTGTCTGTTGAGTCCTAATCCTCCAAGAGCCCTCCACTTGGATTTATCTTTTTTTTTTTTTTTTTTTTTAAATCAGAGTGAGATAGAGTCTCAGTCGCCCGGGCTGGAGTACAGTGGTGCAGTCTCTTCTCACTGCAACCTCTGCCTCCCAGGTTCAAGCAATTCTCCTGCCTCAGCATCCCGAACAGCTGGGTCTATAGGCGCACACCACCACACCCAGCTAATTTTGTGTTTTTAGTAGAGACGGGGTTTCACCATGTTGGCCAGAGTGGTCTCGATCTCTTGACCTGGTGATCCACCTGCCTCGGCCTCCCAAAGTGCTGGGATTACAGGCATGAGCCACCACGCCCAGCCAAGTTTCTTAACTTCATTGGTGATCAGTATCTTTGCTGTGAAGCAAGAGTACCAATACCCCACTTTATATGTTTCTGCAGGGGATTAAGTGAAATAACACATAGAGGCCAGCAAGTGGCAGTTTTTTACTCATACAGCATGTTGGACTTCTGTTATAGAGCTGATCACAGTCTGCCTTGTGTTGTAGTTCTTATGCACATTTGCCCCTACTGTTTGTACCTAGATGGATAATTTTGTGTCTTAATCATCTCCATATCTCACTAGCATCCCAAGCACCATGTCGTGGGCGCAGGTGCTCACCAAATCATCTCCTCCCATGATTTCAAGTAACCACATATACGTAAAATACTACGTACTTTTCTTCTCAGTTTGTCACACTATATTTTAAAATCTTTCCTTTCTTCCTCCTCCCATCCAGAGATATAATCTAACTATATTTTTACCTCACTATAGTGTAAATACATGGTATAATAGAAATGTATGCTATGTATTGTAAAAGATGATTTGTTTTAAATTTTAAAAAATGCAAACAGAGAAAACAGATTTTGTTTTCTTGTGTAATTGTTATGTCTTTGATTTGGAAAAAAGTATGTGTCGTCTTTCTTTTGCACAAAGATCTTACCAGATTTTGTATTTCTTATGGTGCTGGACAGTATGGAATTCAGCCTTTAATTGGGAATATTTTTTATATTCTGTTTTGTTTTACTCTTTTTTCCCTCAGGGACAGGGTCTCACTGTTTTGCCCAGGCTTGTCTAAAACTCCTGGGCTCAAGCGATCCTTCCTCCTCGGCCTCCCAAAGTGCTGGGATTATAGGCGTGAGCCATCACGCCTGGCCTTATATTCTGTTTTATAATGGATAATAGTGTTCATAAGAGAGAATTCTCAGTGTAAATAGAATCTTTGTATAATGTAATTTTGCACGTAACTGCTGCTAACATATTGTAGAATTCTTGTATTCCAACATGATATTTTAATTTTTGTTATCAGTTTTCACCGTAGTTGAATAATTTCCATTTGCAGTTTTTAAATTGTGTTACTAATATGAATGTAAGCTCAATGAGGGCAGAGATTTTTGATGCCTGTTGGTGCCTAGAATAGTGCCTGACACATAGTGTTCAACCCAGTTTTTTTAAACAACTAACTAAATTTAAAAAGATAGTCTAAACAATGGTAGTTCATTTTCATAAAGCTCGAAGTCAAAGAACCTTTTTTAAGAATTTGGTCTTCAACTCTACCATTTTTGGAACATGGTTCAGGCCCATCACTGTCATTTCTGGAAACTCTTCATTATAGGAAAGTGGGCTTCATTATTCCTTACCAGATGAGGTCTTTAAACCCACAATTTGGCTAAGAATGAAATAATCAAATCATATGTTTTGTGCAACTACTTCTGAACACCCTTACTTAGAAATATTCTAAGTGGTTATAAATAGGTTGAAAGGGCAGCCAGAAAGATCATGTCTGCCATCCAGTGTTTGCTGGGAGCTGAAGCAGGCATTTTTCCCTTGGCTGACTGGAACAAGTTGTCCCTTTGGGACATTTATTCAGCAAACATTGTGTGCCTTCTCCTTGCCCAGGAATATGCAAGTACTTAAACACTGTATAGAAAAAACAAAATTGAAGAGGATACTACTATAACCTTTGTGGAAAAAAGTTTAAGCCTAGCAGGAAGGATTTAATTTCATTTCTTATTTTTCTATGTATATAAATCCTCTAAATTTGTTAATTGATAAATTTGAAAAAAAACTGATGTTTGGTTTAAAACATTTTTTTATTAAATATGTTCTTTGCAGTCTTTAATTTTTTGTTAATTTCTGCTTTACCGTCTTCCTTTTGATAATCCTTTTCAGTTTGTATAAAAATTTGAGGTCTCTCAAATTTTTATTGACATCTCTCAAATTTTGTTCAGAAGAGGCAAATCCATAGAGAAAGAAAGCAAATTAGTGATTGTTAAGGGCTGTGAGAGAAAAAGGAATTAGGAGATATGGGGTTTCTTTTTTGGGGTGATGTAAATGTTCTGTAATTAGTGGTGATGGTTTCACGACATTGTGATACTAAAAATCACTGGATTATATGCCTTAAAATGGTTAAAGTGGTTTGATTTAGGTTATGTGATTTTTATATCAATTAAAAAAATTTTAAAGATGTGGTACAGTGAAAAGTAAATTCACAAATCTCTGTTTTCAATAAAAGTATCACTTTAGTCATTCCACAGGTTTCTAAATGCATTATAATCATCTTTTTTACTTCAGGATGCTCGGAAAGCATGTAATGATGCAACGCTTGTTCAGGTAAAGTTTTGTTTTTCTTTATTTCATTTTGGTAACTTATAAAATAATTTGACATAGAGGCAAATGACATTCAGATTCTTGTATTAGTACTTAATTGAAAAAAAGTTAAATGAAATCTCTGTGTAAAAGCACTTTGTAATTTGTCAAATGCTATACAGTGCGAGTGCTTTTTAAAATATATTGTTAAAATAGACATCTATGGAAAAATAAATGCTATAAAAATATACCAGCTATACCAACATGGTGAAACCTCATCTCTACTAAAAATAAAAAAAATTAGCTGGGCATAATCCCAGCTAGTTGGGAGGTTGAGGCAGGAGAATTACTTGAACCCAGGAGGCAGAGGTTGCAGTGAGCTGAGATCGCACCATTGTACTCCAGCCTGGGCAACAGAGTGAGACTCTGTCTCAAAAAAAAAAAAAAAAAAATATATATATATATATATACACATACACACATACATATACATACATATATATATATATATATATATATATTCAAGGCCAAGCACGGTGGCTTATGCCTGTAATCCCAGTACTTTTGGGAGGCCGAGGTGGGAGGATCACTTGAGGTCAAGAGTTTGACGCCAGCCTGGCCAACATGGTGAAACCCTGTCTCTACTAGAAAAAAAAAAATACGAAATTAGCTGGGCATGGTGGTACCTGCCTGTAATCCCAGCTACTTGGTAGGCTGAGGCAGGATAATCGCTTGAACCTAGGAGGCAGATACTGCAATGAGCCGAGATCACACTACTGCATTCCAGCCTAGGAGACAGAGTGAGGCTCTGTCTCAAAAAAAAAAAAAAAAAATATATATATATATATATATATATTTATGTATGTATATATATGTATGTATAGATTCATATAGTTTATGCTTCTTTTTAAGTAGTTTCTGATTCTTTTTGGTATACCTTGATTAAGTAGTTTTTTCCTTATGAAAACTCTTAGGTTGGCAATGAAATAGTAAGAGGGGTTAAGAAGACTAATATTTTTTAAAAATCTTGGGAAGGCTTCATGTTTAATTAATATTGATCATTATTATTAAGAAAGTATTTTATGTGCTCTACAAATATAAAATTGGCTTTCTTACAGTTAAAATTATAAATGTTTACTGTGATCTTTTGCCACTAGATTTTTATTTGTGGCTGGTTTTTTACTAAAGCGTAGAGGTATATCTATTCTTTTTAGTTAATAGTCTGCAGAAGGCATTCTTATTATATATTTATATGTTATTTATAATAGCACATAGGATTATTTTAAACTAATCATAATTTTCAGGAACATATTGATCCCATGACGGCTCTGTGGAATTATATACATTAAATTGCCTTCAATTACTATAAATGTACTTTATCTTTGCTTTTTTGACTCTTCACTGTTTCTAGTTCAAGTTATCTCATGAACTATGACTAAGGTAAAGAATAACATTTTTATTGCTTTCAAAAGATTACATCAAATATGGACTCCGTGGGTCGAATACAAATGCGAACAAGACGTACACTGAGGGGCCACCTAGCTAAAATCTATGCTATGCATTGGGGATATGATTCCAGGTTTGTACCTGTCATTACCTGTCATTATTAAACTGTTGCAGAATTATTTTCATTAAGAACCATCATTTGCATTTTCTTTGTTTACAAACAGAATATATTCATGAAGCGTTTGCAAAAAATGCATCTCAGATGAACATGTTGCTTTCAATAAGAATATTAATTGACTCTTTAAAAGTTTAAACATTTTTAATATGGAATCCAGGACAACTGTTTAGAAGAGGATTCCCTTTCTTTGCAGTGGGACATTGCAGACATTCTTTGTTTTTTAAACATGCACAAAGCGTTTTTACTGTATATGAAGCTTGAAATTTCAGTTCATAAGCAAATACTTATTGAACACCTATGTGCAAGTTTTTGGATATTGCTATAGTTTCTTATTACATAAATTCGCAAGTAATGGAAATTACACGAAACAAAGGTATTTGTACTGAATACATCTTTTACTCCCTCGACTGCATCACAGAAAGGTGTGTGCTTGAATGTGCAAGCTGACCATCTGCAGGTGCACAGGCACATGCACAGCTGCCATGTGGCCTGCAGTTAGATTGCTCATCACTGTCATTCACTATGTGTATAAGGCTACAGCACAGCCTATGCTTTTTCCATTGTCTGGCAATAGCAGGTGTGTCTGCTGCCACAGTGGTTTACTTGTTCCTTTGATTTGGTTAATCTTAATGGGAAATGTCTAAACCAAGAAACTTCTATGTTTTAATAGAAGTTGCACATTTATTCTCTTCTCCCAGAGACACTAAAATTGTAAAGTAGAGAAAGCCTCAATTGTTGCTCTAATTGGGATACTTGACCACAATAATATAGAACATGTGCCTCTCAGGAAGGGATACATAAAATTATATAATTGACAACTGACATAATGTCTTAATCTTTTTCTTTTCTTTTCTTTTTTTTTTTTTTTTTGAGGCAGAGTTTCACTCTTGTTGCCCAGGCTGGAGTACAATGGCGTGGTATCAGCTCACTGCAACCTCTGCCTCCCACGTTCAAGGGATTCTCCTGCCTCAGCCTCCCAAGTAGCTGGGATTACAGACATCCACAACCACACCTGACTAATTTTTGTATTTTTAGTAGAGAGGGGGTTTCACCATGTTAGCCAGCCTGGTCTTGAACTCCTGACCTCAGGTGATCCAACCGCCTCAGCCTCCCAAAGTGCTGGGATTAATCAGGTGTGAGCCACCGTGCCTGGCCGAATGTCTTATTCCTTTTCTTAAAGGAGTTGAAAATAAAAATAATTTACCTGTTGATAAAGCAAATTTTTAACTCAAAATATAATAACTTGAAACAATGTTTATGGTTCTTGCTTTCCTTAAACGTTTTCTCAAGACTGTTAATCTTCATAGAAAAATGAAACCATCATCCAGGAACCTATCTCACGTAGTCTTCCCACCCATCTTTGTTATCAGTCCATTACTTATTGTTCTCCTCAACACTTATGCTGATGATGCCAATTGATTTCTAAAGAATTTTCTTTAGATTCCATCCTATACCCCACTATCAGATAGATCTTCCCTTTTGTAAAACCTTGTAGTGATTGCTACCCAAGAACCTGATAATGTTATTTACCTCTAGGGAAAGGAACTGGGTGGCTGATGATAGGCCCAGGAAGGTGCTTTTTAAATTTTCTTCTGTATATCCTTTTTTATTTTTTGAATTTTACACCATGGTGAAAAATAAAAATTCCAAACAAGGCTGGGCATGGTGGCTCATGCCTGTAATCCCAGAACTTTGGGAGGCCAAGCGAGTGGATCACTTGAGGTCAAGAGTTCAAGACCAGCCTGACCAACATGGTGAGATCCCATCTTACCAGTCGTGGTGGTGTGCACCTGTTATACCAGCTATTCGGGAGGCTGAGGCAGGAGAATCACTTGAGTCTGAGAGGCAGAGGTTGCAGTGAGCTGAGATCATGCCACTGCACTCTAACCTGGGTGTCACAGTGAGTGTCTGTCTCAAAAACAAAACAAAACAAAAAATTTAATGGCTAAAATTACTTAGGCGTTCATACTCTTTAGTTTAACAAAGCTTTCTGCAGTTTAAGCCCAGTCTGCTTTTCTCAACTTATTTTTCTGTTTTCTCACAAACTGTGCTACCGGAAGACTTACAATTCCTGAAACACTCAGTGTATTTTTCTACCTGTCATTGATCTTACATAGCTTTCTCCTAAAATACAGCCATTTCTCTATCTTTAGCTCTCAACATTTTCTTTCAAGACTCATTCTCTTGTGATTAACTCAACTAGCCATTGTTCCTCCTTTACTCTCCTGTGGCATTTATTTTATACCCCTCTTCTGACAGTTTTTACTTATTTGATTTAATATAAATATGAGTAAATGTCTTATCTTCACCAGATGGTAGAGGCCTCAAGAGCAGGAGATGTATCCTGCGTTGTACCTCTAGTATTGTCATATTCTCAGGCTCTCAATTGGTGTTTTTAGATTGAATAAAATATGGTTGTTAGGCTTCTATGTACATTTTTGTCATTAAATTTAAGTAAGTCAGTAAGTACTAAACCAGTCAGCTAATATCCACCCAAATCTTGTATAAATAAAATGTTACCACAAAAAAGTTTAATCATAGCCAGACATTTTTAGTCAGTTGCTAAATTTTATTTTATGAAATATGTTCAAAATTTTTGGCATGCAGCATAAATTTTTTAAAAGTTGGAAGAACATTTTTTGGTATCAAGTTTTTAATTAGAAAAATTGTATTTTTTTCTGAATTATTCTACATTAATGCAATGCATAACCAATTTAAGCTATTTTTTCTCTCTAAGTGTCAAATTATTTTTGTGTTTGTTCCTCTAGGCTGCTAGTCAGTGCTTCCCAAGATGGAAAATTAATTATTTGGGATAGCTATACAACAAATAAGGTAGAATTTCTTCATAATTCTTTTAAATAACCTTATATTTGTTTGTCTGTTCACCAGTTCTTTCCTTTATTCTTTAACCTCAAACTTAAATTGCTTTCTGAGATAAATTTATTGTTTATTTTAATCTAGTTCTTCTCTTTTGTCTTAGTGTTTACTTTTAATGTTTAACCCTTTTTTATTTCCAAAGATGACTCTGTGTTTTACTAGAGGGCTCATATTTAATATATGAATATTAAAAGAGTACCATTTTACATATACTAATAAATGATTTTTAAAAATTCCCATTTCCTAATATGACAAAGACCTTGAGATTTTTATTTCTAGTTGTGGATAAGTTAGATGGCTAGTGGGAAGCTCTTCTTTGGCCCACTCCAGGCACTGATTTGCGCTTCTGGACTTTTTTAGAAGATACAGTAGATTGGAGGTAAATGACAACTTGTTTAGATCTCTTGGTGGTAAAAGACTGTGGATGGTCCTAATACATCCACTGGAAGGAATCCCCAGTTTAAAATTGTTGAGTAGTAGTGAAAAAGCTTCAGGAATACTTTGATAAGTTAATACCTTTATATCTGTGTATACGTATTAGTATTTTTATTAAACATTTGAAAATACCATTGTGAAATAAACGATAACTTCAACCTGATTGAGATTTTAAAGCTAGCTAAGACCATTTTGTAATATAATAGTTTTTCTTTATTAATCACCATTAAGCATGTTATCTTTCAACTATATTTTCATAAAACAAAAAAATGTATTTTAAGCATATTATTTTAGGTTAAGTGAGAGCATAGTAGTAATCCCGCCACGTGTTGATTCCCTGTATGGACTGTTTAGCCGTGGTATTCTCATACACCTTTCTCTTTTCCATCTGACCTTCAAATGATTGGTGTTAGGGTAACAAGGCAGCAGACAGTGTTGTTTCTAGAGCAATGCAAAACTATCACCATTGTTTGAATGAGATCCCAGAATAAGGGCCTATTAATAGAGGGATGCTAGTGTCATCTTTTCATGGAAGACTCATGTAATCGACTCTGATACTTGCTAATTATCTCCCTAGTTCTTGTTCAGAGTTATGTTGGAGGAAATTTCTCTTTTGAGCACTATTACAAAAGTGAAAATTCTGTTAAAACCTCTAACATTTTACACTTAATTTTTCAAATGGCAATATATTAACATTGAAACATCTTTATGTTCATTATTTTATTAAGAGAATTATTTCCAAAAAGAGCACTTTTTGACTCAAATGATTTGATAATACAAAACAATAGACATTTTAATGTGTGTTAGCGTTTTATTTTTCATGGTTCACTTTCTCAAGCCATTACATTATTTGACTTATCTTTCTTAGATATATTTAATTTTTAATAATATTTACTTCATTGTAAGTGGGTTTATGCAATAGATGACTGTTTTTGTAATCTGAGTGATGTGTGGTGTGTGCCCTACAGATGCATGCTATTCCTTTGAGGTCCTCCTGGGTGATGACTTGTGCTTATGCTCCCTCTGGTAATTATGTTGCCTGTGGAGGCTTGGACAACATCTGCTCTATATATAACTTAAAGACCAGAGAGGGAAATGTGAGAGTAAGCCGAGAGTTGCCAGGTCACACAGGTGAGCTTCCCTAAATATTCTTTCCCACAACACGTGATTCCTTGTGTGGAATGTGCTGATCAAGGATAAATGACAGATTGTGCTCGGCTGGCTAAAGGATGAGGATTAATCAGGTGGGAATGAAATTATTATGAACAAAGGAAACATTAACTTTTTATAGTCATACATTGATCATAATTTTATTTTTCTTTCAAAAATAGCTGTATTGTTTTTGTAAAAAATGATAAATTTACTGCACACAATTCAAACTCATGAAAAATAAGGCAAATAAAATGTTCTCCATTTTCTGCTGCCATATAACAATTATGGGATTGTGGCATCTGTACTCAATTACATAATTGAAAGTATGCATTAAGGTACATTAGTGAAGTGCTTTTCACCATGATAGTGTATTGCTTTGTTTGCCAGTGTGCCCATCATAGTTCAATAGTTTAGTATTGGGTTAGTGGTGTTAATCAGGAATTTATTGCCTCTTATCTGGTATCTATCCATCTGAATTTTTAACCATACTATTTGACCATGCTTTTACAAAATCTCTAGAATGGTGTTTTTCTGACATTTCCATATTTTGAAACACTGATGAATGCTAAGCATTCAAATGCCACATCTTTCATAAAGTCTTCACTGTTGTTCTTCTGATTTCTTACAATATTTTTTTTTAATACTTTTTATTTGAAAAGAAATTTTTTTTAACTGCTCCTTGCAGAGCAGGGCTAACTCATAGGCGGCGTGCCCAGAGGCATCCTCTCACAGTATTTTAAAACTATTTCTCCAGGGTGCTTAACACAGTCGGCCATAGATTATAGTTCTTCCCAAGGTAGTTGTCTTAGGTGGCAGGGGCTGTGTCTTATTCAATTTGGTAACTTTCAGAGTCCCCAGCACAATGTCATTAACATAGTAAATGCCTAAGAATGGTTTGTCGATAAAATTTGGTCTATAGACAGTGTAGGATTTGAAGTAACTAAAAGTAGAACTATGGATTATATTGACAAACACTTGTTGCCCAAGTATTCTATTTTTAAAAATATATATTGCTATTTCATGTGATAACTGAGTTATTCAATCAGTGATAACCTAAAATTTGCTACTCTTTTTGCTGTAGGGTACTTGTCCTGCTGTCGTTTTTTAGATGACAGCCAAATTGTTACAAGTTCAGGAGATACAACTTGGTAAGTTTATTCCAGAAGCACACTGATTATGGGTTTGAGGGTGGTAGCAGGAACTGACATAAGAAGAAGTAATTGTCATGAAGTGTTGTATTTTGTTTTTAATTACAGTGCTTTATGGGACATCGAAACTGCCCAGCAGACCACCACATTCACTGGGCATTCTGGAGATGTGATGAGTCTTTCTCTGAGTCCTGACATGAGGACTTTTGTTTCTGGTGCTTGTGATGCTTCTTCCAAATTATGGGACATTCGAGATGGAATGTGTAGACAGTCTTTCACGGGACATGTCTCAGATATTAATGCTGTCAGTGTAAGTGAATAGCATTTCCAGAGAAAACGTATTATGCGTTTAAAGTGTTGAGCTCTATGGCATGATTTTAACAACAAATTACCTTCAAGGATTCTTACGAGTAATGTGCTCTTATAACTTTGAATCTCCAAGTAATAAGGGTTTTTGATTTTTTAAAAAAGAAAGCTTCAATTCATAGTCCTAGATCTTTTTTGTTATTGTTGGATTTTTTTTGTTGTTGTTTTTGTTTTTTTGAGACAGTCTTGCTCTGTCGTCCAGGCTGGAGTGCAGCAGTGCAGTCACGGCTCACTGCAGCCTCGACCTCCTGGGCTCAAGCCATCCTCCCACGTCAGTCTCCTGGTAGCTAGGATTACAGGTACACACCACCATGCACGGCCAATTTTGTATTTTTTATAGAGATGGGGTTTTGCCGTGTTGTCCAGGCTGGTCTCGAACTCCTGAGCTGAAGCAATCCTCCTGCTTCAGCCTCCCAAAGTGTTGGGATTACAGGCATGAGCCACTGTTCCTGGCAACCTAGGTTTTTAATTTCTGGTGAATATCGCTTTTTTTTTTTTCCCCAAAGTGGAGGGATTATCATGAGTAAACAAGCAGATCGTGGATGTTCTAACAGTGAATTTAGATGAGAAAAAAGTCTTGTCTTTCTGGGACCAAAGTGAACAGCCCAAAGAGAGAACAATAAGGATGAAAAAAGCAGCTGATTAGTGTGGAGTATATAGCTTTTGAAGTCATTGCAACCCGGGACCTAATCAGTTCTGCTGCCATTAAGCACCTGTGTGAAACTAGTCATGCTGCTTCATCTTCGTGAACCTCAGATTCTTCAGTTTTTAAAATAGGGATAATACTACCTACATCAGAGAATGGTGTGGAGACTAAATGAAACTAGGTATTAGATGCTCAGTAAATGGTATAAATTATTATTATTATTATTATTTAGAGACAGCATCTCACTCCGTTGCCCAGGCTGGAGTGCAATGGCATCATCATAGCTCACAGCAGCCTTGAACTCCTGGGCTCAAGTGATCTTCCTGCCTCAGCCTCAGGAGTACTGGGACTACAGGCATACACCACCACACCTGGCTGGTGGTGGTTTTTTTTTTTTTTATCTTTGGTAGAGGCAGAGTCTCACTATGTTGCCCAGGCTGCTCTTGAACTCGTGGGCTCAGCGATCCTCCCACCTCAGAGTCTCCCAAAGTGCTGGGATTACAAGGAGTGAGCTACCATGCCTTGCTGGTATCAGTTATTTATAAGCTACTTCATATTTTAAAAAACTACCTAAACAGAAAATCATAAATAGATTAAGCCAGGTAAAAAGTACTCAGTATATAGGAGGATAAGCTAGTCATAGATATCTGTAAATTAGGGTAAAGTGAAAATAACATTTTGAATGACAATCAAAATGATTAGCAGATGGTCAGAATTGAGGGGGAGGGGTGTTAAAAGAAGGTAGGATACTGCTTGAGTTAGGTTACCTAAGCAGATCAGATGCCAGACAGTACAGATATGACTAGAATGTCCAAAAGTACCATAATTGCCAAGGATTTTAATGTATGAGAAACATTCTAATTTTATAACAAGACATTTTTGGGGAAAAAATTAGTAAGCTTTTCTTTATCGTACACTTATTGAAAGTCATTTCTTTTAAATGATTTTGTAGAAAACATCAGAGAAAGTAAATGCTGTGCTAACCCCATCCCCACCTCTTTGCCGTAGACCAGTCTGGTTAGAATAATAGAGTTTTAGAGCAGGCAAAGTTAACCCTCTCTATCTCTCAGCCCATTACTTTTATCAAGTTGAGATGTTCTCTCATAATTTGCTAAAGTCTTTATCAGGAAATAGTGTTGAATTTTCGTCAAATACTTTTTGTCCATCTATTGAGATGTTCGTGTGGTTTTTTTTCAGCCAGTTAAAATGGTGTGTTTACATTGATTTTCTCCTGTTTTTTTTTTTTTTGTCAAAACATTAGTACCATCTTTTACAAATATAAGTAAATATAGAGGCTTCCTTTTGGAATAAAATGATTCAAACAAAGATACTGTATATATAACAGTTTTCCTTTTTTCAGATGAAATTATGACCAACTTTATTATATTTTTATAATATTTTGAAATTATATTCAGTGATTATTTTAACAGTGACATTTCTCACACTGTTTAGAATGTTAGGCTTAGGAATGAAACTATAATAGTTTCATTTGTGGCTGAGCCCCATATATTCATTGAGTGAGTTGCTGAAATTTTCCATTTGGCTCTACATTTGTGGGGCCTCTAGGTGTCTCTCAGCAGTAAAGACACTGTTAATAATTGTAAACTGTGATTATTAATTTCATTAACTCAGTGCCAGATTCAGTTATTTCTATCATAGATCAACGCTTTTTTCCTCCCCAGCCCCCACTTTATTAAGGTATAATTGACAAATTGTATATATTTAGAGTGTATAATGTGATGTCGTATTAGATATAGGGCTATTTAGGTTATCCATTTCTTTTTGAGTGAACTTTCAAAGATTTTATCTATATCATCTACATTGTCATATTTATTGGCTTACAGCTATTTATTATACTCCCTTAATTTTTTTTGATATCTGTAGAGTTTACAGGATATCCTGCTCTCATTTATGATGTTGGTAATTTGTTTTACTTTTTTCCTGATAGTCTGGGACTGTGGGTTGAATTGTGCCCATCTAAAATGTATATGTTGAAGTCTTAAAGCCCAGGACCTCAGACTGTGACCTTATTTTAAAATAAGGTTGGTCCAGATATAATTGGTTAAAATGAGGTCATAATGGATTGGGTGACACTAATCCAGTGTGACTATTGTCCTTATAAAAGGGGGGAATTTGGAGACAGGCAAGCATAGAGGGAAGATGATGTGAAGAGACACAGGAGAAGACAGTCATCTACAGGACAGAGAGAAGATTACACATCTTTCTGTCACAGTCCTCAGATATCTTGGTTTCAAGTTTCTAGCCTCCAGAACTGTGAGACAATACATTCCTTTTGTTTAAGCACCCAGCTTGTGGTGCTTTGTTATGGCAGCCTTAGCAATGAACATATCTGGCTAGAGGTTTTTTTATTTTATCTATGTATCTATGTATGTATATATGTATGTATGTATGTATGTATCTATCTATCTATCTATCTATCTATCTATCAATAAATCAACTATCTGCTCAGAGAACCAGCTTTTGTTCTGAATGATACTCTGTTTTTCTCTTTCATTGATCTTTCACTCTCATCTTTATTATTTATTTCTGACTGCTTTCTTGGTGTATTAGTTCATTCTCACACTGCTATGAAGAAATATCTGACACTGGGTAATTTATAAAGAGAAGAGGTTTAATAGACTCACAGTTCTCCATGGCTGGGGAGGCCTCAGGAAACTTACAATCATGGTGGAAGGCACCTCTCCACAGGGCGGCAGGAGAGAGAATGAGTGCCGAGCGAAGGGGGAAGCCCCTTATAAACCATCAGATCTCGTGAGAACTCACTCACTATCACAAGAACAACCTGCAGGGAGACCACTCCCATGATTCAGTTACCTTCCACTGGCTCCCTCACAACACGTGGGGATTTGGGGATTACAATTCAAGATGAGATTTGGGTGGGGAAACAAAGCCAAACTGATCACTCGGATTCATTTGCTTTTCTTTTTCTTAGTGTTTTTTTTTTTTTTTTTTTTTTTTTTTTGAGAGAGTCTTTTGCTCTGTTGCGAGGCTGGAGTGTAGTGGTGCGATCTCGGCTCACTGCAACCTCTGCCTCCCGGGTTCAAGCAGTTCTCCTGCCTCAGCCTTCCAAGTAACTGGGACTACAGGCGCACACCACCACGCCCAGCTAATTTTTGAATTTTTAGTAGAGACGGGGTTTCACCATGTTGGCCAGGATGGTCTCGATCTCTTGACCTTGTGATCTGCCCACCTCGGCCTCCCAAAGTGCTGGGATTACAGGCGTGAGTCACAGACCCCGGCCTTTTTTTGTTTTTTTTTTGAGATGGAGTTTCATTCTTGTTGCCCAGGCTGGAGTGCAATGGCATGACGTTGGCTCACCACAACCTCTGCCTCCTAGGTTCAAGTGATTCTCCTGCCTCAGCCTCCCGAGTAGCTGGGATTACAGGCATGAGCCAACACACCCGGCTGATTTTTTTGTATTTTTAGTGGAGACGAGGTTTCTTCATGTGGTCAGGCTGATCTCGAACTCCTGACCTCAGGTGATCCACCCACCTCGGCCTCCCAAAGTGCTGGGATTACAGGCATGAGCCACCGTGCGCAGCCTTTTTTCTAGTTTTTTTAAGATAGAAGCTGATGTCATTGATTTGGAACTTTTTAAAATTTCTAATATTGGAACTTAAAGCCATAATTTTTTTTTTTTTTTAAAGACTGGGTTTCACTGTCACCCAGGCTGGAGTGCAGTGGTGCAGTCGTGGCTCACTGCAGCCTCGACTTCCCTGGGCCCAAGTAGCTGGGTATACAGGCGCGTGCCACCATGCTGGCTATTTTGTGTGTGTGTGTGTGTATTTTTTGCAGAGATAGGGCCTTGCCATGTTGCCCAGGCTGGTCTCGAACTCCTGGGCTGAAGTGATCTTTTTTGTCTTAGCCTCCCAAAGTGCTCGGATTTCAGGAGTGAGCCACCATGCCTGGCCCTTCTTCATGTTTCTTGTGTTTGGATCTATGAGTTTCTTTCTTTTTCTTTTTTTGAGACTGACTCTCGCTCTGTCACCCAGGCTGGAGTACAGTTGCATGATCTCGGCTCACTGCAACCTCCACCTCCCGGATTCAAGCAATTCTCTTGCCTCAGCCTCCTGAGTAGCTGGGACTACAGGCACACACTACCATGCACGGCTAATTTTTTGTATTTTTAGTAGAGGCGGGGTTTTATTACGTTGGCCAGGCTGGTCTTGAACTCCTGACCTCACGTGATCTGCCTGCCTCGGCCTCCCAAAATGCTGGGATTAAAGGCGTGAGCCACCGCACCCAGCCCCTAATCAGATTTTTTTTTTCCTGTCTCCTCCCTTCCTTTGGAGACTTTAAGTTACATAGACATTAAACCACTTGAAGTTTTCCCAGAGCTCACTCATGTTCTGTTCATTTTATTGTTCAGGATATTTTTCTTTCTGTATTTTACTTTGGATGGTTCCTATTGCTTTGCCTTCATACATCTTTTCTGTTGTATCTAATCGGCCATGAACCCATCCAGTGCGCTTTTCATCCCAGACGTTGTTGTCCTTGTCTGTTAATTTTATCTTCTGTGACCTTTTTCTGTTTTTTTCAACTGATTAATTTTTCTCCTAATTATAGGTCATATTTTCTTGCTTTTTTGCATGTCTGGTGAATTATTAGATACCAGACATTGTGAATTTTACCTTGTTGGATGCTAGATAATTTTATGTTCATAAAAATATTATTTAGATTTGCTCTGGGGCATAGCTAAAATCAGACTGGCCAAGTTAAGTTACTTGGAAACGATTTGATCATTACAGGGTTTGCATGTAAGTTTTGTTAGATGGGACCAGAGTGACACCGTGTGTGCTTAATTTTGCCCCACTGGTGAGACAAAAGACTTAAAACCCCTCTTCCCAAGAAATGACGAGGTTTTTCCTGTGTATTATGAGGTTTTCCCTCTGGCTGGAGGGGATAGGCATTATTTTCTTCCTGTGTACACACCAGGGTTTGTTTCCTGTAATCTTTTTGGGTGTTTCTTTCGCAGTTTGATTAGTTTTCTCACACGGCTCTGCTGATTGGTACTCAGTTGACTACCTAAAGGAGGTCCTCAGCATGCCTCTGGAGTTTTCTCTTTGCCAAGCTTTGTCCTCTCCGACACTCTCTGTGAACTCTAGATGCTGTGGACTTCTTGGATTCCCAGTGCTGTCTCCTCAACTCAGGGAGGCCAGTGGGCTCCAGCTGCATTTCTCTTCCCTTCACCATGACCTGTAAACTTTCACAGTAGGACGGTAGTAAGGTAGTAAGATGGAGCAGCTGTAGGAATTATATATTTATTTACTTACTTATTTTGAGACAGTCTCATTCTGTCACCCAGGCTGGAGTGCAGTGGCATAATCTCGGATCACTGCAACCTCCACTTTCCGGGTTCAAGTGATTCTCCTGCCTCAACCTCCCAAGTAGCTGGGACTACAGGCACCCGCCAACACGCTGTGCTAATTTTTGTATTTTTGGTAGAGACGGGGTTTCACTATGTTGGGCAGGCTGGTCTCGAACTCCTGACCTCAGGTGATCTGCCCACCTCAGCCTCCCAAAGTGCTGGGATTACAGGTGTGAGCCACCATGCCTGGCCTCTTTTATTTATATTGTTTCTCAGAGGCAGACTCCTTCGTTGGCTGATATCCAATGTTTTTAGAACCATGTTTTATATATTTTTGTCCAGTTGTTTTTAGTTTTTTAAGGCGTGGAGCAAATCCAATCACTGTTGCTCCATTTTGGCTGGAAGCAGAAGGATAGCCAAGAAGTAATTTTTAAAAAAATATCTTAGTTGAAAAACATTGAGTTGAAGGTCTAAGGGTCTTATGAAGTACTTTTTAAAAAGTAATTAAAAGAGGGGCCAGGCGCTGTGGCTTATGCCCGTAATCTCAGCACTTTGGGAGGCTGTGGCAGGCAGATCACTTGAGGCCAGGAGTTTGAGACCACCCCGGCCAACATAATGAAACACTGTCTCTACTAAAAATGCAAAAAAGTTAGCCAGGCGTTGTGGTGCATGCCTGTAATCCCAGCTACTGAGGAGACTGAGGTAGGAGAAGCACTTGAACCCAGGAGGCAGAAGTTGTAGTGAGCTGAGATTGCACCACTGCACTCCAGCCTGGGTGACAGAGCAAGACTCTGTCTCAAAAATAACAAAAAAAAGTAATTAAGAGAAACCAATACATCCTGTTGAATTTAAGAGTATCAAAAGATGGGAGAAAATTCAAGACGAAAACGCAGATTACCTAGATATAAAAGATTAAAAACCAAGCTAACTTCACACTTTTTTGCAATAGACACTGCTGGAAGGCTTCTGAACAGTATCTGCCAAGTGTTAAGGGAGAAATACTGTGACCCAATAATTTTAAGTATCAGAGATCATAGTCATGATGTGGGGAGAAATACACTAAATATAATATAGGATAAGAGATTAAGACCAAGAATAATCACTTAAGGCATTACACGTAAATGATTACTGCTATTAAAAGATACAGAATAAACTATAATGTTGTATGCAAGAAACACACCTAAAACAAAATGACCCAGGAAGGCTAAATGTAACAGTAAGAGAGTGGGTAAGTCATAAACTGGAAGGAAATCTGTAGTAATATTACTATATTACTATTAACTGAAGTAGAATTGGAGCAAAAACTATAAGATGAGAGAAGTTTTATCTTAATGAAAGGGACAGTAGTGATGCTATAACATTGAAATTCATAAAACAAAAGCCATTAAAAATTCAAGGACCCAAAACACCATTGTGTAGGAGACTTTAGTAGACAACTTGGAAATACTGATATCCTAAGAAGGCACGAAATAAGATACCGAGGATTTGAATAGTGTTATTTAATAATGTTGACTTGAGAGTATATTGTAAATTGCACCATATTTGGGTTTTACCAAGTATGCAGTATATTACCTTTCTAAAATCTGAAAAACTCTGAATTCTGAAAAAGAACTGTCCTAAGGGGTCCTTATAACCCTATAAGGATTGTGGACCTTTTATCTCCTTGCCGTTCGTTCTACAACAGCCACACACATACACATATATATTCTATAAATATTAGTACTTGCTTTAAATGTTTCAACATGACACATGGAGAACCAGAGCCAGTATTTGTTGAATACTTGCTGTGTTCTGAACAATGGGCTATGTACTTTGCGTATGTTATTTAATTCAGTCCTAACCACCACTTTGACAGGGAATCTAAGGCTTAAAAGATTTAAGAATCTTTAGTACCCAACATCGCTCACCTGGTAGGTAGCCAAGTTGGAATGTTAACCTAGATTTGTCTATTAGTACGCTGCCTCCTATGATTTTACATACATCTTTAGAGTAAATGTTTGTTACTTTCCTGTCTAGTTTTTCCCAAATGGATATGCCTTCGCCACTGGCTCTGATGATGCCACTTGCCGGCTCTTTGACCTTCGTGCAGATCAAGAGTTATCATTGTATTCTCATGACAATATCATCTGTGGAATCACTTCCGTAGCCTTCTCAAAAAGTGGGCGTCTCTTGTTGGCTGGTTACGATGACTTTAATTGTAACGTATGGGACACGCTAAAAGGAGATCGTGCAGGTTAGTAAATAAGTCCACATTAGGTTCTGATTTTCAGGAAGTGTGAAGAGGTTCCCATCAGTCGTGTTCTAGGCCTCCATGGACATCTTGGAGTTCTGGAAAGTGGTAACCCGATGGTTCTCATCATGTTCTTTGTTGTTACCTTTTGTTTGTGGTTATAATCCATAAACCATATTTACACTTTTGCTTTCTGAAGAATCACACTGAGGTCTGTAATATTTTCTTGTTTGGTAGACTTCAGAATTAAAGATGGATAGTGAATGTGATTCAGTGTGGTCTTTTAGAAATCACACTTTTCTTATCACCTGACAGGAAACATTGTAACTGCTGGTTTTCTTCCTTCTGAAGCAGATCTTGTATGGGACAGGACATAGACCTGTCGCTTGCCTTAGCCCCATACCCTGAGTCCTCCTCTGCAGCTTCTACAAGATGACAATACACATTAAGCCATACTGGGGACTGTCATTAGTAACAAGTCACACGGAGTAATTTTTAACTATTTTTAAAAATTAAAATTATACTTAAAGGAATCCAATTGTCCTATATAGCTTGTTACCAAAACACAGCAGTTGCTTCATTCCCAACCCATAGTTTCTGCTCCCCAAAGTAACTACATTTAGTCATTTACCTACCCGCCCTCTCTCCCCACCCTCTTTGTTTTGTTTTGTTGAGACAGGGTCTCTTTATGTTGCTAAGGCTGGTTTCTTCCAGCCTCAGCCTCTGGAGTAGCTGGGATTACAGGCTTGAATCACCTCACCTGGCTTACATACATATCTCTAAATAACATGCCTGTATTGCTGTTACTTGTTTAAAAAATAAAAATTCAGGTGTTATCTGTTGTTAACCTATTATCATGGATGATAAGGGTTTGGTTTTAAGCCGCTCCTGCCGTAGCCACATTCTTCCCAACCAGTTTTTCCCATATGATAGAGATTTTGTTTAGAATCACATTCACTGTTTACATAATTCCAACTTTTTAAAAAGTCATTTGCTGCTGAGCCATGAGACGTGTTATGACTTCTTTTGCCATGCAGCTTTTTTTGTATTTTCTAGAGTTAATTTTTTGGTTTATATTCTTAGTTTCTATGTGCTTCTCACTAATGAATCTTCACACTTTCTGCCAGTTTTGATGTGTCTTGGAGCGGATCCATTTTCGTTCATTGTGCTGGGTATTTAGTGAGCCTTTTTGATCGGGAAACTCATTACCCTATAGAACAGGGACACTTGGGGGTGGGGGCTTGTTGAATTTTATTTCTTCTCTATTATCATCATTCCCTTTTTCTAGATCTCCCATTATGTTGAAAATGGGCTTCCTGGACTGATCCTTTTGACTTTTTTTTTTAAGAATTTTTATTTTATTTTATTTTTTTTGAGATGGAGTCTTGCTCTGTTGCCCAGGCTGGAGTGCAGTGGCGTGATCTTGGCTCACTGCAGCCTCTGCCTCCCAGGTTCCAGCAATTCTCCTGTCTCAGCCTCCCGAGTAGACTAGCTGGGATTACAAGTGCGCACCACCATGCCCAGCTAATTTTTGTATTTTTAGTAGAGATGGAGTGTCACCATGTTGGTCGGGCTGGTCTCGAACTCCTGACCTCAGGTGATCTGCCCACCTCAGCCTCCCAAAGTGCTGGGATTACAGGCGTGAGCCACTGCTCCCGGCCTGACTTTTTAATTATATTTTTTATTTTCCATCTTTTTTGCTTTATCTTCTGGGAGGAAACCTCACCTCAGGTTTCAACCCTTCTATTAAGTTTTGGTTTTCATTTTCACTACCATCTTTTTAACTTAAGAGCATTATTAGTGAAAGAATTTTTTTTTTTTTAAGTTTCTTCTTCAAGCATAGTCTTTTGTGTTTCCAAGTTTTTTTTTTCTTCATTTTTGGGGTTTCCTGTCTTTATTTTTAGAATATTTCCTTAAAAGTGTTAGTTCTTATTCATACTTAAGAGTGAGGCACTAAAACCATTTGAAGCTGAGCACATGGCTAGTGTGCTGACTCTAGGCCTCCATTCACTCTAGGCTGGCCATTCACTAAGGAAGCTCTGCTGTGTCTGCCAGTTTGGGGGCTGATTTCAAGAGAAAACCTGAGGGGCCACAACATTTAGCTAGTAAACTTTATTCCCCTTTCAGCACAGTTTTATTAATCTCATCTGTGCCTGTTTTCTTCCAGTCAGGAGACCCTGTTTTACCCTTTCCACTGAGTGAGTCTCTAGTCTTAGACCACAGCGCAGGATCCGTCACCTGACTCTGTAGAGCAGAGGAAGAGGACACCTGGGGTCTCTTACTGATTGATGAACACTTTCCAGTGCAATCTTATTTTACTCTGCCTTTGCCCCTACCTGTTCCAGCGATACCTGGTTCCACCTAGTAGGGACGCTTTTGGAGAATCTGCAGTGTAATTTTGTTACTTGGCTTATTACTAGATTATTCATTTTGAACTCAGTATTTTGGGGTTCATTAACACAGTTGCCACCATCCAGCTTACAAAAGTTCACTGCCATTGCCTGCTCTCATCTCACTGTCCTTGTGGATTTATGTCCTTACCCTTTTAACTCCCCTATGCAGTTGTTGGGGTTCCTGAGGGAGCAGAGGCAGTTTAAGTTTTTTCCAGGAATGATTTTCTACAGCCTCTTTAAAGAGACTGCATGGTTTGCAGTTTTACACTTTGCAAGTAGATTCCTGGAAGTATTCCGTTGCTTAAGGCCAATTACTTTTTAAAGATATTTGGTGTTTTGCCTGGATTGAAACAATTAGTATCCATAACAAAATAAAAATGTGCTTGTTGTCCACACTTACATGCTTGAGTTTTAGTTTTGCTTTGCTTACAAGCTGGTTTCAAGTTGGCTCAACTGGAACTTTGAACTTAAAATTGGATCCTGACTAGTGAATTGCTAATTCATTTCCCTCTCCAGTGTGACTTAAAGTATTTAGCCACAATGTTCATTTTTTTTGTTATTTCAACTCATAATGGTAAATTTTCCCATTGCCAAACATGGCCATACTGGAGATACTATAGAGAATATTAAGAGTTACAAGATGAACTTCTGTTCCTGATTGATTGAAAATGATATGCTTAAGAATATAGAGAGATAATGCAAATTCAAACACAGTGTATTTTCAAAAGTTTTTTGAGCATTTGATGTATTCTAATTTTTCTTATTAATCTTATTGTATTTCTTGTTTTCCTCCAAAATATTGGAAATACATCAAGTGAGTTTAATATGTGAAAGAAATGAGAACTACATGAGTTTCATGGTTTCAGAAAGTTAAAACCAATAACATTCCGGAGTTTGGTGATTAGCATAAGAAAGTAAATAAATTATGTTGGTATTCTTGGAAGCAGTGATGTAAGGCAGCTTTATTCTTATGTTTTTGTTGTTCCTGTGGTAAAGGACTCCTTCAGTGAACTTCATTGAAAATCTTGTTTTTGTTGAAAATAGCATACATAGCTCAGTAGCAAAATTTGGAATATCATGAACTTATTAGAGATGTGGAATAATTGTCTGCATATGTTTTCCTAGATATAAGTTGAATTATAAAATGATTTTTCAAAAATTAAAACCACAAATTGATGCACATCAAAATTCAAATAATCCAAATTTATAAATACATCCAGCTTACTCCTAACTTCTTACTCAGAGAAATTTGTTGTTTTCTTTTAAATTATTATTATTTTTTAACTGATGAGCTTTCAAGAAAACTGGACTGATAGTTTTTAAGTACCCTTTTAAATCTCTGCATATACTTGTTTAATTCTAAAACTCTACAATTGCTAACTTTTTACTAAATTTTTTTTTTCAGGTGTCCTTGCTGGTCATGACAACCGTGTGAGCTGCTTAGGTGTAACTGATGATGGCATGGCTGTGGCAACAGGCTCTTGGGACAGTTTTCTTAGAATCTGGAATTAACAGTGTCATACGTATTCTTTGTTCTCCATTGATATATCTGGAGAAATCAATGCTACAGCCTATAGCTGTGAAAAAATTCTACCTTATATTTGCAGGTGAAGATTTTTCTATTAGATTATATACAAAAACAAGCTTTCAGTAAACTACCAAAAAAAAGTGGGGGTGGGGGAAAAAAGGCAAAGGCGCCTTCTGAGATCAAAAGGACCAGTGTATTAATTTGAGGGGTTGGGTTAATTTAACCTTGATGAATTGTTGTATGTATTCAGAGTCTGTTTTCTTTGTGTAGAACAGAATGTACACATTATAGCAGCTCGCCATTGTGTTTGCATTTTTTAAGAAGTACATTTTTAACTTTGTATACACAAGAAATGTCACATTTTTGAGTTTTGTAATGGAAGAACCAGGCACAGAAACAGAGAGAAATGATACTGTATGTGTGTGTATTTATGTCTGAAGAAAGTCCCCTTGAATTCTCTTTGAATCTAAGAGATCCTGATGGCTTCATGTTTAAGAGCATTGACAGGCGGGGCACCTCTGAGGGGAGTCCATTGTTTCTCATGCATCATTTGCCGTATACTGTTAATCAAAGTGCTTGCTTTCAGTCCTTTGAGGGGACAGATAATCTGAAGGCCAGAGATTAGAGATTTCACTGATATTTTGGACATACATAAGAAACTTCATTATAATTTATTAATAAAAAGTAGGTAATAGCATATAAATGGTTCTTGACATTTTAAAAGCCTGGTTATGATCAGTTGACACTTTGAGTACCCCCCTAAATAGCTGGACTTTCCTATTCATTTCATATTTGGAACTAAGTTTGTAGTGTATACTCATCTTTCAGAAGTTTGGTAAACATTGGGATTGTCCCTGCATCTGAACATCTTTCCCAGTGCTATCAGTATACATCTAGAGAGGAAATGCAATGTGACAGTGTTACATTTGGAGAGAAGTGTGAGATCTAACCAATTGCTAGCACATATTTGTTGTAATACGATGGTTTATTTCATGTTTGCATACTATAAAATCTGAATTGATGTGAAATATCTGTGCCTTTAAATTTCTTAAAATGAAACCTTTAAGCTTTTTGTTGTTTTGCAATATTTTGTAGTATTTCTTCCCTTCCTTAGCACAAAATACTGGTTTCTAAGTGGATTTGCTTCAAAGGATGTCTAGATGTAAGTGATTCCACTTAAAGCCAAAATAAAAATTCCTAAAGCAGTTCTTAAAGGAGTTAGAGAGATATATTAAACAGTTCTTCTGTGGTATAATAATGTGTCTCTTACTAGAATGACCCCCACAACTAAGTTAAAGATACTTTTCCTGTTGGATTTTCTTTTACAAATAAGTCTAAATGATTGATAATAGAAGATTGTTAGTCTTGCTTGATGGTAAAGTCTTGGATTATTCTGATATATAGACATGCATTGTTTTGTAACTTAGTTATTACTTTTCAGATAGGTCTGTGTTAACTTTTGAACATGTGTAACCTTAACCTAAATACTCCCAAACTTTACCTCTAAATTTTTGTTTTTATATTGTGAATGTGCTAATATGTGCATCAGCTGTAAAGATGTTATCAGTTTTGTTTATTAAAATCAGTTGACAATTAGAATAATAATAAAATGGATAAAGGCAAATTAAGATATAGGACCAAAACAGAATATTGTAGATGGCAGTTATGAATGTATATTTATATTTTGGTTAAGATTTCTATTAACTTTTTGGCTGGGCGCAGTGGCTCACACCTATAATCCCAGCACTTTGGGAGGCCGAGGTGGGCAGATCACTTGAGGTCAGGAGTTCGCGACCAGCCTACCCGACATGGTGAAACCCCATCTCTTCTAAAAATACAAAAATTAGCTGGGCGTGGTGGCACATTCCTGTAATCCCAGCTACTCGGGAGGCTGAGGCAGGAGATTCGCCTGAACCCGGGAGGCGGAGGTTGCAGTGAGCCGAGATCGTGCCACTGCACTCCAGCCTAGGCGACAGAGTGAGACTCCATCTCAAATTGGGGAAAAAAAAAAAATTTATATGAACTTTTGCTATTAATGTTTATTTGTAGGCTATTTATATCACTTCATAAAGCACAGCTCTTTGAGAAAAGAATACAGGAATGTATTCATTTCCAGAAAAAGAGGGTTGGGGAAAGTTTGCCATGTAGGTTAGTCAGAAGAAAGCAATTCTCTTATGCATAAAAATAACCTTAAATATGTGAGAGACTGTCTCCTCTACTTAAGAGTTATTATAGTAGTCAGAGGCATACAGACCACAGGAATTCTATGGTCTTAACATATTTTAAAATTACATTTATTTTAATGTTCTTAAAGTTTATGAAGAGCAGTTTAAAGCAGTTCCCATAATTAAATATTTACTCAGCAACTAAAAACTATTTAACCCTTGTGGTTAATTATACACATAAACAAATGGCGACAGAGTAGCCTCACTACCACAATTACCTTCATGGTTACACCTTTGCTTTCTAATAATAGGGGCTGTAGTTGCTAAATCTATTTGTTTACTTGCAGTTTAAGTTGAGCTGATTATTTGTTTAATTCTGTTATTGTTCCTGAGTTCAATGAGTATGTAATTTGTAGAGACGTTGAATAGTTTGGATCTGAGTTTTTAAGGCTGAAAAATCTGGCTGGATTTAGTTTTTAAAAATTTGCATCATCAAGAATATTGCAGTTAATGTTCCTTCTTTTTTTTTTTTTTTTTTTTTAAAGACAGAGTCTCACTCTGTCACCCAGGCTGGAGTGTACAGTGGTGCCATCTTGGCTCATTGCAGCCTCAACCTCTGCCTCCTGGGTTCAAGCCAGTTCTTGTGCCTCAGCCTCCCAAGTAGCTAGGACTATAGGCATGTGCCAGCATGCCCGGCTAATTTTTGTATTTTTAGTAGAGACGGGGCTTCGCCATCTTGGCCAGTCTGATCTCGTACTCCTGGCCTCAAGTGATCCACCAGCCTCAGCCTCCCAAAGTGCTGGGATTACAGACGTGAGCCACCGTGCCCAGCCAGGTTTCCTTCTTTACCTTCTAAGAAACATTTAAACATAATGTGCCTGAGAAGGTTAATTTGTCAACTCTGTAGCATGTCAAGAAAAGTAGTTTTTTGAGATCTGGCAAGAATATTTTAGAGATACATATTCTTTTCTAAGTATGTGATCACCTTGTGGTGTTGAGCATATCGTCCCAAAAACCTGCTTAAGCAAACAGTTCTTGGCCAGGCACTGTGGCTCACACCTGTAATCCCAGCACTTTGGGAGGCCGAGGCAGGTGGATCACGAGGTCAGGAGTTCAAGACCAGCCTGGCCAAGATGGTGAAACCCCATCTCTACTAAAAATACAAAAATTAGCCGGGCGTAGAGGCGGGCGCCTGTCAGCTACTCGTGAGGCTGAGGCAGAGAATTACTTGAACTCGGGAGGCGGAGGTTGCAGTGAGCTGAGATGGCACCACTGCACTGCAGCCTGGGCGACAGAGCAAGACTCCATGTCAAAAAGAAAAAGCAGTTCTTGCCATCAGCAAGGATATCTCCTCCACTTTAATGGACAGGCCTCATTTTTGGCAGCTATGCTATTTGAGATTTAGACTGAATATCCAAGGTTCCTCCCTAGCTCAAGTTTTTACTTGTGATTACACACACCACATTGAATTCCATCTTCAGAGGCAAAGATTTGAGGCTTCATATCTCAACAGCAAAAGGGCCTGTTCAGCAATTCCCTTCATTTTAGACTCATATGACCTCAGAGATTGCATGATAATAGTAAACTAGTCTCCTGGAAATAATGGATGTAGGTGCTTCTAGAATATGTTACAGAATTTCAAACTTAACCTATTAATAGATAAATGGATCTTGACTTAAGGTGACAAAATGAAATTTTTTATTATTGCTTAAAGACGCTGTGCCAATATTGTATATAACTAGCTCCTCCAATACTTTTGGTATTTTGGATTTAATAGTAAGACCTTAAGCATTTTAAATGTGAACATGTTCAGGGAAGTATGCTTTGATGTAAATGTCTCAGATCTAAGTTGTAACACAATTGAATACTTGTGGCTTATTCTTGGTTTAACTTAGGAAAACTGGTTAAACAATTCCCCATTTGGGCCTGTCATCATTTTAATAGTGAAGATGTTCTTTCTATAATCTTCAGGGTCTGAGTCAGGCTGAATTTTTTTAAAAATTAAATATTATGTTCAAATTCTTTCCTTTTTGCCATTGTGAAAAGGCAAAATTTTAAATGATTTCTCCTGTTAGAATTTTAAAAAATACAGGTTGGACCATCTTTCTTATGGGTTGCACAATGAATTTATATTTCAAATTAGATTAAGTAGAATGTGAAGTACATTTCAGATTTACTAGTTTTCTTTCCATTTTTCATTTTGGGTTGCCTCAGATTCAGTGTATATTTTAAAATATTGGTTACATAATAGGTACTCAATGAAATGGTTTATAGTAGAATATCTAAGCTAGCACTTTATTTTAAAAAGTAAATTATTAATCACACATTGATGGTACACCTTGTATTTAGCAAATGTTTGCATGTTGATAAAATCTCCTATGTCTTCTTTCTTAAATCCAGTTACTGATTTTGTAAAATACAGTTGTGTTAAAGCAGCATTACAGGGGGAAAAAGCTATATTCCAACTGGTGTTAAATGTATTCAACAAAATCTTACATCATACAGTATTTATTTCTTAATTAATAGAACTTCAGTGATATACTTGGTAGATATCTCAAGCCTTTTGTCTTTTACACAATGGTGCTCTATCCTATTGTTTTCAAAGAAGCATCTGAACACTTGCATTTCTATTTTCCTATCCAAAGGCATCCACATCTAAGTGTGTTTTTAAAGTTGATTGAAATTATTTTCCTGTTAAAGCATTCTGAAAGTGTTTGTCTTTACCTAGAATGATTTGTACACACTCGTGGTCAACTGAACATGAATGTCAGTAGTAGTCTAATTATGGGAAGGGTAAACATGTTAGATTAAGGCTCTTAAAGCTCTAAACCATATAAACTATGGACTTGTATCATGATTTAACTGTTCTTAGATCTTTCTTACACAGTGATTCATTCCTCTATTTGTACAGTGGCTTTATGAAATGTTGTGAATTGATACTGTAATCAATAAAGTGCTTTTAACCAGATTTCATTGTATTTTTTTAATGCCACACTTTTTTTTTTTTTTTTTTGAGAGTGTTACTCTCTTGCCCAGGCTGGAATACAGTGGTGTCATCATGGTTTACTGCAACCTTAGCCTCCCGTGCTCAAGTGATCATCCCACCTCAGCCTCCGGAGTAGATGGGACTATGGGTACGTACATGCCACTATGCCCAGTTAATTGTTATATTTTTTTGTAGAGACAGGGTCTATGTTGCCCAGGCTGGTCTTGAACTCCTGGGCTCAAGAGATCTGCCTGCCCCAGCCTCCTAAAGTGCTGGGATTATAGGCATGAACTACCATGCCCAGCCAATTTTTTATAAAGTTTTTATTGAGACAGGGGTCTTGCTTTGTTGCCCAGGCATGTCTCGAACTCCTGGCTTTAAGGGACCGTCCCACCCTGATCTCCCAAACTGCTGGGATTGCAGGCTTGAGCCAACAAGCCTGGCCTCTGTAATTTTTAAATAAGCGATTCTGCTTATGGTGTTGATAAATTATATCTTTACTACTTCTTTCACCACCACACCCTTGGGGGAGGATGAGGGTGGAAATTAAGATAAAGATGTTATATAATTATTTACAGATTATCTTAAATTTACTTCAAAATGTGGGAGATAAAACAACTTTGGCCATGAGTTGGTAATTCTTGAAGCTGGGCAATGGAGTAATGAAGGTTTATTATGCTTTCCTGGTTATCTCTGTCCTTGTTTAATATTATTCTATAATAAAATGTTTCTTAAACTTATGAGTCCATGCGGGGGCACATAGGACTACAGGTTGAAGCAGAGGGCAAGAATAAACTCCCCTTTGACACTCTAAATTAGTTCTATTGTCCAGTGAAGAGTACTAAATACCTGTAAATTGTTATGTTTAAGGTAGAAAACTTCTTGAAATGTGCTCCTCTGATGGTATTGTATGACATCTTATACTAATGACTGGTGTATGTAACTTTCACTTACCCTTTTAATGCTTGCCCAGAAGAACTAAACAGTAATGCAATCAAAAGAGGTCTACTTAAGATAACTAACTTACATATCTACCATAAACGTAATTAATGAAAGATAAAAACTCACTAAATACTAGTATAAATGCTACATTTGTCAACTATCAGGCAGGCAAACAGGTTTTATTTTCATCTTGCAAACTTGCATACTGAAAAAAAGTTTTTGTAAAAAGATTATACAAAGTTTAATCCTGCAAACATACAAAGTAAACAAGTGTATGTGCAATAACTTCGAAGTACATCACTCATAATTACATAATTCCTGTATAATTCATGGGCTTGGTCATAGGTGCACATATTTCTAGGCGTAAGAGTTGGCTTTCATTATTTTACTGTTCCATTTCCAACATTCATTATGTTTTCACAATTGATCAGACAGAACTACATAAAACAAGTGATGAAAAAGTTGCCATACCAAACCTATACCAGTGGTACCCCAACTTTACTGTGCATCAGAAACACCTGGATGGCTTGTTAAACCATAGATTGCTGGGCTTCAAACCTACTGTCTGACTCCATAGGTTTGGGTTCAGACCCAAGAATCCACGCTTCTTATAAGTTTGAAGGTGATTATAGCTGTGCGTGGTGGCTCACACCTGTAATCCCAACACTTTGGGAGGCTGAGGTAAAAGGATCACTTGAGCCTGTGAGTTCAAGACCAGCCTGCACAACACGGGGAAACCTCGTCTTTACAAAAACTAGCCAGGCATGGTGGCGTGTGCCTGTAGTCTCAGCCACCCAGGAGGTCGATGTGGGAGGATCACCTGAACCCGAGAGGTTGAGGCTGTAGTGAGCCATGATCACGCCACTGCACTCCATCCTGGGTGACAGACTGAGACCCTGTCTCAGGAAAAGAAGTAATGTCGATGACCCAGGACCAAACTTTGAGAACCACTGTACTATACTAATGAGGTGATACCAAACCATTATGAACTTTCAAGCTTAAGTACTTTCATATAAAGGTTATGGCCTTGAGTTTTGTAACCTAAATTAGGAGTACATGATCTTAGACACTGTTTTTCCATGTTGTAGTTGTTACCTAATCCCACTTACTGTGGCCTGTACCATTTCTTGGGTTATGAATCAGCAATAAAAGCTAAACACCAAAATTAATTTGCATTAGTATACTGCACTCTAGTGTCAATTTGCATAAAAATATATTTTTGAAAGGCTTCAATGGCCTAGTGTTATCTTCTAAGATACCTTGAAAAATAGAGTTGCACCTGCTGTAAAAAGGCTGAATAGCATCTAGAAGCCTTAAAAGGCATAGAAAAGGAAGGACTGTGTATTCAAAGAGAAAAAGCCTTAAATTTTATCCCTCCCATGAAAAGGAAACAAACTACATGTGGCCAAATGTACTGTGTTCCCCGGGACTGTGCATTTCTAACAAGTGTCTAGGAGATACTGATCTGGTAGTCCTACATTTTGTCTAGCAAATTCCTAGAATGGTGTCATTTTTGTACATTTCCATTCCATCTGAGTTTCAATTTTTTTTAACATCAGTTAAAGATTTTATTTGATTCATTAAAGAGGAAACTGGTGAGGCATTTCCACCAGCTCAAGGAAGAATTTTGTAAATGTTACATTTATGGATCAGAAATAACTGAAATGAATGTGCAAATGGAGGCAAAACTGGCCTCTTCCACAGTGGGGAAGAAAGTCAACAGAACCTCCACTAGGCATAATTTACATATGTACAGACTCAATCAGCTTTTAATATAGAAAGATATTTGAACCCAAAATCTTTCATTAAGGTAAAAAGTACAATAATAATTTTTAATGAAATCCTGGAAAATTCATACAAATAAAATTAAAAGCCTCCAATGGGGTATAATCCAGCAATATCCTAGGCAAATGCTTCCTGAAGAACAGCTTTTTAAAAACATCACTGTTTATCATTCAAAATTCAGACCTCTCCTATCTTTGGCTATTTTTATCTCTTCAAACTTTACTCCTAAAATTGCACTAGGAAAGCTTTCCTTATTGGAATCATAATGGGAGCAAAGCTGAAAATGTTTCTTTAGAAACATCTAAGGAAATTACTTAGACCCAAATACTTATAAGTGACTATAACAAGCCTTTATCCTGTTTTACATCCGTTTTAATGGGAATAAAAAGTAAAAACAGCACATTTATTAGTGGTTCACACAGCTGCCATGATGGCAGAGTGACTGTGACTTGCATAAATAATACACCCAAGGACATTCCACACTCCTTGGTAGTTCCAGGTAGTTCCAGCAATGCGATTTACTAAATAAAGTGACTATTCCCATGAAAGAAAGCACCAAAAACTAGTTTTGAGAAAGAAGATGAAAGGCTCAATCTCTAACTCCTGGATGCCAGGAAGCAGAGTTTTTCAGAATCAAAAACAAATTAAGAGCTCACGGCCCCACCCCTCAGGGGTCACATAAGTTGGTACCGTTGCTTGTAACTAATTCATGATTTTAGCCTTTTCTTTACCCAAAATTAAAACTAAGGACATAACACTCTTCAAAAATACACATACCCTGAGATAGATCTTTACCAGAATCTACACAGGGCTTTGCTATTTAGGTACAGTTAGTACAATTCATATTTAAAGTAATTTCATAAAAATAACAACTGTCCCAATCTTACAAGTTTCATTTCCTCCTATCATGGTCACCAAAGCAATCTCTATTGTTAGGATTCTTCATTGCTTGAAGGTAGAAACTGCTTAGTAAAGTTCTCCAGCTCATTTTCAAGTTGAACAGCTTTATTTCTAATTAAAAAAATAAAACACCAATCTAATTACCATAAAGGTCAAGGAGAAAAGTGCATTCCATCCATTATTAAAAGACAAAAACTAATAATAAACAACGAAGAGCATAACAGACAGTGGAATCATATCTTACACGGGATATCCTAAGTTACCTAGAGCCATGATTATGCTTGCAAATTCCCTTTAAATAATGCACAAAGTACAGAGTGTTATGGACATAGAAGGAAAGTAGCAGATGTTACAGTGGCAATGGCATACCAAAAATATTTCCTTTAAACACTAGATTCATCCTTGATGCAGCCAAATGCCCACAAGAGAGGAAAACTGGAACTAAAACTGACAGAAAAACAGATTTGTTTCCCACTCTCATACTATGCCAGGGCACATATTCATTGAGTGGGCTCTCTCTCTCCATTATGGAGGGGGGAAGGTCTTGTTTTACTTTATTCCTGTGTGCATATGCTTCAGGTCATACAAGTGAAGTGTACATCAGCTCTGAACTCTACATTTCTTCAGGTAGCTCTCCTGCAGCATTAGCACATTAAATTCTATCCAAATGGCTGAGCCTAATCTAGTAAAAAATGGAAATTCCAAATATTATGGTATTTATTTTTTTAACTTTTTTCTATTAGAAAAGGTATATATGGGATGAGCTGACTTAAAATAGGAGCAATCGAATACATACATTTCACATGGGTGGGTGAGGCTGGAAATATCTAAGTGATAGGCAGGCATCTTTTCCAGAGATTTTGAAACTAAGGTACAATGAACACGTGTGTTGGTCAGATGAAGACACTATGGATGGATAATCACTACTATGGGTGTTTTAAGTACATGCCCCAAAATCCAGGTCACAAAGACAGTCCCTCCAATTTGTAAACACTGACTACTAAGCTGTTCTTACACAGGCAATTTTGTGTAGCATGTGTCCTAGAAGTAACAGCAGGGACTAAATGAGGTTTAATCGTTCTTCCAAGACATTCTGACAAGCCAGCTAATGGGTAAGCAAAAGTAAGAAAGCTGAAAGTTAAGTTCTTAAGCACTAAGAATTTCCAACTACAGACCAAATGGTGACACTTTCAGTCTTGTCCCCAAAAGCAAATTTTATTAGACCCTAAATAATATATAATGAATCATATCAAACCAGAAATCCACATTTTATCAGGAAATCTTACTTTTGTTTTATGATTTAAGTATACATAATCAATAGTCCCCCATGAAAATAGAAGTTATGGGTCTTGGACATATACAACTAAAAACTCACTTTTAATTATACAACTTCTGTTCTGAAAAGGGAATAATATAGCCTAATGAAGAGTAAATTTCGATCTATAAAGTTCCTTTCGATTCAGATTTGTTTTCTTGTTGCAATTAGCCTTCGGTGAAACTGCAAACCACATGGAATTAAATATGGAAGATTTTCATTTAAACCAACACAAAAAGCTATTAGGTATGAATATAAATTCATTAATAATTTTACATATTTTGTAATGAGACCAGTAAATGTTCAAATTATTGAGAAGAAAGGTTTAAATACCTTAAGAGCTTTGAATTGTTTTGTATTTTCTCCAACTGATCTATTTCTTTGGGTAATCTAGCAATTTCTTCTTCCAGCTGTTTTTGAGTAATATCAACTTGTTGGCACAGGCGAGCAAAAGTGGTAGCTATTTGTCTTAAAATAAAAATTTAGAAGCAGTCATAAATGTCTTCAAAAATGAATAAGCTTTAATTTAAAGCTCACATAAAAGAACACAAGTTTTAAAGAACTTCTAAACTATAGGGAATCAGAACACTAAGAATGGTAAGAGGGAAGATACGGCACTAGTGGGCTGCATTTTATCCTGGCTCAAGAGATGATATTACCTCTGTTATATGGCTGTGAACATGAATAAGCTATATAAAGACAAAAGACAGGTGTGTTTCTTCAGAAGCACAATAAACCTTACTCATGCTTGGGACCCTGCCCAAAGTAAGAAATTATCAAGAACAAAAAAAATTCCATGCACTTTTGTGACATAGGCAAAAATACTTTAAACTATAGCAAAATTTAACAATATTTCTAGAATCAAAGGCTTATATTTGAGGGCTAATTCATATATTAACTTTGGCAAACATTAGATTTTTAATGTTTTTTAATGGGAGCATAGATTTTTAATGGGAGCATACCTCTTCCCATTCCACCAAATCCCAGTATTAGACAGATGAAGCATGTGTCATTCTTTTAATATTTTGTTAAATATTAAAAATTTAGTTTATTTTAACTGAGAAATTATTTGAGGTTGCCTCCATTAACATGCAAAGTCTTCTAAGAAAGATGATCAAGTCAAGTTTTTATTTCCCATAACCCCTAGCATGAATTGCTGCATGGGAGGCAATTAATAAATGTTTGATAATCAATGCATGGAAAGCTACATTGACTTTGTTTTTATTTATATGAATTTCAGCTGATTCTTTGGATGTCCAAGTATCTTAATTAGATGAAAACTCATCCTTAATATAAATTAAAACTATCAGATAAAATAGAGACTCAAAAAATTTGGTCAATGAATGAATGAATAAATGAACAAATTCCTCAAATTTGCAGTCTCCTGGTAACCATTCTCTACAATTATTAACTGTTAGTTCAGACTTTGATTTTGTATCTGAAACAGTTTACTGATCCTGCAATTCCTGTCTCCTGAGTCTAAACAATTTCAAATACTACTGCAAAGTTATCTGTTCTAGAGCTAAGTGTTGACATCACTCTCAGAATTCCTAATTATCCAAACCCCAATCTACACATATAGACAAGGCCACATCCTGCTATGAAGTCTATACCTGAATGTATGTACACAGCTTAGATACACATGTGCCACATTGAATATTTCTCTTCATGTCCTTGAATGCATTCCTTTCCCCTTACCTTCTTGTTTTTGATTTGGGTTGTTGTCTCCATCTGATCTTCCGATATGGCATGTTCAAATCTCATATGCTACACATCTCCTCTAGAAACCTTTATTGATCTACTATCCTTCATGATTTAAGTAACTTGTACAGCCTTGCCTTATGATAATAGTTTATCTTTCTCTTATATTTCTTATCACTCTTTGTATTATAATTATGTAAATGTTAGTTTCTTCCATTAAACTGAACTTATCTTGAACTCAAAGAATTTTTAAATTCTGCTCTGAGAGGCATCCAAATACAGAATATTGTACCCTGACTTGACTGGAGTTCTATATATTTTTACCACATGAATGAAACAAATATTTAAGTTGCATAAAAGCAGAAACCGGGTGGACTTAGGTATATGTTATAATAAAATTCTCCTGAGATCTAAAAATAAAATAGCATTTAACTTATAAATTTGAACTGCAAGAGCAAAAATACATTACGTTCACCATGAAATCAGGAGTCTACCTACCATTAAGTTCATTTGTTAAATGCTAAGAATTCATTCAGCTTTCTTAGACTGCTTGGCCAGGCTACCTCTATTCATTCAGTTTTCTTTATTAAGAAACCATAAAGATCTGGCTGGGTGCAGAGGCTCACGCCTGTAATCCCAACACTTTGAGAGGCCAAGGCAGGTGGATCACTTGAGGTCAAGAGTTCAAGATCAGCCTGGCCAACATGGTGAAACCCTGGCTCTACTAAAAAAAAAATACAAAAAAAAATTAGCTGGGCAAGGGGCTGGGCGTGGAGGCTCACGCCTGTAATCCCAGCAGTTTGGGAGGCTGAGGCGGGTGGATCATGAGGTCAGGAGATTGAGATCATCCTGGCCAACATGGTGAAAACCCCATCTCTACGAAAAATACAAAAAAAAATTAGCCAGGTGTAGTGGCATGCACCTGTAGTCCCAGCTACTCGGGAGGCTGAGGCAGGAGAATTGCTTGAACCCGGGAGGCGGAGGTTACGGTGAGCCGAGATCGCGCCACTGCACTCCAGCCTGGGTGACAGAGTGAGACTCCATCTCAAAAAAAAAAAAAAAAAAAAAAAAAAAAAATTAGCTGGGCGTGGTGGCACACGCCAGCTACTTGCTTGAGTGAGGGAGGTGGAGGTTGCAGTGAGCCAAGATTGTGCCATTGCACTCCAGCCTAGGCGACTGAGACTGCATCTCAGGAAAAAAAAAAAAAAAAGAAAAAAGAAACCACAAATATCTTAAGGGCAATTATTTATTTTTGAGACACAGTCTCTCACTCTGTCGCCCAGGCTGGAGTTCAGTGATGTGATCTCGGCTCACTACAACCTCTGCCTTCCAGGGTCAAGGATTCTTGTGCCTCAGCCTCCCAACTAGCTGAGATTACAGGCATGCGCTACCACTCCTGGCTAATTTTTGTATTTTTAGTAGAGATGGGGTTTCACCATGTTTGCCAGGCTGTTCTCGAACTCCCGACCTCAAGTGATCCGCCTGCCTCAGCCTCCCAATGTGCTGGGATTATAGGCGTGAGCCACCTTGCCCAGCCAGGTACATAAATTTAGAATAGGTCTGCTGAAGATCTTTTGAGTTGGCCATGGTGGCTCATGCCTATAATCCCAGCTACTCAGGAGGCTTGAGGAGGGAGGATTACTTGAGCCCAGGAGGTCAAGACCAACCCGGGCAACATATTGAGACCCAGTCTCAAAAAAAAAAAAAAATTAAAAAATTATCCTGGTGTGGTGGCACACACCTGTGGTCCCAGCTACTCGGGAAGCTGAGGCAGAAAGATCACTTGAGACCAAGATTCGAGGCTGCAGTGAGCCATGATTGTGCCACTGCCCTCCAGCCTGGGCGACAGAGACCCTATCTCTGAAAAACAAAAACAAAAACAAAAAAAATTAAGAACTATCTTTTTAAACCTCTCCAGAGTTCTTGAGAGTTCCTATCTACCAATTTTCTAATGTTCAAACCTAATCTATCAGGAGACTGGAAAGAAGAATAGTGATTAGGAGGGAGAAAGGGCAGCAGTGAGGTTTAGTATTGTTCTATTTTTTCTCATTTATGGCCATCACGAAACATGTTCATTTTGTGATAATTCTTTGAGCAATACACTTATTTTGTGCTTTTTCTGCATGTATGTCATATTTCAGTAACTTTTTTAAAGGAAAGATGCACCTTTCAACTTACTGTTTTACTTGGTGACTGCAGTTTGCACTCGTGGAGCTAACAATCATCTTCAGTTTTTCAGTTGCATAGTTTACAAACTGCTGTTTAAAGGCTCGCTCCTTGGCATGGGTGGTCCAGCTCAGTCTTTCATAAAGATACAAAGCTCCATACATAGTTAATGAAACAGATAGGAGTTTCCAGCCTATAGTTTTCCAAATCTGTAAGATAAAGTCATAGCTTAGTCTGAGAAGGAAAAACACCACTTTGGAGAGTACATTTAAAAGCATTTTAGTTCCCTATGGATCTTTGAGTTAGATACATTTTCTAAAAATGTATATTCCCTCTCCATGAGAAAACCTGAAGTTACCAGAAATCAATCAGGCTTAAAAGGGATCAGCACACAAATAAGGGAGAGCTTTACAAGCTGCCAGATTTGATAAACTGATTCAATGTATCTCAAAAATAAAACGATGTTAAATATTGTAGGTCAGACCCTTCAAAAACCAAAACAAGTATATCCATGCTGTTAATGATATACATTTTTTTAAAGAAACAAATAAGAACTACTACTAAAAATAACATTTAATACTTAAGACAGATCCCCTTGATATTCAGAGAAGGCTAGATAGGGCACCTGGGGTTTTCTTATTACCCCAATGTACAAATATTTCTTTGTGTGCTGTGATGTGAAAATGCTTAGGAAGTATTAAAGACCAGCTAGGTGGTGATAGTTCATTCCTAAAGATGTATGTTTTTAAAAAATTTAAGATGAAACTTGTGATATTTAATTCACTACTTTTAACCTGCAAATTTTCATACTATTTTACAGATCCTACAAACAGAAGTAAATACTGTATACCTTTTGTTTTGTGAGCTAACAGGCAGCCTTGCAAACATTTCAATTTTAATTATACTAAAAATAATGTTTCTTACCACTCCTCCAACAATAATGATGCCCATAGAAGTTCTAGATGTAAGGGATGCCAATCCTGTCACTAATGTAATCATGAGCTCTTCCTGTGATGCATTACCTGGCGTTGCTGGAGTGGTAGGAGCAGTGGGAGTAGAAGCTAAAGATCTAGGGAGCTGCCAAAAAAAAAAAAGAAAAAGAAAAAGAAAAAGGAAAAAAGATTACACTTAAACAACTATAAATTAAAGTTATCTTTATAAAACTCTTTAAAATTATAGTAGCAAATCTATGAGGGAAAAATTACCCTAAATGATGAGTACACCACAAATATATGTAGAAAATAAAAATAATTTGGAAATTCTTATCTACAATATGGACCAATGATATCAGGAACAATAATAAATTTTCATAATATACAATGGGGTCTAAATGTAATAGTAGGCCCTCAACTCTCAAGAGGAACAAATTGTGTTTTTAAAAAAACTAACAACAAAAGCACAATCCTTGAAACAACAACAAAAAATGATAAACTAAAAAAAAAAAAAAAAAGGACTTTGGCTGGGAGCGGTGGCTCACGCCTGTAATCCCAGCACTTTGGGAGGCCGAGGTGGACAGATCTCGAGGTCAGGAGATCGAGACCATCCTGGCTAACACGGTGAAACCCCGTCTCTACCAAAAATACAAAAAAAAAAAAAATTAGCCTGGCGAGGTGGCGGATGCCTGTAGTCCCAGCTACTTGGGAGGCTGAGGCAGGAGAATGGCGTGAACCTGGGAGGCGGAGCTTGCAGGGAGCCGAGATCGCACCACTGCACTCCAGCTTGGACAACAGAGCAAGACTCAGTCTAGAAATACCATTTGACCTAGCCATCCCATTACTGGGTATATACCCAAAGGAATATAAATCATGCTGCTATAAAGACACATGCACATGTATGTTTATTGCAGCACTACTCATAATAGCAAAGACTTGGAACCAACCCACATGTCCAACAATGATAGACTGGATTAAGAAAATGTGGTACATATACACCATGGAATACTATGCAGCCATAAAAAACGATGAGTTCATGTCCTTTGTAGGGACATCGATGAAGCTGGAAACCACCATTCTCAGCAAACTATCGCAAGGACAAAAAACAAAACACTGCATGTTCTCACTCATAGGTGGGAATTGAACAATGAGAACACTTGGACACAGGAAGGGGAACATCACACACCGGGGCCTGCTGTGGGGTGGGAGGAGGGGGGAGGGATAGCATTAGGAGATATACCTAATGTAAATGATGAGTTAATGGGTGCAGCACACTAACATGGCACATGTATACACATGTAACAAACCTGCGCGTTGTGTACATGTACCCTAGAACTTAAAGTATAATTTTAAAAAAATTTAAAAAAAGCTTGTATTTATTCTAGTTTACTTGAAATGTGAAAACCAAATCTTTTAAGAAAACAGAAATGTTTCAAAAATGAATGTAGCACCACCTGCAACAGTATTGGATAAAAGCTTTAGGATAAGCTTTCCCTTAAGCATACTACAGGCTGAGTGTCCCTTATCCAAAATGCTTGGGACCGGAAGTGTTTCAGATTTCAGATTTTTTAAGATTTTTCAATATTTCATAGATGTAATGAGCTATCTTGAGGATGGGACCCACGTCCAAACACAAAATTCATTTATGCTTCATATACCTTATATGCATAGCCTGAAGGTAACTTTATCCAATATTTAAATAATTTTGTGCATGAAACAAAGGTTGTGTACATTGACTTATCAGAAAACATAGGTGTTGCTATGTCAGCCACCCGTGTGAACACTCTATGGTTGTTTGGCATCACCATCATTCTTGACTGAATTTATATACTACTGACAAGCAATCATTTTCTTACACGGATTCACAAAAAGGAACTTAATAGTAAAAATATAAGACACACCATTAATAACAGTGAAAAATAACGTATTCAAACTAAGCAGCACAGTAGCATCACCAGAACACCTGTATCAGCTGTTAAACAGCAACAATGGCAGGCTTTCAGTCTCTACCTACAATGCTATGTTTCGATTTAAAAGTTCCTGTACACAGTACTTTGTTAGGTGAGAAGAAACATCAGAAGCAGTTGAGGGACCAAGAAGTGGGTCCTCTCGGCATAATAAGACATTCTGCTGAATGGCCTTTTAAAATGTTTCCTGCAGTACCACCTACTTGCCTCTTTAACAATGGTTTTTGTTGAAGTCTCTCCTTGATTTTATAAACCTATTTCTTGTTCTGTTATGAATACATGCTGCTCTAGTGCTTCAATAAGCCCATCACCATGCTGCCTATAGGCAGTTGTTCTACGAGGTCAATGAAATCATCTTCATTATCACCATTATCACAATCACCTTGATTTAGAAGCATTTTAGCTATTTTGCCATCAGTTAGTGAATGAACAGCTGAAGCCTCATTATCAATGTTAAACACTTCTTTGATATATCCTTCTTCCAGCTTACGGATGGACTCTGAAGATATTATTTTTTGCATAAGAAGCTCACTTGACATACTTCAAAGTCACCAATTTGCTCCTCATCATCAATAAATGTAGTGACAGGCAGAGGCTGCAGGCATACACAACTGAGTCACTGTCTTCCAAGTGCTGGCATATATGGCATCCTTCATCCTAAACTCCTTGTGCTGGCAACAGCATCTATGGCATCTTTCATTCTAAACTCCTTCTGAAAACCTTCCACACCCAGGCCTCAGTTCACTGCTGCTAGCATGCTGCCCAAAAAAGGTTTTTGTATTTACTCCTCATTGATCTTAGAATACCCTGGTCACAAGGTTGAAATAATGAAACATTATTTTTTATGAGAATTTCAGCTAGACGATGAGCAGAATAGTTGTCAAGGAGTAACAAAATCTTGCAGTCATCATCCGGTCTAGCTTCCCTGCAAGTGCACACAAGCTGCTGGTATAAAATGTTTGTGAAACCAATCAGAAAAGATGTCCCTAGGGATCCATGCCTTTTTGTTAGTACAATAATGGACTAGTAAAAAAATTCATTCCTTGAAAACAGTGAGGACGCAAGCTTTTGCCTATCACAGCAAGTTCACATTTAATGCCTGCTGCATTAGCACATCCCAGCACAGTTATTCTGTTCTTTGCATCCTTAATTCTTGTAGGGGCTGTCTCCTCAAGTCAGATTTTCATCAGAGACAATCTTGGCAAATTCATCAATGAATTTCTCTGCTGTTTTGTGATCAAGATGCTTTAACACCACAAACCTTTAGAAAAGTTAATGCTATCTTACCTTAAATTTCTCTAACCAGCCTATTGAATACTCACAGTTCCCTTTGATTTTCAGTTCATTTTAATAGATGTTTATTTCATGATCAGCATGTCCTTAAGTGGCACATGTTCACTGCAATGCTGATGGATCCACTCTTTCAATACATGATCAAGATCTTCATTTTTAACTTTCTGTAGTGTTTTTTTTTTCATTAACTTCCATCATCATTTTTAGCATGGAACTTCAACAGTTTAGTCCTAAAGAACAACTTTACTAAAGTTGTTCTTTCTTTTAGGTCATATATGGTGTTCATTCCAACATCATTCTTCTGTAAGAAGTTTCTCACTTACATTACTGTCCAGTTTTTCCAACAGCTTAAATTTATGTGCTATAAATAAAAATAAATGCCTCTTCTTTTTCTTATCAATGTCACCCACAAGGGTATCTGTAGGCCTTTTAAACATTTTAAACAGCCTGGGTGCTGTGGCTCACGCCTGTAATCCCAACACTTTGGGAGGCTGAGGCAGGTGGATCACTTGAGGTCAGGAGTTCGAGACCAGTCTGGCCAACATGGTGAAACCCCATCTCTACTAAAAATACAAAAATTAGCTGGGTGTGGTGGTGGGTGCCTGTAATCCCAGCTGCTCGGGAGGCTGAGGCAGGAGAATCGCATGAACCCGGGAGGTGGAGGTTGCAGTGAGCCAAGATTGCACCACTGCACTCCAGTCTGAGCCACAGAGCAAGTCTCTGTCTCAAACGCACCCCCACTCAAAAAAAATAAAAATTTTTTTTAAAAACAGTATCTTTACACCAGAGAAAGGAGAGTAAGTAAAGAAGCCCATACTGGGTAATGCACAAAGGTCTTGGCCCCTTGCGGGGCATCATGGGGAAACTGCTGTTGGTGCACTGGGCCTGCACATGTGCCATTTTAGTACCCTTCATGGGTGTGCTTGTGTGGGGGAATTTGGGCATATGTGGAAAAGATATATTGCAGCTAGAGGAGGCTGTGTCTTTTTTCCCTTGAGGACACTAAATAAACTGTGTGTTGTGTGCCTGCGTTTTTACTATGACCTCATTAAGATCTTGTGTGGAATTTTCCACGTGTGGTGTCACCATACTCAAAAGTTTTTGATTTTGGACCTTTAAGGATTTTCAGATTGGGGATGCTCAAACTAAATATCTACCTCATAAATGGCTCTAAGAGACAGATACTAGCTTTTAAATGTGCAGATTTTGTAAAGCTAGTTTTATTATAGAAAAACCACATAAACAAAATAATAAAGGAGAGTCTTAATTGGTAGATTCAAAGATACATACCTGAAAGATAGGCTCTGATAATCCTAGGAGCACCCTTTGAGCATTTCTAGGGCCCAAAAATCGATGTACAAGGGAAGACCAGCCCAGGGAAAAACGAAATACAATATCCTCTTGAAAATCTGAACATAACTTGTGGTAATTTAGATTATAACTGAGATCAAATTTCTTGCAAGGGATCAGTGTATGTAGTTTATCCTGTATACCAGCTGGAAGTAATGGCTTCAAATTTTCTAGAAAGAACAAAATCACAACACTTATTTTAAGAAAGAATGGTAAATGTTTTACCTTCAATGGAATGCCTGAAGGAAAATAAGCTCTTTACCAGAGTCATGAATGAAAAAACAAACCAGACATGACCTTGTAGACATAAATATTACCAATAATTTCTTGCTGGGTCTGAAGCACTAAGGCGTTTACTTCATCGGTGCATCGATCAGCCAAATTTCTTCCCATACCATCCTCTATGTGCTTATTTAATTCCTGTTAACAATGGTAAATATCCATATTATTTTTTCTCCAGAAAGTATGTAGTTTTTATAAAGACATAAAAAATTCAGTAAACGCCAAAATGGTCTTTTTGACTTTTTTTTTTTTTTTTTTTGAGACAGGGTCTTGCTTTGTTGCCTAGGCTGGAGTGCTTTGATCTTGACTCACTGTAGCCTTGACCTCCTAGGCTCAAGTGATCCTCCTGCCTCAGACTCCTGAGTAACTGGGACTATAGGAGCGTGTCGCCACGCTTGGCTATTTTTTATTTTTTTCTGAGATAGAGTTTTCCTCTTGTTGCCCAGGCTGGAGTGCAGTGGTGTGATCTTGGCTCACTGCAACTTCTGCCTTCCAGTTTCAAGCAATTCTCCCGCCTCAGCCTCCTGAGTAGCTGGTATTACAGGCGCCTGCCACTGGCTAATTTTTTTTTTTTTTGTATTTTTAGTAGACAGGGTTTCACCATGTTGGTCAGCCTGGTCTCAAACTCCTGACCTCGTGATCCGTCCGCCTCAGCCTAACTGTTTTTTGTAGATTAGAGTTCTATGTTGCCCAGGCTCGTCTTGAACTCCGGGGCCCAAGTGATCCTCCCACCTCAGCCTCCCAAAGTGTTGACATTACAGGCATGAGCCACTGTGCCTCGTCCTAAAATGATCTTTATCTCATTCTAAGTATAAATTTTCTATTTACTTTTTATACAAGACAGTTTACATTTATTACAAGAGGGCACAAGAGATCTAACAGTTTCATTTTGTACTGATACACTGAAATGCCAAACCATGAAATAAATGAGGGTATAGAATAATAAGAAACTGTCTCTGAATAATTTTGTCTATACTTCAACTTACACTTTTATATATTTTTAATACATCTGGATTAGGATGAAACTCTGAACAAAATTCATCAACCAAAACAGACAGTCGACAAATTTCATCTGTCATTGCACATGAAACCTGAAAATATGAAAATTTTGGAGTTAAAATAATTAAACAAGATAATCAATTACTCAAAAAAATTAAATTGAAAAATCTTAAAACATTCTTTTAAAGTAACAGGAATAACATTTTTAGCATTATCAAAAATAATTTCCATCCAGGTTATTTTAATCATGAAGCTACTGTTACCCACTTTGTTTGCCACCTCCTCGGTAACCTCCTTGATTTTTTTCTTAACATCCAGTGTTAAAAGGTTCATCTGGTTTCGAATAAAGTCCAGTCTATCAATTTGGTCTTCCCTCTCTTCCACTGAATAATGCCTATTTCAGTATAAAGAGTAATCAACGTTCAGGGTAGTCTGAAGTCCTAAAGCATTTCAGCAAGGGACTCATTCATGTATTGAACCATCTATTAGCATGACTCAAGGAAAAAAAAAAAAAACTTGTAATATCTGAAAGGATTCAAGCAATATTTCACTTATAAAGTATTTTATATAGATGATTTGATAGAAACCACGTTTCTCTACCCATGTGGCACCTGAATCCCAGAAAGGATGAATAAGAATTCTAAGTCTTCAAACACTTCATAGATATGAACAGGCAAAACAGAATGCAATACTGACTTTAGTTAATAAGCAGGGGTCGGCATATAGCACCTTACAAGCCAAATCTAGCCAGCTGCCAGCTTTTGTTAAAGTTTTCTTGAAACACAGCCACACCCATTCATTTACCTATTATCTATCTATGGCTGCTTTTGCTCTAAAACTGTAGAAATGAGTAGCTCCAAGAGACTTTACGGCCCATAAAGCCTAGAATATTTACTATCTGGCTCTTTTTTTAAACAAAAGTTTGTTCACCTCTGGCTGATATAGGAAAATAAAGACCTGAGATCCATTTAAGAAGATCTTTTACTTAAGAAGTTCCCAGGACATTATGATTATACAATCCTCAAATCACATCTTCTTTGTGCTATACTTTGTTCAACATCCTATGTCTTTAAAAATTATTACTAATTAAATCAATCTTATAGACCAAAATTTGGGTACTACATCAAAGCAACTGAGCTAGAAGGAACTGCTACAGCAGCACAATCTCATTAAACAGAGGCGACACGGAGGCTGTACACAGGGGCTGAGTTCAAACGCAGGGTTCTGATCCTTGCGTTTTATATGCTGGCAATTCTCTGCATTTGAACTTAATTCATTCCTAAGAAAGTACCACTATAAAGCAACAGACAGGGACATGAAGGGGTCTTTGTTCCCTGCAAGAGCAAATACATTTAAAATTCCAATGTTATGTCATCTTGGACTTAAGCTTTGATGCGTTTATGTTTCCTTCAACTGGCTTAAGTCCACTGAAGGTCCTATTGAGGCTTAACATCATCACTTTTGTCACATCTAATAACATCCCGATCTGTGTTTCAAGCATACCAAGTTTGTGAGAATTATACTTTGTATCAATAATGCTGGTATTTTCATGTATTCATTGCCACATTTACAAGGTAACAAATAGTATAAAATAATGCCGTACAGTATAACATAAAAGGTACTGCTTACCAAATCAGCTTTCTGGTTGGCAGGTAGCATCGCCTTGTTTGTTCATCAGGTGATAAACAAACACAACTAGTATAAAATAGTGATTTCAAAATACCAATGTATGACTATATTTAAAAATGGGTCGTGGGTTGAATGCAAAAAGAGGATCACCTGTTTTGGACTTCTTCATAAAAATCTGCTTGAAGAAATGGTTCTTCCACTGCTTCAAAGATATTTTAAAGCCACAAAACATTTTAAAAATCACAATTCATACATAGGAATAGTGAGGTCCAGGGAAAATAAATGATGTGTGCAAGGTGGCAGAATAAATATCGACACTTTCAAATATGCACTTAAAAATATATAAGTAGGCATCAGTTAAACCCACAAGGTTGATTTCAGTGTAAAAAGTATTTATAGTACAACAATTTAAAACCTCATCTTAACAAAAGTCTGACAAAAAAACTAACATTTTTATGTTGCAACAAAATGAACTCATACCTTTTCTCTTCAGCTGCCAGGTTTACTGAATCCATTATGTTTTTCACAGTAGCTAGTATCTGTTTAGCTCTGATAGTGTGCTGTTCAAACTTTGTTTTCACTGCTGACTGCGAGATACACTCCTGCGAGGGGCCCAAGCCATAACACATTACTGTAATTCCATCGCAACATTTTCAGGAATTTAAACACAAAAACTTGCTGTTTGTAACTTTAACCAAAACAGAAATAAAGGTAGAAAACAAATGAGTGATAAAAGCACAACTTAAAATTACAAAGGTGAAAAAAATACAAAGATTCAAAAGTAAAAAGGGCTTTAGCAGCAAGTTACCATCTTTGTGTATTTTTACACAGTAATGTGCAATGGTTTGACTCTAACATTAAAAAAAATAAACAGGGTACTATTTTCAATGTTAAAAAATTTCCTCATTAGAATTACTATTTTTATCTGGATCACCTTTAATCCAATTATAGTCCTTCTATCTAGATTCTTCTCATACTTGCAATAGATATAACCTAGTAAAGTTCTTAATTAAGATGTGAATTAGAACAATTCCTTATTTAATAGCTGAATGATACAATGATTCCTGTAAGTTTGCTGAAAAGGACTTCATTGAGTTAAAATGTGAAGAATTTGAAAGCTAACATTTAACAATGTAACATCTAAAATTGTTTATAGAAAAAATATCTGCAGCTATTTAGAAGATAATTGCAATTATTTTCATTAGAATATAGTGTGTACACAAAAGCCTGAATCATGCCGTTATCTCATTTATCTTCAAGCTAACAACCCATTTAAAATAGTTGTTATTTTAAATAAAAAAAAGTCACAAAGCATCACATATATCGATGGATACATTTTGCAACATTTTTGATTCAATTTTCAATATACAGAATACTTATCTAATATATATATATATATATTTTTTTTTTTTTTTGACAGTCTTGCACTGTCACCAAGGCTGGAGTGCAATGGCATGATCTCGACTCACTGCAACCTCCACCGCCCAGGTTCAAGTGATTCTACTTTAGCCTCCCAAGTAGCTGTAATTACAGGCATGCACCACTATGCCTGGCTAATTTTTACATTTTTAGTAGAGTCAGGGTTTTGCAGTGTTGGCCAGGCTGGTCTTCAACTCCTGACCCCAAGTCATCTGCCTGTCTCAGTCTCACAAAGTGCTAGGATTACAAGAGTGAGCCACCACGCCTATCCTATAAATATATATTTACTATGATTTATCATTTAAAATTTATAAAATTGGGCCGGGCGTGGTGGCTCACTCCTGTAATCCTAGCACTTTGAGAGGCCGAGGTGGGCAGATCACGAGGTCAGGAGATTGAGACCATCCTGGCTAACATGGTGAAACCCCGTCTCTACTAAAAATACAAAAAATTAGCTGGGCGTGGTGGCATGCGCCTGTAGTCCCAGCTACTTGGGAGGCTGAGGCAGGAGAATGGCGAGACCCGGAAGGTGGAGCTTGCAGTGAGCTGAGATAGCGCCACTGCACTCCAGCCTGGGCGACAGAGCGAGACTCTGTCTCAAAAAATAAATAAATAAATAAAAATTTATAAAATTTTTTATTACAATATGTCTTATTTCATGTTTACTTCATAGAAAGTCAAATTCTGCACTGAAATATAGCACAGTAACTATTATAGATGTTTTATAAGAGATGTTTATTTTCTATGATAAATTTTTTAAAAATTAGGGATATATTAATTCTCTGATACTCCAATGAATTCATCTTCTCAAACCTCTATATATTTAGCTAATACAAATTGTGGTAATTGCTTCCTGAAGTTCATTACTATCCTTCCTTTAATAAATGGCTTTTAGACTTCAAAAGGCATTTACTTAATACTCTAGTGCTACATTTGTTATCCTGAAATCATCAGGATGCTACACGTGCATTCAAATGTCCTATTTACGACCTATGCTTAGCCTTCATGTCTCTGAAATTATTTGAGCACTCAGAAAGACTATAATCTCTTCTGCTATTTTAGCTCCCCTCTTCAGCATTTCGTTTGAGGTAGAGAAAACAAAACAGATTATTTAGCTATAGAGTACATGAGGGTAATTCATTTAGTCAATATTTAACTCTGAAGCCATTACTTTCTTGCATTGCCTAGCTTCATTTTTGCCCATGGTGAAGCTCATTTATGCATCACTCATTTTCACTGATTTTGAAAAAGGTAATGTAGGAAGTTACAGTATTCCTGTTCTGTATACACCTAAAGATAAAACATTCCTGGATGTTTTCTTCTTTAAAATCACCAATGATTACATAATAGTGAACATTTGTAAACTACTTATTTTTTAATAACTAAAATAATGCATTGATTTTATTTTAAATAAATGCCTCATAAATGTGTCAAATTAACTTCTGCAAAATTATAAAACAAAAATATTTTTAAAAGGAAAAAGATTAAAATAAAGTCTATATTCCTCGATGAAGCAGATCTAGATATCAGCAATGAAGATCCAAATTTGTAGATAACAGCACAGTGTTAGAGCTAGACGAGACAGAAAAGATCTCCAAAAGTTATTAGGCAATATAAATTACTGTCTGATTCAAAAATATATAATGATGAATAAGTATAGAGAAGAAAATAATCACTCTTCTAATTAAAAAAGTATCCCACATTGGTGTTCCCACTGATCTGTAGGATATTTAAGAGGTACCTTGAAAAAAGAACATTGTGCTCCAAATAAGTATGGGAAGTGTTAATTTAAATAAAGTTACCCTTCTAAGTTATTTCTCAGCATCCTTAATACACTAATATGCTAATTAATCTCTATGGGGAACATACATAATATGCAGCAGTTCCCAGATTTATTTTATCAGAAACTCTAATCATACATTAATAATATTAATTTATACAAGTAATTAAAACATAAAACCAACAAACTTTTCAATTTCCCTTGAAAATAGACCCTACAAACACCTAACAACATGCTATTCATCACTGCCAACTTATTTTGATATACTTTCAACAGAAAAGTGCAAGAAATATACCTTTTATCTAGATATATCAAATATTAACATTCAGCCCCTTGTGTTTACTTCTCCCCTCCCTCCATACTCATGCTCGATACTCTCTCTCCTGTGTGAGGGCATATATATATAATATTTGTATATAACACATTATATATAATAAATATACATTATATATAATATATAATAAATATATATAATACATGTCTTGCAATATATATATATAAAATGTATGACTCCTATATATATAAAGAGAGGCATACATTTTTATATATACTTACGTATTATTTTCCTTCCTGAACATTTTGACAGGTCATTACTACATCACAAGCTTATTACCTAATACATCAATACTTGTCTTCTAAGAAAGAAAACATTTATTTGCACAATCACAAAACAATTGTATTCAGAATATTTACCATTGAGACAATACTATTATCTAACAAACAATTCATGTTCAGATTTCACCTATCATCCAGGAATGTCCATTACAAAAAAATCCACTGACATTTTAAATAAGTTATTTTTATACATCTATCTCCCATCATACAACCAAAACTAGTAAGAATTAATGGTGAAATAACTGTGCAAAAGAAATCTGGATTTCTAACTTGCCTTTAGAACAATGCAGTCCAAATGCATTTTGAAACTTTCCAAATACAGTTTTAAAACAATAAGAAAATATATTAATAGACTAACATTGATTTTCCTTTCTTCCCTTTTTTTTTGAAAGAAAAGAGACAGTCTCACTCTGTCATACAGGTTGGAGCACAGTGGTACCTGCATAGCTCACCATCACCACAGCCTCAAACTTCTTGGCCTTCTACCTCAGCCTCTGGGGTAGCTGCGACTATAGTCATGAGCTATCATATCTGGCTTTTTTTTTTTTTTTTCTGGTAGAGATGGGATTTAGTCTTTTCATGTTTTTGCCTAACCTGATCTCGATCTCCTAAGCTCCAGTGATCTTCCTGCTTTGGCATCCTAAAGTACTGGCATTACTGGCATGAGCCACCAACGCCCAGGCTAATATTGATTTTTTTGATTGCTTTTACTGAATTTAATTTTCAAGCCTTGCTTAACTTAGTATTCTAAATGTTTAAAATACTTAGATCCCTTTGAATCAAGTGAATCTAAAGAAGTCCACGGCAAAGGTCAAATTGATAAAGGTGATGAACTTGATACAGTTTTTCTTTTCACAAAAAATCTTGCACGACTACAAAGTAAGCAAATCCCCAAAACAAAGAGAAAATGTGTGTAAAAGCCACATGATGTGACCACAACACAAAGAAACCAAGAAATTAGTAACCAAAAATTGGATAAAATGAATCAAAACACTTGAATTTTAAAAAGTCTTATATTGATAAGGAAATGCCAAAAGGATAATTAGAAACAAAAACCACAAAAACTAAACTAGTACTGAAAACCTTGGGATACGCCTAAAGCTGCAGTCACAGATTCACAATGCTGAATCTTTTCTTTAAGAACAATAAGCAAAAACCAATGCATCTTCAAAGTAAACAATGTTAAAGATGAACACAGGCCAGGCACGGTGGCTCATGCCTGTAATCCCAGCACTTTGGGAGGCCGAGGCGGGTGGATCACGAGGTCAGGAGATCGAGACCATCCTGGCCAACACTGTGTAACCCCGTCTCTACTAAAAATACAAAAAGTAGCCGAGTGTAGTGATGTGCCCCTGTAGTCCCAGCTACTAGGGAAGCTGAGGCAGAAGAGTCCCTTGAACCCAGGAGCCGGAGGTTGTAGTGAGCTGACATTGCGCTGCTGCACTCGCTCCAGCCTGGCGACAGAGCAAGACTCTGTCTCCAAAAAAAAAAAAAAGAAAGAGAAAAAAAGAACTTAGTGAATGAAATCCCCAAAATGATATTTATTAAGTGATAAATTACATAAGAGCTGGGGCTGTGTCTTTGGATGACAAATCATTGGCAAACCCATTAAGGGTGTGTGTGTGTGTGTGTGTGTGTGTGTGTGTGTATGTATATGTAGATATACATTTATATTTAAACATAGAAGTGAGAAACAAGAGATTCAAAACAAACAATTTTATGCTACTAAATTATAAATGTTCAGAAATGCACCAATTTCTAAGAAATCAGAAATTACCAAAACTGACTTAAGAAGTAACAAATACCAGTTTTGGAATAAAGCTGACTAAAACTTTCAATGTAATTAATTACCAAAAAATGTTTTGTCTCTTTCTAATACATTCAGACATAATATTTTTTGCCCAGCTGATTGTTTGGATAAATTCAAGTAATTTTTAACTGATTCTCATTTTAGATATTTCAGACTTAAAATTTTCACTCTAAAGCTGGACGTTCCATGACTTTAAGTAAAAACAAAAAGCTACTGCTCATAAGCAATTTTTTCCATACATAAATTTTAGAATCCCAAAAGGACCATTAGAATAAAACATAAACTGCCAAGTTTCCTCTAAAAACATTGAAAAAGAATAGTTTCTAAGTCTGTCTGATTATTGCAATCACTTGGGGAGCTTTGAATATATATGTGTATAGATTCCTAGACCAACCCCAACCCCCTGGATCTGGGGTTGGGGTTAGGATAGGTCAGGAGCCTGTGGTTCTCTAAAGCACGTCATGTGAGTCTGATGATCAGCCAGGCTTGTGAACCAATTCCCTACAGCATATCTTTTATTCTTCTCATTCCCACCTCCTCAACGAGATATTCTTGGGAAGCACAAGCTATACCATGAACCAATATGGAAGCAGTATAAATGTGTAACAGAACATTACACAATTATAATTATATAAATGTATAATTTAGAAGAAATCAATGATAAACATACATAAAACACATATATACAAAGGTCAATAAATAAGGAAAGACAAGGAAATAGAATAGATCCTCTCCCTACATATTTTCCCCATGGATGAAATAACTGATAACAGTGAGGAGAGGAAGCTGAGGTGGGAGGATCATTTGAGCCCAGGAGTTCGAGGCTGCAACGAGCTATGATTGCCCAACTGCACTCCAGCCTGGGTAACAGAGGGAGATCCCATTTCTTTAAGAGAAAAAAACTGTGAGGAGAGCATCAACCCTTTGGTGAAAGCAAAAGGAAAAGAAAAAAAACAAACAATGGTCTTTGAGTAACTGGGACTTCATGTATCCTATAGCTTGGCTTGAGAGGACATCTACTGATAATCCAGTAGCCTCTGAACAATTAGATCTTATCGAGATAGCTGGCAGTGGATTTGCTTTCTTCCAGTTTGTCTTCATCTGTCTAATAACCTTTTTTCTCTCACCAAATTAAAGATGAGAGATAGTAAGCAAATTTTTTATTTTAAAAATCCTGCCAAGTATACTCAACATTCATGTCCCCCCTATTAAAGCAGTTATACTTATAAGAATAATTACAGATTGAGGTTTCTTCAACGCTGAAGTCACTGTGTTCATTCCTAAGTGGGAAGGTGATATGAATTATATAGGGCAAAATAGGAGTTCAGAAGGTTAATATCTAAAGAACTATTCAGTCAAATGTAGGGTGAGTTTTAATGTCTCTGAATAAAAACACTTACAATGCAACATAACAAACTAGCCTCCCTCCCCATCTACCACTCAGGAACTTCAGTAGTTTCCTAGAAGTTTCTGAAAACGCTGAAGCTCTTTTCTACTCAATTATTCATTTAGAATGTTTGGCACAAAATATGGAGAATGGACATGTGGCAACACAGTATATAAATATAATAAAATTTTGTCAAATGGCATTAATCACGTTTTGTATACTTCTATTAGTCATGCGGCACAAAGAAAAAAAGGATAATGCTTTCTTTGCTCTATTATCCATTCCAACAGCAATTACGCTTGTTTGCTGTTGTTCCAAATTATTGAATACAGGGAATTTCATTCATTGCACAACACAGCAATATTGAAACACAGTTTCTTATTTATATATAAATACATAAAAATAAGAATAAGGAAGAAATTACAATCTTTAATTCTCAATTCTTACAAATCATTTTGCAGGGGCTTCTTTTCTTCACTTTCCACATTTTACTGGCTGTGTCAGTAACTAAACTAAATAATAGCAGAAGTTATTGACAAAAACGAATGATAAAAATAGAAGATTATGCTTTCTCCAACCAAAGAAAGAGTTTTGTATTAGGCAATACAGTCACAAAATTCCTACCTCAAAGATTTGTTCAAAATTCTGAAATTCCTGTAATCTTGCCTGAAATCCTTCAGCAAGTATCCCACCTGTAACGTACAGGCAAAGATTTAAAAACCTAGTATACAGCAAGATATATTTTCTGGTAGGTTACTGATTTTATAATTTTAAATATATATATATATATATATCTCTATATTTCTTTTTCCCCCCCCAAGACAGAGTCTTGCTCTGTTGCCCAGAGCTGGAGTGCAATGGCGCAATCTTGGCTCACTGCAACCTCCGCCTCCTGGGTTCAAGCAATTTTCCGGCCTCAGCCCCCCAAGTAGCTGGGATTACAGGTGTGCACAACCATGCCCAGCTAATTTTTGTATTTTTAGTAGAGATGGGGTTTCACCATGTTGGCCAGGCTGATCTCGAACTCCTGACCTCATGATCCGCCCGCCTCAGCCTTCCAAAGTGCTGGGATTACAGGTGTGAGCCACCGCACCCGGCCAATTTTAAATATTTTTATATTTAAAAAGGAAATCTATAATTAATGCATACCACTTTCTGGCATCCCCTGTGCTTTTTGCTTTCTAGCACTAAGAACTTCCTTTGCTGAAACAAAGAAGATACGATTCTGTGCTTCTAAAGCATTTACAACTTTGAGCTCCTCCACCAAGAAATGTAGGCATCTTTCCATGTGCTGTCTGCGTACCTACAGAGAAAATGGTATTAAAATAATTCTAATAATTGAAACAAATATAATAACCAACGACTATAGACCAATACTAACTTTATTCACAGTGATATAATAAAAGTTACCATATAACTAATGAATTTAAGAAATTCTAATAAATGAAGTTTGATATCTGATGACAGGAAATCTTTCTCTTAACAATTCTGTCTTTTGAACATTTAAAATTCTGCTGGGCACAGTGGCTCACGCCTGTAATCCCAGCACTTTGGGAGGCCAAGGCGGGCAGATCACGAGGTCAGGAGTTTGAGACCAGCCTGGCCAACATGGTGAAACCCCGTCTCTACTAAAAACACAAAAATTAGCTGGGTGAGGTGGCAGGCGCCAGTAATCCCAGCTACTGGGCAGGCTGAGGCGGGAGAATCGCTTGAGCCCGGGAGGTGGAGGCTGCAGTGAGCCAAGATCGTGCCCCTGTACTCCAGCCTGGGTGACAGAGCAAGACTCCGTCTCAAAAAACAAAGTTAAGGTTGGGGAGAATGCATTAACCAGGCATTAGAATTGCAATGTTGGGTTCAAGATTACCACTTGGGCACTGAAGTGAAGATTAAGGGTTAGAAGTTAGGATTTAGTACTAGTCTTTAGCATTATGGCTATGATGAGAGATCTCTATATTAAGACTTGCAAAAATAAATCTAAACAGGAATGCTGAAATATTTGAGGAAAAATAATTTATGAGCGATGCTTCCAAATTCTGAGACCCCAGTTTGAAAGAGCAAGACTGTAAAACAACAGTTAATGACAGGAGGATATAAAACATGATGTTATGCAAAATTCCAATTGGGGAAAAATGAAAGCAAATAATTTAACATGTGAACAGTGATGGGATAGTTTATTTTTATCTTGTCCTCTACATATAATAATTTCGTACTACTAGTAAAATCAGAAATCGTCTCAAGCAAATTAAATAAATATTATTTATAGTCCAAATTCCAGATACTTCAATCTTTTTAAGTTTCTACAATTGGTGTGACTAAAATGCCAAAAAAAAAAAAAAAAGTTGAGGATGCAAATCTTATGAAACTCAATCTGCTGGCCAGAGTATAAATCGACACCAAGCACTTTGGAGAACTCTGGTGCTATATTTACTAAAATCGAACATATTCTTAACTCGTAATCTAGCAATTTTACCTCTAGGTACATATACCCATGGTTTACTAACCTCTGCATTACTGACGTTTTGGATTGGCCAGTGTTTGCTTGGGGGCCTGTTCTGTGTCAGAGCATGTGTAACAGCATGTCTAACCTCTACTCATTAGATGCCAGTAGCACAAAACCCCAGTTGTGACAAAAAAAAAGTATCTTCAGATGCTGCCAAATATCCCATGGGGGTCAAAACTGTCCATCCTCCACACTGAGAACTACCTAACAAAAATGCATACATATGCATACCAGAAGGACATATACAAGCATATGCACAGTAGCATTCATAACTAAATATAGTAAATTAACCCAAATGCTCATCACTGTGAATAAATCAATTGTAGTATAGTCACAGATGGAATACTATACAGCAATGGGAATGCAATACAACTATGCTACGCACAATAATATGGACACATATGACAAACACGTGAAATAAAAACAAAAACAGATGCAAAAGCAGGTATTATATGATTCTGTTATATAAAGTTGAACAACCAGAAAGATTAATTTAGGGGGTCAGAAGTCATGATAAATGGATAATTTCTCCTTGGGAAGTAGGACAGAAGGGAAGCTGGAAAGAGGTAGGTAAGAGGAAGGTTCTGGGGTGTTCAGAATGGTCTGCTTTTTGATCTGGATTTTGAAACAGGTGTGTTAAATTTGTCAAATTTGGACAGGCATGGTGGCTCAGGCCTGTCATCCCAGCACTTTAGGAAGCCAAATTGGAAGGATCACTTACGATTTATGTACTTTTCTGCTATGTACATTTCAATAACAACTTAAACAAAAAAGAAGTTTCAAGCTTTGAAATAACTAGATAGTATAACACAATTTTCCCTCAAAGTAACTTCATACCTTCGTCTTTATCACATACCTACTTCAGGTTTTCTCTATCTATCTTCTTTTCATGGAATAGCTCTTATAATTTTCTATTCTATAAGCAATACTGTTTTCTCAAATAACAATGTATGTGACTGTATTTCAAAACCTACAAAAAAAAATTAATAACTTACGTCTTCCATATATTCTGGCTCTGATGCAGAGGCATCCCAACGATTATTGAGAATGAAAATATTAGGCTTGGAAAGCCGCTCATTCACCTTGTGAAAAAAGTGTTTTTCCTGAAAAACAAACAAAAAAAACCCCACAGTACATTCACTATAATTTACATTTATAATTGAAATTTTATTTTAATGAGAAAGTCTGAACCATTTAGACAATAGTAATTAACACCACCGACAAAGGATCCTAAAAGCACTCTATGAGCATTAAACTTTCAAAGATGAAAAAAACTGATAACAACTTTAAAAAATCATGTTATAGTTTTGAAAGTTTATTTCAAACGACTCTGGCTCCAGACATCTGGCTAAATAATCTTCTAAGTCTGACAGCAGCTTAAAGTGTACACAGTTAAGCTGAAACCTAGAGTATATTCTGGTGAAGCTGGAAATAGCTGACAATACTGAAAATATAAAAAGCCTTGCCTGATAGATGGCAGAAAGAAGGAGTGGTTTATACTTTATTCAAGAGACTTAAATAAGCATCCTAAAATTTCTGGCACTCATTTTCCCTGAGACTGATAAATAACCAGAAGCTAGAGCCATCAAGCCCTATACTGCTAGAGAAATCCAGGGAACTACACACTATAGAAAGACTAGAAACAGCCCTTCTGGTTCTATGAAAACACAAACCCCTTCATTCATGCCTGTTTTTAGAAGTTCTTTCTAATCCATGATTTGGATTTCCCTTGCTTTTCAGAATTAAAACAGACACCGTTTCATTTCCTACCATCGAAACACAATAATATGATTAAACCCTACCGTATTCATTAGTGTTGATTCAGAGTTTGCGACCAAAACGAAGACATCAGCATCTAGGCAAAACTTATCAATCCAGCTATCCAGCTCTGTAGTAACATCTGTGCCTGGACTAATAAGAGTGCAAGAAAAACTGTATTATATTTCTTAAAAAGAAAATTTGGGTTACAGAATTTTTTCAGCTTTTATATATAATTTGAAGTCTAAAAAACAGGATTTCCAGCTGTCATCTGTAAGAAGCCTAGGAAATTTTAACCTAGTGATCTTTGACAAAGCAAACAACATGCTCAATATTTCAATCTTTTTAATGTTTATGCTTTAGATGGCTGAAATATAAAACTAGGCTAATAGATACTAAACAATGAGGGTTCAAGCAGCTATATCCAGTATGGGCTCAGAGATGATTTAAGCACTTATAAACACAAATAAAAAATATAAATTTAATATACCAACTATACTAGGACCTGCAGTGAAGAATTTGCCAACAATAAATCTTTGTAAAAAGTTAAAAAAATTTTTCATTTTAAATTTTTGTGGGTTCATATTAATTGAGTATACATATTTATGAGGTATATGAAGTATTTTGATACTAGCATACAATGTGTAATAATCACATCAGGGGTTGAGTGCAGTGGCATATTCCTATAATCCTAGCATTTTGGGATGCCAAGGCGGGAGTGTTTGAGTCCAGGACTTTGAGACCAGCCTGAGCAACATGACAAAACCCTGACTCCACCAAAAAAAAAAAAACACAAAACAAAAAATTAGCTAGGCTTGGTGGCATGCCCCTGTAGCCCCAGCTACTCTGGAGGCTGAGGTGGAGGGATTGCTTAAGCCTGGGAGGTGGAGGTTGCAATAAGCCATGATCCCACCACTGCACTCCAGACTGGGCAACACAGCAAGACCCTGCCTCCAAAAAAAAAAAAAATCACATGGTAAACGAGGTATCTATTCACCTCAAGCATTTATTCTTTGTATTACAAACAATACAATTATATTCTTTTAGTTATTTTTAAATGTACAATTAAATTGTTATTCAGCCAGGTACAGCAGCTCACACCTGTCATTTCAGCACTTTGGGAGGCTGAGATGGGGGATTACTTGAAGCCAGGAGTTTGAGACCAGCATGGCCAACATGGTGAATCCGTCTGTACCAAAAAATACAAAAATTAGCCAGGCATGGTGGCTACTCAGGAGGCTGAGGCACAAGAATGGCTTGAACCCCGGAGGCGGAGGTTGCAGTGAGCTGACACTGCGCCACTGTACTCCAGCCTAGGTGACACAGTGAGACTCTGACTCAAAAAAATAAATAAAAATCAATTATTGTTCACTACCGTTACCCATTTTGGTACCAAATACTAGATCTCATTCATTTTTTCTTGTATCTATCCAACTGTCAATCTTGACTGACTGGGTCATAGATACAATCTGGCTATGAAATAAAGCTAAACTAGTTAACATTGTATTTAAACCAAATATTTTGGTGTCATGAACATCTTCTCTCTCCTCTGTTTCTATGGATTACTTGAAACACTCATTTCCATTTAAAAGGAAAATCCATTATCAAAAACAAAATGGAGCCAGGTGAGGTGGCTGGTGTGTGTCTGTAATCCCAGCTACCCAGGAGACTGAGGTGGGAGAATCACTTGTGCCCGGCAGGCGAAGGTTGCAAGATCGTGGCACTGCGGCACCGCACTCCGGCCAAAAAAAGTGGCCATCCTTAAAATTTCTTGAAATAGAATCAGACTGATGAATTGGTGCTTTTATGTAACTTATAAAATAAAACCAATACCGTATCTCTTCCTTAATCTAGCTAATGAGAACAAAGTGGCAACTGAATGTTTTAATTTTTTATACCATATGCTAAAGTAAGCAGTATTATACTATTAAATAAACTTCCAGAGAAAATGCAATCCACACGTAATTTTACCTGTCTACTAACACCAGGTCATCTCTCAAGAGGGCACATTTTGCTTTTGGCCAAAACACACGTACAAGACAGCCAGCTTTCAAATCTTTGTCCATGTGAAGGGCATGGGCCAGTTGATTAACTGTCTAAAGCAGGAGGAACAGAAAAAAATAAACTCCACTTGTAATAAAATTCAATAAAAATTAAAAACATTGTGGTACATTTATTTTAGCAAAACAGGTGTATAAAAGGTAAAACTCTGAAATAAAACCTTCTGAGCAATCTTGAGAACCTGAATTTTTAAATTTCCAAGTAGAAAAAAAAAATGGTTCCCTCAAAAAGAACTCCAGCAACAGAATTCTAAGCAACTCCTGATACTGATTTTGTAAAGTATATCAGTTCTGGAGTCTCTGTTCTTTTTGCCTATTTGTATTTTCTGATTCTACTGAAATAAATGTGTATCACTTAGTCATATGGAAGAAATGTCATTAGAAGAAATGTCATTATTAAAATAGGTTAAAATTACATAGCTTTTAACACCCCATAGAAAGGAATGAAATCATGTCTTTTGCAGGAACATGGATGGAGCTGCAGGCCATTATCCTAAGTCAATTAACGCAGAAACAGAAAACCAAATACTGCATCTTCTCACTTAAAAGTGAGAGCTAGGCCGGGGGCGGTGGCTCATGCCAGTAATTCCAGCACTTTGGGAGGCCGAGGCGGGTGGATCAACTGAGGTCAGGAGTTTTGAGACCAGCCTGGATAACATCATGAAACCCTGTCTCTACGAAAAATACAAAAATTAGCTGGGCATGGTGGCACGTGCCTCTAATTTCAGCTACTCGGGAGGCGGAGACAGAAGAATTGCTTGAACCCAGGAGGTGGAGGTTGCAGTGAGCCGAGATTGTGCCACTGCACCCCAGCCTGGGCAACAGAGCAAGACTCTGTCTCAAAAAAAAAAAAAAAAAGTGAGAGATAAACATTTGGGTACACACAGAAATAAAGATGGGAACAATAAACACTGGGAGCTACTACAGGGGTAAAGGTGGAAGGTGACAAGAGCTGAAAAACTACTAATTCACTATTTGGGTGACGGGCTCAGCTGAAGCCCAGACCTATGCATCACACAATGTATCCATGTAATAAACCTGTATATGTAACCAACCCCTGAATCTAAAATAAGGAGGAGGAAAAGAGTGTGAAGAGGACTGGAAGAGCATAGATCAGGAAAATGAGAGACGATTTCTTTAAAATAACAGCATACTTTGAGACTCTGAAGTCATGAGAAGTTTGAATTTTGATTTGCTAAAAATCTTAATCACCAAACAATCGTGATTCCTTCATTTATATGAATTAAAAGCTTGATTAGTATTTTCTTTTCTTTTCGAGACAGTGTCTTGCTCCATTTCCCAGGCTGAGTGATCACGGCTCACTGAAGCCTCAACCTCCCAGATTCAACCAATCCTCCTACCTCAGCCACTCGGGTAGCTGGGACTACAGGTATGCGCCACTATGCTTGGCTAATTTTTGTATTTTTTGTAGAGATGGGGTCTCAGTATATTGCTCAGGCTGGTCTCAAGCAATCCGACCACCTCAAGTGCTAAGATTGCAAGCGTGAGCCACTGTGACCGGCCTTGAATAGTATTTTCATAAACATCATCTCATTTTTCTAATAAGTAATCTGAAGGGTATGCTTATTCTAAAACTTACAGATTGAGTCATCTGATTTACATCAAAGAGCAAATTCACAAAGCAAGAACCACCCATGACTTTACCAAGAAATAAAATAGCACGGATCTTGAAGCACTGAACTTTTGTGTTTGTGGAAGAGATCTTTAGACTCAAGAGAAAATGACCACAATGAGAAACAGTGCCTTAACGAACTGCTTTTAGTCCAGAGTCAACATCTTGCATCCTAATTTGTTTTTCCTTTTATTTTATTTTTTGGCTGAAGGAGTCTATGGCACTGAGTTGAGAAATCTATGAAAGGTAGGGAATTGTCTTTGGCCCTCATCTGATAAAGTTAAAATATTTATTCATAAATATACTTACTACACACTCCTGAGGTAAGACAGTTTCTAAAAACACAGATACATATCAAAAACAGCTTCCAGGGCCCAATTTCTTAAGCAATTCTGTTTTAAAAAGACAAATCGGAGGCCAGGCATGGTGGCACAAGCCTGTAACCACAGCACTTTGGGAGGCCAAGGTGGGACAAATTTGAGATTAAACAGCAATGATATACGATTAAACAGCAATGATACACTTCAATAATGTTAGTCTCGGCTGGGCGTGGTGGTTCACGCCTGTAATCCCAGCACTTTGGGAGGCCAAGGCAGGTGGATCACCTGAGGTCAGGAGTTCAAGACCAGCCTGGGCAATATGGTGAAACCCCGTCTCTACTAAAAATACAAAAATTAGGCAGGTGTGGTGGTGCATGCCTGTAATCTCAGCTACTTGGGAGGCTGAGGCAGGAGAATCGCTTGCGCCCGGGAGGCGGAGGTTGCTAGCCGAGATCGTGCCATTGCACTCCAGCCTGGGCAACAGAGCAAGACTCCATCCAAAAACAAATAAATAAATAAAATAATGTTAGTCTCACTGGAAGGGTAGATTTAAAAAACTTGTTAATTCTAATATACCTTTAAATTAAGGACAGGTTTTATTCTTTCACTAATTTACTATGAAGTAAAAAAAAAAAAATTTAGAGTACTCAAAATATTTAGTGATGGCTTTCAAAGTTAGAAATATTAACAGTTCTTTTTGGCCGGGTGTCGTGGCGCATGCCTATAATCCTAGCACTTTGGGAGGCTGAGGCGGGTGGATCACCTGAGGTCAAGAGTTCAAGACTAGCCTGGCTGGTCAAGACTGTCTCTACTAAAAAAAAAAAAAAAGTACAAAAATTAGCTGGGCACGGTGGCGTGCACCTGTAATCCCAGCTACTCGGGAGGCTGAGGCAGGAGAATCATTTGAACCTGAGAGGCAGAGGTTGCAGCGAGCCAAGATCGTGCCACTGTACTCTAGCCTGGGCGACAGAGTGAGACTCAGTGTCAAAAAAAAAAAAAAAAAAAGGCCGGGTGCAGTGGCTCACGCCTATAATCCCAGCACTTTGGGAGGCTGAGGTGGGTGGATCATGAGGTCAGGAGTTTGAGACCAGCCTGGCCAAGATGGTGAAACCCCCGTCTCTACTAAAAATACAAAAATTAGCCGGGTGTGGTGGCGCACGCCTGTAGTCCCAGCTACTTGGGAGGCTGAGGCAGGAGAATCGCTTGAACCCGGGAGGCAGAGGTTGCGGTGAGCCGAGATTGTGCCATTGCACTCCAGCCTGGGCGACAAGAGCGAAACTCCGTCTAAAAAAAAAAAGAAAGAAATATTAACAGTTCTTTTTATAAGATGTCAGCGATGCAGACAGTAAGTTCAGGACATTGTTTCAGATATATTATTCTGCTAAAGGTTAAAGATCATACCTTCACACTCTTTTTTTCATCTGATCCTTCTGTCATAAGATAGGCTTTATCTCCATCGGTTCCTTCAACACTTAGGAAGCAATTGGTTATATGGCCAATCCCACTAGGGAGAACTTTATCCCACAACATTGCATTGATAACAGAGCTCTTCCCACTGCTTGTCCTGAAGAATATACAAAATCATGAAAAACAAAACATAACAGTAAAAAAATCAATTCTTTCACTGGGTCTAATATCAACTTTTTTAAAATCCAAATTTTGTTAAGATTTCTTAAGACTGCATTTTTATGAAAAGATTGACCACTTGGCTTACACAAATACTAGCAATGTACATTTCAGAAAAAATAAAATGAAGACAAATCCCACCTTTCTCATAGTAGTATCCTCAACTTTTCTTTCTTGCTTTTTGTGGCAATTTGAAATCACAGGTCAAAATTCTGCAACACTATTCCTATCACAAGATGGGGTCTAATATCCCATCTCCTTAAATCTGGGCTGGTTTGTGACTGCTTCAACAAATAATGCACATCAGAAGTGACAGTGGGTGGCCAGGCGCAGTGGCTCATGCCTGTAATCCCAGCACTTTGGGAAGCCAAGGTGGGTGGATCACTTGAGGTCAGGAGTTCGGGACCAGCCTGACCAACATGGTGAAACCCCATCTCTACTAAAAATACAAAAAATTAGCCAGGTGTGGTGGGGGGCCCCTGTAATCCCAGGTACTCAGGAGACTGGGGCAGAAAAATCGCTTGAACCCAGGAGGTGGAGGTTGCAGTAAGCCAAGATCGCGCCACTGCACTCCAGCCTGGGCGACAGAGCCAGACTGAGTCTCAAAAAAAAAAAAAAAAAAAAAGGAGTGACACTGGGTGACTTCCAAGACTAGGTCATAAAAGGCAATGCAGCTTCTTCTATCTTGTTCCCTGGAATATATGCACTTGGAGCCTTGCCATGTAAAAAGTCCACTTACCCCGAGTCTGCTGTGCTGCAAGGAAGTCAAGCTAAACAGAGAGCTCTGAGTAGTGCTCTACTCAACAGTCCTAGTCTTTGAATCATTCCAGCCCAGGTCCCAGACATGTGAGTGAAGATTTAAGATCATTTCAACCCTCAGTTGTTGAGCCACCCCAATCTTCACATCTTCTCAGTTAAGGCTCCAGAGTCCATGGAGCAAAGACAAGACATCCCCGCTGTGCCCTATCTGTATTCTTGACTCACAGAATCAGTGAACATAATAAAATGGCTGTTAAGTTGCTAAGTTTTGGGTAATCTGTTATGCAGTCATAGGAAAAAGGACACATTTGATGGCTCTGAAATGCAAAGAACAACTCATACTCACTTCAGGCACTTGCTTTCCATTAAGTCAACCCAAGTCCCAGATACCACTGGGAGCCTTTTGGTTCACTGCAAAAGAATCCTATCTTTTCAGCATATGTTTTACCTCTTTCCTTTAGCATAAGAGGGAAAGAACTTTTCTTTATGTTATGGATATCATTCCCAACTCCCTTCCCAGGGAATCTTCCTGCCTTCATTAGCTCAACATTGGCTTCTATTGCCAATATACCACATCCTGTAAGGATGCCTAGGATCTCTCTTAAAATTTACTTTCTGGACATTTCATGAAGCCTTGCAGTGATCCTCAAGAGTAGTTCTGAAACCATCCCCATGGGGTTAACAAGAATTACATGCCGGGTTCTGGACAGAAATATGGCTGTAGCTCATTAATAATCAGGCTGCACTTTGGCCCACTTCCTTGTTGCTAAATGTCATGTAACACCAGATACTGACCATTTGCACCCCCATTCTTCCTATAGACAGGAGCTCTGACATTAGAATCATAACACTTTTAAGGATAGCTTAAGATTTTTTTGGGGCCCCCAAATCCAGCAACCAGTTTGAAGACCACCCACAGAGGAATGGGATGGATCGGCATGCGAATACAGCCTAGCCTTATTATCTCCCTGTCCCATGACTTCACTCTGCAAGTTCCAACCAATCAACGACCTCTACACTTTGGGCACTCCAAAAACCTTAAAAACCCTAACCTCAAATTCCTTGGGGAGATGGATTGAGGTTCCCTCCCACCTCCTCATTTGGTGACCCTACGATTAAACCTCTTCTCTGCTGCAACCTGGTGTCTCAGCATATCAACTTGCTGCATACATTGGGTGACGGACCTACTATAGTTAAGTTTGGGTCCCTCCACCCCATATAAGAATCATCTGGGGAGCCCATTAATGATGCAGATTCCTCAAGTGAACTGTGAACCTAAAGAATCAAGACTCTGGGGATACTGTTGGGATGATTCTTAGGCATACTAAAGTGAGACACACTGTCACCCTGCCTTCTCAAACAAAAAAAACAACTGTGGAAATAGAAACTTTTTCTCCTCTACTATCAAAATCAACACAGAACACTTCATAACTAGATATATGGGGATTTTTCCACATGCAGGAAGCAGTTCTCCAGCAAACACCATTCAATTCATTTCTACCTCCTCCCATCTTGGTTCAATGCCAGAACAGCTCACAGAACTCAGGGAAGCATTATACTTAAATCTACTGGTTTATTACAAAGGATATTGTACGTGACACAGATGAGATGCCTGAGCATTCATGCCCTCTCAGCATGCCACTCTCCCAGCATAACCATGAGTTTAGTTACCTGGAAGTCCAATCTTGTTCAAGAGTTTTCATAAAGCCTAATTTTCAGCCTGTCCTCCCCCACCCTTTCTGGAAATGGGTGGGTGGGAAGGAAAGTTCCAGTCCTCTAATCCCCTGATCACTTAACCTTTCAAGTGACTGGTCACCCTCTGAGGTTATCTAGGCGCACCACCCTAAACCACTCATTAGCATAAATTCAGGTGTCATCAAAAAGGGCTCATTATGAAAACAAGATACTCCAATCACTCAGGAAATTCCTATGGTTTTAGAAGCTCTGTGACAAGAATGGGACAAAGATCAAATATATTTCTTTTTATACCATACCAATGCTTTCTAATTTTCCTTTTACCTGGATGGCATTTTTTTTTCTTGTTTGAGACGGAGTCTCCTTCTGTGGCCCAGGCTGGAGTGCAGTGGTGCGATCTCAGCTCACTGCAACCTCCACCTCCTGGGTTCAAGTGATTCTCCTGCCAGGGCCTCTCAAGTAGCTGGGATTACAGAAGTGCACCACCACACCCAGTTAATTTTTCTATTTTTGGTAGAGACAGGGATTCACCATGTTGGCCAGCCTGGTCTCAAACTCCTGACGTCAGGTGATCCACCTGCCTCAGCCTCCCAAAGTGCTGGGATTATAGGCGTGAGCCACCACGCCTGGCCCCTGGCTGGCATTTCCATGGATAGTCCCTCTTCCTCTCCACAGTGCTGTCATTGTTTTTCATTACACACTCTCCCTGGATCATCTCATCAACTCCTGTGATCTCAATCACCAACATAAGCCAATAATTCCTAAATTTCCTAGAATTCTCCCTAGTCCAAGTCTCATATTTCCAACTGCCTTTTTGGTAACTACACTTGAATATATATAGTTGTATTAAACACACACAATTTCTTGCCTATACTACTGTCAGAGGTGTTTGAAGCAGAGCAACTCCATCTTGAACAGGGGCTGGGTAAAATGAGGATGAGACCTACTGGGCTGCATTCCCAGGAGATTAGGCATTTTAAGTCACAGAATGAGATAGGAGGTTGCCACAATATACAGGTCACAAAGACCTTGCTGATAAAAGAAGTGGCCAAATCCCACCAAAACCAAGATGGCGATGAAAGTGACCTCTGGTCGTCCTCACTGCTCACTGTAATATATATATTATATGTATATAATATATACAGTTTAGATACCATGGCAACATCCAGAATGGATGGATATATGGGCTAAAAAGGGGAGGTACCAGCTGGGCACGGTGGCTCACACCTGTAATCCCAGCACTTTGGGAGGCCCAGGTGGGTGGATGGCCTGAGGTCAGGAGTTCGAGACCAGGCTGGCCAACATGGTGAAATCCCATCTCTACAAATAATACAAAAATTAGCTGGGTGTGGTGGTGCACTCCTGTAATCCCAGCTACTACAGGGAGGCTGAGGCAGGAGAATCGCTTGAAGCCGGGAGGCAAAGGTTGCAGTGAGCCAAGATCATGCCATTGCGCTCCAGCCTGGGTGACAAGAGCGAAATTCTGTCTCCCAAAAAAAGAAAAAGTGGGGGACAGGTACTAACCCTCAGTCCTGGGAATTGCCTACCCCTTACCTGGAAAACTCATGAATAATCCACCCTTTGTTTGGCATACAATCAACAAATAACCATAAAAATATCAAAGCAGCAGTTCTCGGGACTGATCTGCCTATGCAGCAGCCATTTTTTATTCCTTTATTTTGTTAATAAACTTGCTTTCACTTTATGGACCCACCCAGAATTCTTTCTTGCGCAAGGTCCAAGAACCCTCTCTTAGGGTTAGGATCAGGGCCCCTTTCCGATAACATTACTACAACTGCCTCCTACCCCTGTTCTCATTCAATTCATTCTCCCCATTATATCTAAGGTTATAATTGTAACATCCAATCGTCTCATGACTATTTTCCAAAATAAAAGAATGCAGAACGCCTTACTATGACATATTAATACAAGGTCTTTTACAATCTGCCTTTTGCTTACAAAGTCTCTTCTTTTGCTATTGTTTCGTAACACCTTAAACTACTTGAGTTCTCCAAACACACTGCGGTCTCCCTACCCCTTTCTATTTACGGCTTTCTGCAAGAAATGAGCTTTTGGACCTTTTTCACATCCAAAGCTATACCTATTTCTCATTCTCAGTAGGACACTTGAGTCATCACCTTCCCAGGAGGCTCTTCCTTCCTACTCCACCCTAATCTGAAGTAGGATCTTTTTAAATGGAGCTATCTCATGCCAGACTCTGTGTAACGCCCTGAGAATATATGGTCAAATGGGAGAAGCAGAAAATAAAAACATAAAATAAGAGCTTTGTGAAAAGTGTTGAAAGACATTAACAGGGTGCTTTAACAGAAAATAACTGAGAAAGAATAATTTAGATAGAGTGCTCAGAGTAAGTGTCTAAGGTAGTAACATTTAGGATGAAATATGAAGAATGAGAAGGCACTAGACATGGATAGAACAAGGAAACGAGAGTCATAAGCAAAGGGAATTGCAAGGGAAAAAGCCCTACGATGGGAAATAGCTTAGAAGGCCTACGAAGTTAGTTTAGTAAATAAATGCCTCTGTTGGTACACAGCACTTGATAGCTGAATAACCAGTTATGGAGCTAGTCATTTGTCTTTGCATATAAGCTGTGGCAAAGATCATCCTATCACTCTGGATTGTTACACCAATGTACGCCTCCTACTCTCCCTCTAGGAATGATGGAGTTGAAAATTTTGGAAGACGTACCTGATCACCGCCCTTTTCTCCCCGCCATAATCCTTACTACCTGTGAACCAGGTAATTGTCAACCTTAAGAAAGACACTAAAGATAATCACCTCTAAATTAGCCAGGCACAGTGGCTCACGCCTGTAATCCCAGCACTTTCGGATGCCGAGGTGAGTGGTTCACTTGAGGTCAGGAGTTCGAGACCAGCCTGGCCAACATGGTGAAACCCCACCTCTAATAAAAATATAAAAATTAGGCCCGGGCCAGGCGCGGTGGCTCACGCCTGTAATCCCAACACTTTGGGAGGTCGAGGTGGGCGGATTGCCTGGGCTCAGGAGTTCGAGACCAGCCTGGGTCAGCCTGGGCAACATGGTGAAACCCCATCTCTACTAAAATACAAAAAAAAAAAAAAAAAAAATTAGCCGGGTGTGGCAGCATGTGGCTGTAGTCCCAGCTACTAGAGAGGCTGAGGCAGGAGAATTGCTTGAACCCGGGAGGCGGAGGTTGCAGTGAGTCGAGATGGTGCCACCGCACTCCAACCTGGCAACAGACTGAGACTCCGTCTCAAAAAAAAAAAAAAAATTAGGCTGGATGAGGTGGCTCACGCCTGTAATTCCAACACTTTGGGAGGCCAAGGCAGGTGGATCACCTGAGGTCAGGAGTTCAAGACTAGCCTGGCCAACATGGTGAAACCCCATCTCTACTAAAAATACAAAAATTAGCCAGGTATGGTGGCACACGCCTATAATTCCAGCTACTAGGGAGGCTGAGGCAGGAGAATCGCTTGAACCCGGGATGTGGAGGTTGCAGCAAGCCGAGATTGTGCCACTGCACTCCAGTGTGGGTGACAGAGTAAGACTCCCTCTCAGGAAAAAAAAAAAAAAAAAAATGCTGAGTTTACTTGGGAATCAAAAATAAAGATTATAATCTGGAATGCATGGAATGGCCTACCAGTGCATTCAGTGAGGGTAAGAGGAGTTTTTATTAGCAAAAAGAGATTTACATAAGCTGCCTAGAAACAAGAGTTATTTGGTTCCAGAGGTTCAACGCCAGTTATTGTCAGTTCATTGGTGGAGATGCCATTACCGGGCAAGAACTCTCCTGAAAACATTTTATCTGAATTAAGGCAGTCCTAAAGTATGTTTATTGATAAGTCTTATCAAAGCAGGAGATTTGAAAGAATTTCTAGAAAGTCCTTGGAAATAGTTATCTCAGACAAGAGCCTCTTTCCTTCTAGGCCTGTCTAGGTATGACAAAAGTGATTTCATCCTAGCTTCTGAAACTTTCACATAATCAGGTAAACTTAAAAAAGAGTAAAACACAAAGTATGCTTACCATTTATCTATATTTCCATTCTTAAAACTGTCTAAGAGCCAATTCTTAGAAATGAGAATCATTAAAAGGTAAAAATATGATTGACTTTCATAAAGCTTCATTTTATACCAGGAGGTAAAATGCACAAATTCTTTCACATGCTAACTAACAGCTTTAACGTTCAACACAGGCAGAAACTTGCGAGGCTGGGGGAGGATGGGAGAAATATTACTTGTTGAAACATCAGACACAAAGCTGATTCCTGGAAACTAATCTTAGAAGTAATAATAAATAATTACCTGCCAAAAAATGCCACCTTCATGTGTCTCCGAGATAGCACCTCACCAATGATGGAAAGCTTGTCTTTATATCCCTGCATTTCTACCAGATCATCCTCAGTGGCTATTCGATCAAGTTCTGGATTCTTATATATTGCTGCAAAATTGAAATGGCATTAGAAAAGTGATATAAATGGATATTAAGTTAGTTATATAATGGAATACCTAAGATTGTATATATTTTGGCTTTATGTTAACATGCCACCCACAGCATCTGAATGTTTGGTAAAAGGTGCATACTCCGTGGCAATGGGTCACAAGAATCCCGCCCAAAAGAATTTCAAGAATATTAAAAGTTGCAAGGGCACAGTCAAAAGTGGACTTCTAGGTCTCAAACATACAAGCTACCCTTGAGACAAGAATACATTTCTAAAGAGAGAAACTGGAACCTAACACTGACCTATTACTGTTCCAACCTGACTGAATGGATCTTCAGATCTTGAGCTCAGAACAGGGAGCCACATACTGAGAAAAAAGTGAGGTTTGAATAAGAGCCTCTCAGAAATTAAGATACAGTTCAAGGTCTCCAAGCTAGGAAAGACCTTGCTACTTTACCACGTTCTATCTGCTTCCCCCAGGGATGAGGTGAAACAGCTCACTTAACACAAAGACAGAGAAGAAAGAGAATTACAGGCTGTATCCCGTCTACAGCCATACCACCCTGAATGCACTCGATCTCATCAGATTGTATCCCACTCTCACTCTCATCAGGTTTAGGGTTTAACCACACATCCCAGCCCTCACCTCTCCTCCATGGCTGGAGATAGTTGAAAAAGCCTGGGTTTGAAAAATAGAAAAATCTTTCAGTTTTGTTTATAACTCAGGAATAGGAGATAACCTGATGTTTACATTCTTATCACCTCTTTTTGAAGGTAAAGACATGAAGATTCATGTGGGCGTGGGGGCTCACGCCTATAATCCTAGCACTTTGGGATGATCACTTGAGGTCAGGAGTTCATGACCAGCCTGGACAATATGGTAAAACACCATCTCTACTAAAAATACGAAAATTAGCTGGAAATCACTTGAATCCGGAGGCGGAGTTTGTAGTGAGCCGAGATGGTGCCACTGCACTCCAACCTGGGCGACAGAGTGAGACATCGTCTCAAAAAAACAAAAACAAAAACAAAAAGATTCATCTGGCTACTGAATGACCCTAATTAGAGACAAACACTGCCACTTAAAACGTCTCCAGTGCACATCCAATTAAGCTTCTCATATCTCACCATACTTTTCTAATGCAGTAATAAAATATGTGCAATTTGGTGAATAATGGACAGACTGGTTTAAGTATCATTACATTTATTTTTGCTTTTCATTTTATTTTTGCTCTTGTATGTTTTTCCTATTTGCTTTGTCTCCTTTTTGCAACATTTTTTACTGAGGTTCTAAAACCTGTAAAACTGAATTCACATTCTAAAGCTGCCATTTCACTAGTGCCTAGCATGATGCATCATCTATAACATGCACAATACACATTTAACTTCATTTTCACTTCCTATTAATTTTTTTAGAAAAAAAATATTTTTAAAAAGTCAACTGTGCCAGCTCAAATTATTTCCTAATTGGAAACAAAGATTCTATACTACTATTTTTTTTTTCTCATTCAGCATTGAATTGTGTCAAGTCTGGTGCTAGGAATACAATGAATCCCAGGCTCCTGCCCTAAAGGAGCTCAAAATCTGGTAAGAGAGAGTTGGGAGAGACATGAAAAAAAAAGTTTGACTCCCAATCTACCAAAGGTTTCCCCACTGTCGCTGGAAAAATTTACAGAATCCCTCCCTTTCCACTGTACAGTTGAGAGGCACATAATCTTTTCTTTTTTGAGATGGAGTCTCACTCCATCACCCAGGCTGGAGTGCAGTGCAACTTCAGTTCACTGCAACCTCTGCCTCCCGGGTTCAAGCAATTCTCCCTCTTCAAGCCTCCTGAGTAGCTAGGATTACAAGCGTCCGCCACCATGCCCAGCTAATTTTTGTATTTTTAGACAGGGTTTCACCATGTTGATCAGGCTGGTCTTGAACTTCTAACCTCAGGTAATCCGCCCATCTTGGACTCCCAAAGTGCTGGGATTACAGGTGTGAGTCAGGGCGCCTGGTCGAGAGGTACATAATCTTAAGAACCAGAAAAATATTTCAACAGTTATCTCTAAACAAGTATTCCCGGCTGGGTGTGGTGGCTCACACCTGTAATCCCAGCACTTTGGGAGGCCAAGAGGGGTGATCATGGGGTCAGGAGTTCGAGACCAGCCTGGCCAATATGGTGAAACCCTGTCTCTACTAAAAATACAAAAATTAGCCAGGCATGGTGGCACGTGCACTGGAGTCCCATTTACTTGGGAGGCTGAGGCAGAAGAATCGCTTGAACCCAGGAAGCGGAGGCTGCAGTGAGCCGAGAACATGCCACTGCACTCCAGCCTGGGCAACAAGACAAGACTCCGTCTCAAAAAAAAAAAAAAAAAAAGAAGTATTCCCTAGTAAGACATTCCTCATCACCTTTAACAGTTATGAAACTCCTTTTTCCCCCTTTCCACTGCAATTCAGCCTCGTTTGAGAAAATGAGATATGTCTGAGGTCTTGGCTTAACTGCTAAGTTGGGGAGGAGACAAGTATAATGGTTAAACGTGGACTGCCTGATTTTTTGTCTGGGCACTTATTAGCTGCGTGATCTTGGGCAAACTGTTTAACTTTTCTTTGACTTGGTCTCTTCATCTTTAAAATGAAAGATGGTGGTGATGAAAATTAAATGAACTATTAACATAGCTATTTCTCATCACCTAGTGGTGATGAAAATTAAATGAGCTATTAATATACTAAAGTTCTTAGTTGTTATTAATACCATTTAATTTTCCCCTTCTGGAGGGTAGAAAAGGGTTTTATTCATTATGGTACTTCTCATAGTATACAGTACAATGCCCCATACATGTGTTCAATAACTAATGTTGAAAGAATAAGCACTTTTATATATTTTCAACAGTAATTACTTTAAGAACTTAAGAAGAACTAACCTTCAACAAAATGTGATCCTTCAGTAACAAACTCCAGTAACTGGTCAAAGACTGCAGTAATCGCCTTCTTAGCCAGCACAAAGTGCTTCAGTGGAGAAACAGGTTCTGCCATTATGCTACTAGAGGGAGATAAAGTTAGAAAAGCACAAACTAAAGTGGATGATAGACATGCAAACTGATGACACACCAGTGACAGTCATCAACTCCCCAATGAAATAAATTATGCTGGCAAAATGTTTTTAGGTAATTCTTTTTTGGGAGTGTTCTAGTCAGACAATTAAAGATGACTTTTGAATGATATTTCATTAAAATAAGTGAAATCTATTAGCCGAAATCTATTAGCCAAAGTCTTGGTTGCAATTTCTACTCAACTTCCCTTTGGTGAAGAAGAAACTAATTGTGACTAAGTCTGTCACTGCATGTGACTCGAAAGTACATCAGGGAACAGGGTTAGTGAGACGAAGCCAAATTCACAAACAATAACGAAGTTATTAAGTTTCTCAACCTGAAGCTCTAGGTGAGTAGGAGTGGATATGCAGAGTGAGGAAATAAAATTCTAAGATCACAATGTGAGGCTGACATTTAGAAAGGTAAGGCTTCAAGAGGGCATTAACGCTTCCAGCCAAAGTACCAGAAACTTCAAGGAATATAAGTTTAAGAAAGCATAGGTGGTTTCTCAAGAAAAAGACACCAAAGACAAACAATCACGGTCTAATCCTGGTGTGTACATGGAAAAGAACAGTGGCCATAAAGAAGGCGGATTCTTCCAGAGAGTCAAGAAATGACCGCGCGAAGGAGCTGCGTGGGAAAAGCCGGGTGGGGGTAACGCCCCGGTCCAGCCGGTGTGAACACCTGCCTTAGAAAAGGCCTTCCACCTTTCCACACCGGGCGCAGGAGTCAGGGCCAGAGCCCACCCCCGCCCCGCGCACGACCGTCCAGGTCCGGATCTCCCACTCCCACCCCCGAGCACGGCCTCGTGGGCTCCGTGGGCTCGACTCGGCCGCCAGCCCCGTTCGCCCGACAGTTGGCTCTCTCCTTTCCCACAGGACCGCGGCGGGCGGCGCCTCGTCACACAACGCCGCGTGCACGACTCCCGCCCCCAGTCCCCAGTCGCTCGAAGGTCACTCCGAGCGTCGCAAACGTGCTGTCGAGGCAGCCGGCACTCACAGTCTCCGCTTCAACTATCACCCTGCAACAGCAACTCGGCCACAGATCCCAAACTGCCTCATCTTCCCGAGAAGTTAAAGGCGGAGAGGAGGCAAGGGGAGTGGCAAAGGGCGGTCACTTCCGGTCTCTTGCCTCCTCTGTTCTGTTTGGCTCCGTGGCCGGAAGCGCATCTATGCCAGGCGCCATTTTCCTTAAGGGCAGAAGGCAAGGTTTGTTGTGGGCAGACTGCTACCAGGAGAGTGGTTTTCCGTTCCCCCTTCCAACTTCTTCCCTTCCCTTCTCCCCTCAAAGTGTCCAAGTCTCTGCCCAGCCTAGGCTTAGCTAGCTTCCAGTGATGGTGGTGGCTGACGCCTGTAATCCCAGCACTTTGGGAGATCGAAGGGGTGGGATATCCCTTAAGCCCAGGAGTTCGAGACTAGCCTGGGCAACATAGGGAGGCGCCCCCCCCGCCCCCGCCCCGCTTCCTCCTCCCCGTCTCTACAAAATAAAAAAATTTAAAAACCTAGCGAGGCGTGGTGGCACACACCTGTGGTCCCAGCTACTTCGGAGACTGAGGTGGGGGGATTGTTTGGGCCCGGGGCTGCAGCGAACTGTGATTTATCGTGCCACTGCACTCCAGCCTGGGCAAGAGAGCGAGACATTGTCTCCAAATAAATAAATTTAAAAAATGACAAAAGAAAAGAAATCCAGATCGTATTACTTTCTGAGCTTAAAAAGCTTTCCAGGCCGGGCGGGGTGGCTCACGCCTGTAATCCCAGCACTTTGGGAGGCCGAGGCGGGCGGATCACAAGGTCAGGAGATCGGGAGCATCGGCTAACACGGTGAAAGCCCGTCTCTACTAAAAATACAAAAAGTAGCTGGGCATGGTGGCGGGCTCCTGTAGTTCCAGCTACTCAGGAGCCTGAGGCAGAGAATTGCTTGAACCCGGGAGGCGGAGGTTACAGTGAGCCGAGATCGCGCCACTGCACTCCAGCCTGGGCGACAGAGCCAGACTCCATCTCAAAAAAAAAAAAAAAAAAGCTTTCCAACAGCTTGCCATTATACTTAAAATTCAAGCTTCGGATGGTAACCACCCAAGGAAAGCCTCCACCTTGCCGGCTGACTAGCCAGAACTGATACAAGACACGGGAATTGCAAATAAAGACTTAGTCACGCAGAGCCGGCTGTATGGGAGACTGGAGTTTTATTATTACTGAAATCAGTCTCCCTGAGCAGCACTGGGGAGCAGAATTTTTAAGGACAATTTGGTGGGTTGGGGGAGGCCACTGAGCCAGGAGTGCTGATTGGTCAGGGATGAAATCACAGGGAGTGGAAGCTGTCTTTCTGCAGGAGTCAGTTCCTGGGTTGGGGGACACTAGATCAGATGAGCCTGTTTATCGGTCTGGGTCGTGCCAGCTGATCCATCAGTTCTGAGCATAGGTAGTCTCAAAGGGAACTTTTACTCTATTTTGTTTGAATTTTAAAAATCATGTGGTATCCTTTTATTAGTTCTGTACTTAATAATTATATTTAATATAATTACTGTATTTTAAAGCAAGAGTGGCATATTACAGGCTATAAATTATAGCACAGTAATTAAATGTTTAATATAGTAAGTAATAAGAAATTTAATCCATTGCTTTTGTGTGTGGAACATGCATATTACCAAAAAGCCAGGAGAGTAAACACAAAGAAGGAAAAGAATTTAAATATAAAGGCTAAAACCAACATAGATATTAACAAAAACTAACGTTATTTGAAATTATCAATTTGACGTATCACTGCCAAATCTGTTCAAGAACATAAAAAAATGAAAGAAGACACAAATTAAGGGGAGAATAACTATAGATATATAATATAAATGCCAACAAATTGAAAAGCTTAGATGAAGTATAAAATCTGGGAAAACATCAAATACCAAAATTAGACCAAGAAAAAATAGAAAACTCGAATAGGCTAAGTTTCCCACATATTCAAAAATAGCCAGGTCTAGATGATTTTAGGGGTAACTTTCTATTACATGTTTAACAAAAAGATTAATCTTGCTGGGCACGATAGCTCACGCCTGTAATCCCAGCACTTTGGGAGGCCGAGGCGTGTGGATCATGAGGTCAGGAGTTCGAGACCAGCCTGTCCAATATGGTGAAACCCTGTCTCTAATAAAAAACACAAAAATTAGCCAGGGGTGGTGGCAGGTGCCTGTAGTCCCAGCTACTCCAGAGGCTGAGGCAGGAGAATCACCTGAATCTGGGAGACAGAGGTTTCAGTGAGCCAACATCACGCTACTGCACTCCAGCCTGGGCCAAAGAGCGAGACTCAGTCTCCAGAAAAAAAAAAAAAAAAAAAAAAAAAAATTCACACTTATGGACTACAGAGGCAAACATAGGAAATATTAGCTACCTGAGGCCAACGTTGTATTAGAATTTTTTTTTTTATCCAAGTAGGGTTTTCCTAGGAATACAGAAATCATCAAACAGAAATCAATATAATCCATAATATTGACAGACCAAAGGAGGAAACCCACATTTATCTCAATACATGCAGAAGGAGTAATTGCTAAAGTTTAATACATATTTATAATAAGTCCTAATATTTATTTATTTAATATTTATTTGCTATAAGCAAAGCTCTAATATTTATTATTTTTTAAATTATCAACCATTTCTCTTTATTTCCCTTGTTCTCTGCCTATACTTACCCAACTCAATATTTAAAGCATGTTGTTACTATTAAAGTATGTGATACTCTTGGAGGAACAAACGATGGAATGTAATTGTGTAAGATACAGATTTACATGCTAATTATGTCCATGGGGAGTTGGTATATGATAAAATTGGTATTATGAATCACTGGGTAAGATAAATTATTTTATTGCATTGGAGAAATTGGTTCAGTTTAATTAACAAAAATAAAGTTTGAATCATATCTATATACAAATTCAGATGGGTATAAGACCTAAACATGAAAAGTAAAACCAGAAAATTAGGAAAAAAGTAGGAAAATAATTTGGGGACATTTTAGTTGGAGAGAATTTTGTAAAATTAACAGGCAGAAGGTACAATGTAAAGGGAAAATGTGATGAATCTATTACATTAAATTTAAGGATTTCTGTTTAACAAAAGACATCCATAACAGACACGTAGGAAATCTATTTTTTGCAGTATATATTGCCAACAAAAATCAATAGTTAAAAATAAAGAACTTCGGAAAACAGAGCAGAAAACCCAACAGAAAAGCAGACAAAGGATAGGGAGAAGCAGTTCACAAAATGAAAGTTAAAATGACTAATAAGCATATTAAATAGTCTCAACCTTGTTAGTAATCAGATTATGCAAATTTAAACAATAATAATGTACTACTTTATACCCTTAAGATTTACAGGAAATTTAAAAGTTGTATGATATTGTTGATAAGCCTGTGAGGAAACATGATCTTGCTGATGGGAATATAAACTTTTAGTCATTCTGCATATATTTTGGAAGTACTGAATCACAAGTATATAAAAAACTTACAAGAACGTGTATGGTAGGTAGCATTATACAAAAGGCAAATACTTAGATACATGAAAGTCAATTTGATATTTAACTGAATTGTAGTTCAGAAAGGTGACAGTTTTCTGCATTATATGGTAAATCTCTTTGAGGTCAAGAACCATAGTTTATCTTTGTATTCCTGAGCACTTGGCTTGATAGCAGATATTCCATAGCTGTTAGTTAAATAGAAGCATAGTAAAATAGTCTTTTTGTTTTGTTTTGTTTTGTTTTTTTGAGGAGTCCCGCTCAGTTGCCCAGGCTGGAGTGCAATGGCACGATCTCGGCTCACTGCAACCTCCACCTTCTGGATTCAAGTGATTCTCCTACCTCAGCCTCCCGAGTAGCTGGGATTACAGGCATCCGCCACCATGCTTGGCTAATTTTTCTATTTGTGTAGAGACAGGGTTTCACCATGTTGGCCAGGCTGGTCTCGAACTCCTGACCTCAGGTGATCCACCTGCCTCAGCCTCCCAAAGTGTTGGAATTACAGGTGTGAGCCACCACGCCCAGCCCGTAAAAATAGAAGTTTTTAAGGTTAAAAAAAAAAAAAAAAAAAAGTTTTTAAGGAAGGGGGTGTCCAATCTTTTGGCTTCCCTGGGCCACACTGGACGAAGTATTATCTTGGGTCACACATAAAATACACTAACGATAGCTGATGAGCTTGAAAACAAAACAAAAAATTGCAAATCTCATAACATTTTAAGAAAGTTTACAAATTTGTGTTGGGCCATGGGTTGGACAAGCTTGTTTTAAGGAGCTGCAGAACCAATGGACTATTTAAGAAAAACTTAGTAACATCTACTGTTCATGGTCATAGTCACATAATTTATTGCTACTGAACAGGGATTACAAATCAGTCATATGCTTTTGTCCTTTATTTTTTAATGTTATTTTCTCTAAGTGTTTGGTATGACATTCCATAAAAAACACAGGGCACATTTTAACTTTAAAGAAAATTATTTGAAGAGTGGTTAGGAATTTGTCATGTTTATTCTACCTTAAAAAGCATTTGACTAATGATGTTAGAAGATCATTTTTCTGAAGTATAAACAAGAAGTTTTGTCTAGAATTCTGCATTCTCCAATTTCAGTCATTCATGTATCACCTACCCAATTTTTTCCATATCCATGTATGACTATTATTATTTACTTCATATTTTTCACCAATTTGCTTTTCTTAAAAAGTTAATTTTGTCCTAAGTAAAAATATTCATGAATCAAAGTGTTGTACCAATTAAATTTTATACCACATAATTTACAACGAAGAAAGTAAAAACTACATACCATATACAATTATTGTTATTATTATTATTAGAGACAGGGTCTCACTCTGTCTGCCCAGGCTGAAGTGCAGTGGCATGATCAATAATAGCTCACTGCAGCCTTGAACTCCTGAGCTCAAGCAATCCTCTCACCTCAGCCTCCCAAGTAGGTGGGACTACAGGCACACACCACCATACCTGGCTAATTTTATTTTAAATTTTTTTTTTTTTTTTTGAGACAGTCTTGCTCTTTCACCCAGGCTGGACTGCAGTGGCGCTATCTCGGCTCACTGCAAGCTCCGCCTCCCGGGTTTGGGTTCACACCATTCTCCTGCCTCAGCCTCCTGAGTAGCTGGGACTACAGGCGCCCGCCACCATGCCCGACTATTTTTTTTTTTATTTTTTTATTTTTAGTAGAGACAGGGTTTCACCATGTTAGCCAGGATGGTCTTGATCTCCTGACCTCGTGATCCGCCCACCTGGGCCTCCCAAAGTGCTGGGATTACAGGCGTGAGCCACCGCGCCCAGCCTATTTTAAATTTTTGTATAGGTGGGATCTCACTATGTCGCCCAGGCTGGCCTCAGGTGATCCTCCTGCCTTGGCCTCCCAAAGAGCTGGGATTACAGGAGTGAGCCTGTGGTGACACCCAGACACAATTATTTTTACATGATTTTCACTTTGAGTCTAGACTATATCTCTAAGGTTCATCCCAGATCTAATATTGTGTCATTCTAGGTTAGGTCCTTCTTCTTTGGCATCTTAGTTGCTCACTAACAATGGATGAATGCCATAAGGAATTTAACCAGAATATTGTAACCATAACGAAGTTATTAAGATCTGTGCCATAATGTTATGCTTAAAATCTAAAATAGACACATTCAAAATTTACAAATTCAGCACAAACTGATGCCAGGCAGGTATATATAAAATATTTACAGGGTATACAAGCAAATGATGTGGGATATGGCATGAAGGGAGTAACTTATTTTAAGAGTTTGGAGAACAGACGGAAGGAAGAATCAAAACAAATCTACTCTATCTTAGTCAATATAGGCTACTATAACAATGTACCATAGACTGAGTGGCTTATAAACAACAGAAATTTCTCACAGTTCTGGAGGCTGGAAGTCCGAGATCAAGGTGCCAGTGTGGTTAGGTTCTGGTGAGGCTCTCTTCCAGGTTGCAGACTGCTGACTTCTCATTGTATCCTCACATGGGAAACAGGTGAGTGCTCTCTGGGATCCCTTTTATAATGGCACTAATCCCATTCATGAGGGCTCCACTTTCATGACCTAATCATATACCAAAGGCCCCATCTTCTGATACCATCACATTGGGGATTAGGATTTGAACATATGAATTTTGAGGGGGACATGTTTAGTTCATGGCAACTTACCTTGTTAGTTGGGAAAACTTTAATCTTTTGAAACTTTCTGAAAACCCAAATAAGATGAGTTGTAAAGATAACAGTAATCAGCCATAGAATATAATTTCAGAAATAATGTATTTTAAAAAAGATGAATAAGGCCAGGAGTGGTGGCTCATGACTGTAATCCCAGCACTTTGGGAGGCTGAGGCAGGTGGATTGCTTGAGCCCAGGAGTTTGAGATCTGCCTGGGCCTCTCTTATAAAAGAAAAAGAAAAACAGAAAAGGACAAATAATGCCATTCTGGACATAACTACAAATGAACAGGGTAGGCAGGAAACATGGGAATTCTGTATTCTCAAATTTTAGCCAACCAAAATCCAGAACAGCATAGTGAATAGCCTTAAAAAGAAAAAAGAAAATTACCCACCAGAAATTACATTTGCTGAATATGATTCCAATTTCTGATTTCAGCTTTACTTTGAAGAGTAAAGGTGAAAATATCAATAATTCAACTGCAGTATTTTTCAGTAGTGGATACACTCTCCAGACAAGATATTAAAAACTAGAAAACTTTGAATTTTCATTCAAAATATGTACTATTCATTACATTTTAGGAATGTAATTCATTCAGCTCAATATTTCTAGCAAGGGGAAAAAAGATGTCAGGTTAGATTCATTTGCCTATGTAAAAACAAACAACAAAGATACACACTTTTAAATGTTCTGTTAATTTCTTTTAAAACTCTCTAAATAATCACCCCTCATAAAGCATGGGAATAAGATTAGTAGATAGTATAATATTCTTTCTAGCAATGTAAGAAAATTTCTTTTTAGAATGAATAAATTACTCTTCACAAATTTATTTTGGGTTCAGATAGTTACCACTTTAACACCAAAGTTACTAAGGAGAATTAACTTAATAAGGAATTGGTGGTGACTGATGCTTTAGTATGGAAATTCGTTATCCAGAAAATTATTTTTCAAATCACTAGTACAAAGTAAATTCCTAACAACTCTAATAGTCTTAAAATCTGTTTTTAAACCTACAAATTGGACATATAACTTTATATAAACAGGTAAACTATATGTGAAAACTTTTAGCTTTGCAAATTTATGTTTTAAATCATGAACGTACACATTTCTTAGATGTGAATGTTGTCTTGAAAGATTAATTTATGGAAAGCCAAATTAACATAAGGAGTATATGTAATCCCATAAACTCAGTGCCATAATAAAAATTCTCTTGTGACTCTATCTTTAGTCATCAGTACTGAGGTTAAAAATTACAGGCAAGGGAATATATATCCCAAAATTTCTGTTTTATTTATTGGGATGAAACTGTTAATTGTACGGTATACCTGACTAACCAGATTAGTTTCTCCACTGGGTTTACCAGTTGATCTTAACTATTTATTTTCACTTAAATTCTTTTTTGTTTTTTGTTTTTGAGATGGAGTCTCACTCCGTCACCTAGGCTGGAGTGCAGTGGTGCAATCTTGGCTCACTGCAACCTCTGCCTCCCGGGTTCAAGCAAGTCTCCTGTCTCAGCCTCCCGAGTAGCTGGGATTACAGGTGCCAGCCACCACACCTAGCTAACAACCCTGTAGATCTGTATAAGTCTATCCTGTAGTCCTTTCGGCCATTTGACAGAAATTGACCAGGGGGTCAGAAACTGGGAATCAGTCTCCAAGTTCTTGCTCACCCCGTGACCTTAGAGAGATGTTTGTCTTTTTAAGAATCTGTTTCCTCATCTGGAAACCAATGGAAATTTTGTTGTTGTTGTTTTTTATTTTTAGTAGAGAAGGGGATTTGCCATGTTGGCCAGGCTGGTCTCAAACTCCTGACCTCAGATGATCCGTCCGCCTCAACCTCCCAAAGTGCTGGGATTACAGGTGTGAGCCATCCCACCCGGCCAACATATGGCCTTTTTAGGCATTAAAATTCCATTAAAAAATTAACACAGCAGCTTGGAAAATATACTAAGTCTCTCGTAAAAGGTAATAAGACATACAAGCAGGCCAGGCATGGTGGCTCACGCCTGTAATCCCAGCACTTTGGGAGGCCGAGGTGGGCGGATCACGAGGTCAGCAGATCGAGACCATCCTGGCTAACATGGTGAAACCCGGTCTCTACTAAAAATACAAAAAATTAGCCAGGCGTGGTGGCGGGCGCCTGTAGTCCCAGCTAGTAGGGAGGCTGAGGCAGGAGAATGGCGTGAACCCAGGAGGCGGAGCTTGCAGTGAGCGGAGATCACACCAATGCACTCTTGCCTGGGCGACAGAGCAAGACTCCGTCTCAAAAAAAAAAAAAAAAAAAAAAACGCAAAGTGGAAAGTGCCAGGATTAAGTAACTCAATGCTTTGTAAATCAGATTTAATAATTAGGAATACTGCTAGTCTATTAAAAACAAACAAAAGCCTGTAACAATTCAGCAAACAATAGATTATAGAAACTGTGAAATTGACAAATAATATACAATTCAGAGAAATGTAAGAAAGGTAATTTAAAATGGTAAAATTGGCAAATTTATAAGCAGGAAAAGAAGAGGCTTTTTAGGGAACAACCATTTTCAATTTCTGGAATACAGGGAAATCTTTTGGAATTTCAAAATAACTCATTGTAAGATGAAGATTTAAAACAGCAAGAAAAACAATGATGACCTATCACTACTGTTCACTGCTGCGAAGAATTCTACTGGAGTGTTTTTTTTTTTTTTTTTGAGACGGAGTCTCGCTCTGCTCGCTCTGTCCCCCAGGCTGGAGTGCAATGGCCCGATCTTGGCTCACTGCAAGCTCCGCCTCCTGGGTTCACGCCATTCTCCTGCCTCAGCCTCCCTACTAGCTGGGACTACAGGCGCCTGCCACCACGCCCAGCTAATTTTTTGTATTTTTAGTAGAGACGGGGTTTCACCATGTTAGCCAGGATGGTCTCGATCCCCTGACCTTGTGATCCACCCGTCTCGGCCTCCCAAAGTGCTGGGATTACAGGCGTGAGCCACCGCGCCCGGCCTGAAGTGTTAATAAACATCATCAGTTAGGTAATCTCAGACTTGAATTGTGGTGCAAGTCACAAGAATACAGTGAAAATGTCTGTCTCTGAAGTAAAACAAAACAAAACAAAACAAAACAAAGAACAAAACCAGGAGTCTTAATTTTTTTAGGTAGGTTTGTTTTTCTGAAGTTCTTTAAGTTAAAAATAAAGCCTGGCCGGGCGTGGTGGCTCACGCCTGTAATCCCAGCACTTTGGGAGGCCGAGGTGGGTGGATCACAAGGTCAGGAGATCAAGACCAGCCTGGCCAAGATGGTGAAACCCCATCTCTACTAAAAATACAAAAATTAGCTGGGTGTGGTGGTGGGTGCCTGTATCCCAGCTACTCGGGAGGCTAGGCAGAAGAACTGCTTAAACTCGGGAGGCAGAGGTTGCAGCGAGCCAAGATCACGCCACTGCATTCCAGTCTGGGCGACAGAGCAAGGCTCCATCTCAAAAAATAAATAAATAAAGACCAACTACTTCAAGCAATTTATGGTCAATCATTGATTTGAAAACTGGGCCAAGGCAAAAAGGCTTTGTGGGACAAACTGTCATTGGGATAGGTCCCTAAGCTGCAGATTCATCAAAAAGTACAAAATTATGCCGGGTGCAGTGGCTCACGCCTGTAATCCTAACATTTTGGGAGGCTGAGGTGGGCGGATCACAAGAGGTCAGGAGTTCAAGACCAGCCTGGTCAACATGGTGAAACCCCATCTCTACTAAAAACACAAAAATTAGCCGGGCGTGGTGGCACACACCTATAATCCCATCTACTTGGGAGGTTAAGGCAGGAGAATTGCTTAAACCTGAGAGGTGGAGGTTGCCGTGAGCCAAGATCATGTCACTACACTGCAGCCTGGGCAACAGAGCAAGACTGTCTGGAAAAAAAAAGTACAAAATTACATGGTTCTGAAACTTGGATATATGTCTCTTGAGTAGCTGCACTGCAATCTTTTCTTCTTCTTTTTTTTTTTTTTTTTTGAGACAGTCTCACTCTGTCACCCAGGCTGGAGTGTGGTGGCGCAATCTCGGCTCACTGCAAGCTCCACTTCCCGGGTTCACGCCATTCTCCTGCCTCAGCCTCCCGAGTAGCTGGGACTACAGGTGCCCGCCACCACGCCCAGCTAATTTTTTTTGTATTTTTAGTAGAGAGGGGGTTTCACTGTTAGCCAGGATGGTCTGGATCTCCTGACCTTGTGATCCGCCCATCTCAGCCTCCCCCAAAGTGCTGGGATTACAGGCGTGAGCTACCACACCCGGCCTACAATCTTTTCAATTACTAACACTTGATCAAAATGTAAAGCAGCAAATAGATTAAAAGAAAACAAACAAACCAAGGCATTACTTAAGGTGTTTTTCCGAAAATCCAATTCCTGGAGCTAGATGTATAAAAAGCATAAAAACAAAATTATCAACAACTAGGTTAATTGTTAGGTGAAGTAGTCACAAAAAACATCCCAGGGACAAAGGTTAGGTTTATGTAACATGATGTAATGGAAACATCACTAGACAGTAAACCAGATAACCTGGATCCCACTCCCATATGACATAACTGTTTATATGTACTTGGCCTCATAGCGATCTACATTTCTATTTCTGCAAGAAACTTAGAAAACTGGAGGGTTTAGACCAGATGCTTTCTAAGGTTATCTTACAATTTAAACTGTTACAATTTTAAGTCTTCTGAGAAACATTTGTATCAGCCGTAACAGGAATGTTATAATTAGATGGAATGTGAGTTGCTAGGAACACAGGTATGCACATACAACAAAAGAGTGGGGATAAAAATAATACCTTCTAAGAATACTTGCAGCCACCATTGTCCATAATACCTTCTAAGAATACTTGCAGCCACCATTGTCCAAACAGACTAAATTCTTGAAGTGGGAAAATCATTGGTCATAAATTGATCTTCCACTTATATCAATAAACCTAAAAAATAATATTGTTAGCAGTGCTTGTTAAATTTGAGGGCAATGATACACATAATTCTATCTTTTTTATACTGCTGTTTCAGACTCTGCTACTCAATTGTGTTCCCTCCCAGATTCATATGTTGAAGTCCTAAACCTCAGCATCTTAGAATAATGACCTTATTTGGAGATCAGGTCTTCAAGTTAAAAGGAGGACATTGGGAGGGGCACTAATCCAATCAATATGACTGGAGTCCTTATAAAAACAAGAAATTTGGCCTGGGGCAGTGGCTCATGCCTGTAATCCCAGCACTTTGGGTGACTGAGGCAGGTGGATCACCTGAGGTCAGGAATTTGAGACCAGCCTGGCCAACGTGGTGAAACCCCTTTTCTACTAAAAATACAAAATTAGCCTGGCATGGTGGCTGGCGCCTGTAACCCCAGCTACTTGGGAAGCTGAGGCAGGAGAATCACTTGAACCTGGGAGGTGGAGGTTGCAATGAGCTGAAATCGCGCCACTGTACTCCAGCCTGGGCGACAAGAGTGAAATTCTGTCTCAAAAAAGTAAAAAAGAAAAAAAAAAAAAAGAGGAAATTTGGGGACAGACTTGCACACAGGGAGAACACCATGTGAACATGAGGCTATCCATCTACAAGCCAAGGACAGACCTGAAACAGATCCTTCCCCCACAACCCTCAGATGGAACCAACTGCCAATAACTCCACTTTGAATGTCTGGCCTCCACAACTGTGAGACCATAAATTTCTGCTAGGTAGGCAACTCAGTTTGTAGTAATTTGTTATGGCAGCCATACGAACTAATATTGATGCTAATTTATCATTTTATTAATAAACAAATGTTGTAAGTTATACATTTTCATGCCAGCAACCCCTATCTCCCAGATCTTCCTAACTTTACATTAAATACTTCAGTGGGTTTTCTGTCAATGAACAATTTGACATCAGAAATTTGGGCAAGAGTCAGGCATAATGGCTCATGCCTATAATCCCAGTGATTTGGAAGGCCAAGGTGGGAGGATTGCTTGAGTCCAGGAGTTTGAGACTGGCCTGGGCAACATAGCGAGATCTCATCTCTACAAGAAATTTAAAAACTTAGCGGGCATGGTGCCACACGCCTGTCAGTCCTAGCTATGCAGGAGGCTGAAGTGGGAGGATTGCTCGAGCCTGGGAGACTACAGCCCGGGAGCTATGATCAACCACTGCACTCCATCCTGGACAACAGAACGAGACCGTCTCTAAGAAAAAAATATTAAGTCTGTGAATGAATTTATGGTTCCTCAACAGAAAATGAAACATCAAGTTATGAATGAGTTATGATACAGTTATTTTTTATTGTGTAAGCCCTTACTAGTTCCTCCCTCATCCCATCTTAAAATATTCAACAATAGATAGGGGCTCAAAAAAATTTTTTTTAAAAAAACAGACTGCCGTGAAAACCACATCTTTTCTTCCTGTGATAATAGTGGCTTCCTAGTGTTATTTCTTATTAATGGGAGTATCCGTGGACTTAATTGTATATTGCATTTTAGTTCTGGTCGTGTAATAATTTAATGACTTCATACACAATAAACTAATCTTGTCTTGAGTTTTAAAAAGAAAAAGTTACTAGCACCCATGGTTAAGGAAGGAAAACTGTAGCTCATTTCTTCAATACATTTGTTTCTTTTCAATTCACGAAATCAGAGAACATGCAAGAAACAGGACGACAGTCACCAAGAGTGGTTAAAACTACAAACTATCACGGAATTGAAAATACCACATTAAAGATATATTTATATACTGAAAATGGAGCAATGCCAATAAAATTTTATAATTTAAAAAAGTTACTTGTTAAAGGCAAATTTCATAAGTTGTGTTTACAATCATCTATTTAATCATCTCCAAAAAAAGGATGAATTTATTATTTTAAACTAACATTCTGTAAGTTAAAGAGAATAATCAAGTTGTCTCATGGACTGGAAGGTGACTTATTAATTCCCTTTCATTTCCAAACCTCATCAAGCAGTCACTACATTTATGAGGCAAGTCAGCTGAATGCTTGAAATCTAGATGAATTTTAAGATCTTCAATTTGTCCTGTTGAATATTCACAATATTGACATAAATAAATCCCTTCAGATAAATGTGAATTTAAATGCTTGCAATATTCTAGCATACTTGAAAAGCCTTTCCCACAGTCATCACAAACATGAGGAAAAATTTTTGTATGTTCAATAGCAACATGCCTGTTAACATTTGTATGAAGTCTACTCCGAAAACCACATACTTGACATACAAAGAAGTTTTTACATTTGTCAAAGGTAATTTTGCTTAAGAGGCTATACTGTCCATGTTCACCATTGTTATACTTATCACTTAACTCTATTAATTTACATGCATGCTCATTTACCACATGGCTATGCAAGTCTTCTGGATCATTAGTTTCATGTTCACAGAACTGACACAAATACTGTTCATCACAGCTGTGCTCCTGGAAATGCAGGTAGAGTTCACTGCTTGAGGAGAACTGTACATCACACTGTTCACACCAATAGAGGTGATCACTAAAATGGGTGTCTGCAATGTGCTGGCTGAGGTTCTCAAAAATTACTGTCTTATAATCACAGTATTTACAAATGTAGGGATCCTCTTCATGTAGTTTGGCATGTTCTATCAGAAGCATATTGGTGGAGAAACTTTCCTTGCATACTCGACACACATTTGAATCGGTACGTTTATGCTTCAGGATCATATGCTGCTTTAGGTCAGAAAAATATTTGCTGTTAAACTCACAAAGTTCACATTTATAGAGGCCACTGCTATTAGCTCTCAGTAAAGGCCATTTCTGCTGGGCAGTCACATTCAAAGCTTGGCTCTTGTCAAGAATTTTACAAAGTTTAGCTGGCGGTTCTTCATCAGTTTGGTCTTGGAGACTTTCAGAGGAATTGTTTTCTGTCTCTATATCATAATCCTCAGAAATTGCATGCACTTCTACAGCAATTGGAACATCTTCAGCAGTGTGAACTTCTATAGGACTCTCCTCTTGGGTTTGCTGGTTGACTGATTCAGGTGAGTCACACTCTTCATCACAAATTTCAATATCAGCAGATTTTTCTGAAGAATAAAACAAACCTATTATATGACTATAACTAAATAAGATCTGTTAAATACAACTGGGCAAAAAGAAATTTACTGCATGCACTTTTTTTTTAATTCACCAATACAAAATATATCAATGCTATAAATTAGTTCCCCCAACCTGCAGAAAAGGCAGTGTGGTCTAGAATTCTAAGTACAGGACTGGGAACCAGGTAGTTCTGATTTCTGTTTCTGGCCTTGATTCCATCTGCAAATTTTGGCAAGTCATTTGATGTCTCGGTATCAGAATCATCATCTGTAAAAAGGGATTTGGAAGAATACTTATTATTTATATAATCAAAGCATTAATTATAGAACAAAGCATCAATTTTTAAATACGATTTTGAATTCCAACAGGAACTAAGGATTTGGATTTAGTCATAAAAAGAGAAGTTATCTATATACCTCAGACACAGAAAATCGCTCAAACAAGCAAATGCTTTAGAATTGATGCCCCATTTGGACTAGATTACACTTTTTGAAGTTCCTTAGGATTTTAAGTTTAAATTACTGAGTTTGAATAAGCCTTTATACCCTCAGGCCAGCCCCAGTGTTTCAAAGTTAGCACAGGGAAACTGAAATACAGGTTAATAGTGAAAACTGGGCTTCAACATTTTGCGAGGGACCAAGTTTTGCTCAGTCTGCCAAGGCTGGAGTACAGTGGCATGATCGTGGCTCACTCACTGCAGCCTCAAACTCCTGGGCTCAAGTGATCCTTCAGCCTCAGCCTCCTGAGTAGACAGGACTACAGGCATGCACCACCAAGCCCGGGTAATTCTTGTTTTTTTGAGATGGGGCCTTGCTATGTTGTCCAGGCTGGCCTTGAACTCCTGGCCTCAAGCGATCCTCCCACCTTGGCCTCCCAAAGACCCGGGATTATAGGCGTGAGCCACCACACTCAGCCCATCCATCATGTTTTCTTAAAATAGATTTTATTTTTTAGAATAGTTTTAGAATTACAGAAAAATCTGAGAGGATAGTATGGAGAGGTCCCATGTATCCCAGTTTCCCCACTACTAACATCTAACATTAGTGTGGCACATTTGTTACAATTAATGATCAATACTGGTATCTTATTAATAAAGTCAATAAAGTCATCTAAATGCCCTTAGTTTTTAACCTAATGTCCCTTTTCTGTTCCAGGATACCACATTCCATTAAGGTGCCATGCCTCTCCATGCTATTGCTGGCTGTGGCAGTTTCTCACTCCTTGAGGAGTACTAATCAGGTATTCTGTAGGATTCCTTGCTAATGGAATTTGTCTGCTTTCTTTTTTTTTTAAATGATTAGGCTGGAATTATGGATTACTGAAAGATAGATCAGAGGTAAATTGCCATTTTCATCACTTCTTATCAAGGGTACATACTATCAATATGATTTATGGTTGTTGATGTTGATCTTGATCACCTGGCTAAGTCTTTATCGGGTTTCAACACTATAAAGTTGTCCTTTTTTTTTTTTTTTTTTTTGAGATGGAGTTTCACTCTTGTTGCCCAGGCTGCAGTGCAATGGCGCGATCTCGGCTCCCCGCAACCTCCGCCTCCCAGGTTCAAGCAATTCTCCTGCCTCAGCTTCCTGAGTAGCTGGGATTACAGGCATGCACCACCACACCCAGCTAATTTTGTATTTTTAGTAAAGACAGGGTCTCTCCATGTTGAGGCTTGGTCTCCAACTCCTGACCTCAGGTGATTTGCCTGCCTCAGCCTCCCAAAGTGCTGGGATTACAGGCGTGAGCCACCGCACCTGGCCTAAAGTTGTGCTTTTACTTTCCATACTTTACCCTTTCTAAGAAGTCACTATGTGCAGTCCATGCTTAAGGAGTGCAGACTTATATTCCACCTCCTAGAGGGAGGAGTAGCTACATAAATAATTTGGAGTTTTATTGCTTCTTGGCCTTTTGGCTAAGATGAAGTCTAATAATTTGGAATTTTTCTGCACAGATTTGCCTTGTCTCCTCTATTTAATAATTTATAACAGCATGAATTCATGGATATTTATTTTATACTCTGGGTTATAATTTTTTGTCCCCAAATAGTTTTCAGTTTTGGCTGTTGGGAGCTCTTTAAGTTGACGTGTGTGCTCCTTTGGCATGCCCCTGTCAAGTGCGTGTGTTTAGGTTTTTTTTAAGTACTTTCCTATTTTCCAGCACTACAAAATGCTCCAGGTTCATCTTGTATATTTCCTGCCCCAGACCTAGAATCAGCCATTTTCCCAAGGAGGCCTAGTTCTTTTTACTAAAGTATGGCATTAGAAACCAAGACCTGGGCACTGAATGTGCTCATACTCACTGTTTCTGGGTGTCATTTCTTTCAGCTTCTCTCAGCTAACAGAGCAAAGTGTGTGTGTACAGTACCACATATATATACACACGCATATCTACAAGCATTCTGTATGTAGCCATCTGAATCTATAGTAAGCTAAACATGAATTCATACTGATGTCTCTAACTCTCTAACTCTACATGTTTTTTGTAATTTATATTTCTGTGCCTGTAACGGGAGCTCAAGGGAACTGGGACAATCTGGTTGCAGAAGAAGCTTAAGCGCAAGTTGTAAATTGTTATCATTCACCAATACTCTAGAACAGAGGAGCCAATAGAAGATCCAACATTGAAAAATACCAAATCATCCTCTGTTCTTTTCTTCCACACTATGTGCTATAGCTGAGTAGAACCGTGTCTAACACTATTCTTAACCTTTCAACATAAATATTCCCAACTCTGAGTCACTCCTGAATTGCCACCAATTCCTAACCAACTAAAGTGGGTTTAGGGCTGAGAGCCGTGGCTCACACCTGCAATCTCGGCACTCTGTGAGGCCAACATGGGAGGACTGCTTGAGGCCAGGAGCTCAAGACCAGCCTGGGCAACACAGCAAGACCCTGTCCTTACAAAAAAATTTTTAAAAATTAGCCAGGCATCGTGGTGCATGCCTGTAGTCCCAGCTACTCAAAAGGCTGAGTGGGAGGATTGCTTTAGCTCAAGAGATCAAGAATGCAGTCAGCCATAATCCATGGAGTGAGACACGGCTGCATGGGTGACAGAATGAAGACTGTCTCCCCCTAACCCCACCCCCTTCAAAAAATGGACTTAGGAGAGTGCACTTTTTTATTTATATGTCAGAAATAATGTTAAAAGTTAAAATTACAGCCAGGCACGGTGGCTCAAGCCTGTAATCCCAGCACTTTTGGAGGCCAAGGCGGGCGGATCATGAGGTCAGGAATTTGAGACCAGCCTGACCAACATGGTGAAACCCTGTCTCTACTAAAAGTACAAAAATTAGCTGAGCGTGGTGGCACGCACCTGTAACCCCAGCTACTCAGGAGGCTGAGGCAGGAGAATTGCTTGAACCCGGGAGGCGGAGGCTGCAGTGAGACAAGATAGCGCTGCTGCACTCCAGCCTGGGCGACAAAGCGAGACTCCATCTCAAAAAAATGATAATAATAATAATAATAATTAAAATTACTTGCTTTCTTAAAAAAATACAACTTTGTTTTCTTACATTATAACAAATTTCAGAGACTTGTCTGTTTTGAAATCATCAATCCACATTTTACCCACATTTTCAAGTAAGGAATAAAAAATGTAAAAGCAGTTTAAAGAAACATATTTTCGAAAATATTAGATATACCTTTGTTGTCAAAATATTTTAAATCTGGCTGTCTCATAGAACAGACACTGTAACAATGATCAGAGAAAATTCCATTGAATCCATCTGCAATTCTGCTTATTCCAGAGGAATCTGAACATAAAATGAAAAATATTTCAAGCACAGTAAACATATATATTTAATGAGAAACTTCCCGTTATCTAACTTATACAAATGTTCTTAATTATAGTATCTGTAATGAAAATATTATATATTTTCAACTTTTAAAGCTTTTATATTTCAGATCCGATACTGACACTGGACTTTGAAAGAACCACAAATTACATACTTTAAAACGTTAACAACTTTGAAATACACAAGGATACATTTGTTTTATACTCAGAATCACACAAAATAAAAATACATGATAAACACTGTATTAACTGCACAAAACAGTGAAATAAACACCAGGAAGGTGTGCCATGTCATGCAGAGAAAGGTTATTACATAGGGGAAATGGTAAGGACCACTTAGGGCTTCTGAATATAGTCATTTCAAGTCTTGTCTAGGAAGGGCCAGTAAGCAGTATACTAGGCTTAATTTCTTCAGATATGAAGAATGTGTAGGCTGGGTAGACTAATAGGTAAGACTGAGATGGTCCCAAGTAAATGTAAGCGAGGTGTATTAGAGATGGCCACAAAGACCCCTTTTCTTATACTGCCAACACAGCAGAGCCAACCTCAATGAAAGGATCTAAAATTACACAGTCATCCAGCCTGGCCAGCATGGTGAAACCCCAACTCTACTTTAAAAATACAAAAAATTAGCCGGGTGTGGCGGTACACGCCTGTAATCCCAGCTACTTGGGAGACTGAGGCAGGAGAATCACTTGAACCCAGAAGGCAGAGGTTGCAGTCAGCTGACATCACACCACAGCACTCCAGCCTGGGCTAGAGAGTGAGACTCTGTCTCAAAAAAAAAAAAAAAAAAAAAAATTACGCATTCAGAATGAAAGTTTACATTTCCTAAAATAATAGAGAGGATAAAGTCTTTTTTCCCCAATAATGTAAAATATTTTCTACCAAGGTTGTCATTACTGGGTCTTAAGCACAGCTTACGAATCAGACATGCAAATCCCAATGATGCTATATAAGTAAATAACCTTGGCTATCTAATTTTAAATATTTATAACCCATAGACCTGTGAGGAATAAAATAATGTCTGTAAAGTTCTTATGTGTGCCTAGCACATGGTAGACAATAAGGAATATATATTCAGATAATGTATTTAAACCGTTCTTTTACCTAAAAATTGACCCAGATATTTAAGTCTTATCTGATCACTTAGGAGAAAATGGATGAGAATGTAATTTTGTGGGAATTAATCCATACCCAACTTTAAAATAATTATACACTGACCTGAATAACGAGACGGGTGTAGAGTCTTCCTTTTTCTTTTTTTAGGATACTCATTCATATCTTTTCAATCTAAAAAATGAAAAAAAAGTAACAAATACGTCACAAATAACAACTGTTAATGCCGTTATAAAAATTCTAACTGAAGAATTTATTGGCAATATGAAATATGTGAGCCACTTGAAAATCTACAGTATAAGAAAAATGTTAAACAATGCCTCTGTATTTCAGATTGTTTTCCAATCAGGTTTCAAGGCAGAAACTGATTTCTGTTTTCTTTCTTACGGAGGTTAAAAAATTCTTTTCCAAATGTTGATATAAATTGTGAGAACTGGATAATTACAATAAACCACATGCTTATTTTATTTTGTGTACATATAAAAAAAGAAACACTGTGCCTATGGCACTATACTAGGAGTTTTATAGGCACATTTCCTACCATTGGAAGTATTTTTATGTAGTTTTCAAGCTAAAGGCGGAGACATTTCCTTTAAAAAAATATTGTCACAAATATGTACCAGCCTCCTGGCTTCCAGAAAAAAGCACTCATCACATAGATCAGAATATAAATAATTTTCAAGAAAAAAATCATTTTCCTATTTATGAGGTAACATTCAACGCTCCACTGAGAACACAACAGGTGCAGCAACCACTGTCCAATTAAATTCTCATTAACTGTTACAAAATTAATTAGTTTCAATACAGTCCACTTACTTGGTATAATTCTTACTACTGGAGTGAGGAAAAATGAATTACAATAAGTTTCTGTAGACGGTAAAAAATGCCTGTAAGTAAAACACGAAAGAAGTTAGTAAGCAAAAATATAGCTCATTTCTGGTACTGAATAATACAATGGCACCAGATCTTTAATCAATTGGAAAGTTATACAGAACTAATTAAGATATATTATTTTGAAAATAATGTACTACAACACTAAAAACTGTATATATTGATAAATATGTGATTATATGTAAATTTCCACATTTCTTTGAAATGATTTACCTTCTATAGATTTTGAGACAGTCTCACGCCTGACCTATAGTTAAATCTTTTGACACCGAATAGGAATATGAATCTGAATTAATGTATTCATCCATAAGGAAAGCAAGCGTAATGAAAGCAAACCAAATTATAAACTTTTTTTTTGTTTTTGATACCGAGTTTTGCACTTGTCACCCAGGCTGGAGTGCAATGGCGCGATCTCAGCTCACTGCAACCTCTGCCTCCTGGGTTCAAGCGATTCTCCTGCCTCACCCTCCCAAGTAGCTGGGATTACAGGCGTGTGGCACCATACCGGGCTAATTTTTCTATTTTTAGCAGAGACAGGGTTTCACCATGTTGGCCAGGCTGGTCTCAAACTCCTGACCTCAGGTGATCCGCCCACCTGGGCCTCCGAAAGTGCTGGGACTACAGGCGTGAGTTACCTTGCCTGGCCCAAATTATAAACTTTAAACTGTTACAGCCCTTATAGATTATTTATTTAAGAAATAAAAGTGGCTGGGCACAGTGGCTCACGTGTGTAATTCCAGCACTCTGGGACGCCGAGGCGGGTGGATCACCCCAGGTCAAGAGATCGAGTCCAGCCTGGCCAATATGGTGAAATCCCATCTCTGCTACAAAAATCAGCCAGGCGTGATGGTGCGCACCTGCAATCCCAGTTACTCAAGAGGCCGAGGCAGGAGAATTGCTTGAACCTGGGAGGTGTAGGGCTGCAGTGAGCTGACATCGTGCCACTGCACTCCAGCCTGGGCAACAGAGCAAGACTCTCTCTCAAAAACAAAAAACCAAAACCAAAAAAAAGAAAAAGAAAAAAGTAAAAGTGATAATAATAATTTACTGACCACCAATTATGTACCAGGCTGTGAACATACTTTATCTCATTTAATCCTATGTAATCGTATGAGATGCAAAATTCACATCACCCTCTCAAAATCATTATTTCCTTCCTGTTATTCAGGAAACTGAGGCACAGTAAAGCCAAAGCTAGATACTCAGTAAATGCTGGGGTTGAGATTTGAATAAAGATTTACCCAACTTTATTAATCTATTTATTTATTTGAAACAGTCTTGTTCTGTCACCCAGGCTGGAGTGCAGTGGCGCAATCCTGGCTCATTGCAACCTCTGCCTCCCCAGCTCAAGCGATTCTCCTGATTCAGCCTCCTGAGTGGCTGGGATTACAGGTACCCGCCAGCACACCCAGCTTATTTTTGTATTTTTAGTAGAGACGGGGGTTTACTATGTTATTCAGGCTGGTCTTGAACTCCTGACCTCAAGTGATCCGCCCACCTCAGCCTCCCGAAGTGCTGGGATTACAGGCATGAGGCACCGCGCCCGGCCTATAACGCTCTTCTTAATACCAAGGTGATACACATGACAGGTGTTCTAGTTGAGGTGCACATACTATTTTTGCTGCTTCACTAAGTTCTGGGTATATCAGCACTGAAGTGATATAATACGGCAGGGAATGAGATAGTGCTTTTTCAGTTTATTTTATTTTTTTTTTTTTTTGAGACAGAGTCTCGCTCTTCCGCCCAGGCTGGAGTGCAGTGGCGCTATCTTGGCTCACTGCAAGCTCCGCCTCCCGCGTTCACGCCATTCCCCTGCCTCAGCCTCCCAAGTAGCTGGGACTATAGGCGCCCGCTACGGCGCCCGGCTAATTTTTTGTATTTTTAGTAGAGACGGTGTTTCACCGTGTTAGCCAGGACGGTCTCGATTTCCTGACCTCGTGATCCGCCCGCCTTGGCCTCCCAAAGTGCTGGGATTACAGGCGTGAGCCACCGCGCCCGGCCTTTTCAGTTTATTAAGCATTTTCCTAACCTTTATTCTATTTCATCTTCAAAATGGTCCTGTGCGGTACATGGAGGGGTTACTATCAAACCCATTTACATTTTTACTGATGTGGAAACAGCCTTAGTGAAAGTTAAGTCAACTAATAAGTGGGAGAACCAGAGATGAAAATGCAAGTACATCTTGCTTCCAGTTCTTAGCTACCAGTTGGGAGAAGGGGAACGGAATAGCCTAAAGAAACAGACAACCATGAAATGTACAGAAATGATACCAATATACAAAATGCCTCACCTCGCCGGGCGCAGTGGTTCACACCTGTAATCCCACCACTTTGGGAGGCCGAGGCGGACAGATCACCTGAGGTCGGGAATTCAAGACTAGCCTGACCAACATGGAGAAACCTGGTGTGACTGAAAATACAAAAATTAGCCAGGCGTGGTGGCGCATGCCTGTAATCTCAGCTACTCGGGAGGCTGAGGCATGAGAATCGCTTGAACCCGGGAGGCGGAGGTTGTGGTGACCCGAGATCACATCATTGTCCTCCAGCCTGAGTAACAACAGCGAAACTCCGTCTCAAAAAAAAAAAGAAAGAAAAAAAGAAAGAAAGAAAAAAATAAAATAAAATGCCTCACCTAACAATGTAAACAATCATTCCTTGAGTAACCATCTCAATTCACTGCATTCAAAAATTAAAAAAAGAAGAGCTGTTAGGATTAATATAGCCCAAAGCTTCACACTTCATGTTCTAAATACTCTAAAAGTATCAGGGAGAACACTGAAAACACTCAGCCGAACATGTTAAGTAATCTCTTGTTATTTCAGAATGCATCTCAAGTTCTTTGGAATTTGAAGAATAAAAGTAAGAAAAGGAAACCACGCGTGGTATTAAAATTAACGTTGCAAGCTGGCCTGGATTCAGGCTGTTAGGTTAGAGGAGGAGGCACATGGATCAGGAAGGGTTTGACTCCTACTTAGGGCCGAACAATAACCAAATGTCTATCGGACTTCCTTTCAGCACAATGGTGATGCCTACTCAAGACCAAAAATGCTAACCATCCTTCATTTTAGCAAACATTTTTATGTGCCTTTTGTGTGCATAACAGCCTTGAAAAAACTTAGCTTCTTACTCAAGGATGTCAGAAACATTTGCTCACTAGTCTTCTTAGCAGGAAGATTCTGAATCACAAGCAACCTATCACACAGTCCCCTCTCCCTCTGAAATACAAACGACATATGTAACACGTGTCACTGCAGGAAAATCAGAAAAATGTTTAAAATTTTTTTATATCACCTAGAAACCAACATCTTTCCACCTGTCATTTTTTTCAACCAACAAGAAAGTCTATGCACAAAATACAATACATACAACAGGCAGTCAGCAATCATCAAATAGATAAACGTTTTAAAAGGCTTTTCATGCAATGTATAGTCTTTCTTCCTAATTGCTATAAGACGCCTTTACAGTAAAAGTAAATAACTCCATTTTTAACGAGTTTAAAAAGAGTTAAGCTTTTTCGTTCTCATTAAAGTAAGTATATGCTTTAAATTGTAAAAGAATTGAAACAAAACATGTTGCAGGAGAGCCTGAACTAGAATCCACTACATGTCCAACGAGGAGGCAGTCTTTACTGCAATAACACAGAGTCACTAAATACTTGATTCGCTATTTTTCAGTCCGGCATAAATCTTTCTCTCTTTGGGAAAAAAAAAAAAAAAAAAAAAGGTACAAACTGCTTCAAATGACTCGTTTCCCTAGACAGTACTTAAAGACAAAACCAAAAAAAGGGTTTCTAAGCACCGTAACGAGTGAGGCGACTCTCGGCTGGAGGCTTTGGGCGCCAGCATGGACGCCCTGCTCTCCGCAGCTACAACTCGTTGCGCGAGCCCGGGGATTCGCCGCCGGAGGTCACGAAGCCGCCGAGCAGGGCCGCAGCGCCAGCGAGGACCCAGGATCGTCCCGAGCCCGGATGCAGCCAGACAAATGCCCGTCGGAGGCGCAGGGCAGGAGTCCCCGGGACTTAGCCGCCTCCACCCCGGCGCCACGCACCAGTCTCGCCCGGGCCCAGAAGCCGGCGCCGAGGAGACTCCCAAGCCCCGACCCCAAAGGTTCCGTAAAGACAACGGCAGCAGGGGGCCGAGGCGAGCCCGGCCAAGGCTTCCTGCGCAGGGGGTGGAACTGCCTTCGGGATGGGGGAGGGGAACCCCATCCCGTCATATAGCTAAGGCAGAGTTTCCAAGTAAAGGGAGCTCCGGTCTCTCCCGCCCTCTCCCGTTAGAAGGTGCGCCCGCACGCCCGCGTCCCCTGGAGCAGTCCTGCGCCCGGCCCACCCGCTCCTCCCTCACACTCACCAGTCAGTCCCCCGAGGCCCGCCCGGCCGGCCCACGCAGAGGCGGCGGCGGCCGAAAGCGCGGCCGGAGGGGCCGCGCGGTCCTTCCCGCGGACGCACGGCGGCGGGCAGCGCTGCTCCGGCCCTAGCGCTCCCGGACGCTGTGCTGGGCCGACCCCTCTCCCTCCCCGCGCGCCCCACGCCCTGAGCGCCAGGCCCCTGGCCCAGGCTCCGCGGCCGCACTGCCCTGGCCGCCTCGCTCTGCGCCTGCGCCGCGCACCTCAGGGGCCCGCCGAGAGGGCGGGGAGGTGACGAGGTGAGGTGGGGGCAGGGAGCGGGCTGCGCGAACGCACCGCACACGCGGCCTGGGAGGGACCACCGGCCCGCAGCCCCGGGGGAGGCCTAGCGGCCCGCGCCCCCTGCCGGAGGCCTTGCGCCGCCGCAGTCTCCTTCTGGGCGGGGAAGAGCCCCTCCCGATCCCCGAGGGCGATCCCACCCTCTAGGATTACTCCACGCCAGGAGGCCAGCGAATTTACCCCGCCCGCCCTCACCGCCCCCTCGAGCCCTGGGGAACTGGGAGAAACGTGGCACACAGCGGCACCTTTCCCACGCTGCTCCTCAAGGGAAAGGACGCGAATGGTCTTGCCCAGGTTAGGCAAGGCAGATGGCATTTCAGACCCCGAAGTGTGCCAGCCGCCTGTTGGGGACAAAGAGGCCGAGGACCGCGTCACAGTTTTACTGAGGCCACACCAGAGAACCACCCAGGGCTGGGATGCTGCCCTCAGGGCAAGAGGGTGAAACCTGAAGACTGCGAGTCGGTGTTGGGTTTCACCCGATTCCTTGGCTCAAGAAATAGTGGAATGAATGAGGAGTTAAGAGGGACTGGACTCGACGATTTAAGTCCTTTCTCGACTTTGACTTTGTTTGAGCAGCTGTAGAAATGATTAAATTACACGAGCATAAATAAATTTGTGAACATGGTTCCATAAATGATCTCTGTGCAAGTGTGGTGTATGTTTAATTCAGTCCTTTTGACAATGAGTTGAGGTTTTTAGTCACATTTTACAAAATAGAAAAGTAAATGTGTGAGAAGCTAAAGACTGGGTCTTAGTTCATTTTGGTAGCCTAAGCCCCTGAGGTTCAAACGGTTAAGAGGATGACTGAGAGCCACGTGGATTATCAGGTACCCAAGGTCACTCTGATAGTTAGGACTGTGATGATGTCTCTTTGTTCACGTCCACTGCGTTTTCTGATAACCACATGCTAATCAACCAATCAATCGCTGGAAAATAATAATCACAGACTTTACTCTGATCCCTTCACCATCCCCCAGGAGATAAAGCTATATTTGAAAGAGACACTACTTTGTGAGGCTCAGTTTTTATGACCTCCCAAATTTTATGTGCGTACTCAGCTCAAATAAATGTTCGCGAATGCTAGTATGGCCCGAATTAAAGTTCGAAGAAATGTAGAGTCATTTTTAAATCCTAGAATAGTTAGTATCTAGCACAGAACCGGGAATCGGTGGAAACCACAAGGGGGTGTCATGCCACCATCTTACCATGTTGCCTTACCACACAGCCTTGTGTCCAACAAAACCTTTATATTTCAAAATGAAGTTTTACTCCAAAATATTTTGTAGTGAAAGTAAACGCACACTCTCCCCAGCATCCCACGTATTGTTTGCACTTAGAGGAGCTTGACTTTGTCTAGATGTTGTTTAACATAGTCACAAATTGCAAGCAATTTCAAGTTCTTGATTAGCTGGAGTGTTTTTCAGTTTCATTTATGGGTCCCTCTTGTCCTCATCTCCCGCTCCAAGGGAGGGTGATAGCTGGGATAAAACCCTAAAATCTCAAGAGTACTAAATTGCAGAGTTTGTTAAATACTATTATAAATTTGATTCAGGGCTATTAAAACATCATTCTTCCAACTTTTTCACACTTGTAGAATAGCTTAATTTCTCCTTCCTTTCCTTCCTTCTTTTCTTTTTTTTTCTTTTTTCTTTTTTTCTTCTCAGGGTCTCACTCTGTCGCTCAGGCTGCAGAACAGAGGTGGGATATCGGCTCACTGCAATCTCCACCTCCCCAGTTCAAGCGATTCTCGTGCCCCACCCTTCCGATTAGCTGAGATTACAGGCGCGAGCCGCCACACCCAGCTAATTTTTGTATTTTTAGTGGCGATGAGATTTCACCATATTGGCCAGGCTGGTCTTGAGCTTCTGGCATCAAGTAATCCGCCCGCCTTGGCCTCCTAAAGTGCTGGGATTACAGGCGCGAGCCACCGCGCCCGGCCACTTAATTTCTTCCTGATTAGAAAATAGTTACGTTTTTAGTACAGAATGGAGACAACAGAAAAGTACAAAGAGCAGAAGTAAATTTACCATAATCTCACAACCCTGAGCTCATCAATGGTAACATTTTGCTTTCTATCTTGCCGTTATTTTTATACCTATACAGACATAAAAATTCGTTTTCAAAATTAGAATGTTGGTTGTGTTTTTTTCTAACAGGTTCTTTTTTCCAATTAGTAAAGCACGAGCATTCTTTATGTTTTTTGTTTGTTTGTTTGTTTTTGAGACAGTCTTGCTCTTTCACCCAGGCTGGAGTGCAATGGCGTGATCTTGGCTCACTGCAACCTCCGCCTCCCGGATTCAAGCGATTCTCCTGCCTCAGCCTCTGAGTAGCTGGGATTATAGGCGCGTGGCACCACACGGGGCTAATTTTTGTGTTTTTAGCAGAGACGGGGTTTCACCATGTTGGCCAGGCTGGTCTCAAACTCCTGACCTCAGGTGATCCACCCACCAAAGTACTGGGATTATAGGCGTAATTGTAGTTTGTTGTTTCTTTTTTAATTTTGTTTTTTTTTTTAATTATTATACTTTAAGTTTTAGGGTACGTGTGCACAATGTGCAGGTTAGTTACATATGTATACATGTGCCATACATATGTATACATGTATAATGGGTGTGCTGCACCCATTAACTCGTCATTTAGCATTAGGTATATCTCCTAATGCTATCCCTCCCCCCTCCCCCCACCTCTGTTTTTTAATTTTGTTAGTGGTACAAACATTTTAAATTGTAGTGAAAGCAATTCTATTAATCTTTTCCTTTGCAAGTTCTATTTTTGGCCTTTTGCTGAGATAATCTCTTCTTCTATGCAGGATCTGGTTGCATTTTTTGCTTTAACTTTTTAGTTTGTCTACAATTTATTTTGGGATATGGGATGAAGAGAACTGGGTAAGTCTGGACTAGGGCCTGAGTAGCTGCAGTTCTAACAAATTTCCTTTCGATGTCCATGCTGCTGGCCTGTGATCACATCTGGAGAACCACTATCCTAAGTCTTTCCTCACCAAACCCCACACTAACCGTATAGTATTTCTCACTATTCCACAGATACGCTCTGCGTTTTTCTCACTTGTGTGATCTAGCACGTTTCTTCCACCTGCAATTTGTTTCGTTTGTTTCTGTAAGATGAAGCTCACAGTTGATCTCTTCTATGAAACCTTGATTTTCCCTTGCCGAAATCTTGGACCAATCTTTAGAGATTCCACAGTAGTTAGTATATTTATCCACTTATCCCCAGAGATCTCGCTCTGTCACCCAGGCTGAAGTGCAGTGGCATGATCTCGGCTCTCTGCAACCTCCTCCTTCTGGGTTCAAGCGATTCTCGTGACTCAGCTTCCCAAGTAGCTGGGACTACGGGTGTGCGCCACGATGCCTGGCTAATTTTTGTATTTGTAGTAGAGACAGGGTTTCACCATGTTGGCCAGTCTGGTCTCAAACTCCTGACCTCAAGTGATCCACCCACTTCAGCCTCAACAAAGTGCTGGGATTACAGGCATGAGCCACCACACCCAGCCTGTATTAAAATTTTATATATTTTTTTTAAATTGATCTTCCCAGTTTGCATAAGCGTCTGCCCTTGCAAAATTTGGCTCCATCTGTTCATCATGTTGTCTCTCTACAGACTGTAATTTCCAGTTTTATTATCTTCCAATCTGCTCCATTTCCCTGCTTAGTACAGTATCTTGCATACAGCCTCATTCATTTCTTTCAGTAGAATATTCATTGCATATCTACCTTGTGTTCAGCACTGTACTAGATACTGGCAATACAGTGTGAGCAAGATAGACATGGTCATTGGTCTCCTGGTCCTTACAGTTGAGTAGGGAATATGGGCAATTATTCAACACTGGAATGTAATTAGTAAACTTACATAGTGCAGGTATGGGAGCACATGACACATGGCCTAGCTTGGTATTCTGTTTGTCGAATGAATTGATAAACTCTGTCATGGTTACCTAGTCAGCTAACACTAGCGCAAGCCTAAGGGACACACTTCTGACTCAGGCATGAGGTGGCTGCATGCAAAAGTCTCAAGTCAGTGATCTCACATACTCAACAGAGCCATCTGAGTTCCAAAATTCCAAGCCACCCTTACACAGGTACAAGGACTAAATTTATACATTTCTTTTTTGAAAGCACTATAGGCCAGGTACGGTGGCTCACACCTGTAATCTCAGCACTTTGGGAGGCCAAGGCAGGCAGATCACTTAAGTGCAGGAATTTGAGATGAGCCTGGGCAATGTGGCAAAACCGTGTCTCTACAAAAAAACAAAAAAACACAAAAAATTAGCCACGTGCCTGTAGTCCCTACTCAGGAGGCTGAAGCAAGAGGATCTCTTGAACCCGGGAGGTCAAGGCTGCAGTGAGCTGTGATTGTACCACTGTACTCTAGCCTGGGTAACAGAGTGAGACCCTGTCGAAGAAACAACAACAAAAAAGCACTCCAACAAAGCCCAGATCTAGCCATTCCAATCAACACACTCAGACAATTTGCTTTCCTAAAATGGGACAGGGACAGTGTTTTGGTTGTGAAAGATCCAGCCTATTTCTCCTTTCTTTTTTTTTTTTTTTTTTTTTTTTGAGATGGAGTTTTGTTCTTGTTGCCCAGGCTAGAGTGGAATGGCACGATCTTGGCTCACCTCAACCTCTACCTCCCAGGTTCAAGCAATTCTCCTGTCTCAGCCTCCTGAGTAGCTGGGATTACAAGCACCTACTACTATACCCAGCTAATTTTTGGTATTTTTATTAGAGATGGGGTTTCACCATGTTGGCCAGGCTGGTCTCAAACTCCTGACCTCAGGTGATCCGCCTGCCTCAGCCTCCCAAAATGCTGGAATTACAGGTGTGAGCCACTGAGCCTGGCTTATTTCTTCTTTCTTGAACCTCATCCCAGAGAGCCAACTATACCCTGTGCTGACCCAGGATCTCTGCTTATCTGTCAAACCTCTTCACTCAGTGCTCAATTTTCAGTATCAGTCTTTATTTTTCCCATTAACTTAGTGAATGACTGAATGAATGAATAACACCTGATTAGTCTTGCATATTAGGATATTAACAATGATTCTTTCTACAGTGTTTCTGAGGCACTGTTCATTTTCTAGAGCACTGACTGTGTTTACATTACCTGAGAGTAAAGGTCATGGTGTATCCATTTGATAGATTTGAATTCAGACACACATACCTGCAAAGATCCGAAGGCTGAACCTCTTCAAGGGAAATTGACACCAGTAGATGATAAAAAGGAAGTATTTCCCCAGTAAATAGATATATTTGTTATCCCTAAGAGGAAAACTTATTGACTGTTTAGGTCTGTGGTAGGCATTACTACTGTTCACCAGCATCAAGGTGGGGTATGGTGACTTATACCTATAATTTTGGCACATTGGGAGGCTGAGGTGGGAGGGTTGGTTGAGTCCAAGAGCTTGAGACCAGCCTGGGCATCATAGTGAGACCCCGTTTCTAAAAAAAAAAAAAGTAAAAAATTAGCCAGGCATGGTGGTACACACCTGCAATCCCATCTCCTCAGGAGGCTGAGGTGGAAAAATCCCTTGAGCCAAGCAGGAGGGTCCACTGCAGTCTAGCATGGACAATAGAGTAAGACCCCCATCTCTAAAAACATGTAAAAATTAAAAGCACTATCCAATTTTTGATACTCTCTACTTTCAGGCATGTAGGAGATTATACTGCCTGTCCTGCTTGAAGTTAGGTATAATCATATAACTTGCTTTGACCATTAACATATCAGTAGAAGTGTTGTGTGTCACTTCAAGGTAGAGGCATTTCATATCCAGTGCTCAATTCTCTAGCCCTCCCTTCCACTGAATGGAGTCATTAGGACCCATAGCAGACACCGTATGAAGAAACAGATTTAGGCTGGGTGTGGTGGCTCACGCCTATAATCTCAGCACTTTGGGAGGCCGAGGTGGGTGAATCACTTGAGGCTAAGAGTTTGAGAGCATCCTGGCTAACATGGTGAAAACCTATCCCTACTATAAAAATACAAAAAAGTAGCTGGGCATGGTGGCTCACACCTGTAATCCCAAGTACTTGGGAGGCTGAGGCAGGAGAATCACTTGAACCAGGGAGGCACAGGCTGCAGTGAGCCGAGATCACACCACTGCACTCCAGCCTGGGTGACAGAGCGAGACTTGGAAAAAAAAAAACCCCACACATTAAAAAAAAAAAACAAATTTAATTTTTTACCTTGTTTGTGATGCAGAGACCTTTGTTCACGTGTTTACCTGCTGACCTTCTCTTCACTATTATCCTATGATCCTGCCACATCCCCCTCTCCGAGAAACACCCAATAATGATCAATAAATACTAAGGGAACTCAGAGGCCGGCGTGGATCCTCCGTATGCTGAACGCCGGTCCCCTGGGCCCCCTTTTTTCTTTCTCTATACTTTGTCTCTGTGTCTCTTTCTTTTCCAAGTCTCTCGTTCCACCTAACGAGAAACGCCCACAGGTGTGGAGGGGCAACCCACCCCTTCACAAATCATTATTGTGTTAAACTGTTAAGCTTTGGGGATTGTTTGTTATTTCAGAATCACTAGCCTATCCTGATAGTTACAAGGGCTAAATTTATACATTTCTTCAGCCACAGTCTGAGTCTAAAAAACAGAATCTATTAAAAATCTATAGTTCAGTAATGTACCTTTGGATTTCATTTGGATTCATTTAAGAAGCATTTATTAAAGCCTACTATTTTCAAGATAACTGTGGTGGCCACTGTGACTGTTTTCACTTTCTTTTATGACTGTCTTCTAAGCCACTGTGGAGCGGGCTGTTTTACTTTCTTTTCTGACAGTCTTGTAAGGACACATTGAAAATCTTTGTAAATCTGTTAGAACTGTAATTTTCATGTTGCAGTTCTCAAGTCTTACAGCAAGTGGTGCCACATACTAAATGGTAACCAAGGGAGCTGCTTTTGATGATCAGGCATATCCAGAGTTTATCTAGTCCAAACTTTGAGTAGCCCAACTTAGCCACTTTGCTTTTCCTGTTATTGCTAATGAAAGTTTAAAACAACCTCAAAGGCGTACTTATTTGTAATAATTGCTAATCTCACACACACACACACACACACACACAAAACAATCTCCTTGCTGGGGTAAGGTGGGGGTGAGGTGGGTCAGGGTAGACGAACAAGACTCTGTGGTGTCTTTTCTCGTAGACTCTACGCTCTGTGAAGGTAGAAAATTTGTGTGTCTAATAAAAAACTAGCACGGTGCTGTCCCACAGTAATTTCCTAACAAGTATGCATTGTATGAATGAAGGACAAAAGGAAGGAGTGCATGAAATCCTTAGCACAGTGTAAATCTTCATACAATGTTTAGTTTATCTGTGTGTTTGCCTAATAGCAAAAGATTTACTTAGTAGGCATTTTTTCTTATTTTTAATTCCTTCCAAAATTATGTTTTGAAGTTTAAAATCTTTATTTTCGAATCGGAAAATTGATGTGGAATCTTAGGACAAAGCTAGCATTAAAGTGAGCTTTACTTAGTCACCCTTAAAGCTACAAGGTTTTCAGGTATTTTTAAGCCATTAAGAAAAGAAAAACGAGGCCATACGTGGTGGCTTACGCCTATAATCCCAGAACTTTGGGAGGCCGGGGAGGGTGGATCGCTTGAGGCCAGGAGTTCGAAACCAGCCTGGCCAACATGGTATAACTCCATCTCTACTAAAAATACAAAAATTAGCCAGGCATGGTGGGCGCCTGTAGTCCCAGCTACTCTGGAGGCTGAGGCATGAGAATAGCTGGAACCCAGGAGGCAGAGGGTGCAGTGAGCAGAGATTGCACCACTGCACTCCAGCCTGGACAACAGAGTAAGACTCTGTTTCAGAAAAGAAGAAAGAAGAAAAACAAAAAGAAAAGAAGAAAAAAAAAAAGAAAAGAAAAAAGAAAAAGAAAAGCTTTAAAGAGGACCATCATGACAGTGAATACTGGCCTTAGTTTTTCTGCTCTTCACAGATGTAAAATCTCTTTATTTAAGAATTTTAAAACGGATCATGTATAATTGATTTGCTCATAAAAATGATGAGGTTTAGTATATCCAAAGGGTAGTTTGGACCATAATCTCGCTAAATGAATGTTTTCCATTTTTAATCTGCATGACTTTTGGGTATTTTTATGGCTTTTGTAAGCTTTTTCAAACACACAGAAGAATAGGGAGAATAATAAATGAACCTTCTGTGTTCAGCACCCAGTTTTCAATAATTATCAAAAAATTGCTATACTTCTACTGGTTTAATCTCTCTGTTTTTTGTTTTTTGTTTTGTTTTGTTTTGTTTTTTGACACTGAGTTCCACTCTTATTGCCCAGGCTGGAGTGCAATGGTGCGATCTTGGCTCACTGCAACCTCCACTTCCCAGGTTCAAGTGATTCTCCTGCCTCAGCCTCTCAAGTAGCTGGCATTACAGGTGCATGTCACTACGCCTGGCTACTTTTTGTATTTTTAGTAGAGATGGGGTTTCGCCACGTTGGCCAGGCTGGTCTCGAACTCCTGACCTCAGGTGATCCGCCTGCCTGAGCTTCCCAAAGTGCTGGGATTACAGGTGTGAGCCACTGCGCCCGGCCGTATCTCTCTGTTTTTTCTGTCCTGTCTTCCTCCATCCATCCCTCCTTCTTTCTTCTTTCTTTTTATCCCTTTCCTGTGGCTATTTATGTATTTATTTATTTGGAGACAGAGTCTCAGTTTGTCATCCAGGCTGGAGTGCAGTGGTGTGATCATGGCTCACTGTCAACTTTGAACTCCTGGGCTCAATAGCTCCTCCTGCCTCAGCATCCTGAGCAGTTAGGAAATACAGGCGCACACCACTAGACCTAGGTAATTTTTAAAATTTTTTTGTAAAGATAGGATCTTTCTATGTTGATCAGGCTGATCTCAAACGATCCTCCTCCCTTGGCCTCCTAAACTGCTGGGATTATAGGCATGAGCCACTGCACCCAGCTTCTGTGGCATTTGAAGGAAATATCAGGTCATTTTACTTCTATGTACTTCTCTATAAAACATTACATCTTCTTACATGAACATAAGTCATTTTCACACCTAACAAAAAATAGCACTAATTCCTTAATATCCTCTAGTACTGATATTTCTTTGTCCTGCAAATGTCTTTTTCCAGTTGGCTGTTCAAAACCAAGATCTAAACGAGGTCCATACATCAAACCTAGTTGTCATATCTCTTTAGTTTCATTTAAGTGGGAATAAACCCTTCCCACTTTTTCATGCCATTGATTTGTGAAAGATGAATTTATATATTTTTCTTTTAAATGTAAAAAGTTTTGTTATGAACAGAACTCCAAAGATCTGCATTGTAAAGAATTTTGCATCTCTGAGTCTTTCTCTGCCAGTTTGCAAAAAAGCAGATAAACATTTAAAATAGAATAGCTTTATAGGGACAAAGAGGATCTGTTTTTATGAATTTATTTGGCTCCATTACAATAAGGAAATTCATATTTTTCCTTTCTTTTTTTTTTTGAGATGGAGCCTCACTGTTGCCCAGGCTGGAGTGCAGTGGCACGATCTCGGCTCACTGCAGGCTCCGCTCCCCAGGGTTCACGCCATTCTCCTGCCTCAGCCTCCCAAGTAGCTGGGACTACAGGCACCCGCCACCTCACCCGGTTAATTTTTTGTATTTTTAGTAGAGACGGGGTTTCACTGTGTTAGCCAGGATGGTCTCGATCTCCTGACCTCGTGATCGGCCCGCCTCGGCCTCCCGAAGTGTTGGGATTACAGGCGTGAGCCACCGCGCCCGGCCAGGAAATTCATATTTTTCAAGGAGAAACAAAACATTATTAAGTACAACACAGGTAATTCGATCATACTTTCCTAGCTTATCACTTGTAATATTTCTTGCTTCTCTGGCTGCTTAATTTTCTTTCCCTGTAAGGACCTGTGAAAATTAAAGTTTAAACCAAGATTGAGAGTTCCCTAAGCAGCATACATCTCACTCTCTTCCTTGTGAACTAAATCCTGATTTGACTGAGGACTACAATGTGTCCATTTAAAAAAAAACTATGTTTTTCAGCCTCTCTTACAGATAAGGGTGGTATTAAGTTGCAGGTCTGGGCCGGGTGCAGTGGCTCATGCCTGTAATCCCAACACTTTTGGAGGCTGAGGTGGTAAAATGGCTTGAAGCCAGAAGTTTGAGCCCAGGGTTTCGAGACCAGCCTGGGCAACATAGAGACACTCCCTCTCTACAAAAAATTAAAAAACTTGTGGGGCATGGTGGAATATGCCTGTAGGTGGAATATGCCTAGCTACTCAGGAAGCTGAGCTGGGAGGATTGTTTGAGCCCGGGAGCTTGAGATTACAGTGGGCTATGATCATGCCACTGCACTCCAACCTGGGCAACAGAGCAAGATCCTGTCTTAAAAAAAAAAAAAAAAGGGAAGAAGAAGAAGAAGAAAGATGCAAGTCTGACTGATGAAATACATGTAGGCAGAGGTAGTTATAAGGGGCTATCAGAAAGCTCCTGCGGTGGCTCACCCCTGTAATCCCAGCACTTTGGGAGGACGAGGCGGGCGGATCACGAGGTCAGGAGATCAAGACTATCCTGGCTAACACGGTGAAACCCTGTCTTTACTAAAAATACAAAAAATTAGCCCAGCGTGGTGGCGGGCGCCTGTAGTCCCAGCTACTCGGGAGGCTGAGGCAGGAGAATGGCGTAACCCAGGAGGCGGAGCTTGCAGTGAGCAGAGATCATGCCACTGCACTCCAGCCTGGGCAACAGAACGAGACTCTGTCTCAAAAATAAATGAATAAACAAAATAAAATAAAAATAAAAATGGAGACAAAACCATTTATAAAGAGAGATGGCCCTTAAATGTATTTTTTAAATGCTCAAATTAATTCATAAGAATTTGAATACGAATTAAAACTGCCTTGAGCTCTCACTTCTCACTGGCACACTGGCATAAATAAAACAATTTAGGCTGAGCATGGTGGGGCAGGCTTGTAATCTCAGCACTTTGGGAGGCCGAGGCAGGGGGATTACTTGAGCTCAGAAGTTCAAGACCAGCCTAGGCAACATGACAAAACCCCAATCTCTACAAAAAATACAAAAATTAGCCAGACATGGTGGCACGTGCCTGTAGTCCTAGCTACTTGGGAGGCTAAGGTGGGAGGATCACTTGAGCCTGGGAGATCAAGGCTGTAGGGAAACTAAATCATCTCACTGCACTCCAGCCCGGGTGACAGAGTGAGACCCTATCTTAAAAAACAAACAAAAAACCAAAAAGTCTTTTAGAGAGATTGTAGGGAAATAGGCAATTTCATGAATGTAAAATGATACACCCCTTGATGCAAGATTTGAACAATACCAGCAAAATTACAGATAAATTTGGCATTTGATTAATAAATCTCACTTCTAGAAATTTATCCTTAAAACACACTAGCATGAATATGAAATCACATATGCTCAAGGTGTGTTTGTGTGTGTAAGTGTTTTTATGTGTTGAAGCAAAAATTATAACATACAATTTGGTGCTCATTATGTGAAGAGGAAATACAGAAGATAATAGTATTTAAAAAATGGAGAGGGTAAAGGGACCTAAATGAAATTCGACTTCTACATTTCACTCAAAGTGGTCAAACATCAAACATTCATATGAGTAGGCTATAGTAAGTTGCATATGTGTATTGCAATAACTAGAGCAAACACTAAGGAGACTACACACAAAGATATACTCAAAACCACTACAAATAAATCAAGTGAAAAAAATTAAAAATCAAATAACCCACAAGAAGTTAAGAAAAGAGAAACAGAGGAAACAGACAGAAAACAAAATTTAAATAGCAGATTTAAGCCCTAACATATCAATAATTGCTTTCAATGCAAATAGTCTAAATATACCATTAACAGAGAGAGGTTGTCAGAGCAGATTAAGAAAATTGATCCAACAATGTTATGTTTATAATAAATTCACTTCAGCCTGGGCAAAGTGACTTACACCTGTAATCCCAGCACTTTGGGAAGCCGAGGAAGGAGGATCACTTGAGTCCAGGAGTTCAGGATGAGCCTGGACAAAATAGCGAAGCTGCCATTTCTAAAAAAACGAATGCAAAATACACTTCAAATTTAATGGCATAGATACACTAAAAATAGAAAAAATAAAACAACTTGATAGATATCTATTTGATTTTTTTGTAAGCTTTTGCTAACATTATTTATAGTGAGCAACAGTTCTTATCAAATATCTATGGATAGTACAAATTCAAAATTATTTTTGTTTTCTGCCAAATCCTTGATCCATTTTTAAAATAAGGCTTCCAAGCCAGGTGTGGTGGCACATGTCTGTAGTCCCAGCTATTTGGGAGACTGAGGCAGGAGGATCGCTTGAGGTCAGGAGTTCAAGGCTATAATCCCACCCGGGAATAGCGACTGAACTCCAGCCTGGGCAACACAGCAAGGCCTCATCTCTAAAAAATAAAATGAATCTTTTATTTTTAGAATAGCTTTAGATTTACAGAAAAATTGCAAAGATAGTACAGAGAGTTCTCTTATACTTCTCACCCAGTTTTAACAATTATTGACATCTTACATAACTTCGGTACACTTGTCTCAACTAATAAATCAATATTGATGTGTTATTACTCACTAAAAAAAGTATTTACAAATTCATAAAACAGGCTGCTTAAATTTATGAGAGAGAGAGGGAGAAAGAGGAGTGTTGCTAATTCCCATCTCATAGGGTTATCCATGTTAGAAAATATCAACATTATTTATAAAATGCACATTATATGCCTGTGGTTATGCTACTCACTGAGGAATACAAAGCTGAATAAAACAAAGGTTCTCAAAGACTACGAGAAACTCATAGTCTTCTGGATTGGACATGTTACTGGGTGGGGGGATGCAGGGCAGGGAAGGTTTCTTGGAGGACTAGTAGAAATCAGCTAAGTGACAGAGGGGGAAGTTTATTGGCCAAAGGGAATGCATAAATAAAGACAATGAGTAACATACATGTCTTGACATTTCTGGAAGAAGGGATTAAATTTGAAGTTGAATGTGTTTAGAGACAGGCAAAATGGGCAGGGACCAGGTCTGAGAGGGTTTTGTATGGCTTATTAAGAAGCTTAAACTTTGTCTTACAGCCAACAGGAAGCCATTTATAAGTGGGGTAATAACCGTTACATTTGTATTCTAGTACAAGCAATGGTGCATTAGCAATGGATTTCTAGCCACAATGATGTGGAATAAGGGTTGTTTCCCTGGAGATGGAAGAGTTAGAAACTATTGCATTGTTCTAGGTGGCAGAAGATAAAGACTTTGAAATAGACCAATGGTATTAAGGACATAAGAACGAGACAAATTCAAGAAATAGGAAGTGAAAGAGTCAGAACTTGGTTATAACAGGGTGTTTGGAGGTGAGGAAGAGGGAATAGCCTAGAAGGAATTCCCAGTGTCTGGCTTGTGTGACTAAGTGGCGAATTAAATGGCATAGGTAATGCAGGATGGGGAGCAAGTCCGCTGGGGAAAAAGGATGAGTTAAGTTTTGGTCTTGTTGAATTTGATATACAGTTGGAGTTTAGTAGGCAGATCAGACACTTCGTAGGAGCCAATCTGGGGACGGAACACATACTGTAAAGATTCATTGTCATAGTTTATATGCACAGCACAGGATTTCAGATTTATTCATTTATGATTCCTGTTTCAGTGTATTGTCTGCTAGTAACACTATCATGTAGCTGTTGCAAGTGATAGAAATTCAATTTCAACAATCTTAGAAAGTAACATATTGGTTCACATACAAGTGGGAGAAAAAGGACACGGAGAATGTAACTTGTGTCAGCATTAGAGGGAGAGAGGTGATGAATACTTCAGAACCTGCAAAATGGATATATTTAATACAAGAGTTAATTTACTTAGCAGACCACAGAAAGCCAAGTTCTGTCAAAGTCCACCAGCCAGGGATCACCAGGAACACAACTGGAGTTAAACAAGTTATGTTCATTTAGTTTGCTGCAGCGAGGGAGAGTACACCTCAGAGGAACCTTGGAAGCATCTCAGAAAGTGAGCATAGGGGAACAGGGAGGGGCTCCTTATAGGCCTAGATTTGTGCTGCATAAGGATTAAGGAATTGGGCTGCCAACTGTGAGTGGAATATAGCCAAGAAGTGGGGGAATTTCAGCAATTGGATATCTCAGACATTTTTTTCAGGAGGCTGAGGAACAAACTCAGACTGAGGATGTCATTGGTAACAAAGCAGCAGTCACTTGGAGGAAAAGATTGTTAGTCTTTTTTTTTAAAAAAGTTTTATTTATTTATTTAGAGACAGGATCTTGCTCTGCTACCCAGGCTCAAGTGCAGTAGGTGCAATCATAGCCTACTGCAGCCTTGACCTCCTGGGCTCAAGGGATTCTACTGCTTCAGCCTCCTGAGTAGCTAAGACTACAAGTGTGTGCCAGCAATCCTGGCTATTTTTTTTATTTTTATTTTGTTATTATTATTTTTGGTAGAGACAGGGGTCTTGCTCTGTTGCCTGGCCTGGACTCAAACTCCCTTGCTATGTTGCCTGGCCTGGTCTCAAACTCCTGGTCTCAAGTGATCCTCCCACTTTGGCCTCCCAAAGTGCTGAGATTATAGGTGTGAGCCACCACACTGGGCCAAGGTTGTTGGTGTTTCTGCAACTGTGGTATGTTCTTATATAGAAAAGTTGTTTCTATGACCTTGCTCGTATTCCTTGGAAACATTGTTCATGTTCTGTTAGGAATATCACAGGCTGATTACCAGTAAGGCTGGTTTTCATTTTCTTAAATCTAACTGCTTATAGGAGGGTGACTCCAAGAAGCAGGCTGATTTTCATAGCAGAATTCTGGAAAGGTTTGAATTAGACACAACAGGCAAGAGTGGGTATGACTGGGACTAAAAACGTGAGGAAGTCTGCATAAAAATGAAAGAAAGCAGTTAGGCCTTTAGAACTCTTTCTCTACATAGCCAGGCTACAACTTCCCACCCCAAGAGAGGATTGAAGCTTTACTTTCTGGAGAGAATCAGAGAGACTCTGGATTTAGAAATATGAGGAAGAGCAAACAGAAGAAAGATCCTACTAAAAAGGAACGGAGGGAAAGTTTGCATTTTCTTTTTTTTCTTTATAATTATTTTATTTTATTTTTTTTAAGTTCCAGGGTACGTGTGCAGGATATGCAGGTTTGTTACATAGGTAAACGTGTACCTTGATGGTTTGCTGCACCTATCAACCTATCACCTAGGTATTAAATCCAGCATGAGTTAACTCTTTTCCCTAATGCTCTGCCCCTCCTCGACCCTCCCCTGACAGGCCCCAGTAAGTGTTGTTACCCTCCCTGTGTTTATGGGTTCTCATTTTTCAGCTCCCACTTATAAGTGAGAACATGCAGTGTTTGGTTTTCTGTTTCTGCATTAGTTTGCTGAGGATAATGGCTTCCAGCTTCATCCATGTCCCTGCAAAGGACATGATCTCATTCCTTTTTGTGGTTGCGTAATATTCCATGGTGTATATGTACCACAGTTTCTTTATGCAGTCAAGAAACAACAGATGCTGGCAAGGTTGTGGAGAAAACACTTTTATGCTGTTGGTGGGAGTGTAAATTAGTTTAACCATTGTGGAAGACAGCGTGGCCATTCCTCAAAGACTTAGAATCGGAAACACCATTCGACCCAGCAATCCCATTATTGGGTATATACCCAAAGGAATATAAATCATTCTATTATAAAGATGCATGCACGCGTATGTTCATTGCAGCACTATTCACAATAGTAAAGACATGCAATCAACCCAAATACCCATCAGCGATAAACTGGATAAAGTCTGCATTTTTATAGTTAGACTTCAGCCCCCTTCCCTGACTCAGCTGTCAGAAAACTGGCTTACAGATTTAGAAATAGGATGATTCCTCCCTTGGGAAACCAGAGAATTGAAGGGAAAAAACTTATAATTATGGGCAGGGGACAATGTGGGCCCCCAGGAAAACAGCTGGGTCCTGGCCTGATCACCCTACAATGAAGGCTACCACTGTGCTCCCAAACAGCTTTGTAGAGCCTTACTTACTGTTATATATGGGCAGTACCCAAGGACCATAAGAGATTTGGGGAAAGCATTCAACAAGAAAGAAAATAAACACTCTTTTTTTTTTTTTTTTTAATTAGAAGAAAAGAGACTCTTTAGGGAGAAGAAGATTTTGAGCCATGAAATAGAAAAAAAAAAAAAAAAACTAAAAAAGGAACATTCAACAATCAAGAAAATGTTTTTGATAATTAAAAATGCATTAGCTAAATTACTGGTTAAATTAGGGACCGGGTGCAATGGTTGATGCCTGTAATCTCAGCACTTTGGGAGGCTGAGGCTAGTGGATGGCTTGAGCTCAGGAGTTTGAGACCAGCTTGGGCAACATGGTAAAACTCTGCCTCTACAAAAATTAGTTGGGCATGGACCTGTAGTTCCAGCTAGTCAAGAGGCTGAGGTGGGAGGATGGCTTGAACCTGGGAGGTCAAGGCTGCAGTGAGCCAAGATTGTGTCACTGCACTCCAGCCTGGGTGACACGGAAAAAAACAATTAAATCAAGAAAAGCTTAAAAAATAATATGAGGAAGTGGGATCATTTGAGCAGATTTAATGCTCAAATGAGGAGTTCCAAAATGACAGAACATAGAAAAGAGAGGAGAAAATAATCAGGAAAAAGTATTAGAAACTTTCTCAGAATAAAAGCTCATGAGTCTCCAGATTGAAGGATCCACAGAGTGCCCAGCAAAATAAATGGAAAAAAATTCCCATGCCTTGATGAAGCATTGTGAGATTTTAGAACATCAGGATTAAAGAGAAGATTTTAAAACTCAAGGAATAGAGAAGGGGGTAGAACACATACAAAGCACAGAAAACTGGACCATGATGAAGCAATACCTTCAAATTTCTAAGGGAAAATGAAATCCAATCTAGAATTCTATAGCTAACATACTATCAATCAAATAAGGGTAGCATAAAGACAACCAAGGCTTTAAAACCCTTACTGTAATAAATTGTTTTTCAGGAAGCTCTGGATAATATACTCTATTGAAAGAGAGGGTGAATCAAGAAAGAAATATGTGAGCTCCAGTAACAACACAAGAGAAAAGTGAGAATTGCCAGGATGATGGTAAACATAATTCACAGAATACAATAATGTAGCAGGCCTAGAATTTTAAAAATCGAAATTAGAATGGTGGAGAGCTCCAGACGTGTCTAAATTTAAAAACAAACAAAGTAGAATACATAGTATTTTTAAAAGCACCAAAAGGAGATTTATACTTCTAGCACAGAGCTTGAAATGAATTAGAAAATTAAGCCAAATGAAGCACATATAAACTCCAAGGAAAATTAAAAGTGAAGTGGCTCAGGTAACAGCAATATGTATTTACATAGTTGTTATAATATAAATACTAAATATTTAACAACAATAATAAAAAAAACAAGGAAGTGAGTGTTTGGGTGTGGGTGCGTGCGTGTTGTGAGGGTGGTTTTCCCACACAAATAGATGGAGGTAGAAGAGATCTAAACTCTTTTGATCAGGAGTAGGATGCCAGTAGAAGATATTTGAACTTGAAAAATCAAATTCCTATGTAATCATGATGTCTGGAATATGGAGTAAAGTGTCAGACACTATAGCCAAAAGAGTTGGAAGTGGCTGCCGTTGGCAGGGCAGAAATTGGGTATGAGGAAGGGTGGAGGAAGGGACTGCTGCTGTATATTAGAAGCCTTATGAAACTATTGGACTTGCGGGGCGCAGTGGCTAACACCTATAATCCCAGCACTTTGGGAGGCCGAGGCGGGCGGATCACTTAAGGTCAGGAGTTTGAGACAAGCCTGACCAACATGGTGAAACCTGTGCAAAAAATTAGCCGAGTGTGGTGGTGTGCACCTGTAATCCCAGCTACTCGGGAGACTGAGGAAGGAGAATCGCTTGAACCCGGGAGGCGGAGGTTGTAGTGAGCTGAGATCGTGCCACTGCACTCCAGCCTGGGGGACACAGCGAGACTCCATCTCAAACAAACAAATAAGCAAACAAATGCCAAAAAACTATCGGACTTTTAAAAAATATGTACATATATTACTTTGATATAAGTAAAACATTATCTTAAAAATTGTAATGAGACAGGAAAGAGGACAAGTGGAAACAATTGAAACCATGTTTTCTGTTTCTGTTTGTGCCTCTGATGCCCTCTCCCTGCCCTGTGGATGGGATTTATCGGAGCTCTGTGGGGTGGGAAGGACTAGAGAGGATGTGTCAGGGTAAGGGGATGGCTGTCAGCAGATCTGGACTCGTAGCTTTGCCGACGGAAAGCAAAGGACTCTTCCCCCCAAACCCAGTTAGTGTAAGAATGACTTACACTTCTCTTTTCACAGCCCCCTGTGTATTTGTGAAGGCTGTTTTATTGTCTTCAGTACGCTTCCTCCCAATGAAGATGTATTTGATGATTACAGAAATATTTGTAAATATTTTATGTACTTGTGTTTACAAATATATTTCTTTTTTCAGAACCATTTGGAGCCTCATAATGATTCCTAGGGATACTAGTTACTGACTATTCCATGATACAGAAAAGAAAAAAACTAGATTAGTGACCACTTTTCTCAAACATATTAACAAAAGCATGTACATATGTGGCACTACATCTTTTCAGTCTAATTTCTTGGCAGAAATTTGTCCTTGCTCCTCACCTGGGAGTGTGAAAAACGCAAAATCTCAAGTGCCACTTTGTCAGAACCTGATTGATTGATTGACCAATTGATTTAGAGACAAGGTATTGCTCTGTCACCCAGACTGGAGTGCAGTGGCACAACTGCAGTTTACTGCAGCCTTGACATCTTAGGCTCAGAAGTCCTCCTGCCTCCGCCTCCGGAATAGCTGGACCACAGGGGCTTGCCACCATGCCTGGCTAATTTTTTTATTTTTGTAGAGATGGGATTTCTTTATGTTGCCCAGGCTTATTTCAAGCAATTCTCCTGCCTGGGATTATGGGCATGAGCCACTGCGCTCAGCCCAGAATCTGATTTAGTCTGAAGCCTGGGTTTCTTTTTCTTTATTTGGCTCCCCAGGTGACTAGGTTATTACTGAACCATCTGAACAAATAATAACTCTATTCCTATTTATTTCACATTTGTGACTGAGGTAAACAAACAGAGTCATTGTTTCCAAAATTTTGTGTGTACTTAAATCACCTGGGGATCTTTCAGAAACAAACAAACAAACAAAACCTTTTCATTTTGGAACAGGAAGTTGCAAAGACAATACAGAGAGATCTTGCATACCCTTCACCCTGTTTCCCCTAGTATTGACATTGTTATGTAACGTTAGCACAGCATTAAAGCCTGGAAATTGACATTAGTACAGTATGTGTGTAGTCAGACGCCATTTTATCACATATGAGATTCCTGTAACTGCAATCACAATACAGAACCAGTCCAAAACCACAAAGATCTCTCTTATGCTACCCCTTTATAATCACACCTCCTATCCCTTTCCCCCTGCTTCCCAGGTAACCTCTAACAACCACTGTGTTCCATCTCTATATTTTTGTGATTTTTGAGAATGCTATACACGTGGAATTATTCAGTGTGTGGCCTTTTGAGAGTGGCTTTTTCACTCAGCATAATACCCTTTTTAAATAAAAATAAAATTCTTAGAATTATTAATTTTAATTATTAATTATTAAATTATTTATTCTAAATAAAATGAAAAATTTTACTTTAAAATCAAATATGTAGATTATATTAGCAGATTTTATTTTTAAATCAAATATGTAGATTATATTGGCAGATTATATATATATATATATATTTCTTTTTTTTGAGACAGACTCTCGCTCTGTCGCCCAGGCTGGAGTGCAGTGGCGCGATCTCAGCTCACTGCAAGCTCCACCTCCTGGATTCACGCCATTCTCCTGCCTCAGCCTCCTGAGTAGCCAGGACTATAGGCGCCCGCCACCACACCCGGCTAATTTTGTTTTGTATTTTTAGTAGAGACGGGGTTTCACCATGTTAGCCAGGATGGTCTCGATCTCCTGACCTTGTGATCTGCCCGCCTCAGCCTCCCAAAGTGCTGGGATTACAGGCGTGAGCCACTGAGCCCGGCCCAGATTAGATATTTTTAAATCAAATGTAGATTATATTGGCAGATTTTATTTTAAAATCAAATATATAGATTATATTAGTGGATTATTTAGATTATATTATATATTTAAAAATGTATATATACATATGTGTGTGTAAATATATATATATATATACCATTTTTTTTTTTGAGACGGAGTGTCACCTTGTCAACCAGGCTAGAGTGCAGTGGCACGATCTCGGCTCACTACAACCTGCGCCTCCCAGGTTCAAGCGATTCTCCTGCCTCAGCCTACCAAGTAGCTGGGATTACAGGTGCCTGCCACCACACCCGGCTAATTTTTGTATTTTTAGTAGAGACGGGTTTCACCATGTTGGCCAGGCTGGTTTCGAACTCCTGACGTCAAGTGATCCCCCAGCCTCTGCCTCCCAAAGTGTTGAGATTACAGGCATGAGCCACCACGCCCCGCCCATTTTTATATTTAAAGAAAAATTTAAGTTTTCTTTTAGCCTCTTTTGGTCATAGGAGAAGCTAGCTTATAGCTTTTTTTCTAAATTACTTTACATGTGGAGAAAGGATTTCTCTTTCTCCTACCAAGAATCTTTTGAGTAGAAAAGACTGTTAATTCTCTATATCTGTGATTATTGTTGTTTTCCATATCAGTGGTCCTGGAGCTTCTTGAACTCAGGATGCTTTTTACCCAAGACCATTATGTATGGCTTCGGTAAACCAAAAATAAGTCATATTTTTGTGCTAAATATAATCTTGTTTTCCTTTAATATGTAGCATAGACAAATTGTAATTGGCTTCAAAAATTAAAGAAAAAATTTATAGGAAAAGAGATCTTAAGGCCGGGCATGGTGGCTAACGCCAGTAATCCCCAAAATTTGGGAGGCCAAGGTGGGCAGATTGCCTGAGCTCAGGAGTTGGAGACCAGCCTGGACAACACGGTGAAACACTGTCTCTACTAAAATACAAAAAATTAGCCGGGTGTAGCAGCGTTTGCCTGCAGTCCCAGCTACTCGAGAGGCTGAGGGAGAAGAACTGCCTGAACCTGGGAGGCGGAGGTTGCAGTGAGCTGAGATCACGCAATGCATTCCAGCCTGGGTCACAGAGCAAGACTCTGTCTCCAAAAAAAAAAGGGGTCTTATAACTGAGAACACTTTCTTCGCCTATAATTGCAAAAAGACACCAGTGCTCTATATCTTTGGGAAATGGGCACATATCAGTCAAAAGAACATTTCTACTCCCCTGTAGATCAAACATTTAACATAAAAAGGACATTGAATTCTTTTTCAATTTCTTACAAAAAGGATAATGTCTCTGATGAAGGGTGGCAGAATATGTCACCCCGAAATATGCCACTTTGGCGTAGGAATTATTTTGAGCTAAAGGGACTTAAAAAACAACAGGTACAAGAAGAATGTTCTGAGTGTCTGTTTTCTTCCTGAAAGTAGGAGATAAAACTCCTGTGTGAAAGGTATCCTCCCTACACTAGGAGGAAATAACATTTTTATCACCAGGGACGGGGAGGTGAAGCACAGAGAATTCTGTACAAACAAAACTTGTTAAAATAACTCTTATCTGCCTCTAGCCTCCCCGTGTATTTTAGTTACTTTTCCACAATTGCCTCTCTCTGTTCAAACTAGTATAAAAGCATTTAGGTTTTGCCACTTCTTTGGGTCTTCATTTTCTTATAAAAAATTCCGTGTCACATAAAACTTACACTAAATAAATTTGTGTGCTTTTCTTCTGTTAATCTGTTTTACGTCCATTTAATTTTCAGGCCCAGCTGAAAACTCTAAGAGGGTAAAGTTTTGCCTCTGCTATACTGAAAAAGAGAACAATATTATACAGTTACATTTGAGAACTCGATGATCTGATATGTCTTGCTTCTTCAGAAATTGCAATATTGTAGTTTTATATAAAGTTCATTCTTTTTTTTTTTGAGACAGAGTTTCACTTTTGTTGCCCAGGCTGGAGTGCAATGGCACCGTCTCAGCTCACTGCAACCTCCACCTCCCAGGTTCAAGCAATTCTCCTGCTCCAGCCTCCTAAAGTAGCTGGGACGACAGGCGGCCGCCACCAGGCCTGGCTAATTTTTGTATTTTTAGTAGAGACGGGGTTTTGCTATGTTGGCCGGGCTGGTCTCAATCTCCTGACCTCAGGTGGTCCGCCCACCTCGGCATCCCAAAGTGCTGGGATTACAGGTGTGAGCCCCTGAGCCCGGCCAAAATTCTAATAAAAAAAATAATAAACATTTAAAAAGTCATTTTATATGGATTTTAGAAATAATTGTAGGAGAAGACAGCAGTGAGTCTTGTATAGCAATTAACAAATACCCTTCTCATATAATTATTGGTATTACAAATTTACATTTGTTAGCTTTCTTTTTTTAATGTGTAGAGAGGGAAGCATTGAAGAAACATGTTTTGGCTCCTTTTCCTACTCTTGTGTTCCCACTTTTCCCCCTCCATATCTCTGCTTTGCTTGGTGAAAACAGATATGTAGGTGTTGCTGGGCGCAGTGACTCCATAATCCCAACACTGGGAGGCCGAGGTGGGTGGATCACTTGAGTCCAGAAGTTCAAGAGCAGCCTGGGCAACACAGTAAGACTGTCTCTACAAAAATAAAAATAAAAATAAAATAATTAGGTGCGGTGGCTCATGCCTGCAGTCTCAGCTACTCGGGAGGCTGAGATGGGAGAATTACTTGAGCCCAAGAGGTCAAAGCTGTGGTCGCACCGCTGCATTCCAGCCTGAGCAACAGAGCGAGACCCTGTCTCAAAAATGAGTACAATAAAACAAACAAACAAACAAATAAATAATGGTAGGGAAAGCAAGATGAAGTAAGAGCCTGGTAAGAGGGCGCATGAGTGAGCTCAGTCAGTCTCTTGGATATTATTTACATGAGGGTGTAAATTCAGAATGGAACTCAGTGAACAGTCAGGAGTTCTACAAATGACTGAAAGGTTTCAAAAAGTTGTTGATGACATTTGAAAGAACAGAAATAAGGTCTTCAGGGAGGATATTTGAAACTATTTAATTGTAGAGACAGTTTTGTTTTGTTTTGTTTTACAGGCAGCCATCAATCTGCTTTTGGTCTTTATACTTCTGCCTTTCTGTGGTGGACAGAACCCGAGGTGACCTGCATGATTCCTACCTCCTGGTGTTCATGCCTTTGTGTAATACCCTCTCCTTGGGTATGGGCAGAACCTAAGACTTGCTTTTAACCAATGGGATATGGCAAAGGTGATGGGATGTCACCTCTGTGATTAAGTTAGCATAACAAATGTGATGACATGTCATTCCTGTGCTTATGTTACATTATATAAGATCCTGACTTGCTAGCAGATTGGCTCTTTCTTGCCCTCCTGAAAGCATTGAAGAAGCAAGCTGCTATGTGACAGCCATTAAGAGGGTCATGTGATAGGGAACTGTGGGCAGGTCATGGCAGCCTCTCAGTTCTCCAGCCTCCAAGTGGCTTCTGTCAATAACCTAAGGGAATGCTGAGATAGACCTTTCTTCAGTTGAGCCTCTGATGGGACTGCAGTCCTGGCCAACACCTGGATTACAGCCTAGTGGGACCCAGAGAGAGAGAACAAATGTGTGTTGGTAATATTGTGTGGAAGATAATAAATGTGTGTTGTTTTATGCCACTAAGTTTGTGATGCAGCAACAGATAACGAATTTGCTTTTTTAGAAATTTCATACAAATGAAATACCATAATAAATCATCTTTTGTCTGGCTTCTTTCCCTTAACACATGCCTTTGAGATTCATCAATATTGTTGCATATATCAGCAGTTGTTCATTTTTATTGCTGAGTAATATTCCATTTATGGATATACCACATTTGGTATATCCATTCACCAGTTGATAGACATTTGCATTGTTTCTACTTTTGGGCTGTTATGTTTCTACTTTGGGCTATTATGAATAATACTGTTACTGTAATAATACTAATACTGTAATATTTATGTACAAGTCTCTGTGTAGATGTATGTTTTCATTTCTCTTGGGCAGATACCTAGTAGTGGAGTTGCTGGGTCATATAGTAGTATGTTTAACTTTTTTAATGCTGCCAAACTATTTCAAAATCGGCGGCACCACTTTACATTCTCACCAATGGGTGACAGTTTCAGTTTCTTCACATTCTCTGTAAACATGGTATTTTCAGTTTTTAAAACCGGTATCTCACTGTGATTTTAATTTTTGTTTTCCTACTGACTTTGGAAAAGTGCTTATTAAAATCTTTTGCCAATTATTTTTTCGATCGAGTTGTTTATCTTTTTATTGAGTTGTAAGAGTTGTAAGGATTCTTGTTATATTCTGGATAGAAGTCTTTTAACAGATGTATCAGTGAATGTTCAATCAAAGAACCAGAACAATTAGGAGGCATATATATATATATACACACACACATATATATTTTAAATACGCACAGATTTTTTAAATCAGAAATTTGGCCTTATATAAATCAGATCAGGGATCTGATTGTGCCCTGTGTACAAGCTAATAAGTTAGCTTGTTATTATTTCATGAATGCTGACAGGAGATATAAGAATCTTGGGACAGAGAAAAAGGATTTCATACTGGTGGTACAATTAGCTGAATGAGAATAAGCATTTTGGCATCAGCTCCTCTTGCCCCTCAAGTTCCACGGAGTAACGTGAATGACACTGATGGGTGACTGAACACACAGTGGCCTTATAGGAGAAGAACACTGAAGCCGAGGCTGTAAACAGCCTGCTCTTTGTCCGGGAAGGAAACATTACTTCATCCCACAAGGTTACTCATGGCAGCTATCACCCTGAGAAATGGCCTGGGTAAAGAGCTCTGAGGGCCTTGTGTTCTGAGCATTCTCAGCAAGAATGTGCAAGGAAGCTCAGGGCTCATGGTGAAGACTCTCCCAACAATCTAACCCTTGCCCTCTAAGGCTCCTTTGGGTATCAGGAGAAGTATACAAATACGTTATCAGTGAGACTGAAACAAGGTTGTGCTGGTCCTTGTGTTTGTACACAAATGGTGAAGGGCACATTCAGGAACTGTCATCGATGGTCTCAGGCATAGGGGAATAATTCAGCATCAGACACGTCCACATGAGTTTCTGTGTTTTCATTAGCATATAGACGGGGATAACAAACTCAGTGGTAGGTCAGATTTCCCCTCACAGCTGCTGCTTGTTACAAGTAGACCACAAGATCATTTTGCCAGACTGTGTTGGTGGGTATAACAGACAGAGAGAGCATAAACTCTTCTCCCCCTCCCTCTACTTCCTAGGGTCTAAGGTATTCCCCACTCTGGTGCTAGGGTGTTGCTTTCCCTTCACGGCCACAACATTGATGTGTCCATTCTAGTAACTATAACTTTTTTTCTAAGGATCTCCTATTTGTACCCAGGGGGATCAGGTATGAGAGGAACAAGGGCATTTTAATGAAATTTACAGAGATCCATTTTATCTTCCACCTTGGCTCACACAGACCACTCTACAAGGACTTGGTGATTGACGTACTGAACCAAGTGATCATTACCTCTAGGATCTAGGACCGTATCAGTCCAACAAGTTTGAACTCAAGAACAGAATCGAGTAAGTTTGAATTCTTAGGCATCCTTTTTGCCTGACTGTTACACAGAAAGTATACCAATCACACAAGTCTGGGGCTGCTGTTAGTGGAATAAAAGAATCATTGTGCTCAGAAATGGTCGGGATAAAAATCTCACATTTTCAAAATAGGTCTATATAACCCCTTCTTTCTTCCTGATCATTACAAAGAAGGAGGCTAAAAGGAAATGATCTCTCTCTGGGGATAGCCACGTGCATTGACCAAGCTACCTTATTAAAGTGTTTGAACCAGAAGGAAGTGAGAGAGACAGACTAAGAAATTTTGGGGGTTGATCTTTTGAGAAGTCTGTTTTAGTGCTCTACAATACCTAACGCCAGCTCACGGCATTAGGTGGGGAGCAGATTCTATGGTGGGGAGCATGGAATCTCCTTTGAATAACTTGATTATTGGCCCATTGTCAGACAGTCTTTGAGGGAGAGAGGAGAGAGAGGGGAGATGATACGATGGCTTTAGCCTGTGCCTGCTGAGCTGAAGCCTGACCAATATTCCTTTCTGGACTGCCTGCTCTTTGGATTGTGAACTTGCTTAGACAGCTCCTACAATAGCATAAACCAACTCCTTGTAATAAATCACACACACATTGGAAATTGTTGGGATGAACAATTTCGGGAGTGAGAACTAGGAATTCTCTTTTGGACATCTTTAGTAGATGGTGTAGACCTCCAAATGGAGAAGTCAAGTAGGCGCTTGGATGGTTAATAAGCATGAGGGCTATAGACGTAAATTTGGGACTTATGATTATAGAGATGCCTATTTTAAACCATGGGTCTCCTGTAATTGGATAGGATCGCTAAGGAGAGAATGTATACAGAGAAAAGAAGAAAAACCACAGCTGAGCCCTGGGTAGTCCACTGTTTAGAGCTCTAACAAAGTAGGGAAAACCAGAAAAGAAGATGGAAGAGTCACGGTCCCTGAGGTAAGAGAAAACCAGAGAGTGTCATGTCATGGAATCCACGAGCAAACAATATTTCAAGAAGCTAGAGGCCAAATAATTCTAATGTTGGTAAACTGTAAAAGGAAGTGACTACTGGATTTTTTTTTTTTTTTTTTGACACAGGATCTCACTGTGTTGCCAAGGCTGGAGTGCAGTGGCTCAATCTCAGCTCACTGCAGCCTCTGCTTCTCGGGTTCAAGAGATCCTCCCACCTCAGCCTCCCAAGTAGCTGGGATTGCAGGCATGCACTATCAAGTCCAACGAATTTTTGTATTTTCAGTAGAGATGAGGTTTCACCATATTGCCCAGGCTGGTCTCGAACTCCTGACCTCAAGTGATCTGCACACCTTGGCCTCTCAAAGTGCTGGGATTACAGGTGTGAGCCATCTTGCACTGCTGTAATCATTGGATTTGATAATCACAATAAATCAGCGTTCATATGAAACATTTTGGAGCACTTTTATAACATCTGTAATCTCAGGATTTTTCTCTTACGTGAGATAGTGGGAGGTAGTTATAATCATTATTATCTCTCTTTTATTAATGAGGATTTGGGGCTAAGATAGATTTTAGGGAATTGCTCAAAGTTAAAGTAGCTAGTCATGGCAGACCTGGGTTAGAACCAGATTTCTTTATTGCAGCTCATTTTTCTGATTCTAAATCCTGGTTGGCATAGGACTCATCTGCAGAGCTTTCTAAAAATATAGGCACAAATGTCTCATCAAGGAACTCTGGGATAAGGGTCAGGTCATGAGCATAAAAAAATGCACATATACAATTCATCAAGTCATTCTAATGAGAGGCCAGAGTTGAGGATCTATAATGAGTTAGTCTATAATGTGTTCTGAGCAACCGTTAAATTAGACTTCTTAGGATGAAAGTCTATGCAAGATTTGTTTAACTTAGCTCACGAAGGTCAGCCGAAATTTCTTTTTATTATTATTATTATTATTATTATACTTTAGGTTTTATGGTACATGTGCGCAATGTGCAGGTAAGTTACATATGTATACATGTGCCATGCTGGTGCGCTGCACCCACTAACTCGTCATCTAGCATTAGGTATATCTCCCAATGCTATCCCTCCCCCCTCCCCCCACCCCACAACAGTCCCTGAAGTGTGATGTTCCCCTTCCTGTGTCCATGTGTTCTCATTGTTCAATTCCCACCTATGAGTGAGAATATGCGGTGTTTGGTTTTTTGTTCTTGCGATAGTTTACTGAGAATGATGATTTCCAATTTCATCCATGTCCCTACAAAGGATATGAACTCATCATTTTTTATGGCTGCATAGTATTCCATGGTGTATATGTGCCACATTTTCTTAATCCAGTCTATCGAAATTTCTTTGAGTTTCCCCAGGGTGGAAATGCTAATCAACCCCTTTGTTAATGCCTCCGTTCAATCTGCTAAGTGTTTTCTTATAATTAGTCCCCTGCTTCTGAATGGAGAAAACATTATTAGGGTTTTATCTAATCACAATACATCGTGCAACACCACACGCAAATCTAGACATAAGTCAGAACTGCCTTTCCCAAAAGACAGTTATTTTCTTTGTGACTGAACTTCCAAATTTAACTTAGTTGTCTCATCAAGTGAATTTCCAGGACGAGGTTCCCCAGGTTGAGAATCACTTAGAGTGACAAGAGATGCAACAACTGGGAACGTATGGGGATTGTCATCTGCAAGTTTATGAAATAAGGATTGTATCCAAAACATAAGCACTTACCTGCTACAAGAGAGAAAATTATGATTTATCGGTAATTTAAAGCAGGGACTCATACTTATTAAATTGTGAGGTATTTTTTCCCCAAATTTTTTGTCACCTAGGCTGGAATGCAGTGGTGTAACTGTGGCTCAATGCAGCCTTGACCTGGGCTTAAGTGATTCTCCCCCCTCAGCCTGCTGAGCACCTGGGACTACAGGCATGCTGTCCTTCCCAAAAATTTTTGTATTTTTTGTAGAATCGGGGGTTCCACCATGCTGCCCATGCTGGTCTTGAACTCCTGGGCTCCAGGGAAGAAGTGTGTACAGACATTTTTTTCTTGACTCAATTGTAAGCCTTTCCAGAACAGGAACGGTGTCTTATTCAGCTCCCACAATATTTAAGAGTAATAAAGGATCAGTCAATGTTTGTTGAATGAATAAGTGAATGAATGGGTGATAGCTTCTTGTAGTTTCTGATTTATTAATAAATAGGTAATATATAAATTTTTCAACACTGAGATTTTGCTTTGTATCTTTTTTTTTTCTTATGTGGTTTCTTTCTTTCTGACGTCATGCTGCTTGTTTGTTTTCATATTGCAAGATTTGAAGGAAGCTTCAAAGAGCTGAGGCGATAACGCTGCTTCACAGGCAAGTATTCCCTCCCCACCTTAGTGAAGAAGGCAATTACTATTTTCTCTTTCTGCTGAGGGAATGAGACTCAGAAAATACAGGGATTTATATTTCACAGACTTCGCAGTAAAATTAGCATTCGAATGTTTAGCCTTCACAGTGACAGAAGCAATTCTTTATTTTATTCTGCTGATTCCTCTTTTCCTCTGCTTTTCTATTTATGTGTGGGGAATCTATGAGATAAAAATAACCCCTGCATTTCTTATTCCTTTCTCAAAGAAAACATTTCCCAGATAAGAAATAATGTTCAAAATAAGAAACATTAAAATAAAGGATAAGGTGAGAGGCCAAGGGACATGAGCAATGGTGTTACCTAGCTTGTCCCAGCTCTATCTTTTAAAACATTTTTATTGTAAAATATTGCGCATTTGTTTAGAAACATGCATCAATTAATTCACACAGCTTAACAAATATTTATAACAGAAACATCCATGTAACTGGCATTCAGATTAAAAAATTAAACATTGTGAGCACTTCAGAGTAATCCACCTATCAATTTCTGATTATAATCCCTGCCCTCTTCCCAGGGGTAACTGTTTTCTTTACGTTAATCACTTTCTTTCTTTTCTTTATAGTTTAACCACGTCTGCGTACATCCTTAAACAATATTGCATAGTTTTTGTGTGTTTTCAAGCTTTATATAAATCATAGTGTATATATTCTTTTATATTTCTTTTGAGACAGTCTCACTCTGTCACTCAGGCTGGAGTGCAGTGTGCAATATTGGCTCACTGCAACCTCTGCCTCCCGGGTTTAAGTGATTCTTATGCCTCAGCCTCCTGAGTAGCTGGAACTACAGGCGGGCACCACCACGCCCAGCTAATTTTTGTATTTTTTGTACAAACGGGGGTTTTGCCATGTTGGCTAGGCTGATCTTGAACTCCTGAGCTCAAGTGATCTGCCTGTCTCAGCCTTGAAAAGTGCTGGGATTAAAGGCATGAGCCACTGTGCCCAGCCTGTATAAATTCTTTTGTGTCTTTTTGCCCTCAGCATTATGCTGTAAGAGTTACTCATATCGCCACATGTAGCTGAAGTTGATCAGTTTTGTTGTTAAATGACATTCCTGCTTGAATATACTATAATTTTTTTAAATGTGTATGTATGTCTTTAACTTTACTAGATACTACCAAATTGTTTTCCAAAATAGTTATACCACTTTACAACCTCACCAACATTAGAGTTCCAGTTACTCTGAATCTTTACCCACACTTGGCATTCTTTTTTTTCCCCCGCCTTATTTGTGACTATTACAGTGCCAGGATAGTGTGTATCAGTGTGGTTGCAATTTGCATGATAACTAATGAGGTTTACACTTTTTCATTGACAATTTGGATTTCTTGTTTTGTGAAGTATCTGTTCAAGTTTTACTCATTTTTCTGTTGGATTGTATGGCTTTTTCTCAGTAAATTTGGTCTGTCTTCGAGTTATAAAGGTGGGCATTGACAGTGAAGTTCTGTGGTAATAGCCTACCTTTCTAGAAAACTGTTAGATGCAGTGTAAATTTTTGTTTTTGTTTTTGAGATGGAATCTTGCTCTGTTGCCCAGGCTGGAGTGCAGTGGTGTGACCTCAGCTCACTGCATCCTCTGCCTCCCAGGTTCAAGAGATTCTCCTGCCTCAGCCTCCTGAGTAGCTGGGGTTACAGGCACTCGCCACCACACCTAGATAATTTTTTATTTTGAGTAGAGATGGGGTTTTGCCATGTTGCCCAGGCTGGCCTCGAACTCCTGACATCAGGTGATCTGCCCTCCTCGGCCTCCCAAATTGCTGAGATTACAGGCATGAGCTCCCCGCCCAGTGCTGGGATTACAGGTGTGAGCCCCATGCCTGGCCCAGTGTAAGTTTTTGGGAGTAGGGTGAGGAAAAGAATTGTGTGTAATGGCTTCTCCTTTTCAGATGTTACCTCCAGGCAGTTCATGAGTTTTCTACTCTTGAGCCTGGGTAAATGACTCTGTAAGATTTGAGTAAGTGCCACCAAGGGAGAATACAGAAAGCTGATATCAGGAGACCATTTAATGGGGGACATCAAAGGATATTTATTGCTTGGGGAAGACCTTCTGTTAATTATTACCTAGAAACAGAGAGCAGAGCATTCGCTGGCTGATCAGCCCCCTAAACTTGTGACTCCCCTTTAACTAATGCTTTGAAGATAATTCAAATTCCCATTAGACCCATTACCTCATCTGGAAACCACTGTTTACATGGAAATGAGCCAAATGAGAAAGGGATTTTCTGAAACAATCCCCTGGAGGAACACATCTTCCTTTCCCTTAAATAAAGTAAAGAGAAAGTGGAGGACAGAGAGGAAAGTAGAAGAAAGTTAATTGTAGTTTCTGATAAACACTCTGCTGGAGCACCTTTGTGCGTCTTTAAGCAAGCACAAGCACTATTTAGGGAGAGCTGATGGGCTAACTGCAATCTAATGACTGATAATTGATCTTTTAAACAGTTTTTCTGCACAGACGATTAATCTGAAGAGTTTTTTTTTAAAAATAATGCTTGAATTATTAAAAAAATAATGGTTGGATTATTTATGGTTGAATTATTTAAAAAATAATGGTTGGAATTTTGCAAAGCATAATTTCTCAAACAAGACAGGAATTATAACTGTATTTTTTTTTGAGACAGAGTCTTGCTCTGTCACCCAGGCTGGAGTGCAATGGCACAATCTCGACTCACTGCAACCTCTGCCTCCCAGGTTCAAGCGATTCTCCTACCCTCAGCCTCCTGAGTAGCTGGGATTACAGGCACCTGCCACGACACCTGGCTAATTTTTGTGTTCTTTTAGTAGAGACAGGGTTTCTCCAAGCTGGCCAGGCTGGTCTTGAGCTCCTGACCTCAAGTGATCCACCCGCCTCGGCCTCCCAAAGTGCTGGGATTACAGGCATGATTCACTGTGCACGGCCAGGAATTATAACTCTTAATAAGCTCAACAAAGGCTGACATTTGGGTCTTTTACATGCACCATTGTTTTTCCAGAGCCTTGAGCAGTGCCTGGTACATGATAGGGATTCAAATACTCATGAATAAATGAATGAGCAAATGATTTTTTTTGACATTGATGGATAATGAATGCTAATAGGTTAATAACAGAAGGAAGCAAAGATGATGGTCAAAGAGTACAATTTTTAGTTATGCAAGATAAAGAAGTTCTGGAGATTTACCATTTAGCATAGTGCCTATAGCTAACAATACTGTACTACATATTTAAAATTTGCTAAAAGGATAGATCTTATTTAAAGGATTTTTAACATGAAAATAATAATAATAATAAAATGAGGTGGAAGAAAACTTTGGAAGGTGATGTATATGTCTGTGGCCTTAATGGTGGTGATGGTTTCACGGGTGTATACTTATCCCCAAACTCATCAAGTTGTGCACATTAAATATGAACAATCTTTTTCCTGTCATTGTACTTCAATAAAGTGTTTTTCTAAGGATTATACTTGTTATTACATGAACACATGCAAGCACACGAGTCTACTTAAATTTAACCATGTTTGTGACTTCCCAGTGGAAAAGACGCACAATTCTGCTCTTAGATAATGCGTAAATAATTAATGAGAATGCAAACAGTTTTACAGCCACAGACACAGGCAATAAGCTTAAAGTCTTAGTTCTTGAGGGCAAAAACTGCTTCACTCCCACTCCTATTTCTTAAGGATTCTCCTGGTTAGAAAGGCTTAAAATACGCTCTGTACATAAAAGGTTCTCAAAAAATATCCAGAGGACGAACATCATATGTCCAGAGGATGAAAATCATTTACCTGAAGTTATAATTTAATTCATTGCAAATCAACATATCTCGTGTAGCATTTTTTGCCTGTTGGAAATCAGCCCTGACATGCGAAGTGTGTGGGTGGGACTGCATCCCACTGATCTCTGTATTCTGAGTGCACTGCACATGACCTGGTACATAATAGGGTGCGATCTTGTTGATTGAATGAATTAATCTGTCCTATAAAGAAGAGTTGAAGAAGCTGAGTATGATTAACCTGCAGAAAGATAAGTCTTTGGAGAGAAGAGGAGATTGCTGTCTTTGGAGATTTGAGGGCCTAACCTGTGGCAGATGAAGAGCAGAGTGAGGAGGCTACGCGGACACTTCCAATAGGCAGATTTTTATTCATTACATATCAGCCGAGGAGCAGTTTGATCTTAAAACCAAAACGCAGAAGAGAAAAAAGTTGCATTCCTTTTCTGGGTTATTTTTTGCAAGGCATTTTTATGGGGCACCTCGCTTCCCCCTCTTACTCATTCCCTTGTTTTCTTCCAAGGTTTACCTTATGAGTTCCCTGACTCAGCAGAAAAGCCCCAGCTCTCTATCAGCAGATCTGCTTCCTGAGGAATGATGATTCTCTCCGGGTCATTACATACGCTACATTTCAAGGCTTAGAGTTCCATGGCTACCATCAGTTAATATATAGCTCTACCTTTGTCTATAAAAATGAGCCCTAAGACATGGTAAGACATAAATCAATTTCAGGGCCACCTAAACCTCCACAGCATTGCTCCTAATGAGTGTTGCTAAGGACTCCCCATAAATCAACGTGAAAAATTAGTCTCTACAAACAGTGATGTATCTGTTGCCCTTGGTATTAATTTGGACATTACCTTGCTATTAATATGAGTTTATCTTGGATTAAAAATATTAGTTTTACCTTGACTTTTGTTTGGATGACAAAAATCTCAACTATTGGGCTTTTACATACTAATCTTTTCTACTTTAAATTCAGACCTCATCTTCTATTTAGAAAATGCAGGGAATCGAAGAGAAGTGCTATGACTTAGAAAGAGACCAAGAACAGGAATAGAAAGCGTTCTCAACTTGTCAGCTCCTGAAGCTTCATGCAATCTTAGGTAAATTGTCCGATTTCTTAGCATCTCATGGTCCTACCCATAAAATAATGTTAACAAGAGAAATTTACCACATTCTTTCTGCTGGAGGATGAAGGTATGCTTAAAAATTGTTGGCATATATTATTAAATTGTCCCTGGAAATAGTGTAAAAATGACTAGATTTAAGTCATTTTGTCAAAATATTTTAAAAAAATATATATTCATCCATACTTCTTTCTTATGAACAGGGCCATATGGGACCTGGCTTGGGGGCATGCCCCGGGTGAGCTTTACAGGTGGAATTATGGTGACGACATAGGAGTCCCCAAGGAGAGCTTGTCCAGAGTGAGAGGGCCAGAAGGGGAATGTGGTCAGTTTGAGGGATGGCACCCAAAATGCCTGAAAATCAACCTCAGCAACTCATCAGTTTAACAGTGCCTCACTACACGTGGTGTGATAGAAAGGTCAGTGTTAGGAAGCTTGGGTTAGTTCCAACTCAGCTACAAACTGACAATAACTCTGAGCAAGTCATTTAACCTCTCTGTGGTACAGTTTCTTCATCTGTAAGTTGAGGTATTTCAGCTAGTTTGACACTTTCCAATACAATGGCCGCCAGCCACATATGGCTATTGATCACTTGAAATGTGTGTGGCTAGTGCGGCTGGGGAGAAACTGAATTTTAAATTGTATTTAACTTTAATGAATTCAAATTCTTATTTATTTATTTATTTATTTACTTTTTTACTTACTTAGAGGCAGGGTATCCCTTGTCACCCAGGCTGGAGTGCAGTGGCATGATCTCGGCTCACTGCAGCCTTGACTTCCTAGGCTCAGGTGATTCTCTCAACTTAGCCTCATGAGTACCCAGGACTATAGATGTGCATCACCACAGCTGGCTACTTTTTTGTACTGTTTTGTAGAGATGAGGTTTTGTCATGTTGCCCAAGCTGGTCTCAAACTTCTGGGGCCAAGCGATCCACCTGCCTTGGCCTCCCAAAATGCTGGGATTACAGGTGTAAGCCGCCGCACTGTCAAATTTAAATTTAAAAATGGGAAGAGCATAAAACATTTTTATTTTAAACAAAACGTAGTAACTTTGACAGGACTACATTTTACTTTAGCCGTTGAAAATTTAGTATCCTTACTGAGATGGGTTAGAAGTGTAAAACCGTATGTAAAGGACAGTGTGAAAGACACTATAAACTATCTCATTAATAAATTTTTGTATTGACTATATGTTTATGTGATAATATTTTAGATATGTTGGAGTAAATAAAATAATACTATTAAAATTAATTTCACCTGTTTCTTTCAAATGTTTTAAAAATGTGGCTACTAGAAAAATTCAAATTATTTATATGGCCCACATTGTATCCATATTGGATAGTGATAGACTAGGTGATCTCAATTGCATCTTCCAACAATAAAGCCTATTGTTCTAGGTAGCTAATGGGAAGCTTCAGCTCCGAGTGGCTTTGAGCATGGACTTTCAAAGTAGAGAGTATAAATTATACCCCCCTTGCCAGCTATGTGATTTTGGGCAAACTTCTTGACCTCACTGGGCCTCAGTTTTCTCATCTGAGGACTAGAAACACATCTTCTTCATAAGGTTGTTGTAAAGGATTAAATGAAATAGCATGTGCAAGGCACCAAGCACAGTACCTGCGACCATGTTGAAATAAGTTCTCCCCAACTTTCTCATTTCTCTGATTGAGAAATACCCATGAGGACCAAAAGAGGAAACAAGGGTTAGGAGGGTTTTAGGAAGCACGAGTTCTTTCGTGGTGGTGCATGCCTGTAATCCCAGCTACTTGGGAGGCTGAGGCAGGAGAATTGCTTGAACCTGGGAGGCAGAGATTGTAGTGAGCCGAGATCACACCATTGCACTCCAGCCTGGGCAACAAAAGTGAAACTCCGTCTTAAAAAAAAAAAAAAAAGAGCCAGGGTGTACAGAGGTTTAGGAGGTCAAAGGAAATGCATGGCTTTGTCGACATGGATCAGCCATGTTCAGGTCTGATCCTTGACTTGATCCAGATGTCCACTTTCTAATCCTGCAGCTCATGTCTCTCCCTCCGTTCACTCTTCCCTTTTAGCCCTGACAGTCTTTCTGTTAGTTATATTCTAGGCCTTTATAGCTTGCTGGTCTCAAGATGTAGAATTGCTGAAAGATGTAATTCAGACTGTTTGGGAAAGAAGACAAGTTCCTCCCTCCTTCCTGGGTTTCACTGTGAACCATGGAGGTTTCTACGATACATGGTTCCAACTGCTGAAAATTTACTGTCCTTATTGAGATATGTTAGAAGTGTAAAATACAGACTGTATTTCAAAGACAGTATGAAAAAGCCAGCTTTTGTAGCAGGCACCAAGCTTGTTTTACTTTATACAGGCTCCCTAATTCCTCTCTGCCAGTTCAACCCTCAACTGATAAACCTGGCAGGATGAAAAATCAAAAGGGCAAGAGATAGAACATTTGTTTTAGGCATTGGGACAACTCCAAGTATTAAGAATAACAGATTTATTTCGTGCTGTTTCATTTAATCAAGTTTATTCATGGCAAATTTTATTTTTTATTATTTTTATTTTTTATTTTAATTTTTGTGGGTACATAATAGTTTTATGTATTTATGGGTTACATGAGATATTTTGATACAGGCATGCAATAATCATGTCAGGGTAAATGGGGTGTCCATCATCTCAAGTATTTATCCTTGTGTCACAAACAATCCAATTATACTCTTTTAGTTGTTTAAAAATTCGGGGAGTGGAGGGCAACTGGAGGGAGAGCATTAGGACAAATACCTAACGCACGCGGGGCTTAAAACCTAGGTGATGGGTTGATGGGTGCAGCAAACCACCATGGCACATGTATACCTACGTAACAAACCTGCACGTTCTGCACATGTATCCCAGAATGTAAAGTAAAATAAAATAATATAAAATCAAATAAAGGAATCATTAATGAAACCTACATTTGCAAAATAAGTCATAAATATTGAAAAGAAATAAAAAGTACAAAAAAATTATTTTTGTCTATAGTCACTCTGTTGTGCTATCAAATACTAGTCTTATTCATTCTTTTTGTTTTTTTGTACCCACTAACCATCCCACTTGCCTCCCTACACCTCCCCACAACCTGCCCCACTACTCTTCCCAGCCTCTGGTAACCATCCTTCTACTCTCTATCTCCATGAGTTGAATTGTTTTAATTTTTAACTTCCACAAATAAGTGAGAATATGTGAAGTTTGTCTTTCTGTACCTGGCTTAAATTTCACTTCACATAATGACCTCCAGTTCCATCCATGTTATTGCAAATGACTGGACCTCAATTTTTTTATGGCTGAATAGTACTCCATTGTGTATATGTACCACATTTAAAAAAATCAATTTGTTAGTTGATGGATTGCTTTCAAATCTCGGCTATTGCGAATAGTACTGCAATAAACATGGGAGTGTAGATATCTTTGGGATATCTTTTAATCTCTTCTCTTTTCTTTTCTTTTCTTTTCTTTTTGAGACAGAGTCTCGTTCTGTTGCCCAGGCTGGAGTATAGTGGCGTGATCTTGGCTCACTGCAACATCTGCCTCCCGGTTTCAAGCAATTCTTCTGCCTCAGCCTCCTGAGTAGCTTGGATTACAGGCCTACACCACCGTGCCCAGATAATTTTTGTATTTTTAGTAGAGATGGGGTTTCACCATGTTGGCTAGGCTGGTCTCCAACTCCTGACCTCAGGTGATCCACCCTCCTCAGCCTCCCAAAGTGCTGGGATTACAGGCGTGAGCCACCTCGCCTAGCCTGATTTTTTTCTTTTGAGTATATGCCTACCTCTATTTTCAGTTTTTTGAGGCACTTCCAAACTGTTCTCCATAGTGATTGTACTAATTTACATTCCCACTAACAGTGTACAAGGGTTCCCTTTTCTCCCTATTCCTGTCAGCATTTGTTATTGCTTGACTTTGGGATAAAAGCCATTTTAACTGCGGTGAGATGATATGTCATTGTAGTTTTGATTTGCATTTCTCTGATGATCAGTGACGACACCTTTTCATATGCTTGTTTGCCATTTGTATGTCTTCCTTTGAGAAATGTCTACCCAGATCTTTTGCCCATTTAAAAAATTGGATTATTATATTTTTTCCTATAGAGTTGTTTGAGCTCCTTTTATATTCTGATTATTAACCCCTTGTCAGATGGGTAGTTTGCAATTATTTTCTACCACTCTGTGGTTTGTCTCTTCACTTTGTTGATTCTTTCCTTTGTTATACAGAAGGTTTTTAATCTGATGTGATCCTATGTGTCCACATTTGCTTTGATTGCCTGTGCTTATGAGGCATTACTCAAGGAATCTTTGCCTACTCCAATGTCCCGGAGACTTAATGTTTTTTTTTACTGGTTTCATAGTTTGAGGTCTTAAATTTAAGTCTTTAATCCATTTTGATTTGATTTTTGTATAAGGCTAGAGATAACAGGTCTAGTTTCACTCTTTTGCATACGGATATCCAGTTTTCCCAGCACCATTTATTGAAGAGACTGTCGTTTCCCCAATGTATGCTCTTGGCAGCTTTGTCAAAAATGAATTCACTGTACATGTATGCATTTACCTCTGGGTTCTCTATTCTGTTCCGCTGATCTATGTGTCTGTTTTTATGCCAGTACCATGCTGTTTTGGTTACTATAGTTTTATAGTATAATTTAAAGTCAGATAAAGTGATTTCTCCCATTTTGTTCTTTTTGCTCAGGGTAGCTTTGGCTCTTCTGGGTCTTTTGTGGTTCCATATGAATTTTAGAAATTTTTTTCTATTTCTGTGAAGAATGTCATTGGTATTTTGATAGTCATTGCATTAAATCTGTAGATCGCTTTGAGTAGTATGGACATTTTAACATTATTGATGCTTCCAATCCATGGACATGTAATGTCTTTCCTTTTTTCTGTCTTCTTCAATTTCTTGCATTAATGTTTTATAGTTTTATTTTAGATATCATTCACTTCATTAGTTAATTCCTAGGTACTTAATTTTACTTGTAGCTATTGTAAATGGGATTTTTAAAATTTCTTTTTCAGATTGTTCACTGTTAGCATATAGAAATGCTACTGATGTTTGTATGTTGAATTTGTATCCTGCAACTTTACTGAGTTTGTTTATCGGTTCTTATAGTTTTCTTGATGGCATCTTTAGTATTTCCCAAATGTAAGATCATATCTGAAAACTAGGATAATTTGACTTCTTCCTATCCAATTTGGATGCTCTTTATTTCTTTCTCTTGTCTGATTGCTCAATCTAGGACTCAGTATTATGTTGAATAACAGTGGTGTAAGTGGGCATCCTTGTTGTTTTCCAGATCTTAGAGAAAAGGCTTTCAGTTTTTCCCCATTCAGTATGATACTAACTGTGGGTCTGTTGTATACGGTTTTATTATGTTGAGGTATGTTCCTTCTGTAACCAGTTTTGTGAGGTTTTTGTTATGAAGGGCTGTTGAATTTTATCAAGTGCTTTTTCAGCATCAATTGAAATGATCATATAGTTTTGTCTTTCATTCTGTTGATATGATGTATTACATTAATTGATTTGCATATGTTGAACTATCTTTGCATCCTTAGGCTAAATCTCACTTGGTCATGATGAATGATGAGTGATTGAGTTAGTGAATATTGATGAGTTATTGAATGATGAGTTATCGAATATTGAGTTTGATTTGCTAGTATTTGAGAATTTTTGCATCAATATTCATCAGAAATATTGGTGTATAGTTTTCTTTTTTTGATGCGTCTTCATCTAGTTTTGGTATCAGGATAGTACTGGCCTCACAGAATGAATTTGGAAGTATTCCCTCTTTTCTTTGTGTTTTTGAATAGTTTGAGTAGGATTGCTATAGTTTTTTTTTTAATTTGTTTGTTTATTTGTTTGTTTGAGACAGGATGTCACTCTGTCACCCAGGCTGGAGTACAGTGGTGCAATCTTGGCTTACCACTGCCTCCACCTTGCCTCCCAGGCTCAAGTGATTCTCTAATAATATTTGCTTAATATATCTGGGTGCTCCAGTGTTTGGTGCATATATATTTATCAAATTGTTATAACCTCTTGCTGAATTGACCCCTTTATCATTATGTAGTGACCTTCTTGTTCTCTTCTTATAGTTTTTGTGTCGAAATCTATTTTTCTGATTTATCCAATTTATTTGTCTGACTCCTGCTCTTTTTTTGGTTTCCATTTGCATGGAATATTTTTTTCCATCCCTTATTTTCAGTTTACTGTGTATTCTTGGATAAGTTACTTTCTGAGCCTCAATTTCCTCATCTGATAGTTGGCATCTATTAGGGTCTATCTTACAGGACTGTTTTAAGGATTAAATGAGACAATGCACAGTGCCTGGGGCATGATAAGATATGGTAATGAGGAAATAATTACTCAGGCCAGATACAGTGGCTCATGCCTATAATTCCAACACTTTGGGAGGCTATGGTGGGAGGATCGCTTGAGCCCAGGAGTTTAACACCAGCCTGGGCAATATAGTGACACCCTGTCTCTCCAAAAAATGAAAGAAAGAAAGAAAATATTAGCCCAATCTTGTGGTCACATGACCGTAGTCCCAGCTACTCAGGAGGCTGAGATGGGAGGATTGCTTGAGCCTGGGAGGTTGAGGCTGCAGTAAGCCATGATTGTGCTACTGAGCTCCAGCTTGGGCAAAAAAGTGAGAACTTATTTCAGAATAACTAAAAAATGGCAGTTATTATTGTTGTTATATTTATTCAGAATTGTTATTCAATTATTATTATGTAATAATCAAGTAAAATTATGCTTTTTCTGTAGCATCTTTTTATCTCTTCTCTGATTTCTTTTTTAAAACAAATTTAAAAACATATTATAATATTAAAAAACAGAGACCAGGTCTCCCTATGTTACACAGGATGTCCTCAAACTCCTGGACTCAAGCAATCCTTCCGCCACAGCTTTCCAAAGTGCTGCGGTTACAGGCGTGAGCCACTGTGCCTGGTCTTGCATTATTTCTGTTAGGGTTATTTATTTATTTGTTATCTGTGTAATTTATTTACTTTGATGTTTAAAGCAAAGAATTATAACTCAGTGAAGGATATATCCTCACATGTAACTTGCAACTCTAAATATGACCTTATCTAAGAGGGTATTAGTTTCAATTATGCTGCCCCTATGGGTCATTGCGTCATTGAAGTGAGACTCTTCTGTGTGTCCCATAAAAGTGCACTAAGGCAACTGAAGTCATTTGATGTCCTCAGCCCCCTTGGCAAGCACAGAGGTGCTCAAAAGACTGATGAATTTGGCACTAAGATTTTTCTTCCACAAGACGGAGAAATCACCAAATGGATTTTTTTTTTTTTTTTAAGCAAACTAAATATTTAGCCACCTTTTGGTTTCACTTTTTTTCTTTTTCTTTTTTACTAGTCACTGACTTGAAGCTCATGGTTTTACTCTTTAACAGCAGCCAGTCAACTGCAGGTTCCTGGGACAAAAAGCAAAAGGAATAATGATCCCTTGTAGATTCCTGAGTCACCTGTTTTGTGGGCTGCGCTGTGTCTGCGGTCAGCACCACACCGGCTACCTCACTATTGCTCAGGGTTTGTGCTTTGGGAGCTAGCCTGGAAGCTAAGAACTCTCACTTTCATCTGGTATTAATTTCTTTTCTTTTCTTTTCTTGCTTGCTTGCTTGCTTGCTTTTTTTTTGAGACGGAGTTTCACTCTCGTCACCCAGGCTAGAGTGCAGTGGCGCGATCTCGGCTCACTGCAACCTCTGTCTCCTGGGTTCAAGCGATTCTCCTGCCTCAGCCTCCTGAGTAGCTGGGATCAGAGGCTCCTGCCACCACGCCTGGCTACTTTTTTGTATGTTTAGTAGAGACAGAGTTTCACCATGTTGGGCAGGCTGGCCTCGAACTTCTGACCTCTGGTGATCCTCCCACCTTGGCCTCCCGAAGTGCTGGGATTACAGGCGTGAGGCACCATGCCCATCCTGGTATTAACTACTTTCTAAAGGCGCTTCCTGTTGCACAAGAATGCTGCATGCAGGAATTCCTGTAGACACCTGAACCCTGGGCCTGCTGCTCCCTTAATTTGAGGGAAGCTATGGATGTCGAGCAGAATAGAGCTATTTCATTACTTGACCAGGTTTCCATGACTTTTTGCACATACCTTCATTCCTGCACCTGTCCCACGTAATTATCCCTTTATAGCTCTTTCACCAGCAGGAATATAAATGTCATGGCAGGGCCACCATGTTGCAAATTCCCAGGGTCCATCATGCAGTTAGTAGCTTGTGTGAATGGTACTTCATGGAGGTGGCAATGCACAACCTGAGCAGCCCTCTGCAGTAAGTCCAACTGTGGATGGGGCAAAATGAGTGGTTAGCAGAACTGGCCTTGTACATCTTTTATTCTGGCATTGGGTACATGATAGGCACTCAAGAAATATTTTTAAATGAATGACACTGGTCTTCCCATTTATTTTGAGTTGATTTGACCCATCTTAATCAGTGGATCTTTTCAACTAGTCAATTGTCCTACCCTTCCACTCAGGAAGGTGTTTCAGTTTTAACAGATTTTTGTTATTGGTGTTTTTTGCACATTCAGCAAAACCTCTGGAAAGAAGAGTTCATATCAGCCCCTCATGCGGAGGGAGCTGTGAGTATTCAGGCTGCTTGGTGCTGCTGCGGTCTTTCCAGCAGAGGTGGCTGGTCCTAGAGTGGTGGTTTGGTCCATTCTTGACCTATGATGATGTTGGGAAATAACTCAGTGATGTGGTGTCATTTTTTTTTATCTCATAGATGTGGCTTTGGAGAAGAGATTAAGTTTATATCTTCAGAACATAGCATCAATGAGTTTGGGTCATAGCTGCAGCCAACTCAACCAGAAACAGATACACAGTATGCAACAAAGTGGGAATAAATTCAACCCATTTTCGTAATTTGGAATATAGAGCCTGAGGGGTGAAGTTGTGGGTGGCTTATCTGTCCTGGGTTCTTCCTATTTCCTGAATTTATACTTCAGTGAAGGGAAATTTTGCTAAGAACGTTAATGTGCCAGAATGGGAAAGCCCCCTAATTAGGCCCTCACCTCTGAATTGTTCCAGTTCAGGTGGACAAGTAGTTTTTGAGCACTCACTATGTGTCAGGCTCAGGGTGACCTTTGTGATTTCCACTTCCTTCTGATCTTTTCACCTAAGGCTGTGGGACTTGTGTTCTGGGAGAAAATTAGAAGCTACATCATCCTTATGGTTCTGAAAAAGTTGAGCTCCCCAGACTTGGGTTCTCGTGATCTGCTTCTCAAGTGTTAAAGAGGAACATAAAGCCATGTAGAAAATCCTTTTCTCTTGACAAAGCCTGGCTTTCAAATTCTATTGTGTGCTGCAGTCACTAAAATTATACATTTCGATGTCAGAGACTGAATGTTGACATCCTTATTGTAAAAATCCTATCCCCACTTCTGGCTTAGCTGCCCCAGAGAGCTCTGTGTCTCGGCCTGACTAGAGAGAAGACCACACAGTTAGAGATGCAAAACAGGAAATGCCATTAACCCATTAACATATTTCAGGGTGAATATTTCTTTGCATTTGGCACTTTGCAATCTAGTCCAGGCTTAAGATTTGTAGGATTTCTTTTGCTGTTTCCCTTTTTTTGCTTGTCAGGGAAACAAGGTATAAATATTTCAACTTAGACGAACCAGATGGGGTAACCCACGAAGTTGTTGATTGTTTTTGCCCACCTGGCTGCAAAGCGAGGCAAGTAATCATGTGCTCTGGAAGTAGTCATGGTGTAGTATGTCCTTACAGAGAGAACTGATTCCTTGCTGCCAGAATGTTAATGGCAATGTGATCACTTAACTTTGCCAATATTGATAGTTTGCTTCAATTTATGATTGATTCATAATTATAATTCATTATGATTAACAGTTCATATTCAGTTAGAAGATAGGCTTTAATTCATGATTAATAGCTGGCACATAGAGCAAATTTGATTTTCTAGCCTATTTGCCCTTTCCTGGATCATTTAAAGTGGGTAAGTTGATGGGTACTTCACTCATGACCATCTTTATGAGTATGCGAATGGGTCAGTTTTTCTGCAAAAGAAGGCAGAAAATAAGAATAATTACTTTCATATTTTGGTGAAACTTCTTTCTTTTACCTAAATGGCAGAAATTCACTCTTTCAGAGACAAATGAAAGAAACCCAACTCAGTCTGGCTTCAGCAGAAAGTGAATTTACTGACTCTTGTAACAGGGAAGTGTATCCAGGAGTGGATTGGCTTCAGGCAGAGCTGGATCCAGAAGTTCAAACATTGCCATTTGGGCAACTTTTCTCTCTCTACCTTTTTCCCTCTCCTTGTCTGTCTTACAGACAAGTTCCTTCCATGTGGTAGGTAAGATGGGTGACAATATCTCAGAATAAAATTCTCTAGCTGAACAGCCCTGGTGAAAACAGAATATTTGTCTTCCAGCATCCTTACACTACTCTCAGAGAAAACTCATTTGCTCCACTTGGGTCGTGTGTTCATTCTGGAAGTACTCCCACACTGGGAACATGGTGTATGTGAACTGGATGATCTGGGTGAAATACTCCTCCCTCTGGGAGGGTGGCCGGATACCACAATTGAGAGGTCCCTAAGGACACACATGGTCAAGGAGTAGTTTTTCCAAAGGAATCAGAAGAAAAGGGGTGGGAAGCGGGATGAGCAGACAAAAGTTGTAGTTACCACAGTCTTGCAAATGGTCTCTCAAAATATCTCCCTTCCTCTCATTCTACCAGATACTGCTTTTTCTTCTGGAACTGTCTGGGTCTCTCCAGCTTCAGGAAGCTTATTTCTGTCCTGTCTCTCCTTCACTGTCTTCTGGCACTCATGGGCCATGCCACCAATTAAAATAATACATGCTGCTCTGTATTCTTTTGAATTAATAAAAAAATTTTATTTTATTTTATTTTGAGACGGGGTTTTGCTCTTGTTGCCCAGGCAATGGCGTGATCTCGGCTCACTGCAACCTCCACCTCCTGGGTTCAAGCGATTCTCCTGCCTCAACCTCCCGAGTAGCTGGGATTACAGACATGCACTATCACACCCGGCTAATTTTGTATTTTTAGTAGAGACGAGGTTTCGCCATGTTGGCCAGGCTGGTCTCGAACTCCTGACCTCAAGTGATCCACCCGCCTCGGCCTCCCAAAGTGCTGGGATTACAGGCATGGGCCACCTCACTCGGCCGAATAAAAATATTTTAAATTTTATAAATGATTTGATGATGCAGCTGACTACAAAAATGACAAAGTTAATAAAAATAAAATCATATTGTATAAAAGCAGGCATTGCCCACTACCCTGCATAGAGTGGGCATTTAATAATATTTATGATTTGATTTAATGTTTATGAAAGATAGTCAGTGACTGTGGGGCATGGATCTTGTACTCTCTGAATGCCCTAGCGGGCCTGGAGCAGTGGCCAGTCTGCGAGGCTTATGTGCTGAATGTGTCGAGGATAATCCAGAGGCCTGCTGCCTGTGTACTCTCTGGTCTGGCAAAACTTTTCTGATGCTCATACAATGTAGTTCCAGTTAGAATTTACTGAAACTGTGTGTGGTGGGGATACAAAGAAGAAAATCTCCATGTTTCTAGCCTTTTACCAACCAATGCTATCTAAAGAAGATCCCGTCTCTGCAGTGCTAAGCCTAGGACACCTTGTCGTGCTGACTGGTGTAAGAGATAAACATAAGGTTTGGAAAAAGCAGGGGATTTAAACAGAATTACATAAGAAACGGCATTGCTCAACTGGAGAGGAGCCATTCAGGGATGCAGGGCTGAACTATTTTGTTGAGGTCAGTAGAGAAGAGACAGAAGAGAAATTGAGAGTACCAAGGGTACTATGTGAGATTGCAGGGAAACAGAGATATAAAAAGAATTTTCAGGGCACATGCTTCAGATTACATACTATAATGTCCTCCCTCACCTCACTCCAGTTCTGCTGGTATTTCAGCTGAATCAATTAGAACCCATTTGTTAAAAGTCACCGAAAAGACATCTTTATAGCAAAAAACAAAACAAACAAAAAAACGGTATTTCTAGCTCCTGTAAATAAAATAGTATCACGTAGTTTGATTAGCTTGATTTAGGTACAGTTTCATCTAGGATCTCAAGCAATATGGTCAGAATTTCATTTCTGTTCAGCTTTTGACTCTACCTTCTATCATGTTGGTTTCATTCTTTGCTACCACGAGAAGGTCCCAGGTGTTCAGAGCTTTAATCTCAGTTTCTAGTCTTGTGGAAAAAGAAAGCTTGTCTCTCTTCCAACAACCCCAAAAAACGTTCCTCAATGGCTCATTGGCTCTATATTCATTCACATGCCCAGCCCTGAATCACAAATGAGGGTAAGGGGATGTGCTGCTCTGATAGGCTATGCCTGAGTCATATGCTTCATCCTGGAGATAGAGATGTAAGGCAAGAATGGAGACGGAAGGAAGGCAGGCTGGTGTCAGAAGAAAGTTGGCAAGAGTAGGAGGGAAAGTATAAGAAGGCCAGTTAAAACAGAACATATTGAGAGCCTCTAATAAAAGTTTGAGTTTATTGTTTCAGCCTTTTTTTTTTTTTTTTTTTAAGACAAAGTCTCACTCTGTTGCCCAGGCTGGAGTGCAGTGGCGTGGTCTTGGCTCACTGCAACCTCCACCTCCCAGGTTCAAGCGATTCTCCTGCCTCAGCCTCCCAAATAGCTGGGATTACAGGTGCACACCACCACACCCAGCTAATCTTTGTATTTTTAGTAGAGAAGGAGGTTTCACCATGTTGGCCAGGCTGATCTGGAACTCCTGGCCTCAAAGGATGCATCTGCCTCAGCCTCCCAAAGTGCTGGGTTTACAGGTGTGAGTCACTACATCTGGCCTGTTTCAGCCTTTTGAAGTTGGATTTGTTTACTTTTTTATGTGACACTATATTGAGAGCTAAGAAAACGTAAATTTATCCTGGTCACCAATACCTGTATTTGTTGTGTGTTCTTGACTTTCCAAAGCTCTTCCGCAAATCCTTATAATAATCCAATGAACTTAGTGACTTATCTCATTTACAGGTGAGGGAGCTAAGGTACAGAGAGGGTAAATAGCTACCCCCATATGGCCCAGGCAGTAACAGGAGGATGCTGCCTTCAAACCCAGGCTGTCAGTCCTTGCATTTTCCACTCTGTCCTGGGAGAGAGAAGGAATGCACAAATTGTGTCCGGAATTGGTGGGTTCTGGGTCTCACTGACTTTAAGAATGAAGCCGCAGACCCTCGTGTTACAGCTCTTAAGGTGGCGCGTCCGGAGTTTGTTCCTTCTGATGTTCGGATGTGTTCGGAGTATCTTCCCTTCTGGTGGGTTCGTGGTCTCGCTGGCTCAGGAGTGAAGCTGCAGACCTTCGTGGTGAGCGTTACAGCTCTTAAAGCGGCGCGTCTGGAGGTTCGTTCCTCCCGGTGGGCTGTTGGGCTGGTGGTCTCGGTGGCTTCAGGAGTGAAGCTGCAGACTTTCGCCGTGAGTGTTACAGCTCATAAAAGCAGTGTGGACCCAAAGAGTGAGCAGCAGCAAGATTTATTGCAAAGAGCAAAAGAACAAAGCTTCCACAGTGTAGAATGGGACCCAATCGGGTTACCACTGCTGGCTCAGGCGCCTGCTTTTATTCTCTTATTTGGCCCCACCCACATCCTGCTGATTGGTAGAGCCAAGTGGTCTGTTTTGACAGGGTGTTGATTGGTGCGTTTACAATCCCTGAGCTAGATACAAAGGTTCTCCACCTCCCCATCAGATTAGTTAGATAAGGAGTATGGACACAAAGGTTCTCCAAGGCCCCACCAGAGCAGCTAGATACAGAGTGTCGATTGGTGCACTCACAAACCCTGAGCTAGACACAGGGTACTGATTGGTGTGTTTACAAACCTTGAGCTGGATACAGAGTGCTGATTGGTTATTTACAATCCCTGAGCTAGACACAAAGGTTCTCCAAGGCCCTACCAGAGCAGCTAGATACAGAGTGTTGATTGGTGCACTCACAAACCCTGAGCTAGACACACAGTGCTGATTGGTGTGTTTACAATCCCTGAGCTAGCCATAAATGTTCTCCAAGGCCTCACCAGAGCAGCTAGATACAGAGTGTCAATTGGTGCACTCACAAACCCTGAGCTAGACACAGGGTGCTGATTGGTGTGTTTACAATCCCTGAGCTAGACATAAAGACTCTCTACTCCCCACCAGACTCAGAAGCCCAGCTGGCTTCACTCAGTGGATCCCACACGAGGGCTGCAGGTGGAGCTGCCTGCCGGTCCGGCGCCGTGCGCTAGCACTCCTCAGCCCTTGGGCGGTCGATGGGACTGGGCGCCGTGGAGCAGGGGGCGGCATTGGTCGGGGAGGCTGGAGCTGCACAGGAACCCACGGAGGGGGGGAAAGGCTCAGGCATGGCAGGCTGCAGTCCCGAGGCCTGCCCCGCGGGAAGGCAGCTAAGGCCCAGCGAGAAATCGAGCGCAGCGCCGGTGGGCTGGCACTGCTGGGGGACCCAGTACACCCTCCGCAGCCGCTGGCCCGGGTGCTAAGCCCCTCACTGCCCCGGGCCGGCAGGGCCGGCCGGCCGCTCCGAGTGCGGGGCCTACCAAGCCCACGCCCACCCAGAACTCCGGCTGGCCCGCAAGCGCTGCGCGCAGCCCCGGTTCCCACTGGCGCCTCTCTCCCCACACCTCCCTGAAAGCTGAGGGAGTGGGCTCCGGCCTTGGCCAGCCCAGAAAGGGGTTCCCACAGTGCAGCGGTGGGCCGAAGGGCTCCTCAAGTGCTGCCAAAGTGGGAGCCCAGGCAGAGGAGACGCCGAGAGCAAGCGAGGACTCTGAGGACTGACTGCCAGCACGCTGTCACCTCTCAAAATGAGGCGGTTCCAGTGTGGATAGGAGGTGAGCAAAGATTCCAGAGGTAGGAGGAGTCCTCAACAGACTGCAGTGACTAAGACTGTGGGTGGAGCTGGTGGTGGTGAAGGCGACCTATGTGAGTCAGCTTCCAGCTTGGGAGACTGATGAGGTGGATGCTGCTGTCGTTAATTAAGATAGAAAACACCAAGCTCCTCAAGGATCCTGGTTCCTTGCTGCTGGGCGTTTGGACCCAGGGCTTGGTCTTGGTGCTTGCGTGGCCTGAGTTTCTGCGCATAGTCAGCTGTCTCGGTTTCCGCTCCTTAGTCCCAGCACCCCAGTGCTGCCTTGAGGACTGGTCCAATGGTTGGGCTTTGGTGTCCTAACTCAAATCCTGCAATCCCCTTCTTCCTGGCTTTCTGACATGTTGGTCAGGGCTGTTCCTCAAATGGATAAATATTTCTCAGCGGATGAGCTATCATCCGGACTCCTGATTATTGGTCCTGGCTTGGATGTGCCAGAGCATTGCTTTCCTTGGCTGCCTGCATGGGGACGAGCCACAGGGCTTGCCTTCTCCAAGGCTCCTAGACCCTGATTCCCTGGCTTGATGGCTTTGCCGTGGTTACCAGGTCTACTCTTGTTCCCCTTGCTGACCAAACCTTTTCCCACCTTTGAGCACTCCAGCCTGGGCGACCAAGCGAGACTTCATCTCAAAAAAAAAAAAAAAAGAAAAAAAGAAAACAAACAAACAAACAAAACTAATTGATTTAACAGCCGTTTATCAAAAAACCATGTCATTAAAGAATGAAGCCTTTGAAACTTCGGCTGGTCATCTGCAAAAGAGCTCATGTCATTGTTTTTGTGTCATATTCTTAAGTTCATCTGGGCCATTCTCCTAGTCACAGGCCCGTGTTTATTAGGAGAGAAACCCAAGAGTTTTGTGTCCTCAGCCTCTCAGGATTTCAGATTCATGGTTCTGATATTCTCAGCTCTGAAGCAACTGTATTTTCATCCAATTGAGTTCTAGTCATGAGCTCTTGTGAGTCCAGACTCATTAATCATAAAAGTGTCTGTGCTGGTGAGGGTGTCTGCCTCATCTTGCTCATGTGTAGATTTAATGAGGCACAGCATGAGGGTTACCTCAGCTCATTCTGTTCACTTTCAATTCATCCATGGTTTTATTCTGCACATCCCTAGCCCCACTGTGTTATCACAGATTTGAAATTCAAGGACATAATGTATTTTATAATTTTATGTAATACCATACCTGAGATAAAATTTTAATTGTGAAAAAATTAGTTATGTATTCAACAGCCATTTATAAACTGTGTATTATATTCCAGGCATTGTGCTAGAAGCTCAGGATAAGGATGAGTAAGAGAATGTCCTTGTCTTTGAGAAGCTGATAATCTAAAGGGCAATACAAGACAAAGGGGATGATTACAGTCCAATTTGATGAGGGCCATGGTACAGTGAAGTCTTGGTTTTTTTTTTCCTGAGATAAGATCTCACTCTGTCACCTAGGCTGAAGTGCAGTGGCACAATCACAGCTCACTGCAGCCTCGAACTCCTGGGCTTGAGCAATCCTCCCACCTCAGCCTGCTGAGTAGCTAGGACCACAGGCACACACTACCAGGCCCACTTAATTTTGGAGAGAAGTCTTGAACGATAAATACAAGCTGGTCAGACAAAGGTGAGAGGGATCAGAAAGAGAACAGCAAGAACAAAAGACAGGAAGGCATGGATGAGCACGGGACAGCAGGGAGTGATGTGAGATCAAATCAGAGAGGTATCTGTGCCACGTAAGGAACTTGAATTTTAACCTATAGAACAGCCTTTTCCAACACACACACACACACACACACACACGTATAGAGTATATGTGTGTGGTAAGAGCACTTAACTTGAGATCTACCGTCTATATAAATGTGTAAATGCACAATACAGTGTCAAGTACAGGCACAACATTATACAGCAGATCTCTAGGATTGATTCATCTTACACAACTGAGTCTTTATGCCCGTTGAACTGCAACCTCCATTTCCCCCTCCCCAGCCCCCGGCAACCACTGTTCTATTCTTTGTTTCTGGAAGTGTGACTATTTTCAATACCTCATTTAAGTGGAATCATGCAGTGTTTGTTCTTCTGTGACTGGCTCATCTCACTAAGCATAATATCCTCCAGGTTAATCCATGTTGTTGCATATTGCAGAATTTTCTTCTTTTTAAAGGCTGAATAATATTTCCTTGCATATATGCTCCCTGTTTTCTTTATCCATTCATTCATTGATGGACATTTAGGTTGTTTTCACATCTTGGCTATTGTGGATAGTGCTGCAATGAGCATGGGAGTGCCTCCTTGAAATTCCCTCTCTCTCTCTCTTTTTTTTTTTTTTTTTTTTTGAAACCGAGTCTCACTCTCTCGCCCAGGCTGGAGTGCAGAGGTACGATCTCAGCTCACTGGAACATCCACCTCCTGGGTTCCAGCGATTCACCTGCCTCAACCTCCCGAGTAGCTGGGATTACAGACATATACCACCATGCCTAGCTAGTTTTTTGGGTTTTTTTTTTTTTTTTGGTATTTTTATTAGAGACGGGGGTTTCACCATATTGGCCAGGCTGGTCTTGAACTCCTGACCTCAAGCGATCCACCTGCCTCGGCCTCCCAAAGTGCTGGAATTACAGGTGTGACCCACTGTGCCTGGTCATTCTCTTTGAGACTCTGATTTCAATTTTTTTGGAAAAATACCCAGAAGTGGGATTGCTAGATCATATAGAAGTTCTATTTTTAACTTTTAACAAAACCTCTGTACTGTTTTCCATAGTTGCTGCACCAATGTATAATCCCACTGACAGTGTACAAACATTTCATTTCCTCCACATCCTCGACCAACTTGTTATCTTTTGGTATTTGGATAGTCGCCATCCTAACAGGTGTGAGGTAACATCTTACTGTGGTTTCAACTTGCATTTCCCTAATGATTAGTCATGTTGAGCATCTTTTCATATGCCCGTTGGCTATTTGTTTGTCTTCTATGGAGAAATGCCCATTCAATTCCTTGCTCATTAAAAATAAATCAGGTTATTATTATTATTGGCTATTGAGTTGTATGAGTTCCTTATCCATTTTAGATGTTAACTCCTTATCAGATGTATGGTTTGAGAATATTTTTTCTCATTCCATAGGTTGCCTTTTCACTTAGTTGATTTTTTCTTTGTTGTGCAAAAGTTTTTTAGTTTGATGTAGTCCCACGTGTCTATTTTTGCCTTTTTTCCCATTGCATTCCTTTTCTTTTTTTTCTTTTTTGAGATGGAGTCTTGCTCTGTCACCAGGCTGGAGTACAGTGGCGCGATCTTGGCTCACTGCAACCTCCGCCTCCCAGGTTCAAGTGATTTTCCTGCCTCAGCCTCCCGAGTAGCTGAGACTGCAGGCGCGTGCCACCACGCCCAGCTAATTTTTGTATTTTTAGTAGAGATGGGGTTTCACCATGTTGGCCAGCATGGTCTCGATCTCTTGGCCATGTGATCCACCCGCCTCAGCCTCCCAAAGTGTTGTGATTACAGGCGTGAGCCACCATGCCCAGCCTGCTTTTATTTTTCTTTCCAACTTTTATTTTAGGTTCAAGGTGTATATGTGCAGGTTTGTTACATGGGTAAATTGCATGTCACAGGAGTTTGGTGTACATATAATTTTGTCACCCAGGTAATACCCAATAAGTAGTTTTTCAGTCCTCACCCTCATGCCACCCTCCACCCTCAAGTGGGCCTCTGTGTCTATTATTCCCTTTTTCCCTTCTTTGTATCTGTGTATACTCAGTGTTTAGCTCCCACTTATAAGTGAGAAGTATGGTACATAATATGTACCACATATTATCACTGATGGGTGTCTAGTTTGATTCTATGTCTTTGCTATTGTGAATAGTGCTGCAATGAAGATACATATGCATGTGTCTTTAGGGTAGAACAATTTATATACCCTTGGGCATATACCCAGTAGTGGGTCAAATGGTAGTTCTATTTTAAGTTCTTTGAGAAATCTCCAGACTGCTTTCCACAGTGGCTGAACTAATTTACATTCCCACCAGCAATGTATAAGCATTCCCTTTTCTCTGCAACCTTGCCAGCATTTGTTATTTTTTGGCTTAAAAAATTTTTTTTTAATTTTTTTAAACTTTAAGTTCTGGGACACATGTGCAGAACGTGCAGATTTGTTACATAGGTATACATGTGCCATGGTGGTTTGCTGCACCTATTAACCTGTCATCTAGGTTTTAAGCCCCACATGCATTAGGTGTTTGTCCTAATGCTCTCCCTCCCTTTGACCCCACCCCCTGGCAGGCCCCAATGTGTGATATTCCCCTCTCTGTGTCCATGTGTTCTCATTGTTCAACTTCCACGTATGAGTGAGAACATGAGGTGTTTGGTTTTCTGTTCCTGTGTTAGTTTGCTGAGAATGATGGTTTCCAGCTTCATCCATGTCCCTGCAAGGACATGATCTCATTCTTTTTTGTGGCTGCATAGTATTCCATGGTGTATATGTGCCACATTTTTTTTTATCCAGTCTATCATTGATGGGCATTTGGGTTGGTTCCAAGTCTTTGCTATTGTAAATAGTGCTGCAATAAACATACGTGTGCATGTGTCTTTATAGTAGAATGATTTATACTCCTTTGGGTATATGCCCAGTAATGGGATTGCTTGGTCAAATGGTATTTCTGGTTTTAGATTCTTGAGGAACTGCCACACTGTCTTCCATAATGGTTGAACTAATTTACACTCCCACCAAACAGTGTAAAAGCGTTCCTATTTCTCCATAGCCTTGCCAGCATCTATTGTTTCCTGACTTTTTAATAATTGCCATTTCTTTGCTTTTTAATAATAGCCTTTCTGACTGGTACGAGATGGTATCTGATTGTGGTTTTGATTTGCATTTCCGTAATGATTAGTAATATTGAGCACTTTTTCATATACTTGTTGGCCATGTGTATGTCTTCTTCTGAATGTCCTTTACCCATTTTTGTTTTTGCTTGTTGATTTGTTTAAGTTTCTTACAGATTCTGGATATTAGACCTTTGTTGGATGCATAGTTTGTAAATATTTTCTCCCATTCTGTAGGTTGTCTGTTTAATTGGTTGATAGTTTCTTTTTCTTTTTCTTTTCTTTATTTCTTTTTTTGTTTTTTTGAGACAGAGTTTTGCTCTTGTTGCCCAGGCTGGAGTGTAATGGCACGATCTCGGCTCACTGCAACCTCCACCTCCCAGGTTCAAGTGATTCTCCTGCCTCAGCCTCCCAAGTAGCCAGGATTACAGGTGCTTACCACCAAGCCTGGCTAATTTTTTGTATATTTAGTAGAGATGGGGTCTAGCCATGTTGGCCAGGCTTGCCTGGAACTCCTGACCTCAGGTGATTCGCACATCTTGGCCTCCCAAAGTGCTAGGATTACAGGCGTGAGCCACCATGCCTGGCCCTGATAGTTTCTTTTGCTGTGCAGAAGCTCTTTAGTTTAACTAGGTACCATTTGTAAATCTTTGTTTTTGTTGCAATTGCTTTTAGAGTCTTTGTCATGAAGTGTTTGGCTGAGCTGATGTCCCGAATGGTATTTCCTAGATTTTCTTCGAGGGTCTTTATAGTTTTAGGTTTTGCATTTAAGTCTTTAAATCATCTTGAATGGATATTTGTATATGGTGAAAGGGAAAGGTCCAGTTTCAATCTTCTGTGTATGGCTAGCCAGGTATCCCAGGAATATTTTTTTAATAGAAGTCCTTTCTCCATTGCTTGTTTTTGTCAGCTTTGTTGAAGATCAGATGGTTGTAGGTGTGTAGCTTTATTTCTGGGTTCTCTAACTTGTCCCACTGGTTTATGTGTCTGTCTTTGTACCAGTAATATGCTGTCTTAGTTACTGTACTCTTGTAGTATAGTTTGAAGTCAGGTAGTGTGATGCCTCTGGCTTTGTTCTTTTGCTTAGGATTCCTTTGGCTATTCTAGCTCTTTTTCTGGTTCAAATGAATTTTAGGATTTTTTTTCCTAATTCTGTAAAAAATGACATTGGTAGTTTGATAGGAATAGCTCTGAATCTGTAAATTGTTTTGGGCAGTAAGACCATTTTAACAATATTGATTATTCCTATCCATGAGCGTAGAATGTTATCCCATTTGTTTGTGTTGTCTCTGATATCTTTGAGGAGTGTTTTGTAATTCTTGTTGTACAGATCTTTCACCTCTCTAGTTAGCTGTATTCCTAGGTGTTTTATTCTTTTTGTGGTTGTTGGGAATGGGATTGCATTCTTGATTTGGCTTTCAGCTTGGGCATTGGTGTATAGAAATGCTGCTGATTTTTATACATTGATTTTGTATCTTGAAACTTTGATGAAGTTGTTTATTTGATCTAGGAGCCTTCGGGCAGAGACGGTTGGGTTTTCTAGGTATAGTATCATATCATCTGTGAAGAGAGAGAATTTGGCTTCCTGTCTTCTTATTTGGATGCCTTTTACTTCTTTCTCTTGCCTGATTGCTCTGGCTAAGACTTCCAGTACTATGTTGAATAAAAGTGGTGAGAGTGGGCATTCTTATCTTGTTCTGGTTCTCAAGGGGAATGGTCCCAGCTTTTGCTCTTTCAGTATGATGTTGGCTGTGGGTTTGTCATAGATAGCTCTTATTATTTTGAGGTATGTACCTTTGATGCCTAGTTTGTTGAAGGTTTTTGACATGAAGGGATGTTTACTTTTATCAAAAGCCTTTTCTGCATCTTTTGAGATGATCATGTGGTTTTTGTTTTTAGTATTGTTTATGTGATGAATTGCATTTATTGATTTGCATATGTTGAATAAAGCCTACTTGATCATGGTGCATTAGCCTTTTGATGTGCTGCCAGATTTGGTTTGCTAGTATTTTATTGAGGATTTTTACATTTATGGTCTGAATTAATTCAGGGTTATTGGTCTGAAGTTTTCTTTCTTTGTTGTTGTTGTGTCTCTGCCAAATTTTGGTATCAGAATCATGCTGGCTTTATCAAATGAGTACGAAAGGAGACCCTTCTCCTCAATATTTTGGAATAGTTTCAGTAGGATTGGTACCAGCTCTTCTTTGTATATCTGGTAGAATTCGGCTGTGAATTCATCTTGTCCAGGACTTTTTCTGGCTGGTAGGTTTTTTACTACTGATTCAATTTTGGAACTCATTATTGGTCTGTTCAGGTATTCAATTTCTTCCTGTTTCAACTTTGGGAGGTTGTATGTTTCCAGTAATTTATGCATTTCTTCTAGGTTTTCTAGTTTGTGTGCACAGAGATATTAAAAATATTCTCTGAGGGCTTTCTGTATTTCTGCAAGGTTGGTAATATCCCCTTTTTCATTTCTGATTGTGTTTACTTGGATCTTCTCCCACTTTTTTTATTAGTCTAGCTAGCAGTCTATCAATCTTACCTATTTTTCAAAGAACAAACTTTTGGTTTCAGTAATCTTTTGTATGTTTTTTCTCATCTCCATTTCATTCAGTTCAGCTCTGATTTTGGTTATTCTTTTCTTCTGCTACCTTTGGGTTGGTTTGCTTTTGTTTTTCAAGTTCCTCTAGGTGTGATGTTAGGTTGTTAGTTTGCGATCTTTCTAACTTTTTGATGTGGGCATTTAGTGTATATGGGCACTGCTATAGCAGTGTCTCAGAGATTTTGGTATGTTTTGTTTGTTTTCATTAGTTTCAAAAATTTTCTTGATTTCTTCCTTAATTTTATTGCTTACCCAAAAGTTATCCAGAAGCTGATTGTTAATCTCCATTTAATTGTTTGGTTTTGAGAGACGTCTTGGTATTGATTTCTATTTTTATTGCACCATGTTCCAATAATGTGGTTGGTATGATTTTGAGTTTTTTGAATTTGTTGAGAATTGCTCTATTGTCAAGTGTGTGGTCAATTTTAGAGTATGTGCTGTGTGCAGATGAGAAGAATATATATTCCATTTTTGCTGGGTGGAGTGTTCTGTAGATGTCTGTTAGTTCCATTTGGTCAAGTGTCAAGCTTAGGTCCCAAATATCTTTGTTAGGTATTCTATCTCAATGATCTGTCCAATACTGTCAGTGGGGTGTTGAAGTCTCCTACTATTTTGTGTTTATCTAATTCTCTTTGCAAGTCTCAAAGAACTTGTTTTATGAATCTTGGTACTCCAGTGTTGGGTGCATGTATATTTAGGATAGTCTTCCTGTTTAATTGAATCCTTTATCATTATGTAATGCCCTTCTTTCTCCTTTTTGATTGTTGCCAGTGTAAAATTGGTTTTATCTGAAATAAGAATAGCAACCCCTGGTCTTTTTTTGTTTTCTGTTTGCTTGTTAGATCTTTCGCTTTTCTTTGAGGCTATGGGTATCACCGAACGTTAGATGGGTCTCCTGAAGACAGCATACAACTGAGTTTTGCTTCTTTATCCAGCTTGCCACTCTGTGCCTTTTAAGTTGGGCATTTAACTCATTTACATTCAAGGTTAATATTGATATGTGTGGATTTTACCCTGTTATCATGTTGTTAGCTGATTTTTATGTAGACTTGATTATGTATTTGCTTTATACTGTTGATGGTCTATGTATTTGAGTGTATTTTTGTGGTGATTGGTAACAGTCTTTCATTTCCATGTTTAGCACTTCCTTAAGGACCTCCTATAAGTCAGGCTTGGTGGTAATGAAGTCCCTTAGCATTTGCTTGTCTGAAAAGGATTTTATTTTTCCTTCACTTATGAAGCTCAGTTTGGCTGGGTATAAAATTCTTGGTTGGAATTTCTTTTCTTTGAGGATATTGAGTATAGGCCCCAATCTCTTCTGTTTTGTAGGGTTTCTGCTGAAAGATCTGCTATTAACCTGATGGGATTCCCTTTGCAGGTTACTTGCCCCTTCTCTTTAGCTGCCTTTAGTATTTTTTTCCTTTGATTTGACCTTGGAAATTCTAACAACTATGTGTTGTGGGGATGGCCATCTTGTATATATCACAGGGGTTCTCTTAATTTCCAGACTTTGTATGTCAACCTCTCCAGCAAAGCTGGAGAAATTTTTGTGGACAATATCCTCAAATATGTCTTCCAAGTTGCTTGCTCTCTCTCCCTTTCTTTCAGAGATACCAATGACTCATAGATTTGGTCTCTTTACATACTCCCATATTTCACAGAAACTTCGTTAATTTTTTAAAATTTCTTTTCTTTATTTTTGTCTGGGACTGAATTAATTCAAAGAACCGGTCTTTGAGCTCTGAAATTCTTTCATTAGCTTGATCTATTCTGCTGTCAATACTTCTGATTGTGTTATGAAATTCTTGTGAATTTTTCAGCTGTTTTAGCTTGGTTGGGTTCTTTCTTAAAGTGGCTATTTTGTCTTTAATTTCTTGAATTGTTTTACTAGATTCCTTGGAACGGTTTTCAACTTTCTCCTAAATCTCAATGATCTTCATTGCCATCCAGATTCCGAAGTCTATGTTTGTTATTTCATCCATTTCCTTCTGGTTAAGTACCTTTGCTGGGTGGGTAGGGAGACCATTTGGAGATAAGGAGACACTCTGACTTTCGGAGTTGCCAGAGTTCTTGTGCTGGTTCTTTCTCATCTGTGTGGGCTGATGTTCCTTTAGCTGTGGTGTAAATTTGAGTATAATCGGCTGACTTTATTTCTGCATGTTTTCAGAGGGCTGAGGTTTTGTGTAGGGTCTTTATTTGTGACTGAATTCTTGTCCTTTGTGCAGGGTCTCTATTTATGGCAGACTTCTAGCCAGATATGTTAGCAAAATATTTTTGGTGTTGATGTTTGTGTTGTGATCTAGTAGACAGCATTTAACTGTAATGGCTGGTAAGTAGGCTCCTGCTCAGCCATGTGGATCCTTGGTATTTCCTTGTGTTTGCAGCTGTGCCCCATCTCAGCTCTCTGAGAGTGTGGGCTCTTCTCCCACATGAGTGCTGGCTGCAGATCTCGGCTTGGCTTTCCTGGGCTGCACACAATAACCCTGGAGTGAGCTTAGGCTTTATGTTCCCTCCCCAGCTTGGGGGCAGCCGGGGAAGGGACCTTGGCAGTGGCAATGGTAGAGGGCCTTTCACTTGTGTCTTGGGGCTCCACCCCAAAGAAACACAGAAGGGCTGCCAATTGGAGCAATCAGCCCTGGGTGGGTCAGCTGAATTTAAGGCCCAAGCTGGGGGCCTTACCTGGTGATGAGCAGGGTGGGTGGGGAGCTCAATGGGGTGAAGACTGGCATCTTTTCTGCAGGGCTGCTGTGATGTGCTGGAGGTGTAAATAAAGCACTCAGGGTCTTTGTTTCATTTCTAGTCCAAGGGCAGCAAAGGTAGTACCACTGCAGTGGCAGTGGCAGAGGAGCTTTCAGTGGCTTCTGGGAGCTCCACCTCAAAGGAACATAGAGCCACTGCCCATGGGATTTTTCAGCCAGAGGTCGAGTGGTTGTGTTGTTGGCCTGAACCAGAGGCCCTGCCTGGTGAAGGGCAGAGATTTGTGGCTCAGAGGGAAGGGAGACTGGGCTCCACTATGTGTGGCAACTGTGGTGTGCTGGAGACAGAAGCAAGAAACTCAGGTTCTTTGTTCCTTTCCTAGTCTGAGGGCAGCAAGGGCAGTGCTGCTGGATGGCAGAGGCAGAGGGGTTATCAGTTCCACCCTGGGGAAACAGAGCTGCTGTCAGTGAGGATGTTCAGCCAGCGGGTGGGGTGGCTGCTCTGTGCGCCTGAGCCGGCAGCCCTGTCTGGTAAAGAGCAGGGGTCAGGGGCTCACAGGGAAGAGAGACTGGGCTTTTCTCTGTATGGTGGCTGTGATGTGCTGGAGGTGCAGCAGAGCAACCAGGCCCTTTCTTCCTTCCCTAGACCTAGGGCAGTAAGGGCGGTACCACTGCAGCTGCAATGACAGAGGGTCTGTGGGTTGTCTCTGGAATTTCCTCCCCAGAGACATGCAGAGCAGCCACTGACAGAAGTGTTCAGGTGGGGCATGGTGGTTGTCCTGGGGGACCAAGTCGAGAGGCCCTGCCCAGTGAGGGATAACAAGGGCAGGGACCTACTTGGAAAATAGTTTGGCCACTTTTTGATATGGCAGCTGTGCTGTGCTGTGCTGTGCTAGAGGTCCGTGGTAGTCCTTAAGCTCTTGGCTCTGTCCCAGACCTCAGGGCAGCAGGGGGCAGGAGGTGCCAAGTAGTAAAAATGGCAGGCCTGCCTGTTACCTTTGGGAGCTTCATCCCAGGGAAACGCAGTGCTGCTACCAGCTTGAGAGCTCAGGTGGAGGGGGGGTGACTATTCTGGGGGCCCAGGTCAGGAGGCGCTGCCCAGTGAAGAGTAAGCAGCAGGAGTAGAGACCTGCATGGAAAACTGTCTGGCTGCTTTTCAGCAGCTGCACTGTGCTGGAGGCCCATGGTAGTCTTTAAGCTCTTTGCTTTCTCCTGATCCTGAGAGCAGCATGGGCAAAAATGGCAGGCCTGCTTGTTATCTCCGGGATAGTTTTGCTTTTGTTGCCTGTGCTTTTGGTTTCATATTTAATAAATCATTGCCAAGACCAATGTCATAAAACTTTACCTCTGTTTTCCTTTATGGACTTTACAGTTTCAGGTCTTATGTTTAAATATTTAACCCGTTTTGAGTTAATTTTTGTATATAGTATGACAAGGGTCAAATCTCATATTTTTCCATGTGGATAACCAGTTTTGTCACCATCATTTGTTAAAAAGCCTCCTTTCCTCATTGAATATTCTTGGCACCCTTACTGATGATCAGTTGACCATATATATGTGGACATATTTGTAGGCTCTTAGATCTGTTTTATTGGTCTATATGTCTGTTTTTATGCCAGTACAATACTGTATTAATTACTCTAGCATTGTAATATTTTTTCAAATAGAAAAATGTGATGTCTCCAGCTTTTTTCTTCTTGCTTAAGATTGCTTTGCTTATTTAGGGTCTTTTGTGGTTCTATATAATTTTTAGGATTTAAAAAAGTATGTAAAAAATGCCATTGGGAGTTTGATAGGAATTACATTGAATCTATAGGTCACTTTAGGTAATATGAACATTTTAACAATATTGTCTTCCCATCTATGAACATGGACTAGCTTTCCAATGATTTTTTTCATTAATGTCTTCATCAGTATTTTGTAGAAGTCTTTTAGAAGTATATATCTATTTTTTTGATGCTATTGTAAATGGAGTAGTTTTCTTAATTTCCTTTTCAGATAGTTTGCTGTTACTGAATAGAAATCCAACTGACTTTTGTATGTTGATTTTGTATCTTGCAACTTTATTGAATTTGTTCTTAGTTCTAACAATTTTTTGGTGGAGTTTCTAGAATTTTCTATGTGTAAGATCATGTCATCTACAAACAAACAGAAACATTTAATCACCGCCCGCCCCCCGACCCTGCCACTCCACCAATCTTGATGACTTTTCTTTCTCTTGCCTAATTGCTCTGGCTAGGACTTTTAGTATCATGTTGAATAGAATTGGAAATAATGGTCTTCCTTGTTTTTTCTTGATCTTAGAGGAAAAGCTTGCAGTTTTACACTGTTAAGTATGATGTTAGTTGTGGGGCCTTCCTTTATTATTCTGAGGTAAATTCCTTCTATACCTAGTTTGTTGGGAGTTCAAGTTAGCATAAGGAAGGAAATAAAAAAGATTAAAGAAGAAATAAACAAAACAGAGAGTAGAAAAACAATAGAAAAAATCAGCAAAATTAAGTGTTTATTTTAAAAAAGTGAGACAAAATAGATAAATCCTTAGCTAGACAAAGAAAGAGAGATGACTCAAAATGAGAAATGAAAGAGGGAACATTATATCTGATGCCACAGAAATAAAAAGGATCAAAAGAGACTATTAGGAACAATTATATGCCAGCAAATTGGATAACCTAGAAGAAATGGATAAATTCCTAGAAGCCTACAACCTACTAAGGCTGAATTATGAAGAAATAAAAAACCTAAACAGATCAATAGTAAATAAGGAAATTGAATCAATGATCAAAACCCTTCCAGCAAAAAAAAGCCAAGACCCAGATGGTTCACTATTAAATGTTACCAAACATTAAAAGAATAATTAACACCCATCATTCTTAAACTATTCCAAAAGAACTGAAGAAGAGGAGGAAACACTTCAAAGCTAATTTTATGAGGCTAGCATTACCCTGACACCAAAGCCAGACAAACACCCTATGAGAAAAGAAAACTACAGGCCAATATCCTCTATGACACAGATGTAAAAATCTTCAGCAAAATTCTAGAAAACCATATTTAACAGTTCATTAAAAAGATCGTACAAAATGACTGAGTGGGATTTATTCCTGGGATGCAAGGATAGTTCAATATATGCAAATCAATTAATATGATTTACTACATGGAACTAAGCATCAAAACCACATGATCATCACAAAAGATGAAGAAAAGGCATTTGACAAAATTCAATGTTCAAGACATATTCTTAAAAATACTTGTTTTATATATGATGATAATCACTCTTGCATGGGAAAAGGGTTTCATGGTTAACCAAATGTGGAAAACACTGATTTAAGAGACAATATTAATAATGTTCAGTTGATACTTACCTGTTTTTATTTAGCATTGTGCATCATCCTATGTTAGGCAGAGGGGATACAGTGGAAAACAAATAGACACGGACTCATATTTATGGAACTTGAAATCCAATAAGAAAAGCTGGAATTAAACAAATTATTGCACATAATTTGTTAAGTAATTATGAATGAGAAAAGTCTCAGAAAGGAACCTGCAGAGTGTTATTGGATATAGTTTAGAGTGGTTAATATGAATAATAATTAACACTCTTTTAGCTCATGCCATGAACCGGACATTGGGCTAAGAGCTTCATAATCATTACATTTAAACAAGCCAAGTGGGGTGTATGCTAATGTGCCTTTTGCATTTCCTAGTGTTGGACATGGTATAGAGCATTTCCTGAGTGAATCTGACCTCAGAATACTTTCTTTTTTTCTTTTCTTTTTTTTGAGACCAAATCTTGCTCTGTTACCCATGCTGGAGTGCAGTGGTGGGATCTTGGCTCACTGCAGCCTCTACTTCCCGTGTTCCAGTGATTCTCCTGCCCCAACCTCGTAGGTAGCTGGGATTACAGGCGCATGCCACCATGCCTAGCTAATTTTTGTATTTTTAGTAGAGATGGGGTTTTGCCATATTGGTCAGGCTGGTCTCGAACTCCTTACCTCAGGCAATCCGCCCTCCTCAGTTTCCCAAAGTGCTGGGATTACAGGTGTGAGCCACTATGCCTGGCCCATTTTCTTTTTTTTTAAATTTTTAATTAATTAATTAATTAATTTTGAGACAGGTTCTTGCCCTGTCACCTAGGCTAGGGTGCAGTGGCATGATCACAGCTCACTGCAGCCTTGAACTCCTGGCCTCAAGGGATCCCCCTGCCTCAGCCTCCTGAGTAGCTGGGTATACAGGCATGGGCCACCATATCTGGTTAATTTTTAAAAAGTTTTTCTTTATACAGTTGGGGTCTCTCTGTGCTGTCAAGGCTGGTCTCAAAATCCTGATCTGAAGTGATTCTCCCGCCTTGGCCTCCCAAAGTGCTACGATGACGGACATGAGCCACCATGCCCAGCTAATTTATTTATTTAATTATTTTTATTATTATTATTTTTTGAGATGAAGTTGTACTCTTGGTGCCCAGGCTGGAGTGCAGTGGCGCAATCTCGGCTCACTGCACATCTTGGGTTCAAGTGATTCTCCTGCCTCAGCCTCCCAGATAGCTAGGATTACAGGCATCCGCCACGCAGCAAATTTTTTGTATTTTTAGTAGAGACAGGGTTTCACTATGTTGGGCAGGCTGGTCTCGAACTCCTGACCTCAGGTGATCCACCTGCCTCGGTCTCCCAAAGTGCTGGGATTACAGGCATGAGCAAACGTACCCAGTCTTTCTTTTTTTTTCTTTTTACAGAATATCCATAGGATAGTCATTCAATTCTATGGCAATTTTAGCAAGGCTGCTGTGAATCATGGAGAGCCATTGAGGGGTTCTCACATGGGGAGAGAAAGGGTTAAAATCTAATTTCTCAAATGATAGGAAACATTTACACTGAAATCCTGGTGATTGAAAAATGGCCAGAAACTTTAGAGTTAGGCATCTTCAACTTTGCCATTGCATAAGAGTTACCTTTACTTTTCAAAATACTGGCCTATTTTTTATTTATTTATTTTTTTTGAGATGGAGTCTCACTCTGTAAACCAGGCTGGAGTGCAATGGTGCGATTTCGGTTCACTGTAACCTCCATCTACCGGGTTCAAGTGATTCTCCTGCCTCAGCCTCCTGAATAGCTGGGATTACAGGCACCCACCAGGACACCCAGTTAATTTTTGTGTTTTTAGTAGAGATGGGGTTTCACCATGTTGGTCAGGCTGGTCTCGAACTCCTGACCTCAGGTGATCTACCCGCCTCAGCCTCCTAAAGTGCTGGGATTACAGGCATGAGCCACTGCGCCCGGCCAATACTGGCCTATTGAATAACTCTAGGTCTTTTGGAGAATAGTCTGTATTTTTTACAAGGTCCAGATATATGAAAAACTGGTAATACCAGTTGTCTCTGTGGAGGGTTATTGGGTAGCTGAGCAACAGGGATGGGAGGAAGACTCTTCACTGTAAAGTGGTGAACCATGGTTAAATATTACCTATTTAAGATAAATGTGTAAATTTAAAAGAGTCTCTGTAGATGATCTAGATACAGCCAAGACTGAGAACCACATGTATAGTTAATTAGTGAATTAAAAACAAAATAATGTGAAACAAGTAATTAAAATTTTCTATTTAAGATAAGATGTGCTAGAATACATTTGATGATTGAGGGGTTAATAACCTTAAAGGAAGCAACTTTCCAGTGATGGGACGGAGAAGTTAGATCACAGTGGTTAAGGAGTCAGGAAAGGGGGTAAGCAGAGCCAAAGACTGTAAGCTGTTTGTTGATGGGCAGCTGCAAGGCAGGCTGTCTAAACCCTGACGCCTCCACTCATGAGCTGTGGGACTTGGGAAAGTTTCTCAGTCTCCCAGATTCCTCATTGTAACATAGTATAATATTATATGCCCTATGATTCTTCAAGGATCTAGAACCAGAAATACCATTTGACCAAGCAATCTCATTAGTGGTTATACCCAAAGGAATATAAATCATTCCACTATAAAGACACATGCACACATATGTTTACTGCAGCACTATTTACAATAGCAAAGACATGGAACCAACCCAAATGCCCATCAATGATAGACTGGATAAAAAAATGTGGCACATATACACCATGGAATACTATGCAGCCATAAAAAAGAATGAGATCATGTCCTTTGTAGGGACATGGATGAAGCTGGAAGCCATTATCCTCAGCAAACTAACATAGGAACAGAAAACCAAACACCGCATGTTCTCACGTATAAGTGGGAGTTGAACAATGAGAACAATGGACACAGAGAGTGGGACAATACACACCAGGGCCTGTTGCAGGGTTGGGGATGAGGGGTGAGGGGTGGGAACTTAGAGGATGGGTCAGTAGGTGCAGCAAACCACCATGGCACACATATACCTATGTAACAAACCTGCACGTTCTGTACATGTATCTTGTTTGTTTTTTTTTTAGAACAAATAAAAAATATATAGTACTAGAAAAATCTATCTTATCTATCTATCTATCTATCTACCTACCTATCTATCTATCTATCTATCTATCTGTCTGTCTGTCTATCTGCCTACCTACCTATATCTCTCTCTCTCTGTCAATCATCTTTCCTAAAAATGGTACAGGATGGTGGGGTGATGAGGAAGAAAACGACAGCTTACATATTCTTATATATAAACTTAGACATATAGGGAAGGCTGAATGTTTTCAAGGCAGGAATTGTTTGCATTTCTCTGCACAAGCATGTTGAAACCTCCCCCAAATGAACCAACTGAGATGGGAGTATAGATCCACTTGAGTAGACATGTTCCATTTGGGTCAAGAAAGGAAAACAATATGTTGAGTCAAGCTTAAAAAAAAATCCTAAACCATAATTGTCCACTTTCTTAGCAAGGAGAACAGTAGTGTTCAATTCCTTTAGCCCCAATGCCACAATGCACCTCCCCCAACTTTTTTTTTTTTTTGAAGGAGTCTCGCTCTGTCTCCCAGGCTGGAGTGCAGTGGCAGAATCTCAGCTCACTGCAAGCTCCGCCTCCCAGGTTCACGCCATTCTCCTGCCTCAGCCTCCCGAGTAGCTGGGACTACAGGTGCCTGTCACCACACCCGGCTAATTTTTTGTATTTTTAATAGAAACGGGGTTTCACCGTGTTAGCCAGGATGGTCTCGATCTCCTGACCTCGTGATCCACCTGCCTCAGCCTCCCAAAGTGCTGGGATTACAGGTGTGAGCCACCGCGCCCAGCCCCCAATGCCCCTTTTAAAGCAAACATTTTACTATTCTGAAATCAAGTGCATAGATAGTATAGCTTACCTGCATGCATTAAAAAATAATATAATGGCCTAACTATGGGATACAGGAGAAATTAAAGTTAAGTAGTTTATTATTATTATTTTATTTTATTTTATTTTTGAGATGGAGTCTCACTCTGTCATCCAGGCTGGAGTCCAATGGTGTGATCTCGGCTCACTGCAACCTCCACTTCTTGTGTTCAAGCGATTCTTTTGCCTCAGCCTCCCGAGTAGCTGGGGTTACAGGCATGCACCATGACGTCCGGCTAATTTTTTGTGTATTTTTAGTAGAGATGGGGTTTTGCCATGTTGGCCAGGCTGGTCTTGAACTCCTGACCTCAAGTGATCTGCCCACTTTGGCCTCCCAAGATGCTGGGATTACAAGTGTGAGTCACCGCGTCCAGCCAGTAATTTCTCATTAAATACTTAATTCTTCATGTGAATCCTTGAGCATGGCTACATCAGTAATACAATGAAGTGGTCAGTTGCTGACATGTATATGGACAGTGTGGATGTGACAGCTGGGAACAGGCTGTATTGGGTGTGTTATTATCTTGGAAACTCAAGTACCATGAACAGCTTTGCTGATGGTGATGTGGTTTCCTAAAATGGTGAAGAACTTTGGAAATGTCTGAATAAAACAAAGTACAAATTTCCCTCGATTTACATAGTAGATGCATTTTAGAGAAATTCAGTGGATATTGAAAAAGCACAAAAAATACTTGAAAACAAGGTATTTTGTACTTCATGTAAAATGGCATTAGGTTTTAACTCAGATCATAATAAGTAGCCCTGTCATCTACATTAATTTCCAGTGGAAATGAAATTAATTTCCATCACACTTCGGGCAATTCTTTGTTGTGTGGGACTTCCCCGCAAACTGTAGGACATCTACTACATGTAGCTCTCCACTCCCTAAGTGCCTGGCAGTGCCCTTCCAATCATGGTGACAACCAAGAAACACCCTCACCCACAGATTCCCAAATGCCCACCAGGAGGTGGCACCGTTCCTTTTGAGGTGCCATTAAATATTCCACTAAAGTGGAATATTTGAGTCAAATTGAACTCTACACTATGAGAGGCTCATTAAATGCTTGTGGAATAGAATGAGCAGGAATCTTGCAGATCCTCACAGCCATCATTTTGAATTTTAATTCACAATGTGGAGAGACTATAGACACAAATAGAAGAGCTATACAGGGATAGCCTAATGGTTTAATCTTTCAAGCCTACCCCAATTTGTTGGAAGTTGCTGCCTTTATTGGTGAATACAGAATAATTTTTGCATTAGTGTCCAGCTTATTCAATCATCCAGGAGCTATTTACTGAGCATCCATGCCAAGCACTATTCCAGGAGCCGGTGATACAGTTATAAATAAAAGACACAGATTCAGGCCCTCATGGAGCTAAAATTTCAAGCTCAGCAGGAGCTAACAAAGGTGTGCGCCATGGGGTCGGAAACATACTATCCATGAATTTGTCTTACCTGAAACAACAGAGTTACGTGAATTACTACTAATCCTCAAGGACTTTCCTGGGATTTTGTTTTATTTTTATTTTTTATTTTTGAGACAGGGCTTCACTCTGTCATCTAGGCTGGAGTGCAGTGGCGCTATCTTGCCTCACTGCAACCTCTACCTGCTGGGTTCAAGTGATTCTCGTGCCTCAGCCTCCCAAGTAGCTGGGACTACAGGTGTGTGCCACCACACCTAGCTAATTTTTGTATTTTTAGTAGAGACAGGGTTTTGCCATGTTGGCCAGGCTGGTCTCAGACTCTTGGCCTCAAGTGATCCACCTGCCTCAGCCTCCCAAAATGTTGAGATTACAGGAGTGAGCCCCTGTACCTGGCCTGGGATTTTATTTTTAAAAATTAAGCACTGGGGCCAGGTAGGGCCAGGTACGGTGGCTCATGCCTGTAATCCCAGCACTTTGGGAGGCTGAGGCGGGCGGATCACAAAGTCAAGAGATCAAGACCATCCTGGCTAACACGGTGAAACCCTGTCTCTACTAAACAAAATACAAAAAATTAGCCGGGCGTGGTGGTGGGCGCCTGTAGTCCCAGCTACTTGGGAGACTGAGGCAGGAGAATGGCATGAATTCGGGAGGCGGAGCTTGCAGTGAGCCGAGATCTCGCCACTGCACTCCAGCCTGGGCAACAGAGTGAGACTCTGTCACACATACAAAAAAAATTAAGCACAGGATATAGATTTATTTTTCTATTCTTTGTCTTTTTCTCCTTAGAAAGAGAAACAGAAAAAAAACAAAATAAAATAACTTTTAATTGATTAAGAATTCAGGTTATTTGCATTCTTATTAATAGGGGTTATTCTATAACGTTTAGGAATGCATCAAAATTCATGATCAGATATCACTTGCCAAGAATGGGGGCTTCATCAAATCCAGAACAGAATTTATCTAAAAGTGATCAAGATGTGCAGACTTATAAAAAGCTATGAACATCCTGTCTGTGTAACAACTTGGCCAGCAACATTCCTGGGGCAAAGGGCTAAGGCTCCTTCAAGCCTTGAGAATTTGACACTTATAAGAATAAACCCAAGCTCCTCCTGAGCGAGGAGGCCAAATATTGTCAGTAGAAGCGTGGACTTTTGGATGTGATCTGTTCTGGAGCCCCGGACCTAGCCCTTGTTACTTTGTGATTTTTGCACAAGTTCCTCAGACTCTCTGGTCTTCTGTGTCCTCATCTGCTGAATGAGCAAAAAGTTCCTACCTCCTCAAGTTCTGTGTCTGAAGGACATTTTGTTCCCACAGCACTGAGCACAATCCCTGGCACATGGTTACTCAGGGCACCCAAGTTATCATTATGTGTCTAGGGAAAGTTGGGTTGGGCGTGCAGTGGTTGGATTCTCTTCTTTCTAGGTGAGCGCTGCCTCTCATCAGCTGATGGGGGAATCCTTGCATTATTGTCACTCCAGGAGAGAAGATACCTGCTTCCTGCAAACAAACTTATGGTTTCATACACTTTATTGGACCTTAAAGGCAGATCTTTTTCTGTTTTGTTTTGCTTTTTTGAGATAGAGTTTTGCTCTTGTTGCTCAGGCTAGAGTGCAATGGTATGATCTGATCTTGGCTCACTGCAATCTTTTCCTCCTGGGTTCAAGCAATTCTCCTGCCTCAGCCTCCCAAGTATCTGGGATGACAGGCATGTGCCACCATGCCCAGCTAATTTTGTAGTTTTAGTAGAGACGGGATTTCATCATGTTGGTAAGGCTGGTCTCAATCTCCTGACTTCAGGAGATCTACCTGCCTCAGCCTCCCAAAGTGCTGGGATTACAGGGGTGAGCCACCACACCCGGCTTAAAGGCAGATCTTAAAAGCACATTAAATCGGCCAGGCGTGGTGGCTCACCCCTGTAATCCCAGCACTTTGGGACGCCGAGGCGGGTGGATCACAAGGTCAGGAGTTCAAGACCAGCCTGGCCAAGATGGTGAAACCCTGTCTCTACTAAAAATACAAAAATTAGCTGGGTGTGGTGGTGGGCACCTATAATCCCAGCTACTCAGGAGGCTTAAGCAGGAGAATCGCTTGAACCTGGGAGGCAGAGGTTGCAGTGAGCCGAGATCGCACCATTGCACTCCAGCCTGGGTGACAGAGCGAGACTCTGTCTCAAATTAAATAAATAAGTAAAAGCCCATTAAATCATCTGCTCCAACTCCCACATTGCACAGAGAAATAAGCTGAGTTCCAAGGAAGCAGCATAACCTGAGACTAGAAATGGTGCTTAGGTTCCTAAGCCCAGGCCTCCAAGGCCTATTTACTGCATAATGTGACCTGATGTCTCCCAAAGTATAAATGTAGGGCCACCTGTGTTAGGATCACATGAAGGGTTTTTTAAAATATAAGTTCTTGGGTCCTTCACCCTAATTGTTTTATCAGAATCTCTAGAGATGGGACCTGGGAATCTGTATTTAACAGAGGATCACACTTGAGTTCAAGAACCACTCATGTAGTAGAACAATTACCTCAACTTAAAATATGAAATGTGTCTGTACCAAGTGCCACCTGGTAAAGACCCGATCACAGTGGATTTCAAACAAGACAAAATATTGAGGGCTGTTGAACTGTTGAAGAATTTCAGCTATTATTTCTATTAGCTTCTGCCTCACTATCCATTGAGTTGTTTGTATGCCAGGATAGGCCCAGTTCTCTGGCTCTTGTGAGCTTGTGTAAGTCAGTGTAGCTCTCTGCCTTGAAAAAGCCCAAAAAGTGAATTAACGTTTGTATAGACTTAGAACTGTAACTAGCTCAGAAATAGTAGTCATAAGTATTATCACTCAGAGCAGGAAAAGCATCTGCACAGAGGTGACGCTGGTTTCTCTGATGTGAACCTAGTTCAGGCAGTCAGGTGCCCATTTGATTAGCAAGATGGCTAGAGATAATAATCAGGGTAAAGGAAAGGAAAGATCCCATGGAAGGCTCCAGAAGTTTGTGGCACAGAGCATACTTCCTTGTTTGTTTTCCTGCAAAGAGAATGTAAGATCAGATGTGACTTTACTTTTGACAGTTTGAATTCTTGCTCACGTCAGCAAAAATTCCCCATATTGGAATGACTGTCCAGTTAGGGGTTTATTTATTCTCCCACTCACAAATATAGATAGTCACGCAAAGAACATAGGCTGTTGTATAAATTTCAGGCTGTTGTCAATGATTTGTGCATCTCTAAATTGGAAAACACAGACATAGTTTTCATGAACATGGAGAATTTCAGCTACAAAAGAATTCTTAGCCATAATAGGTATTGTATATTTAATTGAGAAAGTGTGAAAAACAATGAGGAAGTAGTTTCTCCAGTATGGTGAAACTACTTTTTCTTTTTTTCCCCCTAAGTAAAGCATCTACTAAATGCAAAAGAAATGATTGTGGACTCTGGAACCTGGAATCCATGATGCCAGCATTTTGTAGTAATAGCCTCTTTCATATATAGATCTCACAACAGTTTGTAGACACTAAGTTTTCCATGCTCCTGCAACTCACGCTGAGTTTTTATTTACTCCCTTTTTACTCTGGAAAAGCAGGGCAGGAAGTTTTTAAAGGGTTCCTTGCAGTTACAAAGCTAGAATTTGAACCCAGTGTCAAAGCCTGTGGGTCAGATTGGGAGGGGGCCCACGTTGTGAGCTTGACAGTTAATTCATGGTTGCTGTCTTATGGAGCAGGCAGTGATCTTTAGTGACTCAGAGGAAGGAGTAAGCTGAGGGAGGGTCCAGGAGACCAGAGGTACAGTGCCTGGCATCTCTTATCACTGCATTCTAAGTGGCTTAGCCTTGCTGTGTTCCTGAATGCACACATTGGGATTGCAACTCACACCGACCACTTTAGGTTCTTCTTGAGAGACAGGCTGTGAGTCCTGAATGGAGTACATGTGTGTAGGGGGCTTGGCTTTCAGGCCAAGAGTGGAGTGAGTGTGGTATTTGGTGGACAGAGAGGCCAGTTGGTTATCAAGTGAAGGGGCATTAGGGAAAAAGTTCAGAGGGCAAAAAGCTATGTTGCTCCTTCTCACTTATTGTCCATGAGTATTTTCTTTTAAATGGAACCAGAATCATAAGATAAGAATGCCCAGGAGGCTCTGGTAAAGGCAGGTGCAAGTTTTGTGTGACAGGAGTCTCATGGACTAAAAAATGATCGTATTTCTGAGGTTGAATCAAATACATAAAAGCAGCAGCAAATCACACACTTCTTCAAAGAGAGTTACCAAGTTGCAGGGGAAATTTATTAGCACATCTGAGTCTGGAAAGGAAAAGCTATCTCGTATATACAAGGTTAAGTTGGAAGAAGGAGGCAGAAAGAAGAAATTCCAGTTGTTATCATTATTTTTTATTCCAAATTGCATCTGTTCACTAAAAACAAATACTTTGGACTGGGTGCAGTGGCTTACACCTATAATCCCAGCACTTTGGGAGGCTAGGCGGGCAGATCACTTGAGGTCAGGTATTCGAGACCAGCCTGGTCAACATGGTGAAACCCTGTCTTTACTAAAAATACAAAAATTAGCCAGTCGTGGTGGCACGTGCCTGTTATCTCAGCTACTCGGGAGGCTGAGGCAGAAGAATCGCTTGAACCTGGGAGGTGGAGGTTGCAGTGAGCCAAGATTGAGCCACTGCACTCCAGCCTGGGTGACAGAGGGAGACTCCAACTCAAAAAAACCCAAACAAATATTTTATAAAATAGAAATAGAAAAATAATACAAGTAAAAAGTCTATTAAGTATATATTTTTATTAAGCAATATTAAAATGGCTGCAAGTAAGAGTTTGTATAGCTATACGTTCATGGATATTTATAGATGAGATTACGCTTACATTCTTGCCCACACCATCTTGGAAAATGTTAAGATAATATCGCCTTGACTGAAAAACATACAGCAAACATGGTCTCTTTGGCATTCTATCATCCACATCTACTGGTGCCTGTAGCAGTGTGTGGTACTATAATATAATGGTAATTGATGTTCCTAATTTGGGAGTGTGGAAAGATCCCCAAATGTCTTTTAGGTCATCAGAGAAAGATAAAATAATATTTGATATAGCTTTTTGTTTTTAATTTGAGATAGTTTTAATGGCGAGTTATTTTATGGCCCCTTGTATCTTGAAAAATTGGGACATCACATATGGTTTAAAAGCGAATTATCTTAATTGGAACATGCCATTAACTAGAAAACCCATTATTTCAGCTTGCACTCTAACAGACAATACGTGGAAAAGGAAACGCGGCCAGGGCAAAACATTTCCTCTTCTTATAAACCTTGAACTGAGTATGTCCCTCACCAATTTTAGAGGGTCCCTTGGGCCTCAGAACTTTCCACAAGCGTTGAGGTCTCTATGGCGATGCTCCCGGCTGCCGAGGCGGAAACACAGGTGATGAGGTGGCAGCAAGCACAGTGCAAAGAGAGAGAAGCAGCTTTGGCTGCAGCAAACCACGCAGGTCCTTCTTGATCGTCTAGAACTGACCGCTCTGCCTTGCTAGGAGTCTGCAGAACCACGCGGCTGGCCTGCTTGGAGTTCCCACCTCTCCAGGAAGGCGCGGGGCTTCTAATGGCTGCAGCTGCGCTGGGGGCTGGGGGCTCCCGCTGGGACTCCACTTCCGTGGATGCCTAAGCTTCACCTTTCTTGCGCCCGCAGGGGCATGACTCAGGTGAAAGGAGGCCATTTTCTCAGGCCCCTGGCCTCATGCAGCCCTTCAGCATCCCCGTGCAAATCACACTTCAGGGCAGCCGGAGGCGCCAGGGAAGGTAGGTCACTTCCAGAAGCTCTGCCGGTAGTGGGAATCTGGCTGAACAAGCAGTTGCAAGAAGAGGGGACATCTCGGGCTTGGGGAGCGAGTGTTTCCTTGTTCTCTGAGGATGCCCACTTGCCATGCCTCCCAGGGTACCCAGCAGGCTTCCCCAGCAGCACTCACGTCATGGAGCTGCAGCCTTTCCTGTTGGCTCTATCCTCTAGGTTGCCAGTTCTTGGAGACTGGAGACCTTTTCAACTCACCTGTGGCTCCCCAGCACTGATCATAGCCCAGCCCACAGTTGGTGCTCAAGAATTATCTCTTGGTTGAATGAGGAATGAAGAAATTACACCAGCATTTGGTCCCATTGGTGAAGCCTTGGAGTCACAGCCCTTGGATTCAAACCCAGGTCACCACTTATTCAGCCATATGACTGGGCAAGTCACTTAACTTCTGTTTGCCTCATCTCCTTATCTGTGAAATGCAGATAGTAAGAGCCCCTGCGTGTCTCAGCACAGTATACCACATCCTCTCTAAACTATACTGTTATACCAGGTATACGCTCTACACCTCTCTAAATTCTAGCCTTTTAGCTATTATTACTACCCTACTCTTCTCCTTAAAGGGGGAAGTGAGAGATTATTTTCAGGACCCATTTTCTCCCCAGGGAAATGAAAAGCAAAGAAGCTGAAAGCCTCTAGTGACCTGCACCCCTTTTGCCTGCCCCAGGGTTGGGGCATGGGGCAGTCAATGTGGGAACCAAAATGGAGAGAAGAGTGATGCCTGAGGGTGTTGGACAAATGGGATACTAAAACCTTTTGTGCCAGGCGTGGTGGCTTACGCCTGTAATCCCAGCACTTTGGGAGGCCGAGGTGAGTGGATCACCTGAGGTCAGGAGTTCGAGACCAGCCTGGCCAACATGGTGAAACCCCATCTCTACTAAAAATACAAAAATTAGCTGGGCATGGTGGTGGCGCGCCTGTAATCCCAGCTACTCAGGAGGCTGAGGCTGGAGAATTGCTTGAATCTGGGAGGAGGAGGTTGCAGTGAGCAGAGATTGTGCCATTGCACTCCAGCCTGGGCGACAAGAGCCAAACTCTGTCTCAAACAAACAAAGAAAAACCTTTTGGGAGGGGTACATTTCAGAACCAGGTTCACTCACTATCTGGAAATATGCATGATTTATTATTGGCTCTAGTGGAGTTGGGAGCTGAGAATTGGAAAACATTAAAGATGGTAATGGTCATCATGTTACTCACTTCCATTATCATTTAACTGCACTCACGGGTATTTGAGAGAGAGCATGAGGAGAGTGAGATACAGGAGTTTGGATAGGATGGCGGTTCAGGGAGGAAGGACCAGACAGACTACAGAGGAAAGAAAGGTGTTCTTCTCTGCTAGACATGAACCAATTTTTTTTGTGAACAGACAATTAAAATGAATCACTATATGGCAAAAGACCAAATGACAAACATGCAAGCAAACTAGTTTTAGTGTCCCATACATCACACAATTAACTAGATATAAAGGCAGTTGTGTTGTCATCAAAGCAACCTACTATATCCCATTTTCATTTCTGAAATGCACAACTGAATTATTGCTATTTCCTCTTGCTGAACTTGATGAACTATGTTGACTTAACCTTATTTGCTGTTTCAAAATAAGTTGTTAAATAATGTTGTAATTAAAAAATAGAAGAGTAAAAATAATTACCAAGGGTCTCCTCTGTAACCAAAACAAATTACAGGGAAATATTAATATAGTATACTTCATGTTTAGAAATTCATTTCACATACACCAGTGAAATGAATGTCAGATGAATTATAACGTTTTGATGAGCCACAGCATCTTTCTAAGGAATACTTCTTGCAAAAGTTTCAGTGCTGGAGGGAGAGGCTGCTGGCTTCTGTGGGGATCACACCCAGGTGAGTGTGTTCAGGCTGTTTGTAATTGAGTTTGCCTCAGGCTAAGCCAGAAGCTGCCTGTAGCTACTTGTCGTACTTGGGCTGGGTGGGAAAGTCAGTCCTATCTGCAGTGAAGAGAATAGAAGGTGGTGGATATTGCCTTGATTACGAATAAAACAGCTCAAGGTAATACACTGGTTAGAAGTGGACATGTATTACTGGCAGAAAAAGGAATTAATATGCTTTTTATCCATCTTCCTGACTAGAAAGCAAACTAGATCATACTTAAGTGCTTTGAGGTCCTTGGATGAAAGATGCTTGTAAATACAACAAAGTTAATTACAAGGCTGTTTATGGTCTGAGAAAACTGGAAACAACCTAATAATATTCAATAATAAGGAAATGGTTAAGGAAATATGGCATATCTAATTGATGGAACATTATGTAGCCAATAGGATTACAAAGAATTATTGATGACATGGGAAAGTGCTTATTATGTTAAGTGAAAAAGGTAAGATTAACAAAAAAATCTCAAATCATATCTAAAGTGATCTCATTCTGTTTAAAACAATATAGGCCAGGTGCAGTGGATTATGCCTATAATCTCAGCACTTTGGGAGGCTGAGCAGGTGGATCACTTGAGGTCAAGATTTCGAGACTAGCCTGGCCAACATGGGGAAACCCCGTTTCTACTAAAAATAAAAAAATTAACTGGGCATGGTAGCGGGCACCTGTAATCCCAGCTACTCGGGAGGCTGAGGCAGAAGAATTGCTTGAAACCGGGAAGCAGAGGTTGTAGTGAGCTGAGATCATGCCACTGCACTGCAGCCTGGATGACAGAGTGAGACTCCATCTCAAAAAAGAAAAAAGAAAAAAGAAAAAAGAAAAAGAAAAACAAAACAGAAACGAAAAACAAAAAAACAAAAACCTAATATAGAGCAGGAGGGGATTAACCCAGCAACCAAGGGCACAATAATTACCTTTAAGTGTTGTGGGTGGGTTTTTGTTCTCTTCTCCACATTTTTTTTGTATTTTTCAAGTTTCATACAATGAGCATATAAAAATATATTACTTTCATGAATCATTTGACATTTGTTGAGGAATTCTTTGTGGCTAAGTTTGTAGTCAGGTCTTGAGAGGTGACAACGTGCTGGCAGCCCTTGCAGCCCTCGCTCGCTCTCGGTGCTTCCTCGGCCTTGGCGCCCACTCTGGCTGTGCCTGAGGAGCCCTCCAGCCCTCCGCTGCACTATGGGAGCCCCTTCTGGGCTGGCCAAGGCCAGAGCCGGCTCCCTCAGCTTGCAGGGAGGTGTGGAGGGAGAGGCGCGAGCGGGGACCTGGGCTGTGCACAGAGCTAGTGGGCCAGCACGAGTTCCAGGTGGGTGTGGGTTCAGCAGGCCTGGCACTCCGAGTGGCTGGCCGGCCAGCCTGCAAGCCCGGGACAGTGAGGGGCTTAGAACCTGGGCCAGCAGCTGCTGTGCTCAATTTCTCGCCGGGCCTTAGCTGCCTCCCCGTGGGGCAGGGCTCGGGACCTGCAGCCCGCCATGCCTGAGCCTCCCCCCGCCTCCGTGGGCTCCTGTGCTGCCCGAGCCTCCCTGACGAGTGCTGCCCCCTGCTCCACGGTGCCCAGTCCCATGGACCAACCAAGGTCTGAGGAGTGCAGGCACGCAGCACAGGACTGGCAGGCAGCTCCACCTGCGGCCCGGTGCGGGATCCACCGGGTGAGGCCAGCTGGGCTCCTGAGTCTGGTGGGAACTTGGAGAACGTTTATGTCCAGCTAAGGGATCGTAAATACACCAATCAGCACTCTGTATCTAGCTCAAGGTTTATAAACACACCAATCAGCACCCTGTGTCTAGCTCAGGGTTTGTGAATGCACCAGTCGACACTGTATCTAGCTACTCTGGTGGGGACTTGGAAAACCTTTGGGTGGACACTCTGTATCTAGCTAATCTATTGGGGACCTGGAGAACCTTTGTGTCTAGCTCAGGGATTGTAAATGCACCAATCAGCACCCTATCAAAATGGGCCAATCAGCTCTCTGTAAAATGGCCCAATTAGCTCCTGTAAAATGGACCAATCAGCAGGATGTGGGTGGGGCCAGATAAGACAATAAAAGCAGGCTGCCCCAGCCAGAAGTGGCAACCTGCTCAGGTGTTATTCTAGTTGTGGAGGCTTTGTTCCTTCGCTCTTTGCAATAAATCTTGCTGCTGCTCATTCTTTGGGTCCATACTGCCTTTATGAGCTGTAACGCTCACCTCGAAGGTCTGCAGCTTCACTCCTGAAGCCAGCAAGACCACGAACCCACCAGGAGGAATGAACAACTCCAGACGCGCCGCCTTAAGGGCTATAACACTCACTGCGAAGGTCCGCGGCTTCATTCTTGAAGTCAGTGAGACCAAGAACCCGCCAATTCCCGACACAGTTTCATAAATGTTCCATACATGCTTGAGAATAATATATATTCTGTAGGAGTATTCTATATTTATCATTTAGATAAAACCTGTTAATTGCTTTACTTAAATCTATTACCATACTGATTTGTTCAGGTCAAGCTATCTTAAATTACTGGGGGAGTGTATAAAAATACCTCATAATCTGATAGTGGATTTTGTCTATTTCTTCTTGTAGTTTGATCAGTGAAACAATGCTATCAGGTACATACAAATTAGCATTGTTATATTTTCCGTGTGAATTGAACCTTTAATCAGTGTTAAAACACTTATTTTTTAATTTCTAATAAAGCTTTTTAATTCTTAACATTCATGTTTGCTTTTTGTTACATTTTGCCTATAAATTTCACCCTTTTTGTATCTGTGTTTTAGATGTATCTTTTGTAAAAACATGCATATAGATAGTCCTCCATTTACAGTGGGATTACATCCTGACAAATCCATCATAAATCGGAAATACTGTAAGTTGAAAACTTAGAGAGTATTAGCTATTTACCCTCATGATTGTGTGGCAGACTGGGAACTATCGCTGGCTGCCACTGCCCAGCATCTCAAGAGAGTAGGGTACTGCATATCGCTAGCCCAGGAAATAATGCAAATTCAAAATTTGAGGTACAGTTTCTACTGAATGCATATTGCTTTCACACCACAGTAAAGTAAAAAAATTGCAAGCGTGGGGCGGGGCGGGGCGGGCCATGGGGCGGGCGGAGGCGCCCGAGCCCCGCTTCCCCCCGCCCTTCCACCCCGGCCTGGCTCAGCCCTCAGCCACCTGCGCCCCACCCCTGCCGGCTGCGCCCGAGCCCAGTCCCCCAAGCCGCTCCCGGGCGGGCTGGCTCCTGGCCCCGGAAGCGCAAGTGTGTACTTCGCGGCGAGTGTCTCCGTCTCCGCGGACAGAGCGCGCGCCCCCTGGCCCGGCCCGTGGGGGGCTCCCGGCGCGGTCCCCGAGCGTTTCCCGCCGGGTGGAGCGGGCCCAGCCCAGCAGCATGACCAGCCCCGCGGCCGCGCAGAGCCGGGAGATCTGCTATTTGAGCCCGGAAGCGCAGAGGCTGGCGGAGGCCCGGCTGGCCGCAAAACGGGCGCCCGCGCGGAGGCTCGTGAGATCCCCATGAAGGAGCTGGAGCGGCAGCAGAAGGAGGTAGAAGAGAGACCAGAAAAATATTCTACTGAGAAGGGGTCTCGTAACGTGCCGGGCCTGTCTGCAGCCACGCTGGCGTTTCTGGGTGGGACTTCCACTCGGAGAGGCAGCGGAGACACCTCTATCTCCACTGACACCCAGGCGTCCATCAGGGAAATCAAGGACTCTCTAGCAGAAGTTGAAGAGAAATAAAAGAAGGCTATGTTTTCCAATGCTCAGCTAGACAATGAAAAGACAAACTTCATTTATCAAGTTGATACCCTGAAAGATATGTTGCTGGAGCTTGAAGAACAGCTGGCTGAAGCTAGGCTGCAGTACGAAGAGGAAAACAAAGAATTTGGAAGGGAAAAACACGCCCACAGTATACTGCAATTTCAGTTTGCTGAAGTCAAGGAGGCCCTGAAGCAAAGAGAGGAAATGCTCGAGAAACATGGAATAATCCTAAATTCAGAAATAGCTACCAATGGAGAGACTTCCGACACTGTCAGTAATGTTGGATACCAAGATCCTATGAAGATGACGAAAGAAAAGTTAAATGCCCTTAAGTCAACAGGGGATGGGACCCTAGGAAAGCCAATGAAGTGGAGGTGAAAAGTGAAATCGTGGCGAATGTGGGGAAAAGAGAAATCTTGGGCAATACTGAGAAAGAACAACACACAGAGGACACAGTGAAGGATTGTGTGGACATAGAGGTATTCCCTGCTGGTGAGAATACCGAGGACCAGAAATCCTCTGAAGACACTGCCCCATTCCTAGGAACCTTAGCAGGTGCTACCTATGAGGAACAGGTTCAAAGCCAAATTCTTGAGAGAGTTGCTCTCCCTGAAAACACAGCACAGGTTGAGTCAAATGAGGTAATGGGTGCACCAGATGACAGGACCAGAACTCCCCTTGAGCCATCCAACTCTTGGAGTGACTTAGATGGTGGGAGCCACACACAGAATGTGGGAGAGGCAGCGGTGACTCAGGTTGGAGAGCAGGCAGACACAGTGGCCTCATGTGCTTTAGGGCATAGTGATGACACAGTTTATCATGATGACAGATGTATAGTAGAAGTCCCCCAAGAGTTAGAGACAAGCATAGGGCATAGTTTAGAGAAAGAATTCACCAACCAGGAAGCAGCTGAGCCCAAGGAGTTTCCAGTGCAGAGTACAGAAGCAGGTAGGGATCACAACAAAGAAGAGGGTGAAGAAAAAGGATTAAGGGATGAGAAACCAATCGAGACATAAGTTCCTGGTTCTCCAGCAGGAACTGAGAGCAAGGGTCAGGAGGCGACAGGTCCAAGTACAGTAGACACTCAAAGTGTTCACTTAGATATGAAAGAGCCAGATGAAGAAAAGAATGACCAACAGGGAGAGGCATTGGACTCATCGCAGAAGAAAAAGAACAAGAACAAGAAAAACAAGAAGAAAAAATCCCCAGTACCCGTAGAAACCCTTAAAGATGTTTAAAAAGAGTTAACTTATCAGAACACAGATTTAAGTGAAATTAAGGAAGAAGAGCAGTTAAAGTCTACTGACAGAAAGTCAGCAATGGAAGCCCAAAACGAGGTGACTGAAAATCCAAAACAGAAAATTGCAGCAGAAAGCAGTGAAAATGTTGATTGTCCAGAGAATCCTAAAATTAAGTTGGATGGAAAACTTGACCAAGAAGGCAATGATGTAAAAACAGCAGCTGAGGTACTAGCTGATAGAGACACATTAGATTTTGAGGATGTCACAGTTCAATCATCAGGCCCGAGGGCTGGTGGTGAAGAATTAGATGAAGGTGTTGCAAAAGATAATGCTAAAATAGATGGTGCCACTTAAAGCAGTCCTGAAGAACCAGAGAGCGAAGATGCAGATCGCTGCACCCTGCCCAAAAATGAAAGTCCCTCACAGGACATTAGTGATGCCTGTGAAGCAGAAAGTACAGAGAGGTGTGGGATGTCAGAACATCCAAGTCAGACCGTCAGGAAAGCTTTAGACAGCAATAGCCTAAAAAACGATGACTTGTTGGCATCAGGAGGAGAGCCGGGGGACTTCAATCCAGAAAGCAGAGAAGATACCAGAGGAGGGAACAAGAAGGGCAAAAGCAAAGAAGACTGTACCATGTCCTAAGCTGAGGCAGGCGGCAGGCATGGTGCACAGGAAGTCTGAGTGTGAAGGGCTCTTTTCTCTCCACTGCCAATGTAAGTAGAATGTTCTAAATTCATAGAGATGCACTGTATGCCAATCACCAGGTGATCTACTGCTTTAAGTTATAGACTGTTACTTGTAGATTTCCATGTAATCATTGAGGTTATCACCCAGATTAGAAAGACATATTTGTTATCAGTGTACGTTCTAATTGAGAGCATGTATCCAGTAGTATCAAACAATAATGTATATTGTTTATAGTCCACTTAATAAAAATAGAAGCATTTACCATTTGCCTTAGGCTGATAGGAATGTGAATATTCTTGACCAAATATATCAGCATCTAATTGAAATGACCAAATAGCATTCTTAGACTCCTGTATTATGAATATAATTGATATTTAAATTAATGTCTTGTTCACATATGTGTACTTTCATATTTGATTTTAAAATGTACATTATAACCTGTATGGTATTTTATTTAAAGGAGATAAACCACCAAATAGCAAATAGGTCACTGAAAAGATTTGCACCTCAGAACAATAATCATTTTAAGGATAACAAGTAAATGTCTGAAAGCACGAGGGGCTTTATTTGCCTTCACCTCATATTTGATCTTGAACCAATGCTTTTGGATCTCATTGTTGATGATACCTGAATTTACTTTGTAGGAGATTTTAACTTCATGCTGATAATGTATCAATTTCATTTTATACAAAGTTTAAAGATTTTTTCTGGAAGTGATATATGTCAAATTATATTTCCTACTGCAGTATTTGAGCAGGGACTGTCATTTTTTAAATGTTTTTGGCCGTGTGTGGTGGCTCACGCCTGTAATCTCAGCACGTTGGGAGGTCGAGGCGGGTGGATCACCTGAGGTCAGGAGTTCGAGGCCAGCCTGGCCAACATGGTGAAACCCTGTCTCTACTAAAAATACAAAAAATTGGCCGGGCGTGGTGGTGGGCGCCTGTAATCCCAGCCACTCCGGAGGCTGAGGCAGGAGAATCGCTTGAACCTGTGAGGCGGAGATTGCAGTCAGCCGAGATCAAGCCATTGTACTCCAGCCTGGACAACAAGAGCGAAACTCTGTCTAAAAAAAAAAAAAAAAAAAAAACACAAAACAATGTTTTCATGCCTGTAACCTAACCCTAGCACATTGGGAAGCCAAGGTTGGAGGATCGCTTGAGGCTAGGAGTTCAAGGCTGCAGTGAGCTATGATTGCACCACTGTACTCTAGCCTGGGAGACAGAGTGAGACCCTGTCTCTAAAAAAAAAAAAAAAAAGTTTTTGAACCTTAAAATTACTTCTCTTTGTTTGAATTTCTAATCATCATTCAAAAGAGCAGTAAAAAAAGTTTACTTGTTCTTTGCAAACTACTAATTAGACTATAGTAGGATATTTTAAAGAGCTGAATCACTTTTGGTATTTTGGTATAAATATTTTCATTTGTTATGTTCCAGTATATTCTTATTGGAAAATTCTTGTTTTGATCTGCCTGAAGAAAATATCTGTTTTCTATATAAAGAAACATTTAAAAAATAATTGTAAAGTTAGATTTAATTGTAAAATATAAAATCACAAAGGAATGTACCTTATGAATGTTGTTGACATTTTATGAAATTATGTGGATTCATATTACTGTTACAAGATAGAATTGAATGCAAAAAGACCAAATCCTCAATAAAATTTGAGGAAAACATAAGTGTTATTATGTAATTGAAATAAAAACATTTTATAATTGTAAAAAAAATTGCAAGTGGAACCATCTTAAGTTGGGGGACCATCTATATGTATTTAAATCTAGTCTGACAATCTTTATATTTGAAAAAAAATTTTTTTAGAGACAGGGTCTCACCTGTCACCGAGGCTGGAGTGCAGTGGCACAATCACAGCTTACTGCAGCCTCAAACACCTGGGCTCAAGCAATCCTCCTGGCTCAGCCTTCCGAGTAGCTAGGACTATAGGTGTGCCACTACAACTGGATGGTGTTTTAATTTTTATTGTGTAGAGACAGGGTCTTGCTATGTTGCCCAGGCTGGTCTCGAACGCCTGGGTTCAAGTGATTCTCCCACATTGGTTTCCCAAAGTGTTGGGACTATAGGCATGAGCCACCACAGCCAGCCCTAATCTCTATCTTTTAACTGGATCATTTACTCCATTAGTTTTATTGTAATTACTGATATACTGATGCAATAACATTATTCTATCATGTTATTTTGTGCTATTTGTCCTGACTTTTTCATGAGTTTTTCCCTCTTCTTTATTGCCTTCTTTTGGATTGATTTTTTTCCCTTCCATTCTTTGTCTCTCTACTAGTTTGGAATTTCTGGAGTATCACCTAAAAGAGTAGAGAAAGGTGATATTTCTATTTAGCATGCATATTTGAACTTTTCAACATGAATTTAATGTCTTTATCTTTTCCCATGGAAAAATTACCACTGTTACTCCCTCTAAATTATATTCTCTTGTCATGTATTTATCTTTTCTTTTAACCCCACAAGACATAATAGTAATAAGATAATTACTGTTATTATTATTTTATAGAATTAATATCTTTTTTTTTCTTTGAGATGGAGTCTTCCTCTGTTGCCCAGGCTGGAGTGCAGTGGTGTGATCTTGGCTTACTGCAACCTCTGCCTCCTGGGTTTAAGTGATTCTCCTGCTTCAGCCTTCCGAGTAGCTGGGATTACAGGTGTGTGCCACCACGTCCAGCTAATTTTTGTATTTTTAGTAGACATGGGGTTTCACCATGTTGGGCAGGCTGGTCTCGAACTCCTGACATCAGGTGATCTGCCCACCTCGGCCTCCCAAAGTGTTGTGATTACAGGCGTGAGCCACCGTGCCCAGCCTAGAGTTAATATCTTTACTTACCTGTTTACTTCTGTATTTGCTCTTCATTTCTGGTTAAATATCAGCTGTTACCTGGATTTTTTTTGTTCTGCCTTGAGTAAATACTTGACCCTTTTCCTTTAGTGAGGGTCTATCAAGGACAAACTCAGTTTTGTGTTTGAAATGTCTTTGTCTAAAATGTCTTTATTTATTGAGAGGATTTTTTTGATAGACATAGAATTTGGTGGTTACTTTTTCTCAGTATATTGATAATATTCTTGCCTTATGGTTTCTAGTCTTGTTATGGAGAAGTAAGCTCTCTGCCGAATTGTCATTACTTTGAAGTTAATTTGTCTTTTTCTTTGGTGACTGTTAAGATTTTCTCTTGTCTTTGTAGCTGTGCAATATATCTGTGATGTGTTTAAGTGTGGGCTCCTCTTTATTTTATTCCATGGGCTTCTGGAGTCGGGGAACTGGGTCTTTATCAGTTCTAGGATTTGACTATCTTTAAAATATTGCTTCTGACTTACATCTCTTCTCTTCTTCTGGAATTCTGAATAGATATTATGTTACACTATTTAATCTATCTTTCATGTCTCTGAACCTCTCTTTAATATTTTCCATTTAAAAATCTCTCTGTATTGTACTCTATTTTTGCAGATCCAGCTCTGTTCACTAATTATCTTCTCAGATGTATCTAATTGAGTGTTATGTCTGTTCATTAAATTTTTACTTTCAATTATTTTATTTTTGATTTCTCTAAATTCTTTTTTAAATATTAGCTCTACATTTTAGAATTTCTTGATTTCTGACATTTTTGATCCTTCCTTTATTTCTTTAAATATGTTACAGATATGTATTTTATATTGTATGCAAATATCTGAAATTTTTTGTGGATCTGATTTTGTGGTCTATTTTTTTTGCACTCAAACGCCTTGATGTCCTGTGTGTTTTATGACTTTTATTTTATTTTTTATTTTTATTTTTATTTTTATTTTTATTTTTTTTTTTTTGAGATAGAGTCTTGCTCTGTTGCCCAGACTGGAGTGCAGTGGCACGATCTCAGCTCACTGCAACGTCCACCTTCTGGGTTCAAATGATTCTCCCACCTCAGCCTCCCGAGTAGCTGGGATTACAGGTGCCCGCCACTACACCTGGATAATTTTTGTATTTTTAATAGAGACAGGGCTTCGCCATGTTGGCCAGGCTCGTCTCAAACTCCTGACCTCAGGTGATCCACCTGCCTCAGCCTCTGAAAGTGCTGGGATTATAGGCGTGAACTACCATGCCTGGCTGTTGTGTGTTTTATGACTTAAATGAGTGCATGTACTCCTTGGACATTTATATACGTCTTTTTTTTTTTAAATTTTTTATTTTAGACGAGTCTCGCTCTGTCGCTAGGCTGGAGTGCAGTGGTGCGATCTCGGCTCACTGCAACCTCTGACTCCTTGTTCAAAAGATTCTCCTGCTGCAGCAGCTAGAATTACAGGCACATGCCACCACGCCCAGCTACTTTTTTTGTATTTTTAGTAGAGATAGGGTTTCTCACCATGTGGGCCAGGATGGTCTCGATCTCCTGACCTCATGATTCGCCCGCCTTGACCTCCAAAAGTGCTGGGATTACAGGCGTGAGCCATTGCGCCTGGCCTATAGAATTCTTTTAAGGCCTAAGTTAAAGGTGTGCGCCTACAGATTACATATGTATTTAAATTTGCCAGGTTGCAGAGGGCACTACCTACTTAAACAACATTACACAAAATTCCTAGCTTGAGATTTTTGTATTACCCAGGTAGTATGAATTCAGGCTGTAAACTCCCTTGAGGATCACCTTGAGGATTATCTAAAATTTCAGGGGAGATTGTAGTTTTCCTCCTTTAGTCAGTGTTAAGGTTTGAGAAAGGCATTTTCCTCGCCATTTCCTATGGAGTGGTGCGGTGCGGGTGAAGGGAGAGGGGCTATTTCCAGTTCAACCTGACACTGACTTTTAAGTCCTTTGGGGTCCCAGCTCTAGTTGGATGGTATATTAAACTACATACCTCGGATAGACCCTGGACATTGTCTCCTGTCCCTGTGACCCTATAAACTGTGAAACAAAAGCTCAAGTTCACCAAGTTCTGCAAATGCCCTCAAGTTAAAGCTTGACTTCTGTCCACCTTCCTCTCTGGGTTCCTACTTTTACATAGTTTTGGCTTTTGAGTATTTCCAGTTCTTTTTAAGCTTTGGCCAGAAGTTTTAGTTGTCTGTAGTTAGAGTGGGTGTCTAGTGTACCATACCACTGAAACAGAAGCCTGTTACTATGTGGGCTTTTAAAAAAATTTTTTTAATTTATTTATTTACTTTTTTTTTTTGAGACGGAGTCTCACTCTGTCGCCCACGCTGGAGTGCAGTGGCGTGATCTTGGCTCACTGCAACCTCCGCCTCCTGGGTTCAAGCGATTTTCCTGCCTCAGCCTCCCGAGAAGCTGGGATTACAGGCGCATGCCACTGTGCCTGGCTAAATTTTGTAGAGACAGGGTTTCACCATGTTGGTAAGGCTGGTCTCAAACTCCTGAGCTCAGGTGATCTGCCCACCTTGGCTTCCCAAAGTGCTGGGATTACAAGCGTGAGCCACTGCGGCTGGCCAAACATATCTGTGTTTTAGTTTTTTATGATTATTTTATATTATCCCTTCCCCACACATGAAATAACTTCTTTCCAAGTGACTTATGAAGTTGTCAACTTTTCATAAAGCGTTGGAACAAAGTGGGCAGAAAAATTATAAATAAAAAGTCTTGTCTAGGACAGTACAGGTCTGTCTTATTCCTAAATTAGATCAGAATCAGGTTATGCCAGTTTTTTATAACATACCATTATAATTGGGTATGTTAAAGAATGTATTAGAAATGCATTAGAAGAGCGACCTCATTATAACCCTCTTCACCCATGGATTCCAAGGCTGTCTTACAATAAACCTCTGGGATACCTTACGCTACAGAGCAACTAAAGTCCAGCTTTAGAGCACAAGGGAAAATGCAGGATATTGGGTCCTGGAAACTACAAAAACCATCAAACTCTACTTTAGGGCTAAAACTTTCTTTTAATCAAGCTGTCATATTTATTGATAAATTAGAAAATGTGGCCGGGTGGAGTGGCTCACGCCTGTAATCCCAGCAGTTTGGGAGGCTGAGGTGGGTGGATCACGAGGTCAGGAGATCGAGACCATCCTGGCTAACACAGTGAAACCCCATCTCTACTAAAAATACAAAAATTAGCCAGGCCTGGTTGGTGAGCGCCTGTAGTCCCAGCTACTCAAGAGGCCGAGGCAGGAGAATCGCTTGAACCTGGGAGATGGAGGTTGCAGTGAGCCGAGATTGCCCCACTGCACTCCAGCCTGGGTGACAGAGGGAGACTCCATCTCAAAAAAAAAAAATTACAGGTTCAAATTTCATTAAAATTTTTTTCCATGCCCCTTCTCTGGTGGTAGGATGATAGGGGATGAGTAAAATATCAAAGACAACTAAAAATTCCTAAACTAGATACTTGGGTCCCAAAGAAGTATTAACCATGAAGTGCCGCCATCTTCTGAGGTTGGTGCTTCCTGGCACAGGCTCTTGGAACATTCTGGACTGTCTGACATTCCTTTTACTTGCTTTAGAACCTAAAGATGTTGCTGGGGGAAAAGGGAGCTAGGCAGAGGGAAGGGGAAGGATGTGGGATAAGGCATAAACTATGCTTTTGGGGAAAAAAACCCAGTAATTTCCTTGATGGGGTTTTTGCTTGGCTTTAAAATGTAGTAAGCTTTTAGGAAGCTTGATGGAGCCTGTGTTTCTACCATTAGTGCTGCATTTGTTTGGCTTAAGATTTCATTAAGCTTCTTAAAATGGAGATACTTCTGGAACTCAAATGGCTACTGAGCAGGGAACGGCAAATCAGTGACACCGTAGGAAGTGGAGGGATTGTGGCAAACTAGAGAACACACCTTCCACAGGGGCAGCCACTGCTCTGCTGGGCCCGCTGTTCATCTGCAGGGATGTGCATCTTGGGATTATTTCCAAAGTCAGAACTCAGCGTTTTTATGAGAAATGTCATGATTTTTAAGGTCTTAACAAGTTATCCCACATTAAAAAAATAATAATAAACCGGGCCGGGCGCAGTGGCTCACGCCTGTAATCCCAACACTTTGGGAGGCTGAGGTGGGTGGATCATGAGGTCAGGCGTTCGAGACCATTATGGCCAACATGGTGAAACCCCGTCTCTACTTAAAATACAAAAGTTAGCTGTGCGTGATGGCCGGCGCCTGTAATCCCAGCTACTAGGGAGGCTGAGGCAGGAGAATCGCTTGAACCTGGGAGGCGGAGGAGGTTGCAGTGAACCGAGATTGTGCCCAGCCTGGGCAACAGTGTGAGGCTCCGTCTCAAAAAAAACCGAAAAACACAAAAACAACAGAGAAGGCCAAACAAAACACATCTGTGGGCTGGATGCCGCCATGCCCACCCGTTTGTGACCTTTGTGTTGGACTCTTCTGTTCACCAGACACCCTGCCCTGCGAGAATGTATCTCATCCTTTGCTGGAGCAGGTTTGCAGGCACAGTGGAGAGAGGAGAGAAGAAATGAAGGGACACTTAATGCAGAACCATGAGTGGCCAGAGAGGAGGAAAAGGAGGGTGAGAGGAGCAAAGAAGCCATGACAACTTCATAATTCTGAGTGGATTGGGCAGTGGCCAGAAATTCTGGTGGTGGATATGCTGCCTTTCCAACAGGTGAATATGAAAGAACAAGTCAAACCCTGCTCAGGACGCTGTTAATTCCAAATGTGAACTTTTTGAGTCATTCTTTCCATGTGGAATTCAAAGGAGAATGTAAAAAAATTTTCAGGAGGGAGGTGCAATATCCCTGAAAGATAACAAAGTTCGTAACACTTATTTACATACAACCTTCTCTAGTCATTGATTAAACAGATCTCTACAGACTTGCATGAGGCAACATTTCTTAGGCTTGTTTGCTACAATATCTTTAAAAATACTTGATTACACTTTAGCTTATTTAGATGGACTTTTCACCAAGCTCTGAACTGGGATTTCATTGTGTTGCGTTCATCCTGCTCACGAGACACAGGTGGGCAGCAAATGAGATTATCCCTCCAGTCCCCATGGATTGGAAATGTTCCCCCTTCTTTATGAGCTCACTGCAGTATCTCCTTCTCCCTTTCCCCAAAGGACAGCCTTTCCTGTCTCAGGGAAGAAGAGAGAGAGACTACAGTGATGGAGACCCACTAGATGTGCACAAGAGCCTGCCGTCCAGCGCTGGAGAAGACCGAGCCATGATGCTGGGGTTTGCCACGATGGGCTTCTCAGTCCTAATGTTCTTCTTGCTCGGAACAACCATTCTAAAGCCTTTTATGCTCAGGTAAGAAACAGAGGAAGGAAATCTAGAGAAATCTGAATTCCAATTCAGATAAGATCCAGGCACAATGGTAAGGGAGGAGAGGCTGGCTTTGGTTTCTCAATCTGTGACTCTCTGCCATGGTCCAGAAAAAGAAAAATACAATTCCTCTTCCCCTCTCAGTGCTGGGGGCAGCTGGGTGTGGAGGAAGAGGTGGCGAGAAGGTCAAAGATATTCCCCTGCACTGCCTCCTCCCATCTCATAATCTATATATACCTCCAAACACCTAATCTACAAATTATAGTTTATTCATTTAGGTCATAAATCCTCCCCTTAAAATGTTGATATTCCAAGAGAGAGTTAAACCTTGTATGCAAGCACAATAAAAGTTTTTTGAGTCTGAATTTTTTGAGTTTGACAGTGTCTACCTGGCACATAGTAGTTGCTCAATACATATTAGTTTCCTTCCTTTTCTTTTAATTAGGTTCTTTATTCAATATATGTAGTGATACAGTTGACCCTTGAACAACATGGGTTTGAACTTCGAGAATCCACTTATAAATGGATTTTCTTCTGTGCCTGCCACCCCTGAGACAGTAAGACCAATCCCTCCTCTTTCTCCTCCTCTTCAGCCTACTCAACATGAAGAGGACAGGGAGAGGACCTTTATGATGATCCACTTCCATTTAGTAAATAGTAAACATGTTTTCTCTTCCTTATGATTTTTTTTCTTCAATTTTAATTTTAAGTTCTGGGGTACATGTACAGAATGTGCAGGTTTGTTACAAAGGTAAACGTGTGCCATGGTGGTTTGCAGCACAGATCAACCCATCACCTGGGTATTAAGCCCAGCATGCATTAGCTATTCTTCCTGATGCTCTCCCTCCCCCTACCCTACTGAGAGGCCCCAGTGTGTGTTGCTCCCCCCAGGTGTCCTGTGTTCTCATCATTCAGCTCTCATTTATAAGTGAGAACATTCAGTGTTCGGTTTTCTGTTTCTGCATTAGTTTGCTGAGGATAACGGCTTCCAGCTTCATTTCATCCATGTCCCCGCAAATGACATGATCTTGTTCTTCCTTATGATTTTCTTTTCTTTTCTTTTTTCTGAGACGGAGTCTTGCTCTGTCGCCAGGCTGGAGTGCAGTGCCGCGATCTTGGCTCACTGCAACCTCTGCCTCCCGAATTCAAGCAATTCTCCTGCCTCAGCCTCCTGAGTAGCTGGGATTACAGGCGCCTGCCACGATGCCCACTAATTTTTGTATTTTTAGTAGAGATGGGGTTTCACCATGTTGGCCCCAGGCTGTTCTCGAACTCCTGACCTTGTGATCTGCCCGACTTGGCCTCCCAAAGTGCTGGGATTACAGGCGTGAGCCACCATGCCTGGCCGTGATTTTCTTAATAACGTTTTCTTTTCTCTAGCTTATTTATTTATTTTTTTAAGAGAAGGGGTTGGGCCAGGCACAGTGGCTCATGCCTGTAATCCCAGCACTTTGGGAGGCCGAGATGGGCGGATCACGAGGTCAGGAGATCGAGACCATCCTGGCTAACACGGTGAAACCCTGTCTCTACTAAAAATTAGCCAGGCGCAGTGGCGGGCCCCTGTAGTCCCAGCTACTCGGGAGGCTGAGGCAGGAGAATGGCGTGAACCCGGGAGGCGGAGCTTGCAGTGAGCCGAGATTGTGCCATTGCACTCCAGCCTGGGCAACTGAGCAAGACTCCGTCTCAAAAAAAAAAAGAGAAGGGGTCCTGCTCTGTCACGCTGGAGTGCAGTGGTGTGATCATAGCTCATTGTAGTATTGAACTCCTGGGCTCAAGCAGTCTTCCCACCTCAGCTTCCTGAGTCAGTGGGATTACAGGCATGAGCTACTGTGCCTGGCTCTTCTAGCTTATAATACATATAAACATACAAAATATGTCTTAATCAATTGTTTATTGGTAAGGCTTCCAGTCAACAGTAGGCTATTAGTAGTTAAGTTTTTTTTTTTTTTTTGAAGCAGGGTGTCACTCTGTCACCCAGGCTGAAGTGCAGTGGTTCAATCATGGCTCACTGCAGCCTTGACCTCCTGGGCTCAGGTGATCCTCCTGCCTTAGCCTCCCAAGTAGCTGGGACCACAGGTGTTTGCTACCACACTTGGCTAATTTTTAAATTATTGGTAGAGATGGGATCCCCCTATGTTGCCCAGGATGGTTGTGAACTCCTAGGCTCAAGTCATCCTTCTACTTTGGCCTCCCAAAGTGCTGGAATTATAGGCATGAGCCACCATGCCTGACCAGTAGTTGTTTTTGAGGAGTCAAAAGTTCTATGCAGAGTTTTGACTGCAGGTTTGGGGGTGTGGTGTTGGCATCCCTAACCCCTGAATTGTTCAAGGGTCAACTTTAGTTGCTACTTATTAAGTATATGCTGTATGCTCAATACATACTATATTTTATCCTACTTAAACCTACAGCAGCCCATGATGGAAGTGTTATTATTTTTGTTTTCATTTTGTAAATGAGAAAGCTGAGGCTCAGAAAGGCCAAGTAACTTGCCCAAGTTCATATAGCCGGTAAATAATATGCCTGTCATTCTGACATAAGACTTGCTTCTTAATACCTAAATGATGTTTGCTGAAATGAGGGGAATGGGGGTTCTGATTAGGGAAGGGGAGGAGCTATTTAATTTTGTAGGATGGCCCACACAACATGTGGTACTCTGGGGCCAGGTCAGTTCAGGGTAAAAGGAAGGCAAGGGGTGCTTTTTGGACATTGCTTTATTTTTGGACAGCCCTTTTTTTTTTGGACAGCCAAAGAGCAACAGGAGGCCCAGGGGGAGTGGAAGAGGAAGGCCTAGGAGTTCAGTGAGGGAAAGGGGTCATAAAAAAGGAAGAGAGTGGCCTACTTCTGTTATTTATGATTCATCTCCTGCCATTCCTAGGTTACCGTTGTTAGGGGAAAGATGTAGAGGTCACCATTTACTACAGCACACAGTGCCACTGTTGGAAGAATTCCAGAAGAAGCTTCTCTCTGGTATTAGCACCAGGAGAAGCTGTGCTGCTCCTGATCAACCAGCTTACTTTCATTTAATGGATGCCAGGAGTCTTGTATCTGGTTGTGTTTTCTTCATTGCTTTGGCTGCTAGGAAGCCCAGAGGCAAATTTGTAGCTCAGTTCTCATAACTACAAGAGATCTTATGGTCTGCAGGTTACATGTTTGTACCTCACTTTTTTTTTTAAGAGGTGGGATCTCACTATGTTGTCCAGGCTAGTCTCAAACTGCTAGGCTCAAGCGATTCTCTTGTCTTGGCTGTACCTCACTTCTGACTTCATTCTGTCTTTTTTTCCTCTTTTTCATTTACTCTTTTTCCCCTCATCTTATATATGTATATGCATTACATGTCTATGTAATGTGATTGAATGTTTGAATGTATGGGAATGTTGAGTAAATGTGCATGTGTGTGCACAGGCAGATCAGATTATTTTTAAAAATGTGACATATTTGGGAGATGGCTTGAGGGTACCTTCTGCAAGCTGGTACCAAACTGTTGCTCATAATTAAGTTTTACTTTTCTAAGCATTCCTGGAAATTATTTGGTTAAATTAATTAAGTGAATGCCTAAGAGTGGTGAGTTCTCATCTCTCTCTTGCCTTACATCTTGTGCCATCTCAGAGAGTAGTTTTGCTCCATAAAGGGTGGTAGTTAAGAAGGCCTGGGTAGTTCATACCTATCCCCACTCTCTCAACCTCTCATCTCTCGATCAGATGATGGATTTTGTCACAGCTATAGCCAAATACACACCCGATGCTATTGAAGGAACATGCTTATTTTTTAGCCTTAAATACATCCCTGGTTCCACCTGAAAGGCTCTGACCGGGGCCTTGTGCATGGGACAGAATATCCCACTCTATTTTGAAGCTTTCTAAAATCTTCAAGGAAAATTCAAATCATCCTCAGTTCAGTACTTGGTCAAGATTTAGAGAGCTTAAGTTCTAACAGATAAAAAAGTAACTCTAAATTATTATTTCAAGATGCCTAGTTAAAAGAAGTATATAAATTAATTTAGTGAAAAAGCAGGCCAGTGATAAATCTATGAAAGAATATTATTTTCCTCTTTTGTATTTTCACTTGCCCAATATTTTTTCTTAGGCCACATCTAGTGATTTTTATACCCCAGACCTTGAGGCCATGTTAAACTGCACAGTGTGTCTCAAGTTTGTCATATTAATAAGGGAAAATGATTATTTTGGTCAAAGAGATTAATGAGAGTGCATTATGAATTTAGCTAAATATTGCTTTTCGAACATTCTTACTTTTTTTGGCGGGGGACAGAGTCTGGCTCTGTTGCCCAGGCTGGAGTGCAGTGGCACAATCTTGGCTCACTGCAACCTCTGCCTCCTGGGATTAAGCAATTCTCCTGCCTCAGCTTCCCGTGTAGCTGGGATTACAGGCGCCCACCACCACGCCCAGCTAATTTTTGTATTTTCAGTGAAGACGTGGTTTTGTCATGTTGGCCAGGCTGGTCTCAAACTCCTGGCCTCAGGTGATCTGCCCGCCTTGGCCTCCCAAAGTGCTGGGATTACAGGCATGAGCCACTGTGCCTGGCCCTGCTTTTCAAACATTCTGACTTTAGAGCTTGCTAATCTAACTTACTATGTTTAAGGAACCAGTAAGTAAACACAGGGGTCCACCTACATGTGAGTGTAAGGGTATATGAAGAGCTGGTCTTATATATTCAATCAAAGCATTTCCTCTTCCCCTTGTTTACTTTGTCTTGGACTTGTTTTCAAATTATTTCATACATGTACACATGTCCTTTCTCTTCAACATCACCACAAGGTCTTCATGGCAGGAATTTTTTCTGTCCCTTCTCATAGCACCTGGGATGTTTTGCATATGTATTACATGTGAAAATTCTCAAGAAATTTTCCAAGTAAAATTTAATTCAGTCCAGGAGTGGTGGCTCACACCTGTAATCCCAGCACTTTGGGAGGCCAAGGTGGGAAGATCACGAGGTCAGGAGTTCAAGACCAGCCTGGCCAGTGTGGTGAAACCCCATCTTTACTAAAAATACAAAAAATTAGTTGGACGTGATGGTGTGCACCTGTAATCCCAGCTACTCAGGAGGCTGAGGCAGGAGAGTCGCTTGAAACCAGAAGGCGGAGGTTGCAGTGAGCCGAGATCACGCCACTCCAGCCTGGGCAACAAGAGTGAAACTCCATCCCCCCCCCGAAAAAAAAATTAATCCAGTACAGCACTTATTAAACATCTACTCAGTGAGAAACATTCTGTTTCATGCTTTGAGGAACATACAGATGAATTGGATGTAGCTCTTGACCTCTAGGAACTTAACTGATAGCAAAAATATGGTCAGTATTCTACTGAGAGATTCCATGTATGATTTGCACTTGCCTCTTTGGAAGTAGTGGGTATGTGGAATTGTACTTTGTTGCCAGAAATTGTGTAGGCTATGTTGACCAACGGCCGTGTAGTTAGACTCCTTCCAAAGGCACATTTTCATCAGGACAAGCCAGTGCATCTTGAGATGATGAAGCATGAGAGGTGATGAAATTCCTGAGTGAGTGTGAATCTTGGTGGTTACAGTATTATGGTAATGCTAACACTGTTTACACTGTGGTTCTCCAAATACCTGCATCTTAAATACGATTAAATATAAAGATTCCTGGGCCTCAAGTCAGAACTACCAAACCAGAATCTCTGGACTGAAGCCCTGGAATCCACAGTTTAACAAATTCTTCATTCTAACAAACTCACAGGTGATTCTGAAGTTTGAAAACCATTGGTGTAGTGAGAAATATGCCAGTAGGGTCATCAGAAGTGAGGTGGAACTTGGCACTTTGCGGCTCTTTACCCCAACTGTGTCTTCCATGCTCCCTGATTATGTGCCTGCTGTAAGGATCCTGCGCCACCTCAAAATACACAAATGCGTTGTACACAAATGCCTTGGGCATTGTGTACATAAGCTCATAACCGCACCAAAATGTAGAACGAAATTTTCTAGTAAGTGAAGAACATTTATTTTTTTTCAAATTGAAGCATTCGGAGAGAAGAATCGACCTGCACTGCCATCCTCACAGATATCATGGACGACTGGCTGGACTGTGCCTTCACCTGTGGTGTGCACCGCCGCGGTCAGGGGAAGTACCCGTGTCTTCGGGTGTTTGTGAACCTCACCCATTCAGGTCAGAAAGCTCTCCTACATTATAATGAAGAGGCTGTCCAGATAAATCCCAAGGTATTGTAAAGTTTAAAGAGTTCTTATGACAGCAACCCTTCCCTGCCAGACTGTCCCTAGCAGGGTACATAAATAACCCAGGGCTGTCTTTAGGGATAAATCTATTTTTTTGGAGTGAACATTTTTATAGCGATCAAATCAGGATAAATGAAGCTTTCTTCTTGGTGGAGAAATGGGGTATATAGAAAGGAGAGAAATCATTCCAATTTCACAACTTGGTGTCTGGAATTTATAGGCTGAGCCAATGAGTAGTCATTTGTGGGGAGTCTTTCTTTTGGAGATTCCACTCCCCGCCATATAAAATATGCTACAGTGTACTCACAGTCTCCCTTGAATCAAGCGAGTAATTTTTCTTATCAAATAAATGTAAAGATTATTTTTATTTTAATAAGTTATACAATGGGTTCATATGATTTAACGAATTATAGAAATCCCTGAAAGTATAGTCTTTCATATGATTTAAAATTTATATTTATACCTAACTATAAAAGTTGAGTTGTGTTAGATTAGTTGACATGTTACACTTTATTGTCTTTAAGCATCAATTTCAATCTGATGACTTTTGTTTTCTATTTTGGATGCAGTGATTTTTAAGATTTCAAACATTTTGTAGGCCTTTAGCACAGTACCTCAAGTTCCTAAAGGATATGGTAATAAACCTGAAGCGTTTTTGAAAAAAGTCACCAGCTGACAGAGCTCCCTTCTCCACTGGTTCTGTCTCCCAGGAACCAAAGTCCAGGTGGGGCTCCCTCTCTGTGAGTCTAGAGCAAAAGCCTCAACGTGCTTTTCTTCAGGGTAATATTTTGCTACAGGAGATCAAGACAGAGACAACAGAGGCATTACTAGGCGTTGAAAGCTCATAGTAAGGCTCAATACATTTTTGTTCAATGGACAAACGGATTCATACTGTCCAAGAGTCCAAGAACCTGCATGTAGGGAGGAGTCATATTCCTTATGAAGTTGGTCACTGACTCTCCTGCAATGTCATATAAACTAAGAATTCTCTTCCACATCCTTGCTTAATGACTGGAAATGGCCATTTCACTGTGGTCCTCCAATCAACCCTTTCCCATGAGCTATGTAATATTTTACCACCTTCTAAGATTGAAACTGCCCACTAATAACTTCAGCCTGAAGCTATTTCATAATTAAAAACTGTTAAGTATTTGGTATTGGTGACAGTGCCTTTATCTTTTTCCCTCTTCCATATTCCTAGTGCTTTTACACACCTAAGTGCCACCAAGATAGAAATGATTTGCTCAACAGTGCTCTGGACATAAAAGAATTCTTCGATCACAAAAATGGAACCCCCTTTTCATGCTTCTACAGTCCAGCCAGCCAATCTGAAGATGTCATTCTTATAAAAAAGTATGACCAAATGGCTATCTTCCACTGTTTATTTTGGCCTTCACTGACTCTGCTAGGTGGTGCCCTGATTGTTGGCATGGTGAGATTAACACAACACCTGTCCTTACTGTGTGAAAAATATAGCACTGTAGTCAGAGATGAGGTAGGTGGAAAAGTACCTTATATAGAACAGCATCAGTTCAAACTGTGCAGTAGGAGGAGGAGCAAAGGAATGAGCAGAGAAATCTTAAGACGGTGGCCAAATTAAAGTGCTGGCCTTCAGATGTCTGTGATTTCTGCAGCTGAGGACCTAATTATGCCTGTCTGCAAACTAACAATGTAAAAGGTAATAATTAAAGTATCATATTTTCATGTGGGAAAAAATTTAAAAGCCTCATTTTGTTCTATTTATTTCTATAAATACGTACAAATTCACCATCTTTTCTAATCCCAATCTCTTTCCAAATGAGCTAAGGAAGCACTTTTTTTTTTTCCTGTATAGCAAAATGAGTTCAAGATATTCTTTGCCTAATTTCAGCTGTAGCTAGAATCAGTCAATATGGAAATAAACAAGGAGGGTATCTAACCTACTGAACACTGAACCATCAGCCTAACTCTATGCAATATAGTCATACTAAAATATTTCTCATAAAAAAGTTCTTAACAGTTCGTTCACTATACGAAGATAAAAATCTGGTAGAAAACTTAAGAAAACATGGACCTAACATATTTATTATAGTCTTTTCTTTCTTTTCCTTTTTGAGATGGAGTTTTGCTTTTGTTGCCCAGGCTGGAGCACAGTGGCATGATCTTGGCTCACTGCGACCTCTGCCTCCTGGGTTCAAGCAGTTCTCCTGCTTCAGCTTCCTAAGTAGCTGGGATTACAGGTGTGCACCACCACGCCCAGCTAATTTTTGTATTTTTAGTGTAGACAGGGTTTCACCATGTTGGTCAGGCTGGTCTTGAACTCCTGACCTCAGGTGATTTGCCCACCTCGGCCTCCCAAAGTGCTGGGATTACAGGCGTGAGCCACTGCGCCTGGCCTTAGTTTGTTCTTTTTCAGTCTAGACAGCAGAGGAAAGCTGCTGCCTAGAAAATTCACTAAGTTTACAGTTACTAGTATTTAGCCTTGTCATGTACCATGTAATTTTTCTTTCAGTAACATTTTTCTAGTTAATTATGCTTTTTGTAAGCTCATTTCACTTTGTGCACTTTCTGGTGGGAAAAATGGGCCAGAAATATGAAGAAGCTATACTGGATTTCAACATTCATCTCAGATGATCCACATCGTATTAGGCTGGTGCAAAAGTAATTCCAGTTTTCGCTGTTAACTTTTAATGGCGAAAAACCGCAATTATTTTTGCATCAACCTAATAGAAAAGTCCCACATGGATAGTCAACAATTGTCTGTACTTTAATTAATGAATCAACCGTGGTTATTAAATGATGTCATAAGGCTCTCAACAAATGCTTTCCAGATTAAGCCGAATCTATGACTGGAAAAGAGATTTTGGTCTGATTTTCCAAAGTGCCTCCAAGTGTCTTTAAAATTTTATTATACTCAAAAATCTTAAATTATGGACAGTAGAATGAGACATTTGAAGCTCCTTTTGTATGTAGATGTAATCAAACAAAAAACTGATTCTAAGTTTAATCCCTTTTAGCAATTAATTTCAAGACACATATTACTAAATTAGCTGAATACAGCAATATTGACTTGATCAGTAATGAATAATCTTGTTTTCCTTTCTAGTGTGCAATGCTGGAAAGAACATGTGTCTCAGAATAGGATTTATTTGACTTTGTAGGCCATAATTACAACTTTGGGCAAATAAGCTAACCTGTCTAAACCTCTCTTTTCTCATCTATAAAATGGGGATAACCTGTTCTTTCACGCAGTTATATTATGGAATAAGCGAAGTAGGGCATGTGAAACACTTTAGCTTAGCTTCTAGCATCTGTTGGGGTGCTCAAAAATGTTAGATCATTTATTTAAAAATCTGCTAGGTTATAACATTCAGTGAGTCTTGGTACTTTTCACTGGACAGCTGGTATAGAGGCTAGGGATAGGGAGCTGCAGTTCATTTTCCCTGCCCCCACCCCAGTTCTCTTGGCTAAATGTGATATGCATTTAAGGCCCACAACCTGCTGTTTCAAAGGTTGTGGTAAACTATTTTGTATACCAAAGACTTCTCTGTAATAAAATATATATGTACACATGAACATTTTATATGCATGCACATTTTAAATCATTCTGCAAATTGAGATTCTATACTTTTCTTAAGGGCACATCTCTATTCCATTTCTTTGTAAATTTGACTTCTACCTAACAAACAATATGCAATTGTTGGGATTTTTTTTTCCCTAACAAATTCAAAACTGCTAATTTAAAATGTAAAGTGTGTGTTTCAATTACCACAGTTTTCCATTTAGATAGGAGCTACCTGATTCATTCCAGCAAAGAGAGATATTATCCCTGGAGAACAAAGTCAATTCAAAATTATTTAAACCATTTGGCAAATAAATAAAATTTAAGTAATTATTTGCTTAATTGCTCAGAAATACTAAGTTGTTAATGCCTATGTGCATTAATGGTCAAAGAAAAGCCCACACTTACCTTTTGCAATGTTTATGAGAACTGAAAGCAAAACCAGTTTGCTTCTAGCCTTAACTTCATTTCTAGGTTCTGATCTTCAAATGACTTGGAAAAAAGTCCACTTACCTATTACATATACATACATACATTCACACATATATGTATATACATATATTTCTTAAAATACAAGCATATAATTCTTTATGCTTAAAGGAAGTAAATATTTAAACATACATTTAATATTCATCACTTTACTGGGGCAGAAAAATTGGCTTTTAAGGTATAATAGTTTCAGATTTTCAGTCAAGTATTCTTAGTCATTACTGAAAAGAACTCAAATTCAGCTAAATTTTGATTATTAGCAACACTGGCTTGCTTTTCAAAAGGAATGGCAAAAGAGAATTATCACAGTTTTTTGCTTATGTAGTACACTAAGGATTGTTTGGACACAAGTCAAAGTAATTTTTCTTTTTTTTTAATAAACAGCGTGATGTTACAGACTGCAGAGTTAAAGAAAAGCAGACATTGACAGTTTCTGATGAGCATAAACAGTAAGTGCAGTCACAGGCCAAACTTCTTGCTAGGAACAGCAAGACTGGGAAGAGGTCTTAAATTTAGTGATACTGTTATTATTCTGTAGTCTCAATATAATAACACATGCATCTTGCTGTGTCAAATGCTTTCTGGGCCATCATTAAAAGGACATTAAAAACGTTTTTCTTCTAATGAATGCAGTATACCACAGGACTTCAATTCACTGAATGACAAAATATAGAGAAATAAGCTTGCTACAATTAATGGGGCCAAAAGGGTGGTTCGAATTTCTTGTTAAAGCTTCCAGGTGAACATCTGATGTGTTAGTAGTCTTCTTTTGGTAGTGCCACATTCCCCAAGGTATTAAAATGTTATGCTCCAAAAGGGTATATTCTTTTAGATTTTATTCAACCCAATTAGGTCTGAGGACTGAATCACACTGAAACCATTAACTTCATTTGAAACTCAAAACATTTTTGAAATCAGATGAAGGCCAAGTTCTCCAACCACTCTTAGGAACATAAATTAAATTGAACAAGGTACTTTTAAAAATGAAATAAAAACAAAATGAAATAAAAATGAAATAAATAATGATTTTGGAAATTCATCCTAGAATTAAGTTTTGTCTAATTATATTTTAATATGAAACAATGAAGGTTTTCTGCCTCCTTGCTAACCTAGAAAAATTGGCAAAAATAAGAATACCTAAAAGTATACATGGTTCTTAGCATAACCACAAAATTATTGTAGTGACAGATTAAATAAGGTTGCAGATAAGATTCACAGACTTTAACTGGCTAACAAAATACATTTAAAAACCTTTTCTGTACTTACCTACATGAGGAATGGAGTATACTGTTGTTAGAAAAATCATTTACCTAACTACTATATATGCACAAGGGACTAATTTTTTTCTCCACTAAAACTCTTATATGTAGTTGTGTAAAAATTAAGTCAGAAAATTTCCTCATGGCTCACACCTGTCACTTTATGCTAACTAGCAAGGCTAGAATATTAACATACCTAAAATCAAGCAGAAGAAATGGCGCTGCACTAATAAAAAGGAGGTGCAAAACCTTAAGTGGAATAGGTGAATGAAGTTTATTTAAAGACTAACATCCCAACTTGGGAAACTCCTAATAAATTCTAAACTCTTCCGAATTTTAGAACCTTGATTTCTTTACACCTTTTATAAAAGATGCCTCTTGACTAGGGCTAAGCAAGCAGTGTGTACACAAACAGAATTGTATGCAAGTATACACACACCAAATGCACTAATAATGAAGAAGAGAGAACAAAATGAATTTCAAATGCCGAATTCGGGAACCTCCTCGAACTATTCCCTTTTTCAAATGGCTGGACCAACGATTAAACTTCAGCCAAGTTTTTTTCTTAAGGTCTTCCATATCATTAAAAACAAGGCATGCCAACTCTGACTTTATAAATCTAAAATTCAGTGATCTGCACAGTTTCTGAGCTTGAAGTATTGAATTGTGACTCATCTATTTTTTTTCCCATTTTCCTTCTGAGGTAGAGTTACCAATCCAATTTTATCAGGACCACAGATATTTTGAGCTAAACCCCATAATCTTTTCATACAGTAAAAATAATTTTTATGAAAAAAGAAAACAGGCTTCCCAGGCCATGGCACATAGATATATTTACAGTTTTAATGTAATAATTAAAAATGGTATTGTTTATATTTTATAAAACAGCCCAGCTGTATTATTCTGTCACCAAGAATTATTAATTGAGGATGCTGTCAATGCTGAATTTTACAGTTCAGCCTTCACAATCCCATCCATGATGAAGAGTTGATTCTCTTACGGTATACAATATGCTCTCACAACTTTCAGCCTTCTCTTAAAGACATGCCCCAAATGAGCAGGATGGATATAAAGAATGTAATTCATTCAAACAACTCCTCCCTGTTCTTCCCCCTCCCCTCACATTCCCCTCTTCTCAAAAACATCTGAAGTATGAAAGTTGTCTTTAAATAGTAAAAGCACCACAATCTATTAACACCACATATTATCTTTAAACTTAAATATTTTAGTGATGTCTTGGACATCAAAATAATTTCTTAAGGTGGACTCTGAGTATGTGGGTCCAGCCCAGGTCTGCAGTTTGTGCAGACATAGAAAAAAGAGGAACTTTAAATATTCAGAAAAAGTTAACAGGCTAGCTTTAAAATACTGCTGGAAATTAAATTTCTTCAGAGTTGGCAAGCATGGGCTATTGATCAAAATATGAATTAAACGGATTTACATCATTAAGAAAAAAACAAATCCATGTTATGTGCTGTGAAATTTCCATGATGCCTTTCAAATAGGCTGCTCACAATTTTTTTTATAATTCCAAATCACTCGATTTTTGATGGAAAAAAGAATACAGATGGACTGTGTTTTACCTATGTGAAAGTCACCAATCCATTTAAAATAAAATCCAAGAGGGCATATACAGTCTAATCAAGTCATCATTTTCCTGATTAATAAGAACTACACTTTACACAAAATACTTTATCAGCAGCTGTTTTCATCAAAAAATCAATAGTCAGTTTCACAGTTGAAAAAGTTACACATTAAAATATTTTACAATTCATTATATATTCACCAGGTTCCCATTTTCTAATGGGCTTTTAATATAAAGCAGAATAGAAGGGAAAATCTCAAAGTTGATTACTTTGACACTAAGTTTTACATAGGACACTAAGAACCACAAAAAGCTTAGGTTCTATTGTAAAATAGCAACCAAATTCCATTCTTCTTTTAAAAATCCAATTAGAAACATCTGTTTTAAAAAAACAAATTTCACAATAAGAGTAACAGATTTCAAATTAACAGTAGTCTAAAAATCTTCAAAATAAATGGTTTTGTATAGCTGAGAATATGGTAGAAAGTGAAAGCATAATTTTCGAACAGTCATTTCTTACTACAGTGTGCTTAAAATTATTTTTATTATTTTCTTTAGACTTTTTCTCAAAATAATTATTCAAGGAAATATTTCTTAAGTGGCCCAATAAAACTGTAGAGCCAATAGTCAGTTACACCATATTCAAGGACGTGGATAGTCAGCTATAGATAGGAACTGTCTAAACCATGAGAACTGATCTCTGATACTGAAGTACCCAGAAGTGGCTATATTATCGCTGACTTGGAACAGATCTTAGTCACCCATGTAGCATTTAATTCAATGTTTGGTTCTTTGCCTCATTTCTTTCTTAGGTCACAATCTATAGTCTTTATAGAATTTGCCTACATTTCTTCTAATAGAATTAATTTGGTTGTAGTAACTTCTGAAAATAAATGTAAATGATGAAATCGGCCATGTGGTTTGTGCATTTTAATGGTGGAGAGGTCCTGGGAGAAGGAGGGAAGACAATTATCTGGACTGATAGATAAAAATGCAAAAGTGGTATAAATTTTGTGCAAGGAGGCTCACAGCATTTTTGGCACTCGGGTAAAACACAGTTCTCTGTTAAATCTTCAGTTTCTACCATCAAAGTTTCAGATTTGTACCATTTTACTGAGTTTTCCTATAATTTAACCCTGATATTGAAAAGGCTGGGATGTTAGTATGTATCAACTGCCTATATCTAAACAACACAAAATGTTAGTAAGTTTTAATAAGTTATGAAATCTTCTATAACTGCAAAATAATCTTTCTGGTTTCCTGCTTAAAACAGAGTTTAAATTCTGCTTAACTATTGCAAGACAGTTTGCAGAAGTAAGTTCCCTTAATCTTCAAATTTATTTTTCTTGTTGGCAATATTATATACATGCTTTAGTGAAATACCTAAATTTCCAATAATTATGCCCTTTAAGGGATCTAAAATAGCCAGATATTAAGAGTATTGGTGTTAGAGTCCCTTGTTCACTACTCAAGACTTCATCTATAGGTAACAGATTTCATAAATGAATATTTTTAAAGTGATGCTGTTTTACTAGAGTATACAATGTTTACTCTTTATAAAGTTGTTTTCCAATAATATGCCTAATCTAAAAAACTGTCAATAATTATTGCACTTTTTTGATGTGGCACCTGGACATCTGCTAAAGCTAATTTCCTAGGACATTAATCATTCATTTGAAATACAGAGTAAAATATCAGATTCTAGAATGATGACTAGCAGTAGCCTCTAAATCTTGGGTTAATGTTTTTCAAAATGTTTAAGAATGTGTTCTGTGCTCAAATAGTATTTAATAAAGTTGGAGAGTGAGCTCTGACTACTTGGGAATGAGACATGATCTTAAAACGGTTTAATGTCCTACTTTGGAGATATGGATAAATAGTTTAAAAAGGTAAAAAGTTCATGGTTTCTATTCCCCCATATTTTAAAGTATTGTTCATGAGTATACTTCAGTAAAGGGGTTTAAGGAATCAGGAAGATAGTCTAAATTGTGTTAATTCTGGTAACTAATTTCATATGATTGAGGCATTCTCAATTATAAAAGAGAATGGAAGACGGGGGATTCACATAAGAAATAAAAGGAAAGAAGATGAAGTTTTTATGTTTTCCTTAAATAGTTATATACTGGTTATTGGTATAAATGGGATAGTGCCTGAGCCTCATCTATAGACCAAGAAGAAAGCTGACCATGCTGCTACGAACAATAAAAAATTTGGGGTGCAAAACAATGCATGACTATGGGACAGATCATGTAAATAAAGAATATATATTAATGATAGTTTCTATAATATAAATAGCCTTTAATAAAAAAAATAATCTTTTTAATAACATTAATACTTCTATTTTCTGGAAAACATGCATGAAAAATGTATTCAGTTCAATTGCAAAAGGAGAAAAAAAATCAACTTAAGGTGAATACTGTACAATTCTGGAATAAGAACTATTTCTGCTCATTCTTTTTCTATGATGATTTTTTTTTTTTTTACTTTGTGGGAGCCCAGAATTTCCCTGGGAAATAAGAATAAGATCCTTTAAATACTGTCCAGAAAAAAAAAAAATACCACCTTATAACAGGTCTCATTTGTGACTGCTTCCAAAACTGCAGATAAGACCTCAAATCATCAAAAGGTTTGATTTATTAAAAAGAAAAAGTCTCTGGTGAAATCTCAAGAGTCCCTTCCACCCCAAGCATTTTTCTTCATTAAACAAGGAGTCAAAAACCCACTTCAAACTATAAATTGAACAGCAATGGAAAAATAAGAAATTTTCATTCTTTTCCAATCAATGTAATTTAACATAAACTCCAGTTTACTTACACCTACTGCAATAACAGCCTTTGTTGTGTCCACATTTCAAAACAGAACATTTGCAAGACAAAAAAAAACATCATTCTTTTTCCTTCTCCATCATTTCTATATATTTTGGGGATTTTTGTTTTGTTTTGTTTTTTAAAAAAAGATACAAACAATCTTCAAAGTTTACCTTTTTGGACTTAAGGCATAACATGAAATTGCGCATTATGCTAAAGCTTAATTTTGAAATGAACTAGTTTAAGTGCTATCAAACCCTGTTTGCGTTTACATTATTTAAATTATATAGTATTTTATTTCTGTTCTTGCTGTAAATTCTAATGCTGTTCATGGATTGTGCAATCCCTATGCAATCGGTCTTTGCCTGCTGACAATTATTAACAGTGCAATGTGGAATCCAGAGAGTGAGCTTTCATTTTCTCAGTTATCTTTTCAGTTCAATGCATGCTGTTTAATTGTGTGGAAGATCCAATCCATTTTTGTTGTCCAGCCACCATGATGTGCATCATTCATTTGTTTCATGAAATACTCCAAAGCCTCTTGCTCAGTTTTATCTAAGGCTAGGGTCTTTCGAATGTATGCAATGTCATCAAAAGATTGTAGTTCTGGCATTCCAGAGCCAAGCATCATTGAGAAAAGATTTATGAAGAGATTGGCATGCTGTCGAATAGCTAGATAAGCCTTGTAACACATCTCCTGAAACCTATAAGTAATAAGAACAGTTTGGTCAGTATGGAGCAAATGATGTTAATACCTTCAGGTCTTTGCTCAAATGTCACACAATTAGGCTTTCGTAGACAAAGCTATAAAAAAATAGCATTCCTCTCTCACTTCTCTTACCAACATCTTTTGATTCCCTTTATTTACCCCACTAGAATGTAAACTTCATGAGAATAAGGACTTTTTAAAAACTGCTTTATTACCAGCACCTACAACAATGCCTGGCATGTCAGGAGTTTAATAAGTATTAAATGTATGAATTGGTCCATACTAAATCCTTTTGTGCTTAAGCTAGAGTCAGGACTGTGTTATAGACAAAGCAGAATTTTATAGAAGGTTGTAAAAAGTACTTTAAAGTCTGATATAGTCTAATGAGATACCATAAGGTGGTAAAAAAGTTATGAATAAACAAGGTGATTATGGTTGACTGACTTTCCTCAAATTGTATGACAAAAAAATGTCGTATTAAGCACTATACATTATTTGTCAATATAGAGGTGGAATCCAACTATTTAAAGCTCAGTAAATAAAAACATTTAACATGTTATGAAGTTTAAGGACTACTTTCTTTTTAGGCCTTAATTAGCTCAACAAATTAAATTGTATTCCCTTTCCATTTTCCTTCACAGCATCACACAAATAAATACAAGGAAAAAAAACATTAAAATAGTTTTTCACTCAACAAACTAGGCATAGAAGGGACTTACCTCAAAATAATAAAAGTCATGTGACAAACCCACGGCCAATATCATACTGAATGGGGAAAAGCTGAAAGCACTCCCCCTGAGAACTAGAACAAGACAAGGAAGCCCACATTGGCATCCAAATTGGAAAAGAGGAAGTCAAACTATCGCTGTTTACCAATGACATAATCATATACCTAGAAAACCCGAGAGTTCTCCAAAAAACTCCTAGATTTCAGCCGGGTGTGGTGGCTCATTTCTATAATCCCAGCACTTCGGGAGGCCGAGGCGGGAAGATCACCTGAGATCGGGAGTTCAGGACCAGCCTGGCCAACAAAGTGAAACCCCATCTCTACTAAAAAATACAAAAATTAACTCAGCATGGTGGTGCATGCCTGTAATCCCAGCTACTTGGAAAGCTGAGGCAGGAGAATTGCTTAAACCCAGGAGGTGGAGGTTGCAGTGAGCTGAGATCGCACCACTACACTCTAGCCTGGGGGACAGAGCAAGACTCTGTCTCTCTTAAAAAAAACAACAACAAAAAAAACTCCTAGATTTGATAAATGAATTCAGTAAAGTCTCAGGTTACAAAATCAGTGTACATAAATCAGCAGCATTGCTATACACCAACAACAACCAAGCTGAGAATCAAATTAAGAACACAAGCCCTTTTAGCTTCAAAAAAATACCTAGGAATATACTTAACCAAGGGGGTGAAAGATCTATTCAAGGAAAACTACAAAACACTACCACCACCATTTTTCACAGAATTAGAAAAAAAATCCTAAAATTCATATAAAACCCACCAAAAAGAGTCTGAATAGCCAAAGCAAGACTAAGCAAACAGAACAAATCTGGAGGCATCACATTACTGGACTTCAAATTATACCAGAAAACTATAATTACCAAAACAGCAGATACACACAAAAGCACACACAGACCAATGGAACAGAATGGAGAACCCAGAAATAAAGCCAAAAACTTACAACGAACTGATCTTAGACATGTAAAAACATAAATTGGAGAAAGGACATCCTGTTTAATAAATAGTGGTGGGAAAACTAGCTAGCCACATGTGAAAGAATGAAACTGGATCCCTGTCTCTCACCTTATACAAAAATCAACTCAAGATGGATCGAAGACTTAAATCTAAGACCTGAAACCATAAAAATTCTAGAAGATAACTTAGGAAAAACTCTTTTAGACACTGGCCTAGGCAAATAATAAATGACTAAGACCCCAAAAGCAAATGCAACAAAAACAAACAAAATAAATGGGACCTAATTAAATTAAAAAGCCTCTGCATAACAAAAGAAAGAATCATCAAAGTTAACAGACAACCCATAGAATGGGAGAAAATATTCCCAAACTATGCATCCGACAAAGGACTAATATCCAGAATCTATAAGGAACTCAAATCAGCAAGAAACAAAGAATCCCATCAAAAAGTGGGTTAAAGCGGGATGCAGTGGCTCAAGCCTGTAATCCCAGCACTTAGGGAGGCTGAGGCAGGTGGATCACCTGCAGTCAGGAATTCAAGGCCAGCCTGACCAACATGGTGAAATCCCGTCTCTACTAAAAATTCAAAAATTAGCCGTGAGTGGTGGCATGTGCCTGTAGTCCCAGCTACTTGGGAGGCTGAGGCAGGAGAATCGCTTTGAACCCAGGAGGTGGAGGTTGCGGTGAGCTGAGATCATGCCATTGTACTCCAGCCTGGGCAACAAGAGTGAGACTCCGTCTCAAAAAAAAAAAAAAAAAAAGTGGGCTAAGGACATGAATAGACAATTCTCAAAAGAAGATATATAAATGGTCAATAAACATGAAAAAAATGCGCAACATCATTAATCATCAGGGAAATGCAAATTAAAACCACAATGAGATACCACCTTACTCCTGCAAGAATGGCCGTAATTAAAAAGTCAAAAAACAACAGATGTTGACATGGATGTGGTGAAATGAGAACGCTTATACACTCCTGGTGGGAATGTAAATTAGTACAGCCTCTATGGAAAACAGTATGGAGATTTCTTAAAGAACTAAAAGTAGATCTACCATTTGGTCCAGGAATCCCTCTACCCAGAGGAAAAGAAGTCATTATATCAAAAAGGCATCTGCATGCATATCATATGTTTATTGCAGCACAATTCACAATTGCAAAGATATGAAACCAACGTTAAGTACCCACTGACCAATGAGTGGATAAAGAAAGTGTACATATACACCACAGAATACTACTCCGCCACAGAAAAGAATGAAATAATGTCTTTTGCAGCAACTGGGATGGAGCTGGAGGCCAGGAATGGAAAACCTGAAAATACAGTATGTTCTCACTTGTAAGTGGGAGCTAAGCTATAGGTATACAAAGGCATACAGAGTGATATAATGGACTACGGAGACTCAGAAGGGAGAGGGTGGGAAGAACAGTGAGGGATAAAAAAGTATATATTGGGGGCAAAGCACACTACTTGGGTTACAGGTGTGCTAAAATCTCAGACTTTACCACTATTGAATTCATCCATGTAATCAAAAACCATGTGTACCCCAAAAGCTATTGAAATAAAATAAAATAAAAAACAAAAAATGGTTTTTGCTAAAGTGGTAAAAGAACTTCTATTATTTTATTTTATTTGATACAGGGTCTCACTCTGTTGCCCAGGTTGGAGTACAGAGGCGTGATCATGGCTCACTGCAACCTCAACCTCCTGGGCTCAAGTGATCCTCCCATCTCAGCCTCCTGAGTAGCTGGGACTACAGTGCATGCCACCACGCCTGGCTACTTTTTAAATTTTTTTGTAGACATGAGTTCTTACTATGCTACCCAGGCTGGTTTCAATTCCTGAGCTCAAGTGATCCTCCAGCCTCGGCCTCCCAAAGAGTTGGGATTACAGGTATGAACCACCACACCCAGCCAACATTTATTATTTTGAAATTGCTTGAAAAATATTGATTGTTTCTAACAGAGCAGCCAGAACTCTTTATTTTGTGTTTTTAATTTCTCGAGCTCACCTCTCAAATTCTCTTGTCTTTGTGCATTCTTGGGCTCCTTTACTAATCACTATTAAGAAATCCTGTGTCAAAACAAATGGCACACGTTCTCGTTTATAACCAAATTTTTTCTTCTTGTGATCCAAAAAGTGTCCAAAATCTATATGAAACAGCTTTCAAAAATAAGAAATTATGTTATAGTTTGATATATGCAGATACAAAATGTCTTGAATAAATTAAGAATACCAAAACATTTTAAACAGAGAAAACCATTACTTGTCCATCGTCTTTCACCATGATGTTACTATTGTGACGATCTCCAATTCCCAAAATGAAGGTAGCTACACAATATCCAGCACATGAACGTGTAAACAGGTCAATGGCTGCATCATATCTACAAAGAATAAACACCTCATGAGTAGTATGGAAATATAGAGTGATTCAGGCCAACTTGAGAAAAGAAAACAGGGTGCAAGTTTCTATTTAAACAATGAAAACAATCACTGACAAGGAATAAGGAAATTATGTCCAAAGATTTTGAGACTGTGAAGTTTTCATGGGTTTCTAAGGAAATTTCCAGATGTTCCCTGACCAAAGCATAATTCTTATCATAGTGAAAAAATACTTAGCATGTCATTAAAATTATTTTTTCTAATCATTTTAACAATGAATTAGAAATAAAATTTTGAATGTGCAATATTCATTTGTTTTAAAAAGAATAAGCAATAACAATACATTTTAGATAATACATAAAATGAATGTTTAAGATTTTACCAAATTAAAAGTAATTATAATCATTTAAATCCATTAACATCAAATATTTCAAAGGTTGAGCATATTTTTTTCCATAGAAAGTACAATTGTTTTCTCTGATCTAACTCAGAGGAATACACAAACACCGACAGACTCATCTAACAAAAACTTAGATTAACATAGGAAGAAAGAATAATACAACTTACATTTCTCCTTTGTTCTTGTCTTTGAGCCACTGATGTAGTGTGTGGCTGTTGAACTGCAGTGCACCTTTCAAGCCGCCTTTGCACTGAATTTGCATAATAGTGTGAGAATTTCGCACCACCTCAATAAGTCCCACACAGTCACCGATTGACAGACAACCATAAGGTAACATTCTGAAAAAGGAGTAACACATTTACAATTAAATGATGGAATTTTAAAATAGCAAATATTTTACTGGCTAAAACATGAGTATTTTATTAGTAAATTTGTCATGCATGACCTTTACTGCCTTTCCCCAATTTTAATTTTCTTTTTTATGGTGTGATAAACATACTCCTGGAATAATCCTCAAAATTACCTGTCATCATTTATTATAACCTTCAACTGAGAAAGCGCTGTATTTTTATCAGAAAAGAATTAAGAAAATTATTGTGGCAATTAAAATTTTACAAACATTTATGATTTTAAAAATATGCGTGAATTTAAAGATGTTTAATTGACATTGAAAAAAAACTGTAGGGCAGGAGTTCTCAATTTTGGCCTCAGGCCTCCTTTACACTTGTAGAAATTACTGAGGACTCCAAAGAGCTTTTAGTTATGTGAATTACATCTACTGATATTAGAAATTGAAATAGGGAAAATAAAAATTTTAAATATTTACTAATTCATTTAAAAGCAACAAACTATGACATGTTAATATAAATAACGTATTTCATGAAACAAAAAATGCATTTAAAAAATTTAGTGAGAAGACTGAAATTCCTTCACATTTAAAAAATTTTTTAAATGTCTGGCTTCATAGTACCCAGCTGGATTCTCATATATGCTTTTGTATGCAATCTAATGCAATGTTTTAATTAAAGTATAAAAAGAAAATCTGGCCTCACAAAGATAGGTAGGTAGAAAAAGAAGGAGTATTATAATAGACTTCAGATAATTGTGATATTTTTCTTTGGTACTATTCTAAAACCTGACAAGATAAGTTTCTTAAGTTGCAAAATGTAATCTAAAACCGTATCAATAAACTTTTCATACTCAGTTACATTAAAATCAATTTGTCTTTCTTGCCTTTTAATGGATCTCTTACCCATACATGATTTTATAGTATCCTGCATGGTCATTTGTAGATGTTCCAAATGTTGATACTTTTCACTATACCATACTAAAAAACCACAATTGTTAATATTACCAAGAATCTCATCAGAAAGATGTTAAGTTTAGGGACTCTTATTAGGTTCAGTGGCAGATACTGAAAATTAGAATTTTCAAAATTCTAATTTTGAATTTCTAATGAAATTTTTGTTGCAAGCTTGAATTTTATTATTGGCAACAAATACTGTCACAGTTGTTTTCTTCAAAGAGACAGGCACATATTGTTCATTTTCAAGAAAATGTCTGCCAAATATCCATGTCTGAATAACCATAGCTTGCCTACTAGTTATTTAAGTAAAAATTGTGTTCCATAAAAACAGCAGCTAGTTCAGCTCACAACTCAAATAATCCCACAAATGTTTCCCTTTGATACAACCATAATACTTGAGATGTGGCACAAATGCTTTTTAGGGTACCTCTCATTTATTCACATAGAAAATTAAATAGGACACGTAGTCAAGGGTGCAGATGTGAGGATTTAAAGAGACAATGAAAAAAGCACCTAACATTCAGATTGACATGTAAGTACCCAAAGTTTGGTTTTCCATGCTCTGTTCTTCTCATAAGCTACTCTCCATTCTTTCCACCTTTCCTTTACTTCTTAAATTCCTAATACAGTCTATACTTATCTTCATTTTCTTACTTAATTCCTTGTAGCCTAGCTTCTACACCTACCACTCTAGTGAGTAAACTCTTAAAACTAATGATGAGTCACTAAATCCAAGTGCTTTTTCACAGGCCTTATTCTTTTAACCCCCTTGAAGCCCTTGGCCCTACAAATTGTCAATCACTTCCTCTAGTACTCCTACTTCTTTTGATGACTTCTCCTACACAATCTTTTCTTCTACCTGCCCTCGTAAATAGGGAAATGTCTTAAGGTTGTACTCCTGCTCATTCTTTCTTATGTTTTTATCACTGTTGAACATGTTCACAGTTTACAGAATTCAATTGTCTTCTAAGTCTTGTTATTAAAAAAAAGAAGCAGGGTTAAAATAAATCCCATTCTGAATTATAGTTTTGCCAAGTATAAATAAAAATGCTGTTATGATTTTACTTAAATAATTTTAATCTAAAGTTAAACTTGAAATAAAATTTTTACTTACATTTACTTAAGTTAAAAAATATTCAGAAAATACAAGACTAAAAAACCATTAATATTTCTAATCATCTTAACTTCAGATGCTTTTTTGCAAAGTCATTAGTTTATAATTAAACAATGTAATTAACGAGCGTTACACAGTTATCTCCTTTACTCTTTCTTAGCTCTACAATCTTTTTTACAGTCTATTCCTTTGGGGGACATGGTAGTAGTGGCATGTGGATCTCTCATGACACAGGAAATTATACCAAAAAATGAAATTTGATTCATATAACATTAACCGTCTTTGGAAAGCAGCAGGGGTTAAGCAGTGTATCAGGAGTTACAAATTTGAAGTTGATGACAATTTTGTGCCTTAGCAGGTCACCTGAAATGTCCACTTTCTTCTTTGCAATAAAAGGGTACAACTATTTGTCACTGACACATTTTTGTATACTAGCTACTCTTAAAATTTATAAGAGGCATACAAATAAGCCCTTGTCTGGTGTTACCTGCAATTCGTACTAAATGTACCCTGTTGTTACAGCTAGACTTGACTCTATGTCCACTTATAGGCCAAAGTACTTTGGACAGAGTGGGCTTTGCCTGAATGACTATGGATTTGCAAAAAGACAAGTCAGGTAAGGAAGAACATTTTAGAAGCAACAATGACTAGGAGAAGATGAAGCATGACAGAAAACTTGGTGATAATACTGATATTGTGGAAAGTTGGGTAGAAACCAACAGACTGGTAAAAACTCTAAGATTAGCTGGTTGCATAATGTTGCAAAACTGATTCCAATATTTGAGGATTTATACAGTTTTAGAATTAGAAAATTCCCATTATGAAACTTTCTTTTAAACTCTTAACTTCTGAATGAAAACAGGGGTCTTTTGTGTCTCCTTTGTCTTGTTCCTAATGGTGACACTCCAGAGGCAGTAGCAGAGTGTTTATTCGCTTATTAGCTCTTTTTACTTAGCTGAATATAATTTAGCTATTCTAAGTAAGAGGAGGATATGTCAAAGTACTATAGTGTAATCAACTATTGATAATTACTACTGCATACATTTCTTTTTAGACAGATGCCTCTATATGCTTCTATAATTATTAATAGTTCACTTTTTCAGGATAACTTTCAACATACAGGTTGCCTTACTGGTTACCTACCGAAGATCAAGACCTTGATTTTGCCAGATATTTTCCATAATACGAATAATTTGAAGTGTTAGCATATCTTGCCGTAAATCTGAAATTCAAATAATATGTATCACCATTTAATGCCACAGATGCAAATTTGGGGATCACGCCATCACATGGTTTTCAAATGAAAAACAAATACAGCTATATTTACTCTTCAAAAGAAACTACATGAAAGCAATATTCTGATTTCTTTTCAAAAAATTTATAAATGAGTGTATATGTCCACTCAAAGCCTTTACGTAGCTTTATTAATTTATTTATAATTTTTTGAGATGGGGTCTTGCTAGGTTGCCCAGGCTGGTCTAAAACTCCTGGGCCCAAGTAATCCTCCAGAGCAGCTGGGATCACAAGCATGCACCACTACAAATGGCTCTTAATATTCTGATTCTTAAATCCACTTTTAAAGTCTTTGCATAAACATATTTGAATAACAATGTAGGATAAGTGAGCATGCATCTCACAAAAATTTTTAATTAAAGCATTTATAGTAATTATTTTTCTGAATCCTTAAATTTGAACATATGTTTATATTAAAATATTGGGATCAACAGAATTCATGTCATTTCCTATTGAAAACCCATCAATGATCCTCCTTCACTCCCCCCATAGCCTTTTCCTCCATATAAGTACCTTCTTTCATATGGTTCCTGAGCAGACTACACTTTTCCTTTGCACCATGCTTGTAATTTTATTTTTGTAATTATTCATTTAATGTCCCTCTTTTCTCTGTTAGGCTGTAAGCTCCAAGAGGGCAGGGATTCTGTTTTCTTCACTGCTAAAACCCCAGGGCCTAGCACATAGAATATTTATGGAATGAATGGATACTCACACAGCTAAGCAAATGATAATTAGAAACTGATTAAAAAAAAACCAAAACAACAACAAAAAATACTTCTCTACACAGGTCCACGGGAGGGGGGTTGGAAGCAGGGAACAGGAAAAAGAAAAAACAAAAAACTGATTTCAGGACTTCTGATCTAAACCTAGTACTTCTTTTCTTTTCATTGATTATACATGCATATTTCAAAGGTCAAGACATCTGATAAATATTACATATTTTATCATGTGTATATTCCTTAAATGGCTTTCAATAGTTTTCATGGTTCATAAATATCCTGTGTATAAAAAGAGCTAAATTCATGCATCATAAGCTCATTAATACTCTTCCTTACCATCCCCATTTTTAAAGATGATCTCATTGTTCTGAAACAGTAACTCTGACATGATGTCTGGGTTCTCCCAATTCAACCACAGTGGCCTTTTTGCAGAGGACATAATTCGACACTCTTCAAGCCTTTAAAATAGTTAAAAACTTTACTAGGTACTTTTGCTTTATTATTCTTTTACCCTCAAATTTATTTTAAAATATAAATACAATATAGCTTTTTGACGTGTTACAAAGATTTAAAACTTTCTCCTCAATTTTTATTCAGGAATCCATTTCTAAAGAGTATAAAAAAAAACTAAGAGTTATATAGTTGCATATGAATTTCCAACAAATATATAGAGATATATCATTAGTTTTACAGATATTACATTTCCATTTCTTATCCTATGGTAACAGAAATTCTGGCCATAGAAGGTTTTAAACTGTATTATTTAAGTAGTAAAAACTCATTCTGAATAAAGGCAGTACTGAACTTAAGACAATTTACCACTCTTATTTTGAGGGTAGGAGAATGAGAGAGAGAAGCATAGATTACTAAACATTCTAATTATAACAGACATTTTGACTTTTCTCAAGATTTTATCCAGAAAAGGTATTTATTTAAATACATCAATGAAACCCCCAAGAAAGTACCTGAGGTTTCCTAGTTGATGAGCAGGGTTTAGAGGAGACAGAAAGCCCTGTAGAGCATCCATGAAATCTGGTCGCCTCATTTGCTCAACTAAAAACTTCATCTGTACCTGATTAAAAAAAGGATAGTCACAGAAAGAAACTGACTTAATAAAAGATAAAACTAACTGCTAATCTCTTTCACACATGAGAAACTCAGTACTGTACAGTCTCTGAATCTACATCCTAGACTGGCTGCCTTCTAATTAAGAGGGTTTCTACAACACAGAGCAGCAACACTCAGGAGACAGAAGCAAGACTGGCAGCACTGTGTACCCCTTCCTGTAAGAAGATGAAATCTGCTTGGTGACAGTGGCAATGCTTTTGGCTGTAGAGCAGGGCTAGTCAACCGGCAGGTCAGCTGCCAGTTTTTGTAAATCGAGTTGTATTAGAATATAGCTACACCCATTCATTACATATTGGCTGCTTTTACGAGAATAGCAGAGTTGAATAGTTAAGACAGAGACCACATGGGCCTGGGAAAGTCTAAAACAGTTACTATCTGGCCCTTTAAGAAAATTTGCTGATCTGTGTTCTAGAGGAAAAACTAAGGAGACCATGTTATATTAGCTTAATAACCTTACTTTTAGGCTTTTAAGAAAACACAGCATTCATACTCTTTTTGTTGGGTGAAAGTGGTCTAGTGAGGCTAAAAGAAATTGTTGGGAAAAGGACTTGTAAAAACATTTGTTACATGGAGTCTCATACTATATTCAGGTTTTAGTATGTGGCTACAAAACAATATCCCTTTAAATCAATTCAAATCAGAGCCCAGACTGCTGAGTTATCACGCAATGGCTGGGATTTTATTTTAGCAAACTTTCACCTATTAAAAATATAAAATGTGAGTGGGGGAAAAAGTGGTTAGGAGCTAGGAATTAATAATAAATTAATTTTCATGCTGGAATTTAAATAATCAAGCTTTTTTTCTTCTTGTTATATACAAATGAATAGTTAGAAAATCTAGTCATCACTGACTAGATAGCTCTTGTTCAAGGCATTTCTATCACTGACAACTCTAATGTTAGCACAATACTTCATGTATTTTATCACTCATTGTTACAACAAAACACAAAGCCACTCAAAGTAATTGCTCTTGTTTCTATGACTGCAATCTTAGTTCCCTATCAAAATCTCATTTAAGCCAATAATGATCTGAGTAATGAATTTCATGTTCCTAATTAATCCACTGTATCGTAGTCAATTTGTGATATAAAAACTCCAGCTTAGAAGAAATGCCTATACAGATGGTCTCCAACTTACAATGGTTTTGACTTACTATTTTTCAACTTTGTGATGGTGTGAAAGCAACATGCATTCAGAAATTATACGTCAAATTTTGAACTTTTATCTCTTCCTACATGCATTCAGTAGAAACTATACGTCAAATTTTAAACTTTTATCTCTTCCTGGGCTAGTGATATGCAACACAGTATTTTCTTGAGATGCTGGGTAGCAGCAGCAAGCCGCAGCTCCCAGTCAGCCATGCAGTCACGAGGGTAAACGACCAATACTCTACAGTGTACTGTGTGGCCAGCATTTTTTGGATACTGTGTTTTGTGTTTTCACATCCCATCACATCAACAAAATGCCCATTTTTGCCTGTAAGATATTTTCAACTTATGATGTGTTTATCAGGATATAACCCTGTAATAAGTTGAGGAACATCTGTATTTACAAATGTATCTAAAATTTAGTTTCTTTTTTCTCAGCTCAGTTACAATATATAAATACAATAAATTTTGTTCTTCCAGGGCAATCTAGTCCCTTCTTGCTCATAAATTCCAGTATCAGAAAAAGTACAATTGTTTTCTAACATCTTATATTTGAATTTATATATCACACTTCAATAAAATCAACTCACACTGTATGACATTTACATTAATACAATAACTTTAATTTTTTTTTTCCTTCAAGTACTAGTAATGAAGATGTTGGAAAAATTCATTCAGTACTGCTAACTTACATTCTGTGTCCTTTGGGGACTCACTAATATATGATTTTTTTTTTTTTCCTTTTACTAGAGGTGAGGAATGAGCTTCCTTTTAATTGTAAGAGGTGGTGAATTTAGGATGTGTTGGATTGGATTGAATAAAGAATAGGGTGTAGGAAAAGGTCATAAAAAAGTTTACATTGGGCTAGGCACAGTGGCTCATGCCTGTAATTCCAGCACTTTGGAAGGCCGAGGTGGGCAGACTGCTTGAGCTCAGGAATTGGAGACCAGCCTGGGCAACAAAGCGAAACAGTCTCTACTAAAAGTAGAAAAATTAGCTGGGAGTGGTGGCATGCTCCTATAGTCCCAGCTACTCAGGAGGCTGAGGTGGGAGGATGGCTTGAACCCAGGAGGTCAAGGCTGCAGTGAGCCGAAATTGCACCACTGCATTCCAGGCTGGGCAAAAAAGGCAGACCCTGTCTCCACAAAAAAAAAAAAAAAAAAAAAGTTTACATTGTATTTCCTACTCTTAGTTATACTAAGCTAGACAGCAGATGACTAGTGTGTGATATATTTACTGAGTGACTCGAAATCCATTTTAAACTTGGAAATGTAAAAACTAACATCTTTCCCCTCATTTTCAGGGTCATTACTGAGAGACAATAAATGACAGAATAAGGAAATAATCACTGTAAATACTTAGGGACCTGAATAAGAGAAAGGAAGGGAAAGTAAAGAGATCTAACATTTATTGGGCACCTTCTATGTTCCAAGGATTGTGATAGGTTCTTTGCATATCTCATGTAATTTAATTCTCACAATGGCCTTACGAAGCAGGTATTATTCCCATTTTACAGACAAAGAAAATGAGTCTTGAGAGCCTGCATAACGTGTCTAACACTATACAGCTGAGAGGCAGTGGAACCTGGTTCCAAATCCTAATCTGCTTGATTCCAAGGACCATGATCTGTATATACACTGGGCTTCTAAACAACTCTGCCCCACTGCAGTGAAAAGAGTCTCAAACACAAACTAGAGTCACACACCTTTTGTGTTTCATCCTTCTTCTCCTGTTTGAGAATGTCAGTTAAGTTAATGAGCTTTTCCATTGCCTCGACTTGCCTATTCAGGTGCTTCAAATACATCCCACATGCACGACAATAGGACTCCAAAAGCAAGCCAAACCTCTGGCTAACTGTTTTATTGTGCATCTCAGATCTAAAAGAATCGTGCAAAATTAAAAAAATACATATATAGTCTTAAATCAGTATACAAATAATCTTTGCTAAACAATTTAAACACTCATTTTTGAAATCCAATAAATGTTACAATCATACTAATAATAAAATTATTCAAAACCTGTAATTTAGAAGCAAAACCACCATGAGTTTCAGGTAGTTCCTGAATATGTGATTAAATAAACATCTAGTTTTTAGGTTTATTTCAACTAGTTTTCATTGACTAATCTCAGTACAAGATATAAAAACATGAAAAAAGGAAATTGAGCACAAAAATAATCAAATGAAGAGGGAGGGAACAAAGCACTCAGTGAATGCTGTTTGACTCTTCTGACACACGCCTATGCTTCTTGTTTTCAACTTAACTTCTGGGTTCCATTTTTAAATTTTAACACTTAAAATATCATATTAGATATAAATTTGTTTCTAAATTTATGAAAAATTATATGGTTTATGACCTGTAACTTTTGAGTACTAGATATATCACATTCTACAAAACATTTTTTATTCTTAATTAGCTTGTTTTTCAGTAAGAACCACGGGAGTTTGACATTATTGTTCTGAATTTCAAGGTAAAATATTTTTTTCTTTTTTTGGGGATATTTTAATCCATACACACAGTGAAACCTACAGCAATATTCATCTGGACCTAGAAAATTTTACTTAAGTAGAACAAAAATCTTTAAAAATATTTAAGCTCTCATTCATGACTAAAATTTAGTTTTGAATTTATTACTTTTTAAATTTCAAAGAGCAAAAGTTGAGAAGCTCATCACTGGTACAAAATACTTTTAGTATGGAAAACTCTTCCAGCCAAACATAAACAAAAGTATATAAGTAATACATATTTATAAATCTATTAAGAAAGCAAGTAATATGTACCTTAAGAATTTAATGGGAAAATAATTAGACTTACTTTAAATGCCAAAAGAAAAAGTGCCCAATCCTTTGATTAGTCAATGCTTTCTTAAGTAAAAATCTCACAAGCAAGTTATCCAAATATTGTTCATATTTTAGGACCTAGGTGATTCAAAAAAAAAAACAAATCAGGGTCAGTTTCTGCATGGCCAATCTAAAGAAAATTTTTTCAGAAAGAAAGTGGATATTACTGGTAATAATTTTATTTTTAAGGATAAAACTAGTTAGTGCAGTAGGTTTTTTTAAAGGAAGTTGTATGGATCTAGAATAAATTATTGTAATTAAACATTATTTACTATTTTACATTATTTTACCTGTACTAGCTGAATTAAATACTGAGAAAGTTTGTCATCTGTTAAATATTTTTCCAAGCACCGAACAGCAAAACCTCGAACCATAGGATCTGGGTAATTACAGTCCAGAAGTTCCATAGCCTGTTCAGGTTTGATTGGAGGCCAATCTTTTACCAAGCAATACATCTGTGTATGAGAAAGACAATAAATCATATTTAAAGGGGAAAGATAGTTGTGAATGAGCCATCTAAAACACTGCCTTAACTTCTGATTTTAAAATTAGTCTAGATAAATAATCTCCTTAGAATTTACAGTTCTAATTAGTTTTATCTATGGAAATAATGTTAAGGGTGTTTTTTCTACACTATATTACTATTATTAGTCTATTTCATTTATTTATGCGGACTTTCTGAGAGAAAACAATTTAAGTGACATACCAATTTGTACAACAGTTATCTAGTAATCTCAAACATACATTTACCTGGGCTACTTCATCTCTAGAATTCCATTTAACAGACAGAAGCAATTTGGGTAGAATTTCGGGGATAGTTACACAATAGTGTCTGTGTGGGAGAAATAAAATAAACATAAACATTCTTGCATGCTATTCAAAAGGTTTACATGTCTAACTTCTCCATATGCAATCTTCTTAAGAAGTCCCAAACTTCGTACATCACTAGCTTTTTTAAAATTCAAAAGACATCAGTGTTTAACACTATAGTTGGAAATATATTTACATATATACTTAAGCACAGTTATAATGGCAAAGAACACAAAAGGAAAATGCAAATGGATTATAAGTACTTAAATTTAGTTAAAAGTTGAGAAAAATTATGAATATATGTTATACCACTCTTCATATAGCTCATATTTTTCACCTACTTATGCAACATGAATGCATCACAGAATCACCACTTCTACTGTGGTTACTGGACAAAATTTATGTCTTAATGGACTTTCTGCAGAAATGCACTGCAACTGGTTTATTTAAATATGCCCGTATCACCAACAGCAGGGTAATTTCTTCATAAATGAAAATAAGGCATTATACTATTTGAAGAAACGTAAGAAAAAAGAAAAATGAAAGGGAACCCCTAAAAATTCTAATATCTAGACCAACTAAATCACATCTAAATTGACCTAAAACTACTAGAATATTTTAAACAATCCTAAAGAAAGTCATATCAGGAATTCAGAGTAAGAAAAAGCATTTAATGTGCCAACTACCAATGTAGTATGATTTTCTATAAATATCAATTTACAGCCATTGTTTTTAAAAAGGCAATGTTTATCGTTTAAAAATCATGTAAATTCTGCTTTATTTATTCTAATAGGTATGGTAAAAACATGCTGAGATCAGCCAAAGTCAGTTATTTTTTCTGTAATAAAGAAAAAGAAACAGAGAATCTCCGTTTTAGCACTTACCTGTGGCTCCATAGAAAATCTTTCTCCTGCTCAGTGATTTCAGAGAGAGGATCTCGTGTAGAAATTGCTTTGAGCTGTTCTTTGTCATTTTCCCTTAATTCATTGTCTCTAGCTAGTCTGTTACTCTGTAAAATAAAATAATATATAGCTTTCTTTGTCATATTTTTCCCCTCTGGATTCACAGATGATTTACAAAAAAAGCAAATAAGTTTTCAATAAATTTTACATTGCTAATTAACTGTTGTAAAATAATTTATTCTCATTGCAAGACTTTATTTTCAGAGACAGGAAAGAACCAATCTAAGACATAATATTTGTGGAACAAATCCAGTAATTTATTTGGTTAATATTACACCAGTCACAGAATAGTAACTGCTGAAGTTAGCCAACAACAAGACCAGATTAGGATACTAGAAGATGATAGTGAACAATTTACTTTTCCTCCTGATGAGGATCTTATTAACTTATCTGTGAATGTTTTTGATATAGAGAATAAGAAACACTAAAATGATAAAATGTACACTCTTCCATGTTCTTTGCCTGAACAGATCCTTATGATCACTGCAAGGCTTTTAAATTTAAAAAGTAAAAACCAGTAAGAAAAAAAGAATGAAGAAACACCCCCATTAAAACACTGTATCCTGAATATTAGAAAACTAAAAATAACATTTTTTTGTATAATTCCAAGCAATGTATATTCCCTGCAAATATAGCTATATTAACTGTGTAATGAATAATGAGTACATATTAATGTATTATGCAAAACAAATATAAACCCCTTAGGATGGGTTACATATATTTTTAAAGGGCTAAAAATGAAAGCAGACATCCATGCCACTTGGTTTCTATGTGTTTATATGCTGTTAACTTATTCAGCAGCATGAAGAAATATTACTGGCACATATTTGTTCAACAAGTATTTATTAAATATGTACTATGTACTTTGTTTTGTTCTTGCTGTTGGGATTACAAAATAGTAAAAGACCCTGCACTAACAGAGCCTCTGTTATAGTGGGAAATCAAATAAATTAAAATATTGGAAAATTGATATAATGTACTCTGGATGGTGTAACGAGAATGACTGAGAACATAGTATTTGTGATTCAAGTAACAAGAAGGAACCTTTATCCACACTAAGATTTGGGAAAGACTACTGCAGATGGAGAAAACACTGTAAGCCTTCCTCCCACCCCGGAAATAACTAGTTTGGTGTGAAGGAAGAAAGCCAGTGAGCCTGATGGGCAATAGACAAGGGAAAGAAGAAATGTAAGCTGAATTCAGACCATGTAAAATTTGCAGAACAGGGTATAAAGTTGGGATTTTAATTTATTGACAGCTATTTAAAGAATGAATACCATGATTTGATTTATATTTCATAAAGATTATTATGGCTTCTCTGTGGAAGGAGGGAGAGGTTATTCCAATAGTCCAGGAAAGAGATAATACATACTCAATCCTCAATTTACCAGGAAAAGAAGCTGCTAGTGTTTATTTACTTATTTTTATTTGTTTACATTTTAAATGTAAAATAACTTACAGAAGAATAAAGTGATGGGGAAAACAATTTTATTAAACATTTTAATAAGAATTTAAATATTATAAAACCAAATTCTTATCTACATTTTCCTGGTTTTGAAGATAAATATATCATTGTCAAACTAGAAACTACATTGTCAAAATGCAGTATTTTTGAAAATTCTGACGGCTCATAACTGTTGAAGGAAAGGCCATCTTTTTTCCTCTGTAATTACAAAACATTTCTACTCTATAAATGCCAATCAGAATGATCAACTCAAGGAGTTATTTTATTTCTACATCATTTTTTTCATTCTAGTCACATTTGCATACACAGCTACCTTCGGCATTTGTCCATTTAAAAAGTGTATCAGGTAAATTTTTAAAGTAGATTTAGAGGTTCAAGAAAATTTTTAAAAAAATTTTGGTGCATATAATAAAAGATGAAAAGAATATTGTAAAACATGAGGCTGTTCAGGTTCTTGTCACAAAATATTGTGTGATGAAGTCATTCTGGTGGAATGACTAACTGAATGTGAATACAAATTTCCTTTTTGTGTTTATAAATACTATCAAATTTCCTTTTTGTTGTTAGAAATATATTCTTTACTCATCATTATCTTGAGTTTGAGAAGACTTAAGATAACTGAGAGACAGTTTAGGTATTGTCATCTGACATTTCATTTATATAATAAACTTCACCATGATTAGAGTTTAGAGTAGTGGTTCTCAACTAGGGTGATTTTGTGTCCCCTTGACCACCCAGGAACCTTGGCTAATGTCTGGAGACATTTTTGATAGCCATAACTTAGCAGGATGGCACTACTGGCCTGCAGTAGGGTAGAGGACAGGGATGCTAAACATCCTGGATTGCACACACAGGATGGCTCCTACAACAAAGAATTATTTGGTGCAAAATGTCAATAGTGCTGAGGTTGGGAAACTCTGCTCTAGGCTGCTACTATCTATCTGCATTCATATTATGATTTGTCTAATGCTTGTGAAATATCTTCCTTGGTCAGTTTTCATCTGTCATCATTCTGGGTGAAAAGTGAAAAATTCTGAATTCTCAAGTGTCCAATGAAAGCCTGAAAGAAACCAACCAACCAAACAAAAAAATTACAAAGACAGTGTCTGCAGACTTCTTCTATACTTCTGGAAAGATGATGCAAGACACTGGGCAATGCAATAAGAAAACAAGGATGATGTAACGTGATGATTTACTTCACTATTTTATTATCCTTCTAGGCTATTCTATCCTTTTATATTTTCATATTATTTTAGTCTTTTTTAGCATAGTTGGAAATAATGAATATGGATAAAATAATTTCTAGGATGATGAATAGTAAAATATTTAAGATACAGAAAAACTAAGATCCCATGTTGTCTTAGATTTACAAAAGTTTCCAATAGATACAAACTGTAACTGAAAAATAGAAGTTTTATTCTACTATAAAATAAGCAAATTTCTTTTCTTTGAAATAAAAGTTCTTTTAAGAAAGAATACAGTCATCAAATATCAATCCTTACAAAGAGAACTGCTCAAAAAAGAGACTCGTATCTTTTAAATGCAGAAAAATATATATGCAGAAAAGATAATTCGTTTTCCTAAAAGTAGTGGTAAACGTCTTACTGAGAACACAGCTATGAATCAATAAATTTCCTAAGTGCAATATACCAGGCTGCCTCTTGATGCTGCTGTTACTGTTAATGGGATAGGGGTGTTTTGGACTTCTTGGCCCAAAATTCATTGGCTGGTTTATCTATAGCCAACAAGGCCAAAGAAAAAGTAATATATTTGGAAACACCAATGAACACAAACATCTTCTCTTGGCATTGACATCTTTGCCCTTGAGAAATCAGGGAGAGTTAATGGTTCTTGAACCTAGCTAATTATACTGTGGGTCGAAAGCTATGGCCAAGATTAGACAACTAGATCAATAATTAAATTCCATCTTACATACGCTCTTTCCTGAGGAACCTGGGATAACGTGGTGAAGACCTGGTGTTTTCTCTGCTTCCATGCTCAACTAACAATATATTTATGCAGGCATACCCTGTATTATTGTGCTTTGCTTTATCATACCTCACAGATATTGCATTTCCAACAAACTGAAGGTTTGTGGTGGTATCCCTATGTAAAGGAAGTCTCCTGGCACTATTTTTCCAAATGCATGTGCTCATTTTTTGTCTCTGTGTCACATTTTGGTAATTCTTATAATATTTCAAGTTTTTCATTATTATTATACATTATGATGATCTGTGATCAAAGATCAGTGATCTCTGATGTTACTCTGATGCAGTTGGGGGTGCCATGAGCCAATTAAGATGGTGAACTTAATTTGATAAGTGTTGCATGTTCCGACTTCTTCACCGACCAACCTTTGCTCATGATTTCTCCCTCCTCTCAGGACTCCCTATTCCCTGAGACACAACAATATTGAAATTAGGCCAATTAATAACCCTACAATGGCCTCTAAGTGTTCAAGTGACAGGAAGAGTGCCACGTCTCTTGCTTCACATCAAAAGCTAGAAATGATTAAGTTTAGTGAGAAATGCATGTCAAAAGCCATACAGGCCAAAGGCTAGGCCTCTGGTGCCAAACAGCCAAGTTGTGAATGCAAAGGAAAAGTTCCTGAAGAAAACTAAAAGTGCTACTTCAGTGAATGAAGTATAAGAAAACAAAACAGCCTTAATGCTGAAATGGACAAAGTTTTAGTGGTCTAGATAGAAGATCAAACCAGCCACAACTTTTCCTTAAGTCAAAGCCTAATCCAAAGCAAGGCCGTAACTCTTTTCAATTCTATGAATATTGAGAGAGACGAAGACGCTTCAGAGGAAAAGTTTGAAGCTAGCAGAGGTTGGTTTAAGAGGTTTAAAAAAGAATTTGTGAAGCAGCAAGTGCTGATGGAGAAGCTGCTGCAAGTTATCCAGAAGATCTAGCCAAGATAACTGATGAAGGTGGCTACACTAAGCAACAGATTTTCAATGTAAACAAAACAGTCTTATAATGGAAGAAGATGCCACCTAGGACTTTCACAGCTAGAGAAGAGAAGTTAATGCCTGGCTTCAAAGCTTCAATTCAGGCTGACTCTCTTGTTAGGGGCTAATGCAGCTGGTTAACTGTAACGTCAGGTTTTGAGAGGACTGACTCCAAATCTGAAAGAAGTTCTATTGTGGGTAAAATGCTATCAAATAGCATCACATGCTGCAAAGAAATCTTTCACAAAAGGAAGGGTCAATCAATGTGGCAAACTTCACTGTCGTCTTAAAGAAATTGCTGTAGCCACGCTAACGTTACTTCAGCAACCATCAGCTTGATAAGTCAGCAGCCATCAACACTGAGGCAAGACCCTCCACCAGCAAAAAGATTACAACTTGCTGAAGGCTTGGATGATCATCAGCATTTTTGAGCAATATATTTAAAGTATGTACGTTGTTGTGTTAGACATAAGGCTATCACACACTTTACAGATGACAGACTATTACACACTTTACAGATGACAGTATAATGTGAACAGAACTTTTATATGCACTGGGAAACCAAAACATTTGTGACTCTATTGTGATTTCTGCTTTAGTAAAGTGGTCTAGAGTCAAACTCACAATACCTCAGAGGTATAGCTGTACTTCAGTCTCAACTTCAAGGTTACTATCTCAGAGAGGTCTTTCCTGAACCCAATATATATATATATTTGCCTTTTCCCCACAAATCCTCAGTTAGTTATTCTTAGCTCACTATTGTTTTTTCCTTTCTGGCACTTAACGTGATTTATACAGTTGACCCTTGGACAATATAGGGGATAGGGGAACTGATCTCCTGTACAATTGAAAATCCATGTATAAATTTTGACTCCCCAAAAACTTAAAACTTAACTACAAATGCCTACTGTAGACTGGAAGTCTTAACAGAAATATAAACAGTTGATTAACACTTACTTGGTATATGTACTATACACTATATTCTTACAATAGAGTAAGACAGTGAAAATAAAATGTTATTAAGAAAATCATAAGGAAGAGAAAATTCATTTATAGTACTGTACTGTATTTACTGATACTATACATTTATTTTGTCTGTTGGCCGGGCATGATGGCTCACACCCGTAATCCTAGCACTTTGGGAGGTAGGGGAGGGAGGATCACTTGAGCTCAGGAGTTCGAGACCAGCCCAGGCAACACAGTGAGACCCCATCTCTCTCTCTCGTTTTTTGAGATGGAGTCTCACTCTGTTGCCCAGGCTGGAGTGCAGTGGCGCAATCTCGGCTCATTGCAACCTCCGTCTCCCAGGTTCAAGTGATTCTCCTGCCTCAGCCTCCTGAGTAGCTAACAGCCATGTGCCACAAAGCCCGGCTAATTTTTGTATTTTTAGTAGAGACGGGGTTTCACCATATTGGCCGGGCTGGTCTTGAACTCCTGACCTCGTGATCCACCCACCTCGGCCTCCCAAAATGCTAGGATTACAGGCGTGAGCCACCTACCCCATCTCTTATTGAAAAAAAAAAAGTTTGGCCAGGCGCGGTGGCTCACGCCTATAATCCCAGCACTTTGGGAGGCCGAGGCAGGCGGATCACATGAAGTCAGGAGTTCAAGACCAGCCTGACCAACATGGAGACACCCCGTCTCTACTAAAAATACAAAAATTAGCTGGGCATGGTGGGGCATGCCTGTAATCCCAGCTACTCGGGAGGCTGAGGCAGGCGGATCACTTGAACCCAGGAGGCGGAGGTTGCAGTGAGCCAAGATCGTGCCATTGCACTCTAGCCTGAGCAACGAGAGCAAAACTCTGTCTCAAAAAAACAAAAACAAACAAACAAATAGAAGTTTATGTTGTCTGTTTACAAGATTAGTTGTCTGTCTGAAATAAGGGCAACTGCAGCTGCAGACCTCAATATATGGTACACATCAAGCAATTCAACTTTTGCTTTTAACGTCATGACGTTTCTCTGCTTCTTGAGAGTACCTCCAGCATCACTAGAGGCACTCCTTACAGCCCCTCATAGTGTTATTCAGCGTTCACGGTATTGCACTAAACATGATGAAAAATATGCAAGAACTGTGAGAGATCACTTTTTACTGCAATAAACAATTTACTGAAGTGATGAAGTGCTCATGTAGAGATGATCAGCATTACATAGCGTTTTGTTTTGTTTTTGTTTTGTTTTGTTTTTTGAGATGGAGTCTTGCTCTGTCGCCCAGGCTGGAGTGCAATGGCGTGACCTCGGCTCACTGCAACCTCTGCCTCCCGGGTTCAAGCAATTCTCCTAACTTAGCCTCCCGAGTAGCTGGGATTACAGGCACATGCTACCACACCCGGCTTTTTGTATTTTTAGTAGAGACGGGATTTCACCATGTTTGCCAGGCTGGTTTTGAACTCTGACCTCAGGTGATTCACCCGCTTCGGCCTCCCAAAGTGCTAGGATTACAAGCATGAGCCACTGCGCCCAGCCTATATAGCATTTTAAGTGGATATATGCAATGCTTGAGCTTACTACAAAAGCAACAGGAGGTGGCTACGAAATTATTACAGTAGTACAGTATGTACTACAGTTAATTTTATGCAGATACAATTTAATACTGCATCTTTATATATGTTTGCATTTCTCTTGACTATGAGTGGTTTGGTACCATGTATGGTCTGTGTTTGTGTGTGTATGTTTTGAGAAATTTTAACTTTTTATAATAGATTTGTGTATATTTTATGGTCGTAAATGATAAAATAGACTTGTATCTATATATATTTTATGGATTCATGACATACCTAACTTCAATTTTTTTGATACTTCTAGACTATGTAGTTTGTCTCCAAGTTTTTTTCAAATTGTCACAAATCTCCAAATCCACACATAAGTAGAACAGTGTAGTTCATATCCATGTTGTTCAAGGGTCAACTGTAATCTTATATTTCTGCTTTTATCTGCTTAATGTCTATTTCCACAATTAGAGTGCATACTCAATGAAAGTCTGTTTAGTTCATGACTTTATTACCTAGTGCCTTTCCCAGTACTTCACGCATAGTTGGCATTCAATAAATATTTGTTAAATGAATGAAGGCAAGCTAGGGCTTTAAAAAAGCAGAGGTGCAGTAAAAATATTAGCATATAGAGAACTTAATTCTATTGCAATATTGGTCCTAGAGTTCATAGTATCTATGCCAGTAAAATATATGGATCCTTTTCCATAGAGAAAGTATCTACCTAAATCCACAGATTATGATTGATACTTAATAAACTCAGTGATTTGCCTTACCAGTCCTGCGTGGGAATAGCTAAATCCTGCTTCTCGGGATACAGACCAATTGGCATGCTCTTCAATCACTGACATATCTGGGAACTTTACCACACTGCTGAACCAGTCAAACTCCAACTCTAAGCATGGAGTTTCCTAAGAGATGGAAGAAAAGCTATTATATATACATAAGAGAGAAGGTTTGAATGCCATAAAAAATATCTAATTTATGATGATAAAAACCTTACTTTATTTGGATTTGATCCAGTAACACCAATAGGGTTCAGCAAATCTTCTAATCCATGAGGTACTGGCCAAAGATTCAAGGCCATTTTTCCAGATACTAGAGTGTCTGTGTAATCAAACAAGTTTATATTTCCCCATGCCAATGGACAGTGTTCCTTAAAAAACAAAGAAAAATATTCACTAGTCTAAATTATAAAACACATTTCAAAACACTTTTCTTCCCTAGAAAGGAAAATTCAACAATCATCTCTGTAATAATGGGAATATAATACCTAAAAAAAAAAAAAGCCCGTTCTTTCCTTTTTCCCCATTTGAAATTACATATATTTTAATTATAAATAGAAAATATGAACCAAAGCAAGCATGAGATATTTGCATACAATCCCTGTTATACAGTCACTTTGCATTTTTAAAAATGGTATCAATAAGAACTCAAAACATACTCATCATAAATTCCTGAAGCTCACCCAAGGTATTCTTCTATGATATTTATTACAAATTTAAAAATAGGTTTGATTTATTATTATTTTCTTAAATATAAAATAACATCCATTTTGTGAAAAAATTCAATCAGCGGTATAATCAGGAGTTTTTAAAGGTAAACATAATTGTTCCTTCTGAAATACTTTACCTCTTTAGCACCCTTTCGGCCTTTAACAGAGCAAATGGAAAGGCAAAGTCGAGCAGCACGAGGAAGATCAGGAATGTACATATCATAATTCAGCCATTCATTCCACCTATGTAAAATTTTAAAGAAAAAATAATATATCAAGAAAAGTCTTCATCAAAGTATATAAATGACTCCTACAAATCACCAAGAAAAAGATCAACCAAACGAAAAACAGGCAAGAGATTGACTGGAAAAGGCACTTTATAAGATCATATTCAAATAGTTAATAAACGTGAAAAGGGAGTCATTATTAGTCATACAGAAAACGAAAATTAAAATCTCATGGAGATATCACTATACATAAGAATGGCTAAACTATAAAGACTGATGATGCCAAGGGGTGGTAAGGTTATGCAGTAATAGGAAATCTCATACACTAAGAGTATCAGGGTATAATTTGTTACAACCAATTTGGAAAGCATAATCTAATAAAAGTGAGCATATGTATTCCCTGTGACCCAGCTCCAACTGTAGGAATAAAACCACAGAAATGTGTGCATTTGTTAAAAGCAGAAGACATGGGTATTTACTTTGTGACTGAACTATACAATTATGATTTGTATACTTTTATGCATGTGTGCTACATACGTCACTAAAAAACTTATTTATATTTATAATATATATATTATATAATATACTATATACATAATATAAATATATATTTATTATTTCTATATATTTCTATATATAATTTTGCTCATAAAAGTCAAACAGAAAAGGAAAATTAGACAAGGTAAAATGAGATTTCCTATTATGATTACATTTAGTTACTTTTATACAGAATATAGTTTTATCCAAAGGAATCCACTAAATAAATCAGTAGGTAAATAAAATGATGGATACAAAAAGTATTTGAATTGAAGAATAATTATTTTATAAAAGGTAGTAAAACTGCACATTCATAAGGGAAGAATAAAACACTGCTAGAAAAAGTGAACAAGATAAAAAATTATTCGAATTTTAATGATACATTCCCTCAATTTACTGGGTGCTACATGTGAAATTATGTCTGTCTTTGGTGAACATATTTGTAAAGAACCACATACAATAAACAGTTTTGTATTTTAAAAAAAAATTATAAAAATGGATAAAAAGTATGGGCTCAGAAATCAGACTGGAGTAGAATCTTACTTCTCCTTTTTCACTAAGTGTGTGACCCTTGCTTTGTCTTTTGCCTCCTCTATGAAATGGGACTAATAATAGTACCTACCCTCCTAAGGTTGATAACTATCTCATAAAATTAAATGAGATAACACAAGCAAAGGAATTAGAATAGCAATTGTCCCATGATAGAAGCTCATATGTTAGATAGTAACTTCAAAAACTTTTCAAATGTCTTCTTTATCATTCTGGTCTAATCTTGATTATAAATAAAATAATTCTTAATCAACAATAAAATAGTATAACAATTCTATTTTTAATTAGCCAACTAAGTAATAAACTTCATCAGTAAAATAAGTTCCATTTATTCTAGTATTTTTGCTCAAGTATGGATAAAGATTTTTAAAAATACGGTCTATTTATAGAAAAAAGACATTTAAAATGGGGAAATGTGGCAAGAATTCTAAAGGTAAAAGAAACAACAAATGTTATTATTATTTTTTAGAGATAGGGTGTTGCTATGTGCCCAGGCTGAAGTGCAGTGGCTAGTCACAGGCATGACCAAAGTGCATTATAGCTTTGAACTCCTGGGCTCAAGTGATCCTCTTGCCTCAGCCTCCCTTAGCCTCCTGAGTTGCTGGGATTTCAGGCGCATACTACCATGCCCAGTAACACATATAATTGTAGAAACATATAGAGAAAAATGTTATGGGACTTAAGTCCAAAATGATTTAAAAAAAATTAGGCCGGGCATGGTGGCTCACACCTGTAATCCCAGCACTTTGGGAGGCCGAGGCGGATGGATCACCTGAGGTCAGGAGTTTGAAACCAGTTTGGCCAACATGGCAAAACCCCATCTCTACTAAAAATGCCAAGATTAGCTGGGCGTGGTGGTGGGCGCCTGTAATTCCAGCTACTCAGGAGGCTGAGGCAGAGGTTGCAGTGAGTCGAGTTTGTGCCATGCACTCCAGCCTGGGCGACAGAGCAAGACTCCGTCTCCATAAAAAGAAAAAAAGAAAAGAAAAATTAAAGATACATTACTTTAATATACCAGACTTTTTATCATTCCTAAATCTTTAGAAGTGCTCATAAATTAAAAAGAAGTGTTCTATACTCTAAGAGAGCTATGTCCTACAAATCTACTTGTTCAGCCCTATGCTAACAAAACAAAGCATGTTTCTCTTTTCTACTAAAGTCCATCCATCCCACAACACACAGACACACACACATATACACAAGCTCAATTAAGTTCTTTATTTCTAGAAAATGGTTGTGTGTGTGTATACGTCCAAATTGACTCTGATTTTGGGAGATACTCGTAACATTTACGAAGAAATCATAAAGCATCTAATGTATCTAGCATAAAGGAAGCACAGATTTGAAACAAATACTTAGTAAGAAGTTTTAAAATCTACTTTTCTATCTTTTTAGTAACTTCATATTCATTTATCTGATTTTTTGTTTTTGTAAGCACAGAAAAGTTTAAAAAATTTACTTGAATTTTCACACTACCATAAATACTTCACCTTTTAGACTACAGAATGCTTAAAGACAAATATAGTCCTTTCTAAATAGCTATTTTACTAAAATTTCAACACTTTAATCACATATTATTAAATAAATTTATCTTTTACTTTTTTTTTTTGAGTCAGGGTCTCACTCTGCCCCCTAGACTGGACTGCAGTGTACAATCATGGCTCACTGCAGGCTCAACCTCCCTGGGCTCAGGTGATCCTCCCACCTCACCCTCCTGAGTAGCTGGGACTATAGGTACACACACCACCATCCCAGGCTAATTTTTTGTATTTTTGGTAGAGACTGTGTTTTTCCATATAGCCCAGGGTGGTCTCAAACTCCTGGGCTCAAATGATCCATCTGCCTTGGCCTCCCAAAGTGTTGGGATTATAGGCGTGAGCCACCACGCCCAGCCTATCTTTTACTTTTATAAAGCTAGTTTAACTTTTGGTACTTGAAACAGCTAGCTAGGATAATTCTATCCAGTATTATTTTGGGGTCTTTGCTTGCGGCTTGTTGAACTCCTTGGATTGATGGGTTTATAGTTTTTATCAAATTTGGAAAAATTCTGGCTATTATTTCCTCAAATGTTGTTTTTCTTTTCCTCCTACAAGCACCCCACTAATCAGTGTGAGGCATACCAGTATGAGTGGGATATAAACTCTTGTTTTAGCAAGAATTTAAAAAGATTCTGGCTGGGCATGGTGGCTCAGGCCTGTAATCCCAGCACTTTGAGAGGCCGAGGTGGGTGGATCACCTGAGGTCAGAAGTTCAAGACCAGCCTGGCCAACATGGTTAAATCCCTCTCTACTGAAAATACAAAAAATAAGCTGGGCGCAGTGGCACGCGCCTGTAGTCCCAGCTACTCGGGAGGCTGAGGCAGGAGAATCGCTTAAACTTGACCGTACTCCAGCCTGGGCCACAGAGTGAGACTTCAACTCAAAAAAAAAAAAAAAGATCCTGAAGTTGTTTGTTGTCACAGTCTCATTTCTGACCTGAATGATACACTTTCTGACCTATAATGGTTTAGGTAGGCTGAGGAACTATCTTCCTTCCCTGTGGCAGACAAGGCTACCATCTCTTTTAACTTTACCTAGGCTCTAAAAGGGTGGCCATCTTTAGCAACAAGACCAGAACTTTTTCTTGAATGTCTTAGAACTCAGTCTAAATTCATTATGAGATTTACTTCTGGAGGAGTCACTAGTTAGCTCTATTGTTATTTTATCATAAAGTCCAATAACAATTTGAGTTCTCTTGAAATATTACTGCTATTACATTCAGGGGTACTCTTATTCCCAAATGATTATATAGAGAGAAGCAAAGAAATGCAGGATAGTGAGCTATTGGATTATACTACTTTTTATTTCTTCATCACATCCAGGCAGTAATAATTTAAAATGTTCCCCATAACTCCCTCTCCCACTAATAAATTAATTTGCTTTCAAAGACCCTTTATTTGAAAGCAATAAATATCTATTCTTGGGAGTGATTTGAAGGAAACTGCCTCAGGGTAGTTTGGTTATGGAGTTGCTTGCCAACTCTTAACTTCTCCTTCATGTGAATGATGATGGAGACAGGAAAAGAATAAAATACTAGGTTTTTAATCTAATGTGGGAAATCATTAGCATAAAATTGTAACCATACTCTGTTCTCTCTTTGATACAATGAAAACAATCAGAAACTATTCTGATAAAACTTTAGACAGAATCAATAAAATAATCCTGTGACTGATACTCATTTGACAGAAAGTCTTGCTGGTCTATATGTACACTTCTGGTAATTTATTAATATATAGCTTGTATAAAGCTAATGATGTAAAATATACTTTTTTTTTTTTTTTTTGAGATCAGGTCTCACTAAGGCTGTAATGCAGTGGCATGATCATAGCTGACTGCAGCCTGGAACTTCCAGGATCAAGCAATTCTCCTGTCTCAGCCTCCCTAATGGCTGGGACTACAGGCACATGCCACCGTGCCTGGCTAATTTTTTTTTTTTTTTTTTTTGAGACGGAGTCTCGCTCTGTTGCCCAGGCTGGAGTGCAATGGCACAATCTCAGCTCACTGCAACCTCAGCCTTCCAGGTTCAAGCGATTCTCCTGCCTGTCTCCCAAGTAGCTGGGATTACAGGTGCCCACCACCACGCCCGGCTAATGTTTTTTATTTTTAGTAGAGATGGGGTTTCACCATCTTGGCCAGGCTGGTCTCAAACTTCTGACCTCGTGATCCACCTGCTTCGGCCTCCCAAAGCGCTGGGATTACAGGCGTGAGCCAGCGTGCCTGGCCAGTGCCTAGCTGATTTTAAGAAAAACTTTTTGTAGAGATGGGGTCTTGCTTTGTTGCCCAGGCTGGCCTAAAAAAATATACTACTTTTATGGATCACACTGCTAAACACTAATATAAGCTTTGGAAATATAAATCTGTATACTTCCTTACCTGGGATTGGAACAAGGTACTCTTTGAGTGTTCACATTGTCACATAAGGGTTCTCCTCCATGGTAGATACCTGTTCGAACATAGATCTAAAAGAAAAAAGTATGTATATACTAATGTATACACTCAACATACACATATGCACACGCTCGATAGAATCAAATATAAAACCATGGAATTTTTGTTCAGATATAGCTTGGTTCTCCTTTTTTTCACATATGTAACATGTTAATACTGACGTAGAGTCTTCACCAAAATTAGTTGCTGCCTTCATCCACTAACAACAATGGAGACATCAGACTACTAAAACATAAATATAGGCCCACAATCCCCTTAAGGGAGGTATGTAATTCAGAGTTTTTCCATATTTTGGAAAGCTAAATTGGTACACGTACTTACTAAATACTACTTCCTTAGCTGGTGAAGCAGTACCTCATAAAGACATTAATATTTCTTTAATAGGATACCGGAATTTTATACTAAGTGGGGTTAATAAAGATTATACAAACCCTCACTTAAGGTTGGCTCAGGTCTTTCTGCCAAATGAGTTCTGTAAAACTTTTGATTTTAAGAGCTAGAATTGTGAATATTAGAATTATTAACAAAGGACTGTGAGCTGTATAATAGCTAAGGTAGATGGAAGCTCAAGTAAAATTCATGATATATTTTTACATTCGGAGATTTGGGTGTTCTCCTAACCATCTGAAAACATACTACAGGTCAACAGACTACTGTATAGTTCAAGAAAAAGGTTATATAAAATAATTTATATAAAATAATATGCATCAGCATTTGACTTTACCTTATCAATGTCTCGAATATTTACATTCACGTAGGTTGCACAAAGAATTTTTATTCTGAGTGCACTATTTATAACCCAAAGAGATTTTGTAGATGTTTCTCCATTCATATATGGTGTAGCTGTGGAAATGCGTCTGGAATAAGATGGCATTGTAAAACAGTCCATTGGCAGTTGAGAATAAAGGCTTTCTTTAGCCATCAACATCAAATTGGGCATCCTCCCAAGCATTATACAGCTTCTTATATACTGTAAGAGATTAAGGGGGCGAGCCATTTCCTGTAAGGTTTTTCATTTTAAAAGTAACATGTAAGAGTATTATGAGAATTTACATATTAATCTGCAAAGGTGATAAAAAATTAAACATTATAGACCACATTTATTAGTAGTTCCTATAACATTTAAAATACTAACATTTAGGATTTAGGTTGAAGCACAAGATCAATCAAACACTTCTGAATATAAATTGCATGAAAGAAAAAAATTAAGGTCAACTTTTGAAACTATAGTTGTACCCTTAACTGGAGGCAAAAAAAGGAATTAAAAACAACGATCACAGGATATTCATTATGAAAACATTGTATTTGATAACAGAAAAGCAATATCACTTAGGACGCCTCTGTCATTCAATCTATTAAGTCATGCTGATGTCCCATCCAAAGGCTGCTGTTCACTTGCTTTTTTGTCCAAACATTTCCTGAGAAACATTAGTTTTGCTAAAATTAAAACAAAAAACCACAAATAGTGGAGACCAGTAACATTATGGATAAATATTTACAAAAAATGTTAAAATATACTGGTCTGAATTTTGAAATGGTAGTTAAGACAGAGATTTTTAATATAAATGTTACTATATACACATTATTTTCTTACCTATAAGCCCCACTAGAAAATAAGCAACCTGAAGGCCAGGCCCAGTTTTATTTGGTTATGTAAATTAGTACTCGACATATGCTTGGCACAAACATAGTTGCTTCTTATAGGTATTTATTTAATAAACAGAAAAAGAGAGTAGGAAAGTATCAATAGTATATCTTAACAGTAGGTCATGGATTTTTTGAAATGTCTATTTCAATTCCATTCCACGGCCACTGGTTGGAGGGGATAAAAATCACGAAATAGGCTGGGCGCAATGGCTCATGCCTGTAATCCCGGCACTGTGGGAGGCCGAGGCAGGATTGTTTGTGCCCAGAATTCAAGACCAACCTGGACAATATAATGAGACTCTGTCTCTAAAAAAAAAAAAAAAAAAAAAATTAGCTGGGCATGGTGGCACATGCCATGTGGTCCCAGCCACTTCAGAGGCTGAGGTGAGAGGACTGCTTGAGCCTGGGAGACTGATGGTGCAGTGAGCCATGATCATACCACTGCATTCTAGCCTGAGAGACAAAGCGAGACCCTGTCTCGAAAAACAAACAAAAAACAACAACAACAAACCCATGGAATATCTGTATTTGGGAGCTAGAGTAACTGCCAACATTTTCAGCCTCTCAAATGAATTAATCACAGAATTAAAAGAATAAGCTTACAAATGCTATTTACTAATATTACTTATCAAGAAGTATATCCTAAAAATACAGATACTTGGCTGGGCGTGGTGGCTCATGCCTGTAATCCTAGCACTTTGGGAAGCCAAGGAGAGCGCATCACGAGGTCAGGAGATCAAGACTATCCTAGATAACATGGTGCAAACCCTGTCTCTACTAAAAATACAAAAAATTAGCCAGGCGTGGTGGAGGGCGCCTGTAGTCCCAGCTGCTTGGGAGGCTGAGGCAGGAGAATGGCATGAACCCGGGAGGCAGAGCTTGCAGTGAGCCGAGATCGCGCCACTGCACTCCAGCCTGGGCGAGAGTGAGATTCCATCTCAAAAAAAAAAAAACAAAAAACCAGATACTCATCCTCAATGTGATTACTTTTTAAATTAAAAATTAGTATTTTGAAACTTGTTACTCACCTTATACTGACTCAGAGGATATTTTTCTAGGAAGTATTCATCACATCCACACACTTTTAAAATATACTTGCCCTGATATTCTAAAACACAGAGTTTTAGTTGTTCAGAGGATAGCAACATACTTCGAGTTTTTTTCCTGATTGCTTCAGCAATTACTTGTTCTGGTACACAGTCATGGTTGATTTTCAGAGTATACTTCTGCTTGTCATTATTTGGAGAAACTATTACCCAGATCACCACTATTATTTGCCCTATAACAGGAAAACATTATTAGATGCAATCACCATCTCTCTTTCATTTTTCAAGGGAGAAATTTCAACAAGTGTTCACTATCATTACTTTACCCATATCAGAAATGCTTTTTAATCAGCCCAATTAAAACTAGGTAAATATCAGGTAGAAATAGTTTATATGTGAACGGGCTGCCAGACCATTCCCAAATCTCATGTTTTATGACAAGCACACAAAACTGTGATATGTGGGTCACAAGTACCTGAGACCAAGCTAATTTCCATTCTAAACTGTATGACATACTTCATGGGTACCACCCCTATGAATAGTGATTCATAATGGTATCAAAGGTTTGACAGTACCTAAGGTGGAAGAGTTTTTGGTAACTATGGGAAGTAAAGAAAGAACCAATGGAGGCTTAAAGATGTTCAATCAGAATGACAGAAAATGTGAGGGAAGAAAGGTAAGAAAATTAAGAGGGGAGAGGAAATGGATTGTCTAATTTTCTCCTTTTAAGATTAAGCCAGGGGGCCAAAAAAGAAGAAAAGAGAAAGATGAAGAAAATGGGAAGACAAACTATTTAGAGAGGTTTGGGTGTTCACAGTACATTTCTTTCAAGTCGTCTATATGTTGAAAATTTTTCACAAAAAATGTTCGGGAAAATGAAAAGAGCATTAAAATATATGCTAGAATAGAAAAGAATTTTGAAAGATCTTATGTTGCATTAAACTACTTTGAAAAATACGAATAGTAATAAGATGTCTTAACTTATTCTACTAACAGAATTTGATATATAATAGTGTGTGAGAGTTAACTCAAATTGATAATTTTACTTTGTTACCCTGAAAAATATAGATATTTATCTGATACAATGACATGCATTTTGAAAACAATATAGTTTAGTTTCTTGTTCACTTAATTCTAGAAATTGATATATTAAATGTTAAAAATCTCCCTATATATTATCACCCATGATCAGAATTACTGCATTTAATACTTATGAAAATTACTTATTTTTTTCTGGTGTATTTATGATATATAATAACAAGAATGTATAAAGTTTTCTCAAAATTTCATAAAATGTTTCTATTTATACTTGTTTTTATTTATGAAAAGATAATCAGCTCTAATTCTGAATCCTAAAAAACAGTAAATTTCAAACTCATACTTCTTCCGTTTTGTAGACAATTTACCAAGAAATCAGTATCATATTCACACAAAAATTCAACCAATAAATATTGATTGTACATAATTTGTATTTAGCACTCAACTATATCTTGTCAGTATAAGCAGTCCCTGCCTTCAAGAAGCTTACTATCTAGCTGGAAAAAAAAAAAAAAAAGACTATACAAAGATATAGGCACAGGTAGAAGACTGCACTATAGTAATGATTAGAGTAGATTAGTCATTTTCTTACCTTTATCTAATTTATTATATATGTGCTTTGGCAATTCTGGTGAAGATTCTACATTTGGAGGATAGACATACATTGCTCTACTATGAGGTGAATTGAGGTCCCTAAGATCCACAGCTTCTTTACAAACATTCAGAATATTTCTTCGGAAGTCCTGTACTTCTGGATCTTTAACCATATCAAATTCACACACTGGCATGCCGATAGCAAAACCTTTAATAAAATTACATAAAGAATGTAACATTCTATTACATACACAGTATGAACATGTGTTTTTACAAACAGGGAACTCTGTAGATTTGGAAGATCACAACAGAGTAAAAAAAAGTACCTCTAGGTTAAAAAAATTTTTGATGAATGCATATATATTAAGAGTTGACAAAGTCCCAAATATTTTTAATATATAAAAAATAATATATTCAGCAATTTAGAGCAAAGGCAGCAAACATTCCTATCAATCATTTTTAAAAGAATAACAAAACTGAGATATAACTAATCTAAGTCATCCCACAAATGACATTTCTTAAATAAAACCTTATGGAATAATATCAAGGTGTTAAAAATAGTTCCATAGTTCGATAGTAAAACATACTTTAGATTTATAATGATTTTTATTTAGAAAGCTATTTAAGATTATGAAGGTATTGATTTAGACAGAAATATTTTAGCAAGGGACAACAGTTAAGCTTCATAGTTATTTGCATTTTAGAATAGGATATTGTATCATACCAATTTCTCGATTGAGGATCTTTTCTTCACGGTTGCCTACTGGTTCAATTACTTTTAAAAAGGGTTGAAAAAGCCGAAGGTCACAAAGTCGTCTTGTTTCATCAAAAAATTCTTCCCTTTCTGCTTCTTGAGTAACACTTACGAAAATGTAAGAAGATTCATCTTGAAGAAGTTGATGGAGGGGGTATTTTCTTGCTTCTTTAAATAGTTCATGCTTTATGGTTATTAATGTAGCCTCACGGAGGCATTCTAAAGTCACTATCATTCCATTTGGTAGTAAACATTCTACTAGGATTCTTGGGGGCATCAAGTGGATGCCCCACAGTTCACCTGATGATGGTCGTGGAGGCATTGTTCTGATTCTTTGCAAGTTTTACATATAAAACTACTTTAAGGAATTAGATGTATGGTTGTCCCAAAGCAGAAACCTAAATCGAAGAAGGAAAACATATGTTAAAACAGACACAACTACAGAAGAATACATTTATAACACTGCTAAAATGTAAAAACTCATTTTCCATAGTTTGACTTGATTAGGCTAAGCAGTAATAATTCATCTTAAATATTCTAATCGAGACTTGCTCTAAATTAGGCTATAAAAAATTTATGTCAGCAGAGATTAGAAAAACCATTTGTATTTAATTAAATTTTATAAAGTCATTTAAGAAAACATTATATTTGAGTGGATTTTCTAAGGTTTCATCAAGACAGAGATGAGGCTATGGGAAGAATGAAAAGTAAGTTGCAATTCAACCCAAAATTCCCGTTGCATATCACCTTTATCATTCTCTTCTATCTTATGGAAAAACAGAATTTAGGCCAGAAACAATCTTTTAGATCATGGGTCCACTGCTCTTATTTTAAAATAAGTAAAACCATGCCTAGAGAAGTCAAATCCTTTTCCTTTTTCACTCCCTGCCCTCGACCTGTAATAATGAGAAATTTTATGGCTTAGTCTTTTTTCTTTCTTAAATCAATCTTTGTAATTTTCCTTTTTCTTTTTGTATTGATTCTTATCTAGGTGATATCTTAGACATTCTGTTCTTAAAGTATAATTTAGGTATATATTCACAATATTAGAAAGTGTCATCAATGACTTTTCCTTGAAGTATGACGATGAATTTGTAATGATCTATCTACTTTCTCAAATAACCCAGTCCTAATACTTCTGACTGAAATGAATCTACACATAAATAAGATCCATGACTCTCTTTGTTAGTGCAATGTTCCAATCAGTTTGTAATATTTTAAAAACTATTAAGTATTATTATGAGTTGAAGGCCCTTAATTTTTTTAGACATCAACAATCTTGGGGGGTCTTTTAGAAGATATTATCAAAATCCATAAAACACAAGTTTACTTCTTGCTGTTTATATTCTCTTTTACTCAGTGAGCGAAACTCTAAGAGTATATCAAAAGGCAAAGTGAGAGATACCAAATAAGAAAAAAATGAAAGTTAAGCTAGAGACGTGAATCAAAAAGGCCCAGATAAACTACTATATTTGATTAGTCTATCAGATATTGTAGGTAAGAGCTATAAATGACACTGTTTGCTTATGCACCAAAAGTGCATTGGTGCTGTCCCCAGGACTATGTTGGGTGTGGGAATCTAATGATGAATAAGATAGACATGGCCCTTGCCTTCACAAGACAAGACAAAGAATATGATGATTATGTGTATGCTGTGTGTAGGGTAATTACATTCGCACTTACGAAACACAATAAATGCTATCCTGGAGAAGTGCCAGGTTCTATAAAAGCACATAATGCGGTCATCAAGTTTGGGGTGGGAAGGTTTCCCATAGTAGGAAACATAAACTTAATCCTTTAAAGATAAGCGGCTGGGCATGGTGGCTCACACCTGTAATCCCAGCACTTTGGGAGGCCGAGGTGGGCAGATCACGAGGTCAGGAGTTCGAGACCAGCCTGACCAACATGGTGAAACCCCGTCTCTACTAAAAATACAAAAATTAGCTGGGCGTGGTGGCATGCACCTGTAATCCCACCTACTCAGGAGGCTGAGGCGGGAGAATCACTTGAACCTGGGAGGCAGAGGTTGCAGTGAGCCGAGATCGCTCCACTGCACTCCAGTCTGAGCGACAGAGCGAGACTCCATCAAAAAAAAAAAAAAAAGATAAGCAAGAGTTGAACAAACACAACAAGAAAGAGGAGAGGAAACCTGCCATCCCTGACTCCTCTCTCCATCTCACACCAATCAACATCTAACCCATCAACAAGCTTCGTTAATTCTCTCTTTATTCTGTCTACATTCCTTCAAATACCACTCTTAGTACCTTGGGCCGGCCATCAATATTTCTTGTCTGGACCACTGCAAAGGCCTAAATGGTCTCCCTGAATCGATGCCTGCCCCCTATAATCCACCTCCACCTCATAGCCAGTGTGACTTAAAGAAAGCAAGAGGGCCTAATTTGATTAGACATTTATGCTGTACCAATTCTTGGTTGCAAACAAATAATTATGGTATGCTTCAGAGTTGTAACATACGAAGGATGTGAAGAGTAGGAATAGCAGAAATTATTAGCCTTTTTCGCACCCACGGAAATACAGAAATTAACTGGAGACAACGAAGAATATAAGAAAAATATTTTTTGATAGTTGAAACTATTTTTCTTCAAACTTATAAAAGAGATCCACTGAAATTATAGAATTTAAAATAATTGTCCTTTTTCCTACATGTAAAAAATTTCATTGGCTAGTAAAAAGACCAGATGGATCAATCTGTATGAAAAATTATAGAAGTGACTTAAATTTTTTTAGGCCTACAAAAAATCTGAAGAATGTAAGGGAAAACGCCAAATGACTACTTTTAAATGATGACATGCCTGCATAAAAAAGTTCAAATGAAAACAAAACCAAAACCACAAGCCACACAAAAACAGCAGCTGTGTTTATGATTTTTCTCTGCTGAATGGCGCTGACAGGTCTCTATTATGGAACTACTGGAGCAACTATTTTACATAATAAATAACAACCCACAGGGAACCCTCATATGTTCCCTAAGTATTACCAAGAAAGAAACCTAGTTAGTATAGTAGACAGATCACTGGTTTTATTCCTTATTCTACTGTAGCATTTTTATGGGTAATTAACTATTAAATACTCAAGACACACCCTTTTCATTAAGAGAATAAATGTGATTATGGTAATAAAACACTTGTTGATCCTGGAAGGCAGGCACTGGTTGACATTCTGGTAGACAGAATGACAGCTTTTTTATTTGTCAGATGGTTATTTGTCTTCTCATGCCAGGCCTTATTCTGTACAAACCATTACCCCAGGGTTCACATAAAGTGCAGAAGTGGCAAATGGAACTAACATTTGCTTTTTTAGTATGTACCATGTACATGGGTGGGCATGTACATGAGGTAGATATTATCATTTTGAGGTAGATATTATCATTTTACATATGAGAAAACTGAAGATCAGAAGTGAAGTCACTTGCCTCCAATAAATGAATTTTGAATCCAGGTCTAGATTATTTTAAAGCCCATATTATAACCATGCTGTTAGTTGGGCTTCAGTTATGGCCAGGCAGTATTCCCCAGTAGTGAATAAGAGAATGAGCTCTAATTTGAATCTACACTAGATTCAAATTTTGGCCCCCTTAGTCAATAGTTGTATGGCCTTGGGTAGTTTAGTTTATCTCACTGAATCTCATTTTTCCCATTTGTGAAATTGGGATAATAATGGCATCTACTTCATTGGATTGTTGTGAATATAGATGAAGTGATATATGAAAAATATGTAAGCACAGAGATCAGCACACAGTAAGCACTTAATAAATGTTAAACATTAGCAATAAACTTATAAAGTATTGCCAACATTATCTTTTCAAGCTTATTAGGAATTATACAGTGCTGGCACCAGATGGAGTAGGAAATGGTTTTTGTTTTTTTTTTTTCACCGAGAAGGCAAGTAAATAAGGAGCTTCATAAAGAAGTTATATTTCAAGTGCTAATACCTGAAGGTGGCAAGGCTCGCACACAAGCCTGGAAGAGTACTGAGTGGCTCAGATGCCGGTGCTTTCCCAGCTGCTTCCAGTTCCTCAGATTCTCAAGATTCCTATTGAAATGTTATAGCTATCTACAGCTTAGGTGTCAGGAATCCCTTGTTATCTGTCTCTACCCTGTTTTTTTTTTTTTTTTTTTTTTTTTTTTTTTTTGAGAAGTACCTGCTTAATGTCAGGCTCTAGGCTAAGTATGGCACAAAAACAAAGGTTAAAAAGATGCTTTCCCTTCTGCAGTTAAGGGCCTCATAGTTTACTGGGGAACAACTTTAACAATGTGATAATTGTTACAAGACAGAATACGAACAACGGAAAAGCCTGAGGAGACAAGGGAAGGCTTCAGAGAGGTAAAGTTTCAGTAGAATATTATAGATTAAAAATTTCACAGAAAGGGTATGGCCTGAACGTAAGAGAGCCTATAGAAGGGTGTTCTAGGTTGCCACAAGAGAGTGTGTATAAAGTCAGACCATGAAATAATGTGGCCTGTTCCTAGCAATACAAGCTGTTTTTCATTACTTGAGTCTAAAGTGCATGGGAACAGGTGGAGTATGTGACAAAGAAGGAGAGGCGAAAGGTAGGCAGGGGCCAGATGTAAAACCATGTTAGCATTTGAATTTTATGTTGTACACTGTTAGTAAAAACGAGACTCTGGGCTGGGGGCTGTGGCTCACACCTGTAATCCCAGCACTTTGGGAGGCTGAGGCAGCAGGATCGTTTGACCTGAGGAGTTCGAGACCAGCCTGGGCTCAAGACCCCACCTCTACAAAAAAACAAACAAATTAGCTAGGTGTGGTGGCATACGCCTATGGTCCCAGGTACTCAGGAGGCTGAGGTGGGAGGATCATTTTAGCCTGGGAGGTCAAGGCTGCAGCAAGCCGTGATGGCACCACTGCATTCCAGCCTGGGTAACAGAGCGAGACCCTGTCTCCAAAAAAAAAAAAAAAAGTCTCTGAAGTATTTTCAGCTAAAAATGACATGATGGTTTTAAAATGATTTTTAAGTTCTCTCAGATTTCTTTAAAAATTGCTTTTCAAGTGTAGGTTATAATCAAATGAACCTTAAAGTGTAAAAATTACATATTCTCAACTGTCTAGAGAAAAATCCCTAAAATTAAGAAATCAGAATATATAACATTTTAAAAGGGCCTTTAGACTACAGAAAAAATTAAATACTGATAAAGAAGATGGAATTATTACATTTAAAGCAATAGGGGGGATAAATCACTATAAAATTATGAAATCATAATGTAGTTTGGAGGTCTGAGGTCACAGAATTAAAAATATATTTACTAAAACACTTTAAGGGTCAAGAAACCACTCTATTGAGGTTTTGAGTTCAGAATGCCAGGACTAAAGATTCATATGCATACTGACAAATCACTACTATCCGGAACTCTTAAGAGTAAATAAATTGGTTTTACTTATCCTAATTTTCTATATATCGAAATAAGTTATTTCAATTTGAAGACTGTTCAAAATAGAGCAGTCCCATTTTCTTAGAAGAGTGTGTGTGCGTGTGCGCAATTCACAATTTACCTTTTTTGATGAATTATAGTCATTATAAGCACCAATTACTGTGTTATATTAAAACACAAACAGCAAAGCTCTTCAGGATTATTGAGAAATTTGGTGGAGACTTGGGGGTACATTTCTGGTCCTAAAACCAACAACCCCAGGTTGCTGAATGCCAACCTGCCTGATTACAGTAGCATCTCCTTCTTCTAGTCAGCATTGACATGTGACCACCATTTTACAAACTATAAACTAAAGGCCAACAGACCAAAAGATAATACAAGAGGCTCTGCTGTATGACCTTAGGAGCACAAAATATATGACAACAGATGCCTCGATCATCAGAGATTTTTGTTTACTTCTTGCTTCTGGTGTTAAAATTACTGTTAAAAGTTACTGTGTTTAGGAAGGAAGTACTTAAAAATCTTTCAGTTCTCAGAAGGCCTGAACCTGCGTTAACTTGTTGGTATGGACTGGGTCTGCATCAGCAGTCCAATTGAGTAGACAGTACTACCCAGCACAAGTAATGACACCTTTAAGAACAACGTAAGTAGCAGAAATAAAGAGTAAAAAACAGTATCAGATTCTCCATTGTCATTTGACTTTTATACTGGAAAGTTTCTTAATTCATTGGGCAATTCACTATTTTGAACACTTGATGTGTACTCTTTCAGACCAAGAAGACAATGATATCTTGACAGTTTGATTTTTAATCCCTAAACTGAAAGCCTTTCTCTATTTACATTATAACTCTATTTCTAGATTTCATTAGTTAAGGCAAGGGTGGTCAAAGTACGACCCACAGGCCAAATCCAACTCACCACTTGCTTTTGTAAATAAAGTTTTATTGGAACACAGGTAACAAACTGTGTTTACGTAATGTCAACAATACTTTTGCACTGCAACAACAGAGTTGAGCAGATGCTATAGAGACCATATGGCCTGCAAAGCCTAAAATATTACTATCTGGCATTTTGCAGAAAAAAAGTTTGCTGATCCCTGTAATGTATTAGAATTACCTGGTATCAACCGGATAAGTGCCCAGTGGCTAAGAAGTTATCCCAAACCCTGCCTCTGCAAACCACAGTCCTACAGTGTCAACCTAAGTTCTTTAAGCCATTAAATTAAAATTTGAAATAGGGAAGTATCTCAGAAGTGATTTAAGTGGGTACTTTCATTGCTGGGAGCTTACTACCTGATAGGGAACTTTTTGTGGAGTAATTCTGAAGGTATCCCTAAACATTGTTACTCCTAAATTATCTTGTTCATTCCCTCAGTTCCGCTTTCTCTATCTCATCACATACTTGAAAGCTATTAGAATCTCCCCTGGGTCTTTTTCCGCCAATTCCTTCAACCATAATTCAGGCAAGATAGTTTACCATCTCATTTTTGCCATCACTGGATATGCCCTTTTGCTAATATTCATCTCAAAATGTGGCAATGAAAATCTAGTACAATATTCTGGAATCAGTATTTCCAAGGCAGAGTATAGAAAACTATTACTTGACTATGGATTACCAGTCTCTATAAATAGAGCCTAAGACGTTTTCTGGCTTAACTACTTTAAAATATGCAAAAAGTATATTTTACATATTTCAGTTCAGGTTTCAATTTCAAAAGTGTATTATGTTTAAAATACTTATGTTTTTACGCCAGGCGTGGTGGCTCATGCCTGTAATCTTAGCACTTTGGGAGGCTGAGGAGGGCGGATTACCTGAGGTCAAGAGTTTGAGACCAGCCTGGCCAACATGGTGAAACCCCGTCTCTACTAAAAATACAAAAATTAGCTGGGCCCTGGTGGCGGGAGCCTGTAATCCCAGCTACTTGGGAGGCTGAGGCAGGAGAATTGTTTGAACCTGGGAGGCAGAGGTTGCAGTGAGCCGAGACTGCACCATTGCACTCTAGCCTGGGCAACAAGAGCGAAACTCCATCTCAAAAAACAAAACAAAACAAAACAAAACAAAACACCAAATACTTATGTTTTTAAAACCTCGATATTGTACCTGCCTTAAAAGGTCATTAAAAATAAGAAAGTTAGAAAGTTATTTTGAAGCATACCTCAGCACAATTGGCACAATTGGCAGCCTGATCAATGCAAACAGCTACAATTTGCTAAAATAAGCAGCTTGTATGTTCTAGTTATTTATGTTCCACAAGTATAGAAGCTGTTTAAATGTTTGCTGAATGACCAACAGTTTGTAAAACAAGTTTTACCCATACTTTTAGATATATGTTCACAAAACATTTTCCACTCTCATTTTTAGATAGAGCCAACAGGAAAAAAATAGTTTTGTGGCTAACTCAGTTACATCTCTTTATTTGCTCATGTTAGGGGTCAGGAAACTATACCCCAAAGTATGACACTTTGACATGATGAGTTCTTTGAACCAAAAAAGCAGCAACAGAACCAAGATCTGACATTCCCCTGTACCTCTGTCTCTTCATCCTCTTCTCTCCTAAAGTGAAGAAAGGGCTTTCTCTGAAGTTTCCCTTATGAAGAGGGAAGTTCCTCCAGAAGAAATGTAATTGTGAACCCCATCTCTGGAATCTACATTAACTCCTATCACAGGAGAGGAGACTAGAGGTCTGCACACCCAAGACACCAGGCCCATACAAACTTTTCAACTATTCTTCTGAGGGCTACTATCTGAGAGACTTTATCCGCATAGCAAGACAATTTTCGTTCGCAGTGCAGTTCTTCCCCTCAGCCTCCAGGAGCCTTAAGCCCATATTTGTTTCTGTAACTAAAAGTACTATTTAAGCTTCAGCCGTCTGGCCCTTATCTGAGTCTCATACTTTGTAGGACCCCTATGCATATGCATACGATACATTTACATGCTTTTTCTCCTGTTAATCTGTCTACTGTCAAGTTTATTTCTCAGACTCAAATACTGAGCCTCCAGAGGAGAGAGAGATGGTTCTTTCACCCCCCTACAACCCATTAATGAGAGAGAGAGAAAAAAAAAGCTTTTCTGATTTTTAAATTACCAAATGAATCTTTAGTCTGATTTGGAACAGGAGAATAAAACTTCCCTCTACATTTGCTACAGAAACAACATGATTCAAATCTGGGTTAATAATTCGATAGTCTTATTACTGCAGTTGAAAGTTACTTTAAATATTTCTAGAGTCAGTTACTCCCTTTTTAAATGTTACCACAGCCTTTTATATGTATTTCTATAACTGTACCTCAACATACTCATTAAAATTATCTGTAGTCATGTTTGACCTCCTATTAGGCTATGAACTTTTTCAGGATAGGGTCTTTTATGCTGGGGGTGGTGGTGGGGTATCACTATAATACTAGAGCACAGAAGAAGAGGTAGAAAAATTAAATTGTTGAAATTAGTGAAAATATAACAAGGGTCTGAACAAAGCGAGGTAGCAATAGAAATAGTAAGAAACGGACGGTTAAAGAAAAATCAAAAGCACTCAAGAGACCATTTGGATTTGAGGGCTAAGAAGCATAATTTTAAACAAATTTCACCATAGTGGAGATGCACGGGAAGTAAGTATCCTTCAGTACAATTTTCTGGGCCCTAGTTAGGGCCTCTAAAATTCTCTTCCTCTGAGAGTCACTGAGGTGCTTCTGGAGTGAGTCCAAAGGGACAGCTGTAATATATACTAGCTCTGGAAGGATGCATATTATCCATTTCTTTCAAAGTGCTGTCCTTCACTGACCTTTAAAAGCTGGCCATGAGAAAATAGATTTAACTCACACTTTTAGAGAGACTGAAAGACCTTTACAACTTCAGGGTGGAAAATCAAGTTCTTATCACTAGTATGCAAAAAATTTAAATTCCTTTAATGAGGAACTGCAATTCATTTTCACTATTAAATTCATATTTACAGTGCTAAGAAACATGTTATAAAAATACATTTCAGAGATTTAATGCATTATATAAGACAAGGGGTTTCCTAATGAGGCCCATGAATGGGTTTAGAGAGAATCTGTGCTAACAAATTTTTTTTTTTAATGACAAATAATTAAGGCTTAGGTGAGTAGTATTTATAGCAATGTAGACTTCTGATTATCAGTGAATGTGACCAAGGTTGGGTTAAAAGAATCCAGTTTGAATAGCAGAATCAAATGTGGTAAAGAACCATTAATGAAATATAGATTAATACTTGGATCTTAGATTATTAGATAAAGCATGAACTTTAAATTCTGTATTTTATAAACAGAAACCATACCAGATACTGAAATGTGTAGTCACTTTATGTATCTTTTACATGGAGAAACAATCCTATGGTATTTAAGTTTGGCAGCACTGTAAATATGAATTTAATCGTGAAAATGAATTTTCTCAATTTGAATTTTGTTTTTACTTTTTTTTTTTGAGATGGAGTCTTGCTGTGTCACGCAGGCTGGAGTGCAGTGGCATGATCTCGGCTCACTGCAACCTCTGTTTACCAGGTTCGAACAATTCTCCTGCCTCAGCCTCCAGAGTAGCTGGGACTACAAGCATGTGCTACCATGCCCAGCTAACTTTTTTGTATTTTTAGTAGAGATGGGGTTTTGCCATGTTGGCCAGGCTGGTCTCGAACTCCTGACCTCAAGTGATCTGCCCACCTCGTTCTCCCAAAGTGCTGGGATTACAGGTGTGAGCCACTGTGCCCAGCATACTTGAATTTTAAAAATTCAAATTTCAGTGCGCAAGAGGGCAAATTAAAGTTTCTTAAAATATAAGCTCAAAATGTGACTAAACATTAATAAAGGTGAAGGTGAGATAGGATTATGAGAAAAGGCAAATGTACTTAATGTGGAAAACGATATATATTTCATAATATTATACCATTTAATAGGATACAAATGATTTCACAGTGATAAAGAGTTGTCTACTAAATATTTTTCTTATTTAATTATTTTATTTCTTTCTTTCCTAGGAGGAAGGAGTCAAGGCAGATTATCATAGTTTCACATAAAAGCAGCAGCAGGTAGTCAGAAGTAAACCGTCATCCTCAGTTCCAATGACCTTAAATCAGGTGACACTGAAAACTCTGTTTGCATTTTCACATCATGAAGACTGTATTCGTAAATGATTTCAAAATACAGAACTAAAAGAATGACTACTATTCCAGATGGAAAAAAATATATTACCATTTGCCTTTGTTTTTCTAGTAGTACAATACTTGGTCTCCAATTCGTTTATTCCTTTTTATTAACCAACCCACCTTGTGACCAATGGCATGCACTGGTAAGACAGGTGGACAGAATTAGGGGTGTCTCCTGGCCAAAGAAAAGGACAAAAGCTAATCAAACCACAAAGAGAGCCTAACTAGTGACTTGCGCTTTTACACATCTTTAGCAACACCTGTAGCAAATGAGTAGCCAAGGAACCTGGAAACATTATGGAAATCTCCAGATTTTTTTCAGCTATGGTACTATTTAATATATAGCAGCAAAGAGAACAATGTATTAACACAATCTAGTCCTAAGAAGAAATGGTCCAACCAGTAGTCTCGTTTTAGTTGAGATCAGTGCACCATCATCCTGAATTCCACTGACCCTAGGGAGAAGTCTCCAATTCTTAAGTCTTCTTTGTAGGCTCATTTGAAGGCAGTTTCCTTATTTGCAAAAGGTGAATAAATATAGTTACTATCTCATAGTAATGTTATAAGAATTAAATGAAGGTCGGGCATGGTGGCTCCTGCCTATAATCCCAGCATTTTGTGAGGCTGAGGCGGGCGGATCACAAGGTCAGGAGATCGAGACCAGCCTGGCCAACATGGTGAAACCCCATCTCTACCAAAAATACAAGAAATTAGCTGGGCGTGGTGGCAGGTGCCTGTAGTCCCAGCTACTCGGGAGACTGAGGCAGGAGAATAGCTTGAACCTGGGAGGCGGAGGTTGCAGTGAGCTGAGATGGTGCCACTGCACTCCAGCCTGGGCAACAGAGCAAGACTCCATCCCAAAGAAAAACAAACAAAAGAATTAAATGAGACAGTATATGTAAAATTCTCAGCATAGTGCTTGGAACACAGAAATTCAATAAAGGATCCCTTTCTCTTTTTTTTTTTTTTTTTTTTTTTGAGGCGGAGTCTTGCTCTGTCGCCCAGGCTGGAGTGCAGTGACGCGATCTTGGCTCACTGCAACCTCCGCCTCCCAGGTTCAAGCAATTCTCCTGCCTCAGCCTCCTGAGTAGCTGGGACTACAGGTGCCCGCCACCACGCCCAGCTAATTTTTTTGTATTTTTAGTAGAGACGGGGTTTCACCCTGTTAGCCAGGATGGTCTCGATCTCCTGACCTCGTGATCCACCCGCCTCGGCCTCCCGAAGTGCTGGGATTACAGCTGTGAGCCACCGCACCCGGCCTCCCTTTCTCTTATCTACTGGATCAATGTTATCTAAATGCATGTGTCCAGAAAGGGAAACAGAACTTTACTGTTTTAGGCTTGTTGTAAAGAGACGGTAGATATTATCTAGCTAGAACTCCTACCCTTAGTAAAAAGCTATTTGGTTCACTGAAGCAACACTTAAAGGAAATTTGGTTATCATATAGAGGGTAATTTTTTAAATTAGAAAAAAAAACACTTCCCTTATAAAATGACTATAAAGTAGCATCTTTTGCATAAAGAGAGAAACAATCCTAAGGTATTTAAGTTTGCCAGCTGTATATCCATTTCAGGACCAACTGTATATACTGAAGACAGTGAAAATAGAAGTCTATGCACCTGGTTGCCTCAATGACAATTTAACCAATGAGATCAATGAAGAGACCAACCTAGCAAGGAATCAAGGTCTAATATAAAGGAAATGCAAAATATGGAAGGGTTCTTGAAATGCTACTGCAATTTCCTGCTAAGCAAATATTTCAGCTCCTGTGGAACTCTAAGAGAAAAGGTCCTGATGGTTTAACCTTTTACAACAAGTTTATAACCAAACCTATATTGATGATAACCAAAAAAATAGGGTTCATTGTCCTTTGTAATTCCCATTTACGAATGACTCACATCTCACATAATTCAGGAAGAAAATCCCTCTGTGACTTGGAACTTCAAAGATGATGCTAACCACACATTGTTCCATTCTTGATTGATGGATTCATTTAAGAAAAAAGTATAAAAGGGCTCTAGTTTTCAACTTAAAATCAATGTTAAAACCACCACCTCTCCTCCCTTTTTCTTCAAAAAAAGCCCAGGGCTTCACGAAAAGTAACTTCACTCTTTCTTGCCATAATGAAGCTAACACCATTCTGGACTTGGCTGACTTATAAAATAGTTGTTTCCTGGCTTCTTGTGAGCTAACGGAAAAAACAAAAGGGTACATTATCCAGGGCTCAGCTTGTTGAGTTCATTAAGAGTTTAAGAATATCTAGATTAACAACTTAATTAAATTAAGAACATCTATGTGATATTGTGAAATACATATTTGGTCTCTGTCCTCTCTCCTGGCACACAACTCCTAAATTCCTTGGAATCTCCAAAGTGGTAAGTGTCTTTCTGTATGCTAATGAGTTGACTGGTGGCTGGCAGCCCCTAGTTTGCTTCAGGATGAGGGCTGGTCACCAGAAAAACCAAGGCAAGATTAAAGAACTGGGGCTTTTAGTCCTACCCCTACCTCCACCCCCCACGCACCTCCTCGGAGGAGAGAGGGGCTGAAGGTTAAGCTGATCACCAATGGCCAATTATTTAATCAATCATGCTACTTAATGAAGTTTCCATAAAAATCCAAAAAGGACTGAGTTCGAGGACCTTCTGGATAGCTGAACAAGTGGAGGTTCCTGGAAGGTGGTGTGTCCACAGAGGGCACGGAAGCTCCACACCCCTTCCCACAAGCCCTGCCCTATGCATCTTCATCTATATCCTTTGTAATATTCTTTATAATAAACCGATAAATGTATTTCCCTGAGTTCTATGAGCTGCTCTAGCAAATTAATCAAACCCAAGGAGGGGGTCATGGGAACCCTGATTTATAGCCAGTCAGTCAGAAGCACAAGTAAAACAACCTGAGGCTTATGACTGTCATTGGAAATGAATGGCAGTCTTGTGACTAAGCCCTCAACCTATGGGATCTGATGCTATCTCCAGGCAGATAGTGTCAGAACTGAATTGAATTATAAGATACTCAACTGCTGTCTATTGAAGAATCTGCAGCAGAATCAACTGACTGGTTGTTGGTGGGGAGAAATCCCCATATACTTCTTGGTGACCAGCGGTCACAGAAGTCTTCTGTGTTGATTATTGTAGTGTGAGAGCAGAGGAAAAATGGTTTATTTCTATAGAATCTAGAAAATGGTAATATTAGCAATATGTCTTTCAAATCACTTGACCTGATTCTTTTAAAGATCTGTAAGAAGCTGAAGGCAAGATGTGTCTGTAAGTCATCAGGGATTAGAACTTCTCCCCCCTGAAGTTTATTAAATGGCTTCTGCTCTTTTGTTTTTATGTTTCTTTCTAGTATAGCTCGATGACTTAATAAGCCTTTCTGTGGCTCTGAATACCTCAACAGCTTTCTTTAAAGTCTTTCCACTACTATGGGTGAGACTGGATAACTTCTTGGAAAACAGTTGCTACACACTGCTCCCACAGTCTTTCTTCATCAAAAATCAACGGCTAGCTTATTTCCCTATATCATGCGGTGAGGACATAATTTAGTCACCATAGGGACTTGTATTCTGGTACTATCCCTTCTAGTGATACTCTTTAGTATTTAGATAAATTAAAACTTGCCTGCATCTCACTGATTAGCCCTATTGTCTCGAGAATGAAGAAGAGATGAGTCTCGCATACCAAACTTTTAAAGTGCTGCCATCATAAAGTGAAACTTGGGTTAGCTACAGGTTTCTTGGTAGAACCAATTGTTCTATCTTCCTTAAATATAACAGTCAGTATCCATAGAGGGGAAAAAATCCCCACCAAAATGCCTAAACAGAAGATTTTCAGTCTAGGCTGGTCCAATAAATAAAGCTATCAACTTTGGGGACACCTGCAGATACAATATATTCACCTAATTGCATCCACATATGTTTCACAGAAGGTCTTTTTGCTTTGGACTATTATTTTCATTTTTGACCAATTCAACATTTCAAACTTAACAGATTTATCTGTACTGTCTGTCAGAAGGCCAAAGTGATCTGCAGGGGAGAGAACCAGGGACTAATGATAAAGCTTCATCATGGTCTACTGTCTTCTGTAGAGTTCTCTATTTCCTGAGACCAAGTGTCATAAAACTGCAGCTATGGTGTCTGTGACTATGATTACATACTCCCAGGCACAAATAATAAGCAAAGCAGACATTAATATGTCATTGTCCTAGCTGGCTGTTGCAAGGACAATATTTTCAAAATCAAATGACACTGTCTGGACTGTGCTGCTGTGATCGTGGTGGTGATTCTGCCAATACTTACAGGCTAAGGAGGAGGTGTAAATGGACTGCACCAATTTGCTTTGCAGCAGGAAAACAGCCTGCTGGTAAGTGAATCAAATAAAAAGATTAGCTTAAAAATATGGAGTACTTCTTGAATGTGTCTATCAATTTTGCACAGGTAGGGGCAATGCTCGTCTTCTGTCGTCCTCCTAATTTTAGTAGTATGTGCTGTGAAAATAGGCACTAGCCAATAATCTACCAAAAATACTAGAAGGATCTTGCTTTTAGTTTAATTTCCGCCAAGACACAGGCTCTAATGGCTTCCATTACATAATTATGCATCAGTTAACACAGTGTCATAAAACATATTTTAGTTCCCGAAGTATTTAATATACAACAAGGATTAGACACTGGAAAAAGTCTGGCTCTAGATGTACTGAGTATCCTTGTTTGCCATATAAATACTTAGGTCCCTGACATTTTTGTCTATTTATTTATTTATCCTTACTATTATCTTTTTGTCCACATCATAACCTTAGCCTATGTCCTTGGACTGATTTCCTTTCTTAGGAGCTATTATTGTAATCTCTTATTCTTTCCTCTTATACCATATTGATATATTATTGGTATTCTTACAAATAGATATAAAGCACAGAATGTATAGTGCGCTGAAATTTTATTGCACTTAAGGTGATCACTTAATGTCTATTCTTAACCTGTTCATTTCAAATGCCAAATTTATTGGTCAAAACAACTTTTTCCTGGCTCTACATAAATTAATCAGATAAATCCATAAACAGCTTCTTGCAAAAACAATACATTTTCTTCCAACTATACTCTAATGAACATAAGATATTGTATTTTTTTAAGTGAATACACCCCAAGTCTATCTGGGTTGTTACGACATTGGATGAAAGACATGATATACAGTAGAAATTTGATTTAAATAACAACGCTTTTTCAATGATAAAGACCAAACAATAACTTTATATTCTGATGTAATTTGTTGTCATCTGCCCCATTTTTTGGCAATACAAAATATTCTAGTATTATGTTAGTAATAATGAAAATGTCCATTGCAAGCAATTATTGACTAACATTAATAGTGATTTATCATCCTTCAGTATTTGATCTCTGGCAAACGGGCTATTTCACAACAGGAAAGCTTGAAGTAATAACTTTGGCGAGCAAAGAAACTCAGATCTCCCAGAAGTGCAATCAGAGAGAGGGTAGCTTAATTTCAGCACAGTGTCACCTAGCTAAGATGTGAAGAGAAGTTCTATGAATGAAAGCAACAACAATGTGAAGTCATGTAAGCACAGATTTTTAAAAAATCCATCTTTTCAATAATACAATACAGCCAAAATACTTCAATAGTGGGAGAGAAATATTAGTAAGTGGTCTTTATTTTCCCTTTCAAGCATTTACTATTTATTTATACTTATGTACAGTTCAATGTACCAAGTATCTTGGAAATTATAATTACTATACCTTAAAAAGCAAGCAATGAGAATGACAAACTGAAATGGGAATAACTGTGTAAAAGCAGCAACATACATGATCAGTGAGTAGAATATTACCATTTTTTTTTTTTGAGACAGGGTCTCTCTCAGTTACCCAGGCTGGAGTACAGTGCTATGAACATGGCTCACTACAGCCCCAACTCCAGGCTCAAGCAATTCTCCTGCCTCAGCTTCACGAGTAGCTAGGAACTAGAACTACCTGTGTGTGCTACCATGCCCAGATAATTTTTTTTTTTTTTTAATGCAGAGATGGGGTCTCGCCATGTTGCCCAGGCTGATCTCGAACTCCTGGGCTCTGGTGATCCTTCTGCCTCTGACTTTCAAAGTGCTGAGATGAGAGGCGTGAGCCATAGCACCCAGCCAATACTGCCACTCTTATTCACTGATGCTCTGTATGACATTACCAAGGCATGCAGTTAAACAATAAATTACTTACAATGATTTAATACATTAAAATGCTTTTTAATAAAACTTATCAACTGACAAAAACTTTTAAACTGGCTATTTAACATAAGTCATTAAAAGCTGTCAATTATTTCAAACAACTGCTTCACGTGTTATGATTCATGAGCTAACTTTTGCTGACATTAAAATAAAGGCACAGAGGAAGACATAAGAAAGTTTGAAAAAGGGAACTTTAAGATCTAAAACTTTAAGCCGTCACTAGGGAGTAAAGAGGTAATTCAGGAAAGGGAACGACTGAAGAGATTAAAGTGAAGAGAAATGGGAAAGTTTTTAGGTTGGACAGAGATACTGTAAAGGACAACTCTTTTGTGTATGTGTCCAATAATTATAATTACAGAGATAAATATGTGATGGAGTATCCTGACATGGTAAAAATTCAGAGTGAGAGCATCTAGTACATGGTATATAAAGAAGACATTCAAACCTCTATTTCTTAAATTACAAGAATTTAAAGGTTAAAATAAAACGAGAATATAACCTTTGAACTTCACCTAGCTGATACTCTTTTGATAGTTGCTTTATGGTGTATGTGACTATAATTTAGTAGACTTATACTAGTTTTGAGGGACATAAGAAAAAAAGGCAGAGAAAATATGTTTAATTATCTCCACTGTCAATATTGGAAGTTAGAAATTTAACTTCTGACACAAACCCCTCAAAATAATGAAGTATTAAAAAAATAAAATTATGGGTTCTATTTCTACTGCATAACTCACAGAATTATAACAATTAGCTAATTTATTTAAAAAATCTACTTTCCCATCTAGAATCAGCTAATTAAGATGTGCTTGGTTTCTTTGTTACAACTGGGATTATAATACTAGTGTTCTTACCCATCACTAGTCTACTCACAATAGTATCATTAGCACTAAGATCCAAATAACAGTGCTGTATTTATGACTGCACTTTAGTTTCCACAAAAGCAAAATTCTGAGAACAGCATGAGTCATTATCCCTAGGGTAAAAAAAAAAATAATGTTTCTTTGGTCAGAATATGAAACTTATTGCTGATACCAGTAATTTAGTCTAGAAATTCCTTTTCTGAATAAAAGGAACAGAATGTTTCTTTTCTCTGTTCACACACTCCAAAACTAACAGAACTGTCCATCTGTCTGCTTTTACTACTCTCCATATCTGGTGTGTGGTGACAGAAAAACAACCTTTAATCTAGCTATTTTCAGTACTGCTCTTTTGTTCTTCTGTTCTCTCAGTTTGTCTTTTTGCCAGGACAAAACACACAAATACACACATATATAGAGACACACAAACACTCTCCGACCTTTCTCTTCCTAGTGGGGTATTTATGACAAAATCATGCATTAATACACAGATAACATTCTAAACGTGGATATGTATATCCATAATGTTAAATGTTAAAAAGTTCTCAGGTTCACATTTTATATTTCATCTTAAAACATCTTCATTAATTAAAAGGTAAAAGTTACAAAGGTAAAGAAATACTGATGTTATTATTTAATTAAAGTGTGTCCCCCCCAATTTCCTCAATAGAATGTTGAAATGATCTCTGCTGTTTTTATGGCCTCCTTTAATTGTTTCATTTGTTGGTACCTCTTACTCTGCTCATTCAAATGTGGAATGCATTCTTCATGACATCACCACTTTCTCAATCTCCAAGGTTAAAACATTTGGTGCTTTCAACTCCTCTCTTGCATGATATCACTTCGACCCCTTAAATTACCCTCAAATTCATCACCTTTTTTTTCAATCTTCTCTATCACTATTAGACCCTAAAAGAGTTCTCATATGCAGGACTGATCTGTCTCTAATTCAACAAGCATTCATTAAGCAATTACTTTCTATAAGACAGCTGAAGCAAAGGGATGGGTGATGGAAAGGAAAGGAGGAGAAAAACACTCATACAAGTACATAAATGAAGTATATAAATGAAGTTGAAAAGATCTTATTATCTAACAATCTACAAGGCAGAATGTGGTAATTTTAGGAGAAAGTGGACCTGATTTCTGACAGGTACAGAATGAGAAGAGTGCAACAGGTTAAGCAGACAGTATGAACTAAGACAAGAGGCCCTGAAAGCACAAAGTATCCAGTTTCTCCCCTGCCCACTTAATTATCCACAGTGTCACTAGAATGGGCTATCTAAAAACATATATCTAATTACACCATTACTCAATTAAGACAATATTGTGAATCTCTAGTAACTATGCAATATAGCCTTGACTCAAAGCCTCAAACATTACAACTGTGCTCTTCCCTTATTTTTCCCACACTCCAAGCTCTAATCTTACTAGATCAATCTTTTCCCTTTACAATTTTTTGCCTTTGTAAATATGCTCCATGATCTTTTACCTCATATTCACATTTATTGCCATTTTAATCATACTCATCCTTTAAATTCAGCCCAAGTATCTTCTGTAAAGCCCCTTCACAGTCTTATTAAACTTGGCTGATAATTCCAGATGAACTTTTGAATATTTTTCTAAATTCAAAAACAAAAATCAAGGCAAAACTTCTTGGTATTTTGAGAACAGGGAGAACTGACATCTTTACAAGATGTTTTTCCTATCCAAATATGTATTCTCACTTACCTATTTTTCAATGTTTCTCAGTAGTTAATTTTTCAAATTGAACTATAGTTAACATACAATGAACTCTGCACATCTTAAGCATTAAGTTTGATGACTTTTGACAACTTCTTACACCCATGTAACCACTGCACAAAACAAGATATATAATATACATTTCTATTATCCTAGAACATTCTGTCATGCTCTTTTCCAATTAATTTCTCTCTCTGCCCCCAGGCAATCACATTTTGGTTTCTGTAATTATAGATTAGTTTTGCTGATTCTTAACTTTACATAAATTGAATCACAGTGTATACTCTTGTATTTGGCTTCTTTTGGTTAACATACTGTCAGGTACAGAATAAGAAGAGTGCAACAGCTTGGGATTCATCAATGTTTTAATGTATTAGTGGTTAGTTCTTTTTAAGTAGTATTCCAAAATACACTACAGCTTGTTTATACAATTTCCAGTTGTTGAATATGTGGGCTGTTTCCAGCATTGGCTATCAAAATTCTTACATCAATTTTTGTTACACTTAGCAAAATGCTAGGTTGTAAACTTGCAGAAAAGAGTTAATATTCTTATGCTTATCCTTAAAAAAGCCTGTTTGCAAGGCTGGCTTGGCGTCTTGGGAACTTGGATCTTGGATTTTAGGAGAATCCCTACCCTGATTCCCATCTGATAAGACTGGCTCCATGTGTCTAAAGCATTTATGATAACAATATGGTTTATGCTTAATACCTGCCTAGTCTGGAATTCGGGTGTGCGCTGAGCGAGGGTATGATCATACTGCGGTAAAAGCCCTGGGCACTGAATCTCTAGCGAACTTCCCTGGCTGGTTAGATTTCACAAGTATTGTTACAGCTCTTTGCTGGGGGAATTAAGTGTGTCTTGTGAGACTCTATGGAAGAGGATTGTTGGAAGCTTGTACCTGGCCTCCCCTGGATTTTGCCCCATTCACCTTTTCCCTTTGCTGACTGTGCTTTGTGTCTTTTCACTGTAATAAGTGACAGAGCCATGAGTATGACATCATGCTGGGTCCTGTGAGTTGTCCTAGCAAACCATGGAACCTAGGGATGATTCTGGGAACCTCCTGACACATAAGGTAAATGTTATGTTTAACTTTATAAGAAATAGCTCTTATATTCCCACCAGCAATAAGTTAGAGTTCCAGTTGGTCTATATCATAACTATTCAGTAGTATCAGTCACTTTTATTTCAGCTATTCTAGTGGGTATCTCATGATGGTTTGAATTTGTAGTGGTATCTTACCATGGTCTTAATTTGCATTTACTGATGACTAATAATGATGGTGGAAATCTTTTCATGTGCTTACTGGCCATTTGTATATCTTCTGTGAAATGTCTGCTCGAGTCTTTTGCCCATTTTTATATTAAGTAGTTCATAATTTTTTAAATGCTAATTTCTGAGGTTTTTTTTTTTTTTTTTTTTTTTTAATTTTTAGAGACAAGGTCTCACTTGGTCACCCAGGCTGGAGTGCAGTGGTGTGATCATAGCTTACTACAGCCTCAACCTCCGGAATAGCTGGGACTATAGGCATGTGCCTCCATGCTCAGCTAACTTAAAAAAACAAAACAAAACAAAACAAAAAAACAAAAAAAACCCTTTTTTTTTGTTTTGTTTTTGTTTTGTAAAGACAGAATCTTGTCTCACTATGTTACCAGGCTGGTCTTGAACTCCTAGCTTTAAGTGATCCTCCCACCTTGGCCTCCCAGAGCACTGGGATTAAAGGTGTAAACCACCACACCTGGCCTTCAGAGGTTCTTTATATATTCTGATACACGTCCTTAATCCCTTGTAAATGCTGGGAATTCTGTTTTTTTACTCTTTCTGTATCATGTCTATTCATTTTCTTAATGCTGTCTTTTGATGAGCAAAAACTATGAATAAGACCTATTTATCAAATTTTCTTTTGAGATTAGTGCTGCGTCCTGTCCAACAAATCCTTGCTCAGTTTTAAAAGATTTCTTCATGTAAGCTCTGCTATGGTTTATTTCTAGATAAGTGATCTTTTTGTTAATTTTATGAATGGGTTTTTCTCTTCCACTATACTTTATAATTAGTTATTGTTCAGATAAAGAAAAACTATAGCCTGGGCGTGGTGGCTCATGCCTGTAATCCCAGCACTTTGGGAGGCCAAGGCGGGCGGATCGCCTGAGGTCAGGAGTTTGAGACCAGCTTGGCCAACATGATGAAACCCCATCTCTACTAAAAATACAAAAATTAGCTGGGTGTGGTGGCAGGTGCCCATAATCCCAGCTACTCAGGAGGCTGAGGCAGGAGAATCACTTGAAACGAGGAAGCAGAGGTTGCAGTGAGTGGAGACTGGGCCACTGCCCTCCAGCTTGGGCGACAGAGTGAGACTCCATCTCAAAAAAAAAAAAAAAAAGGAAAGAAAAGAGAAACTATAGTTTATATATTAATGCTATAATACCAAGACACCACACAGAAAAAGATGGATAAATCTCACTAAATAAAAGTCAAAGATTCTGGTCTATCAGAAATACCATAAACCAAAATGAAAGACCACTGGCAAACTGGGAAAGCACCTGCAACACATACGACAAAGGGCTAATTTCTGTAATTTACAAACATTTCAGGCAAGTCAATAAGAATTTTAAAAGGCTATAAATACAAAGTTTTCAGAAAAAGAAATTTAAGTAGGCAACTAACCTAAGAAAATATTTAAAAATGCAAATAAAAACAAAAATATATCCCCATTTTTAAACCTATCATACTGAAAAAAACAAGTTTGATGAAACCTAGTAACTGCAAAGATAGCCCTCTCAGATTGTTGGTAGGAATATAAACTTTCTGGGAGACAGTCTGACAATATGATTCAAATTTTAAATGCACTTATTCTTAGATTAGGCAACCCCACTACTGGGAACTTATTATATGGATGTCTTTGTAAAAATTCACCCAAAAGTAAGCCAAACAATATTCATTGCAACAATATTCATGAAAGCAAAAACTAGAAACCACCAAAATCTTCATCAATAGGAAGATGATTACATAAATTATAATAAAGCATTTTATGGATTACTATATAGCTGATAATATCAATGATACAGACTTGTAGGCACTGACATGAAAAGATCTCCAAGATGTAGCAAAGTCATGAAGGAACAGCTGCAGAATAGTTTATAAAAAAGGGGTAGAATATACTTCGGATCTTAAAATATCAGAGTAAAGACCTTTGTGTCACCAATCATTTCTAAATAAGGAGAATGAGAAAAACTCTTTCTCTGATGAAGCTGGAAAACTGTAACCCTAAACCATAATATACAAAGACAGGGAGAAAAAACAAACAAACAAAAACCTCACCGGAGGTGAGGAATGTTAAATTTAAGTGCCTAAAGAAGCCAGTCAATTCTCATGAAACCCCATTAAGTTCAGGACTAGGAGGTTCCTGGAACTACTGGAATTCCAGGTCTCCAACTCCAGTTGGTGTACTCAGTGACTTCCCAATCATGCAGAAATCAGAAGGCATAATTTCTGGAAAAACTAAACTCAAGATGCTTTGGACTTCAATAGATACAGAAGTAGATATGACTAAAACCAGAAGATTATGTGCAACTCTAATGAGACCCAAAGTCCCTTTCTTCAGTATTTCTCTAAAACATAAGCAGCCCCCACAGAGAAGACTATAGATTTCCTCTGGAAAGGATTCAAAACCAGAGAAAACAAAACTAACCTAAAGAAAAATTGTGATATGAAGATTTCCTACAGCATAGTTTACCAATAGACAAGAGCTCTGACTTCACACCCAGAGCTTTCGGTCAGCTTTTCACATCTTTTAAATATAAATGACCACCGAGGATCTTCATGCATTTGAGGAATGTCTCCAATATTAAAGATTGAGACCAAAATGAAACAGAAGCGGTGAGAAACAGAGAGAATGATGGGACAGAGGAAAATGTCAAAGAAACTGTAAAGATAAAAGACTGCATCCTTACGCAGAGGAACCAATAAGACCAGAGAATAAGAACTGGAAAAAAAAAAAAAAAAAATCAACGAACGTTTGAAGTTAAAGTTAAGGCAATTTTCCAGAAGGCAGAATAAAAAGAAAGGGATGAGTAAGGGGAGGGAATGGTAAAAATTTAGAAAAGCAATCTAGGAAGTGTAATATCTGGCTAGTAGGAGATCCAGAGAGAATAATGAAAACAAAGGAGAGGGAACTATCAAAAAAGGCAAGGATACTTCCAAGAAGAGAAGAATGTAGGTCTGCAAGCAGCAGGGACTTACGGAGTACACAGCACAACAGATAAACGATGCACACCAAGGTACCATACCATAAAATGAAGAGAAGAGATTAATCACTTCCAGACAGAGAGAAAAATAAACAAATAAAAAAATCAGGAAACAGAGTGGCACTTAGAACTCTAGCAAAATTGAAAGCTGGAAGATACCAGAGCAATATCTGGGTAAAAATGATTTTCAATCTAGCATTCTACACTCACTTAAAATATCACATAATTGTAAGAGTAGAATAACACATATTCAGGTATGTAAAATGTCAAAAAAATTACCTCCCAGTTATCTCTCTCCAAGATGCCACAAGAGGATAAGCTCCTATAGAATGAGGTAGTCAACCATGAAGGTATGGGGCATAGGAGGAATCAATGCTTCCACACAGGAAGCAGGTGTAGGGAATTTCCAGGATGAGGACAAAAAGGAGCCTTGAGATAACAGCTGTGAAACAGACCTAGCAAGCAATCAAGATTAAATCAGAAATACTGAAGGCTCTACGAAGGATATTATACGAAAATAACCAAACTAATTATCACATGTGAGAGTTATTGCAAAGATGGATTGAAGCCCATGGAAAGACAAATTCAGACACAATGGTAACTAAGCAAATTTCTGAGATGAAGCAATTAATTAAAAAACAACAACAAAGTTGTAGCAGAAAAAATATAACGCCATGTAGCATTTGCTTTATTACTATATGGTCATTGAATAATGAAATAACTAAATGTGGACTTAACCAGTAATGATTAAATATAGGATGATGAGATAAGGCACAGGAAGACATGAGCGTTAAAATTATAAGAGAAAACTAATGAATAATGTCAAATATTGGTGGACCAACACAGAGCAATATACCCCATTATTATAAGGTGGCAAATACCAGAAGTAGTAGCTTAAATAGTTGAAAGTGGTTTCCTGAAGCATGACATGAGATAAGACAAAGTTGTGAGGGGGAATGGGGGGGAAGTGAGATACAGTAATGAACTGATGTTTTGTTTGTTTCTGAGATGGAGTCTAGCTCTGTTGCCCAGGCTGGAGAGTGCAGTGGCACAATCTCGGCTCACAGCAACCTCCGCCTCCCAGGTTCGAGCTATTCTCCTGCCTTAGCCTCCCGAGAGCTGGGATTACGGGTGCTTGCCACTATGCCCAGCTAATTTTTTTGTATTTTTAGTAGAGACAGGGTTTCATTGTGTTGGCCAGGCTGGTCTCAACCTCCTGACCTCATGACCCGCCCACCTCAGCCTCCCAAAGTGCTAGGATTACAGGCATGAGCCACCATGCCCGGCCTGATGTTTTTATTAACCTTTCAGTTGTAATTTGAAAATAATATGCATGTATTATTTTATTTTAGCTTTACCTGAGGTATAAATTAAAATTCAGTTTGATGAGTCTTGGTGAATGTATAGTTGTAAAAACCACCACTACAATCAAGTTTTAAAACACTTCCAGGCCGGGTGCAGTGGGTCACGCCTGTAATCCCTGTACTTCGGGAGGCTGAGGCGGGTGGATCACCTGAGGTCAGGAGCTCGAGACCAGCCTGGCCAATATAGCGAAACCCTGTCTCTACTAAAAATATAAAAAATTAGCCAGGTGTGGTGGCAGGGGCCTGTAATCCCAGCTACTTGGGAGGCTGAGGCAGAAGAATCGCTTGAACCCGGGAGGCGGAGGTTGCAGTGAGCCGAGATTGTGCCATTGCACTCTAGCCTGGGCAACAAGAGTGAAACTCTACCTCTAAACAAAAACAAAAACAAAAAAACACTGCCAAAACTCACCTCTACAAGTTTCCTTCCTTTGTAGTCAATACACCACTTAGGTAATTACTGGGGTAAGCACTTAAGTTTAGGTCTACGAACCATCAATCCATTTTTAATAAATTTTTTGTTATTCTAGCACTTTTTTTTTTCGAGATGGAGTCTCGCTCTGTCGCCCAGGCTAGAGTGCAGTGGCACGATATAGGCTCACTGCAAGCTCCGCCTCCTGGGTTCCCGCCATTCCCCTGCCTCAGCCTCCCGAGTAGCTGGGACTACAGGTGCCTGCCACCACACTTGGCTAAGTTTTTTTTTTTTTTTGTATTTTTAGTAGAGACGGGGTTTCACTGTGTGTTAGCCAGGATGGTCTCCATCTCCTGACCTCGTGATCCGCCCGCCTCAGCCTCCCAAATTGCTAGGATTACAGGCGTGAGCTACCGCGCCTGGCCTTTTTTTTTTTTTGGAAAAGACTATTCTTTTCCCATTGACTTACCTTGGCACCTTTGTTGAAAATCAGTTACCACATAAATAATACCTAACCTAGTTTATTTATGTGTTTTTATTAACAAATAAGGTAACATATAATATTGAAAGTAAAAACGTTCAATAAAATTATTATAAGTGTTACATTTCATTAAATCACGGGAAAAAGATCTATAGGATATACCAATTGTCCAAAATAAGAAATTAATTGAAAAATATTACTATATTAAGAATTACTCTTTCTAGATTCTCAAATCTTTCATCTATCTATATGTCTATCCTTATGCTAATACTGTACTATTTTGATTATTGTAGCTTTATAGCAAGTACAAATCAGGTACTTGTAAGTGTTCAGATTTTATAGTTTTTGTGTGCAGTTATGTTTTTTGCACTTCCATATAAATTTTAGAACCAGCCTGTCAATTTCTATGAGAAAACCTGACAAGATTTTGATTGGGACTGCACTGAACACAGTGGACCAATTCATGAATATAGTGTACCTCTCAATTAACTTAGTTCTTCTTTAACTTCCATCAACAATATTTTGTAGTGTTCAGTGTACAGGTTTGTGTATCTATTAAGTTTATTACTAAGTATTTAGCTATGCAATACTACTGTAAATGGTTTTGTTTTTTAATTTCATTTTTGGATGGTTCATTACTAGTGTTTAGAAATATAATTAATTCTTGTTTGTTATCTTTTACTCTACAGCCTTGCCTAAGTCACTTGTTAGTTCTAGTAGTTTTTTTTTTTCTTTTTGGTAGATTCTTTAGAACTTTCTCTATAAATGCCATCTGTTTGGTTTTACTTCTTCCTTTCCATTCCAAATATCCTTTAAATTTCTTTTTCTTGCCTTACTGCATTAGCTAGGACCTCCCGGATAATGCTGAATAAAAGCAGTAAGAGGAAACATCCTTGCCTTGTTCTTCATCTTAAGTGGAAAACTATAAAATCATTCACCATGAAGTATGATTTTTTTTTTCCACAGACATTCTTTATTAGGTTGAGGAAGTTGCCTTCAATTCCTAGCTTGCTAAGAGTTTTTATTACAAATTTGTATTGAATTTTGTCAAATACTTTTCTGCATCTATTGAGATGATCACTTTTTTTTTCCAAATTTATCTTATTAGTATGGTGTATTACACAGAATTGATATTTCTAAGTTAAGTGAGCCTTGCATTGCTGGGATAAATCCTACTTGACCATGATTATAGTATTATCCTTTTAAATATAATATTGCTAATTAAACATGCTAATATTTTGCTAAGGATTTTTGTGTCTACATTTATGAGGAATACTGGCTGCTAGTTTTCTTTTCTTGGGATGCCTTTGTGTTGGCTTTGGTATCTAGCAATACTGTCCTCATAAAATGAATTGTGATGCTTTCCTTCCTCCTGCTTTTCTGAAAATGTGGTTGGAACTTGTATTTTTTTTCTTCCTTCAGTGTTTGACAGAATTACTAGCTATGCCATCAGAGCCCAGATTTTCTTTATTGGAAGTTTTTAACTACTAATTCAATTTATTTACTCTATATAGGTCTATTTAGATTTTCTACTTCTTTTGGAGTCAGTTTTGGTAATTAGTATCTTTCAAAGAATTTGTTCATTTCATCTAAGTTGCCAAATTGGTTGTTGTAAACTTGTTCATAATATTCCTTTATCTTTTTAGTATTTATAGTATCTGTAATAATACCCATTCTTTCATTCTCAGTATTTCTAATTTACATCCCTTCTTGATCATTTTAGCTAAAGATTTACTGAACTCTTTAAAGAACCAGCTTTTGATTTTCTTGATTTCTGTTCTGATCTTTATTACTCCCTTTCTTCTACTTACTTTGGTATACTTTACTCTTTCTTTTCTAGCTTCTTAAGGTAGCAGCTTAGATAATTGATTTTTTTACCTTTCTTCCTTTCTGGCATAAGCATTTAAAGCCAAACTTTTCTTTCTTAGCACTGCTTGAGAGCTACATACCAAATATTTTCTTACATTTTGTGTTCATTTTCACTCAGTTAAAAATATTTTCTGTTTTGCCCAGTGAATTTTTTCACCCACATGTTACTCAGAAATAGTATTCATTTCCACATATTTGGGGATTTTACTTATTTCTTTCTATATTCCTTATTTCTCTCCATGATTTTTAATTCCTTTGTAGTTGCAAAACATACCATATAATTTCAATTCTTTCGTATTTATTAAAACATTTCATTTTTGTGGGCCAGTATACTATTCACCCTGGCTAATGTTACCAATGCACTTTAGAATAATGTGTTTTCTACTGTTCTTGGGTATTCTGCAGATGTCAATTAGATTGAGTTGGCTGATTGCTTTATTCCTGTCTTCTGTATCCTGTTTTCTGTTTACTTATTCTATCAATTGTTGAGAGAAGAGTATTAAAATCTCCAACTCTTCTAAATATTGAATTGCCTATTTCATCTCTCAGTTCTATCAATCTTTGCTTCATGTATTTTGTGCCTCTCTTAAGTGCATATACATTCAGAATTTTTATATTTTCCTGCCATATTTGTCACTTCCTAATTTTGAAATGTTCCTCTTTATCTCTAATAATACTCCTTTTCTTACAATCTATTTTGGTTGACATTAACACAGTTACTCCAGTATTTTGATGCCTGTTTTCTGAAGAAGGAAATCATCCAACCTCCTCACATTGTCCTTACTGGAAGATACATTTATTTTGATGATAAAAATTAAACAAAAATTTAAAAGGGGAATATAATTATAGGTTCAGAAGATATTTAAAATGAAAGCATGTTATCACAATTTTATACTAATACAATTAAAAATCTGTGTTGAAAAGCATATATGAACAAACGTATTTCTATATCCCCTCCAATGTCCCCCACTAGAATTCACTCCGTTACCAACATTGGCTTCACTTTGGGGAGAATGTGAGTGAGTGGTCAGGAGAAACTGATACAGGAAATTAAAATTTGCGAATATGTCTTCTCCTTTATATATTTTTTTCCCTTACAAAAGCAAGGCAAAAAAATAGGTACTGATTGTTTCTTGAATTATTCGTAATATGAATGACAATGCGAGTACTTCATTATTAAGCCTGATTGAAGCTTCTAGTTTGGTATATCTATTACTTAGTATGTCAAAGAATAGCTTTCTATTCCTATTTTACTAAGGTCGTGTGTGTGTGTGTGTGTGTGTGTGTGTGTGTGTGTGCGCGCGTGCACACGCATGTGCATGTCTGTGCTGGAGAAAGGAAGAAGGAGGAAGGAAGGGAGGGAGGGAAAGAGAGAGAATTAATGTCTGTTACAGGTTTCCTAAGATTAAAATGACCCTTGTATTTCTAGAATAAATGCCATTTGGCTATGGTATGTGTGTGTGTTTTTAACAAACTACTGAATCTGCTAATATTTTATTTAAGATAACTAATACTTTAAGTGAGATTGGCTTGTAGTTTTCTTTTTGTATGTGTGTAATGTCTATGTCCACCTCTAAAACAGAGTAAGAAGTGTTATAACAGCTTTTAATATACTGAATGTTTGAAAGAAGAGTAATGAGAAGGGGCTAGCCTGAGTAGGTATTAAATCCTTAGTTATAAAAATAGAATAGTATTGGCCCATGCAGATCCAGAGAACAGAACTGAGTTCAGAAACAAACTTAAGTACAATAGTTGCTGCAATTTTGTATAGGGAAAAACCCCAGAACCTTAATTAGGACAGATTATTTAATAGATGGTCCTGGTAGAATTGATTAGTCACGTGAACGGAAAAAAAAAGTTTTAACTGCTTTAAAATAAACGAAGAAAACTTTAAAATGCTCCCAAGTAACACAAAAGATTGAAGACATGGAAAAACATTCCACATTCTCGGAAAGGAAGACAACCAATTCACAAAGATGTCAATTCTTCCTTAGATAATCTACACATCTGATGTAATCCCAAGAAAATGCCAATAGGATTTTTGTGTTTGTGTGTAGAATTAAGCGTGCTGATTCTAATGTTTAAAAAAAAATTGCAGGAGACCAGAAAAATTAGGGGAGGGGAGAAGGCAGGGGGAGAGAAAGGTCTAGCCCTACTGGATAGGTCACTTCAAAGAGGGCTTGTGGGGCTGTGAAACCAAGAGGTCTTAACAGTATGACCAAAAACTGAAGTTCTCTATAGGATGCTGTAGCACTCAATGGTGCTATGTTTTCCTCAGGAGATACGACTCAGCCACTCATAAACATAACATGATAGTCCATGATTGTTGACGTGGGAAAGTAAATAAATGTCTCAAAAGTTTAACCAAACTTTCTCTTCTCTGGAAAAAAAAATTATGAAACTACAATAATCACAATGGTAAGATTACCATTAAATTAAAAAAATAGACACAGAATGTGTTACATGATAAAGGTATCATTTCAAATCAATAGGGAAGAGACCACCTGGAAACGGCTAGACATCTGGGAAAAAAGAGTGGGTTTCCAATTTATACCGTATATTGAAATGAATCTTAATAGAATAACACAATATAAAAATAAAATTATAAGTATATAACATTTCCCCTATATTTGCAAAATTTAAAAAAATGCTAGAACATAGAGCAAAAAGATAGACATAATGAAACAAGGGTGAAAAAGATATACAATAAATCAAACAGGTTCAACAACTTAATACTTCCTTATTGCACAAGTTCTGAAGTAAGAGAAAAATGGAAGAAAGGAAATTAAAGATATAAAAGAAAAACATTTGGGAGCTGGAGAGACTTACATGTTTAGATTAAAAGGGACCAGTGGGCAGAATAAATGTAAAAAACTATACTAGACAATAAAAGATACAGATAAAAGCTTAAAAGCTTTCAGAGATGGAAAAAGAAGTAATCTGCAAAAGAAAAATTATCTGACTGGCAATGCTATTCTCATCAATAACAAGTAAAAAACAATGCAGTAATTAAAATGCTGGAAAACAATTTGACCAGGAATTCTATACTCAGCAAACTATCATGTGTAAAGAAAAAATAAAAGTATTTTCAGACAATTAGTTTCCCACAGTTTTACTTCTCCTGAACCAATTCTAAGGCACTTAATTGATTAATTACTCTAGCCAACCAAAGGTGGAGGTCAAGAAAGAGGAAGAGACCACATGCTAGAAATGGTGGAACTGAACCAGTGGTCAAATAACGTAAGCAAATCATTAAGAAAAAGCAGTCCTGAGATAAACTTTAATTATAGAAAGTAATATGCCCAAACTTGAAGATGAAATCTGAATTCCAGAGTAAAAAGTGTTCAGGAAAAACAATACAACAGGTTTGAAGCAACAGATGAAGAACTGAGGAGTCCAGCAGCACTAATGGCACGTTGAATGCCGTTTCTATTGTTTTCACAATAGAAAAAAGAAAAGTAATTGGAAACTTTAGGGGAAAACAAAAAATGTATAACATCATGCTAAAAATGAAGCAAAAGAGCACAATTTTGAGCAGTATGTGGAATATATGAAAAGATAAACCATATGATCTGAATGCAAAGAATATTCATTGCGTAGTTCATGATGCTGGACACAGATTCAGAGAAAGAAATCCAACTGTAGCACTCTACTTGGTTGTAAAGTGAAACATTTTTATATAATATTAATGTAAATACTACTGGGTTCAACTATTAAAATCTATCTATAGTTAAAAAGTAAGAGGATCTAAATATGGTTATAGAACAGAATGCAAATGTTATCAATACTTGACAATATAAAAAGTAATTATATATAACATTTTGTGGAAGGGTGGGAAAGACTTGAAAGGAAGAATGGGACACTATTATCACTGTCTAACATAGTAAGGAATCAGGAATATTACTGAAAGTTGATGTGGTAGAAAATGAAGATATGAGTATCTTAAAAGTAGAAAGATAGTAACAAAAGCTAAAGAAATGAATGAAAGGCTAGTGAGATACTGATTAAACATGGTAACAAAATTAAGAAACAGTATCAGAAACTTTCAAAAATGGAATTAGAATGCTCAAATTTAATAATCTTCAAGTCCAGTAGTTATTAAGAGGCAATTCTCCCACTTCTCAAATGCTCCTATTATTTACTAAGGTATGTGTATATTTCAGCTTAATACTGGGGAGGGTTATTGTAGATAATGGCTTTTTATAAAAATCTTCTGAGGCACTGAAGAACTCTTTTTGGAAATCCTATAACAGTTTTTCAAGTGTTTAATGTATTTCAAAGTGTGGTGCCCTAATTTCCATTTTCTTGGTTTCAGTTCCAGAAATATTGGCAGAAAAAGTAAAAAGCTGACAGCTGGGTATAAGATATTACAAGACGACTCTAATTATCTAAAATGTTTCTTTTAAAAGAACAGTTGCTACTAAATATTTCATTGCTAACATTTGGTTTAAACCGTGGCTACATGTATCCTATGGCATACTGGATCTGAATTTTGCAGCTGGTCGTTGATTTCCATCAACACCTTAAGAGTGAAGTCTACAGTAAGGCTAAACACATCTAAACTTTGGAAACTGAGCTTTCAAAACTACAGTGGAAACCCATGTGAATACTTACACACATATATCTGTTTGCCTTAATTGTTGCAGAATAAAATGTTTCCTACATAAATACCAGCTCAATTTGATTAAACAAATATTTGTAGACATCCCATAAGGCACTATAACATGCTTTCTACAAGAGAAATAAATAAGCATTACAAAGTAGAGTAAAGAAGGTTAGATGTGAAAGTGAGAGACAAACGGCTTAATATCCAGCAATCTGTTCATACCCTAGAGGAATAGGCATTATTTTATTTTTATAAAGTGTGAATATGATGTAAAAGTTTATTAAGACACCTTTACCCATAACATGATAAAACATAAAACTAATATGTGAGCTTTATGGGTAGAAAATGGAGGGGGTAATTTAAATGAACATGTGAGCCGTATGGGTAAAAATGGAAGGGGTAATTTTACAGTTATTCTCTATCTTTTCTGTAAAGACCAAAACCAGAAAAGAAGCCAGATTTCTTATGTGTAAGTCTTGAGCCTACACTTATAAGCTGGGTAATTATAAGCAAATACTTAATTTCTCAAGACATCATTTTCCTCACTGAAAATGGGACTAATTACTCCTTGCCTTCTTTATTGGATTGTTAATGATTTGACAAATATTTAGCATGCAATTATTTTGTGCCAGGCTTTTACTGTAAGATAAATAAAAGATCTAAAATATGGCATCCCTGACTTCAAGAGGTTCATGGTCTAGTGAGGAAGGTATGAAAAGAAGCGTAATTTAGTATATGTGTGTTGTAATAGAGGCTATGGAAATACAGAAGAGGGAGAGATAGACTGTCTAGGAGAGTGAGTCTGGGAATACTTTACTCAGGTTATATATAAACTGAAGATAGTGTACCAAGATCAACATGTTACTGGATAGGAGAAGCCATAGCAAAAAAGGCTGTGAACCACAGAACAGCATGAGCACAAGAACAGAACAGCATGAGCACAAGAACAGAACAGCATGAGCACAAGAACAGTCCACAACAACCTAGGTGAGCATGTAGCAGTTCAGAGTGACTACACTGTAAGGTGTCCATGAGAAAAAAATGTAGAAAATGAGCACAGAAAAGAAGGCTGATGCCAAATTTTGAGAATTACAGTAAATTAATGAGACTGCATGTTATCCCAAGGTCTGTTCTTCAACATCTTGTCCTGGGATCATATGCGTAAGGATCATGAGAGGGAAGCCTTATTAAAATTCAGGTTCCAGGCTCAACACAGTGGCTCATGCCTGCAATCTTAAGGCTTTGGGAGGTGGAGGTGGGAGGACTACTTAAGCCCAGGAGTTCAAGGCTGCAGTGAGTTATGATCAGCCACTGCACTCCAGCCTGGGTGTCACAGTGAGACTCTGTTTCAAAAAATTAAAATAAAAATAAAATTCAGGTTCCCAGTACTATGGATCCACTGAACCAGAATTTCTAGGGTCTGGATAATTTGCACATTATCAAGTCTCCTGGGTGATCTTATACAACCCAACTTTGAGAAGCATCAATATAGGTCATAAGGAATTACTAAGCTTCAAGCAGATCAATTTTGTATTTTAGGGTGATTATCTTAATAGCAGTGTGAAAGTAGTGTTAATCTCCCCCCAATCTCTTCCATACAGCCTAGTTATAATAGCACACACACAAAATTCTGCTATTTACCTGATAATTTTTACAGCAGTGTGGAAAGTAAAAGAGGAGAGTAGAAAAGTAGAAGGACAGGTAGGGACAGTAAAGTGAATGTGAAAGGAATAAACTAAGGCAGTGATTATGAGAAAAGATGGGGCTAAAATCCAGAGACATTTCTAAGAAAGAATACCCCAGATTTGGTAATCAGTTGGATTTGGCAGGTCAGAAGGGATAGAAGCAAGGTTAGCAGAAATTTCTTTTCTTTTTTTTTTTTTTTGAGACAGAGTTTCACTCTTGTTGCCCAGGCTGGAGTACAATGACGCAATCTTGGCTCAATGCTACCTCTGCCTCCCGGGTTCAAGTGATTCTTCTGCCTCAGCCTTCTGAGTAGCTGGAATTACAGGTATGCGCCACCATGCCCGGCTAATTTTATATTTTTTAGTAGAGACGGGGTTTTGCCATGTTGGTCAGGCTGGTCTTGAACTCCTGACCTCAGGTTATCCACCTGCCTTGGCCTCCCAAAGTGCTGGGATTACAGGCATGAGCCACCGCGCCCAGCTGGTTAGCCCAAATTTCTAACTTAGGTAAGTAATGATGTTATTAAATTAGAACAGAAAAGGATCACATAAAATAGAGATGTGAAAACATTCTGAAAACAAAATCTAATTGTAAGGTATTAATCAGTTTCCTTTCTAGAGTGCTTCCCACATTTTTCCTTTTCTTAACTTGGATGGAAAGTGTATTCATATTTCTTTCAATGTAAATGAATCCCAAGTTTATTATAGAAATTTATTCACTTAAGCACTGACTGAAAGGTCTATTATGGGCCTGGTATTGTGCTCTGTAAGTATTGGAAACATAGCGGTGCACAGATGAATGATGAAACCAAAAGAAAACGTACCTAAGACACCATATTAGCATCTTTTATGTATTCTCTTACAGCTTTTTTGTCTGGATATTTTTGGTTTATTTCTTTGTTTTCTATAGTTTTGTATACTTGTACTCATATAGTATACATAATTTTGTATCTTTTTTCACTACAAAAACATTTCTGCAAATTATTGTAAACTCTTCATAGATATTTTCTATGACAATCTATTTCCATGGGAGATGTTAAACAGTTTAGTTGTTAAATACATAAGCTGTTGTAAATTATTATGTCTAATGCTGCAAAGAGAATTATTGGGTCAAACGGTATGTTGATTTTAAAGGCATGCAAATTGTTCATGTGCTTTCCGAAAGGGTTAAACCAATTCAGACTGTCAATGGAAATAAATGGACAAGCACATTTGATGGCACCCTCACCAGCAAAAACATCATTAGAAAAATACTTTTGCTAACTCAAAAGTAAAAAAAAAAAAAAAATCACTACATCTTAAAATTTCATTTCTTCAATTACCTGTCAGGGAAAAACATGTCCCTTATGCTTGTACCTGCATTTCCTCTTTAGTAAATGAGCCCAACTTCTCAAATTCTTTGCTCATTCATCCATATGAGTCATGGTGCTTTTGAAAGTATTTGTAGTAAAAATTTAAAGACAAACATCTATTGAATTTTTGCAGAACTCTAATCCTGGTCCGCACATCTTTTAATTTGTTCACTTGTATGGGGGTTGGGGGAAGACGAGGTGAGAGAGAGATTTTTTCTTTTTTCTTTTTTTAAAGATAGGGAGTCTTGCTAGCAGGCTGCATTTGAACTCCTAGGGTCAAGCAGTCTTCCTGCCTCGGTATTCTGAGCAGCTTGGACTAGAGGGGCACATCGCCATGCCCCAATCTTATTTGAGAGTTGAACGAATGATCGTTCCCCCTTTTGAGTACTTACAATTCTTGAAGCTTTGGAAAGTATTTCCCCATTCACATAAATGTCTTTTTAAAATGACACTAGGCATAAGTTTACTCTTTTCCAATTAACTCTTCAACTTACCTAGACTTTACTTTGGTATGTAAGATGAAATAAAGATTCAAATGTCTATTTTCCTAAGTATTTAATACTCTCAAAAACATTTACTAAGTCTTCCTTTTTCTCCTAATTTCTGATTACTTCTTTATCATATTTAGAGTGTTTCTGGGATCTCTATTCCCTTTTACCAATTTTACTATCAATGTGTATGCCAGTATTCAACTCTTTCATTTACTCTAATTGTATAGTATATTTTGATAGCTAATAAACTACAGGGTTAGCTCTCTGTCCTTCATTTTCCACTCAAAAGATACCTTACTTTTATCTGTTTACAGTTTCTCAGACAAAATTAAAAATTATCTTGCTAATTTCTCATTTTTTTTTTTTAAGAAGAGAATTAGGCTAAACCTGTAATTTAATGAGGAAAACTGGTATCTGTAATTGCTGGACTTCCCATTCAGGAACATGATATTCCTTTCCCTGTACCCTCCAACATCCCAGTAGATTTTTAGGTTTCTTCACATTAGCTCATTTATAATTTTATATTTTCTGTTACTGTTCTAAATGGTTTTTTTCCTGCTTTCTAAACAATTACTGCTATCTAAGGAAGAACTATTGATTTTTAAATATTTGCCTTACATCTATTTACTCTATAATTCTTATTCATTCTAACAATTTCTCAGTTGACTCTTGGTTTTCCTAGGAATGAAATCCTATCATACCAGGCCAGGTATGATATTATGTCTAACTTAGGCATGTAATCCCAATACTTTGGGAGACTGAGGTAGGCAGATTGCTTGAGCCCAGGAGTTCAAGACCAGCCTGGGCAACATGGCGAAACCCTGTCTCTACCAAAAATATGACAAATTAGATGGGTGTGGCAGAGTGTGACTCTACAACATGTGTTTAGATAATGTGTTTATCTACTTGTAGATAATTTCTACAAGTAGAAATTATCCTTAAAATGCAAAGACGGCTTAATACGGCCACAACAAACTATCATCTGTGCATGTGTATTCTCTTTGATGCATGTATGTATACATATAAATTCACACTGTTTTAAATACATGTATTGCATATATTGCATATATAACTTCATCATGTTTTAGATTTCTGTGTATGTTTTATACAGAGATAAAATGTATATTTCTGTACAAGGTGATATATAAAAACTATATACATTGTACTTTATGAGTAATTAAAGAGATTTTTCAAGGAAAACGTTGACCGTACAATCACAGAGTATGTTTGTGTTGTTTACCATTATATACCCAGGGTCTACCACATTGTCAATTATAGGGTATACTGAATAAACAGGAAATAATGTTTAATCACTCAGCTACTTTTTTTTTAAATATAAATATACATATAGTGATATTTTCTCAGCCCAAATTCTGAAGGGGCTTTTGAAAAATCTGTTTCATTCCCCAGATGAATTACTTGAGTCATATTAGAACAATATGGAAATGGAACATTTGGAATTGCAACCATCTCACAACATCTGGTCCTATGACCACTGGACTTTCTGTTATTTCTTTATTTAATTATCACTTTTTGAGACAGAGTCTCATTCTGTCACCCAGGCTGGAGTGCAGTGGTGTGATCTCAGCTCACTGCAACCTCCAACTCCCGGGTTTAAGTGATTCTCCTGCCTAAGCCTGCGGATAGCTGGGATTACAGGCATGCGCCACCACACCCAGCTAATTTTTTGTATTTTTGGTAGAGATGGGGTTTTGCCATGTTGGCCAGGGTGGTCTTAAACTCCTGACCTCAAGTGATCTGCCCGCCTCAGCCTCCCAAAGTGTTGGAATTACAGGCGTGAGCCACCACGCCCAGCACTTCCTGTTATTTCTTTCTCCTATCTGTTCTGTTGTATGTCTATGGATTTGCTAAAGGAAATTCAATGATACTAGGCAGAATTTACTTTATAAAAACACTAAGCAGGTTTCTGTTACCCCCTTTGCCTAGAGACAAGAAGACAGAAAATGTAAATAAGGTGACAAATCTATGTGTTACTTTCACCTCCTATGGAATCATCACTCCCTTTGTGCAAACACCCAATTTTTGTCCTATCTGCTCTGTGTGGAGAAGCACCACTTCCCTTAAGGCCTTATAATGAGAAGTGTACCCTGAGCCTCCTGTGCCATTCTTGTTAGCTAGACAGAAGACATTGCTACTGTGCCAAGAAGACTTGATCTCTCTTACACCGAGGAAGAAGGGAAGGTCTGATGCAATGAAACAGGACATTTGCTTATAATTCTAGATCAGAACCGTAATAGTCATTTGCCTACTAACTATGTAACATTGAACAAACTACTGTTTTGTGAGCCTGAAAAGTTGGTACTAAGTAGCTAGTAACTGAAAGAGATATTTCTGGGGTGCCATGTTCTAGAAAGGAGTATGTGCAAACAAACATAGTCTGTGATTGTACAGAATCGACATTTTTCTTGAAAAATCTCAAGTCATCCATAAAGTACAAAGTATGTGGTTTTTGTATACCACACTGTACAAAATTGTGTGTTGTACAAAGATATAATGCACATACAGCAATCTAAAACAATAAAACTATATATGCAATATATAAAATATACATAGAATTAAAAAGGGTGTAGGCTTACATGTGGGCTGCACATGTCACATGTGTGTACATCAAAGAGAATACATGACAGTTTCTTGTTGCCATATCTGTAGGCCACATTGGAGACCAATACAATTGCTCAGCAAGCCCAAACAGCAGTTTCTCTTCCAGCACCGGATCAAACTGCTGTTTCTTTGGTTGGGCACTACAGGCAAGGTATTAGAGGCCATGTTGTATGAACATTACATGTCTGAATAACAGAATCACACTCAACACAGAAAAATGTACTTACCTAGACCTAGGCACGGAGACCAACCGAAAGAATGGCAAATTCTTATCTTTAAGTGTCTACTTTGAAGCAAAAGCTCAGTAGTGAGATTTGATTTGCAATATTTACATTAGTTATGTGCTACATAACAATGTTCTGGTCAACTGTGGACTACATATACAACAGTGATCCCGTAAGATTAATGGAACTGAAAAACTCTCATCATTTCGTGACATCATAGCTGTCATAACATTGTAGCACAATTACTTTACTTTTTAAAAAATCTAGTGTAGCCTAAGGGTGCAGTGTTCATCAAGTCTACAGTAGTGTGTAGTAATGTCCTGGGCCTTCACGTTCACTCACCATCACTCACCAACTCACCCCGAGTAACTTCTAGTCCTGCAAGCTTCACTTATGGTAAGTGCTTTATACATGCATACCGTTTTTTAAATTTTTTACACCGTATTTTACTGTACCTTTTCTATGTTTAGATATATTTATATATACAAATACCACTGTGTTACATTTGCCTGTGGTATTCAGTATAGTAATATACTGTACAGGTTTGTAGCCCAGGAGTAACAGGCTGTACCAGATAGCATAGGTGTTTAGTAAGCTATACCATCTATGTTTGTGTCAGTACACTCTGTGGTGTTTGCACAATGATGAAATCATCTAATGATGCATTTCCCACCACACATTGCCACTGTAAAGCTACACATGACCGTATTATTTTTGTCACGTTTTTATGTCTGACTGAGTAGGTACAGTTGATTTCATGTAAAATAAATTAAGGTGAGATTTCACTGTACTAATTAGATGTGGGACTTCATTTTCCTAATCATGGAAATGAAGTGATTACACATGTATCAAAGTGTTATTGTGAGGATTAAGGGAGGCAGCATATACAAAGTCCATAATGTTCCCCCTCCTCAGATTTATATTAAAGTTTGGGTTTATGGGAATTCAAAATACACACATTTGTGTGTACATATAGAAAAATCAAGAAAACTTCTTCCACGGGTTTCAGCTATAACTCTTCGTGATGTCATTTAAAAATAAGTAATAAATTCTTAACTTCAATGCCTAAATTAGTCATAATCCCATACTATGGAAACAAACTCTTGGTCAGCACCAGGGCAATCCAATGTCATGTTATTTTTTCATTGTACATATCACCCCCTAAAAGAGACAAAATTATATGCAGTTTTTCATGTACAAAAAAGCTTGGAAGCATGCTTAATAAAAATCATTCTTTAAAAGCACACAACAATGAAAACAATTACAACAAAAATCGCAGATAATTTCTGAAGAAACCTCCATATATGTTAACAACAACATATGTAGTTTTTAAAAGTGTGTAGATTTTACTATTATCCTGGTATATGAGAAATACAAACCATGAAATCATCAACTTTAGAAAAATAAGTTACCCTGCATGACCATCAAGAGCAGTCTAGCCAAAACCGCTAAAACGCAAGAACATAAACATATATACATTTTCCATAAACTTAAATATGAGTGAATAGTCTCATTTACATAAAGTAGTAACAACAGTACTAAAACCAGGTAGCCGATACCACAGAAACTTGTATCAGTGGCACCACATAGCTATTTGGTAATTAAAGGTAAAGACTTAGAGATTGAACTGATGGAAATAATTAAAACACATGGTTGCTTTCCTTATTTTTACATAAATGACTTGTAAAGTTTACACATGTCCATTGAGTGTCCTAGGTAACAAACAGAATGATACACAAAAGAGTTAAATATTATATTCAATAAAGACTTCATAGTAAGTAGAATGGACAAACAAGATACAAGCAGCTTGAAAACAGGACGTGAGATTTCTTTAAAAGCCCTGTAATATAAGGACTATGTGACAATACGACACAACTCTTGTCTTTAGTGCATGAAAAAAAGACAAGACAGGGAAAGGAAGTATCTAGCAGCACAAAACAAAACTGCTTCAATGGTAGAGTGCTATTAAGTGCTGGGAATTCGAAGATTCCAGGAATGTACAGGGAAAATCAATCCACAGGAAGCACAGACTAGATGTGAAAAATGTACATTCACTTACTTAATACCTTCTGTCCATTAATTCCTCATTCCTATTAAACTAAATATCCATATGCTAACTTCCCTTAGGATTAGGTATGAAACAGCATTCAGATTCCTAGAGCTAGAATGAAATTTATAAGTTTTAACAAATAAAAAGCAAGCAGTATTGTAAAGAACTGAAAACGGCTCTAAACTTGTTTGAAGGCAACCTTACTGCCCACTATCCAGAAATTGGATCCACTGGTAAATTCTTGGAAGGGGCAGAATTCAATTCACTTCATAATGTTAAAGCCCCCAAATAAATGGATGAATGTAACATGGTTCTTACTCTCAAGGAGTTCACAGATACTTACTGAGTGCTTACTATGTACAACACACTTTACTAAATGCTTTCAAGTATTATTTATTTAATCGTCATTACAACATTGTGATGTAGGTAGTTATTACCCCTCATTTACGAATGAAGAAATACGTATTACCCGGAGAATATTTAACAGGTTAAATAACTTGCCCAAAGTTACAAAGCTAGTAATCTCGATAGTCTGCATCTAGAGAACATGCTCTTAACCATTATGAGATATATTTAGGAAAAGGCAAGGAAAATTAAAGAAGTCTAAGTACACTGACCATATTTTGTGGCTTTTCTAAGACTATCCTGACGCAAATATCCTGTCCCATTGTCAGATTACGTGCCTCAATTTTGATTGGTAAAAAAAAATTAGTTTTAGAGTAAACAAACATACATGTCTGATATTCATACCAAACAAACAAAAAAGACCATAGCATGATACATTTAACTGTGCTTTAGCAGTTATACACTGGTAGATTTACTCAAAATGATTTTGAAGAAATCTGGAGTCTCATAATATCACTAGGGAATCTGAAAGCTGGTCATTCCTAGTGAAGAAAAGTCTCTACGCTGTAAAATTACTAATATTTTAAACTGTTCTGAGTTTTACTACCACTGTTATTATCAAGTATAGAAACTGCTTTGAAAAAGTCATGTTCAACTTTTACAATTGGTATATAGTTAGAAAAAAGAACACAAATATCACTTTCATAAATACCATAAGATGCTGCCTATCATGGTCTCAACTGCAAATAATAGTAGCCATTAGATTTTAAGAAAAGCTTCATACGGCATATAACTTTAAAATGACATTACTATGCATTGATATACGTATAAAAGTTAGGGTTCCAAAATGTAATTCTTTCCTTTCCCTGCTATCATGCACGGTTTCATTTCAGATCGGAGTTTATAAGTAGTGTCTAATTTCAATATTTTTTCCACAAATTTTCCCACTAATGCTGCTTTGAATTTGATGATATACTCCATAAATCTATATTCACAAAATAGTGGCTGACTTAGCAAAAAATTCCAAGGATGTTTAGCTTGCCAAAGACGTTAACCTCCTAAGAAAAAAATACAGTTCAGTCACCGTGGGGCTAAAGGCAGTCAGTTGTTTTGAAATACAATAGTACTTTCAGGTCTAGACCTGCCATAAGTCCATCATGAAAAAGAACTTGGAAAAGCAAGAACTCTCAAAGAAAAACAAGCCGCAGAAATATGCTTAGCTTGTTGAAAAATGAGTACATCCTCAAAATAACTCTAAATAGTATCTCATTACCTGGGCAGTGTGCTGGTTAAAAAATATTCAAAAGTTGAAGGTAATTCGAATATTAACAGAAAAAAAACAATAAATCAATAGCATAAACATCACTGCTTTCTGATCAAATACAATGATTTCTGTCATCTTTCCACACTTATCTGCACAACTGAGGATAGACCTAGAAAAAAGAGGCTTACCATGCCTACAGATTCATGTTTCTAAGATTAGAACACATTTTCTGAAAACCACCTAGAGGGATGAGTTACCAAGGGAAATATGGAACATACTTTCCTAGAAGTCTTCAACAAGTAAGGATGATGGCCAATGGCTATTAAGGGTGCTGTGACAAGCCTGCTGGCCTTTATAACCCTGGCAACTAGTGCGCAGTAGATGACCTACTCTCAATGTCTGGCAGTCATTTAATTGCTCCCAGTGCCAGTAACCAAAATTTTGACCACACCTGTAGCAATTTATTCTCCAAAGTCACTAACAGTTTCAAAAAAGGGGGGAAAAATCCTTCCACTCCATTCTTTTCCAATGGCAGCTTTTCTCTGCCACAGAATTTCACACAAGGGCCTTTAAAATATGTGCAAATTTATAAACAGGCAGACAAAATGATCTTAGCTTCTGAAAATACAACAAACTGAGCTAGACTGTCTTCCCTCTAGGGAGTGATTTACTTACTCTTCCCTGAAATAAAAAACAGGCTTTAACATACTAGGAATCTCAGCGTTTGGGAGTTGTATTAGAAATTTTGCAGGTGAAGAAACAAGCTCTGAAAGGCCAAGATCTTAGGCCAAACAGCTGGTTAATAGATGAATGGAGAAACTGTGTTTTCTGATTTGTGATCGAATTTTTTTTCACCACAGCACACAACGTCTCTGTAACCTAACAATCTTTGCCAAAATGTCTCCAAATATCAATAGAAATAGGCAACTAGTTAATAACTTATACAAAAGTGTTTCTTATATACAGTTATCCCTTGGTATCTATAGAAAATTGGAGATTGGGTCTAGGACCCCTGTAGATACCAGAATCCATAGATGTTCAAGTCCCTTATATAAAATGGGGTAGTAGATGCATATAACCTACTCCTGTATATTTTAAATCATCTCTAGATTACTTATAATACCTAATACAATGTAAATGTTATGTAAATAGTTGTTCCACTGTTTTGTTTAGGGAATAATGACCAAAAAAATCTGTATATGTTTAGTACAGAAATAACTATCCTTTTTTTTTCTAATATTTTCAATCCATGGTAAGTGGAACCCATGGAGGCAAAACCCACGAATACAAAGGGCCAAATCTGTGCTCAATAAATGATCAACTAAGACTGGCACACAGCAATTTACCTGCTTTTCAGATAAAGCGTATGGCTCCTGATAGAAATATAAGAAAGCATTTTTATTCCTAAATATGATTCTATGTCACAAAGATCAGTGCTTACTGATCACCTACATTTGGACACTACAGTATGTGCTGACGATACAACAATGAACACAACACAGCCTCCTCCTGTTCAAAAACATATGCCTAAAATCCTCTTCATAATAGTGCCTTAATTTTTGTTGTACTTATAAGACATATTCGTCCACTGAGCCTTGCTAACTCCTGGTGAGTTAGGAGAGTTATGATTAGAGCAAAATGATTCTATCCCTATAAAGTTTTTTTTTTTCACATCACAACACTGATTTCCTTGGCTTCTACTATACAAATACTTAAAATCCGAGGTGTACCTGACAAGCATAGTCTGTAAGAATTCTTACAGATTTTTAAAAATCCCTAATTTATTTCAAATGGCAATGCTGGCCATCATACAGACCCCTTTGTAACAATCGCAATAATGTACAAAAGTTGCGAAAACACAACCTCTTATAAATGAGTACAATTTAAATTATCAAGCTAACTACCAAAGTGATACTTGAGAAATGAGTACATTGTCAGGCCAAATATTAAACACTATGCTTCTGTTAAATATAAATTTAAAATAATACTTAGTACGTATACATTTTTTCCTAGTTTTATGCAACTTGTGATTATTTAAATTATCTCATTAATTATGTTACTTAGCAAGCAACACATTACAATTTCTATTGTATCAATATAGAAGACGACACAAAAATGTGTTACAATCTGTCCCCCACCACATACATATACAAAGTAGCAGTCCGAAGGGGAATTTAGTCCCTTAGGCCAGTGGTCCCCAACTTTTTTGGCACCAGGGAGCAGTTTTGTGGGAGACAATTTTTCCACGGATTGGGGAAGTGTGGGGGTGATGGTTTGGGGATGAAACTGTTCCACCTCAGATCATCAGGCATTAGATTCTCATTAGGAGCAGGCAACCTAGATCCCTTGCATGTGCAGTTCACAATAGGGTTGGTACTTCTATGAGAATCTAGTGCCGCTGCTGCTCTGACAACAGGCAGAGCTCATGTGGTAATGCTGGCCCCCACTGCTCACCTCCAGCTGTGCAGCCCGGTTCCTAACAGGCCAGGGACAGGTACTGGGTCTGCTGGCCAGGGGACCCCTGTTTTAGGCATCTAAACCAGAGCTCTCTAATACATATTAGACACAGCTTCACTTTAAGAACTATTTGAAGAAAAAGATAGCTGTAAAATTATTACAAATTTACAAACTTTTTATTGGAATATTTTAACTTAAAACTCCCTAAACTGTATAGGTAGAGAGGGAAAGAAAGAACACCTAAAAAGTCCTTAACAAGGATCAACTGATTCATATAATAAAGAATTAAATGTGAATAAGGTATATAGTGATAAAATATTAGCAGTATATCCAATAGCTGAATAATCTTTTTGAATGATGGAAATCTCTAGCTTTGAAGCTGAATCCTCAGACTTTAACTACATATTGCCTCATATTTCTCTTTTATATCCTAACACTTCAGTTTCCCCTATCCACAGTTTTTAATTTTTATTACAGTATTTCTTCCAAATAAGTTACTTATAAAATACACTTTCACATAAACTTAAAGGAAAACTCAGGCAAGCAAATTTGATTTATACAAAAATAAGACTGGTAACAAGAAACTTCTGCAGAGCAATGTTTTGAGTATTCCTTATCTGAAACACTGGAGACCAGAAATATTTCAGATTTCAGATTTTGGAATATTTGCATATACATAATGAGACATATTGGGGACCTAAGTCTAAACACAAAATTCATTTATGTTTCACATATACCTTATACACACAGGCTGAAGGTAATTTAATACAGTATTTTAAATAACTGTATGCATGAAACAAAGTTTGTGTACCTTGGACCACCAGAAAGCAAAGGTGTCAGGTGTAGAATTTTCCACTTATGGCCGTACGTTGGCACTCAAGAAGTTTCAAATTTTGGAGCATATAAAATTTCAGATTTTCAGATTAGGGATGTCTAACCTGTATTACATTCTGTGTAAGTTTACTTTCAATATTACCAAATAAATAAAGGTAATATATATAACACAATATTAAATTTTAAAACATAGTTCCCAAGTAGAGAAAGGTATCAACAACTTCAGTCTGCTGATATCTGTAACTGCTAATCTGACATTGAAAACATTATTTGTGCCTATGTTCTGGAATTAGTCCTGACCAGAAGACCAATTTTTCCTATATTTCTTATATCACCTGAAAATTACTAAATAATGGTTCCTGAATTTTAAGGTTTGGTGAACAGAGATTACACCAAAATCTTTGGATTTTCTTTTATAAATCATCCTTAATTTGTTTCCTTTTTTTAGAATGATGAAGTCTGATTTTACTTATCTTTGGAGACAGTGTAAGTTCATCAGTTTAGACTGTACCCTCCCGCATATTATTATATATGTATGAATAGCTTGGCACTTGCTATTCTTTCTTGGTTGAAACTTCCAGGCATAATTATTTCCCAAGCAGGTTGACTAACACCTGGGTGTTTGACAGTGGAATGGGGTTCTGAGAGACTGAAACCAAATGTCACAGTGTTTTTTGGTCCCTAATCTCACCTGCAGTGCTAACAGTCAGCAAAGGGGAAAATAGGATTTATTACATAAACTGTATCCTTCTGTTATCTCAGATAAGTCCACTCATGAGATCTAACACTTCCTAAGGAGAAAGGAAATGAACATTTATTAAGCACCTGATCCAGGGCAAGAACTCTCTTGGATCTACATTATGTCATTTAATTCAACAACTCTATTGAATAGTAATCACCCCCATTACAGATAAGAAAATCTGTCCAAAGTAATCCTGCCAGTAAGTTTAAGAACTAGGTTTTGAACCATGGTGCCTCAGATTCCAAAGCCAATACTGTTGATACTCTCAGAATTTTAAGGCTAGATCACTGAGAACCACGTAGAGCACCTCGTACAATCCTTCTATATTATACATGACACCCAAAGAGATTGAGACGTGCCCAAATGTTTGTGGTGAAATAGGGGTAAGAATTCAAGTCTCCTGATTTCCAGTGCAGTACTATATATGATAATCATCTTCATTTTTTGCGTGTGTGTGTATATGTCTGAGGTGGAATGCCACTCCATACAATTTATAACATCTCAACTGTCCCCAAATGAAATTCATATGTGTGGCAATTTCAGGGTTGTACATTTTTAGTGACCAAAAATATTAAATGAAATTGGCAAGAATATAAACTGGTGCTTATGAATCACTACATGTTTTAAAGAAGTCTGTCTCTACTATATTTATTTGTTCAGTCAAGTGCTGTAATGTACAGGCTACTGTGCTTGACAATAAGAATACAACTGTACAGTATATAAGATAGGAGTCCCTATCCTCATGGAATTTACAGCCTGGTAGAGGATATGGACAAAGAAATAGGCAATTACAATGCAGTGAGGTTAATGCTATGACAGTGGGAGTACACGATGCTATGGGAACAGGAAGCAGGGATACCTAACTCAGGCTAGACTTTTCAAAGGAGGTGATGTGAAAGATGAGTAGGAGTCAACCAGTTAAAGAAGGAGAATGGAGTGTTCAAATGTCTCAGGAAGTACAAACTGTATTTGCACAGGAGAGTATGAAAAGACCAAGGGAGCTGCAGGAGTAGGGAGGAGAAATAAACCTAGAGAAAGAAGCAAGGACCAAATCATACAGGTCCTTGACAGCCAGAGCTTTACATTCTTTTCTATTAGCATTTCCTGGTGAACTTCAAAACAAACAAACAAAACACAGATAACTGGGATCCATCTCAGACCAATTAAATCAGAATCTCTGGGGATGAGACCAGAGTACTTTTAAAAAGCTCCCTAGATTATTCTAATGTGTAGCCAGGATTGAAAACCACTGTTTATGATGTAAAGGAAATTAAATAAAGATATTACTGCAAATATAGGAAATGGAGATCTTCAGTAATTAAGCCTCCTTGGGCCCTAATTTCTTCAGTTCTATTAAAAAACAGGCTGGAGATTAGACGCAGCATGATACAGTGAAAGGAGTCGGAAAATGTTGGTTTTGTCAATGAGTCTGTCACCTGCCAACTGACTTCAGATTAGAATACCATTTCTTAGGGATAGTAATACTACTCTGTCTACGGCACTGTTAATATAGCTCAAGGTAATACTTAAGAAAAACTATTTGATAACTGTGCTAATAAAATGTAAACCATGATATTCTAAGACATATACTTCTAAAGCTGAATAATTTTTAAGATTGTAAATACTTTCACTGGAGATGAAATATTTTATAATGCTTAAGAAACACTTCATTTAAAGAATCACCCCTATCTTGGAATTCAAGATATAAAATAACAAAATAGAGAACTGATCCTTTTAATGCTACTGTAGCTGCTCAAGAGATCAAACGGGATTAAGTTACCTCTCTTCAAATAAACAGATCAACAGAGCAAGTGCCCTTTAAATGGTAATCGTAATTGTTTAAAAATCTTTATTCAGTAAAGGGCACTTATAAGAAGCGGCACACAAAGTAAACTGGTTTAGAGAAAAAGTTATTACAATCTACTTTATGTTGTGTATTATTTATAAGTTTGGGTTTTTTGTTTTGTTTTTTAAGGGGATACTGATTTGGGATGGAGAGGACCTTATCCTGACAGGAAGGAAGCTCTGCCACCAGAAAGGCTGTTCCACGCACAGAGCAAGCAAAACCACTGCATTTTTACAGTCTCCCTTTTAAATATATCAAGGCCCATGACAATTTACACTTCCATGAAGCCATTTTTCAGTTTAAGTACAATATTTGTATTTGATAATATCTCTTTAATGCTATAACCAATTTAGTTAAAATTTTTTTAACTTTAAATAAAAACACTCTTCTATATTTACAGGTGTTTCATTTTTAATTATTTAAAACTGACGGGAATGTCTTTAAAACTTTATACGCACAATCATACAATATTAATATTCCTTTACTTTCTTGTTATTTCCCCCATGATGCTATTATTACGATATGCTATCATTTTTGTAATCAACTTTTGTGATTTTAATAGGAAAGTACTCTATTTTGAAAAAGCACAAGAAACTTTTGAAAAAAGCTATGAAGTTTTATTTTGTCCCAAAATGTGAGATGAAAAAACTTAAGCAAAATACCCACACACACACACGTAAACACACACAGTCCTCTTCAGATAATTTTGGCTGATGACACTGCAGAACAGTTAATCTGATAATTAAAATTTTCCAGAACATGTGATGTTTAGATGGAGATCTATGCTGTCAATCGGACTTCAGTGCTTCAGTTAAAAGAAAAAAAAAAACAAAAAAACTTAAAACCTGAATACAAAGACACGTTAAATTGTTAAGACTGTAGTTGCTCTGAGAGCAAAGTGTTTCGATTTATCCAAACTAACTTAGCAACACGGTATTTTGAGTATTTTCCAGAAGTTTTCTTAAAACACTCAATCCAGCACATAAACAAATTTTGTACGGTGCAATGTAAGCAAATACTCAGAAAAATTCAATTTCTAAGCAGGATAACATATGACCAATACTGCCCTCAGTGGTTCAAAAGTCGCAGTAGAAATGATCCCCTGAGATAACCTGGAATTTACCTACCCAAGTATTCTAAGGGGTTCTCCCCGGCCACACAAACTATGATTCAAAATATCGTTCCGAAAACCCAGGTCCTGCATGTGCACAAAGGCGCAGTGCTGGAATGAGGAAGCTTCACCAAGATGAAATCAAAACTCTAATTCATTAAAGAATATGCAGACTGTTTTCTAGAAAGCCCCTCTTGTTGCGCTCCCTTTACCCTTTATTTAACTATGTAAACAGCCTCAATTATTGACATTAAAAAAACAGCTTTCGATTCCCAAGTCTGGTAACATGGTTGGCCACCATCACTATTCCTTTAGCATCCTAAAATAAACCCCTCAAGCCGAGGTCAAAAACACGCCGGCCGAAGGTCTGGTGTTTACATAGCCCAATCCCGGGCCCTACCCTACCTTTCCGAGCCACTTAGGAGCCATGAACAGGCATCACATAATACACTTAGTAAAGACACAAGTCACATGAGTCAGTGTCTCAGGTCTATGAATGAAAGATCTAAACGTTTGTCTCAGCTAAAAGGAAAAAACAACCTCGAAAGGAAGGGTGGGAGGGGAGCTGGCGGGGGTGAGGGGAGCGGTGTTCCTTCCATACCCCTGCCGGGCGATTTAAACCCAGTAAGAGGCAAACGCAGGGCCGCCAGGCTGGCGGGGCCGGAGTCCTCGGGCGTGACAGCCCCTCAGGAAAAGCTCGCGGTTCCGCGCCCGGGTCCCTTGCGCCGCGGTGCTCGCGGCAGCCCCTCCACCCGCGGGCTGGGTGGGCGTGCAGGGCGCGGGAGACGGAGCCACCGCGGCCGGGGCGGCGGCCCTGGGCGCACTTCCTCAACCTCCAGCCGCCCCGTCCCCAAAACTGGGAGTAGAAGGAAAGGAAGAGCGAGGCGGCAGCCAGAGAGAAAGGAGAAGGAGCGGCGAGCCCTCGCCTCTGCAGCTGGGAGAGGCCAGAGGCAGGCGAGGGAGAGGGAGCGGCGATCGCAGGCGAACTCCGCCGCGGGCCGACGCTGGGAGACGACCAGCCCGTAGCCCCCGCCCAACACGGCGGGCGCGCCCGGGAGTCTCCGGCACCCACCCGGTCCCCATTCCCACCGCACCCGCTCCCGGCCAGTCCGCGCTCTACTCACGCTCGGGGCTCTTCCAGGCTCCGCGGCTCTAACCGCATCGGGTCCCAGCCCCGCGGGCGGCGGCGGCGGCGCCGAGGGAGAGGAGAGCGGGCGGCACGGCCCCCGCCTCCCGGCCCCTCTCCCCCGCCGCTCCGGAGCTGCCCGGCCGGGCCCGAGCCCTGCCTCGCCGGCGGCCCCAGCCCCAGTCCCAGCGGCCGCGGCAGCAGCAGCCCGAGACCTCAGCGGCCGCAGCGGCGGCACCGGAACTGCCGCTTTCTCCTTCTCGCTCCCTCTCCTCGCTAGCCCCCGCCACACGCCCCCGCCCCCGACTCCTTTCTCCGTCGCCCCTGTTTTTTTTTCCTTTTGTTTCCAGAATAAACTTTATTGGTCTCTTTTTCCGCTCACATCGTGTAAACAAACAACGAACTCTTCCCCACCCCCTCGGCTCCCCCCCTCCTCCAGCAGAGGAGGGTAAGAGCTGAGGAGGGGCAGAGCCTACAATCCCCCGGAAGCAGATGCGTAAAGAAGCGGAAGTGAAATTGAGGCGAGGAAGAGCAGGAGTGGGCAAATAGGGTAACAATATGTGCTACTGCGCCTGCGTTTTGCTTTTCCGCCCGAAGTTTATGTACAGTTGTGGCTGCTCTTCTGACGTTTGTTTAATGATCCGTCTTCTGCAGTAGTGAGGGTGTTGTGTCATCCTAGGACAACATACATGTAGTATATTTGTTTCTACGAGCAGCAGGCGAGCTGGGGTAGAGATATAGAAAGGAATATTGGGAGCAAGTGGGTTATTTCACTTTTACACCCATAGAGGAAACGAGAATTAGTTCGGGCGTGAGAGGAGGTGCGGTGGCTAACCGCCGCTGTCAGTGGCTAACCAGCGTGGTTATGGATTCTATAATAGAAAGAATGCTTTTTACAAAGCGTTGCTGTGCGTTCTTCTGCCGACATGGTTTAAGTTGTATACCATCCCGAAGGCGGAATGCGCTGTCACAGCCCTCTGCAGTCCTCTGACTCACTTCGTGGAGACCTTTTGCTATGCCCTCATTTTTTTTTTTTTTAAATCGAATTCTGATTCGAACCAGCTTGTAGGATTCAATTCTAACTATTCAGAAGACGTGGGGGATTTTTCGCGTGATGCCAACAGAGACTTCAGAAATGTCATATAGGCTATAGATTTGATTCAAGGTAGTGTCTTGGTGCTGCGTACCTTAGAAGTCTGTTTGCTTGAGAGTAAATCAATCTGTTGACTTTTGAGATAACTACTGATAAGGGTTCGGTACTGTGCATTTTTCTCCCCCTACTGGTCTTTTGTTGTAATATTGGAGAAGCGTAGGAGCAGTGATTAGAAGTCTGAGATACAAGTACTCCAGCATGGGTTCCTCGAATTTTTAAGTAATAGAGGGCTTGGGAAGTGACCCATCCTAGACATGTTACAGTCCTACTTGTCCTCTAGAGCAAAACTCTGACCAATAACAGTCTTCTCGAACACCGCACGTCCGTCCATACCCCAATGGTAAATGAGATGGATCTGTTCCTCTTTGTGGTCGTAGTTTCACTTGACTGTATTTCTTTCTTTCCTGTGTTTTCTTTCTTTCGTCCTTTTTCTCCCTTTAGCTCGGGTTTTCATCTCACATTCCAGGGGTTTGTGTTTCTAAATGTTTTTCTCGAACCAATGTTCTTCAGCAGTTTTAGAACACTGTTACTCCAGAGTACAGGTTTTTTTTTAAAAAGCAACACTGAATTGCTAGTCAAAGTAAATCTTAAGGCAATATATCCCAAATTGTGTTTCAAGCACAGAGTTATATGAGATATTAATAGGTAGACCTTGGTGGGGAAAAATATATTAGGGATATTTTTCCTTATAAAATTTATTTTTTATTTATTATTATTATTATTATTTTGAGCCAGAGTCTCACTCTGTAGCCCAGGCTGGAGTTCAGCGGTGCAATCTCGGCTCACTGCAGTCTCTGCCTCCCGGGTTCAAGCGATTCTTCTGCCTTAGCCTCCCGAGTAGCTGGGATTACAGGCACCAGCCACCGTGCCAGCTAATTTTTGTATTTCTTAGTAGAGACGGGGTTTCACCATGTTGGTCAGGCTGGTCTCAAACTTTTGACTTCAGGTGATCCACCCCCCTCGACCTCCCAAAGTGCTGGGATTACAGGCGTGAGCCACCGCATCTGGCCTCTTTGTGATTTTTAAAAATGTTTTATTTTTTGTAAAGACAGAGTCTTGCTTTGTTGCCCAGACTGGTCTCCAACTCCTGGGCTCAAGAGATTCATCTACCTCGGCCTCCCAAAGTGTTGGGATTACAGGCTTCAGCCAACATGCCCAGCCTAAAATTTATTTTTTAATAAGTAAGAAAATGCTAATTACATAATATGTTTTTTGTTATGTGATTATCTGCCCTTAAAAAGTCATGTGTCATAGCAGAAAAAGCCATACCTGGTACTTGAATGCATGACACCATTCATTGGTGCAGGAGTAGCATTTACTATTCAATTCACAGTTGACATGTTTGCCTTATATGTTAGCCATTGGTCTTAGGTGTCATCTTGCTTTCAAAGGTTTTTGCAATGTTCTTCAGTGTTTAAAATATCTATATGATATAAAAATATCTGTATGATATAAGCATCTATATGACCAAACTCATCACTCAGGGATTAGGAGCTGAAAGAAGGTTTTAAAAAACTAATGATTCTGAGACTGTAAATGAAACAAAAAATGGTATGCTTCAAAATTAAATAATTGCATCCTAAGGGTTCTAAAGGCAGGAGGTGAAATGTCCAGTATGTAGCTATTGTTCTATTCTAATAATCAGAATTATAATGACAGTTACTTGCCTTTTGGGTTTATTTCCATTGAAAATCATAACTGATACTCAAATATGCACCAAAACATTCTCTAATAGCACTTAGGTCACTACTAAGCTTTGAAGTCCTTTGTAAATAAGAGTCAAGTTGATTATGTAGCAGTATACTTTAGATGTATAAAATTGCCAAGTCGAACAATAAAAACACACCAAAAGATAACGATATGAGCTACCATGTAGCACTGGTTTTTTTTTTTTGTTTTTTTTTGGAGATGGAGTCTCGCTCTGTCACCCAGGCTGGAGTGCAGTGGCACGATCTTGGCTCACTGCAACCTCCGCCTCCCAGGTTCAAGTGATTCTCCTGCCTCAGCCTTCCGAGTAGCTGGGACTACAGGCACGTGCCACCATGCCCGGCTAATTTTTGTATTTTTAGTAGAGACGGGGTTTCACCATATTGGTCAGGCTGTCTTGAACTCCTGACCTCATGATCCGCCAGCCTTGGCCTCCCAAAGGGCTGAGATTACAGGCGTGAGCCACCACACCTGACCGAGACTCCATCTTAAAAAAAACATACACACACACACACATACGCACACGTACTTTTAAGATTTCAGTTCTTTTCAAGTTAAGATTTGTGTTGCCCCAGAATATCTTGGTGAATGTCTCATGTGCACTTATGAAAGAATATTTTGTTTGTTATTGTTGGGCAGAATGTAGTTTTTTACCAAGTTGATGATTTTGTTAGCATTGATGTTTCAAAATATAATTGTGGATTTCTTTATTTCTCATTTCATTTCTGTGTATTTTTACTTCGTGTGTTTTGAAGCTTTGTTGTTAGATGTATACACATTTAGAACTCTTGTGTTTTGATACATTGACTCTTTTTAATCAATCTGTACTATCTCTCTTTATTCCTAGTAATATCTTTGTTCTGAAATCTACTTTGATATTAATACAGCCAGTCCAGCTTTTTTTGATTAATTTTTCCATGGTATTTTTTCCCATCTTTTTTCTATCTATTTTTATATTTAAAGTGAGTTACTCGTAGACAACACATATTAGATCTCTTTTTAAAAATTCCAATCTGACAATTTCTGTGTTTTAATTGCTGTGTTTAATTTACATTTAATGTAATTATATGCATTTAGGCTTGCCATTTTATTGTTTTCTGTTTTTCCTCTATATTTTTGTTTTTATGTTTCTACTTTCCTAGTTTCTTATGGATTATTTGAAAAATTTTTAATATTCCATTTTAATTTCTATATTGTAGTTTTAATATATTTCTTTGTAATTTTTTGGTAATTCTATGGATTATAATATACATACCTAAACTTTTGTAGTCTACTTAGTATTACTATTATACCACTTCAAGTAAAATGTAGAAAGAAGCCTTGCAACCATGTAGATTTACCACTGTCTCCTACCCCACTCCCTGACCTTTATGTCATTAGTTGGCATATGTATTACATTTATATATATGGAAGCCCCATCAGATGTTTTTATAATTTTTGCTTTCAACAGTCATATAGAACTCAAGAGGAAAAATAGTCTTTTATATTTATGTATCCATTTACATTTATGTTTTGCTTCATTCCTGAAAATCCATTTTTCCTACTGGTATAATTTCCCTGTATCCTGAAGAATTTTAGCATTGTTTTTAGAGCAAGTCTGCTTGTGACAAATTCCCTTCGTTTTCCTTCATTTGAGAATATTTTACTTTTGCCTTCATGTCTGCAAAATATTTTAGCTGATTATACAATTCTTGGTTAATGGTTTTCTCCCCTCTCTGACCCATCAGTACTTTAAAGAATCATCATTGCATTTCTTAGGAGATGAAGAGCAAACCCTATACTTTCCTCAAAATTCCACTATGTGAGCTAAGAGAGCTAGTATCTGAGAAGTTCACCTTAAAACACTTAACAGTCAATGTTTTTCATTCCAGCCGTGCCTTGCCTAGAGTCAGATATGAATGTCATTACTATTACACAACCATGTTAAAGTCTAACTGCTCTACTTACACTTAGCACGGGAGGATTCTGGCAAAGCTCCTTTCCATACTTGAGATACAAAACAATTCTGGCCACAGAAAGGAGACAAATGTGCAGTGTTCTCAAGTTACCAGGAGTGCACTTATGGAGAAATCAAAGCTTTGAAACTCATAAAAGACTATTTTCGGCCAGGTGTGTTGGCTCACGCCTGTAATCCCAGCACTTTGGGAGGCTGAGGTGGGTGGATCACTTGAGCCCAGCGGTTTGAGACCAACCTGGGCAACATGGCAAAACACCGTCTCTACAAAATAATACAAAAAAATTAGCCGGTCCTAGTGGCATGCACCTGTAGCCCCAGCTACTCGGGTGGCTGTTGCTGAGGTGGGAGGATCTGTTGAGCCCAGGAGTTTGAGGCTGCAGTGTGCTGTGAGCATGTCATTGCACTCTAGCCTAGGCAACAGAGCAAAACCATGTCTCCAATAAATAAATAAATAAATTAATTAATTAAAAAAACATAAAAAGGGCTATCTTCAGGTCTCATCTGTGGCCATTCAAATAGTTTCCCCCAATACGTAATTTTTCTTTTTTCTCTAGATTATATCAAGATTTAAAAATTTAGTTTGGAGGCCGTGATGGGTGGATCACGAGGTCAGGAGATCGAGACCATCCTGGCTAACATGGTGAAACCCCGTCTCTACTAAACAATACAAAAAATTAGCCGGGTGTGGTGGCGGGCGCCTGTAGTCCCAGCTACTCGTGAGGTTGAGGCAGGAGAATGGCGTGAACCCGGGAGGCGGAGCTTGCAGTGAGCGGAGATTGAGCCACTGCACTCCAGCCTGGGTGACAGAGTGAGACTCCATCTCAAAAAAAAAAAAAAAAAAAGATTTAAAAATTTAGGTTTTAAATGGTTTGATTCTGATATGTTGAGGTATTGTTTTATTTCTTTTGTTTGTGTGTGTCTAGTTCCTGAATTTGTAAAATTATGTATTTCACTAATTTTGGGAAGTTTTCAGAAATTACTTTTTCCAAATATTTTTCTGCCCCAGTTATTTTGTTCTCTTCTGGGAATCCAGTGACAAGAATGTTAGCTGTTTTGAAATTGTCCTACATGTGTCTAAGGCTCTGTTCATTTTTTTTTCCAATCTTTTTTCCTCTCTCTTGTTCCTCATATCTATCTATGCTGGATATTTTCTGTTGCTATATCTTGTAGTTCACTTACTTTGTCTCTGTCATATCTGTTCTGCTATTGAGCTCACCCAGAGATTTTTAAAATCTTAGATACTGTATTTTTTAACTCTTCATTTTCTGATTGGCTCTTTTTTCAATGGTGTCTGTTCCTCTCCTGAGTACCTAGACCTTTCTGTTCATTTCAAGTTAGGTCTTTACCTCAGGGACCATAGTTAGTACCTACTTTAAAGTCTTTCTCTGATAATTCCAACATTCGGATCAACTCAGGATTGGCATCTGCTGATCGTCCTTTCCCTTGAGAATTGGACGCATTTTCCTGTTTTTTTTTTTTTTAATATGTCAAGTCATTTTGGATTGTATATTGGAAAATTTGAATATTATGTTGATTTGATTATGTGTTCTTTTATCCTCTGGATAATATTAATTTTTTGTTTGTTTTAGTAGGCAATCCTTGTGACGAAGCGTACTCTTGCTTTCTGTGGAAAGTGATTCTAATCTCAGTTTTGATTTTAATGTCTTTCCTGTGCTGCTTTGGTCCTACCCTGTGGATGTGCTTGCTACTCAGGGGTTAGTCTGAGCTATAGTTAGAATTTTCTTTTTCATTTTTCTTTCCGACTCTTATTTTGGGTTCAAGGGGTACATGTGCAGCTTTGTTACATGGGTAAATTGTGTGTCATGGGGGTTTGGTGTACAGATAATTTTGTCAGCCAGGTAATCTCATAATACTCGATAGGTAGTTTTCAGTTCTCACCTTCCTCCCACCCTCCACCCTCCAATAGGCTTCAGTGTCTATTGTTCCCTTTTTTGTGTCCATATATACTCAATGTTTAGCTACCACTTATAAGTAAAAACATGCGGTATTTGATTTTCTGTTCCTGTGTTAACTCGTTTAAGATTACAGCTTCCAGCTCCATCCATGTTGTTGCAAAGGCCATGATCTCATTTTTTAATAACTGTGTAGTATTCCATGGTGTATGCATACCACATTTTCTTTATCCAGTCCACTGTTGATGGGCTTCTAGGTTGATTCTGTGTCTTTGCTATTGTGAATAGTGCTGTGATAAACATACGCATACCTGTGTCTTTATGGTAAATGATTTATATTTCTTTGGATGTATATCCAGTAATGAAATTGCTGGGTCAAATGGTAGTTCTATTTTAAGTTCTTTCAGAAATCTCCAGACTGCTTTCCACAGTGACTGAACTAATTTACATTCCCACCACCAGTGTATAAGTATTCCCTTTCCTCCACAACCTTGCCAGCATCTGTTATTTTTTTGACTTTTTAATAATAGCCATTCTGACTGGTGTGAGATGGTATTTCACCTGTGCTTTAAATTTGCATTTCCCTAATGATTAGTGATATTGAGCATTTTTTCATAGGCTTGTTGACCATGTGTTTATCTTCTTTTGAGAAGTGTCTGTTCACGTCCTTTGCCCATTTTTAATGGGGTTGTTTGTATTGTGCTTGTTGATTTGTTTATGTTCCTTATAGATTCTGAATATTAGACCTTTGTTGGATGTGAAGTTTGCAAATATTTTCTGCCATTCTGTATACGTTCTCTGTTTGCTTTATTGGCAGTTTCTCTTGCTGTGCAGAAGCTCTTTCATTTAATTAGGTCTCATTTTTCAATTTTCGTTTTTGTTGCAATTGCTTTTGGCATCTTTGTCATGAAACGTTTGCCTGGGCCAATGTCCAGAATGGTATTTCCTAGATTTTTTTCTAGGGTCTTTATAGTTTTAGGTTCTCTATTTAAGTCTTTAATGCATCTTGAGTTGATTTTTGTATATGGTGAAAGTTACAGGTTTAATTTTAATCTTCTGCATGTGACTAGCCAGTTATCCCAGCAGCATTTATTAAATAGGGAGTCCTTTCCCCATTGCTTGTTTTTGCAACTTTGTTGAAGATCAGGTGGCTTTATTTCTGGGCTCTGTATTGTGTTCCATTGGTCTATGTGTCTGTTTTTGTATCAGTACCATGCTGTTTTGGTAACTTTTTTTTTTTTTTTTTTTTTTGTGAGACGGAGTCTGGCAGTGTTGCCTAGGCTGGAGTGCAATGGCAAGATCTCAGCTTACTGCAACCCCTGCCTTCCAGGTTCACGCCATTCTCCTGCCTCAGCCTCCTGAGTAGCTGGGATTATAGGCGTCTGCCACCACACCTGCCTAATTTTTTTTTTGTATTTTTAATAGAGACGGGGTTTTACTAGCTTGGCCAGGCTGGTCTTGAACTCCTGACCTTGTGATCTGCCCACCTTGGCTTCCTGAAGTGCTGGGATTACTGGCGTGAGCCCCCTTGCCCTGCCTGGTTATTCTATCTTTGTAGTATAGTTTGAAGTCAGATAGTGTGATGCTTCTGGCTTTGTGCTTTTTGCTTAGGATTGCTTTGCATATTGGGGCTCTTTTTTGGTTCCAAATGAATTTTAGAATGTTTTTTTCTAATTCTGTAAAAAATGTCATTGGTAGTTGACAGGATTAGCATTAAATCTGTAAATAGTTGTTGGCAGTATGACCATTTTAAAAATATTGATTCTTCCTATTCATGAGCATAGAATGTTTTTTCATTTGTTTGTGTCACCTCTGATTTTTTTCAACAGTGTTTTGTAATTCTCACTGTAGAGCTCTTTCACCTCCCTGGTTATCTGTATTCCAATTCCTTTTTGTTGCTGTTGTGAATAGGATTTCACTGTTGATTTGTCTCTCAGCTTGGATGTTATTGGTGTATAGAAATGGTACTGATTTTTGTACATTGATTTCATATCCTAAAACTTTGCTGAAGTTGTTCATCAGATCTAGAAGCCTTTGGGCAGAGACTATGGGGTTTTTTAGGTATAGGGTCACATCATCCATGAAGAGAGACAGTTTGACTTCCTCTCTTCCTGTTTGGATGCCTTTTATTTCTTTCTCTTGTCTGATTGCTCTGGCTACGACTTCTAGTGATATGCTGAATAGGAGTGTGGAAATGGGCATTTTTGTCTTATTCCAGTTCTCAAGGAGAATAGTTCCAGCTTTTGCCCATTCAGTATGATGTTGGCTGTGGGTTTGTCATAGATAGCTCTTATTATTTTAGGATATGTATCTTTGGTTTCTAGTTTGTTGAGGGTTTTTAATATGAAGGGATTTGAATTTTATCAAAAGCCTTTTCTGCATCTGTTGAGATGTTCATGTAGTTTTTGTTTCTGTTTATGAGATGAATCACTTTTATTGATTTGCATATGTTGAACCAAACTCTGTATCCCAGAAATAAAGCCTACTTGATTGTGGTGGATTAGCTTTTTGATGTGCTGCTAGGTTTGGTTTGCTAGTATTTTATTGTGGATTTTTACATTTATGGTCATCAGGGATATTGGTCTGAAGTTTTCTTTTTTTTTGTTGTGTCTCTGCCAAGTTTTGATATCCAAATGATGCTGGCATTATCAAATGAGTAAGGGAGGAGACCTTCCTCCTCAATTATTTGGGATAGTTTCAGTAGGATTGGTACCAGCTCTTCTTTCTATGTCTGGTAGAATTGGGCTGCAAATTTTTCTGGTCCAGGGCTTTTTCTGGTTAGTAGGTTTTTTATTACTAATTCAATTTTAGAACTCATTATTGGTCTGTTCAAGCATTCACATTCTTTCTGGTTCAATCTTGGGATTGAACCAGGTTCCAGGAATTTATCCATTTCTACTATGTTTTCTAGTTTGTGAGGTATTCGTAATATTCTTGGTCAGTGGTAATGTCCCCTTTGTCCTTTCTGATTGTGTTTACTTGAATCTTCTCTCTTTTTTCTTTATTAGTCTAGCTAGCAGTCTATCAGTCTTATTTATTCTTTTAAAAAACCCACTTTTGGTTTTGTTGATCTTTTGTGTGGTTTTTCCTGTCTCTGTTTCATTCAGTTCAGTTCAGCTCTGCTCTTCTTCTGCTACCTTTGGGGTTGGTTTGCTCTTGTTTATCAGGTTCCTCTAGGTGTGATGTTAGGTTGTTGATCTGAGATCTTTCTGACTTTTTGATGTGGGCGTTTAGCACTATCATCTTTCCTTGTAACACTGCTTTAGCTGTGTCAAGAGTTTCTAGTATGTTGTATGTTTGTTTTCATTAGTTTCAAAGAATTTCTTGATTTCTGCCTTAATTTCATTGTTTACCCAAATGTCATTGGGGAGCTGATTGTTTAATTTTCACTTAATTGTTTGGTTTTAGTAGATCTTCTTGGTATCGAGTTCTAGTTTCTTTGAGTTGTATTCTAAGGGTGTGGTTGGTAGGATTTTTTTTTTAAATTTGTTGAGAATTGCTTTATGGCCAAGTATGTGATTAATTTTAGAGTATGTGCCATGTGCAGATGAGAAGAGGGTACATTCTATATTGGGTGGAATGGTCTGTAGATGTCTGTTAGGTCCATTTTGTCAAATGTCAAGTTAAGGTCCCAAATATCTTTGTTAGTTTTTCTGCCTCAATGATCTGTCCAGTACTGTCAGTGGGGTGTTAAAGTCTCCCACAATTATTGTGTATTTATCTAAGTCTCTTTATAAGTCTCTAAGGACTTATTTTATTAATCTGGGTGCTCCAGTATTGTGTGCATATATATTTAGGATAGTTAAGTCTTCTTGTTGAATTGAATACAGAGCCACTGCCAGCAGGACTGTTCAGTTGGGTGTGGGACAGCTGCTCCTGGGGGCCTTGCCTTGTGAAGAGATGGGGTGGGGACTCACAAGGAAGAGAGACTAGGCTCCTCTCTGTTTGGCAGGTGTGGTATCCTCTAAGTGGCAGTGAAATGACCAGTCCCTTTGTTCCTTCGCCAGAGCGAGGGCCATAAGGGCAGTACCACTTCAGCTGTGGTGGCAGAGTGGATGTGGGTTGTCTCTGGGATTTCCTCATCAGTGAAATGCAGAGCTGCCACTGACTGAAGTGTTCGAGTCGGGGCAGCAGAGTTGTGCTGGCAGCCCAGGTAGAGAGTCCCTGCCCAGTGAAGAGTAACAAGGACAGGGACCCGTATGGAAAGCGTCCTGGCTACTTTTCCATAAGGCAGCTATGCTGTGCTGAAGCACAGTCGTCCTTAAGCTCTTTCTCATGCGCCCGAGGCCAGTAGGAGTGGGGCTGCTCAGTGGCAAAAACGGTGGGCCTGCCTATTACCTCTTGGGGCTCTGTCCCAGGGAAATGCAGAACTGCTACCAGCCTGAGAGCTCAGGTGGGGCTGGGGTGGTCATGCTGGGGTCCCAGGCCAGTGGGCCTTTTCCAGCAAGGTACAGCAAAGGCGAGGCATGCAGTCTGCCCGCTCCTCAGCCCTATAGGTTTAGCCCTTATCCTAGGGGCATGAGAGAGAGCCTGGCCTCCCCCATTGCTGGAGCTATAGCTACTAGTTCCACGAGCTAGTAGGAGTCCAGGGCCCCTTGGTCTCTGCATGTGCCTGAGTGGTGGCTTTGCCCAGACTCCATGCAGCTCTCTGTGTTGGTGCAGAGGCCTTAGGTGGAAGGGGTCAGGAAGGATCTTCTGAGCTCAGGGTTGCAAAGGTCCATGGCAGAAGTGCGGGTGCCCAGGGGCTCTCACTCACCATTTCCCCACATTGACTGGGGAGTCTCCCTTGGCTCCACACCAATCCTGGGTGAGCAGCTATCCTGTCTCACTCCTCTCTGTTCTCCATGGGTTACATTGCTTCCTTGATGAATCCTAGAATGTCCTCCTGGATGATCCAGTTGAAGAGCTGATGTTTACTTACCACTGTCTCCTCTCCGTGAGAGCAGTGCACACTAGCTGCTTCTAGTCAGCCATCTTTTGTAGTTTAAATTTTAGTTCAGGTTTAAAAACCTTTGCTATGCTTCTTTTGATCTGTGCAAACTTTACGAAGCTCAGGGATAAGCCCAAGTGTTGCATAGGCTCATATACAGACTTAGATGATCCCCCTTTCCAGCTCTCTCCTCTCTGGAAATTACCACACATTCTGGCCTTGTGAGGCCCCTTTTCCTGGTTCCTCTGTCCAGAAAGATGGGTTTTTATTGCAGTTTTAGCCACTCATGCTGCTACTCTTCTGCACAGTTCTGTGACTAGGGCCTTTCCTTGGGGAAAAGCCATGAGATAGAAAAACAAAGACCTGGGAGACTTACCTCTTGGAGGTAGCACCTCAACATTTTTGACTACCTTCCATGATTGACTGATTTTTGTTTACTTTTCAGAGTCCTTAGGTAGTTATTTCATTTTATCTACAGCTTTAGAGGGAGAATTAGGCTATAGTGGGCTTGTCCTACCATACTGGAGGTAGGACTTTGAAACTATGGTTAAATATTTTATTATTTGTTTCTTTATATGAGTCATGGCACAAGAAAGTAAGTTCCATGAGACCAATACTGTTTTCATAGCACTTAAACAGTATTAAAAGTGCCAGATTTATAGAAGGACTCAAATTGAATGGGAAACATGTTGATATGTATGCTGCTTGTTAGAAAAGGAACAGGTCTTTATTACAAATTGAAGTGTGGCACCAGATGTCACCTAGTGTCATGTGTTACAGAGACAAGCACTAGCAATGAAAAGAAAATCTACATCCCTCAACAATTAAGAAGTATGTATCATCTCAAAGTATAATTAAATCTAATAGTTTTCAATTTATTTGGAGTGAAGCAATAGATTATTTGCAAATAGTATCTTTTAAACACACAGAGTATTATCCACAAGTAAAATTTGTATTAGTTTATTTGAGCTATCTTGTGAACTACATATTTTTAACTTTAAAAACATTTTTATTGATACATAATATTTGCGCATGTTTATGGGGCATATGTGATATTTTGTTAGTTGCATAGACTGTGTAATGATCAAGTAGGGATATTCATGATATCCCTCACCTCAAGTATGTGTCATTTCAATGTTTTGAGAACATTTCAAGTCCTCTCATCTAGCTATTTTGAAGTATACGTTGTTGTGAACTATGGTCACCTACTCTGCTATCGGACGTTAGAACTTATTCTTCTATCTAACTGTATGTTTGTACCAATTAACCAATCTCCCTTCATCCTCTGCCCACAACACACATACCCTTCCCAGCCTCTGGTAACCATCATTCTACTCTCCACCTCCATGAGATTAGTGTTTTAGCTCCCATATATGAGTGAGAACATGCAATATTTGTCTCTCTGTGCCTGGCTTATTTCACTTAGCATAATGACCTCCAGTTCTAACTATGTTGCTGCAAATGACAGGATTTCATTCTTTTTATAGCTGAATAGTATTCCATTTTATATATATATATATATATATATATATATATAAAATCACATTTTCTTCATCTATTCATCAATTGGTAGATACTTAGGTTGGTTCCATATTTTTCCTATTGTGAATAATGCTGCAATAAACATGGGAGTGCAAGTATCCCTTTGACATACCAATTTCTTTTCCTTTGGATAAATACCCTGTAGTGGTATTGCTGGATCATATGGTAGTTCTATTTTTAATTTTTTGAAATATATCCATACTGCTTTTCATAATGGCTGTACTAATTTACATTCCCACCAACAGTATGAAGAGTTCCCTTTTCTCTGAATCCTTGCCAGCATCTGTTATTTTTTGTCTTTTTAATAATAGCCATTCTAACTGGGGCAAGATGATATCTCATGATTTTTGATTTGCATTTCCCTGGTGACTGGTAATGCTGAGTATTTTTTATATACTTGTTAGCCATTTGTATGTCTTTTGAGAATTGTCTACTCATGTCCTTTCTCCACTTTTAAACGGGATTATTTGTTTTTTTTGTTTCTTTTTTTTTCTTTTTTTTTTTTTTTTGCTGTTGAGTTGTTTGAGTTCCTTGTATATTCTGGATAATATTTTCTGGTCAGATGAATAGTTTGCAGATGTATTCTCCTATTCAACGGTTGTTTCTTCACTCTGCTGATTGTTTTCTTTGCTGTGCAGAAGCTTTTTAGTTTAATAAAGTCTCATTTTTCTATTTTCGTTTTTGTTGCCTGTGCTTTTCAGGTCCTAGCCATAAAATATTTTGACTAGACCAGTGTCCTGAAGTGCTTCCTGTGTGTTTTCTTCTACTAGTGTTATATTTTCAGATATTTCTTTTAAGTCTTTAATCTATTTTGAGTTTATTTTAGTATATAATGAAATATCTACCTTATTCTGCATATGGATATTCAATTTTCGCAGAACCATTTATTGAAGAAAGTGTCCTTTCTCCCATGTATGTTCTTGGTGACTTTGTCAAAAATCAGTAATCTGTAAAAATATATGTGGATTTATATTTAGGTTCTCTATTCTGTTCTATTAATTTATGTGTCTATATTTATTCAAATATATTTTTATTTGGGTTACTATATCCTTGTAACAGTTTGAAGTCAGGTAGTATGATGCCTCTAGTTTTGTTCTTTCTGCTTAAGATTGCTTTGATTATTTGGGCTCGTTTTTGTTTCCATATAAATTTTAGAATTATTTTTTCTATTTCTGTGAAAAATGGCACTGGTATTTTGAGAGAAATTTCATGGGATCTATAGGTTACTTTGGGTAGTGTGGTCATTTTAACAGTATTAATCCCTCCAATCCACAAGCATGAGATGTCCTTTCATTTGTTTGTGCCCACTTCAATTTCTGTCATCACTGTTTTGTAGTTTTCCTTGGAGAGTTTTTTTCCCACTTTGGTTATTTCTAGGTATTTTACTTTTTGGTAGGTATTATAAATGGGATTTCCTTCTTGATTTCTATTTCAGCTAGTGCATTATTTGTGTAGAGAAATGCTACTGATTTTTATATGTTGATTTTGTATCCTGCAACTTTACTGAATTTGTTAATCAGATCTAATAGTTTTTTGGTGGAGACTTTAGGTTTTTCTAAATATAAGATCATGTCATCTGCAAAGAGGGATAGTTTGACCTCCTCTTTTCCAATTTAGATGCTTTTTCTTTTCCCCCTTTCTCTTGTCTGATTGCTCTGGCTAGGACTTCCAGCACTATGTTGACCAGTACACAGTGGTGAAAGTGGGCATCCTTTCCTGTTCCATTCCAGATCTTATAGGAAAGGCATTCAGCTTTTCCCCATTCAGCATGATATTAGTTGTGAGTTTGCGATATATGGCCTTTATTATGTTGTGGTATGTTCCTTGTATGCCTAGTTTGTTGAGAGTTTTTTTTTTTTAACATGAAGGATGTTGAATTTTATTAAGTGCTTTTTCTGCATCAATTGAGATGATCATATGGTTTTTGTCCATCATTCTGTTAATGTGATGTATCACATTTATTGATTTGAATATGTTGAATTATCCTCGCAACCATGGGATATATCACAGTTGATCAGGGTGTATAATCTTTTTGATGTGTCGTTGGATTTGGTTTGCTAGTATCTTGTTGAGGATTTTTGTGTCTGTGTTCATCAGGGATATTGGCCTGTAGTTTTTGATGTTGGGTCCTTGTCTGTTTTTGATATCAGGGTAATGCTGGCCTTATAGAATAAGTCAGGGAGAATTCCCTCTTCTTCCATTTTTTTGAATAGTTTGAAAAGAGTTCGTGTTAGTTTTTCATTGAAAGTTTAGTAGAATTTGGCAGACATCTGGTCCTTGGTTTTTGTTTGTTGGAAGACTTTTTGTTACTGATTTAACATCATTACTTATTATTGGCCTATTCCGGTATTCTATTTCTTCCCAATTCAATCTTGGTAGGTTATATGCATCCAGGAATTTATTTATTTCTACTAGGTTTTAATGTGACCTTTTTTGTTTCTGGTATTGTTTGAGTCATTTCACTTTTTTTCTTGGTTAGTCTAGCCAGAAGTTTATTGATTTTGTTTATCTTTTAAAAAATCAGCTTTTGGGCCAGGCATGGTGGTTCACGCCTGTAATCCCAGCACTTTGGGAGGCTGAGGCGGGCAGATCACCAGAGGTCAGGAGTTCGTGACCAGCCTGCCCAACACGGCGAAACCCTGTCTCTACTAAAAATACAAGAAATTAGCCGGGCATGGTGGTAGGCGCCTGTAATCCCAGCTACTTGGGAGGCTGAGGCAGGAGAATCGCTTGAACCCGGGAGGCGGAGGTTGCAGTGAGCCAAGATCATGCCACTGCACTCCAGCCTGGGCGACAAGAGCGAAACTCCATCTCAAAAACAAAAACAAAAATACTATTTTTGTTTTGTTGATCCTTTGTATTGATCTTTTTAGTCTCTATTTCATTTAGTTCTGCTCTGATATTTGATCTTTATTATTTCTTTTACAGATTTGGGGTTTGGTTTGTTCTTGCTTTTCTGTTTCTTTGGGGTATATCATTCGGTTGTTTATTTGAGAGCTTTGTGGGGTTTTTTTTTCTGATGTAGATGTTTGTTGCTATAAAATTCTCTCTTAGCATTGCTTGCCATATCACATAGGTTTTGGTATACTGTATTTAAATTTTCATTTGTGTCAAGACATTTTTTGATTTCTTCCTTGACCCAATGGTCATTCAGGAATGTGTTAATTTCTACTTGTACAGTTTCTGAAGTTCCTATGGTCATTGATTTCTAATTTTATTCCATTTTGGTCTGAGAAGTTACTTGGCATAATTTTGATTTAAAAAAATTTGTTGAGGTTTGTTTTCTGGCCTAACATATGGTCTATCCTAAAGAATGTCCCATGTGCTGATGAGAACAATGTATATTCTGCAACTGCAATTTACAGAATGTAATTCTGTAAATATCTCTTATGTCCATTTGGTCTAAAGTGCAGTAAGTCCAATATTTCTATGTTAAATTTCTATCCAGATGATCTTTCTTATGCTGAGAGTGGGTTGTTGAAGCCTCCAACTATTATTGTGTTGGAGCCTATCTCTCCCATTAGATCTAATAATATTGTCTTTATATACCTGGGTGCTCCATTGTTGGGTGCATACATATTTAGAATTGTTATGTCTTTTTGCTGAGTTGATCTCTTTATTATTATATTATGACCATCTTTGTCTCTTTTTACCATTGTTGACTTACCATCTGTTTTGTCTGATGTAAGTATAGCTACTCCTGATTGCTTTTGGTTTCCAATTTGTATGGAATTTTTTTTTCATTCCCTTTACTTTCAGGCTATATGTGTTTTTACAGGTGAAGTGAGTTTATTGTGGCAGCATATAGTTGGGTAATTTTTTTTATCCATTCAGACAGCCTACAAATTTTAAGTGGAAAATTTAATTCACTTACATTCAGGGTTAGTATTGTTATGTGAGGGCTTATTCTTGTTGATTTATTATTTGATTTCTGGTAGTTTTGTATATCCCTTGTTCCTCTCTTATTTTATCATTGTGGCTTGATGGTTTTCTATAGCAGTAACATTTGAGTTCTTTCTCTGCCTTATTTGTGTGTTTGCTATACAGTGAGTTTTATACATTTATGTGTTTTCATGATGGTAGATGCAATTTTTTTACTATAAGTTGTAGGACCCCGTAACCATTTCTTATAGAATCAGACTAGTGGTGATGCATTCTCTCAGTTTTTGCTTGTCTGGGAATCAAGCAAAAACTTGCTTTCTCCTTCATTTGTGAAGGAAACCTTTGCTGGGTATAGTATCCTTGGCTGGCTTTTTTTTTTTTCCCACTACTTTGAATATATCATCTAGTTCTCTCCTGGCCTGTAAAGTTTGTGCTGAGGAATCCATAGTTAATCTGATGGCAGGGGTCGGGGGAGTTCTCTTACATATGATAGATGCTTATCTCTTGCTGTTTTTAGAAGTCTCCCTTTGTCTTTGACTTTTGACAATTTGATTATAATGTGCTGGGAGAAGACCTTTTTGACTGTATCAATTTGGTGATCTCTGAGTTCTTGTATCTAGATATCTAAGTCTTTGACTAGACTTGAGAACTTTTAAGCTATGATTTCATGAAATAGGCTTTCTATTCTTTTGGTCTTCTATTCATCTTCTGGAATGCCAAAAATTCAAACATTTGATTATTTTATGATGTCTCACATGTCACATAGGTTTTGTTCATTCTTTTTCTTTTCTTTTTTTAAATAAATTTTGGTCTGGCTGGATTATTTCAAAAGAGCTGTCTTCAGGTTCTGAAATTCTTTGTTCTGCTTGATCTAGTCTACTGGTGAAGCTCTGAAATGTATTTTTAAATTTTATTTATTGAATTATTCGGTTCCAGGATTTCTGTATCATACTTTTTTATGATATCTATCTCATTCATATCCTGAATCACATTTCTGATTCCTTTGTATTCTGTGATTTCTTGTCTCTCACTAAGCTTTAAAATGAATATTTTTAACATTTTTCCCGGCATTTCATACATCTCTTTTTTATTGGAATCTGTTGCTGGAGAATTATTGTGTTCCTTTTGAGACATCATATTTCCTTGCTTTTTCATGTTTCTGTGTCTTTATGTTGATGTCTGCACATCTGGTATAACAGTTATTTCTTCCAATTTTTGGATTGGATTTCCTAGGGCAAGATTTTTTCTTGAAGATGTATCTGTGCTGTTGGTTGGGTTGGACATTTTGGCTTTGATTCTAGGTGCATGCAGTAGTGTAGTCTCTGTATGATTTCTTTGGCATTAAATAATGTCAGTGTTGTTTGTGATTTCCTCAGTGGCTTAGGCTGTGGTTGTCAGTGGAGGCTCAGGGCCCAGGAAGGTTGAGGGGCTCCCCAATGGCTAGAGTTATGAGAGTTTGTGGTGGGAATGTGGACTTCTGGGGATCTCTCACTTACCCTTTGCCTGCACTGAGAAACCTCTCTGGGTTCCCAGCTGATCCTGGCCTAACTGGGTACTTTGCTTTCCCTCTCCTTCCATGCCTCAGGTGTTTGCTGTCATTTCCCTGTTGAATCTTAGTGTTCTGTCTTAGATGCTCTATTCGAAGTGTGATTATCTATTTGCTATTTTGGTTTTTCTACATGGAGGAGGTGAGTGCTGGATGCCTATAGTCAGCCGTCTTGAAACCCTTCTCTATATGTTACAAATATTGTTTCCCAGTTTGTCATTTATCTGTTAATTTTGTTTATGATATCTTACATAGTGCAGAATATTTAAATGTTTATATAGTCAAGTCTACCAGTCTTTTCTCTGTTTAGTTTTCAGTCTTGGTGTCATACAAGGAAAATCCTGGCTGGGCGTAGTGGCTCACGCCTGTAATCCCAGCACTCTGGTAGGCTGAGGTGGGCAGATCTCTTGAGCTCAGGAGTTCAAGACCAGCCTGGGCAACATGGTGAAACCTTGTCTCTACCAGAAATACAAAAAATTAGTCAGGCATGGTGGTGCATGCCTGTAGTCCCAGCTATTTGGGAGGCTGAGGTGGGAGATTCACTTGAGCCTGGGGGGCAGAGGTTGCAGTGAGCCAAAATTTTGCCACTGTACACTCCAGCCTGGGCTACAGTGTAAGACCCTGTCTCAAATAACAACAACAACAGAAAATCCACCTTCACTTTATAAAGATAAAATACTATTGTATTTTTTAAATCACTTAGTTTAATTTTTACAGTTTATATATACATATATTACATGTTGAGGTATGTATATATAAACTGTAAAAATTAAACACGTGCAAATTTATATGTCTGTGTGTGTGTGTGTGTGTGTGTGTGTATAAAAAACTGGGGTAATGTGATTCCCCCAGTTTTGTTCTTTTTGCTCAGTATAGCTTTGGCTACTCTGGGTCTTTTGTGGTTCCATATACATTTTAGGATTGTTTTTTCTATGTCTGTGAGGAATGTCATTGGTATTTTGATAGGCATTGCATTGCATCTGTAGATTGCTTTGAGTAGTACAGACATTTTAACAATAGTGATTCTTCCAATCCATGAACATGGAATATATTCCCATTTTTCTGGTGTCCCATTTCTTTTACCTATGCTTTATAATTTTCGTTGTAGGGGTCTTTCATGTCTTTGGTTAAAGTAACTTCTAGGTATTTAATTTTATTTGTAGCTATTGTAAATGGGATTACTTTATTGATTTCATTTTCAGATTGTTCACTATTGGCATATAGAAATGCTACTGATGTTTTGGCCAGGCTTGGTGGCTCACACTTCTAATCACAGCACTTTGGGAGGCTGAGGTGGGCAGATCACTTGAGCTCAGGAGATCAAGATCAGCCTAGGCAATATGGTGAAACCTTGTCTCTACAAAATTAGCCAGGTGTGGTGACACATGTCTGTGGTCCTACCTACTCAAGAGGCTGAGGTGGGAGGATTGTTTGACCCTGGGAGGTGGAGGTTGCAGTGAACTGAGATTGCACCACTGCACTGCAGCCTAGGTGACAGAGGAGATTCTATCTCAAAAAAAAAAAAAAGTAATAAAAAGAAAGGAAGGATACTAATTTTTGTTTATGGATTTTGTATTCTGCTACTTTACTGAATTTACCAGTTCTAATAGTTTTTTTGTAGATTCTTTAGGTTTTTCCAATATAAGATCATATCATCTGTAAACAAGGGTAATTTGACATCTTCCTTTCCAATTTGGATGCTCTTTATTTCTCTTGTCTGATTGCTCTAGCTATGATTTCTAGTACTATGTAGAATGATAGTGGTAAAAGTGGGCATCCTTGTTTTGTTTCAGATCTTAGAGGAAAGGCTTTCCATTTCTCCCCATTCAGTATGATACTAGCTATGGCTCTGTCATATATGGCCTTTATTGTGTTGGAGTATGTTCCTTCTATACCCAGTTTTTTGAGGCTTTTTATCATGAATGGATGTTTTTGTGTACATGTAATATATAAATAAAAATATATAATATATAAATATATATAAAATATATATAATATATATAAAATATTATATATTATATATAAAATATTATATATAATATATTATATTATATATTATATATATTTGATATAATATATATAATATTATATAATATATAAAATATTATAATATATATAAAATATTATATATTATATATAAAATATTATAATATATATAAAATATTATATATTATATATAAAATATTATATATAATATTATATATATATATATATTTTTTTTGAGACAGAGTGTCATCCTGTTGCCCTGGCTAGAGTGCAGTGGCATGATCACAGCCCAATGCAGCCTCAACCTCCTGGGCTCTAGAAATCCTCCTATCTCAGCCTCCTCAGTAGCTGGGACTAGAGGTATGTGCCATCATGCCAAGCTAATTTTTAAAGTTTTTGTGGAGACAGTGTCTCCCTATGTTGTCCAGGTTGGTTTCAGGGATGTTGAATTTTATGTAATGCATTTTCAGCATTAATTGAAATGATCATATGGTTTTTGTTCTTCACTCTGTTGATGTGATGTAGCACATTGATTGATTTCCATGTGTTGAACCATACTTGCATCCCTGGGAAAAATCCCACTTGGTTATGATGACTGATCATTTCAATATGTTGTTGAATTCAGTTTGCTAGCATTTTATTGAGGATTTTTGTATCAATATATATCAGAGATATTGGCCTGTGGTTTTCTTTTGTTGATATGTCTTTGTCTGGTTTGTTGTCAGGGTAATACTGGCCTCACAGAATGAATCTGGAAGTGTTCCATGCTTCTCTATTTTTTGGAATAGTTTGAGAAGCACTGGCATTGGTTGTTTTTTAAATGTTTTGTAAAACTCATTAGTGAAACCCGTGGGTCCCAGAGTTTTCTTTGGTGGGAGACTTTTTATTATGACTTTGATCTTGTTACTTGATATTAGTCTGCTCAGGTTTTAGATTCCTTCATGGTTCAATCTTGATAGGCTGTATGCGTCTAAGAATTTATCCATTTATTTGAGGTTTTTCAATTTAGAGGCCTATAGTTGCTCATAGTAGCCACGAATGATCCCTTGATTTTCTGCAGTTATCAGTTGCAATGTCTCCTTTTTCATTTCAGATTTTATGTATTTGGGTCCTCTCTCTTTGTTTTTTAGTTAATCTGACTAAAGGTTTTGTAAATTTTGTTCTTTTCCACACAAAAAACAACTTTTGATTCATTGATCTTTTGTATTGTTTTCTTCATTTCGATTTCATTTATTTCTGCCATGATCTTTATTACTTCTTTTCTTCTAATAATTTTGGATTTGCTTTGCTCTTGCTTTTCTAATTCTTTAAGATACATCATTAGTTTTTTTTTGAAGTTTTTTTTTCTTTTTTGATGTAGGCACTTATAGCTATAAATTTCCCTCTTATTGTTGCTTTCACTATATCCCATGGGTTGTGGTATGTTGTGTTTCCATTGTTGTTTGTGTCAAGAAATTTTTCTAATTTCCTTCTTAATCTCTTCATTGACCTGCTGGTCATTCAGGAGCATATTGTTTAATTTCCACGTGTCTATATAGTTTCCAACATTTCTCATGTTATTGATTTCTAATTTTATTTCATTGTGGTTAGTTGAAATTATTTTAATTTTTTGTATATTTTAAGACTTGTTTCATGGCCTGACATATGGTCTATCCTTGATCCATGTACTGAGAGAATGTGTATTCTGTAGCTGTTCGATGGAATATTCTGTAAATATCTATTAGGTCCATTTGATCTACGGTACAGATTAAGTCCAATGTTTCTTTGTTGATTTTCTGTCTGTTCAATGCTGAAAGTGGGGTATAGGTCAGAATAACACTCATTTCTTATGTACTTTGAGAGTATAGGTAAAAATAATAGTCACAATGCAGAAGAAAATCCTTTTGATTTTGAAAACTTTCCCAAAATGTTGACTTGGAAAGAGCTTAAACATTCACTAAAAGCTTCTATTGTATCTCTCTCTCTCTCTCTATCTCTCTCTCTTACTCTCTCTCTCTATATATATATTCAAATTTTTAAAAATACACTGAAGGAATGGAAACACATCAACACTATACTTAAAACGTGTACTGTGCATCAGGTTTTCATTCCATGAATTCATATTCATTTTTTATTTTTATGCATGAAATTTTACTGGGTAGTGGAATTTACCATCCCTGTTTAGAGTTCTGCATTGATGACATATCCTATTCAATGTCATAACCCCTAATTAACCAGCGTGTTCACCCCAAATGGATCCATTTATGATACATGGAGAAAGAACTTGTTTTTGTTGGTCAATTTATGCCTGTGTGGACTGATCACATTGTGCCTTATTCAGAAGACATAATCACAAGTTCTTTAAAAAAATAATAAAACATATAAAAGTCACTTGACATTTCAGAATCTAAGTCCCTTTTTAATTCCAAAAATACATGAAACACTATTTTCTTGGTGAGTATTTTCTCATATACTTTGCTACTTTAACAAAGATTAATTCATTTAAGTCTTATTTTTAAAAAATGACTCAAGTGTCTCTTTTTTAGGTAGCATGAGTATTTCAAGATAAAAGAAGACAGCTTGGTTCCTAACTAAGCCTGTCCTTCCCGACCTTGGTATTTACTTCATTCTTTTATTTCTTTAAGAGTAAAGTAAGACCAAGGGAGGTACAGCTGCCCCCTGAAAAATCACAGTTCTGTTTGATGCATTGTTTCCCTCGAGGGAAGAGAAGATAACACCTGAAATATGTCAAGGAATTAACTGTTAATGATTTCTGTGTACAGATATTTTAAGTTGGGAGTGTTGAGAAACTTGAAATTTATATGGGAACTTCTTTTCCCTTTCTGAAGCCATTCTTCAGAAAAAAATTCAAATTCTTGTCACAATTCAGATACGGGAAATTATTTTGCTTTATTTTAAAATGAATTTTTTTGTTAAGTCTGTATTCCCTTTATTGTGTAAATCAAAAAAAAAAAATGACCGAGGCAAGTCTCAGTCATTTTAGGTTTATTTGCCAAAGTTAAGGATGTGTGCCTGGGAGGCAGGTCTATGCCTTTCTCTGAAGATGATTTTGAGGGCTTCAATATTTAAACGGGAAAGGGCAGGATATTGGGAAATCCACAATTTTCATGTGAGAAGTGGGAAAACAGTCATTCATGCCTTTGTCTGGATCAGTGAATCTGCATTTTTACATAAGACAACATAGGCAAATAGAGCAGAAGAAGCAATGAGATATACATTTGTCTCAGGTGAGCAGAGGGATAATTTTGAGTTCTGTCCTATGTCCCCACACCTGTGAAGATAAGCTATCAATTTACATCGCCATGGTGAGCTTCAACAGAACTGCTTTAGGGTAGAGATCTCAGGGCCCACAAGGATTTCCTCATGGGCAAAGTGTGAGGGAGGTGTGTAGTTTTTCATCTTTGTAGCCACCTTATTTAGGAACCAAAATAGGAGGCAGGTTTGCATGACCCAGCTTGACTTTTCCTTTAGGCTTAGTGAGTCTGGGGTTCCAAGATTTATTTTCCTTTCACAGATGTCTTTATGTGTAAGTATTTAGATGTTTTATCTGATCAGGAAGATTATATAAATGCCAGTTTAGTGGTTTTTAGGAAGTGATTAATGCATGAACACAAGTTCTTGAGCTTTCCTCCAATCATACAATCTTAAACTGTTTATGTAAATAAGAGCTTAGACCAGTGGATTTCAAACTCTAGAGAGCTTCAGACTCACTATGAAGACTTGCTAAAACACAGATTGCTGGGCTCTACCCTCAGGGTTTCCGACTCTGTGGTCCTGGGAAGGGATTTATAAATCTGCATTTCTAACAACTTTCTACGTGATGCTGATGTTGCTGGTCCCCACACTCTGAGAACCGCAGATTGAAACTGCTTGGTTAAATTAGTGGCTATCAACCATGGTTCTGCCCTTACACACTTGAAGGATAGAACATTAATAGTAGCGTGTCAATTTAAGGGTCAAGGCGTGGCTGGGCGTGGGGCTCATGCCTGTAATCCTCACTCTGTCACCCCGGCTAGAGTACAGTGGCATGATCATAGCTCACTGCAGCCTCGACTTCCGTGGCTCAAGTGATCTTCCTGCCACAACCTCCCAAAGCACTGGGATTACAGGCAAACACCACCACACCTGGCTGTTTAATTTTTTGGTAGAAATGGGGTCTCAGTATGTTGTCCAGGCTGGTCTTAAACTCCTGGCCTCAAGCAACATTCCCACCTCAGCCTCCCAAAGTGTTGGGATTACAGGTGTGAGCCACTGTGCCTGGCCTATCCTGCCTTTGTGCCAGGTAATCTTCCTCATGTGTATTACAGTCTCTTACCAACAATTTAGAAACCTCAAGTGCTTCAAAAACTACAGGTTTTTTTCTTTTCATAAATCATGTAGTGGCAAAACCTTATATGATCTGAACTCATTTGGTGGCACAGCGTGACCTGAACTATAAAAACATGAAGCTATTGCTTAGTCTGGTATTTTTTGTTGGGTTTTTTTGTTTGCTTTTTGAGACAGAGTCTTGCTCTGTTGCCCAGGCTGGAGTACATTGGCACGATTTTGGCTCACTGCAACCTCTGTCTCCCAGGTTCAAGAGATTCTCATGCCTCAGTCTCCTGAGTAGCTGGGACTACAGGCTCATGTCACCACACCTGGCTAATTTTTCTATTTTTAGCAGAGACGGGGTTTTGTCGTGTTGGCCAGGCTGGTCTCGAATTCCTGATCTCAAGTGATCCACCCACCTCAGCCTCGCAGTGTTAGGATTACAGGTGTGAGCCACCATGCCCAGCCTGCTGTTATGAAATTAGATGCCATTTTAATGTCCTTTTTTTGAGCCATTAAAGTGTGTATTTTCTAAGAACAAAGATATTCATTTACATAACAACAGTGCAATTATGACGATCTGGAAATTTAACATTGATATGGTACTTTTTTCTACAATCTTTATTAAAATTCTATCAGTTGTTCTAATAATGTCCTTTAAACCATCGAAAAAATCATGGTCTGTGACCCAATCTAAGGTCACACATTGCGTTTAGTGTCCAAGTTTTTATGTTTCTTTAATCTAGAACAGTCCTTCAGACTTTCTGTCTTTCATGACATTGACATTTTTGAAAACCACAGACCATTTATTTTATAGAATATCCCTCAGTTTGGAGTTGTCAGATATTTCCTCATGCTTGGGTTCAGCTTACATACTTTTGGCAGGAATGCTACATAAATGCTGATCTGTTCTTAAAACATCACATTGAGAGGCACACGACGTCAGTTTGCCCTAGTATTTGTGATATTAACTTTGATCACTTGGTTTAGGTGCTTTTGCCAAATTTCTCCTCTATAGGTTACTATTTTTCCTTTTGTAATTAATAAATGATATATGGGGGAAATACTTGACTATGGAATTATTCTGTTCCTAAATTACTTTCATCTGCTAGTTTTAGGATTCTTTGATGATTCTTGCTTAATCAATTGTCATCATTTTAGAATAATCTGTTTTCCTCTGGAAGCATAGAGTATTCTATTCTTCCTCTGGAAGAGTAGAGTAGACGCTATTCTAGGTGTACCATAATTTCATGATTCTGATGCTGGAATTTAATGATACTAGTGTATTCTTTTTTTTATTCATACTACTGGGTGCTCAGTTGATTTTTTAAATCGAGATTCTTCTCCTTTGGAAAGTTTTATTTTCATTATTTTTTACCATTTTCTTTTTTCTGGAATTCTCATTGGTCAGATATTATACCTCCTGTGTCATTCATTTTTATTTTTGTTAATATTATCTGTATTACAGTCTGTCTCTTTAATCTTCTCTTTGCTGTACTGTCTAGAACTTATCAGTCCAATACCTCTATTGGATTTTGAATTTTTAAGACCATGCTTTTAATTTTATAGAGCTGTGTTTTCTCTTAATGTTACTTTTTAAAAAATCACATCTTGTATATCATTTATGCAATGTGTTCTTTGCATATATGCATAACAGAATGTCTGGATGTCTTGTTCATTTTCTCTCATCTAGGTTGGATTTCCATTTTCCCTGATGTTTTATTTGGGTGTTGTGTTGTTAGGGGCTTCCCTCAAATGCCTGGTGACCCAGGCTATCAGTTTATATTTTATAATGAGGCTTCAAAAAAGCTGGGTAGTACTCTGACTAGTAGCCTTCATTGGCAGGCGATCAGCTGTTAGGATTTGCAGAACTAAGGCACCTGGTTCAACCATATTTTGAGCCTCCCAGGGGTAAAGTGAGGTGAGTCAATATGCTTCGTTTTGGTGGTTAACTTACGGCATCCTCCTCTTCTCTGTTGTCATTTCTCCATCTTGTTTTCACCTTCCAAAAATTTGTTGACATCTTTTGTAAGTTGGTGTTCCTGATTTTCCTTATTTTCCTTGTGAATTTATCCTTTACAAAAATACATTTAATGCCATTTTTAGGTGGGACTAAAGGGAGAGAAATTAAACTTCTGTAGTCAATGTAGCATCTATTTCTGGTTATTTTAATGTATTTTATTCTCCTAATGAACTTTATAATCTGTTTTCCATGTTATACCAGCTTATCTACCCATCTACACATGGGAATTTATTTAGAATTACATTAAATCTATAGGTTAATTTGCAGGGAACTGACATTTTAACAACACTGAGTTTTCCATTCTAGGAATTCTCCATTTTTTAAGTGTGCTTTGATATGTGTTTCAGTAAATTACTACCAGGTCCTTTATATAGAGCTTATATGTTTCTTATAATCTTATCAATAGATATTTCATTGTCTTGGTTGCTGTAGGGAACAGATCCCTACTCCAACATTTCCATTACATTTTATAACTAATTATAGAAAATAAAACTGATTTGTATATTTATCTTGTATCTGATCACCTTGATGAAATCCCTCAAGTTCTGAAAAAATTTAGTTGATTCTCCTATAAAAATGTGTATAAACATAATTTGCAAATGTATATCATATTTTATAACAAAAGCATGAGATTAAAGCTGTTTTTCTAAGCTTGATGTACTTTGTTAATATATTTTATTTTCTTGCAGCAATTAATTAGTTTGTGAGAATTTTTTTTCGATTTCTTTTTATCCAAATAAACATGATATATTAGAAATTCCTCTGATGGAGATTTATTATACACTTTCGTTTGAGTATTCCATCATCAAATACATTTGAAAAATCCTATCTTGAAATACTCAACACCTAAAACAGTGCCAGGTACTTAATAGTAGCTCAACAAGTACTTACTAAATGAATGAGTAAATGTTTTCAATCTTCCCAGTCATCTTCCTCAGGCTTAATTCTCTAAACCCCTACAGATGGGACATTTTCCAAAAACTCTCCAAAGTGAATATTTCATAACATCTCTGGACACCCACATTAGTGTTTAACAAATTTCAATGTCAGGAAACTTCTTTACTTTCAGGCTATTTTGCTGTAGCTTAAGTCATTTCCTTTCATTTTCTTTAGTACTCCTAGAGAGCAGGTTACCATTTGCTGTGTATGAATATGAGAAGAGCATTACATGGAACTCAAAATTTAAAGATTTGCTTTACAAATTCTTTCCTCTTTCCTCCACTTTGATTCCATAAAGTGAGGATAATTCTGGGACCTAGTGGGGAAAAGTAGATTTATTCATTGAAAAATATTAGAAAACCCTGTCTAACAATTTTAGAGAAGGGTGGTATTTCAATATGAAGGAAAAGTGATACTTAAATATGAAGACGTTTATCTCACTCTCCTCAGAATTCTTTGGAAAAATGGTTTCCAAACTTGGCCACATTTTTTAAATACCTGAGGAATGTAATAAAATATAAATATGTTTAGTCCTCACCTCAGATATATTGAATTCGGATCCTAGATAGATGTTGCTTAGAAAATTGTAATAAAAACAAGAAACCCATAACAATAATTTTCCAGGTGAATGGCCAGGTTTACTGTGTTAAAGTTTCTTAGTCAGAACTTGATTTAAATTATGTAAATATTATTTACTTTGAGCCATAGAGAGTATTATTGTTATTTTATTTTTCATATACCTTTTCTTTTCTTTTTTCTTTTTAAGAGATGGGGTCTTGCTATGTTGTCCAGGCTGGCCTTGAACTCCTGGGCTCAAGCAATCCTCCCAGTTTGGCCTCCCAAAGTGCTGGGATTATAGGCATGAGCCACTGCACCCAGTCTCATATACCTTTTAATATTTCTTAGAATTAAAATTATCCTATATTTTCATTTGTTTCATTTTTATGTATATATTGCTAATTCTTTCCACACTCAGTCGACTATATATAGGATGAAACCTGTTAGATAATTTATGTCATATGCATTTTTCCCCAGAGCCTTATATTCTCCTCCAATTTTGACTATTTTGAGTCTAAAACAACACAAGTGCATGGTTCCTATATTGAGATTTTATGGATTTTCTGTGTCAGATCTGCTTATTTTATCTCAGGTCATTTTCCTTCTTTCTTTATTCCCTCATTTTAATAACGCGTATTAGCTACAACATCCTAAAAGAGCATGAGGCATACATTTCTGAGACCTTACATGTCTGAACATTCTTTGTTTACCCCTCACAAGTAATTAATACCGTCTTTGCTTGGGCTATGATAACAAAATACCATAACTGGGTAACTTAAACAATAGAAATGTATTTCTCACAGTTCTGGAGACTGAAAGTCTGAGTGCTAATATGGCAGGTTTCTGGTGATGGCCCTCTTTCTAGCTTACAGAGTGCTGCCTTCTTACTGTGTCCTCATATGGTGAGGAGAGTAACAGAGTAAGTTTTCTGACATCTCTTCTAGGGACACAAATCCCATAACGGGGGTTTCTACTCTTATGATCTCTTTTTTTGTTATTGTTATTAGAGTCTCGTTCTGTCACCCAAGCTGGAGTATAGCGGCATGATGATAGCTCAGTGTAACCTCAAACTCCTGGGCTCAAGCGATCCCTGCCTGTCAGCCTCTCAAGTAGCCAGGACTACAGACACATGCCACCGTGCCCCACTCTTTTTTTTTTTTTTTTTTTTTTTTTTAGAGATGGGGTCTTGCTATGTTGTCTAGACTGGTCTCTAACTCCTGGCCTCAAGTGTTCCTGCCATCTTGGCCTCCCAACGCTTTGAGATTACAGGTGTAAGCCACTGCCACTGGCCCCCACATGGCCTTTAAACGTAATTATCTCCCAAATACACAATCCCTATATTCCATCACATTGGGGGTTAGGGCTTCAATATACAAATTTTGGGGGGGTCATAATTCAGTCCATAGCAAATCATTTAGTTGATTATAGAATTAAGATAGAAGTCAGCCAGGTGTGATGGCTCACGCCTGTAATCCCAGCACTTTGCGAGGCTGAGGCAGGCGGATCACCTGAGGTCGGGAGTTCGAGACCAGACTGACCAACATGGAGAAACCCCATCTCAACTAAAAATACCAAATTAGCTGAGCATGGTGGCACATGCCTGTAATCCCAGCTACTCGGGAGGCTGAGGTAGGAGAATCACTTGAACCCAGGAGGCGGAGGTTGCGTTGAGCCGAGATCATGCCATTGCACTCCAGCCTGGGCAACAAGAGTGAAACTCCATCTCAAAAAATAAATAAATAAATAAATAAAAGTTGTATTCACCCAGAATTTTGAAGACATTACCTCATTGTTTTCTAGATGCAATGTTGTTGAGAAGTTTCATATCATTTTTGTCCTGGTTTTGTGTACATATTTGTCTTTCTATTCTGGAAGCTTTTAGTATCTCCTTTTTATTCCTGATGTTTTTGTGTTTTGGTCTGGCTCATTTTTTAATACATTGTGCTCGGCAATAGGGAATCCTTTTATGAAGTTGGAAGTTTATGTCCTTCAATTCTGGGAAAATCTTTTAATTATTGATATAATTTGGATATTTGTCTCACCTGAATGTCACATTGAAATGAAAATCTCCAGCGTTGGAGGTGGAGCCTGACGGGAGGTGTTTGGGACATGGGGGTGGATTTCTCATGACTTGGTGCTGTCCTTGCAATAGTGAGTCCTCATGAGATCTGGTTGTTTAAACGTGTGTGGCCTCTCACCCCATTCACTCTCTCTCTTGCTCCTGCTCTTGCCATGTGACGCATCTGCTCCCCCTTTGCCTTCTGCCATGATTATGATTGTAAGCTTCCTGAGGCCTTCCCTGAAGCTGAGCAGATGCCAGCACCATGCTTCCTGTACTTTCTGAAGAACTGTGAGCCAATTAAACCTCTTTATTTTATAAATTATCCAGCCTTGGGTATTTCTTTATAGCAATGCAAGAACAACCTAATACAATTATGTCCCACTTTTATATTCTTTGTTCTTTCTTCTTGAAATTCCAATAATTTGGGTGTTTGAACTTTTGGATTAAAGCTCTATTTTTTGAGCCATTTTTTCTCATATTAATCATCTCTGACTTTTGGGCAACTTTTTTCAACTTTACCTGATAGTACTTCTACTGAATTTTTATCTTGATGGTCGTGCTTTGATCACATATATAATCATTTCCTAGAGCAATTTTTTTTTGTCTTGTGTGGTGGTTTAGTATGTCCACACATTTTTTGATGCTCCTATCAAAAAACTGTAGCCTGATAACCCTCTTCTTGCATATGGGCTAGATTAGTAACTTGCTTCTAATGAATTTTAGAAAAAGAGCAAGCGATGGTGTGTGATTTTGGGTACTAGATTATAAAGGACATTGTGGCTTTCCGATTGCTTTTTGTCTTGATTACTTGCTGTAACTATGTCATGAGAACCCACCAGAATCTTATGGAGAGGCCTGTGTAGCTAAACTGAGGTATCTTACCAGCAGCCATGTAATGAACTATCTTAAAGAGGGTCCTCCAAATCTTCAGAAAACTGCAGCCCCAGATACAGCTTGACTGCAATTTTATGAGAGACTCTGATTCTAAACCATTTAGCTAAGTTGCTCCCAGATTCTTGACTCACAGAAACTATGTGAGATAATATTTGTTGTAAGCTGCTAAGTTTTGAAGTAATTTGTCATGCAGCAATAGATAACTAACATGCTTTGCCTCTGAGTGTTCTTATAGCATCCTGCTCTTGTTTCACAGATATCCTATTTTCTGTTATTTCACAGGACATGAATAGTCATTATTTGTGTATTTTAAGTTTTCATTTGCTCACTGCATTGTCTAATTCTTTTGGATTTCATTTTTTTTTTTTTTTTTTGTATTAAGGATAGTTGACAAAAAGCCAAAAAGATGGAAGGGGATACAGATTCTGGGAGTGAGGTATGGGGAGAGGAGGCAAACAAATGTCCAAGTCGGCTACAAAAATCAAGAAGAATAAAGCGGAGTAAATGATAAATATCCTATAAAAGAGATAATGATGTATATACTCCAGAGCAGGGGACCTCAACCCCTGGTACCAGTCTGTGGCCTGTTAAGAACCAGGCCACACAGCAGGAAGTGAGTGGTGGGTAAGCAAGCAAAGCTTCATGTGTATTTACAGCTACTCCCTATTGCTCATATTAACACCTGACCTCTGCCTCCTGTCAGATCGGTGGTGGCATTAGATTCTCATATGAGTGCAAACCCTACTGTGAATTCTGCATGCGAGGTATCTAGGTTGCACTGCCCTTATGAGATTCTAACGCCCGATGGTCTGTCACTGTCTCCCATCACCCCCAGATGGGACTGTCTAGTTGCAGGAAAACAAGCTCAAGGTTCCCACCAATTATACATAATGGTGAGTTGTATAATTATTTCATTATATATTACAATGAAATAATAATAGAAATAAAGTGCACAATAAATGTAATACGCTTGAATCATTCCAAAATCACCCCTACCCCAGTCTGTGGAAAAATTGTCTTCCACAAAACCTGTCCCTGGTGCCAAAAAGGTTGGGAACTGCTGTTCTAGAGGTTTGCTTTGCTCACTCATAAATCATGGGAAGCATTAAACATAGTCTGTCAACCTGATTTAATCAACTATCATTGGCACTCAAATTTCTTTCTTTCCTTTTTTTTTTGAGACGGAGTCTCACTCTGTTGCCCGGGCTGGAGGGCAGTAGCATGATCTCAGCTCACTGCAACCTCCACTTCCGGCTCAAGCGATTCTCCCACCTCAGCCCACGCAGTAGCTGGGATTACAAGTGTACGCCACCACACCTGGCTAATTTTTTGTATTTTTAGTAGAGGCAGAGTCTCACCATGTTGGCCAGGCAGGTCTCGAACTCCTGGTCTCAAGTGATCTGCCCGCCTCAGCCTCCCAAAGTGCTGGGATTACAGGCGTGAACCACTGCACCCGGCCTCATATTTCTTAATTCACATAATCTTTGACAAATATTTCTAATATAACGTAAGTTAGAAGTACTCGGTGGTGATTCTATACTGTTTCACTTGAATTCTCCTGTCCTAAAGCTGTGTGATGGATAAACCAAGACGTTACAAGACTATTTAGAAAACCTACATATTATTTATCTAACAAGTGGACTGAATGTGGAATTAGTTGAAGAGTAGTTTTCAGACAAACATAAAGGTCAATAGAATCTTTGTAAACCCCATCACCTACTGTCTGTGTCCTTGAGTAAGTTTCTTAAACTTTAAGAGCCTCTTTTGTAAAATGGGGTTATTTATGTATCTACCATAAGGTTGTTATAACAATTTAATGAGATAAAGTACTTAGCACAGTGCATGGAACATTGTTAGCCTTTTTTTTTTGTCTTCTTCTCCTTCTAACTTCTCTTCTCCTAATTTCTCTTCTCCCCACTATTCTCTTCCTTATACTACCTCTCTCTCTCTTTTTTTTTGCTTCTCCTCTACTTTATACTTCTCCGTAGTATTAGTATTACATAACAATGAGTTATCATGAATTTTGGATCTGTCTTGGAAGGGCTTCTGACTTATTGAGAAGTTTTCTTTTCTTTTCTTTTCCTTTCTTTCTTTCTTTTCTTTCTTGACAGGTTCTTGCTCTGTCACCCAGGCTGGAGTGCACTGGTGTGATTATAGCTACTGCAGCCTTGACCTGCTGGGTTCAAGTGATCCTCCTGCCTTGGTCTCCTAAAGTGCTGGGATAACAGGCATGAGCCACTGTACCCAGCCTTTATTGGCCAGTTTCATAAGTCTTATCAATATGCTACCACACCAAAAGATATTGGTACCTACATTTATGAGTCATAATCAGACCTCAAACACAGAAGCTTGACTTTCTATAACACACCTAAATCACTGAACAAAATGTTACAAAAAGCCTACTCTGTGAGAGAAATTTCTGGGTGTTGGCTATTTCAAAATATGACATACTGCTGCAAGTCTAGTGGAGGAGGCAGTCAAATATGCTATAACATGGAACTATCACTAATAGTTTTCAGAATGTTATGGGAGCCCTGATATACTTATGATGGTCACTGAAGGCTTGGCAAAAAAGAAAGAACTTGAAAGGGATGGTGTGTGTGTTTGTGGTTGTGTGTGTGTGTGTGTGTGTGTATAAGGTTGGGCATCTTTCCACATGTAAGAAATAACATATGCCAGCTACACAGGTATGAGAGTGTATTATTATGATTGGAGACTAGTAAGTAGCCGAGTGTAAAATCTGAGGACTTGCTATGTATCAAAGTTATGTGGGAAACATGGAGTCTTCAAAGACAAAAATACAGTTTTTGCCTGTACAAAAGCAACAAATTAAGTCTGTACTTGCTATCGGAGAATTACAAAATCAGCAGAGGAAATACTCTCATAGCACTTTGTTATAGTCTTTGTTTAATAATCTATCAATGTTTAATTTATTATCAATGTATTTGTTACTTAATCTGTCAATGCATTTGTTTAATAATCTATCAATGTTTATTGGATAAAGAAATAATGAATGACAAATCTTGAAAAATGTTCAAGAGTCAGTCAAGATGAAGCTTTATTTCTCTTTCCCAGATATTACTATTGCCTCTACTCACTCCAGTGTTTCAATATTTATGTGGCACCCATGTGTTTCCTTTTACGTATTCGGCCCTTCTCATTGTTTGCTGCCATCTAGTGTAATGAAGTTGATGTCATACTGTTTTGTTAGCTAAAATGATATTCTGTTGGTTTTTGAGGAGTACCGCCCTTCGTAATTCATTTAAAAACTTAAGCCATAATCAAAATTTCAATAAAACGTGAGAGAGTGCCATCATTATGATGATATTATTTAATAGTGTATAATGATAATTTTGGAGATTAGATTCTATGCATTAAAGCTAAGTAAGTGAAAGAATCTGTATAAAATTCGAGAGACAGTAGGTCCAGTAATGATAATTAATATAATTTTAAAAACTAAATACACTCTGAGGTAATGAAATGGGATGAGGTGCAATCTGAAACACCTTCTGTTCAATGTCACTGTGTCCTGAATTCCTGTACTTCATCTGCTCAAAGTTCATTAATCTTTTGCTGACAATGATTTTTTTTTTTTTTTTGAGACAGAGTCTTGCTCTGTCGCCCAGGCTGGAGTGCAGTGGTGCGATCTCGGCTCACTGCAAGCTCCGCCTCCCGGGTTCACACCATTCTCCTGCCGCAGCCTCCCGAGTAGCTGGGACTACAGGTGCCCCCCACCACGCCCGGCTAATTTTTTGCATTTTTAGCAGAGACGGGGTTTCACCGTGTTAGCCAGGATGGTCTCGATCTCCTGACCCTGTGATCTGCCTGCCTCAGCCTTCCAAAGTGCTGGGATTATAGGCGTGAACCACTGCGCGCTGCCGGCAATGATTTTTAAAATGTAAAAATGAGGTGGGTAATATTTTTCTTGATAATTAAAACAACTGTAAGTAAATTAAGGTCAGAAAATATAATTTAATTTGTTCACTAGTTTTCACTGTTGCTATGGTCTGAATATTTGTGTTCCCCTCAGATTCATATGTTGAAACTTAATCCCCAATGCAAAAGTGTTAAGGTTGGGGCCTTTAGGAGGTGATTAGGTCAGGAGGGCAAAGTCCTCACCGTCATGAATGTGATTGGTGCCATTATAAAATAGGCTCCAGGGAGCTTGTTTGTTCCTGCTACCACATGAGGACACATAAAAGGCACCATTTATGAGGAACAAGCCATCACCAGACACCAAATCTGCTGGCATCTTGATCTTAGACTTCCCAGCCTCCAGAACTGTGAACAATAAATTGTTTTTGTTTATAAGTTACTCAGTCTAAGGTATTTTGTTATAGCAGCCTGGATGGACCAAGACAATTGGCATACACTTATTATAGTGTCATTTTCTCTCTCCCCCTCTCCACTCCCCTTTCTTTTTGCATTCTGTGAAATGGGAAATGTTTTTATTCTTTATTTTTATTTCACTTTTAGAAAACTTGTGGCCCTAAAGAAAATGTTGGCTGGGTAGGCGTGCCATGACAACATTACTAGACTTTTTGAAGCAAATGTAAAATTAAATTGTCTTTGAAACCAGCATTTGCTGTGATGGAAGAGACTCCAGATGAAGGACTTCCTTCCTTTCTAGACGTAGGGCCTCTTAGAATTTCCTCTGAGAGTCATCAAATTAGAAATGGAATGCCTTATTAGAATATTTCATCTTGGTTGGGCATGGTGACTCAGGTCTGTAATCTCAGTGCTTTGGGAGGCCAAGGTGAGAAGATTGCTTGAGGCCAGGAGTTTGAGACCAGCCTGGGCAACATAGTGAGACCCTGTCTCTAAAAAAAAAAAAAAAATTTTTTTTTTTAAATTAACCAGGTCTGGTGGTGCATGCCTGTAGTCCTAGCTACTAGGGAGGCTGAGACAGGGGGATTGGTTGAGCCCAGGAGTTTGAGGCAGTGAGCTCTTATTACACCCCTGCATTCTAGTCTGGGCAACAAAGTGAGACCCTGTTTCTTAGAAAAGAATAAAGAATATTTCATTCCCCCCCTCCCCAATTCTCCATCCACTTCTACCATTAACATCATGAATTCCTACATATGAGAAACTCTAGGCTGGCCCTGGGGAGTCTGAATTCTAATCCTGGCTGTTTGTTGTAAGTAGTGGTGTGACCTTAGTCCAGACACATAGGCCACTCAGAGTCTCATTTTCCTGTTTTATACATTCGAGCATTGGGTTTAGGTGTGTTTTTGTTTTTGTTTTGCTTTCCATTTCTAAGATGTAGCTTTTTTTTTTCACATGCCATTTACTTTGCAGAGCTTTATTTATCCTCCAGATTTGAGGGGAAAGCAAACCTAGATTAGAAAACAGTCCCCGAAAAGGGAAGAAAATGGCTGTGGAAAAGTTGTTGGAGAAACAAGAAAGGTTAACTCCTTGCCTTCTTTTTTTTAGGTCCATCTGCTCTGCTAAAAGGTAGCAGAATAGTTTCAGGTGTATCTCTCATCCTCCCCAGATTAAAAACTGGCTAGATTGATTCTGAACATGTGTTTCTGTTACTCAAAGGATACAATATCCAGTATTGGGAAAGATGAAGTTCACAATAGATAGTTTATCACAGGGAAATGCAAAGCACAGGTGAGATAAAATGAAATGGAAAGTACAGTACTACAGGCATGTTTCAATATTCAAAACACCACAGGAGATAAAGAATATACTGACTCCTCACTGAGAAGTTGTAGTCTGTGACCACCTTCTTACATTACTTGTGGAAACTGGAGCTCTGCTATATGAAGTAATTACTAATTCTCTAGAGTGGTTTATGGAAATTGGTTTTATTGTCCCATAAATAGGATATTAGAAATAATGAACAAATTATTTGGAGAATCTGAAAAAGAAAGAATTTCACCTTTTAAAGTGAGGCAACTTAATTTCATTTGGAGATGGCAGCAAGGAACCACTTAACCTTATAAAGAAAATTAAAGAGTTATGTGTCAGATTGTGAATTCGTCACTGCTGAAAACCTTCCCAGGAGCTTGTATTATGGGGAAAAATATTCAACCATTTAGTCATGCTTTCTTTTCAATTTTCTTCTTTAAGTCTCCTATAATCTATTTAAAAGCATTTATATAGCACCAGTTGTTCCCCACTATCTCAAAGGCCCCTTTTTAAAAACATGAAAAATTTTAAGAAAATGCCTATCTTATAGTCATTATATTTTTGTATTTGGTAATTGGGAGAAGACACAATATATAAAAATCTCCCTGAAGTTAGGCCACTTTTAATGGAATTTGATTAACTGTACTCAGCATCTCTATATATTTCAAACATAGTGTATATATTATCTGGAGATACTCTTTCAGACTACAGATAATTTTAGTGTGCCAAAGGATTGGATGATCTCTTATATATCTCCGCATGGCCCAAGGTCCAAAGGTAGGTACCTGACTGCTCTAGAATCATGACACTCAACCAGATCGGGGAGGGGAAAACCTGAGATACAAGGTGTTGAGCTTTTGCTCCTATAGTTAATGTTATGAAAACAAAGGGTATATTGAAGGTGTGTTTCTTCCCCCTCAAACATTATCCTGCCACGTCCCCACCATCCTTCAGTACTTCTCTAGGAACAGGGGTTCCTGCACTTAGTAGTTTCATGCACAGTGAACACTTAATAAGACAAAACCAAACAAAAACACATAAATGCTGGGGAGAGGGAATGGAATGGGAAAATCATATGATTAAGAACATCAAACAACCACCACTGAATGTTATGGTCACATTATAAAAGAAGGTACATAAAAATTAGGAAGACTATAGATCTCAACATAAACAGTCAAATTTAAGTTGAATAAATTTAATATAATAGAAAATTGAATGCATTGTTCTTGTTTTCTGACACACTGGTGAAAATATATTTATGGGCTGGTGATTGGGAATCACTACTTAGAAGATAAAAATATGATCTTCATTTCTAATCATTTATAATTTTGTTGAATATTTTTATTTTTTTCTATCTAGAACTTATGTTTAAATCTGTTTTAAAAGTTTCAAATAAAACTGTAGTTTCCTCCACGTTGAAGGAAGCTTCAAACTTAGGTGTAACATGCAATGTTTATTTATTTGCTTCTATTCTATTATCTTCCTCTGGTTATATTTTGTCATAAAAATTACTTTGCCTCATTCCCCAAAACTATTCGAGGTGGCTTATGGCATGTTGTAGTAAAGTTAAATAAACAGAAAATGGAATTGAAATTTAAAAAAAATAAGGAAATACAGCAAAAAAATAATGCTAGGGTAAAAAAAATAAATGATGGGAGTCCTGTGTAGATTTTAGAGGTGAGTTTCATATTTGAATCTAGGATCCATAACAGCCAGAAAAAAGAGTGAAGATGACTGATAAATTATCTATTACCGTATAACAAATTACCTCAAAACTTAGCTGCTTAAAACAAACATTATCTCTTAGGATCAGGAACCTAGGAGTGGCTTAGCTGGGTGGTTCTGGCCCAGAATTTTTCACGAGGCTGTAGTTAAGATGTCAACAAGGGCTGCAGTTATCTGTAGGCTTGACTGCGGTTGAAGAATCCCCTTCCAAGATAACTCATCACATGGCTTTTGGCCAAGGCTACTGACCTTGGCTCCTTGCTGGGCTGGCTATTAGTAGGAGACACCAGTTCCTTACCATGCCTCTGAACAGGGCTGCCTGGGTGTCTGTATAACATGGCAGCTGGATTTACCCAAAATGAGTGATTTAAGAAAGGTAGAGAGGAAGCTATATTGCCTTTTATGATCTAGTCTGGGAAATGGCATACTAACGTTTCTATAGTATTCTTTTGATCACAGAGACCATCTCTGGTACATTGTGGAAATCAATTAAACAAGAATGTGAATATCAGGAGGCTGGGATCACTGGGGGCCATCTTGGCAGGATATCCACCACACGGATCAAATTAAAAGATACAGTGTTATTAGCTTAAAACAAAACAGTCTCTTAGGAAAGGGAAAGTTGATTTTTTTCTAGACTGAGGTAGGAAACACATTTCTTTCTTTGAACTGCATAAAGGGGACATTATATGAAATTGTGTACAATGCTCTCAACAATATACCAAAACTAGCTCTAGTAGTGAGTTACATGTGTTTTTTCTGTTACTCCCTTAATGTAAATTGATGGCATAAAAATGAAATATCACTCAGTGAAAGCACTGATGAAAAATCTACACAATCAATCAAAATTCAAAGTGTTCAGGTGTCCTAGTATGATCCAAGCATAAGCTTCAGGGAGACGGAAGTGAAGCTTCTCAAATTGCGGTAATTTTACCCCGGGATTATACATATTAGTGTGCTGGGAGTAATTAAAACCAAAGAATTCACAAGTCTCATTTTTCTGAAATCTATGTTAAGATTTTGGAGGAAAGTCGTGGATTTGTGTGTGTGTGTGTGTGTGTGTGTGTGTGGAGGAGACAGTCTCGCTCCATCACTCAGGCTGGAATGCAGTGGTGCGATCTCTGCTCACGGCAGCCTTAACCTCCCTGGACTCCCTGTCTGAGGTGATCCTCCCACCTCAGCCTCCTGAGTAGCTGGGACCACAGGTGCGTGCCACCACCCTGGCCAATTTTTGTATTTTTTTGTAAAGATGGGGTTTCACCATGTTGCCCAAGTTGGTCTTGAACTCCTGGGCTGAAGTGATCCACCTTCTTTGGCATCCCAAAGTGCTCCACCTTCTTTGGCATCCCAAAGTCCTGGGATTTCAGGCATGAGTCACTGCACCCAGCTGGATTTTTTTTTCCTTAAAACATTTGTCATATAAATCCATAAGCAAAAGCAGTAGTTATCATTTGCATTTATACAAATTTTATATTTTATATTTGTTCAATTTTTATATGTTTTTATATTGTTACAAATCAAGAATTGCTAAGAAATTTTGACTTTTATATCATTGGTTTATTTGCTCCCCTCCCCACCCATACACAATTGGGTACATTATTACTATGAGTCTAGATTATGTAAATGCAATTTCCTCCTCATTATCCACTCCCTCCAGAGTATTGCTTGCACCCAGACCATGTGATTTCTCAGTTATCCTGTAGAGGCTTACATATTCATTATTTTGAAGAATGAGGTTGCATCTTTTCAAATTCCTATATGTATTTGTTTGTGTATTTACTTATAATTTTGATTATAGAAAACATTTCATTCTCACAAGTCAGTGTAACTTACTAACATAATTTCCCATAAACAAATGTTTTGTTTACATATATGAAGCTCTGCTTAGTTTTACTTCCTATGCCAATGAGTTTTCTTGTAATACAAATATACCTGAAATTCCATTTTAAGAGCTATTGTAACGATTCTTTTTGTCATCTTAAAATATTACACATTTTAAATTACATCTTCAATTAAGACCATCCATTGACGGTGGAAAATAAAAATTTTGATGCATAAGCTTAAAACCCATGAATACATAAAATGTTCATACTAAAATAAAATAACCAAAATGATCAAAGGTTGTGAATAAGTGGAAGGGTCCCTGAAGACTTCCTCATTAAACTTCCCAGAAAAAAAGTTAGCATTACTCCAACTACAGTAGAGTGAGCAGTAGGAGGCAGCAGTAAATGAAAAAATGGAGAATGTACTCAGATTCTAGGTTATGGGTAGTAGCATATTAACATCAAAATCTTAGTGTCTTAATGCAATGGCTTATTTCTCACTTGCCTAGTTGATTATAGATCCGATAGACTCTCCAGGGCAGCTCCCTTCCAAACAGATACTCAGGTATCTAGTCTGCTTTCATATTGTGACTCATCACAAAACACAGCTTCCATATTTGGAAGATCATGTACTGGCTGTTAAATGCTTTGACTTAGAAATTGCTGACGTATTTTCTTTCCCAGCCCAGAATACTTACATTGAGATTATCTGGCTGCAAGTGTGTAAGGAAATGTGGAGAAGCATACAGATATTTGGTGGGCAGGAGATGCCTCTTCCGTGGATATTTCTGTAAGCATGAGTCTTATTGGGGATGTACAAAATAGCTTAAACCTTAGTATGATTTATGGGGACGAGTAACTATACAAAACAACCTCTCTTTCAGTGGTGTTTAAAAACCAACCACACAAATGAAGAAAGTCACTAAAAATTTTCAAACTGAAAAAAAAAACCATACAATAATTTAAACAAAAAATGATATAATTAAAGCCACCTATAAAATCTGTTTCAGAATCCTTGTGGGTAACGAAGCTACTGACCAGGAGGAGATTTGATGAAGATTTGGAACTGCAGATTTGGCCAAAACATGTTTTGCCTCAAAAATTGGTATTCGAACTGAAACAGTGGACCCTTTTGAACTCTATTATTGAAGGACACATTTTCATATGCTCAAAGTGTATTCACACATGTTACGTTGAAGACAAACATTGATCTAGTTTTTCACTGATTTTTGTTTACTACTGTTTGCAATGAGAATATTGGTGAAATTATGTCTATTTGCAAAGTGCAAACAAAAATATTTCAATAAAATACATGAGTTGTTAGTGAACAGAGTAGCAACTTAAAAAATAATAAATGGGGCCAAATTAATCACATGTAAAACTTTGGGAGTGCTTATATCTTGAATTTATTAGTGAACACTGCTTCTGTTATGTATTTAGACTAGTCAAATGCAATGGCTAGAAGTGGGGAAGTAGAAACAGGAGTTCGATTTATAACTGACTAGGAACAAACAATTGACATAACTCACTACCTTTGGATCAGCCTGCTTCATTTTGAGAACATCTCACCTCAAAACCATTTCTCTTTACTTAGTATGTTTAAAAGGATGGTACATGATAAGTTGTGAATGTTTTCACTGAAAACAATAGTATTGCTTCAATCAAAAATGAAGTTTGAGCATTGTGTGCAGAAAGTTGATCTTGAAGACTGCAAACTATTTAAATGTGATAAAAAAATTACAGCTTGAATGGTAAAATGTCACTATATTCACTGAAAATGTTTTTGGACAGGTAATCCCAAGATTGACCCCAGAGTAGGGAACCTATCGGTCTTCCTTATGTCATTAGTGACTTGTTCTCACAGAATGTCTGACAGTAACTTGAAATTTCTGCTTGCTTTCTGTCTTTGTAGCTGCATTCTAAGTGTCTTTCCTTGATTATTTCTCCTCATAGCTTACAATGTAGTAAAAGCAAAGAAGCATACATACATACGAACTTCTTGTCATCTCTGTTCACATATTTTTGAGACTCTGGGATTCCCAAAATATTGTTACTCCCAGAGAGAAGAGAAAATTGACAAGAAACTGAAACTGATACTTGGTAATAGCTTGCTCCAATCTGATTTTGCAAAATTGATACATTCATTGCAATAGCATCTTATTCATTTATCACAAGACATGCTTTTTGATTCATTTTTTTCCTGGCAGTAACTAATTTAAAATATTGTTTCTATATTCAAACATATAAAGTAGATTGTAAGAGTTCTAACAGGCAATTTCTATTCTGGAGCTACCCATTGAGTTGGAGATCTGTACCCTCAGAATCTTCAGAGGCACCCATCTCTCTCTATTAAGAGTTAGCACTCTCATCTCCTATTCCCAGTATGGGAAGACACTATGGAGGCCTCTGCTGTGCGAAGCAACACAAGCTCCCTCAGGATCTGCATTACCTTTCCTGGCTGCCAGGCTGATAACTAAGACTAAGTAACAGTATAGCTCATGCAGGAATGAGCTAGACTTGACATGGAAAGAAAAAGACCATGTCCCAAAGAAGCTGCAAGAATTAGTCTACCTGCACTGAAAGGAGCTACGGAAGGTTCTTGGCCAAGGTCTGAAATTAAAGACTGGATAAAGAAGAGTGTACTGACTTGGGGCCACTCTCTTGGGATGTGAGATTTCCTGACAAGGACCCCAGAGGATAGTGCAGACTCATTGCTAGGGAGTCTCTTAGAAGCTTGGAAAAAGTGACGGCCCAGGCTGAATGAAATTGAAATGCCTATAACCCTCTCCATAGCAAGAGGGATATAAGATCTTGCTCATAGAAAGAAAAGTTGTGGGCCAGGCGCGGTGGCTCTCGCCTGTAATCCTGGCACTTTGGGAGGCCGAGGACGGTGGATCATGGGGTCAGGAGATCAAGACCATCCTGGCTAACACGGTGAAACCCCATCTGTACTAAAAATACAAAAATATTAGCCGGGCGTGGTGGCGGGCCCCTGTAGTCCCAGCTACTCGGGAGGCTGAGGCAGGAGAATGGCATGAACCCAGGAGGCAGAGCTTGCAGTGAGCCGAGATCGTGCCACTGCACTCCAGCCTGGGTGACACAGCGAGACTCCATCTAAAAAAATAATAATAATAAAAAAATAAAAAATAATAATAATAAAAGAAAGAAAGAAAAGTTGTGAATTCCTGGGCTTTGTTCCAGGAGAAATTGTAGTCTCTCCTTTCTGACAATTCTGAAGGAAAATATAGTCAGCTATTTTTATTATATTCAATATGAAATCTAGCCTGGAATCATAGTGCTCATTCTAAATAGTAATAATTGATTATTATTCCTCTGCTTTATTGAGCTATAGCTCCCTTTTGAGACACAGTGATGGATATTTTGCTTACATGTTTTATCTAATTTAATCTCAATATATTTTCTGTCAATTTTTATTATTATGCTTATTTTGCAGATAAGTACCTTGAAGCTTAGAGAGGTTAAATTACTAATAGTAGTGAGATCCATGGTCCAGATGTCATGGAATTCTCTTCAAGGTGCCATTACCAAAATGAATTGTCTGAAACTGTTCCCATTCCTTTTCACTTGATTCAAAATTCTGATTCCTAGGAAAGGTCACTGATTGGACTTAGCTCAGATCATGTCCTCACTCCCTGGCTAGGAGAGGGTGACACCCTGACTGACAGTCATTTTATACTGTGTGTACCAGGGTAGAAACAGTTCTCTAAGGGAAAATCAGAGTACTGTTCCAAAATGATTGCAGAGGCTGATAATATCTACTATCGGGTCACATTACCAGCAGTGTCGAGAAATGGAGGTAGAAATACTTGGTAGTAGGAAAAAATAGGAATTAGTTTAGTTGAATTCCAACATCCCACTCCCTGCTTCTGAAGAGGTTATATTTATCTGAGTTCTGCATATCTACTAGCTTTCAACAATTCAAACTCTTTTTTTTCTTAGGAGAACAGGATGCCATCTGTCTCTATAAAAGTGTGCACACACGTGTGTGCATGTATGTGTGTTTTGTATACTGAGAAAGAGAAGAGAAAAAGAGAGAGAGAAAGACAGATTGAATATGCTATTTGGGAGCTGTGAAAATGGAGAGTGTCCCAGCGTGGTGGCTCACACCTGTAATCCTAGCACGTTGGGAGGCTGAGGCAGGCAGATCATTTGAGGTCAGGAGCTCGAGATCAGCCTGGCCAACATGGTAAAACCCCGTCTCTACTAAAAATACAAAAGTTAGCTGGACATTGTTGCACACACTTGTAATCCCAGTTATTCAGGAGGCTGAGGTGGGAGAATCGCTTGAACCCAGGAGACAGAGGTTGCAGTGGTCTGAGATCACTCCACTGCAGTTCAGCCTGGGCAACAGAGCAAGACTCCGTCTTAAAAACAAAAAAAAAAAAAGAAAGAAAATGGAGAGGAATGGGAAGATATGTGCTGTTTTAGAAACAGGTACTAGATGATGGCTGGGCACGGTGGCTCACGCCAGTAATCCCAGCACTTTGGGAGGCTGAGGCAGGCGGATCACAAGGTCAGGAGATCAAGACCATCCTGGCTAACACGGTGAAACCCCATCTCTACTAAAAATACAAAAAATTAGCCCGGCATGGTGGCACACACCTGTAGTCCCAGCTACTCAGGAGGCTGAGGCAGGGGAATTGCTTGAACCCAGGAGGCGGAGGTTGCCGTGAGCCGAGATCGTGCCACTGCACTCCAGCCTGGGTGACAGAGCGAGACTCCATCTCAAAAAAAAAAAAAGAAAGAAAAAAAGAAACAGTACTAGAATAAGTCAATCCGCTCCGCTTTGGCATGATGTTTCACACCCTGGAAGTGGGACAGCTTTGGATGGGGTCTAGTTTCATCAAGAAAAAGGGGGTTAAGATCTGTAGGGCATTAAATACATTCAGGTAAGTTTTTTTAGCTCTTGACTTAGAATAATCAAAAGAGAAAGAGGCATATCTCTTCTCTGAGTTGCTGCTAACCTCCAACAGCACTTGGAGGTAGTTGGTGAAATGGAAGGAAACCTTCAAAATGTCATAGTTTTAAAAACCTGAGCCAAGTTCATTAATTGTATGATTTGCTTTATAATAGGCCTTTCCTATTAGAGCAAGGGTACGTCTTCAAATGACTTCCAGGGCCAAGTAGATAGTAGGTGGATCGTAAGATGATAAATGCCAAATGACACGCTCCCTCAGTACGGGTCATACACTAAAGAGTAGTGGGGACTGTGGGTGGTGAGGAATGCATGATGTATGTGAAGGCAGCAGCTGTTATTTACCCACACCTCTCTGTGGAGACCAGAAGTCCCAAGCGCAGGAAGGGAAAGCTTGAGTCTGGTGCCTTAGACCACTTGGCCATTCTGACACATTCAGCAGCTGTTATTTAGTCGTAGCTGATTATTGCAATGTGGACTGCAGTCCTAGTGTTACTAGATAATGACAAAACCTAACATGTAATTCTGCTTTAAGTACTTTATATAAATTAATTGATTTAAAGACCCTGCTTTAAGTACTTTATATAAATTAATTGATTTAATCCCAGAACAACCCTATGATTGTATACTATTATTAGCCCCACTTAGTAGATGAGAAACTGAGGCATGAGAGAGGTTAAGTAACTTGTCTGAGGTGACATGGCTAGTGAGAGGCATAGCTAGAATTGAAACCCAAGTTCAAATCCAGAGTCCATGCTCTTAAGCATGACACTCAGATGAACTCTTGATTTTCAAGAGAAGCTAGGATTTGTCTCATGTGAAATCTACTGATTTAAAAAATGTTAATGACTAAACAAAATAAGCCCATGTACTGAATTTAATACCAGCTAGGACTTCTCGATTGGGCTTTAATATAAACAGAGGAGCTGCAGCGGTAAACAGAAAGTAAGATGTAAATTAATAATGTAGGAAAATCACAATAATCAGTGCAGGCAGAGATTTGGGAAATTCCCAAATGCCAAGGCATAGAAAGTTGTCAGGCATAGTTAGGGCCTACATCTTGGCTTCTAAATACCATTCTTCAGTGAAAAGACCTAGGGCTGTATGGACATGTGGTTGATTCCAGGACTATAACAGGGAAAGTAGGAGGAGAAGCCTAGAATATCTTGTGGTGCCAGAAAATAAGAAAGTGCTTAAATAATAATGGGACTACATCAAAGGACACAAAAGACAACTTTAAGGACTTTCCATTGGCCAAATCTAGGACAATTTGTGCAACAAATTAAACGATGACAATAATGGGTTATAGCCCGTAGAATAAAATAAATACGCATGAGTCCATACCAATATAAATAAATAATTGAATATATAAATAAATGGGGGAGAACGGAAAGCTCTTTCTTACAGTTGAATTCTAACTAATACATGTAGAATAGTAATGGAAAATGGATTATTACCATTTGGCAAACACCACAGTAACAATTATTTCAGGCGAGAATCATCCATGGATGCTAAAATCAGTGAAAGTATGATGATCTTGTAAACAGAATATTCACAAAGTATTAAAGTATCTCCCCACAAGACACTTATTAATTATAAAGATAAAAAGAGTAACTTCATGGTGGAAGAACCTGGGAGACACCACCTTAAATTATCAAAGGTAACACCACCAATAATTAGACATATTCACATCATATGCCTTCTGTTATGATGCACTGTAAAGAAGATAGTCTCAGCTGGGCGCAGTGGCTCACACCTGTAATCCCAGCACTTTGGGAGGCTGAGGTGTGTGGATCATCTGAGGTCGGGAGTTTGAGACCAGCCTGACCAACATGGTGAAACCTTGTCTCTACTAGAAATACAAAAATTAGCTGGGCGTGGTGGCACGCACCTGTAATCCCAGCTACTTGGGAGGCTGAGGCGGGAGAATTGCTTGAACCCAGGAGGCGGAGGTTGCAGTGAGCCAACATTGCACCACTGCACTCCAGCCTGGGTGACAGAGTGAGATTCTGTCTCAAAAAAAAAAAAAAAAGAACACAGCCTCACTTCTGTGATATTCTTGTTAAAAATACAAAACCTGAATTTAATCATGAGGAAACACTAGACAAACTGAAATTGAGTGATGTTCTACAAAACAATTGACCAGTACTCTTCAAAAATATCAAGGTCAAGAAAAGCAAAGACTAAGGAATTATTACACACTAAAAGTGATATGAAATCAAATGCCACGTGTGGTTTTTATTTTCTCCTTTCCAACTTTTATTTTAGAATCGGGGTACATGTGCAGGTTTGTTACAAAAGTGTATGTGTGATGCTGAGGTTTGGGGTGTGATTGAACCTATCACCCAGGTAGTAAGCATAGTACCAACAGGTATTTTTCAGTGCTTGCCCTTCTCCCTCTCTCCTGAGTAGTCCCCAGTGTCTATTTGTTCCCATCTTTATGTCTATGCATACCCAGTATTTAGCTCTCACTTATAAGTGAGAATATGTGGTATTTGATTTTTTGTTCCTGCATTGATTCAGTTAGGATAATGACCTCCAGCTGTATTCATGTTGCTGCAAAGGATATTATTTCATTCTTCCATAGCTGCATAGTATTTCATGGTATATATGTGCCACATTTTCTTTATCCAGTCTACCATTGGTGGGCAACTGGGTTGATTCCATGTTTTTGCTGTTTTGAATAGCTCTGCAACAAACATACAGCTGCATGGGTCCTTTTGGTATAATAATTTATTTTCCTTTGGGTATATACCCAGTAATAAGATTGCTGAGTTGAATGGTAGTTCAACTCTTAGTTCTTTGAGAAATCTCCAAACTGTTCCCCACAGTGGCTGGACTAATTTTACATCTCCACCAACAGTGCATAAATGTCTGCTTTTCTCCACAGCCTTGTTAACATCTGTTATTTTTTGACTTTTTAAAAAATGCCATTCTGACTGGTATGAGATAGTATCTCATTGTGGTTTTGGTTTGCATTTCTCTTATGATTAGTGATGTGAAGCAGTTTTTCATGTTTGTTGGCAACTTGTATGTCTTCTTTTGAGAAGTGTTTGTTCATGTCCTTTGCCTAATTTTTAATGGGGTTATTTGTTTTTTGGCTTGTTGAATTATTTAAGTTATGTATAGATTCTGGATATTAGACTTTTGTCAGATGCATAGTTTGTGAATATTTTCTCCCATTCCATAGGTTGTCTGTTTATTCCCTGGATAGGTTCTCTTGCAGTGCAGAAGCTCTTTAGTTTAATTAGGTTCCAAATCAATTTTTGTTTGTGTTGCAATTGCTTTTGAGGACTTAGACATACTTTTTTTTTTTTTTTTGCCAAGGCTGATATCGAGAAAGGTATTTCCTAGGTTTTCTTCTAGGATTTTTATATTTGGAGGTCTTACATTTAAGTCTTTAATCTATCTTGAGTTAATTTTTGTATATGGTGATAGGTAGGGGTCCAGTTTCATTATTCTGTATATGGCTAGCCAGGTATCCCAGCACCATTTATTGAATGAGGAGTTCTTTTCCCATTGCCTATTTTTGTTGCGTTTGTCAAAGTTCAGGTGGTTTTAGGTGTGTGGCTTTATTTCTGGGTTCTTTAGTCTGTTCCATTGGTCTATGTGTCTGTTTCAGTATCAGTATGATGCTGTTTTGGTTACTGTAGCCTTAGGAGCAGTGTCCAATCTTTTGGTTTCCCTGGGCCACATTGGAAGAAGAATTGTTGTGGGCCATACATAAAATACGATAACACTAATGATAGCTGATGAACTAAAAAAATTGCAAAAAAATCTCATAATGTTTTAAGGAAGTTTATGAATTTGTGTTCGTCACATTCAAAGCCATTCTGGGCCACAGGTTGGACAAGCTTGCATTATAGTATAGTTTGAAGTTGGATAATGTGATGCCTCTTTTTGCTTAAGATTGCTTTGACTATTTGGGCTCCTTTTTGATTCCATATAAATTTTAGAATCATTTTTTAAAAATTCTGTGAAAAATGATGTTGGTAGTTTGATAGGAATACTGTTGAATCTGTGCATTGCTTTGGACAGTCTGGACATTTTAACAATATTGATTCTTCCAATTTATGATCATGGAATGTTTTTTCATTTATTTGTATCACCTCTGTAGCCTTTATTCCTGGGATGCAAAGTTGGTTCAACATATGCAAATCGATAAATGTGATTCACCACATAAACTGAATTAAAAATAAAGTCCTATGATCATCTAAATAGATGCAGAAAAAACTTTTATAAAATCAGACATCCCTTCATGATAAACACTCAACAAACTAGGCATCAAAGGGACATACCTGAAAATAAGAGCCATCTATGACAAACCCACAGCCAACATAATGCTGAATGGGCAAAAGCTGGAACCATTCCCCTTGAAACCTGGAACAAGACAAGGGTACCCACTCTCACGACTCCTATTCAACATAGTACTAGAAATCCTAGCCAGAGCAGTCGGGCAAGAGAAAGAGTTAAAAGGCACCCAAATAGGAAAAGAAGAAGCCAAACTCTCTCTCTTTGCTGATGATATGATTCTATACCTAGAAAACCCTAAAGACTCTGCCAAAAGCCTCTTAGAACTGATAAACAACTTCCGTGAAGTTTCAGGACACAATACCATTCTACAAAAATTGGTAGCATTTCTATACACCAATAGTGTTCAAGCTGAGAATCAAATCAAGAATGCAATTCCATTTACAATAGACACACACACACACATATCCAAGGATACATCTCAACAAGGAGATGAAAGATCTCTATAAGGACAATTACAAAATACTGCCGTGCTGGCAACATATAATTTTGAATGGGATCCTGGTTCCCCAAAAAGGACATGATTGGTAGAATTTGTAAAATTTGAATAAGGTCTATAGACTAGTTTAAAAATATTCTATCAATGTGAATTTCCTGATTTTTATTATTATATTATAGGCTATACATTAATATTTGGGAAGCCTGTGTGATGGTTATATTGGAATTATTTGTACTAACTTTACAACTCTTGTAAGTCTAAAATTATTTCAAAATTTAAAATTAAAACAAAGTTAAAAATTGTCAGACATGAGCTGGGCGCGGTGGCTCATGCCTGTAATCCCAGCACTTTGGGAGGCCGAGGCGAGCAGATCACGAGGTCAGGAGATCGAGACCATCCTGGCTAACACGGTGAAGCCCTGTCTCTACTAAAAATACAAAACATTAGCCGGGCGTGATGGTGGGCGCCTGTTAGTCCCAGCTACTCGGAAGGCTGAGGCAGGAGAATGGCATGAACCTGGGAGGAGGAGCTTGCAGCGAGCCGAGATAGCGCCACTGCACTCCAGACTGGACGACAGAGCGAGACTCCGTTTCAAAAAAAAAAAAAATTGTCAGACATATGCAGCTAATTTCATTGAAGGATGCCCAGAGAATTGCAAAAATAGCTAGTTTGAGAGTAGTGAGTGACCACTTGAACAGCATGTTTTCTGGTTTCAAGACAAGGCTTTGTATCAGCTAGTATAGGCTAAGTTATGCTGTGATAAAAAGAAACCTAGAAATCTTAGTAGCTTAACACATAGAACTCTATTTCTCACTCACACAAAGTCTACTATGGGTCTGGGAGGGCAACTCCCTAAGCAGCAATTCTCTGTTTCTACTTCTCATGTGGCTTCCACAGTGCCTCGACGGGGATGATAAGCATAGACAGTCTTAAACCCTTTGTCCAGGAAGTGCCAAGTCACTTCTGCTCAAAGCTCATTGGCCATAAGTAGTCATGTGATCCCTCTAACTGCAAAGAGATTGGAAAGCATGGGGGAAGCCTACTGATAGCAATAAATGCCTTTGCCACAGTGCTATTATCTTGCAGATGAGGAAACTGGCTCGTCCAAATTAAGTAAATTCTTCAAGGCCACGTAGTTTATTAATAGTGTATGAAACTTATTGTTTGACTTAATTATTTCCAAACAATATGATGAAAAACTTTTTCTTTCTCTGAATGTCTCATGTGGTAAAAAAGCCAGCAAGGGTGTCTCAATGGCTTATCCTCATGAATGTAACCAGAATGGAGGATTAACAAGATGGCTCCCAAGCACTTGTTAATATGGGAAAGATTGTCGTTTGAGAGTTTAATTAAATCCACACTTGGTAGGTTAATAACTTGACCATAGGGTATACACTGGTGTGATTTTCATTACCACTGACCTAACGTCTCTATCAGAGGCCCACTCTCCCTTCCCTGATCCTACGATTACACTCTGTAGGTCTTGTTTTTTATTTTTATTTTGAAAATATAGCATACATACAAAAAAGTATATGAAAACCTATATGTATAATTTAAGGAAAAATAATTCATATTCATATACCCACTACTGGATGAAGTGTTTGTAATTTAAATACCCTGGAATCCCTGAATATATTCTTGCTGGATTGCATGCCAATCTTTCATCTCCAGAAGGAGTTACTATCCATAATTTGTGTTTTAATAACTCCCTTAGTTTTCTTTATTGTTTTTACAACCTGGTAACATGTCCCTAAATAATACATAGCTTAGTTTTGCCTGTTTTTAATCTTTATATAAAGGTAATTACTCTTTATGTGTTCTTCCTTGGCTTGTTTTTTCAGTTTAGCATTGTTTTTGCGGTTTATCCGTGTGGATGTAAGTAGCTGTAGTTTAATTTTCATTGCCTTGTAGTATTCTATTTTACGAATGTACCATAACTTATTAATAAATTCTACCTTGAAGAGCATTTGGGTTATTTCAATTTTGTTTTTTTAACATTATAAACAGTACTGCTGTAAACATTTTTGTTCACATTTCCTGATGAACATTGGTAAAAGTTTTTCCTGGATTTTATATCTAGGACTAAAATTGTTAAGCCGTAGAGTATACACATATTCAACTATACTACGTAATTAAAAACTGTTTTCCGAAGGGTCTGTGCCAATTTAACTTCACCACAGAATGAGAATTGCTTCATATCATTATCAAAACTGGGAATTTGAATTTTCAGGTTTTTTTCTCTGATATGGTGATATGAAATGATATCTCATTGAAGTTGTCATTTTAATTAAAAACTTCATTCCCCTGATAATTATGTTAAACTTCTTTATATAAGTTTATTAGCCATTTGAGATTTATTTTCCTTGAAATTCTTTTTATTACCTTTGCCTATTTTTCTATTGGGTTTTATCCTTTTAATTAATTCACAAGAATATATATTTATAAATATAAATATATTTATAAAGAATTCTTGTGTGTTGTATACACATGTATAATTTTAATCTTTTGTTGGTTTCTAACTTTTTTTTCTTTTTTTAGGCAGGGTCTCACTCTGTCATTGGGGCTGGAGTGCAGGGGCATGATCATGGTTCACTGCAGCCTCAACCTCCTGGGCTCTAGCAATCCTCTCACCTCAACCCTGAGTAGCTAAGACTACAGAAGCACATCACACCTGGCTAATTTTTGTATTTTTTGTTGAGATGAGGTTTCGTCATGTTGCCCAGGCTAGTCTCGAACTCCTAAGCTCAAGCGATCCACCAGCCTCAGCCTCTCAAAGTACTGGGATTATAGGTGTGTGCCACCACGCCCAGCCTGATTTCTAATCCTTTATTGATTATACATATGCCAAAGATTTTTTTCAGCTTATGGCTTTTTATTCTTTTTGTGTTGTCTTTGTTTTGTAGAATGACATTTATATTTATGACTTTATCTTTACAACATTACATACCCTTTGCACAGCAAGACCTTATTAAATATAGAAATTGCCTTGATAAGGTAAATCTTTGGGGGTGATTCTAAAAACTGAGGCTTTCAGAGCTTTGGTATGTTTGGGAAGATGAATGGTTGACAAAGTTTGCAATATATGATTATGATACAAATATAAAGAAATCCAAGAAACAGACTTTTTTTAAATCACACCCAGACTCCTAATAAATTGCCTTTCTAGACAAACACTTTTCCTTGTGATGTATTCATTTTGTTCTTTTGGTTTTTGTTTATCTTATAGTCTCTGATGATTTCTTTGAAAATAAATTGCAATATAATAATATTTTGAGTTATTGCACTAGCCCAATAAAACAAAGTTGCCTGTTTGCCTCAGTACATTTATACTGTTTAGAATAGGATGTGCTCATTTGCCCAGTTATTCTCCAGAACACATAATAGTCATTTATTTCACTGATCTTCAGCTGGTTTCAGAAAGATCTTAACTTACTGGTGGATCTTCTCCTACTAAATGGAAACCAAAAGAAAAGTGAAATTAAACAACAGAAACAATTAAATAAACTTGAAGAGAAGCTGACCAAGATATATAAATTAGGATATCTAAGTGTTTTTCTAAAATCTTTAATCTTTCATGACTACATTGAATGTTTATTAAAGTTTACTGTACAAATTTTCCATTTATCATTTGAAAGGCCTTATTATGAAGGCAGTTCTTCCCATTTGATGACAAACATCAGGCTTAGGGTGAAATTTGATTTTCCTTGAGATACAGACTTCCTTCTCCATTTCTAAAGTAAAGTTTTGTTGTTCTCCAGTGCCTGACCAACCTGGATGCATTGGTAAATCCAGTTATTTGCTTTCCACAGGATGCTGAGAAATTGTAAAAGGGAGCTGGGTGCGGTGGCTCACGCCTATAATCCCAGAACTTTGGGAGGCCGAGGCGGCGGGTGGATCACGAGGTCAGGAGATCGAGACCATCCTGGCTAATACGGTGAAACCCCGTCTCTACTAAAAATACAAAAAATTAGTCAGGTGTGGTGGTGGGTGCCTGTAGTCCCAGCTACTTGGGAGTCTGAGGCAGGAGAATGGCGTGAACCCAGGAGGCAGAGCTTTCAGTGAGCCGAGATCATGCCACTGCATTCGAGCCTGGGCGACAGAGCGAGACTTTCTCTCAAAAAAAAAAAAAAAAAATTGCAAAAGATTGAGATGGTCTTCCTGCTCACCTCCAATCTTTGGAACTAGGGTTGTGTTTTCTGTCAGGGAACCTTATTAACACTATGTTTTCACTATCTGAATTACTAATACCCAGCGTAGCCTTTGACTAGGGGATTGCTGGGTCAAATTTCTGCCTCTAGGTCTTTGAGGAATCACTACATTGTCTTGCACAATGGTTGTACTAATTTATACTCCCACCAAACAGTGTAAAAGCGTTCCTTTTTCTCCGCAACCTCAACAGCATCTTCTTCTAGGATTTTTATAGTTGGAGGTCTTACATTTAATCCTGAATCCATCTTGAGTTAACTTTTGTGTATGGTGATAGGTAGGGGTCCAGTTTCATTCCTGTGCATATGGCTAGCCAGGTATCCCAGCACCATTTATTGAATGGGGAGTCGTTTTCCCATTGCTTATTTTTGTCAAGTTTGCCAAAGATCAGCTGACTGTTATTTCCAGGTACTCTATTCCATTGGTCTATGTGTCTGTTTTTGTACCAGTAGCATGCTGTTTTTTACTATGGCCTTATGATATAGTTTGAGGTTGGGTAATGTGATTCCTCCAACTTTTTTCTTTTTGCTTAGGATTGCTTTGATTATTTGGGCTCTTTTTTGATTCCATATGAATTTTAGAATAGTTTTTTTTCTAATTCTGTAGTAAAAAATGATGTTTGTAGTTTGATAGGAATAGTGTTGAATCTATAGATTGCTTTGGACAGTATGGACATTTTAACAATATTGATTCTTTCAATCCATGAATATGGAATGTTTTTCAATGAGTTTGTGTCATCTATGATTTATTTCAGCAGTGTTTCATAGTTCTTCTTGTAGAGATCTTTCACTTCCTTGGTTAAATGTATTCCTATTCCTTTTTTGGTTGCTATTGTAAGTGAAATTGTATTCTTCTTGATTTGACTCTCAGCTCGAACATTACTGTTGTATATAAATGCTATTAATTTTGTATCCTGAAACTTTACTGAAGTTGTTTATCAGTTCCAGGAGCCTTTTGGTGAAGTCTTTAGGGTTTTCTAGGTATAGAATCACATCATCAAAGAAGAGAACTAATTCGACCACTTCTTTTTTTATTTGGATGTTTTTTCTTTCTTTCTCTTGCCTGTCTGCTCTGGCTAGGACTTCCTGTTTATCTTCTTAATTAGCATGCAAGAACAAAGAGTTTAGGGATTTCTTTGTCTTGTTCTCTGCTGTATCCCCAGCATCTAGAATAGTACCTGACACATAGCAGGCTTTGATTGAATTTGTTAAATGAATGAATACATGAGTGAGGTGATGGATTCCCCTAAAGTAATGGCCACTTTTTTGGACACCAATGAACCTTTCCCTGTCTTCAACTGTAGACATGCCTCTGTTACCTGTGGTTGTTGTTTCAAGCCCTTGTTTTGTTAAGCAGAGGCAGGGTGGGATTGCCTTGCTTGAAAAGAAAAACTAATTTGACAGTAAAGGCCAGAGTTATAACAAATCATAAATAGTTCTATCAACTTCAAGTGCACTCTTTTTTCAAATGCAACTTGTAAGTCACCTTGACATTAAAGAACATCAGCACTGGTGTGGACCTCTAGGACTTTGTCAGGCATGACTGTCATTCTTCAATAGCTTGGAAAATACTAAAGGGCAATGGTGCCATTTTGCAGATTTTTTTTAAGCAGCTTACATTTAAACTTGAAGAAATCCTACATTTCTATCATCTGTATATATATATAGAGAGAGATTCATAAAATGTTATGTTTGTCTATTACTGAGATATAATCTAATCCAAATAATTTATTATGCAAATAAAGATGATGCCTAGAGCTATTGATTTATCCAAAATCATTTCAGAAATGAATGGCATAATCAGTACATCTACATAGGTTCCTGACACCTAGTTCAGTTTTTCCTTCCAGCACTTAAATGTCATTCAGTATAGTAGTTACCAACTGACCAATTGAAGTAGCTGGTACTTCACAGCACGACCTGCTTCTCTGAGCTTGTCCCTCTGACCAGAGATGACGGATCCAGGCATGGACATCTGACCTACTCTTATTCAAGCAAATTCTGGGTCAAGGTTGTTAAGTTTGGAATAGAATGATAGACACTGAGATTCGGTCTTCCCTGAGGGTGGAAGTCATGAGCTGAAAGCCTGGGGAACTCTGGGCACCCATGTTTCCTTCCTTGTGGGAAAACCAAGGCTGCAGTGAAGCAGAGTGAACTCCGTTTGCCCTAAGAAAGAAACAACTCCTAAAGAGCAAGAGAGACTCCAGGCAGCATCTGAGTCCTCACTTCCAGGTTCCCAGCTGCCTTCCCTATAGTAGGGCTACTAGAGAATCTCCAGGGTCTTTCCATTCCTTTGGACCAAATCAGTTTGAGTGTGTTTCTGTCATTGTCACAAAAAACATACATATTGAATAACTAGAAGATTTATAGCAACATTCTAATCTCCCAAGGAAAGACAAATCAATACTGAGCTTCTACTACATGTCAGGTACTGGAAATACATTGTTTTTTCAACCTAACAATCCTATGAAGCTGGTCTTATTTTCTGCATTTTAGATTAGGCAAGTGAAGTTCCATGCTAAGTCAGAAGGCATTAAGTACCTGCATTCGAATTTGAATTCAGATGCTCGAATTCCAAAGTTTGTAATCCTTCCAATGAGTCACATTGCCTTAAATTCATTGTGATCTATGCTTTGCTACTCAAAGTGTGACATCACCTGGAAGCTTGTTAGAAATGCAGAATCACAATCCCAACGTCAGACTACTGAGACATTATCTGTACTTTAAAAAGATTGCCAGGTGATTCGCATGAATGTTCAAGTCTGAGAAGCTCTGATCTAGTAGAAACCAAGGTACAGGGAAATGTAAGCTGAATAACTTTGAACTGTAACCTAACATTTCAGAATCATCTCTAAAATAAGTAAAATAATATCTACCTCACTGGAATTATTGTGACTGAGAAAAGAAAAATATCTCAGAGCAGTCTGAGCTACGCAAGGTGTACAAAATTTATTAGGCCAAGAACAACATGAATATGGGACTTCAGTCATTCATGCGCTAACCCCCTTGTGCCTGGGGCAGTTATTTAAAGGCACTTGTTCCTGACTAGCTGCCTCACTCACTATCTCAATGTTCTGGAATTTGTGTTACAAAGAACAATGTATAGTCAAACAACAGCTTAAAATTTTTTTTTAGAGATGGTGTCTTGCTATGTTGCCCAGGCTGCTTTCAAACTCCTGGCCTGAAGGGATTCTGCCACTTCAGCCTCCTGAGTAGCTGAGATTATAGATGTGAGCCACTTCACTGGCTCTCATGTTTTGTAATGTAAATTCTTGGTAAACAACTTAGGAACTGCCTCTTCTTCTGCTTTATAGACCTACTTGTAACTGCTGCTAATTGGAACATATATTCAGGGCAACATGAATCTCTGCTCCCAGGTTGCAATCCTCAAACTTGCCCCAATTAAACTCTCTACTTATATTAAATTTGCATCATTTTTTTCTTTAGGTCAACATGAGGATGATATGAGCTAGGGTATAGAAGCCCTAGCTAGGGTACCTAGCTAGGGTACAGTGCCTGGCATAGTAGGCTCTTACTGTAGTATCCTTACATTCCAACATTAAATAAATGTATCATTCTTCTCGTTGTTGGATAGCATTGATAAACACATACACAAAATGATGCAGATAAGAATGTATGGATGCATAATGAACAAGCATTTCCTCAAAACAGTATTGTGACTGCAAGCGTAAAAGGTCAAAGGGAAACATGGTTTGATTTTCTTTGTCATAATGGGTATGCAAAATTAAGTTCACACTAGCGATGTCAATGGCAAAGCAACAATGAAAGCTAACCAATTTGAATAAGAGACACAGTATTAAAACAAAAGTTAACTCCAGTAATTTTAGAAGTAGTGGAGAAGTTGTGTAGGTTGAGAGAGGGAAAAGAATATTGGATCAGAAAAGGAATACAGTTTTTAGGAAAGTTGCTAATTATTTCTACTGCTTTCAGATCATAAGACCTAAACTGGATAATCATATAACTCACAGGATACAGAAAAGAAATGTGATTGCTATTGTATTAAAAATATTCATTTTCTCTCTTGTATATTGATAGACCTGTCCACAAGGAAGAGTGTAGAATTTTAGCAATAGTACAAGTAGCCAATAAAGTATTTTAAACACTTGAATATAATTCAAGACTTTGGTAATTTTTCTCTATGCCAGAAATATTACATAAAAGAAAATGCTTTTTTTCTTTAGAAAAAAAGCATTCTCTCCCCATTTTCATTAAATATTGTACATACAATGAAGAAAATCACAAAATGTTAGTGAAGAGTATGAAAGTCTTGAATCATTGTACAGTGGTAGGAAAGAGAATAGTGTAAAATTTTAACTTATCCACAAATGTATGTATAGATTTGACAAAATTCAATTGAAATCCCAATGGAAGTTGAGGAATTTGACAATGTGATTCTAAAGTTAATCAAGAAGTATAAACAACAAATACTAAGCAAGGAAAGTAAAAATAAAACAAACAAAAAACTAGGAATGAGAGATATACATTTTTAACAAAGTAATCTGTATACATAGTTTAAAGAGTCACAAAAAGGTAGGGGGACTTATATTAATCTCTGCATAAAAAATTACCCCAAGCTGGCTGGGCACGGTGGCTCACGCCTGTAATCCCAGCACTTTGGGAGGCCGAGATGGGTGGATTGCCTGAGGTCAGGAGTTCAAGACCAGTCTGGCCAACATGGTGAAACCCTGTCTCTAATAAAAATACAAAAAAATTAGCTGGAAGTGGTGGCGGGTGCCTGTAATCCCACTACTGGGGAGGCTGAGGCAGAGGAATTGCCTCTGCTGAGGCAGAAATGGAGGTTGCAGTGAGCCGAGATCGCTCCACTGCACTCCAGTCTGGGTGACAGAGCGAGACACCGTCTCAAAAAACAACCCCCCACCAAAAAAAACCCAAAAAACCCCAAAATTACCCCAAGCTTAGCAGTTTATAACAACATTCATTACCTCACATGGTCTCTGTGGTTAGGTCTCTGGGACTGGTTTAATTGGATGGTTCTGATTCAGGGTCTCTCATGAGGTTGTAGTCAAGTCAGGAGGCGGCCATCTAAAGGCTTGACTGGAACTTGGACGATCTACTTCTAAGCTGACATGCCATGTGGGCCCCTCCAGAGGGCAGTTTCAGTGAGGCAAGGGTCTCAAAAAGAGCAAGCAGTTCGTCTTCACAAGTAACTCTTTTAATAGGTTCACATTCTGATCTTTTAGGAGCAAAAATTTCCAGAAGCAAGTAACTAAGTTTTGTTCTGCTTGTTTTAGTTTTGTTAAACATAGGTACAGGAAAGTATGGCTGGTCTCAGAATCATTTAACATAAGACAGGAAACTATGTTTGGTTTTAACATTGTTTAGCACAGGAGCAGGGTATTATGTTGGCTTATTTCTCAGATCTATGAAGGGAGGTATGGGATACTTGACATATGTGCACCCAGGAGCGACTGGTAACTGCAACTTTAGGGTTAGAATAGAGTTCACAGAAGAGGTGTCATAGAAGCCGAGACCCATAGGATGAGTAAAACTTCCTTTCCTTATCTGTCTCTCTCTTTCTTGTCTTGTCTTGTCTTGCTTTGTTACCCAGGCTGGAGTGCAGTGACCCAATCTCAGTTTACTGCAGCCTCAACCTGCTGGGTGCAAGCAATCCTCCCTCCATAACCTCCTGAGTATCTAGGTCTACAGGTGCATCCCACTATGCCTGCCTCATTTTGTTCATTTTTTGTAGAGATGAGGTGTCACTATATTGCCCAGGCTGGTTTCAAACTCCTGGGCTCAAGGCCTTCTCCTACCTCGGCCTCCAAAGTGCTGGGACTACAGGCATAAGCCACCACGCCTGGCCTAAAATTTCTGTAAGTAAAAAAATATTGGCCGGGTGCGGTGGCTCATGCCTGTAATCCCAGCACTCTGGGGGCCGGGACAGGTGGATCATCTGAGGTTAGGAGTTTGAGACCAGCCTGGCCAACATGGTGAAACCCCGTCTCTACTAAAAATACAAAAAATTAGCTGAGTGTGGTGGTGGGTGCCTGTAATCCCAGCTACTCAGGAGGCTGAGGCAGGAGAATCATTTGAACCCTGGGGGTGGGAGGGGGTGGAGGTTGCAGTGAGCCGAGATAGCGCCACTGCACTCCAGCCTGGGTGACAGAGCAAGACTCAAAAAAAAAAAATATATATATATATATACACATATATATATAGAGAGAGAGTGCGTGCCAGAGAGCAAGTAAACAAAAAAACTAGGAGAACTACTTTTAACATAAAGAGACAATGGGTTGATGTTCTCAAAAGTGTATACTACATAATTAATGAGATTAGTCTCCAAAAGAAAAATAAAGGACAAAATCAGACAATTCTCAAAAAATAACTGCAAAAATTAAATAGGTAAAGACATGAAAATGTCAACATACCACTTTGTTGCTTAGCAAATTGTAAAGAAGAAAAATTTTGTAATAAGCAATATTGTGTGTGAACAGTGAGAGGATCACACTCAGAAAGGGCCTAGTGGGAATGTTGAGTGGGCCACTGTTGTGGAAAGCCAGTTTGGCAAAATGTATTATAAGCCTTAAGAGCATTCATTCCCTTTGATTTAGTAACTTCATATTATAATAATTTAATCTAATAAAAGTAATTATAAATTCAAATCAAGATATATGAACAATGATGAGGTGCTGTTTATTTTAGTGAGAAAGTGGAAAGAAACTCAATGCCCAACAACAAGTTAATGTTTAAATTTTCTTTTTTGAGATGGAGTTTTGCACTGTCACCAGGCTGGAGTACAGTGGCGTGATATCATCTCACTGCAACCTCCGCCTCCCGGGTTCAAGTGATTCTCCTGCCTCAGCCTCCCGAGTAGCTGGGACTACAGGCGCATGCCACCATGCCCAGCTAATTTTTGTATTTTTAATAGAGATGGGGTTTCACCATGTTGGCCAGGATGGTCTCGATATCTTGACCTCGTGATCCGCCTGCCTCGGCCTCCCAAAGTGCTGGGATTACAGTCATGAGCCACCGTGCCTGGCTGAATGTTTAAATTTTACTACATCTATTGGATGGAATATTATGGAGCCATTAAAAGTGGCATGTTCTAGGATTATTTATTGAAAGCACTTATAAGTAAAAAAAAAAAAAAAGGTACATATATAGCATAATCCAATTTCACTCAAAGTATGTCTTTACATGGGTAGAAAAACGCCCGAAAGGAAATGGTGCAAACTTAAAAAAAAAGCATGGTGTGACTATGAGAAGTCTATTTCTGCTTTATATCTTTCTGCATTTTATACAATGATGAGGTATTATTAGTTTTCTTCTGTTTTTAAAAGTTTCTGTATTGTAAAATATGACATAGATATTGAAAAATGCATTAAAAAGTACAGTTTAATGCATTATTAGAAGTTCTATTTCTTGACCACCACCTGTGTGAATGGTGAGGACTACTGTTCCAGTAGTAGTAAGGTTTAGTAAGTGGTAAGGATAGCGGTTATTATTTAGTAAGTTAGTAATTTAGTAAGTAGCTTAGTATTTAATAAGTAGTAAGCTAGCAAACAGTGCGGACACTGCAGTAGCTGGTAAATGGTGAAGGTTCCTCACCATTCGCCAGCTTCTCCAGAAACCTTCCATGTTTCTTCTCCCAATCACACCCCATCTGCCTACCCCCTGGGAAAAAGAACCACTATCCCGATTTTTATTGTAATAAATTCTTTGCTTTTTGTTATGGCTTATCACCCAAGCATTCATTCTTAAACATTGTTATTTGATTTTGCCTGTATCTTAAAATCTTTTAAGACTTTAAAAAATCTCCATATTCCCCTTTCATTCCCTTCCCCGCCTTTTCTGTGTAATGTACTTGTTGTATAAATCAGGTCATCGTCCTATAGTCCGGATTTTGCTGAGCTCAGGCCCAGAGTGTAGTTTAAGGTATTTCTTTGCAATCTGTATTTCTTGCAAGCTGGCAGTTGAATCACAGATGTGATCAGAAGCTGATGGATGGGTGGTTTAGGACACATTTCTAAATTCAGACTCTAGAGCTCCCTCTGCTCTTGTCCTCCTGTCATCTTCCAAAGGCGGTGACTTACTTTCTGACATCTCCTGGTTCCTTCCTGGTTTTTTTTTTTTTTTTTCCTATTTCTCTAACCTATACTCTTTGGATTCAAATCCCAGCATTTTCTCTTCCGTTTGGGAAAGGAGTTTGGGATAGTTCGGAGAGTTTATGGGTGCCAAACTGCTTCAGTCTATGGGAAAAATGAAAATCAGAATATAAATTTTAAAAGTGGCCCAAGATAGCTACAGGTTGGAGATATGGGCAATAAAAACTAGGTTTATGAACTAAGCTGTACTCACACCTGCAGGGCTGGAGTCTGTCAAATATTTCACTCACTTCTAGTGATTACAACCTTGTCTATCAGATAAAACACAAAGGCAGGATAAAATCAATCATTCCTCTCCAGACCCTGAGGCTTACATGTTTGTTAACCACATATTTGCTTTATCTTACGTATAATGTCACTTAGCACCAATCAAAACTGTAGAACAACCCCTTTGCTTCACTACTCCCCTTCTCTCATTTTCTAGTAGCAGAACCTATAAATACTGTGTCTTGTGTAGTCTACTCAGGAACACACTCTCCGTTAGCTCTGAGGTCTGTGTTTCCAGGGTTATTAGTCCTCAAACTTGGCCCAGAAACTAACTTTAAATTTCTTTAAGCTACAGTGCCTGTTATATAACCATTCCGTCCACAAGTCCTGTCAAAACTCACCTCTTACCCATTGCACGAATCCACTCTTAGAAGTGCAAAGCTCCTCTCAGTTTCAGTTACTGTTCTCAAATTGGCTCTCTGAGCTTTCCAGTGAGTCCCATCAGCTACAGCTGTCCCTCAGTATGTGGGGGATTGGTTTCAGGACCCTCCAGACCCAGCATACCCAAGTCTGCAGCTGCCTTGATATAAAATGTCATAGTATTTGTATTAACATATGTATATCCTCCAGTAAACTTTAAATCATCTCTAGATTGCTATAATACCTAACACTATGTAAATTCTCTGTATATCATTGTTATATTATTTTTAAATTTTTTAAAAAATATTTTTGATCCATAGTTGTGGATGCAGAACCCAGTGGATATGGAGAGCTGAGAGCACCTTGGTTTTCTTCTGTCAGTTGCCCTATTGTTTCTCTCTACTTTCTCCTGTTGATGCCACACAGGTCTTGTAGCTATTGGTGGTTTGTCCCCACTCCCTCCTATATTTTGTTATAGTTGGCTATAGGCCTTTGGTTTTGCTATCTATTTTGCATGCCCCCCCACTTTTTTTTTCAAAATACACATTCTTCTCAAGGTCCATTTTTAAAATTAGGGGAATTCAGGGAAAAAAAATTTGTGACTGCTGTTGCCATGTTTCCACTATTTCTTCATATTTTATTTTTAGGTTAAAAAATGTTAGAATATTATTAAAATGCACGAGAGCCTATTTTGCTGGATTTGAGATTTTTGTATTGCTTTACTCTGATTGTAAGGAAGGACTGTGTTGAAAAGCAGAGGTTATTATGAGAGACAATGAATGTTGGAGGCATTCTCTGATGATTTAAAGAAAGAAGTCGGTCTGGAAGACATTATGTGTTATGAAAGAAAAGGTATGTGGAGTCTCAAAGGATGACACAAATTCCCATACAAGAGAGGATCTGACCTGACAACTTGCGTCAGTCCATGGAGAGGGATGTGTGTTTCTCTCCTGATTGTGAGTACATCATGTAGCTTTCTGGATAGATTCCCAAAAACTAAAGCCAGGCCACCAAAAGTTAAGTGTGTTAGGACCATCTCCTTGGTAAATAAATACAAATGTAGATTTTCTCAATATAAGATCTAGCATAATGAAAAATAATTATCCTTATTTTAATATGAGAGTTCCTCTCTGATAAATTCAGAGTTTCCCACATAATAGTTACATTAAAAAAGGAAACATTGCAGTGAAGTACATTGTCAGGCACTATAATGCCTATTACAGAATGCAAAAAATAAATTCCTCATTCATTCATACATTTATGCAATCAACTATGGTCATCCAAATGTACTGGTTATACTATATCAGGTCATGAAAGTCAGTGTATAAAAACATTTCTTTTAAAAAAGTAATTAAAATTAGTCTCGATGTTGAGATCCTGTTCTTTTTTGAGAGAGAAAAAAATTAGTCAATTCTACATGTATTTCTATTACCCACAAATCTCTCCTGTCTCCAAGTCATTTCTGGCTAATATGTAATCACTTCAAAATGATCTGCTTCCCCTTATTTTTCTGAGGATAACTCTAAAATTTGGGGTGGGGTTGGGTGGAGTGGGGAGGCAGGTGGCAAGAGGAAGTAGACATCAGTGCAAACACCCCTTGGCTTTGGCTTCAATAGGTGATATCTATTTTTTCTCTGCTATCAGATCAGTGATCTGTTCATTCAGTTCTGTCCTTCCTCTTTCCGACTTGTAGGCTCATCAGCCCCCTACAGCTCTCTGTCAGCTCCTCTGAATAGTCTCTAATGCCATAAATACTAAAAAAAAAAAAAAAAAAAAAAAAAGTTTAGGGGCATTCCTCTGGCTCAAACAGTTCAGGCTAACATCCTACTCTCCTTTGACTTATTGAGGGGAAACCCTAGATCTTGATTGCTTTTCTGATCCCCACTGGAAATAGAGCTCAGATGCCCCCAATCTCTAGATCTTCAAACACATGTGGGAACTGTATTATTTCTAGCTCCACAGTTTCTTTCAAAGGAATCCCAAGGACTGGGTGTGTGTGGCTGGTGGGTGGGTGGGGATTTATAGGCCTTTCTTTGGGACATACACCAATATCCCTGGGGAGAGAAAATTGGTTCCCCCATCTTTGTGGCAGATTGCATTATTGTTTACAATTAACCACACAACCCCCACTCCAAAAAATTTACAATCCATGCCCATTGCCATGTGATTTGCCTATGAAAGAAGTAGACTTCTCCACTTACTTGGGGTTTGGCCATATGAAAGGCCTTGGCCAATAGGATTTGAGTAGACATGTCATGAGACATTACAGAAGCAGCTTTAAGAGGCTTCACAAGTTTCCAACAGCTTTCTGGCTCTTCCCATCTCCCTTGAGAATTGCCAAGTCCGACATAGGGGCAGCTTCTTCAGCTTGGGCACTGGATTGAGGAGACCCATGGAGCAGAACCTCAGCTGACCCAGCATGTAATACAAATAAGAAATAAACCTTTGTGGCCATCAGCCATTTTTTTTTTTTTTTTTTCAACAGCAGAAGTGATGAATATATTGTTTGTGGTTTTTTTTCCTTTCACCTCATGTGCTGAAACTCATGAAGTCCAGCTAATTCTAAACTGCAAACTCTGACTTATGAGACTACTGTCACTGCCATGAGCTTCAAATGTCTATTACACAAGCATCAGATTTGCCTTTTCTTTCTCTCCGAGGCAGGGAAGGAAATGCCCTAACTGTCTGAGAAGAGTACGTAAGCACAGAACATGGAATTGTTCAGATTTTTATCCTCATGGACAAGAATACATCAAACTATCAAACATAAAACTTGAAAACTCCAAGACATTTATCCTTCCTGGACTCAAGGTATTTATAGAGCAGAGGAAATATCTCTTAAGTAATTATAATGTGGGACAAAAAATAGTGTGTCATCAAGGTGTGCAGAGAAAAGTGCTGTGGGAGCTCATGAAAAAAGAGGCCTGGAAGGATAGGTAGGATTTGACAATTCAAGGGGAGGTGAGAGAAAGCATTTTGCATTCAAGATGCAGACAGAGCTAAATTACAGAGGCAGGAAATTAAGGGGCATGGATGGGGGTGTGAGTGAAATGAGGAGAGGGGACTGGTGGAAGGTCAGATCGGAAAGGCTCCCCAAGGCCTAGTTGTGGTCCTAGATAAGGAGTGTGGACTGTGAAGTTCTAAGACTGGCTAAAGACCATATAGAAAAGGGGCTGGAGAGTGGAGTTCAGCAGCATTTATTATTTTAGAAACAATATAGCCCTTTAAAATAGTGACACATAAAGTAAATGTACACATACAGCTGGAAAAACAATTCAGGTGATGGATTACTCTCCCCAAATGGCTGGTGTACACTGTGTGTATATGTTTGTTAAACAATCATTGTACTTATGAAGTCTTTTATGGTTTGTTGTTGTTGGTATTGGATTGGTGCATTTTTCAGCCAAAGAAACAGCCTTAATTTCCTGCAGTTGTTTCCCTACTACTAGGGCACATCTTACTATACTCAGATCTCCTTGGCATTTTAATTCGTGTTTTAAAAAATAACCACACAATAATGCGAATGTACTTAATGCCACTGAACTGTACTCTTTTTTTTTTTTTCTTTTTTTTGAGACGGAGTCTCGCTCTGTCACCCAGGCTGGAGTGCAGCGGCGTGATCTCGGCTCACTGCAAGCTCCACCTCCCGGGTTCACGCCATTCTCCTGCCTCAGCCTCCCGAGTAGCTGGGACTATAGGCGCCCGCCACCACGCCTGGCTAATATTTTTGTATTTTTAGTAGAGACGGGGTTTCACCGTGTTAGCCAGGATGGTCTCGATCTCCTGACCCCGTAATCCGCCTGCCTTGGCCTCCCAAAGTGTTGGGATTACAGGCGTGAGCCACCGCGCCCGGCCTGTACTCTTAAAGTAGTAAATTTATTATCGTTTGCCACACACAAAAATAATACCCCAGCAGATCTTCATACGAGTTAATTTACGCTAAAAGTTCAGAGCCGGAATTTCCTCAGCTCATCACTCAGTGTTAACATTGAAGATGTCCAGGTTGGTTATGAAGGATGTGACATCCTAGCGTTGGCCACTCTTTTCCTGGTCCTTCCTGTGTTGCAGGTGAGTCTCTGGGGGTCAGGAGAAAGCCTCCTCTATCTCCTGCTCACTTTCGTGTAGGGGAGGGAAGGTGTGTGTGTGGGTGGGTGGGGGCGTTTTGTGTGAGGGAGGCCACTACTGCGCAGGCAGCCACGCTCTTCTTCCTCCATCCTGGGGCGGAAGTGGGGAGAGCAGCAGTTTAAAGGTTCTGTCGCAGCAGTTTAAAGGATCCACTCAGCCGCGTTAACCGCCAACCAGCAGGCTAAGGGAGGAACAGAATGAACAATGTTTGGATCCCAATGACTGGAGATGAAAGTTGCAAAAGCTCTGCCCAGGCTTCTACCAAGGATTAACTTTCCAGGGCATCTGCTGAACAGCTCTTCGGGGCTGTCTGCTGAGATTGGCGGTGGGAGCCTCCCGCCTCTCACTCGTGCCTTTGTTCCCCACGCCGACCTAACCCCGCGCCCCTGCGCTCGCGGCCACGGCACCTGACCCACGCGCCGCCCGCCGGGGATGCGGGAGTCGCCACTGCTGCCGCTGCCACCGCTGCCGGGCCTGCTCCGCCAAGCACATGCGCAGTGGCGACGCCGAGCCGGCGCCCTCAGTCTCCTCCTCCACCGCCTCCCGGTTCCGCAGTCACTTCCTGCAGCTGTTTCCCTGTGGGTCGGGTTGGACTGACTTTTGACAGTCAGCCTTCTGCTGCGGAGGGGGCTCGGCGGCGGACGGCGGAGAAAGTTGCTCCGAGAAGAAGCTGGGTCGAGCTGGGCCGAGCCGGGCGCGCAGGGCGGGCGTCGCGGGCGTCCCGGGCGGACGCGGCGCCGAGACTGCCGGCGCGTCCCGGGGGTTCCGGTAAGTGCGGGCGATTGGGAGCCGCGGAGCTTTCAGGACGAGCCCCTGGAGCGCAGGGGACTAGCGGTTCCTTTCCGATGCTCTTTCCATCTGCCCTCCACGTGACAGGGCTTGCGCTGCTCCTATTTATCAGTTTGCTCGTTTCAGGCATTTCACGTGGACCAGGTGGATCATCTGTGCATGCAGCTGCCTTGGCCCTCTCAGTTGCCCCCGCCCCGTGGGAGTCGGGGGATTCCATCCGTCGTGATGGCATCCTTACCGGGTTGAGGTGCGTGTGTGGGTTCGTGTGTAGGTTCGTGTGTATGCATGCACATCTTAGGAATGTAAGGTGGATGTGGGCGACGCTGAACTGTCTGTAGCTTTGATTCAAATCTGTAAACAGTTCTCTAGGATTAGGAACCGTCACAGCGGAGACTGAAAAACATTCGCCAATTCACCAAGGCCTCTTCCCCAGTTTTCTGCGTTCTTTTGAGCCTTCTTTGTAGGATATACCTTGCCTCAAGTGATTATTATTATTATTTTTTTACTTTTCTCCTCTCATTCCTTCTTGCTGCGTTCTGATGACCTCTGAGTAATGCTCGCTGCCTTTCCCTCATTTCCAGAATTCCCAATTACAGACTTACCTAGTTTGCTGAGGTGCTGCTAACCTGTTCCTTTATTCTATTCTCTTTCCTCTGTAGATTTCTCCAAATGAGACAAGAGATTATCTTTAACACAGTATGTGAAGAGTAGGCCCCAGTCCAATCATTAAAACTAAGTATGTTATGACAATTAATTTTCTTTAAACAGGGTACCTTGTGAAGCTTTGATTTTTCTTTAATGTCGTCTTAGCTCCTTTTCAAACCAGGACATTAACCAGCATAAATCCTTCATTTATGCCATTGCAAGCATCAAAGTGATTTAAGATTTGAAGAATATTTATGCCATTCTTCAAATTAGTCCCTTTTAAACCAATGCAACAGTTGAACAGATCTGAGTTGCATGTTTTGGGTCTCTGTATTCCATCATTCATGCATTTGCTGAAGACTTAGTTTTATTCATTTTTAAGATTTATATTTTATGCTGATTTTTGTTTGCAAATATACTAATATTTGATGCAATTGTCATATATAGATTTTTTTGAGGAGTCGACATTGTGTTGATTGTTAAATATAACAAGAAATAAATTTGGGATATCAAGCTACTCTTTAAAAATTGTAAAGATCAAATGTGATAATGGGTAAATCTGTGTTTGGCAAGAATTTTTTCTTTAAATCAGGTAACTTTATCACCTCTGGTAGGAGGCCTTTTATACCTCTGTGCTTTGAGAAGGATCTTTATTTTGAGGGAAACCTGTAGATAACACTGGGGGAGACATATGCTAGAATTTCCTCAAGTGAAAGTGAGCTTTCATAAAACAAGTCCAGACATGCCTAGGCAATTGGTAGCATTTGATTTTCTGTTTATATTGCTGATTTCCTTTATCCAGAGGTTTTGACACCCCCTCTCCACCTTTTCACTAATGAACTAGCAGAATGTTTGTGGCAATTTGACATCAGTAGCTTTTTAACATTATGAATTGTTATTATTAGGTAGTTAAACTTTTTAAAAAGCTGTTCTTTGTCTACTTAGTTCCGTTTTCTAAAATGACCATATCTGTCTTTGCTTTCTGGATTATCTTTGCTTGATTCAATTAAGAGAAATAATACCATTACTGAGAACCTGACTTTTTAAATGTTAAAACTCTATATTGCTTTTCTTTATGTTCCCAGAGATATGGGCAGTACACTTCTGCTTAAAAATTAAATAATATTATCATTTTTCTAAATTCTGTGATTAATGAGAAGTATTGTTAAATTCTGTGACTAATACTCACGCACTTTGTCCTTAACTACATTATTTTCCCATCACGCTGATTTCCTTTGTTGCCTCCACACCCCAAATTTCGTATGAAAGTTGTTACTTGATTTTCAGGTGCTGTGTAGTTATCAAATGTGGTAAAATAGACTTTAACTTTTCAAAATTTACTTGATTCATTTTAGTAATTCTATTATTGCCATAATGTACACATTTGCATTGCAGATGGAAAATTTCAGCAGCTTAAAATAGCCATATTCTGTTGACCAAGAGAAGAGGTTTTAATAATACTGTATTGAGAGAGTGGAGGGAATTGTGGATTTTGAAATAAGCATTCTAATTTGGGTTAATTAGAATCTTGGGAACTCAAAGGGTGTACTGTGGTTCATTTTGAGACACTCAGGGTTAGACGATGCCATCTGGGGGGGAGGCAGGAGACATCATGGATAAAGATTGAAGAGGGAGAGGAACATTTTGGGTCTTTTCTGAGAGAATTATAATAGAGACTATCAGTTATTTGTTAAGAAGGAGGAGGGAAATAGCCTCAAGACTGAGGAACTGGAATTATACTGTGGCTTATGGTGATGTGATCCATTACTCCATTGGACATTTCCTTGATACCTTATTTTTTGTAGGTAATTTACCTAGAGAAGGAAGAAAAATTTGGATTTTACAGGGGACTGATGAGTATAATCTAAGGCTGTATGAGGCAGGGCTGTAAACTCAAGAGCTCACAGAGAACAGGCAAGTAACAAGTACAGGCAGCAGCTGAGTGGGGACTGAGGTGTCCCAGAGAAGGCAGGCCTCGCTAGAGGGCACAGTGCCTCTAAGCACTAACTAGCTAATTGCGTCCCATATAGGAATGTGGGCCAAGTGATGCCAGATCATCCTTTTTCAAGAGAAGCCACGAATCTCTTGATTTTTAAATGCTAACAACTAATTCGACTTTAAAAAATGAAAACAAAACTGTATATTCCGAACAGCACATCTGTGGCTGTATGTGGCCCACAGGCAGTTTGCCACCTCTGCTATACATTTGCTCAACTACTTAAATATTGCTAGTTGATCAGAAGGAACATATTTTATTTACTTCTGTCATACTTTAGGCTATTCCTAGAGTTCCTTGAAATTTTAGCTAGTTCTATAAGTGCTTTAAGGATTCTGCAAGGTGATATTCTTTCTTTTGTTCACTCTTTTTGATATTGGTTGGTTGGAAGATATGTTTGCTAAGATTTTTAGCTGGTGGTCTTTTTTTTTTTTTTTGAGTCACAGTCTTGCTCTGTCATCCAGGCTGGAGTGCAATGGCACGATCTCGGCTCACTACCACCTCTGCCTCCCGGGTTCAAGCGATTCTCCTGCTTCAGCCTCCTGCGTAGCTGGGATTACAGGCGCGCGCCACCACACCTGGCTAATTTTTGTATTTTTAGTAGAGACGGGGTTTCACCATGTTGCCTGGAACAGGCTGGTCTCAAACTCCTGACCTCAGGTGATCCGCCCACCTTGGCCTCCCAAAGTGCTGGGATTACAGGCGTGAGCCACCACACCTGGACAGCTTGTGGTGTTTTTGTCTGTGCGTGATTATCATTAAGAGTGTTTAAGTGTAAGTGTGCCTGAGGGAAGGGGTCTGGATTAGGTGACCTTTGATGTCCATTTCAGCCATATGACTTTTAGATTTAGACTTTTTAGACCGTGGATGCAATACTATTAATGTTCATGGGCCAGAGGGATAGCAGTTGGAACTGTGCCAAGCAAAATAAAGCCAAATCTATAAAGCCATTCTCAGTGGAAGAGCACCATGTTAACATGAATTAACAGGCAAGGGAAGTCTGCTAAATGAGGCCAAAGGAAAGAAGTCCCAAAGATGGGTTTGGAGAAGTAGAAGAAAATGTTGTCATTTACATGTTATCTTGCTGAAGTCTCATTTTCGAGTGAGTTTTTTGTTTCTCTTTTTTTGCTGTTGATTCAGATTTGACGACCTTGCTTCTCATCGCCCACTGCATTATGCCCAAGGCTTTCCTACCCAATGATCCTCTTGCAACACGCCGTGCTTCCTCCACCTAAGCAGCCCTCACCCTCGCCTCCTATGTCAGTGGCCACCAGGTCTACAGGAACCTTGCAGCTTCCACCACAGAAGCCTTTTGGGCAGGAGGCTTCCTTGCCTCTTGCAGGGGAAGAAGAGTTATCGAAGGGAGGGGAACAAGACTGTGCCCTGGAGGAGCTGTGTAAGCCCCTGTACTGCAAACTCTGCAATGTCACGTTGAACTCTGCACAGCAAGCCCAGGCTCATTATCAGGTAAAGGGAGAAAAGAAAACCAGACGTTTAGTGGGGTGAACATTTCAGGGCTCTGGCTATTTAGCAGTTGTCTCTCCAGATATGACTGTGCCTGGAATATCAAGATGGCTTAGAGAACAACTAAGTATGAATTTGTTTGATTAAAAGCCTTATGTTTTTACTTTAAAAATAAGTATCACTTTTTGTAGAATGGATCTCAACCTGTTACACTAAGCTGTGTGGCATGCGATAGCTTACCAGTCTTTTAGGCAAATGTAAATTATCTAAGCTGGCATTTGAACCTGTAGTCTTAAGAAGAACAAGTATTTAAACCACGATTTACCAGCCTGGGTGACAGAGCAAGACTTTGTCTCAGACAAACAAGAAAACCCATGATGTACCGAACTCAATTCAGTGTAAAATTGTTTAGAAGCTAATATAATTTGCATCATTTTGAGGTGACCTCGGTGCATGACTCTTAGGCTTTCCATTTTTGACTTCTAACTCTTATATATCCTATCACTGGTAAGGAAAATACAGGTATCTTTTTGTAGTGAGAATAAAATGACATTGCAATATTGAGCCCTATCCTTCATTCATAATAAACATACTCTGATTTATTTTAGCCCATTAGTGTAAACTAATACTGGTTTTTAAGATTTAAAGCTAGTGGAAAGGACCATTTTAAAGGGTAATATTACCTAAGAACAAATGGAAAATTAAACTTTGGTTAGAAAGAGAGGGTACAATATTTTTTTTATTCTAGACATTTGTCTGTATAAAGTTAAATAATTTCCTTTTTTGGAGAAAAGAGACCTGGGAAATAATCAAGGACAAAACCCACTGAATGATGTCTTCCCGGGTCATCATTGATTTGATTATTTATTATCTGCATGAAAATCTCTAGATTCTAGAGTATGGTAGAAGACTGTTACACAGGTATTTCTTCTGTTGTGCACTATAACTTTCTCCAACTTAAAGTTTTTGTTTACTGTGGGCGTTAAGTCTTTTCTGTTTTGTTTTGATCCCAAAGACTGATTATTGTGTTGCTTTTTGATTGTATGTCGGAAGTATTTTGATGGTCAATTGTTTTCTCTGGTATTTAGGGGAAGGCATAATATGTTGCCTTCTTTAAGTTCCTATTATGTGGTTTTGTTTTGCCCTCAGGTGCAGAGAGTTGAGTTAATTATATCTCGCAGCTCTTGACATGTGTCATCATTGGTTCCTAAAGGCCTCTTCTGGTTTTATTTTTACATTTTCCCCCTTTCCCCAGTATCTACTCTCATCACCTTGCTGTCCAGTACAGTTGTTTGATACAGGGTCTTCCTTTGCCTGTCTTTACCATTCAAGCAGAGTCTGTTAGCATGATTAATCTCAACTCCAAGACTGTATTAGCTTTCTTCATTTATTCCTACGGAATGTTCGGTTTTATAGCCTAAGATTCACTTTGAAAAAAGAAGCCAGGGTTCTAAAGGTTTAATTATTAGCCGTATAAAGCCCCTAACAAATCATTAACTTGGGGGCAAACCCACTTGTATGCTATATACATATCTAATTATCTTTATTTTTTTTTTTTTCTGAGACAGAGTCTCGCTCTGTTGCCCAGGCTGGAGTGCAGTGGCGCAGTCTTGGCTCACTGCAGCCCCTGTCTCCGGGTTCCAGCGATTCTCATGCCTCAGCCTCTCGAGTAGCTGGGACTACAGGCACACACCAGCACACCCAGCTAATTTTTTAATTTTTGGTAGAGATGGAGGTTCGCCATGTTGGCTAGATTCAGCCTCCCAAAGTGCTGGGGTTACAGGTGTGAGTGACCTACCACACCCAGCCTATAATTCCCTTTTAAGGAAGAGTTGTTTACTTTTATGAGGAAAAACTCTTGGGCAGTGTGTAATTTTAACATGTCCATGGATTATACATATACCTTATTTCTTTTTTTCTCCTAATAAAACTTTTTGACTTCATGGACTTTGAAAGGTGCTACTGATGATACATAGAGAAGATTCAGTTTGATGCAAAGTCTTTGGATTATAAGGCTAAAACTAGATAAGCAGAATCAACGTTTGTTTTTTTCTTTTATTTTACGTTTTTGTGTGTGTTTGTTCTAAACTTTTTAGTTGACAAGATTAGTAATTATACTTAATTTCAGTTTCCTCAATGATACAGTGAATAAATAAATTAGAAAATATAAGAAAAGGGAAATACAATTTAGGTAAATTTCTCAAAAATCAGAATTTTTAAGTGGAAAGGTTGAAGGAGAACAGGATGTAATGGAACAATTTAAGCAGCTAAAAATCAGGGTAAAACATGGGAAAGAAAAGAGAAAACATGGGAAAGAAAAGTAAAACAGGGTAAAAACATGGGAAATAAAAGAGGCAAACAAGTAATCAGAAAGTAGAAGCTTACAGAAAATGAAAAGTTTGGGTATAATAAAGTATATTGCTAAGACTTTAGAAGCAAAGATTCGAATGAGACTGATGTTATTGGTAACTCTTAAAGAGAGAAGGTTTTAACAGACAACTAAGGCAAAGCAGTTCATGTGTAAAAATACAGAGCAATTATGTTAGGGTAACATAGAAGAAAGGTAATCTTAGAAGTGAAATCTGGATTTTAATAAGATAGAAATGGTCAAGATGAGAGTGGATAGTGCAAAGTTTAGATCAGAATAATAAACAGAATGTGAACATAACTCTAGAAGTGGGTGAGCTACCAAAGAAGGAAAGCATAGAAATGTTAGCCAAAAAGATGCATCAGAGGGTGTACATGAATAAGCAGTGATAAAAGAAAGATTACTGAAGACAAGGCTAAGACCAGGCCAGGTGTGGTGCCTCACACCTGTAATCCTAGCACTTTGGGAGGCTGAGGCGGGAAGATAGCTTGCGTTCAGGAATTCAAGACCAGCCTGGACAGCATAACAAGATCCTGTCTCTACAAAAATACAAGGAAATTAGCTGGGCGTAGTGGCAGACACTTGTAGTCCCAGCTACTTGTGAGGCTGAGACAGGAGGCTCACTTGAGCCTGGGAGATTGAGGCAGCAGTGAGCTATGATCATGCCACTGCACTCCAGCAAACAAAGACAACAACAACAAAAAACACACAAAAAAGAGAAGGGTAAGACCAATGAGTAAGGCTTACCAAGCACAGGAATAAGTAGAATGCCAATGATTGTAGACTAATAAAACAAAATGGTTTAGGATTAAATGAGATGATGGATGTAAAATTTTATTTCAAGAATAAAAACTTACTTTCTAATTTTTAATACAGAGCATTACCAAGCTGTACCTTTATTATTTTAGTTATGTGTGAGATAAAATGGGTCACCGGTAGCCTGTTTATGAGCTAGAAACACACTTGTGTGAAGTGGTAAATCACTGTGATTACATTACTCAAAACTTTTTAGTCAGTCGATGCCATTGTTGAAATCGTGGAGTTTCAAATTGCCTCGGGTGTAAACAATGGTGGTTACACTAGAGCCGGACTGTATCATGTTCCAGTAATCCAGGACACACAGTGGAAACTGCCCGATAAATACTTGCCTTTAAGCTCACTAGTGTTTTTTCCTGACATCCCAGTGTTCCCAAGCTGGGGCTACCTTAGCAGTGACCCATGTGTATCTGTAGTCATCACAGATTTAATTTTATTCCAAGGACTTTTTAAAACTGGTCAGTTGGCTTCAAAACATCGTCAGCTATTGTTTTATTTTTAATGAAGCCATTGAATTTTATATTCTTAAAATTAGGGCTTTGGGTATAACTTAATTTAAAATCCAATCTTTGGAGGAGAAACATATTTTCATTTTATTAAAGTCTGTCTGCAGGCTTCAGGTTACTTAGGGCAAGGCTGTCATGGGGTAACACACCACTGTTTCATCAGCATAAATGCCCAGAGGAAGAATTGCTTTAGTAGGGAGGGTTATTACAGAAATAAAAAAAAGCAAAAAGCATGGATGAATTTTGCTAAGGCATCCACAGTTTAAAGTCACCAGTTTATTTGCTAATTTGCATGTATATATTTGACAAGATCTACTTACTCAAAGTACATTTATAAAATTTGTCATAAACATGGCTTTCTATTTGTAATAGTGGCCAAATAACAACCTACCATGTTAATGAGATTGATTAGAGAAAGAGAACACAGGTGAAAGAATAGTTTTAGAATTAGGATGCCGAGTGTAGTGGTCTTAATTCATAATTCATAATGAAGAGAATGCTATTAGATTTTTCCCAAAATTTAAAGCACTGATTTTGGCAGTTACATTTTAATATTGATCACCCAGGTTTGGATCAGTGAATTAAATCTCAGCTAATTTTCATGTATTCAAAATTCTCCTGTCTGACTTTTTTCCAAATGGACTTGCAGTGGACTGAGAATGGCCAAAACACAGTTCAGATTTGGTTTTAATGCATGTGCTTTACATGTGGCATATATGCTTTGGAATCTGACAACTTTGGGCTAGAATCTTGGCTCAGTTACTTTAGGCAAGACAGTGAATCTCTCTTTATTCAATATCTGTAAAGTAGGGGTCATTGTACTTCCTCTGCAGGATTGTGAGACTTGCATATGTTATCTTAATAAATGCTGGTTGACTGAAATAGGTTGCTATTGTTTAGAAGTGTTTGGGTCTCAAATGAGCGGAATGAGATGGTACACAGCTGTCTTACTGTTGTTACTACCTTGATAGTAACTTGCTGTAGGACCTTGTGTAAATAAGCAAAACTTTGTTTTCCTTGATCGTTCTCCCGAGATAGTCTTTTAGATCCAGATACTAGGTTACCTTAAAAGATTCTCATGAAGAATAATTCAACCAACAAATGAGGCAAAATAAAATGATTTTCAAATGTGAATATGCTTTCAACCATACTACTCGTCTGTCAGCTTAGTCCATTTACCCAATAATCAATCCTTGTTGGTTTTCTTGTTCTGCTCTCTGAAATCACCAGCTCTGTAGGCTTTTCTAGCTCTTGCTTTGATCACTTTAGAGGACAGAAGCTCTCTGTGATCCTGCCAGTTTTTTGCCTCTTCCTCTAGTCTACCCCTACCTCATTTCTTCTTATTTTGAAATGATAGATACCCTTTCTTTTGTCCAAGTTTGATTCCTAATCCTGTTTTCTGGATTTCATCACCTTTTCACCTCAATCAAAGACTATGCTCAAGTCTCTTCTATATAAATAAAAATAGCAGCAGCAACCTTCTGTTTACTTTTAATCCCTTCTATTAGCAACCTTTCTCCTCTCTTCTCCTGTCCTTAGCATTCTGCAGGTAGAATTGTTCTCTTCAGGTCTTCATTTCCCATTCATTCCTCAGCCCACTGTACTCTGATTTCCATTCCTATAGGCCACTGAAATGGTCCTTTCCAGTGTCACCATGATCTTACAGGCCAAATCCAACTCCTTCTCACTTGACCCCTTGGTAGCATTAGCCAATGGTAACAACTTTCTCCTAAAAAAATTTAAAAATGTTTTTATTTAAAATAATGCCTGAGGAACCAAAGGGTTTATAATGAAAAGTAGTAATTACCTATTCTCCACCCATTCCCTACCTTTTTTTTCCTCTCCATTCTCTTCTCCTTTCTGACTCCCAACTTGAGCTGGCTATAGTTTTACTTTGACACTGTAAAGATTGATGACATTTTTATCCATTCTGTCATCAAATTAAGTTTTCCATGCTCTATTTGCAGGCTGATGCCAATTGTTGAAAATTAGCATTCAGTTTTTGCATTATTATGAATAGGGAATTTTGCGTTATTATGAGTAGGGAAATATTGTTCACTGCAGAGCTGTTTCCTTCCCTATATTTCCAGTGTCATGATCCCATGCCACTCACAAGAGATGTTCAAATAGGTAACCCTTTCCTGAATGCCAGCAGTTGCTCAAAATTATGTCTATTTTAGTTTGCTTCATATGTGGATTATAACTTTGAAATAACTTTTTGTTTTTCCTTGAGTTTCTGGTACTTAAAAAAAAAAAAACTAGAGAGAAGAATCTTAAGCCTTTCAAAAAAGGTATTAGCATCTCAGTCTTTCTTCATATTGCTTACAACCCATTTCATTTATCTTCATGAAACCTACTGTTTTCTGATTCTGATTTTGACTAGTTGTTCTAATTTGGATTAGTTGTTCCCTATTTGAATCAGTACTTCATTGTGTAGGTGTTGTATTTCCCGGAGTTTTTAGTTGCTTTTCTTCTCCCCTCTTTTTCTTGCGTTATATTTTTCATATTATCATTCTCTCCTCCATCCCTAAGTCTCAACCCCACTATTTATTGTATGGAATTTTCCTTTTATCCTAGATCCCTCTATCTCCTTGCTCCATTTTCAGCTGGTGTCTGTTGGATTTGCTGCACAGCTTTGTCAACTTTGGACTTACCACTCTTTAGGTTGGACCACTATTTTCTAAATATATGTTTTCTTTTTTAAATCTTGTTTTGTTAGAGTATATTGTCACATTAAGGAAGAAAGAATGGACATAAATGTATAACACTTTTTTTCTTGAAATAAAATGAGGGAGTAATGGGAAATAATTTTTTTTGAGCCCTTGTGTTTCTAAAAAACATTTGCATTGTGCCTTCATATTTGACAGTTCAGTTCCAGGTTGAAAATTATTTTTCTTTGGAATGTTAACAGCTGCCCTCTATTTTCTGTTTTTATCTAATGTTGCTGAAGAGAAATCTTCTGATTCTTATTCTTTTGTTGGTGACCTGTTTTAATTTTGTGTCTTTCTTTTTTTTCCCCTGGAAGCTTTTAGGTTCTCCCTTTTATCCTTGTAGTCTGAGATCTGACAATGATGGTTGTGTCTAGTTTTCCCCAGGATACTTTTTCGTTTGTCCTGGTCAGCACTAGTAGATCCTTTCAGTTTGTGTACTTCTGTTTCTCTTGCTCTGGAGAATTTAAAATTTTTTTTTTTTTTTTTTGAGACAGAGTCTCACTCTGTTGCCCAGGTTAGAGGGCAGTGGTGTGGTCTCAACTCAACTGCAACTTCCGCCTGGGATTACAGGTGCCTGCCACCACACCCAGCTAATTTTTTTGTATTTTTAGTAGAGGCAGGGTTTCACCATGTTGGACAGGCTGGTGTCGAACTCCTGACCTCAGATGGTCCACATGCCTTGGCCTCCCAAAAAAAAAATATTCTTTCTTAGTTACTATTCTCTAGATTTTTTTGTCTTTCCTTCTAGGAATCCTGTTAGCTATTGTCATGGTTCTGCTTGATTGATTCTCTTTTATTTTTGTAGCTTTATTGAAGTATAATTGATGGATAGATACTTTATATTGTTTGTCTCTGCTATCTTTTATCATTCTTTTTTTTGTTTTAATTTGAGACATGTTCTTGACTATTAATCTCATATTGAATTTTTTTTTTGCAGTTGCAAGATTTAATAGAGTGAAATAGAGTGAAAACAGAGCTCCCATACAAAGGGAGGGGACCCAAAGAGGGTAGCTGTTGCTGGCTCGAATGCCTGGGTTTATATCCCGATCATTGTCCCTCCCACTGTGCTCTCAGGCAGTAGATGATTGGCTATTTCTTCACCTCCTGTTTTGCCTAATTAGCATTTTAGTGAGCTCTCTTATTGGTCGGGTGTGAGCTAAGTTGCAAGCCCCGTGTTTAAAGGTGGACATGGTCACCTTCCCAGCTAGGCTTAGGGATTTTTAGTCAGCCTAGGAAATCCAGCTAGTCCTGTCTCTCAGTGCCCCCTCTCAACAGGAAAACTCAAGTGCTGTTGGGGAGGTTGGCCGATGACTGCTCTAACTACTTCCTGCTGAATCAGGGCATAGTAGGGGTTGTGCAGTTGAGATTTCCTCTGGAGGGGTGTCTTCGATGTCATTAACATCGGAAAATGGGCTAGCAGGCTGAGCCAGGGGTCTGTGGTAGATTTTAGTCATGGACTGCATCTGGGGCTCCATTTGAAGAACCACTTATAGTTTTACAGCTTCGATTCTGGAAGAGACAAACTTAACAAGGAGGTTAAAGATACAGGGATTGAAATGTATGGCCTGCAGTGCAGGGGATTATTTCTTTGGCACACTTTACAGGCCCTGACTATCTGCTTGATAGTTTTGAAAAGGCCTGGTCCAGTAAATAATACTTAGGCCATCTGATGGGTGCTGTCAATGCCTAAGTGAAAGGTTTGGTGAAGGGTTTTAAGTAATTTCCATTGGTTAGCTGCAGGCAAAAGTATTTTTCCTTCTTCAGTGGCTAGCCATCCTGAGGGGAGGAAATGATGTCCCCATGAGGTTCCCCATTCTATTTCTTCTTCTGAGTACTGGGGCTTGGTTTCCTGGAGGAGATTACCCCATACTAGGGGTCCTTCTATAAGCATTTCTAATGGAGGGTCCTGTATTGAAGCTCTTTTGGCTTCAATATCCGCTTGGCATTTCCCTTCTATTTCCCTTTCCTTTCCTTTCTGATGACCCTGGCAGTGTAAGACTGCCACCTCTTTAGGTTTCTGTACAGCCAATAATAATCTCCTAATGGCTTCCTGATGTTTGATAGATGTTCCATCGGAAGTTAGGAATTCCCTTTCTCTGCATATTGCTGCATGGGCATGGAGGACTAGGTAGGCATACTTAGAGTCTGTATATATATTTACCCTTTTTCCTTCTTCTAATTCTAGTGCCCAAGTGAGGGCTATTAGTTCTGGAGCTGAGCACTAGTTCCTGGAGTGAGGGGATTACTTTCAAGTATTCCATTATCACTGACCACTGCATACCCTGCTTTTCAACGTCCTTTTTCTACAAAGGAACTTCCATCAGTGTACAAGCTGAGGTTGGGATCAGTCAAGGGAACCTCTAAAAGGTCCCCTCGAGTGGCGTAGGTTTGAGCAATTACTTGTTGATAGTTATGGTCTATCTTTTCTTCACTGTCTGGAAGAAATGTGGCTGGGTTAAGAGTTGCACAAGTGCGCAGTCACAGCACTGGCCCTTCAAGTAATAGAGCCTGATATTTAAGTAAACGGTTGTCTGACAGCAAGTCTCCTTGAGCAGTGAGTATGCTTATCATGTCCACACAGTAAGATCTCTTCCCTGTGTTATTTTAACTGCTTCAGATACTAAGACTGCTACTGCCACTACCTGTAAACAGTGAGGCCAACCTTTTGCCACTACATCAGTTTCCTTACTCAGGTATACCACGGGTTGCAAGCTCGTCTCTCGGACCTGTTTAAGGACTCCTAGAGCTATTCCTGTTTTTTCTGTGACATATAAAGAAAAATCTTGTCCTGTTGGCAAGCTTAACACTGGGGCTTGGGTTAGGGCCTTCTTAAGGTCCTGGAAAGCTACTTCTGCTTCAGATGTCCATTTTACTAAATGGGTATTGGCTTTCTGAGTTTCCTTAATTAGTGTATAGAATGGTCTGGCTATTTCACCATACCTGGGAATCCATATTCAGCAGAAACCTGTTATGGCAAGGAACACTCTTAGTTGCTTTAGGGTTTTGGGATGAGGATAAGCCAGTATAGGCTGGATACGTTCCTCACTGAGGGCCCTGGTGCCTTTGGATAATTTTAGCCCTAAGTATTTAACCTGCTGTGAGCAGAGCTGAGCCTTTGGTTTGGAAACCTTGTAGCCATAGGTAGCGAGGAAATTTAAGAGCGCTTGGGTGGCTTGATGGCACAAGGTTTCTGAATGGGCGGCTAAAAGTAAATCATCCACGTACTGAAGGACCAGAGTGTCCAGGTATTATGAGAATTGGCTCAAGTCTTGGGCTAATGCCTGGCCAAATAGATGGGGGCTATCCCTGAACCTTTGGGGTAAAACAGTCCAGGTGAGTTGAGACATTGGGTTTGAAGGATCTTCAAAAGCAAATAAGAATTGAGAGTCAGGATGTACAGGGATGCAAAAAAGGCATCCTTAAGGTCCAGGACTGTAAACCACTCTGCTTCCTCTGGTATTTGGGAAAGCAGAGTATAAGGGTTAGATACAGCTGGGTATAGAGGGACAACGGCCTCATTGATAATCCTGAGATCTTGCACTAACCTCCACTGTCTGTTGGGTTTCTGTACTCCTAAAATTGGAGTATTGCAGGGGCTATTGCATGGTTTTACTAGGCCTTGGGCTTTTAGGTCCTTAATCTTTTGGAGTCCTTGTTGGGCCTTGGGTCTAAGGGGGTACTGCTTTTGGTAGGGAAAGGACGTGGAATCCTTTAGTTTAACTTGAACTGGACAGGCATTCTTTGCTCATCCATATTGTCCTTTTGTTGCCCAGACTTCAGGATTAATTTCTTCCTCAAGCAGGGGACAAGAAACGGGTGTTCCTTCTCCTATGTTCAGGTGTATAATGGCCCCTGCTTTTGCTAGAATGTCTCTCCCTAACAAAGGAGTGGGGCTTTCAGGCATAATTAGAAAAGCATGTGAAAAGAGTAAAGTTCCCCAGTCACAACTTAGTGGCTGGGAGAAGTATCTAGTGACTGGCTGTCGTAGGACCCCTTGGATAGTGACAGATCTGGAGGACAGTTGTCCGGGACAGGAGAGTAAGACTGAGAAGGCTGCGCCAGTGTCCAGGAGACAGTTAACCTCCTGGCTGTCAATGGTCAAACATACCCGGGGCTCCGTGAGGGTGATGGCATGGGCTGGCGCTCGCCCCAGGCACCCTCAGTCCTGCTGCTGGATCATCTGGTTAGTAGCTTCTGACTCAGAGGATCTTCATCCCCTGGGGCAGTGGGCCTTCCAGTGATTCCCTTGACGTAAGGGGCATGGACGAGGGGGCGGCTTATTTCTACTTGGACAATCTTTTTTAAAGTGTCCTTGTAGACCGCACTGGAAGCAAGCCCTATTAGGCATTCAATTTGCCCAGCTTTTCCCTTTTCCAGAGCCTCCAAAGTCTGCTTGCCTGAGGGCCATGACTAAAGTGGTGGCCCCCCCCTTTTTTTTAATCCCATTTGTCCCGTTTTGCCTGCTCCTCCTGATCTCTATTATAAAAAACTGAGGTTGCCAAGTTCAATAGGGTTTCTAAGTTCTGCTCCAGGCCTAAGGCAGACTTTTGAAGTTTTTTCTAATGTCTGCAGCTGACTGAGTGATAAACTTATTCTTTAAGATTAGTTGGCCTTCAATAGAGTCAGGTGACAGGGAGGTATGCTTTCTCAATGCCTCCCTTAGTCTCTCCAGAAAGGCAGTAGGATTTTCTTCCTTTCCCTGTGTTATAGTGGACATCATTAAATAATTCATAGGCTTCTTCCTAGTTTTCCTTAGTCCTTCTAGCACGCAAGTTAGCAAATGTCTGCGGCACCAATCTCCATGTTCTGATTCTGTGTCCCAATGAGGGTCTACCCTGGGAACTGCCTGCTGGCCTGTGGGGAATTGTTCTTTCCTCTGTTGTCATCCTATCGTTGACCTGACTGGGATACCAGAGATTGCCAAACTCTGGGGCTGCAGTTATAGCCGCACTTCTCTCATTTGGGGTTAGTGTCTGATCTAGCAGTAACATTATATCTCTCCATGTCAGATCAAAGGATTGTCCTAACCCTTGTAAAACATCAATATAGCTGTCAGGGTTATCTGAGAATTTACCTAGGTCTATTTTAATTTGCTTTAAGTCTGAGAGAGAAAAAGGTACAGGCACTCTGGCTGGGCCAAATTCTCCTCCTCCCACTGCTTGGAGGGGGCATAATTGGGGAATATTGGCACTCTTTGGTTCGTTGTTTACCCCTTTGTCTATCTATCTCCTTTTGGACCGTTTGGGTTAAAGGGAGGTCCTTATTAGTTGGGGAAGGAGTCAGGGGGACGCTGGGGTAGGGAGGTAGACTCTGAGGGCTTCCCATAGGGCATAAACCACACTTTTTACATAATTGAGAGTCGTCTCTTAATGAAAAGAAAGTTTGCACATATGGCACTTCACTCCATTTGCCCTCCTTTCTACAGAAGAGGTCTAGCTGTAAGATGATGTTATAATTTATACTTCCCTCAGGAGGCCAGGTTTCTCTCCCTTGAAGACGATATTGTGGCCAGGTGGTACTGCAGAAGAATATAAGTTGTTTCTTTCTTAGCGTCTGAGGGTCAAATTGGTCCCAATTCTCCAGAATACAGCTTAGGGGCATTTTTGCCTTGGGGGGAACGTTTCCCATCACTTTGGAGGTCCCTTCATGGTCGCCAAAATGTTACTGGGGGGTCCTTGCTCCTAGAGCTCCCAAGATGGTGGCAGGCCACTTCCAAGATGGTGGCAAGTCTCGTGTTCTCTGACCTGGGGTTCTTGGCCTCACAGATTCCAAGGAATGGAATCCAAGGAATGGAATCTTGGGCCATGCGGTGAGTGTTATAGCTCTATTAGAAGCCGTGGGTCACGGAAGAGAACCATGGAACCCAGTGACTGGTGTTCAGCTCGATTAGGATGAACCTGGGCACTTAGCCGTGCAGAAACAATGGCAAGCCTTTAGCCCGATCGGGAGCGGCAATGGGCGCCTCACTGGATCAGGAGCACAGTGGACACCCTGCCAGATCCGGAGGGATGGAAGTCAGCGGTGGGTCTGCGATGGCGGCAAGCAGCAGCGTTGGACAGCGAGCGAGCTCTGCTCCAGCCGTAACAAACACGGACCAGAAGAGTGCAGTTGCAAGATTTAATAGAATGAAATAGAGTGAAAACAGAGCTCCCATACAAAGGGAGGGGACCCAAAGAGGGTAGCCTCATATTGTTTTTTTGAATTTGACAGTCGTATTTTTAATTTTTAAATTTAAATGTTACATTTCGAACATTAACATTTTACATAATTACAGTACAATTGTCAAAATCAGGAAATTAACACAGATTTAAATAAATAAGACTTCTAGATTTCTTATTCTCAATTCATAGCATCTGTTTTATAGGATATTAATTAAGAACCTGAAATCACGGACTTTGGGGTCAGACTGGTATTTGATGTTGTGGTCTTACTACTCGCTAGATGTATGATATCGAAAACATTTCCTAACCTTTCTCTGCCTCCTGAAGAAGGAGATGATGATGAGGAAGATGATACTAATAATACCTGCACGTTAGTATGTGTGGGGCATTTAGAATAGTTCCTGGTACCTGAGATAGTCCTTGACAGTGTTGAGTGGTCCCAAGGTTCAGTGGAACCAGATTGTCCCAGCTCTGCATTGGACAGTTGTGGCATTGGACGAGTTTTATTTTTATTTTGTCAACATTTTAGTTTGAATTATTTTAGACTTACAAAACAGTTCCAAAAATAGTACAAATAATTCCTGTATGCACCTTATTCAGACTCCCCAAACATTAACATTTTACGTAACTACGGTATAGTTGTCAAAATCAGGAATTTAACGCAGATTCAAATGATATTGTTTAATCTATATACTGTTTACATTTCATTAGTTGTGTAATAATGGCCTTTCCCTGGTTCTAGTTGTTTAATTCAGGATGAAATTTTGCAGGTAGTTTTCATGTCTCCTTTAATTTGGATAGGTTCTTGGTTTTTCTTTGCTTTTTATCATCTTGCTATTTTTGAAGGGTTGTTTTGTAGAATGTCCCAAATTTGGGCTTGTTTGATATTTGATTAAATTCAGATTATGTGTGTTTTAGCAAGAATACCACAGAAGTGATACTGTGTTCTTCCTAGTGTGTCATATCAAGAAGGATGTGATGTGAATATCTTGCATTACTGGTGCTGTTAACTCTGATCACTCGTTTAAGCTAGTGCCTGCCATGGTTCTCCTTTGCAAAGTTACTCTTTTTCTTTTTGTGTTCAACAAATGTTATATGGGGAGGTGCTTTAAGACTGTGAATATTTTATTTCTCATCATAGTTTTGGTCAGTGATGATTCTTGTCTGCAATAATTATTACTGTGGCATTTGCCAAATGGTGATTTTTCTGTTTTAATCATTCCTTCTAAACTTGTTACCTGGAATTTTACTTTAAGAAAGATCTTTCCCATTTTTGCATTTATTTATTCAGTTATTTATATTACTGTGGATTTATGGATTCTAATTTTATAGATATTCTATATATCTATATACATAAAGTATCTCTATATAGGATATAGATATTTTATATCTATAGATATATTTTATATCTATAGAATTTTATATCTAGATATATTTTATATCTATAGATATTATATATCTATACCTATATTCTAATTTTATTTATTTTGATTTATTTTATTTTATTTTTTTGAGACAGAGTCTCACTCTGTCACCCAGGCTGGAGTGCAGTGGCGCAATCTCCACTCACTGCAACCTCCACCTCCTGGGCTCAAGTGATTCTCCTGCCTTAGCCTCCTGAGTAGCTGGGATTACAGGTGCCCGCCACTGTGCCTGGCTAATTTTTGTATTTTTAGTAGAGACTGGGTTTCACCATGTTGGCCAGGCTGATCTTGAACTCCTGACCTCATGTGATCCGCCCGCCTCGGCCTTTCAAAGTGCTGGGATTACAGGTGTGAGCCACTGTGCCTGGCCCAGGTTGCTGCAAATGCCATTATTTCGTTCCTTTTTATGGCTGAGTAGTATTCCATAGTATATATTAATATATGCCACATTTTCTTTATCCACTGATTGATTGACGGGCATATTTTTCAGTTGCAAATTGTGCTGGTATAAACGTGTGCACAAGTATCTTTTTCATATAATGACTTCTTTTTCTGTGGGTAGATACCCTGGAGAGGGATTGCTGGATCAAATGGTAGATCTACTTTTAGTTCTTAGGAAGGAATCTCCACACTGTTTTCCATAGTGGTTGTACTATTTTACATTCCTAACAATAGTGTAAAAGTGTTGCCTTTTGACCACATCCATGCCAACATCTATTATTTTTTGAGTTTTTGATTATGGCCATTCTTGCAGGAGTAAGGTTGTATCACGTTGTAGTTTCGATTTGCATTTCTCTGATAATTAGTAATGTTAAGCATTTTTTTCGTATGTTTGTTGCCCATTTGTATATCTTCTTTTGAGAATTGTCTATTCATGTCCTTAGGCCACTTTTTGATGGTATTGTTTGTTTTTTGTTGCTGATTTGTTTGAATTCCTTGTAGACTGGATATTAGTTCTTTGTTGGATGTATAGATTGCAAAGATTTTCTCCTACTCTGTGGGTTGTTTACTCTGCTGATTATTTCTTTTGCTGTGCAGAAGCTTTTTAGTTTAATTAAATCCCATCTATTTATCTTTGTCTTTGTTGTGTTTGCTTTTGGGTTCTTGGTCATGAAGTCTTTGCTTAAGTCAATGTCTAGAAGAGTTTTTCCAATGTTCTAGAATTTTTATGGTTTCAGGTTTTAGATTTAAGTCTTTGATCCATCTCTAGTTGATTTTTGTATAAGGTGAGAGATGAGGATCCAGTTTCATTATTCTACACGTGGCTTGCTAATTATCCCAGCACCATTTGTTCAATAGAGTGTCCTTTCCCCACTTTATGTTTTTGTTTGTTTTGTTGAAGACAGTTGACCGTAAGTATTTGGCTTTATTTCTGGGTTCTTTATTCTGTTTTATTGGTCTAAATGCCTGTTTTTATACCAGTACTATGCTGTTTTGGTGACTATAGCCGTATACTATAGTTTGAAGTCAGGTAATGTAAAACTTCTAGATTTGTTCTTTTTGCTTAGTCTTGCTTTGGCTATGCAGGCTCTTTTTTGGTTCCATATAAATTTTTTTCTAGTTCTGTGAAGAATGATGATGGTATTTTGATGGGAATTGCATTGAATTTGATGATGGTATTTTGATGGGAATTGCATTGAATTTGTAGATTGCTTTTCACAGTGTGGTCATTTTCACAACATTGATTCTACCCATCATGAGCATGGTTTGTGTTTCCATTTGTTTGTGTCGTCTATGATTTCTTTCAGCAGTGTTTTGTACTTTTCTTTGTAGAGGTCTTTCAGCTCTTTGGTTAAGTATATTCCTATGTATTTTGTTTATTTATTTTTGTAGGTATTGTAAAAGGGGCTGAGTTATTGATTTGATTCTCTGCTTGGTAGCTGTTGGTGTATAGTGGTGTATAGCAGAGCGACTGATTTGTGTATATTAATTTTGTATCCTAAAACTTTGCTGAATTCATTTAGCAGTACCAGAAGCTTTTTGGTTAAGTCTTTAGGATTTTCTAGATACACAATCATTTTCATTAGCAAACAGTGACAGTTTGACTTCCTCTTTATTGGTTTGGATGCCCTTTATTTCTTTCTCTTGTCTGATTGCTCTGGCTAGGACTTCCAGTACTAGGGTGAATAGAAGTGGTGAAAGTGGGCATCCTTGTCTTGTTCCAGTTCTCAGGGGGAATGCTTTCAACTTTTCCGCATTCAGTATAATGTTGGCTGTGGGTTTGTCATAGATGGCTTTTATTACCTTAAGGTGTGTTCCTTCTATGCTGATTTTGCTGAGGGTTTTAACCGTAAAGGGATGCTGGATTTTGTCAAATGCTTTTTCTGTGTCTGTTGAGGTTATCATATGATTTTTGTTTTTAATTCTGTTTATGTAGTGTATCACATTTATTGACTTGAGGATGTTAAACCATCCCTAGATGTAAAACCATCCCTAAATCCCTGGTGTGAAACCCACTTGATCATGGTGGATTATCTTTTTGATATGCTATTGGATTTGCTTAACTAGTATTTTGTTGAGGATTTTTGCATCTATGTTCATCAGGGATATTGGTCTGTAGTTTTCTTTTTTTTGTAATATCGTTTCCTGGTTTTGGTGTTAGGGTGATATGGACTTCATAGAATGATTTTGGGAGGATTCCCTCTTGCTTTGTCTTTTGGAGTAGTGTCAGTAGGATTGGTACCAGTTCTTCTTTGAATGTCTGATAGAATTCAGCTGTGCATCTTTCTGGTCTTTTTGTTGGTAACTTTTCGATTACCATTGCAATCTTGCTGCTTGTTATTGGTCTGTTCAGTTTCTGTGTATTCTTGATTTAATCTAGGAGGGTTGTATATTTCTACCCATCTCCTTTAGGTTTTCTAGTTTATGCACATAAAGGTGTTCATAGTAGCCTTGAATGATTTTTTGTATTTCTGTGGTATTCATTGTAATATCTCCCATTTCATTTCTAATTGAGCTTATTTGGATTTTCTCTCATTTTCTTGGCTAACCTCAACAATGGTTTATCAGTTTTATTTATCTTGTCAAAAAACCAACCAACTTTTTGTTTCACTTAATCTTTTGTATTTTTTTTTGTTTCAATTTCATTTGGTTCTGTTCTGATCTTGACTATTTCTTTTCTTCTGCTGGGTTTGGGTTTGGATTGTTTTGTTTTTCCAGTTCTGTGAGGTGTGACCTTACATTGTCTATTTGTGTTCTTTTAGGCTTTTTTTTTTTTCTGAGACGGAGTCTTGCTCTGTCGCCCAGACTAGAGTGCAGTGGCGTGATCTTGGCTCACTGCCAGCTCTGCCTCCCAGGTTCACGCCATTCTCCTGCCTCAGCCTCCCAAGTAGCTGAGACTACAGGCGCCCACCACCACGCCTGGCTAATTTTTTGTATTTTTGGTAGAGACGGGGTTTCACCATGTTAGCCAGGGTGGTCTCGATCTCCTGACCTCGTGATCTGCCTGCCTTGGCCTCCCAAAGTGCTGGGATTACAGGCATGAGCAACCATGCCTGGCCTCTTTCAAACTTTTTGATGTAGGCAGTTAATGCTATGAACTTTCCTCTTAGCACTGCCTTTGCTGTATCCCAGAGGTTTTTATAGGTTGTGTCACTATTATCGTTCAGTTCAAATAATTTTTTAATTTCCATCTTGATTTTATTGTTGACCCAACAATCATTCAGGAGCAGGTTATTTAATTTCCATGTATTTGCATGGTTTTGAGGGTTTCTTTTGAAATTGATTTCCAATTTTATTCCACTGTGGTCTGAGAAAGTACTTGCTATAAGTTCGATTTTCTTAAATTTGTTGAGACTTGTTTTGTGGCTATCATATAGTCTATCTTGAAGAATGTTCCTTGTGCTGATGAATAAAATGTATATTCTGCAGTTGTTGGGTAGGATCTGTGAAGTGCATTTGTTTTAACGTATAGTTTATTGTTTCTTTGTTGACTTTCTGTCTTAAAGACCTGTCTAGTGCTGTCAGTGGAGTATTGAAGTCCCCCACAATTATTGTATTGCGGTCTATCTCATTTGTTAGGTCTAGTAGTAATTGTTTTATAAGTTTGGAAGCTCCAGTATTAGGTGCATATATATTTAGGATTGTGATGTTTTCCTTTTGGACTAGTCCTTTTATTATTGTATAATGTCCCTCTTTGTCTTTTTTAACTGCTGTTGCTTTGAAGTTTGTTTTGTCTCAAATAAGAATAGCTACTCCTGCTCACTTTTGTTGTCCATTTGCATAGAATATCTTTTTTCACCCCGTTACCTTAAGTTTATGTGAGTCCTTATGTATCACATGAGTCTCTTGAAGATAGCAGATACTTGGTTGGTGAATTCTTATCTGTTCTGCCATTTGGAATCTTTTAAGTGAAGAATTTAGGCAATTTGCATTCAATGTTAATATTGAGATGTGAAGTACTATTTTGTTCATTGTGCTGTTTTTTTTTTTTTTTTGCCTGAATACCTTGGGTTTTTTTTCCATTGTGTTATTTTATAGGTCCTGTGAGATTTATGCTTTAAAGATTTCCTATTTTTGTGTACTTTGAGGATTTGTTTCAAGATTTAGAACTCCTTTTAGTAGTTCTTGTAGTGCTGGCTTGGTAGTGGCAAATTCTCTCAGAAGTTTTTTGTCTGACAGAGACAGTATCTTTCCTTCATTTATGCAGCTTAGTTTCACTGGATACAAAGTCCTTGGCTGATAATTGTTTTGTTTAAGAAGGCTAAAGATAGGACCCCAGTCCCTTCTAGCTTGTAGGGTTTCGGCTGAGAAATCTGCTGTTAATCTGATAGGTTTTCCTTTATAGGTTACCTGATGCTTTTGCCTCACAGCTCTTAAGATTCTTTCTTTCATCTTGACTTTAGGTAACCTGATGACTGTATGCCTAAGCAATGATCTTTTTGCAATGAATTTCCTAGGTGTTCTTTGAGCTTCTTGTATTCGGATGTCTAGATCTCTAGCAAGGCTGGGGAAGTTTTCCTCAATTATTCCCTCAAATATGTTTTGCAAACTTTTAGATTTCTCTTCTTCCTCAGGAACAGCAGTTATTCTTAGGTTTGGTCATTTATCATAATCTCAAACTTCTTGGAGGCTTTGTTCATTTTTTAAAAATGCTTTTTTCTTTGTCTTTATCGACTTAGGTTAATTCGAAAGCCTTATCTTTGAGCTCTGAAGTTCTTCTACTTGTCCAATTCTATTGCTGATACTTTTCAGTGCATTTTGCATTTCTCTGAGTGTGTCCTTCATTTCCAGAAGTTGTGATTGTTTTTTATTTTTGCTGTCTATTTCACTGAAAATTTTCCATTCATACCTGTATTATTTTTTGATTTAAGTTGGACTTCACCTTTCTCTGGTGCCTCCTTTTTTTTTTGAGACTGAGTCTCACTCTGTCTCCCAGGCTGGAGTGCAGTCACATGATCTCAGCTCACTGCAACCTCTGCCTCCTGGGCTGAAGCGATTTTCCTGCTTCAGCTTCCTGAATAGCTGAGACTATAGGCAAGCACCACCACATCTGGCTATTTTTTTTTTTTTTTTTTTTTTTTTTGTATTTTTAGTAGAGATTGGGTTTCACCATGTTGGTCAGGCTGGTCTTGAACTCCTGACCTCAGGGGATCTGCCTGCCTTAGTCTCCCAAAGTGCTGGGATTACAGGCGTGAGCCACTGAGCTCGGCCTGGTGCCTCCTTGATTGGATTAGTAGTTGACCTTCTGAATTCTTTTTCTGGCAATTCAGAGATTTCACCTTGGTTTGGATCCATTGCTGGTGAGCTAGGGTGATCTTTTGGGGGTGTTAAAGAACCTTGTTTTGTCATATCGCAAGAATTATTTTTCTGGTTCTTCCTCATTTGGGTAGACTATGTCAGAGGGAAGATCTGGGACTCAGAGGCTGCTCTTCAGATTCTTTTGTCCCACAGGGTGCTCCCCTGATGTGGTGCTCTCACCTTTCCCCTAGGGATGGGGCTTACTGAGAGCTGAACTGCAATAATTGTTATTTTTCTTCTGGATCTAGCCACCTAGTGGAGCTACCGGGCTCTGGGTTGGTACTGGGGAGTGCCTGCAGGGAGTCCTGTGATATGATTCATCTTCATGTCTGTCAGCTGTGGATACCAGCACCTGCTCTGGTGGAGGTAGCCGGGGAGTGAAGTGGACTCAGTGAGGGTCCTTGGTTGTATTTTTGTTAAGTGTGCTGGTTTTGTGTTGGTTGGTCTCCAGCCAGGAGGTGGCGCTTTCAAGAGTGCATCAGCTGTGGTAGTATAGAGATGATCACGTGGTGGATGGGGCCCCAGAGCTCCCAAGAGGTTATGTCCTTTGTCTTCGACTACCAGGGTGGGTAGAGAAGACCATCAGGTGGTGGCAGGGTTAGGCATGTCTGAGCTCAGTCTCTCCTTGGGCGGGGCTTGCTGCAGCTGCTATGGGGAATAGGGGTGTGAATGGGCCAATGGAGTTATGTTCCCAGGGAGATTATGGCTGCCTCTGCTGTGTCACACAGGTCACCAGGGAATTGGGGGAAAGCTGGGCTGTTACAGGTGCCACCCAGCTCCCATGCATCCCATAGCCTGAAAGGCTGGTCTGCCTCCCACTGTGCCTCATCTGCAGCACTGAGTTCATTTCCAGGCAGCTGGTGGGCAGGGCTGAGAACTTGCCCCAGACCACAAGCCTCCCAGCCGAGAAAGCAGGCAGACTCAGTTCCTCAGCTGTCCCATGGAGCCTGCAGTGGCAATCTGCCTCCTTCAAAGGGTCTGTGGATACCCTTGGCTTTCCTGATATGTTCCTGCTGTAGTTCTTGGAGCAAAAGTTCATGATGTGGGTCTCCACACACTGCTCTGTCGGTCTGAGTGGGAGCTGCTAGTTAGTCCTGCCTCCTGTCTGCTATTTTCCCTGCAAATTTGCATACTTTTCTTAGTTGCCATTATTATCGTTATGTTGTGGATGCAATATCTGCTTGAATACTACTGGGGTGCTGCTTTGGAAATAAAATACCTGATACTATCTAACCTTGACCCCTCCACTAGTACTGGGTACCTCTTCTGCCTTTTCATGGACTGTGTTCCTGTAGTCATGCTCTTCAGCTCCTGTATCAGTTGTTCTTCTGCTTTTAGTGACTTCTTCCTGTTGTCATACAGACAAGCCTGTAAAACCCATATTTCAAAGAGTTTTCCATTGATCCCATTTCTCTGTCTAGCTGCATGCTGGATTTCTCTGCTCCGTGTCATAGAGCTCTTCTGCATAGTTGCCTGTACTGGGTGTTTTCCTAGTTAAACCACTTCACATGACCTTTATCTCTCACTGTTCTACTGAAGTGACTCTTACCTAGGCCAGTTGTGACCTCTGTCTTTGCAAATCCAAGTGTCACTTCTCTCTCATGACTTTATTCACAGTAGCTTTTGACCTGATGAACCACTCCCTTTTTTGGTTATTGTTGTGTTGAATGATTATGAAATCCTTCAGATATAAGGTACCAAAAATATAATAAACATTTGTATTTGCCATGTAGCTTAAAGAGTAAAAATTATTAATTCAGCTGAAGTCCCCATATATCTCTACCCAATTGTATCCCTATCCTATGCCCCTAGATGTAGCCACTGTACTGGATTGATATTTATTGTTACCACACATTGTTTCTGTATATTTGCTACATATGTGTTCCCCTATATAAGTATATAGCGTTGTTTTTTATATTTTTAGACCCTATATTAAAAATTATTCTTGCATATCTTCTTTTGCAATTTGCTCTTTTTATTCAGTATTTTGTTATGAGACCCATTCATGTTTCCATGCATGGCCCTAGAGTGTTTACTTTCACTACTGTGTAGTGTTCGCCTGTATGAATAATCTACAGTTTATCTATTATCCTGTAGGTGGTCACTTACATTGTTTCCACCTTTTTTGCTGTTACAAACAATACTTCTAGGAGCATCCTTATGGTTATCTCCTACGTATGTTTCTGTTTGCTAATACCTAGAACTATAGTTCCTGGGTCATAATGTATTTAACCAGACTCTTCTTTTGAGCCACTTTGTTCCAGACTTCTATGACACTGCACTTGTCTGGTTTTTATCTTATTTCATGGGCATTCTCAATCTTATTTTTTGATTATTTGCCACACTCGATATTGTAGTGTCTTTGAGGTTTGTCCTTTGCTCTCTATCACTGAGTTGTCTAGTAACTTATCTAGTTTCATGGTTTTATTTAATTTTATTTATTATTATTATTATTATTTTTATTATACTTTAAGTTCTGGGGTACATGTACACAACGTGCAGGTTTGATACATAGGTATACATGTGCCATGTTGGTTTGCTGCACCCATCAACTCGTCATTTACATTAGGTATATCTCCTAATGCTATCCCTCCCCTAGTCCCCCACCCCCTGACAGGCCCTAGTGTGTGATGTTCCCCACCCTGTGTCCAAGTGATATCCTTGTTCAATTCCCACCTATGAGTGAGAACATAAGGTATTTGGTTTTCTGTCTTTGTGATAGTTTGCTGAGAATGATGGTTTCCAGCTTCATCCATGTCCCTGCAAAGGACATGAACTCATCCTTTTTTATGGCTGCATAGTATTCCATGGTGTATATGTGTCACATTTTCTTTTTTTTTTTGAGATGGAGTCTTGCTCTGTCGTCCAGGCGGGAGTGCAGTAGCGCGATCTTGGCTTATTGCAAGCTCCGCCTCCCGGGTTCATGCCATTCTCCTGCCTCAGCCTCCGGAGTAGCTGGGACTACAGGCACCCGCCACCATGCCCAGCTAATTTTTTGTAGTTTTAGTAGAGACGGGGTTTCACTGTGTTAGCCAGGATGATCTCAATCTCCTGACCTTGTGATCCTCCTGCCTCGGCCTCCCAAAGTGCTGGGATTACAGGCATGAGCCACCGTGCCTGGCCACCACATTTTCTTAATCCAGTCTATCATTGATGGACATTTGGGTTGGTTCCAAGTCTTTGCTATTGTGAATAGTGCCTCAGTAAACATACGTGTGCATGTGTCTTTATAGTAGCATGATTTATAGTCCTTTGGGTATATACCTAGTAATGGGATTGCTGGGTCAAATGGTATTTCTAGTTCTAGATCCTTAAGGGATTGCCACACTGTCTTCCACAATGGTTGAACTAATTTACACTCCCACCAACAGTGTAAAGCATTCCTATTTCTCCACATCCTCTCCAGCATCTGTTGTTTCCTGACTTTTTAATGATTGCCATTCTAACTGGTGTGAATCTTCATTGTGGTTTTGATTTCCATTTCTCTGATGACGAATGATGATGAGCATTTTTCCATGTATCTGTTGGCTGCATAGATGTCTTCTTTTGAGAAGTGTCTGTTCATATCCTTTGCCCACTTTTTGATGGGGTTCTTTGTTTTTTTCTTGTAAATTTGTTTGAGTTCTTTGTAGATTCTGGATATTAGCCCTTTGTCAGATGGGTAGATTGCAAAAATTTTCTCCCATTCTGTAGGTTGCCTGTTCACTCTGATGGTAGTTTCTTTTGCCGTGCAGAAGCTCTTTAGTTTAATTAGATCTCATTTGTCTATTTTGGCTTTTGTTGCCATTGCTTTTGGTGTTTTAGTCATGAAGTCTGTGCCTATGCCTATGTGCTGAATGGTATTGCCTAGGTTTTCTTCTAGGATTTTTATGGTTTTAGGTCTAACAGTTAAGTCTTTAATCCATCTTGAATTAATTTTTGTATAAGGTATAAGGAAGGGATCCAGTTTCAGCTTTCTACATATGGCTAGCCAGCTTTCCCAGCACCATTAATTAAATAGGGAATCCTTTCCCCATTTCTTGTTTTTGTCAGGTTTGTCAAAGATCAGATGGTTGTAGATGTGTGGTGTTACTTCTGAGGCCTCTGTTCTTTTCCATTGGTCTATATATCTGTTTTGGTACCAGTACCATGCTGTTTTGATTACTGTAGCCTTGTAGTATAGTTTGAAGTCAGGTAGCATGATGCCTCCAGCTTTGTTCTTTTGGCTTAGGATTGTCTTGGCAATGCGGGCTCTTTTTTTGGTTCCATATGAACTTTAAAGTAGTTTTTTTCCAGTTCTGTGAAGAAAGTCATTGGTAGCTTGATGGGGATGGCATTCAATCTATAAATTACCTTGGGCAGTATGGCTATTTTCACGATATTGATTATTCCTATTCATGAGCATGGAATGTTCTTCCATTTGTTTGTGTCCTCTTTTATTTCCTTGAGCAGTGATTTGTAGTTCTCCTTGAAGAGGTCTTTCACATCCCTTGTAAGTTGGATTCCTAGGTATTTTATTCTCTTTGAAGCAATTGTGAATGGGAGTTCACTCATGATTTGGCTCTCTGTTTGTCTGTTATTGATGTATAAGAATGCTTGTGATTTTTGCACATTGATTTTGTATCCTGAGACTTTGCTGAAGTTGCTTATCAGCTTAAGGAGATTTTGGGCTGAGACGATGGGGTTTTCTAGATATACAATCATGTCATCTGCAAACAGGGACAATTTGACTTCCTCTTTTCCTAATTGAATACCCTTGATTTCCTTCTCCTGCCTAATTGCCCTGGCCAGAACTTCCAACACTATGTTGAATAGAAGTGGTGAGAGAGGGCATCCCTGTCTTGTGCCAGTTTTCAAAGGGAGTGCTTCCAGTTTTTGGCCATTCAGTATGATATTGGCTGTGGGTTTGTCGTAAATAGCTCTTATTATTTTGAGATACGTTCCATCAATACCTAATTTATTGAGAGTTTTTGGCATGAAGGCTGTTGAGTTTTGTCAAAGGCCTTTTCTGCATCTATTGAGATAATCATGTGGTTTTTGTCATGGGTTCTGTTTATGTGATGGATTATGTTTTTTGATTTGTGTATGTTGAACCAGCCTTGCATCCCAGGGATGAAGCTGACCTGATCATGGTGGATAAGCTTTTTGATATGCTGCTGGATTCAGTTTGCCAGCATTTTATTGAGGATTTTCGCCTCGATGTTTATCAGGGATATTGGTCTAAAGTTCTCTTTTTTTTTGTTGTGTCTCTGCCAGACTTTGGTGTCAGGATGATGTTGGCCTCATAAAATGAGTTCCCTCTTTTTATTGATTGGAATAGTTTCAGAAGGAATGGTACCAGCTCCTCTTTGTACCTCTGGTAGAATTCAGCTGTGAATCTGTCTGGCCCTGGACTTTTTTTGATTGGTAGGCTATTAATTATTGCCTCTATTTCAGAGCCTGTTATTGGTCTATTCAGAGATTCAACTTCTTCCTGGTTTAGTCTTGGGAGGGTGTATGTGCCCAGGAGTTTATCCATTTCTTCTAGATTTTCTAGTTTATTTGTGTAGAGGTGTTTATAGTATTCTCTGATGGTAGTTTGTATTTCTGTGGGATCGGTGGTGACATCCCCTTTATCATTTTTTATTGCATCTATTTGATTCTTCTTTTTTTCTTTATTAGTCTTGCTAGTGGTCTCTCAATTTTGTTGATCTTTTAAAAAAACCAGCTCCTGGATTCATTGATTTTTTGAAGGGATTTTTGTGTGTCTATCTCTTTCAGTTCTGCTCTGATCTTAGTTATTTCTTGCCTTCTGCTAGCCTTTGAATTTGTTTGCTCTTACTTCTCTAGTTCTTTTAATTGTGATGTTTGGGTTTCAGTTGTAGATCTTTCCTGCTTTCTCTTGTGGGCATTTAGTGCTATAAATTTCCCTCTACACACTGCTTTAAATGTGTCCCAGAGACTCTGGTACGTTGTGTTTTTTTTCTCATTTGTTTCAAAGAACATCTTTATTTCTGCCTTCATTTCATTATTTACCCAGTAGTCATTCAGGAGCAAGTTGTTCAGTTTCCATGTAGTTGTGCAGTTTTGAGTGAGTTTCTTAATCCTGAGTTCTAATTTGATTGCACTGTGGTCTGAGATACAGTTTGTTGTGATTTCTGTTGTTTTACATTTGCTGAGGAATACTTTACTTCCAGTTATGTGGTCAGTTTTAGAGTAAGTGTAATGTGGTGCTGAGAAGAATGTATATTCTGTTGATTTGGGGTGGAGAGTTCTGTAGATGTCTATTAGGTCTGCTTGGTGCAGAGCTGAGTTCAAGTCCTGGATATGCTTGTTAACCTTCTGTCTCGTTAATCTGTCTAATATTGACAGTGGGATGTTAAAGTCTCCTATTATTATTGTGTGGGAGTCTAAGTCTCTTTGTAGGTCTCTAAGGATTTGCTTTATGAATCTGGGTGTTCCTGTATTGGGTGCATATATTTTTAGGATAGTTAGCTCTTCTCATTGAATTGATCCCTTTACCATTATGTAATGGCCTTCTTTGTCTCTTTTGATCTTTGTTGATTTAAAGTCTGTTTTATCAGAGAGTAAGATTGCAACCCCTGGCTTTTTTTTTTTTTTTTTTGCTTTCCATTTGCTTGGTAGATCTTCCTCCATCCCTTTATTTTGAGCCTCTGTGTGTCTTTGCACATGAGATGGGTCTCCTGAATACAGCACACTGATGGGTCTTGACTCTTTATCCAATTTGCCAGTCTGTGTCTTTTAATTGGGGCATTTAGCCCATTTACATTTAAGGTTAATATTGTTACATGTGAATTTGATCCTGTCATGATGTTTGCTGTCAGGTTGTTTTGCCTGTTAATTGATGCAGTTTTTTGATAGCATCGATGGTCTTTATAATTTGGCATGTTTTTGCAGTGGTTGGTACTGGTTCTTTCTTTCTATGTTTAGTGCTTCCTTCAGGAGCTCTTGTAAGGCAGGCCTGGTGATGACAAAATCTCTCAGCATTTGCTTGTCTGTAAAGGATTTCATTTCTCCTTCACTTATGAAGCTTAGTTTGGCTGGATATGAAATTCTGGGTTGAAAATTCTTTTCTTTAAGAAAGTTGAATATTGGCCCCCACTCTCTTCTGGCTTGTAGGGTTTCTGCCGAGAGATCCGCCATTAGTCTGATGGGCTTCCTTTTGTGGGTAACTCGACCTTTCTCTCTGGCTGCCCTTAACATTTTTTCCTTCATTTCAACCGTGGTGAATGTGACAATTACATGTCTTGGGGTTGCTCTTCCCAAGGAGTATCTTTGTGGCATTCCTTGTATTTCCTGAATTTGCATGTTGGCCTGCCTTGCTAGGTTGGGGAAGTTCTCCTGGATAATATCCCGAAGAGTGTTTTCCAACTTGGTTCCATTCTCCCTATCACTTTCAGGTACACCAATCAAACGTAGATGTGGTCTTTTCACGTAGTCCCATATTTCTTGGAGGCTTTGTTCATTTCTTTTTGCTCTTTTTTTCTTACCATGTCTTCTTGCTTTATTTCATTAATTAATTTGATCTCCAATCACTGATAGCCTTTCTTCCACTAGATCGAATCGGCTATTGAAGCTTGTGCATGTGTCACGAAGTTCTGATGCCATGGTTTTCAGCTCCATCAGGTCATTTAAGGTCTTCTCTACAGTGTTTATTCTAGTTAGCCATTCGTCTAACCTTTTTTCAAGGTTTTTAGCTTCCTTGTGATGGGTTCGAACATGCTCCTTTAGCTTGGAGAAGTTTGTTATTACTGACCTTCTGAAGTCTACTTCTGTCAGCTCGTCAAAGTCATTCTTCGTCCAGTTTTGTTCCATTGCTGGTGAGGAGCTATGATCCTTTGGAGAAGTGGCACTCTGATTTTTAGAATTTTCAGCTTTTCTGCTCTGGTTTCTCCCCATCTTTTTGGTTTTATCTACCTTTGGTCTTTGATGTTGGTGACCTACAGATGGGGTTTTGGTGTAGATGTTCTTTTTGTTGATGTTGATGCCATTCCTTTCTGTTTGTTAGTTTTCCTTCTATTAGGTCCCTCAGCTGCAGGTCTGTTGGAGTTTGCTGGAGGTCCACTCCAGACCCTGTTTGCCTGGGTATCACCAGTGGAGGCTGCAGAAGAGCAAATATTGCTGCCTGATCCTTCCTCCGGACTCTGCATCCCAGAGGGGCACCCATCTATATGAGGTGACTGTTGGCCCTTACTGGGAGGTGTCTCCCAGTTAGGCTACACAGAGGTCAGGGAGCCACTTGAGGATGCAGTCTGTCCATTCTCAGCTGAAACACCATGTTGGGAGAACCACTGCTCTCTTCAGAGCTGTCAGACAGGGACGTTGAACTCTGCAGAAGTTGTCTGCTGCCTTTTGTTCAGCTAAGCCCTGCCCACTGAGGCGGAGTCTGGAGGCAGTAGGCCTTGCTGGGCTCCGCCCAGTTTGAGCTTCCCAGCCACTTTGTTTACCTACTTAAGCCTCAGCAATGGCTGAGGCCCCTCCCCCAGCCAGGCTGCTGCCTTGCAGTTTGATCTCAGACTGCAGCGCTAGCAGTGAGTGAGGCTCTGTGGGTGTGGGACCTGCCAAGCCAGGCACGGGAGAGTATCTCCTTGTTTGCTGGTTGCTAAGACCTTGGGAAAAGCACAGTATTTGGGCGGAAGTGTCCTGTTTTTCCAGGTGCAGTCCGTCACTGCTTCTCTTGGCTATGAAAGGGAAATCCCCTGACCTCTTGGCTTCCCGGTTGAGGCAACACCCCACCCTGCTTCAGCTCGTCCTCCATGGGCTGTACCCACTGTACAACCAGTCCCAGTGAGATGAACCAGGTACCTCAGTTCAAAATGTGGATATCACCCGTCTTCTACGTTGATCATGCTGGGAGCTGCAGACTAGAGCTGTTCCTATTTGGCCATCTTGTATTTTATTTTATTTTTTGAGACAGGGTCTTGCTCTGTCACCCAGCTGGAGTGTAGTGTTGCAGTCATGGCTCACCGCAACCTCAACCTTCTCGGTTTAACTGATCCTTCCACCTCAGTGCTCCCAGCAGCTGGGACCATAGGTTTGCACCACCATGCCTGGCTCATTTTTGTTTTTTTAGAGACGGGGTTTTGTCATTTTGCCCAGTTTGGTCTCAAAGTCTTGGACTCAAGTGATCCTTCTGCCTCAGCCTCCCAAAGTGCTGGGATTATAGGCATGAGCCACTGTGCCTGGCCCTAGTTCCATGGTTGTAAATTCCACCTACATACTGATAACTCCTCAGATTCTCTCTCTAACCTGACCTCGTTCGTAAACTCCAGGTTGGTCTCTCTTTGGACATCTGAAAGGGATCTCAGACTTAGCACAGCAAGTGGGTCTCTTGATGCCCAGCTCTTCCCCCTTTCTCTACATTGCACGGCTGGAGCCATCTCATGCTTCAGCTTTTAGCTGACATGTATCTCCCCAGAGAAGCCTTGTCTACCCACCCCACCCTGTGCCTGTCCATTATCTGTTATATCATCCTGTTTTATTTTTTGCAGAGCAGTTGTCACTCTTTTTTCTTTGGTTGTGTGTGTGTACATATATATATGTCCATGTATATATTCTGTTTATGTCCCCTAGAAAAGCTTCTTGAGGGCAGAGACTTTGCCTTTGTTCACTGTTTTATCTCCTTTTCTTAGAATGGTTGCCATAACATAGAGGGTAGTCAGTAACTATTTAACCCTGTTATCTTCCGCCAGAGTTGTAGATTCAAATTCTCACCTGTTTTTAGAAGATTTCTAAACCTTCTTAGCCTTGACTTCCTTAGTGCTAATGTTGGAGCTTTTGTAGTTCAGCAAGCGGGAGGAAGTGGCACACTGGCTTTTTCTCCCCCGTTGCTCAGTGAGCTGGAGGGAGGGTTGCAGTGTAAGGATTCCTTTGGTGCTGCTTCACCAGCCGGAAATCTCTGTGGCTGCTGTGTCCTCTGCCTGGGGCCTCATTCCACCGAGCTCACTCCGCCCACTTAGCCTGGCAGGCTATGCTCGGCTTGTGCCTTGGCCTGGATCCTGTGCCTGCTGAGGGATCTGCACTCAGCCCGTGGCTCCACTGGGTGTGTTGCCAGCAGCTTCTGCATTGGGTGTCGTTGTTTAGATGAGGGGAATGTGGGTGGTGCCTGAAAACGCAGAGATGTCAGCAATGGCAGAGTCCCAAGGGGTGTTACAGCTCTTACCCGGGGAGTCCCAAGATCTGACCTCCCAAGAAATGTTGCAGCTTTCTATTGTTCCCGCCAGCTGCAGCTTGGCGAACAGGGGCATGTTACAGCTCAGTCGGTCCCACCACCCGCAGCTCAGTGAATGGGTGTGTGTTACAGGTCGGCCTATTCTAGGTTCTTGTCTCGTGACCAAGAGGAATAAGAGGAATAATGTACATGGACACTGGAGAGTGAGTGGGTGGAGAATTTCATTGAGCAACAGAAGGAAAGTGCTCAGCGGAGAGGGGGCCCAAGAGTGATTAGCCCTCTGTGTGAGAGGGGACCCAAAAGAGGTTTGCCATCTGTGAGGTTGAGTCTGGGATTTTTATGGGCTCAGAATGGGGGAGTGCGTGCTGATTGGTTCATGGGTGGGCTTGGAAAAAGCACCATTTGATTGCCTAAAAGGCATCGAGGAAGTTCTTACTCTGGTTGTGGACTCCACCTGGAACTGGCAGCTCAGTTTTCAGTCTTTAAACTGTCTTTGGCATGAAGGTTGGGTTTCACAGGGACGCATCCCTGTCTGCCTAGGAATTTGTCTGTCTCCAGTTGCTGTCACTAAGCCACACATTGCACTGTCTCTTGGATTCATTAAGATGTCTTTCGGTTGTCTCAATCTCATATTGAGATTGAGATTGTTGACTCTATCTTCTTCCCCAAAGCCTTTTTTCCTCCCCACACCTTTAAAAATTTTTCATAAATATTTCCATCTACCCTGTGGTTCACCTCCTTTCTACCCTCTTATCCAATATGCTATTACTTGTTCTTACCTTCTTCATAGTTCCTGTGTCTTTCTCCTTTATCCAGCCATTATCTTGCTTCAGGCCCATTTCTCAAGCTCTTATCTGTCTCCACTCTGTCTAGGTGATGGTTTTTGGCTCCATAGCTTTAAATACCATCCACATTCAGATCATTCCTGAGAGTCTGTCTTCATCCTGACCACACTCTTGAACTCCAGTTTGGTTGTGGGCTTCTATGATAACATACTGTCTGATTTTTATCTTACTTTTTGGCTAGACATTCTCCATCGCATTTTCTGGATCTTCATTCTCTACTAGACTCTATGTTGTAGTGTCTAGGATTTTGTCCTTGACTCTCCTCTGTGTATCTTCCCAGCTTTCAGCTTTGGTGTGCTACCCTGATGCTCATCTTTATCAAATACAATCAGGTCATGCACTTCTTTGCTTAAAGTTCCTCAGAGGCTGCTTTCTGCCTCTGAAGTCCAAGTTCTTTATCGTGGGCAAAGGCATTAAGAATGAGCCCCCTGTGTATTTCAATTTCTGCCTCTCCTCCAAAGGATCTAGAAGACCCGTTATCTCTCCTTGTAGCCCCTCAACACAGAAGGCTGGGCTTTTGCTCATGCTATTTTCTTGGTGCACAGTTTTCTTTTCCCTTACTTCTTACCTCCCCTGTAAACATTTGCTCATTTAAAAAGATGAGTCAGTGGCCCCCTTTTCAGGGAAGTCTTCCGTGATACATTCAGGCAGGAATAAGAAATTCCTTCTCTGTGTTCTAGCAGTTTATTATCTTCATTATAATACTTGGTTCATTTATCCAACAGTTATTTATTGCTTGCTTGCTATATTCTGGAAACCATTCTAGGCATTTGGATTAGAACAGTAAACAAGACAGATGAGGTCCTCATTTTCAAGGAGTCTACATTACAGAGCGGAGGAAAGAGAAAAAAAACAAGTCAACAAACTATATTATTTTAGATAGTGATTAGTGGTACTAAGATAAAATAAAACCGGACAGTGTGGTAATATGATGGAGTGTGTGTGGTGTGGGGAGGGGGAATGGTTGTGACACTTGAGAGTGAGTGAGGTCCAGTTTGAGTTGAGACTTGAAAGATTAGAAGGAGCCATCCATACAGAGATCTGCAAGAGGTACATTCTAGGCAAAAGGAACAGTTAAGTACAAAGGCCTTGGACCTAGCATGAGCTTGGCATGTTTAAGGAGCACATGCAGCCTAGTGAGCCAGGAGCATAATGAGCAGGGGAAAGGAAGGAGTGCTGTCTGACATAAGACCCGAGAGGTAGACGGGGCCAGATCATGTAGGGCCTTATAGGTAAGATTTGTCAATTAGATGGGGCCAGAACATGTAGGGCCTTATAGGTAAGATTTGTCAATTAGACGGGGCCATATCGTGTAGGGCCTTATAGGTAAGATTTGTCAATTTTAAGTATAGCAGAAAGCCATTGGAAGAGTTTTATGTGAGGCAGTGACATGGAACTGATTCATGTCAAGAATTATTACTTTGGTTTATAATGAAGAGAATTCTAGGAGGACAAGATTAACAGCAGAGACCAATTAGGAGTTGTTACCTACTGCAAATGACCACCGTTACCTACTGCAAGTGAAAAATGTTGGTACCTTGGATTACTGTGGTATTTGTAGTATCCATGGAGAGAAGTGGAGTGATTTGGGATGTATTTTGAATGACAAGACTTGCTGATGGGTTGAATGTGTTGGGCTTAGGGAAGGATGGAATCAGGAAAAGGACCCCTTGGCTTTTCTTGGGTAACTTTGTGGATGGTGGTGCCATTTACCTACTGTGGATGACTAGTGGTGGTGGTGATGGTGGTGATGAGAAAGTTCTATGGAGGAGGAATCAAAAGTTATTTTAAGTTGGATATGCCTCTTAAGACGTGAAAGTATGGATGACCAGGAGGAAGTTGGATATATGGTTCTGAAGGTCAAGAATGGAGATTGATGATTTGGGGAGTCACCAACTTACTCATGGTATTTGAAAGCTATAGGTCTGGTTAGAATAACCTAGAGTCAGAGAATAGAAGAGGGCCAAGGGTGGGTCCTTGGACATTGTAGAGTTTAGAGGTCTGATAGAGGAGGAGAGATGGGGAGGGAAGAAGGAGTACAGATGATAGGAGGAGGAATGTTTCAAGAAGGAAATGAACTGTATCATGCCACTTTGAGTTCCAGTAAGATGAAGGCACATATGTGACCAGTGGATTTAACTCTGGAGTTCACTGTGACCATGGTAACACACCTTTAGGGTATTGAAGTGAGGAGAAGATGGATCTTAGTTCATTACTCTATTTAGCTGCTTATGTGTCTGTCTCCTCCTCTATGTGCTAGTCTTTAGTTTATTTCTAGGGCTTAGCATATAAATAGATGGTGAATAAATGTTTGCCTGCAGGTTTGAGTTTTACAATGCAGTTTAAAGAATAATATACTGTTTTACCCTTATTTAGAATGCTTTTGTACTATTGACCCTTGCCACTAGTTTGTGTCAGTTCAAGGAATATAATCATGTGACTAATAATATGTGATGAGAAAGGCAAGTTCATGTTAGTAGAGGTTCTTAGTCCATCTTGAAGCCATCATGCTGTAGTGGAAAGGGGCCATTCTTTGATTTGGAAGGCCTGTCTTAGGCTTTGGCTGTGCTATTTAGCCCTTGAGAAGGGAGCTGGGGGCAAGCTCCTTACAGTCTCTGGATCGCAGTTCTTTGGCTGTCATAAATGGACAATATTAACAAATTCCTCTTACAAGATTTTTGTGAGCAGCAAATGAATAAATGCAATGAACATCCTTTGTAAGTAAAAAGATACTCTGTAAGTGCAATTTTTAAAGAATAATTGGATTATCCATTTCATTACTAACTTATAAAGTACATTAGATCAGAGTGTCATGAAATTCATATTTAACTGTGGCATATAAATGGCAAGAAGTTGGGTGAGGACATAAGTCACTGGAAAATGCGATACTTCTTTTTTTTTTTTTTTTTTTTTGAGACAGAGTCTAACTTTGTCACCCACGCTGGAGTGCAGTGGTGTGATTTCAGCTCACTGCAACCTCCACCTCCCAGGTTCAAGTGGTTCTCCTGCCTCAGCCTCCCGAGTAGCTGGGATTACAGGCGTGTGCCACCACGCTCAGCTAATTTTTGTATTTTTAGTAGAGATGGGGTTTCACCATGTTGGTCAGGCTGGTCTCGAACTCCTGACCTCAGGTGATCCACCCTCCTTGGCCTCCCAAAGTGCTGAGATACAAGCGTGAGCCACCGCACCCAGCCAATGTGATACTTTTTAAGAAACATATAGGAAATTAATTTCCTTTGGCTGTGTTCTCTTGTCTTTCCCAGATAAATTTAATTGTTCTGTTAGAGCCAAAGGGTAGGCTCTTTTACTTCAAGATCTAGCAATCAAATCTAGCACTATAGTAGTCTGTTTACCCCCAGGGTTGTGTATGTATGAAGGAATAAAATGTAGTTAGTATTACTTGTGTTTTTTTCTTTTTTTTTTTTAAGTGATTAAGTAAATACATTGATTAACTCAGTTTGACACACTTTCTCAGGGTGATTACAGTTTTCTTTTATCCGTAGGAGATATCAAGACCCCTAGTAGATGCCTAAAACCGTGATATTTCTGAACCCTTCTATATGTGTTTTTTTTTCCTGTACATACATAACCTATGATAAAGTTTAATTTATAAATTGGGCTAGTAAGAGAATAGCAACAATAATTAACTAGAAAAAAGAACAATTATAAAAATATACTGTCATGGAAATTATGTGAATGTGGTCTGTCTCTCAAAATATCTTAATATTTTTGGACCACAGTTGACCATAGCTAACTGAAATTGCTGAAACTGAAGATAAGGGGGGACTGCTGTACTCATTTTATTTTTGTTTCTAGGGTAAAAATCATGGTAAGAAACTCCGAAATTACTATGCAGCAAATAGCTGTCCTCCTCCTGCTAGAATGAGCAATGTGGTTGAGCCTGCAGCTACTCCAGTTGTTCCAGTCCCTCAGCAGGTGAGACGCGTGTGTCAGGGTGAAGCAGCATTAGGGTGGAAGCTGTAGTATGCACAAATGGTTACGGATGACATTTGTCGTCCATGTGTCCGTTAGGGTACAGTTGGGAAAATAATCCTGAAAGATGCTGCTTGGTACTTTTAACTCCTTGAACTACAGTGCTGGATTTAATGCAGGCTATTGTTACATGAGTCTTTATACATTTCTTAAAATTCTGGGCTAAATGGGCTGGGTGCGGTCGCTCACGCCTGTAATCCCAGCACTTTGGGAGGCTGAGACGGGTGGATCACAAGGTCAAGAGATCGAGACCATCCTGGCTAACATGGTGAAACCCCATCTCTACTAAAAATACAGAAAATTAGCCGGGCGTGGTGGCGGGCACCTGTAGTCCCAGCTACTCGGGAGGCTGAGGCAGGAGAATGGCGCGAACTCGGGAGGTGAAGCTTGCAGTGAGCCGAGATTGCACCACTGCACTCCAGCCTGGGCAACAGTGCGAGACTCCGTCTCAAAAAAAAAAAAAAAAAAAAAAATTCTGGGCTAAATGATCCTGAATGTCTAGGCTAACCCCAAAATGAAAAGAGAGATTTTCAAACATGTGTTCCTTTATTGCAGTTCATCCCATTTATTTCAGATTTTGTCTTCCAGTTGCAAAATTAGGTGTTTGAGATTGCTTATTGCTTACCTCTATTCAGAGAGCCTGTGTAAACATGTTTTGGACCTTGCTATTATGAAACAGGCTTGAAAACCAAGTTCTTTTGCTCTTTGGAAGATAGAACAGGTGATTTAGGCAAGATATTCCTGTACCTTAGTAGCCTCTGAAACATGGAGTCTACTCTTAATCTGTCTTTGAAGTGTTATATGTCCATAAAACAATACAGTGGTCATAAATAATAATAGTTATAATTGAGTACATATCATGCCAGGCACTGTGCTGAACATGTTTCATATGTTGTTTCAGTCAGGGCTGGGACTACAGTGAGGTGATGGATGCACTAAACTTGGGCATAAAATTTAAGAAGGAGCCAAAAAACTCAGTAATAAAGATAGATATTTAATACAATATTTTAGAAATGTAAAATTGATGTAAAATAGTGGTGAACAAAAACATTGAAAACTTAGAATAAGTATTACTGATTTTCCTTTTGCCCTAGGCTGCAATATGACTTGGCATGGCACTGTTGTTACTGATTCTGAATGTAAAATTTTGGTATTTTATTCATCCTTAATTTTTTGCATTAAATTTAATTTTTTAAGCTGGGTGTGGTGGCGTGTGCCTGTAGTCTCAGCTACTTGGGAGGCTGAGGCACAAGAATCACTTGAACCCGGGAGGTGGAGGTTGCAGTGAGCCAAGATTGTGCCACTGCATTTCAGTCTGGGCGACAGAGCGAGACTATCGCAAAAAAATAAAAAGAAAATTTAATGAAAAAAATCCATTAAAGTATTATTAATCTTGATTACTGAGGTTTTTTTGATGCTCCATTAAATTCTGAGCCCAAGGCAAGTGTCTCACTTGCTTCGTTTTAGTCCCAGGCCCTGACCTCATTTAATGCTTGCAACAACTTAGAGGTATTGGCCATAGTACTCAAATTGGTGTCCATAGGTCAGCAGTTTCAGCCTCATTGGAAGTTTATTAGAAGCTTAGATGAGCTAAGTAACTTTCCATGGTGTTACATGTTTTGTAAAGTGGTGGAGCAAGAATTTCTTTCTTTTTTTTTTTTTTTTGAGATGGAGTTTTGCTCTTGTTGCCCAGACTGGAGTACAATGGTGCGATCTCGGCGCACTGCAACCTCCGCCGCCTGGGTTCAAGCAATTCTCTTGCCTCAGCCTCCTGAGTAGCTGGGATTACAGGTGCCTGCCACCACACCCCGCAAATTTTTGTTATGTTAGTAGAGTCAGGGTTTTGTCATGTTAGCCAGGCTGGTCTCGAACTCCTGACCTCAGGTGATCCACCTACCTCGGCCTCCCAAAGTGCTGGGACTACAGGCATGAGCCACCGTGCCCGGCCCGAGAATTTCTTTTGATCGTAGACCTTTGCTTCTAACCAGCTTGTATCATTTTACTTTTCTGAGTGTTAGTTTTTGGTATTTAAAAGTGTGGGTAGCAATTCTGGCTGTTCTTCCTTCTCATGGATTTGTGGGGAAAATGAGATATATAAAAAACCAAATCAGAGAACAAAAAGATACCCAGAGAGATCTTCAAGCTGCGTAGTTTTCCTGTCACTGGTTTCTGAAGGCTGCTCTAGAATTGAATAGCTACCCACAGTGGGGGCTGTTTTCAGTGGGCTCCACCCTCCTGGGCAGGCAGCCTAAGCCTTTCTTCAGAGCATACCCCAGAAAAAACTTCCCTTCCAAGTGAAATGATGCTATTTTTTGCAACTGTTCCTGATATATATGGTTTCCAGAATCTTTATCATGTACTATATTATTCTCTTCTGGCCAAAACCTAGTGTGTCTTTTTTTTGTTAACCTAATATTTACTGAGTGCCTACTATCTTCTGGGCACTCTGTTAGGCTCTCTTTAACATGTTATTCCACAACCTGAATACAATTGTCTGGATTTGCTACTCATTTTTAATTTTTTCCTGATTATATCTGTAGCTAGTTTGTAGACTCTTTGTGGACAGGGGCTCTTTTTTAAAAAATATATGACTGTGTATCCCTTCTGGACTAGACAGCAACCCTAATAAAGAGTTAACAGTCACTAAATGCTTGTTGATGGATTCTGCAGACTTTACTCTTTCCCGTAATGTGATTTTAGGCCTTACCTATTTTACCCATGACTTACTGTCCTAAATCTAAGGTTTTTAAAACTCTTTTAAAAAATGTCTTCAGTGGCGACAGCAACTAGCCATTCACTAATTTGGTACCTAGGTGATTATAATGCAAAACCATGATTAAGTATCTCCCAGCCTTTTTGTTTTCCTGGAATGAATTATTTTCTTGATGAAGCTTAATGCTTGTGGTCATGCCATATCCTTTGGTTGTTTTTCAGCTCTTAAAAAGACCTTTGAGGAGAAGGAGGAAGCTCCGTATTTTTTTTAACCTTGTTTCTTCTTGTGTCTTTGATGTCAGATGGGCTCCTTTAAGCCAGGAGGCCGAGTGATCCTGGCCACGGAGAATGATTACTGTAAGCTCTGTGATGCCTCCTTCAGTTCCCCAGCTGTGGCTCAGGCTCACTATCAAGGGAAGAATCATGCCAAGAGGCTGCGGCTGGCGGAAGCTCAGAGTAACTCATTCTCGTAGGTATTGCCATTTTCTCTGAGGCCAAAGTGTTATGTGAGATTGACTGTCTTGAAAGAAAAAGAGTAGAAAGGGATTCTTGTTTAGAAGACTCACTCTTTTTTAAACTTCTTTTCTCCAGGGAATCCTCAGAGCTGGGTCAACGGCGGGCCAGGAAAGAAGGGAATGAGTTTAAGATGATGCCTAACAGGAGAAATATGTATACAGTACAGAATAATTCAGGTATCTTGTCTGTTTCCACATACCTTGGGTACATTCTGTACATAGTCTCCTTCGTTTTTGTGATGATAGATAATGATAATAGATAGCCCTGAGAATTTGGAGTTAGTCAGTGTTTTATTGAATTAGTCTAGTGGCGGCCTTTCAGGCTGGTGTGTATTTCAGGTCTCATTTATTTACTTTATTATTGTAAGTAATATATTATTTATTTTGGTTTTACACTGTAGTCTATGTTTTAGGATCTCTTATCTTTGTCCCCTTATGTTTGTTTATATTTCCAGCTAAGAAATGTAAAAGACATGATAAAAATGGGCTACTTGGTTTCAAGTTGTACCATGTTAAAGAAAAGATTCTAAAGCAGTGTTTTTTAACCAGGCTAGTGAAACAGAATTACCCAAGGAGTTTTTACAAAATGCCTGAACCATGACTTAGAGATTTTCAGTGAGTAAATTTGGAGTAGGACCCAGACATATGTGTGTTTTGAAAATGCTTGCTTGATGCTTCTGATATACACATTTAGTTCACAAACACTGATTTATAGGAATAAATTCTGCATTTTCTGATTGTCTTCAGTAGGGAGAGTGGGCTGAGTAGTCCCTCACCCTCCCCTCTACTTCAGCCTCTGATTCATGCACATGCCAGCAGAGGTCATTTACTTGAACAGTGAAACAAATAGAAAACAGAGCTAACTGAAAAGCCAGAGAAGCCTACTAAAAAAAGGACATATAGAAAGCACAATTCAGGCCAGGTGCCTGTGGCTCGTGGCTGTCATCCCAGCACTTTGGGAGGCTGAGGTAGGTGGATCACCTGAGGTCAGGAGTTCGAGACCAGCCTGGCCAACATGGTGAAACCCCATGTCCACTGAAAATATAAAATTAGCTGGGCATGGTGGCATACGCCTGTAATCCCAGCTACTTGGGAGGCTGAGGCAGGAGAATCGCTTGGACCTGGGAGGTGGAGGCTACAGCGAGCTGAGATTACACCACTGCACTCCAGTCTGGGTGACAGCAAGACTCTGTCTCAAAAAAAAAAAAAAAAGCACAATTCCTTATGATTAATAAAAGTCTAAACATATATTAGTAATTATAATAAATGTAAAATTACCGAAGTCCAAAAAAATGTTAAATTGGATGAAAGAAATCCATCTGAAATGAAAGAAGCTGGGATAGCTGTCTTAATATCAGAAAAATAAATTTTAGGATAGATTATGTTCTCTGACCAGAGTACAATGAAATGAGATGTCAACAAGAAAAATAGAAAAGCAAACAAAATTTCCATTTGTTTGGGAATTTAAAAACACTTCTAAATAACTCATGGTTCAAAGAAACAATTATACTGGAAATTAAAAATTCTTACAACGAAACAGTAATGAAAATATAATAACACTTGTAGGATGCAGTGAAAGCAGTATTTTGAGAAAAGTATTATGTGTATATTATTATAGTGGAAGTGAACAGCAGAAAGTTAACGAACTAAGGGTCCAGCTTATGAGGTCAGTAATGTAAAAAGAAGAAAATGAAATGATCAGTAATGTCACCAACACTTTTGCAGATTTCATTCTAGTCTCTTCATATGTATGACTTCTTTAAAATAGAAATGGGATCCTAGTTTGGGATATTCATAGTTTACTTAATAGCATAAGAGTTTTCTATAGCATTATTATATTTAGCAACTGCATAGTTTTCCATTGCATTCATTACCATATTTTCTTTAATCCTATTTTTGAATCTCTCCTTCCCCCTAAATTTTTGCTTTTATAATCACTGCTGAGATAAAAAACATAGTGCTATTGCTGTTGTTTATTGCTAAACATATTGCTATTAAATCTCAGTGTGAAAATTCTTAATATTTTCTTAGGATAATTCTTACAAGTAGAATTTTTGGATTAAAGGGTTAGCAGAAGCATACAACTTCTGATATAATGCTTGGAAATTAAAGTATTTTTAAAAGTGTATTCACTTTTTTAGAGACACAGCCATTTGGAATTTGGGTTTGGCTCTACAGCAATTTTTCTGACAATAGTTGGAGGAATCATTTTATCTTTTTAGATCGAACGTGTGTAAAATTGTAATTTTAAAAATCCATTAACTTCACATTCACTTAAAGCTAAGAATCTGTGAATTTTATAATTTGAACTTAGAATTACAAATTAAAGTGATAATTGGTCAGGTTGTCATTCACTTAATGAATATTTTGAACATATTATTTTTATCTCTTGCTTTAGCAGGTCCATACTTCAATCCCCGCTCTCGGCAGAGAATTCCACGTGATCTGGCCATGTGTGTTACTCCAAGTGGCCAGTTTTACTGCTCAATGTGTAATGTTGGAGCTGGCGAAGAGATGGAATTCCGGCAGCATTTAGAGAGCAAGCAACATAAGAGCAAGGTGTCTGAACAGCGGTACAGGAATGAGATGGAGAATCTGGGATATGTATAGTGATTATTATATTAAGATAGAGCAGCTTGTCCTGCCTGTTGTTTGCCTTTTGTCAACTTGCCCTGCTTTGTGGTCCTTTTGATATGAGTACATTCCTCTGCTTAATGTTAATACGTGTAACCCACAGTGGTACCATGAGATGTCAAAACCTGGGGGCCCAGGGGCGGGGCAGGGGGAGGCGGGTGTGAAGAACGTGCTTCTTAGGTCATAATGCTTTTGCAGGGTCAACTGTGTTGAGCTGCTCATAGCATGTGACCTACCTACCCCATCAGAAATAACTTTTTATCTTGCTCAAGTTCTGGTCAACTAGTAGCCTGACTGCTTAGAACTTTGACTATTTAAAAGTTTCATTTTCTTTTGCAATTTTAGTTTTATGTACTGTTAAAGAATTGTATTGATTTCTTTTTAGATCACAGTAAAAATAGGTTGGCAGAGATTTCAGTTTCCCAGGGCTTAACCAGAACGACCACCTCAATGCATTGTCAGTAGAATACATTATTAGAAATTGTTAAGGTCTTTCTCGGGACATTTATTTTCTGCCATTTTCTTTTGCAATTGTAGTTTTATGTACTGTTAAAGAATTGCATTGAATTCTTTTTAGATCAAAGTAAAAATAGGGCAGCAGAGATTTCAGTTTCCCAGGGCTTAACCAGAACCGCCACCTCAATGCATTGTCAGTAGGATACATTATTAGAAACTGTTAGGGTCTTTCCCAGGACATTTTTTTTTCTGTATCATATCTCCCCATCATTGAAATGCAAGTTTTCTTGAATTCAAATACTCCCAATGAGCTTGTGTACTTCCAAACAGCTAAACTTGGTTTCCAGTTGTGGATTTCACACATGTAATTGCCGCCTTCTTCCCTCCTCTTTTTTCCCCCCTAGTTGAATCAGCTTGTCTAACAAGCCCATTTTCATGCCCCAGCTGTGCTGTGGGTTTTCCAAGCCTCATATTTGAATATTCAATGAGTTTAAGATGGATATGATTTTAAAAAATACATTTTCCAGCAGATTTTAGGAAACAAAGGTGTGTTTGATTTTCCAATTTAGAGTTACTTCTTCATTGATAGTAACATGCGCTTATATCATGATCTAAACCATAAGTTCAGATTGCTTGATATTTTGTTTTGCCAGACTTTTTTGATAACCTGATTCTTACACTTTACTTACATTTTCCTCTGTCTTGCAAGTCTGGTGGCCATCCTGAAAAATATCACCACCTGCTGTTTTATACACAGAGAGGAATTTTTTAAAAAGCAAATAAAGTTTCACTATCTTCGTTTCCAGTAGAAATATACATGAACTATGGTTTTATTCCTTGTAATTAGGCTTTCTTGAAGATACTAACAAGTATATGATAGATCACTTTGGCATCTGATAATTATATCAGTATTATTATTTTTGTTTTTTGCGTTTAAAATGAGAAGTTGTATGAACCCAGGAGGTGGAGGTTGCAGTGAGCCAAGAATCGTGCCACTGCACTCCAGCCTGGGCAACAGAGCAAGACTCCGTCTCAAAAACAAAAAAACAAAAAAACGAAGCTGTAATATATATCTAGATTAACTAATGGAGTGCTCTGTGAATATTCATTAACTACATTTTATCTATTTACTATATTTTATATGGGTAAGACCAGTGGTCATCCATATTTCTTTTGAAAGGCCACTTGATCAGGAAGTTTATATTTTAAGCAGTATATTTGCACAATGGTCAGTTCACATTTGATTGCTTGTATTACTAATTAGAGACAAAACTTCTATTTTTTCTTGAGAAGTCTGTAGGCAAATAGATAGGGGAAGGCAAATTACAATCATTCTTTTTCTGTAATACTTTGGGACAATTTTTAAACAACTCAGACCCATGTTTAAAAACGAGTTTTGTGTGATTAAGCCTTGTATAGTATCCAGTTACTATCTTCTGTTGAAGTGGTGGTTCTTTGAGAAGTAGAATTATTTTGTAACTTTTTTTCTCCCAGAAACAGAAGAATCAAATACTATTCTGTTAGGATTCTGTCTAGACCTGTGACTCTTAGTATAATAACCCTTTTATTTTTTTTATTTTTTTATTTTTGCAGTAATCTATAAAGTAGGGTTGCATAGTTTTGAGCAATTTAGGGCTTTTCTTATTGGCCAGTAGGTTATTCATTTTGCTGCTAAATATAATTTTTTGGTTAATTTTAACATTATAGTGCTGGCCGCTTGGTTCTATGATTACCTAAAAATCTAGTTTTTTTTCTCTGTAGGTAGATGTGTGTGTATGCACACCCACACACACACACGTACATATATGTTGTCATAGAGAGGTATTTCAACCCTTATTTCAAATAACAGTAGAAGATACAAACATGAATTTATATTTTGTAAAAATGGCATTCATCCACTTTGTTTTCCATTGGAAATAGTTTTAAAAGAAAGGTTCCCCTTGCTCTCTCCACTTAACAATTTCATTATATACATAGAAAAAGCAGCTGACTTAAGGGCTTGATGTTTTTTCAGGCCTTGTGTATTCAGGTTTCCAGTTTCCCAGTGCCCTTAATGGATGTTATGAATGCATAAGCGCATTTTCTTTTAAAGAAAGAAGTTAGATTTATAGTGTTATTTCTTACTTGCTATATTTCTTTGCACTAAAAAAGAGCTATGTGTTTGTTTTATAGGACACTTTAGTACCGTATTGCCTACAATAACTCAGTTTGCTTGTTAAATTCCAAACTCTGGGAAGTTGGTAAATAACTTCCATGATCACTTGTAAAAGTTACATGCACATCTGAAAAAAAATCACAAATCTCTATGACAGTAGGTTGTGTTTTGAGCTTGTTACCTTGCAGTATTCTTCTCTGTTCCATAGGTGAAAACAAAGGGTGACAGAGTTATCAGGCAGGAAATGCCTAAATAGATACATCTCTGCATGGTACAATTTCTTATATTCATGTATTCCATAAACAGTGTTTTTTCTCTGTTTAAGCAGACTGTTGTTTCTTCTGAGTCAGTGATATGTGATCTTCTTTGGTTTCATTTTGTGAAGCTCAGTCTGTCTCTGTAACATACTTTAGGATTTGCACCTTGTGCTCCCCAGGAATTATGTTAGTGTCTTTTTCTATGCTGTCTTCAAGGATGGACAGAGGCCTAAACAACAACAACAACAAAAATTGGAAAAAAAAATACTTAGATTTCGATAATCATCCATAGGAACTCATAGCATCAGTCCCTCTTCTCTGTGAATAATATCTTTGGGTAAATTGTCATAAAAAATCAATGTTAGAAGATGACAATTAGAATTCTTCTTAGGTATTGAGGGTAAGAAGTTGTAAAGAAAGAAAATTCGTGTTTCAACTAAAAGATTGGATTGCATATACCTCTGAAGTGGTTTTGTAAAAAAAGTTCAGTTACCAAACTGAGTGTGCCCTGTAATCCTTTTGAGTACACTGAAGATGCTTTGAAAATACTTTGTTGGTCTTCACTTTGTACATCATGTCCTGCAACTTGTAAATATGTGCATGTTGTTTATGTTTGTCTGCCTTTCTCTTATTGCACTAAATTCTGCAAGGTGAATAATTTTTTTATACCATTTATTTGGAAAAAGTTCCTCCTCCAGCTCTTCCTCACTGACCTTTTAATTAGTTGGTAAACTTAGAAAACCAGTTAGGATTTTTGAAGCCCTGAGTTTAAAAGAAGAATTGTGGCTATTTGACATCATCCTTACGTTCCCCTGACTTAAAAAGCTAACAAGAAGCATGAGATCTTCCACCTCATTTTAGAAAGCTTTTCTACAGAACTATATGCTTGCTTATAGCTACCTATCTACAGTTTGAACAGGGAGAAAGGGAGATATGTATGTCTGGTTACATCTTCCTTCACTCCTAAATTGGCTGGGACAGCAAGCAACAACAGTTTGAGGTCCAGTGACCTACGTAAAATGTGTGTCGTTTGTGTCAGGGGACACATGTAACTGTGCGACATGGTATTTTCTACAGGCAGGGCTAGGAAAGGTGGTTTTGGAACCTAACCTACTTTGTGTCTTCATTGTCAGAACTTAGGTTGGAAATGCCCTTTAAAGAACTTGGTGAGGCATGTACTAGGACAATAGAGCTGCTTTAGAAAGAAATTGAGACATGTTTTGTCAGGACAGATAAAAGTTTAATGCAGGTTTTTGAACATATGTTTAAAAAAATTTGACCTTACCAACAATTTTTTTTCTTCTACCCAAATCATTGTACAGGAGTTTCATATATGATAAAAAGTGTTTCGTTATTGTTTTTGCTTTCTTGGCAGGGGAGAGCCCCTACCATTGTGAGCTGTTACTGTCACTCTAGCTGAATGGACAAATAGCTGTGTAAATAGCTTCTCATAAAACATTTCTACTGATAGCTGTTTGACTTTTTCTTCCCATTATGAATGGGAGGAACATTTGTAAACTTCCTTTCTGGGTAGCTACCAAAAAACGTACTGGCTTATGGTCCCATGTGACCTTGTCTCCGTTAAGCCCAGAATCTGAGTGCCTTTAGCAAGTGTTAGCATTTCACAGAGAGAAGAGAGACATAATTATTGCTATGAATCACCATTCATAAACAGGAGCTTGGAATAACAAAGGTCTGTGTGAATTCTGTTCTACATCTTTTTTTTTCCCTTCCTTAATGAAATCTCAATTTGATATCAAGTAAAACTATTGTCATTATTGATCAGAAACCATACATTCTGAAAGTGAATCCAGTTGTCCCAAGCTGGCAGCAGTCAGAGATCATTTTTGACCTTGATCTGTGTTGGGTTTGTACTTAGTGAATGGCAGTGTGGTTGATTGGAAGAGCTTGACACTGATGTTTGGAAAAATTCTTCATTCTAGTGGTCATTTTCAAACTTGTCTTCTGTAGAGAGGGGAAAAATTACGTATTTGCAACTAAAGCGAAGAGACTGGCACAATAATTATTAATTGTGTTAGTTCATTTCTATATTAAATGAAGCATCTTCACAAATCAGGTTTGAAGCCATTAAAAGCAAAATTTTCCCTAGTTTAATTAATTTAAAATTCGAAATTGCCTGACTACTTAGAATCTTAGAAACACACTGCTAGATTAATTTTATTATAGAAATGTTAACATGTTCCTCAACATTTTCTCAAGAAAATTTTCAGACATATATCAAAGTTGAAAAAACTTTGCAGTATAACCGCTGCTAGATTCTGCCATCAACATTTGACTATACTTGTATTGCCACGTATCTGTTCATATTCTCTATCCCTCTTTTCATCCATCGATCCATCAGATTTTTTTTTTAAAGAACATTCCAAAGTAAATTTTAGGCAATACACTGCCCTAAATTCTTAGCATGGGTGTCATTAATTAAGATTTAGTATTCGTTTAAATATCTATTTTGAAAGTGGTGTATGAAGTTGATAATCTGAGCCAATTAACATACTTTTTTTTTTTTTTCCTCCTGTGGACTTTTGTCTTCCAGTTTCTCTTCTTGTGTGTGCTTAGGGTGAGGAGGACAATTCCTTTCAAACACAAGTTTATTTTAGAATTGGTCATTTTTAAGTGCTTGTCATAAATTTTAAAGTTTCAATATAATTTTTCTTTTCCCCACTTCTGTTGATGTATTTTTGCCAAACTATGCAGCTTCTTCAAAAAACTGTAAATTACTGATTGGGGTTTATGAAATCAGCGAATACCTCATTTCAATCTGTTGCTGCTTTTCTCCCACTTGTCACTTCTCCTTTCACTACTTTCAGCTGCTCTACCAGAAGGTAGAGGGGAGTAAAGGGTCAAACCCCTATATAATTAGCTGTTTTAAACAACTCTAGGAGAGCAGATTAAGTAGCTTAGTAAGTTGAAACTATTAATTTTTCTAAAGAATTTGATTTGAATTCCTTGAGAATTGTAATTATCCACACTTCCCCCAGTGATAATTAGCAGAATTAAAAATGATTGTACTGTACAATGAGTTGTTGAAATTGTAAGCCTTAGTAACCATCTTTAGCTTTACTGTAGTCATGTTTAGAAAAAATTATTTTTACATATGCCTTTATTTTTATGCTCACTTTTTGTGGATAAAATTCTTTAGATAAAATCTAAAGAATTTAGGTGACTTTCTCCAGGTCATGAAGATTCAATGGGTAGAACTGAATCAGAATTGAAATGTTCCAGATTCATATTCTTGTGTGTGTTTGATAAAATTCATGGCTTCCAAAGTAACTGAACACTTCCTTTGGGCCCTTGGAGGGAAAATACATATTTTTACTAATTACACTTTTATTTTTAGACATCTGGCAGTTCTTTGAACTTAAAGATATTCTCATGGCTATAGTTCCAAATTAAGCCCGATGCAGTTGCTAAAAATCTTGCTGCACTGTTGAATTCTAATAATGTAACATTTATCGGATTCTTTTGCATTTTGATGACCTTCATGATTCATTTATAAGTCTTTGTAAGTGCTTAAGTGACCCCCTCACTAGTGAAAATAATAAATGTTCTATATCATTGATTATTATTTGTGTATTCTCTACATGATATATTTTTTTAAGGAAAAGTAACTCCACATGTCAGAATGAGTGATATTATCCTAGGGCAAAGCACATATAGAGCAGTTTATTTCTACTCTGCAAATATGGCATGTACAGTAACAAAACTCTTTTGGAGTGGCTGGTCATTGTTTTGCCCTCTTTTGGTACCTGAGTACCTTTCTGGGGTTTTGTAAATCGTGTGTCATTTGTAAGAATTTCACGTTAACTCTGCGTTACTTGGTGTTCACCTGTGGTATCCTTGACTGACCATAATGATTTAGTTTGGGTATGATGTGTCTGCTTTGAAATGCCTTACCGGAGTATGTCAGATCCTGCTTTAAAGCATTCCAGATATCTGCTGGGACAATAAGTTGCTTCTCCTTGGATATATGCTCTAGATTCAGAAGCAAAACCGATTTTGCTTTCACCTTTAAGGTTGCATTTTAATGCAGTTATTGTTTTAAATTAGAGAATAAAATGTAAAACCAAGGGAGGCTTTAGAACCCTTCATTGAATGGCATGGCAAACTTTTAAAACTGCTTTTGCTATTTCACTACAACTATCTTTGGTAAAGGATATGGCTAAAAAATGTCAGCCCAAACTGTGTGTAATTAGGGTTGTTTATTAAAATTTTCTCCAAATGTCATACAGGGGCTTAAGATCTGTGTATGCTGTTGGGTCAGAGTGCCAGTCACTGCTTTGGAAATCTGTGTTCTGGGGCTGCAGAATGACAAACGTGTCATGGGATTAAAACCAATCAACTGTGAATTGTGAAATTGAAACTACTCTTTCGGTTTTATTTTCGTTAGCATATTGAGTATAGAAATCTGAAACTTATTTAAAATTTATACTGCTTTTGTTGATGGCTCATTTTGGCTGTGTATCCTCACTTATGTACTGATTTCTGATAAAGGCTTGACATTATTATAACACGCATTTTGTGTTCCAGTTTAATAAAATGGTTTCTGAGTCTTGTCTGAAAATTGTTTGGTTATGAGTTGAAGATCAAGGGAAGAAGGTAAATTGTCATCACTGAGACGTTATTTTGATGCCGATTCTCGATGACTGTGGGTTCCCCATTCATCAGTCTGCACACAGTCTGCCATGGGCTTCTGGAAACCATGCAAAGTACTGTAAGCTTTTAGGTTTACAGTAGAATCAACCTAGCTGCCCACACTGCCCGTTCTCCCTATCACCGGAGTTAGCCTGGGACTGGAGTGAGTTCTCAATTTTGTTGATAGATTTTAATATTTATTTTCCTTTCAAATTTTAAGAAAGTTGGCCTTAGTACCATAAACACTGCTGGAAATAAACACATTATTAAAAAGCATATACCCATTAGTCTTTTGGGGGTGTTTTACATGTAAAATACTCTTACAAATATAATCAATTTATATATGCAATATAATTGAGATGTGGTCCTTTAAACAGCCTGGTTTTCCATATACAGTGTACTTTTGAATTTAAATGCTCACTTAAAAAAGTAGATTATAGGCTGTAAGATGCTGTTATGCTTTGATTAATCAGGATGCAAGACACATACCCTTACTGTTGTGGGAAAAATTCTTCAGTCTGCACACACAAAAAATGTTTCTGAATGAAGTGAATAGATCACATTGAATTTGTGTGTTGTAAAGTACTCAAGGCATCAGCACATTTTATTAAATCATCTCCAGGAGATTCTTAGCTTTAAAAAAGCCATGATAATATGCACCAAAAAAGTCTTAAATGATCTCAGATTTTCAGCCTTTTAAAAGGCATTTCTGAGGCTCATTCATTGGCTGAAAATCTATTCAAGATCAAATGCTGGGTGTTATCCTTTGTAATTTCTTAAAAGGCTAGTGATAAAGTTTCCCAATCTATGATAAATTGATATAAGATTATAAAGATCAGAAATAGATCTTTTTATGTGAGTTTTAAGATTTTTTATCATCTGAGTTGAGGCTTAAACCAGCAAGTTTTATTCTTAATTATGGGATCTTCATAACTTGAAAATTAAGAATTACAAAAAGATGAAGACAGTTAACTATTGTGTAATGTGAATATTATTTTAAAGGGATCTGATTATGAGTTCTTACCAAAAAAAATCCCCTACAAATACATTTCATGGTTTTTATCTTCAAGTCTGTGTGTGTATGTGTGTATATGTATTTAGGGGGAATGTATACTAGGAGGGAGTTTATGGAAACATGTTTAAGATGATCAAATGCTAGTAATGAAGTGTGTCCAAAGGAACAGATGTAAATTTGCCACTGGAAGAAATACACTCCACCATAGGCAGTCTATAACTTATGCTTGGCATTTTGGATAAATCTTTAAGTATGTAATTAGAGCTTCAAATGTGTTTTGGCTGGAAGTTGTCCCTCTAGGCAGGAACAAGATGCCTTTCATATTAGCTTCAATTTTTCATCTTTGCTGATGCCAGAGGCACCTCTCTAACCCTGTTTTCTAGAAATCCTTACTAGGTTATGGACTTTGACCAACGGTATCTAGTGCCACCTTGTGGACTGTCTAGATTTTACAGTTAGCAGTTTGTGGTTGGTGAACTAACTTTAAAGCAGGATGTTTGGTTGAAAACCACCTTGTGGAGGATATGAGTTTTTATCTGTACGTAAAACAAGTCATGTCTTGAAGAGATACTGAGGACTGTTTTTACAGCTTAAGCTGCTAAAGGATAACAGAGTGGGAAAGTGTTGAATTGGAAATCAGGATCCATATATATGTATGGATAGATATATATGCACAGGCATGTGTGAATGTCTCATTTTTTGTGATTATTTAAAAACGTCTATTTTGTTTAAAAAAAATCTGTTCTCTACATATTCGGTTATGTGAACAACAACAAACATGGAAATTAAAATAATGGTCAATGAAAGCCCCAACCAGGAAGTAAAGGACTAGAAAAATCTTTCATCAAAGAAGACTTGAAAATTTAAAAACACAATTATATACAGGGGCAAACGTTACCAAACATGGAAATCTTGCTGACCTAAAAATTAAACTATAAAATATTAAAATTTTCCCAAACATAGTTTATTTTTGGGGAAAACAATATTTTCTGCTTTAATAAGCTAGCAATGAAGAAAGAGACTTTTTTAAAAAAGTATTTTTATTAAATATTTCAGACATTCAAAAATGTACATACTGGGTAACTGGTCTCAGTTCTGTCAGTGTGTTCCCTGGCTTGTCACTTGACCTCTTGAAATTCAGATCCCCATAACTGGGGTATTGGGGTGGATCTAGTTATTTCTTCTTTATTCCTCTCTTTCAGTACTATGGATAATTTAGAAGATTGCTGTTTTCAAAAAGAATTGTTTTTTTTTTTTTTTGGAATACATAAGTCCTGAACTCACCCCTGAACTCCATGCTGCCATGTCCCCCTGCCCAGCGGCAATTGATCGCGGTTAGCAGTTTCTTGAGTCTTTTCCAGTTAAAGTCTATGTAACGTGAATGGAGGCATTCCATCCCTACTGTTCATCACCGTGGGGGGTGTGTGTGTGTGTGACCTTGGCAAGCATTCCATACCAGCACATGTGGCTCTATTTCATTGTTTTTCATTCTGTGGTGTTTCCTTGTATGATTTCTAAAATTTCTGTTATTGATCCTCTGTTGATGGACATTTATGTAATAATAATTAAAAAAATAAACCCTTAAAAATAGCAAAATATATAAAATTTACCATTTTAACCATTTAGTGTACAATCATCATCACTCTCCATCTCCAGAAATTTTTTATCTTCCAAAACTGAAATTGTACCCATTAAACAGTAACTCCACATTCTCTCTTCCCCAGTCCCTGGCAACCACCATTCTACTTTCTGTCTCTATGATTTTGACTACTTGAGGTACCTCATATAAGTGGAATCATATGACAATTGTCCTTTTGTGTCTGGCTTATTTCACTTGGCATAATGTCCTCGAGGTTCATCCGTGTTGTAGTATGTATCAGAATTTCCTTCATTTTTAAAAATTATTTTTAATTAGGGATACATGATATTGTACATATTTATGGGGTACATGTGATATTTTGATACAAGCATTCAATGTGTAATGATCAAGTCAGGGTAATTGGGGTATCTTATCACCTCAAGCATGTATCAACTTTCCTTCCTTTTTGAGGCTGAATAATATCCCATTGCATGTATCGATGACATTTTGTTTATTCATCCACTGATGGACACTTACGTTGCTTCTACCTTTTAGCTATTGTGAATAGTGCTACTGTGACCATAGGTGTACATAGCTGAAGACTTGGAAAATTATACATTATTTTATATATGCAAAGTGTATAAAAGTTTAATTTTTTTCACTGAAGCTTTGATAATTTGAGTCTGTAAAACAAACTGACCATGGATTAACAGGAGAAAAGGCATACAGATTTATTAATGTACATATGGGCATGGGAGTCATACAAAATATGAAAAACTCAAATGTCCAGACAGCTGATGCTGTAAACCAAAAAGTATCTGAGACAGGTCTCAATCAATTGAGAGTTATTTTGCCAAGGTTGATGATACACCCAGGAAAAAAAGACACTAGCCACAATAGAATCTGTGGCCCACAGTTTTTTTCCAAAGAGGATTTTGAGTGCTTCCATATTTAAAGGGGAAAACATGGGCAGGAGAGAAAAGAAGTGTGGAAGAAAGAGGCAGGGAGTTGCAATCTTTTGAAGGTTTCATCAACGTTCAGTGGATCCACACTTTACATGTGAAAGGAGAGGGTAGAGGCATTTGTCTCATGCTCAGTGAATCTACATTTTTACGTAAGATAAGTAAACAGAATAGAGGAAGCAGTCAAATATGCATTTGTCTCAGGTGAGCAGAGGTATGACTTCTGGTTCTATCCTTTGTCCCGTTCTTCTGAAGATAAATTGTTATTGTCAGGGTGAAATTCAACAGAACTGTTTTAGGGTAAGGATCTTGAGGGCCCACAAAAAATTTGCTTGTGAGCAAATTGCGAGGGAGGTATGTAGGTAGTCTTTCATCTTTGTAGCTGTTGAGGAACAAAATGGGAGGCAGTTTTGTGTGACTCAGTTCTCAAGCTTGACTTTTTCCCTTAGGTATGGTGAATATGGGGTCCCAAAATTTTATTTTCCATTCACAACTCTTTAATACTATCTTGAGGTTACAGAAAGAATAGGGGCTTGAAGCTTGTCAAGACAGGTTATGGTGGCATGAGAGGTTATGGGAAGGAGAGAAGAGGCAAGGTGTGCTGCAAAGGTGGTCTTGTTATGCAGATGATCTCACAGGTAGCAGCCCTCAGAAAGGAAAAATGGGAGGCCGGGTACGGTGGCTCATGCCTGTAATCCCAGCACTTTGGGAGACCAAGGCAAGTGGATCACCTGAGGTCAGGAGTTCGAGACCAGCCTGGACAACATGGTGAAACCCCGTCTCTACTAAAAATACAAAATTAGCTGGGTGTGGTAGCGGGCGCCTATAGTCCCAGCTACTTGGGAGGCTGAGGCAGGAGAATAGCTTGAACCCGGGAGGCGGAGGTTGCAGTGAGCTGAGATCATGCCACTGCACTCTAGCCTGGGCAACAGAGCAAGACTCCATCTCAAAAAAAAAAAAAAAAAAAGAGATGGGAGCCTGTGGTAGATGTTTCTATAAAACCTTTAAAGGTGTCAGGCTCTCAGTTAATCTTTCTTTGTTCTGGACAAGGTGGGGCTTCAGAAAAAGCCTGTTTGCATCTGTTGTTTACTTCACTTTATTTCCTCTACAGATGCAAATCCCCGTAAAAGACTCAGCTTTGCAGGCTGATTCTTGTGTTGCAGGTCCTCTGAATAGTCATCTCAGAATATGTCAAAGAAGTATATTTTGGAGTGAAACATTTCTTGGTTTCCTTTAGTCCCCCACTTGAAACTTGAAACTTTAGAACATTTCGCTTACTAATGTTTGGGCGCAGTGGCTCATGCCTGTAATCCCAACACTTCAGGAGGCTGAGGTGGGTGGATCGCTTGATCCCAGGAGTTTGAGATCAGCCTGGGAAATATGGCAAAAGCCCATCTCTACAGAGAAAAAAAAAATAATTTTAGCTAGTCACGGTGGCACGTGCCTGTAGTCCCAGCTATTCAGGAGGCTGAGGTGGGAGGATCACTTGAGCCTTGAGGGGGAGGTTGCAGTGACCTGAGGTGGTTCCACTCTATCCTGAGTGACAGAGAGAGACCCTGTCTCAAAAAAAAAAAAAAAAAAAAAAAAAAAACAACACAAAAGTGTCACTTATTAAAGTAGGATTGGTAGCTATGGAGAGATTTGGGTTAGAAGTTTTGAGATAAGAGGGAGCAAAACAAATTGGGATAAGCAGAAAAGAACAAATAGAAGTATGTCATGCCATATCTTCTTGAATCCGTCTCTTAGTTGTTATACTACATCAGTTAAACTGTTGTTTCCCATTGCAACAGGTGGCATTGCAGATGGGCTCTCAAAGTTAGGCCAAACATCTTTGATAAGAGACATTTCTATGAAAACAGAGAAAAATAACGTTAACATTTGAAACAGCCTATAAATTAGTTTCTTTAGAGTCTGGAGGGCAGTCAGTTGAGAAGATGCCCAGATTTGGGTTAGAAACATCTTCAGTTGAAACAGACAGGCAGTGGCAATCTGGCAGATTTTCCAGGGTTGTAGTTTTTGTTTTTTTTTTTAGTTTTTGTGGGTACATAGGTGTATACATGGGGTACATGAGATATTTTGGTACAGGCATGCAATGCATAATAATCACATCATGGAAAACTGGGTATCCATCCCCTCAAGCATTCGTCCTTTGTATTACAAACAATCCAATTATATTCTTTTAGTTATTTTAAAATGTACTGGTAAATTATTATTAACTATAGTCAACCTGGTATGCTATCAAATACTAGGTCTTATTCACTCTTTCTAACTACTTTTTTGTACCCATTAACCATCCCCACTTCCTCCCCTCCCCTCACTACCCTTCCCAGCCTCTGGTAACCATCAGTCTACACTCTATCTCTATGAGTTCAATTGTTTTGATTTTTAGATCTCATAAATAAGTGAGAACATGCAATGTTTATCTTTCTATGCCTGGCTTATTTCACTTAACATATTGACCTCCAATTCCATCCTTGTTGTTGCAAATAATAGAATCTAATTCTTTTTTGTGGCTGCAGGGTACTCCATTATGTATAGGTATCACATTTTCTTTATGCATTCATCTATTGATGGACACTTAGGTTGCTTCCAAATTTTGGCTATGGTGAACAGTGCTACAACAAATATGGGAGTACAGATATCTCCTTGATATACTGATTTCCTTTCTTTTGGGTATATGCCCAGCAATGGGATTGCTGGATTGCATGGTAACTGAATTTTTAGTTTTTTGAGGAATCTCAAAACTTCTCCAAAGTGGTTTTACTAATTTACATTCCCACCAACAGGGTATGAGTGTTTCCTTTTCTCCAAATCCTTACTGGCATTTGTTATTGCCTGTCTTTTCTATATAAGCCATTTTAACTGGGGTAAGATGATATCTCACTGTAGTTTTGATTTGCATTTCTCTGATAATCAATGATATTGAACACCTTTTCATATGCCTGTTTGTCATTTGTGTTTCTTCTTTTGAGAAATGTTTGTTCAAATCTCTTGCTTATTTTTAATCAGATTATTAGATTTTTTTCCTATAGAGTTGTTTGAGCTCCTTATATATTCTGGTTATTAATCTTTTGTCAGATGGGTAGTTTGTAAATCTTTGCTCTCATTCTGTGGGTTGTCTCTTCACTTTATTGCTTGTTTCCTTTTCTGTACAGAAGCTTTTAAACTTGATGTGATCCTTTTTATCCATTTTTGCTTTGATTGCCTGTGCTTGTGAGGTATTACTCAAAATTTTGCCCAGAACAATGTCCTGGAGAATTTCTCCAGTGTTTTATTGTAGTACATTCATAGTTTGAGGTCTTAGACTTAAGTCTTTAATCCAGTTTGATTTGATTTTTATATAACACAAGAGATATAGATAAAATTTGTTCTTCTGCATATGGTTATCCAGTTTTCCCAGCACAATTTATTGAAGAGACTGTCTTTTCTGTAATGTATGCTTTTGGCACCTTTGTTGAAAATGTATTCACTGTAGGTGTATGGATTTGTCTCTGGGTTTTCTATTCTGTTCCATTGGTCTATGTGTCTGTTCTTATGCCAGTACCATGTTGTTTTGGTTACCATAGCTCTGTAGTATAATTTGAAGTTAGCTAGTGTGATTCCTACAGTTTTGTTCTTTGCACTCAGGATAGCTTTGGCTAGTCTGGGTCTTTTGTGGTTTCATAAACATTTTAGGATTGTTTTTTCTATTCCTGTGAAGAATGTCATTGGTATGTGAATAGGGATTACATTAAATCTGTAGATTGCTTTGGGTAGTGTGGACATTTTAACAATATTGATTCTTCCAATCCATGAACATGGGATTTCTTTCCATTTCTTGGTGTCCAATTTATTTCAACAGTGTTTTATAGTTTTCATTATAGAGATCTTTCACTTCCTTGGTTAATTCCTAAGTATTTAATTTTACGTTTGGCTATTGTAAATGGGATTACTTTTTAAATTTCTTTTTCAGATTGTTCACTGTTGGCATATAGAAATGTTACTGATTTTTGTATGTTAATTTTATGTCCTGCAACTTTACTGAATTTATTTATCAGTTCTAATAGTATTTTGGTTGTGTCTTTAGGTTTTTCCAAATATAAGATCATATCATTTGCAAACAAGGATAATTTCACTTCTTCCGTTTCAATTTGATACGCTTTATTTTTTTCTCTTGTCCGATCATTCTAGCTAAGACTTTCAGTACTATGTTGAATAACAGTGGTGAAACTCGGCATTCTTGTTGTGTTCCTGATCTTAGAGGAAAGGCTTTCATTTCATTTTTTTATCCATTCAGTATGATACTATCTGTGGGTCTGTTATATGTGGCTTTTATTATGTTGAGGTGTATTTCTCCTATTCCCAGTTTTTTTGTGAGTTTTTATCATGAAAGAATGTTGAACTTTGTCAAATGCTTGCTCAGCCTCAGTTGAAATAATTATATAGTTTTTGTCTTTCATTCTGATGATATGTTGTATCACATTGATTGATTTTTATATGTTGAGTCATTCTTGCATCCCTGGAATAAATCTCACTTGGTTATGATGAATGATCTTTTTAATATATTGTTGAATTAGGTTTGCTAGTATTTTGTTGAATATTTTTGTATTAATATTTATCAGAGATATTAGCCTGTAGTTTTCTTTTTTTGATGAATTTTGCCTGGTTTTGACATCAGGGAATACTGGCTTTGTAGAACTTATTTGAAAGTATTCCCTCCTCTATAATAGTTTCAGTGGAATTGGTATCAGTTCTCCTTTAAACATTTGGTAGAATTCAGCAGTGAAGCAATTGGATCCTGGGCTTTCCTTACTGGGAGATTTTTTTGTTGTTGTTGTTCTGTTTGGGTTTGGGATTTCTTCATGGTTTAATTTTTATAGGTTGTATGTGTCTAGCGTTTGCCAATTTCTTCCATATTTTCCAATTCATTGCCATATAGTTACTCATACTAGACACTAATTATCCTTTGCTTTCTGAGGTATCAGCTGTAATATCACCTTTTTCATCTCTGATTTTATTTATTTGAATCTTCTCTCTTTTATTCTTAGCCTGGCTAAAGGTTTGTCAATTTTTTTTTTTTTTTTAATTTTTATTTATTTATTATTATTATTATTATTATTATACTTTAGGTTTTATGGTACATGTGTGCAATGTGCAGGTAAGTTACATATGTATACATGTGCCATGCTGGTGCGCTGCACCCACCAACTCGTCATCTAGCATTAGGTATATCTCCCAATGCTATCCCTCCCCCCTCCCCCCACCCCACAACAGTCCCCAGAGTGTGATGTTCCCCTTCCTGTGTCCATGTGTTCTCATTGTTCAATTCCCACCTATGAGTGAGAATATGTGGTGTTTGGTTTTTTGTTCTTGCGATAGTTTACTGAGAATGATGATTTCCAATTTCATCCATGTCCCTACAAAGGACGTGAACTCATCATTTTTTATGGCTGCATAGTATTCCATGGTGTATATGTGCCACATTTTCTTAATCCAGTCTATCATTGTTGGACATTTGGGTTGGTTCCAAGTCTTTGCTATTGTGAATAATGCCGCAATAAACATACGTGTGCATGTGTCTTTATAGCAGCATGATTTATAGTCCTTTGGGTATATACCCAGTAATGGGATGGCTGGGTCGAATGGAATTTCTAGTTCTAAATCCCTGAGGAATCGCCACACTGACTTCCACAAGGGTTGAACTAGTTTACAGTCCCACCAACAGTGTAAAAGTGTTCCTATTTCTCCACATCCTCTCCAGCACCTGTTGTTTCCTGACTTTTTAATGATTGCCATTCTAACTGGTGTGAGATGGTATCTCATTGTGGTTTTGATTTGCATTTCTCTGATGGCCAGTGATGGTGAGCATTTTTTCATGTGTTTTTTGGCTGCATAAATGTCTTCTTTTGAGAAGTGTCTGTTCATGTCCTTCGCCCACTTTTTGATGGGGTTGTTTGTTTTTTTCTTGTAAATTTGTTGGAGTTCATTGTAGATTCTGGATATTAGCCCTTTGTCAGATGAGTAGGTTGCGAAAATTTTCTCCCATTTTGTAGGTTGCCTGTTCACTCTGATGGTAGTTTCTTTTGCTGTGCAGAAGCTCTTGAGTTTAATTAGATCCCATTTGTCAATTTTGGCTTTTGTTGCCATTGCTTTTGGTGTTTTAGACATGAAGTCCTTGCCCATGCCTATGTCCTGAATGGTAATGCCTAGGTTTTCTTCTAGGGTTTTTATGGTTTTAGGTCTAACATTTAAGTCTTTAATCCATCTTGAATTGATTTTTGTATAAGGTGTAAGGAAGGGATCCAGTTTCAGCTTTCTACATATGGCTAACCAGTTTTCCCAGCACCATTTATTAAATAGGGAATCCTTTCCCCATTTCTTGTTTTTGTCAGGTTTGTCAAAGATCAGATAGTTGTAGATATGTGGCATTATTTCTGACGGCTCTGTTCTGTTCCATTGATCTATATCTCTGTTTTGGTACCAGTACCATGCTGTTTTGGTTACTGTAGCCTTGTAGTATAGTTTGAAGTCAGGTAGTGTGATGCCTCCAGCTTTGTTCTTTTGGCTTAGGATTGACTTGGCGATGCGGGCTCTTTTTTGGTTCCATATGAACTTTAAAGTAGTTTTTTCCAATTCTTTGAAGAAAGTCATTGGTAGCTTGATGGGGATGGCATTGAATCTGTAAATTACCTTGGGAAGGATGGCCATTTTCATGATATTGATTCTTCCTACCCATGAGCATGGAATGTTCTTCCATTTGTTTGTATCCTCTTTTATTTCCTTGAGCAGTGGTTTGTAGTTCTCCTTGAAGAGGTCTTTCACATCCCTTGTAAGTTGGATTCCTAGGTATTTTATTCTCTTTGAAGCAATTGTGAATGGGAGTTCACTCATGATTTGGCTCTCTGTTTGTCTGTTATTGATGTATAAGAATGCTTGTGATTTTTGCACATTGATTTTGTATCCTGAGACTTTGCTGAAGTTGCTTATCAGCTTAAGGAGATTTTGGGCTGAGACAATGGGGTTTTCTAGATGTACAATCATGTCATCTGCAAACAGGGACAATTTGACTTCCTCTTTTCCTAATTGAATACCCTTGATTTCCTTCTCCTGCCTAATTGCCCTGGCCAGAACTTCCAACACTATGTTGAATAGAAGTGGTGAGAGAGGGCATCCCTGTCTTGTGCCAGTTTTCAAAGGGAATGCTTCCAGTTTTTGGCCATTCAGTATGATATTGGCTGTGGGTTTGTCATAAATAGCTCTTATTATTTTGAGATATGTCCCATCAATTCCTAATTTATTGAGAGTTTTTAGCATGAAGGGTTGTTGAATTTTGTCAAAGGCCTTTTCTGCATCTATTGAGATAATCATGTGGTTTTTGTCTCTGGTTCTGTTTATATGCTGGATTACATTTATTGATTTGCGTATATTGAACCAGCCTTGCATCCCAGGGATGAAGCCCACTTGATCATGGTGGATAAGCTTTTTGATGTGCTGCTGGATTCTGTTTGCCAGTATTTTATTGAGGATTTTTGCATCAATGTTCATCAAGGATATTGGTCTAAAATTCTCTTTTTTTGTTGTGTCTCTGCCAGGCTTTGTTATCAGGATGATGCTGGCCTCATAAAATGAGTTAGGGAGGATTCCCTCTTTTTCTATTGATTGGAATAGTTTCAGAAGGAATGGTACCAGCTCCTCCTTGTACCTCTGGTAGAATTCGGCTGTGAATCCATCTGGACCTGGACTTTTTTTGGTTGGTAAGCTATTGATTATTGCCACAATTTCAGCTCCTGTTATTGGTCTATTCAGAGATTCAACTTCTTCCTGGTTTAGTCTTGGGAGGGTGTATGTGTTGAGGAATTTATCCATTTCTTCTAGATTTTCTAGTTTATTTGCATAGAGGTGTTTGTAATATTCTCTGATGGTAGTTTGTATTTCTGTGGGATCGGTGGTGATATCCCCTTTATCATTTTTTATTGCATCTATTTGATTCTTCTCTCTTTTTTTCTTTATTAATCTTGCTAGCGGTCTATCAATTTTGTTGATCCTTTCAAAAAACCAGCTCCTGGATTCATTTATTTTTTGAAGGGTTTTTTGTGTCTCTATTTCCTTCAGTTCTGCTCTGATTTTAGTTATTTCTTGCCTTCTGCTAGCTTTTGAATGTGTTTGCTCTTGCTTTTCTAGTTCTTTTAATTGTGATGTTAGGGTGTCAATTTTGGATCTTTCCTGCTTTCTCTTGTGGGCATTTAGTGCTATAAATTTCCCTCTACACACTGCTTTGAATGCATCCCAGAGATTCTGGTATGTTGTGTCTTGGTTCTCGTTGGTTTCAAAGAACATCTTTATTTCTGCCTTCATTTCGTTATATACCCAGTAGTCATTCAGGAGCAGGTTGTTCAGTTTCCACGTAGTTGAGCGGTTTTGAGTGAGATTCTTAATCCTGAGTTCTAGCTTGATTGCACTGTGATCTGAGAGACAGTTTGTTATAATTTCTGTTCTTTTACATTTATTGAGGAGAGCTTTACTTCCAAGTATATGGTCAATTTTGGAATAGGTGTGGTGTGGTGCTGAAAAAAATGTATATTCTGTTGATTTGGGGTGGAGAGTTCTGTAGATGTCTATTAGGTCCGCTTGGTGCAGAGCTGAGTTCAATTCCTGGGTATCCTTGTTGACTTTCTGTCTCGTTGATCTGTCTAATGTTGATAGTGGGGTGTTAAAGTCTCCCATTATTAATGTGTGGGAGTCTAAGTCTCTTTGTAGGTCACTCAGGACTTGCTTTATGAATCTGGGTGCTCCTGTATTGGGTGCATATATATTTAGGATAGTTAGCTCTTCTTGTTGAATTAATCCCTTTACCATTATGTAATGGCCTTCTTTGTCTCTTTTGATCTTTGTTGGTTTAAAGTCTGTTTTATCAGAGACTAGGATTGCAACCCCTGCCTTTTTTTGTTTTCCATTTGCTTGGTAGATCTTCCTCCATCCTTTTATTTTGAGCCTATGTGTGTCTCTGCACGTGAGATGCGTTTCCTGAATACAGCACACTGATGGGTCTTGAGTCTTTATCCAGTTTGCCAGTCTGTGTCTTTTAATTGGAGCATTTAGTCCATTTACATTTAAAGTTAATATTGTTATGTGTGAATTTGATCCTGTCATTATGATGTTAGCTGGATATTTTGCTCGTTAGTTGATGCAGTCTCTTCCTAGTCTCGATGTTCTTTACATTTCGGTATGATTTTGCAGTGGCTGGTACCGGTTGTGCCTTTCCATGTTTAGCGCTTCCTTCAGGAGCTCTTTTAGGGCAGGCCTGGTGGTGACAAAATCTCTCAGCATTTGCTTGTCTGTAAAGTATTTTATTTCTCCTTCACTTATGAAGCTTAGTTTGGCAGGATATGAAATTCTGGGTTGAAAATTCTTTTCTTTAAGAATGTTGAATATTGGCCCCCACTCTCTTCTGGCTTGTAGGGTTTCTGCCGAGAGATCCGCTGTTAGTCTGATGGGCTTCCCTTTGATGGTAACCCGACCTTTCTCTCTGGCTGCCCTTAACATTTTTTCCTTCATTTCAACTTTGGTGAATCTGACAATTATGTGTCTTGGAGTTGCTCTTCTTGAGGAGTATCTTTGTGGCGTTCTCTGTATTTCCTGAATCTGAATGTTGGCCTGCCTTGCTAGATTGGGGAAGTTCTCCTGGATAATATCCTGCAGAGTGTTTTCCAACTTGTTTCCATTCTCCCCGTCACTTTCAGGTACACCAATCAGACGTAGATTTGGTCTTTTCACATAGTCCCACATTTCTTGGAGGCTTTGCTCATTTCTTTTTATTCTTTTTTCTCTAAACTTCCCTTCTCGCTTCATTTCATTCATTTCATCTTCCAGGGCTGATACCCTTTCTTCCATTTGATCGCATCGGCTCCTGAGGCTTCTGCATTCTTCACGTAGTTCTCGAGCCTTGGTTTTCAGCTCCATCAGCTCCTTTAAGCACTTCTCTGTATTGGTTATTCTAGTTATACATTCTTCTAAATTTTTTTCAAAGTTTTCAACTTCTTTGCCTTTGGTTTGAATATCCTCCCGTAGCTCGGAGTAATTTGATCGTCTGAAGCCTTCTTCTCTCAGCTCGTCAAAGTCATTCTCCGTCCAGCTTTGTTCCGTTGCTGGTGAGGAACTGCGTTCCTTTGGAGGAGGAGAGGTACTCTGGTTTTTAGAGTTTCCAGTTTTTCTGCTCTGTTTTTTCCCCATCTTTGTGGTTTTATCTACTTTTGGTCTTTGATGATGGTGATGTACAGATGGGTTTTTGGTGTGGATGTCCTTTCTGTTAGTTTTCCTTCTAACAGACAGAACCCTCAGCTGCAGGTCTGTTGGAGTACCTGGCCGGCCGTGTGAGGTGTCAGTCTGCCCCTGCTGGGGGGTGCCTCCCAGTTAGGCTGCTCGGGGGTCAGGGGTCAGGGACCCACTTGAGGAGGCAGTCAGCCCGTTCTCAGATCTCCAGCTGCGTGCTGGGAGAACCACTGCTCTCCTCACAGCTGTCAGACAGGGACATTTAAGTCTGCAGAGGTTACTGCTGTCTTTTTGTTTGTCTGTGTCCTGCCCCCAGAGGTGGAGCCTACAGAGGCAGGCAGGCCTCCTTGAGCTGTGGTGGGCTCCACCCAGATCAAGCTTCCAGGCTGCTTTGTTTACCTAAGCGAGCCTGGGCAATGGCGGGCGCCCCTCCCCCAGCCTCGCTGCCGACTTGCTGTTTGATCTCAGACTGCTGTGCTAGCAATCAGCGAGACTCCGTGGGCGTAGGACCCTCTGAGCCAGGTGCGGGCTATACTCTCCTGGGGCACCGTTTCCTAAGCCCGTCGGAAAAGCACAGTATTCGGGTGGGAGTGGCCCGATTTTCCAGGTGCTGTCTGTCACCCCTGGAAGGGGAACTCCCTGACCCCTTGCGCTTCCCGAGTGAGGCAATGCCTCGCCCCTGCTTCGGCTGGCGCACGGTGCGCTCACCCACTGACCTGCGCCCACTGTCTGGCACTCCCTAGTGAGATGAACACGGTACCTCAGATGGAAATGCAGAAATCACCCGTCTTCTGCGTCGCTCGCGCTGGGAGCTGTAGACCGGAGCTGTTCCTATTCGGCCATCTTGGCTCCTCCGACCAAGGTTTGTCAATTTTGTTTAACTTTTCAAAAAGCCAACTTTTTGCTTCAAAGATCTTTTGTATTGTTTTCTTCACTTCAATTTCATTTATTTCTGCTCTGATCTTTATTATTTCTTCTACTAATTTTGGATTTGGTATGCTCTTGCTTTTTTAATTCTTTAAGATTCATTGTTATGTTGTTTATTTGAATTTTTCTACTTTTTTGATGTTTCTGACTATAAATTTCTCTTTTTGTACCGCTTTTGCTGTGTCCCATAGCTTTTGGTATGTTGTGTCTCCATTATCATTTGTTTCAAGAAAGTTTTCAACTTCCTTCTTAATTTCTTCATTGATCCACTGGTTATTCAGGATCATATTGTTTAATTTCCATGCATTTGTATAGTTTCCAGAATTCCTCCTGTCACTGATTTGTAGTTTTATCCCACTGTTTTTAGAGAAGATGCTTGATATTATTTCAGTTTTTTTGAATGTTTTATGACTTTTTTTGTGACCTAACATATAGTTTATTTTTGAGAATGATCCATGTGCTGAGAAAAAGAATGTGTATTCTGCAGCCATTGGATGACATGTTCCATAAATATCTATTAGATCCATTTGTTTTATGGGGCAGATTAAGTCATATGTTTCCTTGTTGATTTTCTGTACAGTGCTAAAAATGAGGTATTGACATCTCCGGCTATTATTGTATTGGAGTCTATCTCTCTTTAGCTCTAATAATATTTGCTTTATATATTTGGGTGCTCCAGTGTTTGGTGCATGTATATTTACTATTGTTATGTCCTCTTGCTGAATTGATCCCTTTACCATTATTATATAATGACCTTCTTTGTTTCTTCCTATAGTTTTTGTCTTGTAATCTATTTTGTCTGAAATAAGTGTGACTACTCCTGCTCATTTTTGGTTTCCAATGGCATGGAACAGATTTTTTTATCCGTTTATTTTTCTGTCTATGTGTGTCTTTATAGGTAAAACGTGTTTTTTGTTTTTTTTTTTTTTTGTAGGTGACAGATCAATGGATGTTTTTTTTTTTTTTTTTTTTTTTTTTTAAATTCATTCAACCACTCTGTGTGTTTTGATTGGGGAGTTTAGTCCATTTAATTTACTGTTATTATTGATAAGTAAGGACTCACTCCTGCCAGTTTGTTATTTGTTTTCTGGGCTTCTCTTCCTACTTTCTTTTCTTCTTGTCTTCCTTTTATTGAAGGTGATTTTCTCTGGTGATATTTTAGTTTCTCGCTTTTTAGTTTCTGAATCTGTTGTATGTTTTTTTGTTTGAGGTTACCGTGAGGCTTGCAAATACTATCTTATAACCCATTATTTTAAGCTGATAAAAATTTAACACTCTTTTCATAAAGAAACAAACCAATGAGCAAAAAGAAAACTGATAAAAATTCTGCACTGTTTCCCTACTTCTTAACTCTTTGTTTTTTATATTTACATTTTATTTTACTATGTCTTGAAAAGTTGTTGTAGTTACTATTTTTGATTGGTTCATTGTTTAGTCTTCTTAGAATGAGAGTAGTTTACATTACCATACAGTGTTAGAATATTCTGTGTTTTTCTGTGTACTGACTGTTTCCAATTAGTTTTATGCCTTCAATTGATTACTTATTCCTCAGTAACATCCTTTTCTTTCTGATTGAAGTACTCCCTTTAGCATTTCTTGCATAACAGGTCTGATGTTGATGAAATCTCTCAGCTTTTGTTTGTCTGTGAAAGTCTTTATTTCTCCTTCATGTTTGAAGAATATTTTCACTGGATATACTACTCCAGGATAAAGTGGTTTTTGTCCTTCAGCACTTTAAATATGTCATGCCACACTCTCGTGGCCTGTAAGTTTTCCACTGGAAAGTCTGCTGCCAGATGTATTGGAGCTTCATTGCATGTTATTTGTTTCTTTTGCTGCTTTTAGGATCTTTTTTTTTTTTTTTATCCTTGACCTTTGAGAATTTGATTATTAAATGCCTTGAAGTAGTCTTCTTTGGATTAAATCTTGGTGTTTGATAACCTCCTTGTACTGGGATATTGATATCTTTCTCTAGGTTTGGGAAGTTCTATGTTTTTATCCCTTTGAATAAACTTTCTACTCCATTTATTTCTCTACCTCTTCTTTAAGGCCAACAACTCTTAGATTTGCTGTTTCGAGGCTATTTTCTGTATCCTGTAGGTATTCTTCATTGTGTTTTATTCTTTAGTCTCTTCTGAAGGTGTATATTCAAATGGCCTGTCTTCAGACTCACCAATTCTTTCTTCTGATTGATTAATTCTGCTATTAAAAGACTCTGATGCATTCTTCAGTATGTCAATTGCATTTTCAACTCTAAGGTTTCTGCTTAATTTTTATAAATTATTTCAATCTCTGTTAAATTTGTCTGAAAAAACTCTGAATTCCTTCTCTGTGTTATCTTGAATTTTGCTGTTTCCTCAAAACAGCTATTTTGAATTCTGTTTCCGAAAGGTCACATATCTCTGTTTCTCCAGGATTGGTCCTTGGTGCCTTATTTAGTTCATTTGGTGAGGTGATGTTTTCCTGGATGGTGTTGATACTTGCAGATGTTTGTCTGGGTCTGGGCATTGAAGACTTAGGTATTAATTATAGTCTTTTCAGTCTGGGCTTGTTTGTACCCATCCTTCTTGTGAAGGCATTCAGGTATTTGAAATGACTTGGATGTTGTTATCTAAGCTGTACCTGATTTAGAGGGCACCCCAAGCCTGGTAGCATTGTGATTCTTACAGACTTATAGAGGTACCATCTTGATGGTCTTGGACAAAATCTGGGAGAATTCTCTGTATTATAAAGCAGAGACTCTTGTACTCTTCCGTTACTTTCTCCCAAACAAATGGAGTCTTTCTCTTTCTCTCTGTTCTGAGCCACCTAAAGTTGGTGGTGGAGTGGCAAAACCACTGTTGTGGCTACCACCACTATGACCATACTGGGTCAGACCTGAAGCCAGCACAGCACCGGGTCTCACCCAAAGCCTGCTATAATCACTCCCTGGCCACTGCCTATGTTCACTCAAGGCCCTGGGGCTCAACAATCAGCAAATGGCAAAGCCAGCCAGGCCTGTGTCTTCTTCTCAGGGTGGTAAGTTCCCCAGGCCCCAGGTGGGTCCAGAGGTGCCATCCAGGAGCTAGGGATTAGAGGTCAAAAACCTTAGATGTCTACCTGCTGTTCTATTGTACTGCAGCTGACCTGGCATTCAAACTACAAGACACAGTGCTTAACACTCTTCCCTCCCATTTTCAAAGGCAGAGGAGTCTCGCTCTGTGGCCACTGCCACCAAAGGCCCATGGGGAGTTTTGCCAGACTACTGCCAATGTTCCCTCAAGGCCCAGTGGCTCTTTAGTCAGCTTGTGGTGAATGCTTCCTGGCCTGGGACTCACCCTTCAGGGTGGTGACCTCCCCTCTGGCCCAGGGCAGGTCCAGAAATGCCATCCAAGAGCCAAGTCCTGGAATGGGGATCCCAAGAGCCTATTTGGTGGTCTACCCGGCTTTGGCTGAGCTGGTACCTAAGGTGTAAGACAAAGTACTCTTTACTTTTCCCTCTGCTTCCTCAAGCAGATGGAGTTTTGCCCTGTAGCCATCAGATGTGGGAATGTTCTGAGTCTCACCTGATGCCAGTAAGTCTCAGAAGCTCACCCAAGGCCCTCAACATAATATGTGGGTAATACTGCTGGTTGTTTAGGACCCAAGGGCTCTTTAGTTAGCAGGTGATGTATGCTGCCAGGTCTGGGTTCTTTCCTTCAAGACAGCTGATTCTCCTCTGGCCTAGGGTGTGTCTAGAAATGTTATCTGGGAGCTAGGGCTGGAATGGGGATCTTACGACCTTGACTTGGTGCCCTTTCCTGCTGTGGCTGAGTTGGTATTCAAGATGCAAGACAAAGTCCTCCCCACTCTTCCCTCTCCTCTCAAGTGGAAGGAAGGGATTTCTTTTGGAGCCTTGAGCTGTACAACCTGGGTTTAGGGGAGAGGTGATGCCAGCACTGACTTAGTTGCCCTAGTAGGTATTTCAGTAGGTCACATACTCCCATAGTCCACTGTCTCTGGGCCCTGCTCAGCAGTAGGACTCTCCTATGAGTTGCAGTCCTTGTGGCCTAGACTGCCTTTCTAGTTTATTTAGATCTCCTGAGCACTTTAGCCCATGGTGGTGAGGCTTGTGGGCACTCAAGTTCCAACCACTGGGATCAGCAATACCTCTCTGGCTAGGGCTGTTTTAAATGCTCCCTCTGTGGGTGGGTGTTGGCTGAGTTTGGTCCAGTTTTTCTTTCTGCTGTAAGAAAGGCAGCACTGAGTTCAATGCCTCACAATTGCTGTGCTCTCCCTTTCCGCAGGATACAGAAATGCTCTCTGCACTGCGCTGCCACTGCTGGGGGATGGAGGGATTTTGTGTCAGCAACTCAAGACTGTTTTTTCTACCTCTTCAGTGCCTCTTTCAGTGATATGAAGTTAAAACCAGGTACTTTGAGTGCTCACCTGATTTTTGGTTCTTATGAAGATGCTTTTTGGTGTGTAGATAGTTGTTAAATTGGTGTCCCTTTCGGGGGGACGATCAGTGAAGCCTTCTATTCTGCCATCTTACTCTGCCTCCTATCCTCATTCTGTTTTATCTATATCATTCTTCTTTTATTCCTTCAATGTGAAATAACCTTTAAATAACCTCTAAACTAGACAGAATTGCATTTCCATGAACAAAAACTACATCTTTATGTCTTATTTATAAACTTCCCTACCAAAAACACATCCTATCTTGTATATTTTCCATACAGAATTGTTTTCTTTATATCTAATATTTTAAATTATATAAATTAACTATACTTTTAACTACTACTAATGAGTAACCCTCATTTCCAGTGAAAAACCAAGAAAGTTAGAAATTTCCATTGTTATGTACCAGATGGAGAGCCCAGGACAGAGGACAGAACTGTGATAACAATGCCTGAAGGATTCAACATTTCCTGACTTGCCCAGGAGACCAAGCTGGGCCAGGGAAGATGGGGCCATATTGGGCTTAGCTCTGTTCTGTAGCCCAGACATTGTGGACACACATATTTCCCCAGGCCTCACCATGGCCACCTGTCTAGACTCTACAATCTAAAGGCTCAACATCAAGGACATAAACTCACAGCAAGTTGCATGCAAGGATTTGGGGGAGCCCAGAAGCCAGCCTACATAGCTTTAGCACACTGAAAAATAATTATCAAAATGTAGGAGCTAAGTAATTTGAATACATGGGGGTATAGTACAAAAACACATAACAGAGGCTGGCAAGGGTGAATGGTAGGGAGAAGGAACTGGTAGGGAGAAGGGAATGGTAGGGAGAGGGAAACTGGAGAGGATAGAGAGAAGTAGGCTAAAGGGTACAAACATACAGTAAAATATATTTTTTATATATATATATAATCTATTCTATAATGTTTGATAGCAGAGTAGGATGACTGTATTAGCAAAAGGGTATCATACTCAGGTGGTGGATACCCTAAATACCCTGACTTGATCACTAATATATACATATAACAAAATTTCTCATGTACCCCATAAATTTGTACAAGTACAAAAAATAAAGTCAAAAAAATCACAGAAGCAAAAGTTTTATGACTTTAAAACATGTAGTAGAGACAGTATAAATTGGTTTGACCAGTAGACCCATGCAAAAATGCTTAAAATTCTGAAGACATTTCTATTTTATTATACCAACAATTTAAAAACTAGCTGTATTTATCTAAGATTGCTAGTCATGTGAACTTGAAAATCATTTGGACTTATTTACTGAATTTATGAGGGATCATTTATGTCAATTTTGTACCATGTAGACAATATATAAACACAGAAATGTACAAATGTATACATAAAAATGCAGACAAACACAGATTTTATAGATTTTATTTTAAAATTTTGCCATGAGACAGGTAAAACTCCTTAGTTTAAAAGGACTGTTGGATTAAACTGTGCCTCTGTAAATGTAACAAGTTAAAATTTATCTATGCCACATGGTTTAAGTCCCTACTAAGTTGAAAGGAAACAGGGTAGCAAATTTACTGTCAAACTAAAGAGAATTTAAGCTTTTTCAAGAAAAAGTTTGGGTGTGCATTACAGACACAGAAGAAGTTTAAAAATAGACATCAAGATAACACAAAATCATAGGAATTCATCACATACTTTATAAGGAGACCAATTTTAGTTAGATACGTAACTTCCAATTTAGTTTCTGTGTTTTTACCAGACCATGGAGCTCAGGGCAGTGAACAGGGCTTACAAGGCTTTTGTAGTTTCCAGGGCCCAGTACTTTCTATGTGGAAAGCAGGCGCAGCTGGAAGGCAGAGCACCTAGATCCCCAGAAACTAAGGATCCCATTTTTACACTGAATCCCAGGTGCCCCAGAGCTGAGGCAAAAGGCCAAGAGGGAAATGTCATGGGGCTAGGCTGTGCAACAATTCTACAGTGCACCTCACTGCAAGGACATTTTCTTTGAGGCTACTGGGAAACCTAATGCCAATTAGCCCACTCCGTGATCAGCCTATCCCCCATGGGAATTTTATACCTCGGTAGCAAGTGTTCCTACAGCCTGCAAGTGTCCAAACTGTGCTTTTCTTATCTAAATATTCAAACAGTTAGTCTCATTTCAGTAATAACCATTCACTGAACAGCTGTCAGCCACCTCTAAAACTGCAGTGACCTATCAGCCATCGAATACCCAAAGGTTAAGTGTTCTTTCACAGTAAAAAGTAACCCCTGGTATTCCTAAAAGCCAAGGAGATTGGGAAACTCAATGCAAAACGGAGTAGAGCTTTAGACCTGAGAGTAGCCTGCCCAGGACTCTTGGGGTTCCATGAGGAATACAGAAGACCCTAATGATATGGACAGGAGACAAGAAAATACTGGGTAGAAGAGGGCAGTTCCCCTGCAAATGCCCCATCCTCAAGCCTGGATACCTGCGGCCCTAAATGGGAACAGCCATACCTGTTTTCATGCCCAAGAAGTTGCCTTTTGGCCCACCATACCCCCTATCCTGTACCCATATAAACCCCAAACCCCTGCTCCAGCAGGAGATAAGCAGATGAATAGAAGAGCAGAAGAGCGGTAGAGAAGGAGAGAAGAGAAGGAATGTCAGGAGTTCAGCTGGGGACGGTCGGAGAATTGGCTGCTGGATGGCCCAACTCTAGGGGAAGATCACCTTCCCACTCCATACACTTTCCAGTTCCCCATCTATCCTGCTGAGAGCCACCTCCACCACCCAATAAAACCCCACATTCACCATTCTTCAAGTCCATGTGTGACCCACTTCTTCTGGGATGCTGGACTCTTGTCAGGATTCAGAAAGCTGTCACACAGGCCCTCTGCCATTGCAAAAAAGCAGAGGGTCTGCTGAACTGGTTAACAATTAAGCCGTCTGTGGATGGCAAGGCTAAAAGAGTGGACTGTAACACATGCCAACTTGGGATCTGGGACTCACAGACTCCCACTCCTGGACGCTGCTGTGAGTCTGAAACCCAGTGCTCCAGCTTCTGCGCCTGTCCATCTACATGCTCCCCATCCCATAAGGAGTTTGAGCAGCAGCAGCAACCCAATAGACGAGCCACACCCCTGTCACATGTCCTGGAAGGGGGTCAGGGAACTCTCTCATTTCACTAACAAAGGGGTATGTGCTGCCTCTGTGTTCTTCAAGCAGTCTCAGGGCCACCAGAAGTCCCCTCTAGATCTCTTCATGTGGTATTGAATGCCACAAAAAAGGAAGGAGTAGAAGTAAATGGGAAAACAAGTCTTAGAGCAACCATTTGGAAAGATTTTAAACCTTCCAAAAAACAATTAAGTTTTACATTTTTTTCTCAGCAAAAATTATACCAACAAGAAAGAAAGTGAACAAAGGGATGGAACATATAACTTTTTTACAACAGGTTTCATTCAACAGGAAAACTTTTAGGGAGAAACAAGATCCAAAAGAAAAAAAGCAGATGGACCATTAAAAAAAAAATGTATATATAGCCTGAATATCAGCTTTTTATTAAGCTGACTTTTGCCTACAGAGCTCTTAAAAAATCTTCTCAAATCTCTTACTGTCAGATTTTTAAACCAAAGGTATTTTCCGAGTGACTCAGAGCCAAAACCAATAAGCCTTTTATGACTTAACCAAAGACTCATGAGGCATCTTCTAAGAGGCACAAAGCAGTCCTCACAACCTTCTCAAAACCACCCCAAAGAAAGGTCAAAGAAAGGAAAGTTTTAGTAGCTACAAATGGGGTACAATCTACATTTCTGTCCAGCAATATTGTCTAGGATGTCAGCTTCTCAGCTGACCATCAGCATACACATTGTACATACAATTGTATACCCCATAGATGGAGGATTAAAAGAGACAAAATATCAATAAGACAGGCCAGAAGCTGTCCATGGAAGGGAAAAGGATCTGGGAAGGCAAGGCAGGCGGATCACGAGGTCAGGAGATCGAGCCCAGCCTGACCAACATGGTGAAACCCTGTCTCTACTAAAAATACAAAAATTAGCCAGGTGTGGTGGCATGCGCCTGTAATCCCAGGTATTCAGGAGGCTGAGGCAGGAGAATCACTTGAACCCAGGAGGCGGAGGTTGCAGTGAGGCAAGATCGTGCCACTGCGCTCCATACTCAGAGTGACAGAGTGAGGTTCCATCTCAAATACATAAATAAAAAAAAAAAAAAAAATAAATAAATAAATAAATGGATGCCCCTAAAAGTCAAGAATCACACACATATTACACCAATTTTTATTTATTTAGTTTTAGAAACAGGTTCTCTATTGCCCAGGTTGAGTGCAGTGGCACAATCGTAGCTCGCTGTATCCTTGAACTCTTGGGCTCAGGGGATCCTCCTGCCTCAGTCTTCTGAGTAGCTGTAGGACTACAGGTGCAAGCCACCATGCCTGTTTTGTTTTTGTTTTTTGTGTTTTTTTTTTTTTTTGAAGGGAGGTCTTGCTGTGTTGCCCAGTCTGGTCTTGAACTCCTCAAGCAACCTTCCCCTCTTGGCCTCACATGGGGCAGTGATTACAGGTGTGAGCCACTGTGCCTGGCCCAAATAAATTTCCTAATAAATGTTTCTCTCTCTTTTTTTTCCTCCTGAGTTAAAGGACTTACATCACCAAGACACTGGTTCCCTGATGGGAATCAGACCTAGGCTGAAGTGGTGAAAGTATAGAATCTTAACTAGCAGACTATTAGGTGGAGTGTCCTTCTTTGCAAATCTTACAGGGGATTTTAAGTTTAAATCTGATTTCTGCTTTGCTTCTTTTTTTTTTTTTTTTAAATCTTGCCAAGGGAGTTTCTAAGGCTATATTCCTTTTGTATCTTTTCATAGATACTGATAAGATAGCTGTTTAAGATAAAAGTTTTAAAAAATGTTTATTTTAAGTATAGCCAATTTATTTATTCCATAAGTGAACTAGTTTGGATACATTTTTTTCCTGTTAATCCAGCTTGGAAAGGGAGCAAGGCAGATTCTTACTTCCCTCGTTTGACCTGAGTGCCATAGACAGAGATCCGATAAAAGTGACTCAGGAAAACATTTCTTACCTTTCTTTGTTGGCTTTGATCAGTTGCTCCAAAATCTCATCCATAGGCTCCAGAACAGAGTGATTTGTTATCCTGCTGACAACACCGAGACTGTAGGGAAGCTGAAAAATTTCCCATGAAATTTTACTAATTTGAATCTATAAAACAAACTGATAATGGACAGATTAACAGGGGAAAAAGGACATACAAATTTATTAATGTGCATATCAGGTGGAAGTTATACAAAGTGTGAGAAACTCAAAGAAATGGCCAGATGGTTGGTGCTTTTATACTATCTCGAGAATACAGAAAGAACAGGGGCTTGAAGCTTGTCAAGACAGGTTATGGTGACATGAGAGATTATGGGAAGGAGAGAAGAGGCAAGGCGTGCTGCAAAGGTGGTCTTGTTATGCAGATGATCTCACAGGTAGCAGCTTTCAGGAAGAAGAGATGGGAGCCTGTGGTAGATGTTTCTATAAAACCTTTAAAGGTATCTGGTTCTCAGTTAATTTTTCCCAGATCTGGGCAATGGGGGCTTCAGAAAAAGCCTGTTTGAATCTATTGTTTACTTCACTTTATTTCTTCTACAGATGCAGATCTCTTCCACAAAAGACAGCTTTGCAGGCTGGTTCTTGTGTTTGCAGGCCCTCTGAATAGTCATCTCAAAATATGTCAAAGAAGTATACTTTGATGTGAAATATTCTTGATTTTCTTTAAAAGTATTGAGGATAAGCAAATCAACATACATATATCACTACTGAGCTCCCCGGCACTATCAAATCTTAAGATTCTGCCATATTTTATTCTACATTTACCATATTCTATTTTTAAAATAATCAAAACATTACAGATTTAGCTGAGGCCCCTTTTACACCCCTCTCCATATCAATCTCCTGTCTCCCTTCCCAGATAAGCCCACAATCTTGAGTTTGCTGTTTATTATTTCCATGTATATTGTTATATTGAAATGGGAGAGTTCCCTGGGCCCCCTCACAGGATGTGCAACAGAAGCATGGCTCTCTGTTCTGCCACCATGAGCTCAAACCACTTATGGGAGAGGGAGCATACAGATGGTAGGCACAGGAACTGGGGTGAGTGCTTTTGGGCTCCAACCCCATGGCAGCATCTAGGGGTGGGTGTCTGTGACTCCCAAAGCCCAAGTGGGCGTGTGTTACAATGCGCCCTTTTAGCCTTGCTGTCTGTAGATGGCCTAAGTGTTAACCAGCTCAGAGGACCTTCTGCCTTTTTGCAAAGGCAGAGAGCCAATGTGATAGCTTTCCGTATTCTGAGCATGAGCATCCTGGAAGAATTGGATCACACACGAACTTGAAGAGTGAATGTAGGGGTTTTATTGAGTGGTGGAGGTGGCTTTCAGTGGGATGGATGGGGAGCTGGAAGGGGGATGAAGTGGGAGGATGATTTTCCCCTGGAGGTTGGCCATCCAGTGGCCGATCCCCTCTCTGATTATCCCTAGCCAAACTCCTCTTGGTGTTCAGATGGTCCTTCTCTTCTCTCCTTCTCTGTCATGCTGTTCTGCTGTTTGTCTGCTCGTCTGTTGTTCTCTTTCTGGAGCCTTGGGGTCAGGGTTTATATGGGTACAGGATAGGGGTCATGGGAGGCCAAAAGGCAACTTTCTGGGTGTGAAAACAGGAATGCCTGTTCCCATTTAGGGCCATGGGTATCCAGGCTTGAAGATGGGGTCTTTGCCAGGGAACTGCCATCTTCTCTCTGGTATTTCCTGTCTCCTGCTTATATCAGTATTAATACCATAGGTATCTATAAACAATACACAGTATTGTTGCTTATGCTTTCAAAATCAATGTAAATGAGATCTCCATACTCAACACTGTGAGGAGAGCAAAGATCAGCTGGTGGCCATGAAGCAGATCAGCCAGAGGCAAAACTCCTGATCTCAGGAATTCAGAAGTAATTAGACTTCCCTATTATATAGAGCAAGCATCTGGTTTCAGGTTTCTTTTCCAAAAATTTATAAGTAACTAGAATTTCTATACATCTCCAGAATGCATGCATAAAGAAACTCATCGAGCAACCCTTGCTGACATTAAGGCACCAAAATGCCCAAAATTGTAATCATTTGTCATGAGCTACATGGGTAATATGATCTGAATTACCCTTAATCTCCTGCTTTAAGGCCCATAAATACTACTAAGGAAAAATCCACAGTGGTGTGCTCAGTCCTCTCTTGTTGAGGTGCCCAGCTGTGCTCTTCTGCAGTGTACTTTCTATCTAATAAAACTTTCCTTTTCAAACCTATACTGTTATTGGTAAATTCTTCTTACCAACCCACAGGTCAACCACTTTCTGTTCCTGGGGCTCTGACACCTTGCTCGGAACATTGTTTATGAGATTTATGTATGATGATACAGGAAGCCATAATTTATTTAAAATGCTATATAGAGTTCCATTGTCTGAATATGCCACAATTCATCCTCTGTCCATAGACATTTAGGTGGTTTTCAATATTTTCTTATTGCAAACCACACTGCAATGAATGTTTTGACACATAATCTCCATAGATATTTGCATGAGAGTAAGTCTTTGTTACATCACCTGGGAGCTTGTTAGAAATGCAGCATCCTAGAACCCACTCAAGACCTTATAGAAATAGAACTTATATTTTTTTCAAGATCCCCAGGTGAACCATAGGCTTATTAAAGTTTGAGCAGTTGTTCTCAAATTTAGTAGCAAATTGGAATTACCCAAGAAGTTCAAAACCAAAATAAGACAAAACAACTTATGCCAGGGAATACCTTCAGAGATTCTGACTTAATTACTCTAGGATGTGCCTGGGTCTCCAGGGATTATTTATTTATTTATTATCATTATTATTATTTTTTTTGAGACAGAGTCTCACTCTGTGGCCCAGGCTGGAGTGCAGTGGCGTGATCTTGGCTCACTGCAACCTCTGCCTCCCAGGTTCAAGTGATTCTCCTGCCTCAGCCTCCCGAGTATGTGAGACTACAGGTGCATGCCACCACGCCCGGCTAATTTTTTGTATTTTTAGTAGTGACAGGGTTTCACCATGTTAGCAGGCTGGTCTTGATCTCCTGACTTCGTGATCAACCCACCTTGGCCTCCCAAAGTGCTGGGATTACAGGTGTGAGCCACCGTGCCTGGCCTCCTGGGATTTTTAAAAGCTCCTTAGATGATTCTAATATGTAGCCATGACCACTGGACTGAAATTACTATGGCTGCAGTGTGTGTGGCGCATGGTTTTTATTGGGATGCCTCTCTAGAAAGAACAGTTTTACCCATAAGGGGCTAGAGCAGGTAGGTAGATGGAACTTCCAGTAACTTATCAAAACGCTTTGTCCTATTTTAAGTATAATTAGTTCTTAGCTGAACAAACACTAGCAAGCCCCTAGCTATGTATCAGGTGATCTAATAAGCACTTTACTAACATTATCTAACTTAATTTTTGTGGGAAAATTTCCTTTCCACTTAAGCAGACATTGAGATTTTGAATGAAATGGTACAGTTTATCAGAAAGTCAGAAGGATATATTAGTCATAAGAAATAATAAGACACTGAAGGAAGGTAAGGTTCCTTTGCCTGATGTTGAGTGAGAATATGCAGCAGTCTGCTTTCAGCATCCAGTCTGGACCCCGCCATAGGAAAACCTGCCACCCACTCACCTGGATATGGCACGGACTTTCAGTACACAAAGGAAGAGAACTCAGGATTGTGTTGATTCAGTGGTTGGGGCTCTTCTGCCCAACACTACAACGTCATTGTGATCAACACTGGGAAAATTCCTGATATTTCAGTGGAGTCTCTGAGCAATTATTAATCTCTCCAGTCACTCCACATCTTTGCACATGAATTGTAGAACAGAGCAGTTAAATCACAACTGGATTTCAAATATCAAAATGGAAACTTCAAAACTGAAAGTTCATTTTTTTCATTACTTAAATTCATATCTAATCACATAAGTAAACATACATACATCTTCACCATCAAATAAACGCTTTTGAAAGGGAAAAGTCTCTTTTAACTCCCTATTTCCCTAATCCTGCTTTCCCCTTCCCAGAGGTAAATAGCATTATTGACATAATGTGTATCCTTTCAAATCTTTTTCTATGTATTTCTACATATATAGTTTTTTGTTGTCGTTGTTGAAGAATTTTAAACCCTATGCTTTTAATATCAATTATAGTGCTTCTTATGTAACTGCATTTTCTCACCTCTCTCCCAGATTTGCTAAACTCTTCCATTTGTTACCCTAGCTATGAATTTATTCACTCAGGATACAGCTTAAAAATACACTGCAGAGGATTGAAACAAGGTACCAAAGTTGAAGAGTTCACTGCTGTATCAGAATTATATTTTTAAAAGGCAAGCAGTAACATCTATGTATCTCCTGTTTTAGATGGATAACATTGTAAGGACGAGGCCTTTCCTGGGGGTGAGGAATGTGCCTTATTTTTGCACTTGGATTCCTTTTCTTCTTAGAGCTAGTGCCTTTAGTCAGCAGCCTGAGGGATTTTCATTTGCTGAGTGAGATGCTGTTCCTTCTCACTTTCCTTCCTCTACCAGTGCAGGAAGACTGATGAATTTGGTTCAGTAGGAATTCTCTCAGAAAGCTGGCGGGACAGAATCCAGCCACTGGGTTCAAGCTATTAGGAAGAGCCGCAGGAAGTATCCATTCTGTTCGGCAGATGGACACTCTCAGAATGACTGTTGTCTAATGCCATCGTACGTTTCTTCGATATGCCCTCCTACCAAGTCTTTCTTAGTGGACCACGGAAAGAGAATGAGAGCTTAATGTTTCTTTGCATATGGTCATCATTTTATCACTTGGTAATTGAGGAGGAAAACAGGAAATTCATCTTTGGGCTCAAGGACTTTGCAAAGTCACTACCAGTTAGGAAAACTCTGGCTATGCTGGATTTGAAGAGAGATTTGTCTGCTACCTCATAACTGTCCTACTGCATGTGATTGCCACCTTTGGATTTCATGGACCGATGGGCTAAAGAGTAAAAGCAAAGCATTTGAAGGTGGACAAACTTGAAAAGGGGGAGTACTTCCAAGTAAAATCCAGTCATGACATTGTTTTGCTTAAAAACTTCTGTTGGTTTCTCATTGCCTGAACTTTAAATTCTATTGGCAGAGGTCACAAACCAGCAGCTTAGGTCTGAATTTGGCTGGCAGATATGTTTTGCCTAGCCCTACAGTGTTTTAGAAAAATTAGAATTTATCACCAAGAGATTAAGGTCAAGGGATTTAATAAATAAATTTGGATTTCTGGTCATGTTGGCCAACATTCTGTATAGGTCAGGTGAAATAAGTTGTGGCTACACTCTTCGGGAGGGGCATGAGCTCTCTTCCATTTTGCAACAGTCCTCCCTGTATTGGACTCCCCTAGGGCTACTTTCTTAATTGAGCTGCCGTTTCACTTTGTAAATATTGCTTTTTCCCCTAGAGCTTCCTCTGCTACTTCAGGGTGGGTTGCACGTAGGAATTCACCAGCCTTTCTGATGAACATGCAAACTGGGAAGTGTGAGAAATGAATACCCTATGGGCTAACCCCTGGGTAATAAGGATGAAGAGTCAGTTGATAACAGCTGATAAATACTCCCCACTCTTATGTCTCAGATGGATGTTTCCAAGGAATATCCTACATAGCTTCTCACAGCACCCCTTGGAATAGAGCTTCAGTTTTCCACAGCAGTAACCTGATCCACATTCACCCTTGGACTGGCTTTCTCCTCTTCTCCTTTTTGCTCTTTTCAGTCCCTCACTCTAATTTCTTGGGAACACTTCCTAAAATAAACTGCCTGCAGTTAAGCCCCTGTTGAAGCCTTTGCTTTTAGGTGGGAACCCATCCCTTCCCTGTTTTCTTAACCAGCTTACTTGACTCAGTTTACCTTCATGACCCTATAGGCATTTGAGGTTGTGATCTGCCTTAGAGACTCACATTTAGGAACTAGTCCCAGGTCTTCTATGAACTATTACCCTGAGCAACTCCTCAAATACTCCATGCAATATCAAAGCTATTTGCTAGTGCTGTTTCTCTTGCCTGAAATCCCATCCCCTCAACTATCCACTGATTCCAGGCTGCCTCTTTTTCTATCAAGCAAAATCCTATTCAGTCTTCAAGGCTGGTTTTGTGGCAGGCCAGGTCTCCCTAAAGGCTGCATAGGCAGGCCTCCATAACAACTGTTTCAGCACTGACTGAGTGGTTAAGTTAAATATTAAAAACTGAAAGAGGCAGTGCCCTATACAAAGGCTGGAATGTAAAAAAAGCCCACCAAGAGTTTTGCCTAGGCTTTTCCTGGGCCTTGAAGCCTGACAAGATAACAAATGAGTTCTTAACAGGACCCATTTAGAATTAAACAAGTTTTACTGGGGATCTGAGAAACTCCCCAGGCCTCCACAAACAAGTTTATTGGGGTCTGAAGGAACTCCCAAACCTCCATGATTTAGCAGGATACAAGATAAGGGTAATATCCCAGTACCTGGACCCATTTAGATTAAGTAAATTTACTGAGGCTCCAGAGGAAGGTCTTCAGGACTCAGATCTTAATTATAGATTTTAAAAAGTTAATCACTTATGTCTTTAGACAAATGCACACTTACAAGTAGACATATAGCTTAGAAGGCATATAAGCTCTGGAAAACTTTGTAAGTTTGAGTTGGTCTGGTGATATTTTCCAGGCCTTCTCCCTGTACCCAGTTTCCGAAATAAACTCCCTCCTTTGCCAGTTCATCTGCATCTCGTTATTGGGCCATGAGAAAAAGCAGCCTGACCCTCAGTTTGGTCTGGGAATAGTTTTAGTTGTCCTTCCTCTGTGAGCCATTCCCTAATACTTCCACACCTGCACACCTTTAAAGGTAAAGAGCGGGCACTAGAAGAGAGTGAGAGATTGCAGTTAGAGGAAAAGGCACTGATAGAGCCAGCTCTTGTTGGAGATGATGGTAATGGCATCAGGGGTGCAAGTGTAGGAGCTTACCTACAGAAAAGAATTCTTCATTTTCTGAGATTAGAATAATGATATCAAACACTGACCTATACCTATTATGTGCCAGGCATTATTCTGGGTGCTTTCAAAATATTTAGTAAATGTTAACCTTTCTTTCTCACAAGGACGCTATGAGATATGTATTATTATCGTTACCTTCATTTCACATATTAGAAAAGTGAGGTACAGAGAGGTTGAGTAATTTGCCCAAGATCACACAACTGGTGGGTAGTCAGGTAGACGGGTGGTCTCGTTTGGAGTCTATGCTTCTTATCACTATGACTTGCCAGTTCTTTATTATTATTATTATTTTTATACTTTAAGTTCTGGGATACATGTGCAGAATGTACAGATTTGTTAAGGGAAGCTAATGTAGAAAATACATAAATAGGGAAAATAAAGCTGAGATGGTTTCTGTCTGTTGGTCTAAATTTTTTTAATGAAGCAGGAGACAAAGCCAGCCAATATGATTATAGGAAGCAATGACCCAATTTAAATTTGCCTAGGGAGTGAGAATATGAAGTAGGAAGGGTAAATTTGTCTTGGTTTTGTTTTTCCAAACCTCTTTGATATGGTTTGGCTCTGTGTCCCTACCCAAATCTCATCTTGAGCTATAATACCCATGTGTCAAGGGAGGGACCTGGTGGGAGGCGATTGGATCATGGGGGTGGTTTCTCCCATGCTATTCTTGTGATAGCAAGTGAGTTCTCATGAGATCTGATGGTTTTATAAGTGGAAGTTTCCCCTGCTCTCTCTCTGTTTTCTGCTGCCTTGTAAAGAAGGTACTTACTTCTCCTTCACCTTCTGCCATGACTGTAAGGTTTCTGAGGCCTCTCCAGCCATGCAGAACTGTAAGTCAATTAAACCTCTTTTCTTTATAACTTACTCAGTCTCATGCAGTTCTTTATAGCAGTGTGAGAACAGACTAATACTGTACATTGGTACCAGGAGTTTGGGCACTACTATAAAGATACTTAAAAATATGGAAGTGACTTTGGAACTGGGTAACAGACAGAGGTTGGAACAGTTTGGAGGACTCAGAAGAAGACAGGAAGATGTGGGAAAGTTTGGAACTTTTCTAAAGCAAAAGGCTTTAGCAAGGAGACTGGCAGCATTTTGCCCCTGCCCTAGAGATCTGTGGAACCTTGAACTTGAGAGAGATGATTTAGGGTATCTGGCAGAAGAAATTTCTAAGCACCAAGGCATTCAAGAGATGATAGAGTGTAAAAGCTTGGAAAATTTGCATCCTGACCATATAGTAGAAAAGAAAAACCATTTTCTGGGGAGGAATTCAAGCTGGCTGCAGAAGTTTGTATAAGTAATGAGGAACTAAATGTTAATTGCCAAGACAATGGGGAAATGTCTCCAGGGCATTTCAGAGATCTTTGTGGCAGGCCCTCCTACTACAGGCCTGGAGGCCTAGGAGGGAAAAATGGTTTTGTAGGTGAGGCCCAGGGTCCTGCTCCTCTGTGCAGCCTTGGGACTTGGTGTCATGTGTCCCACCTGCTCTAGCTCCAGCTGTGGCTAAAAAGGACCAAGGTATAGCTCTGGCCATTGGTTCAGAGGGTGCAAACCCTGAGCCTTGGTGGCTTCCACGTGGTGTTGGGCCTGTGGGTGCACAGAAGTCAAAAATCGAGGTTTGAAAACCTCTGCCTAGATTTCAGATGATGCATGGAAATGCCTGGATGTCCAGGCAAAAGTCTGCTGCAGCAGCAGAGCCCTCATTGAGAATGTGTGCTAGGGCAGTGCGGAAGGGAAACATGGGGTTGGAGCCCCCACACAGAATCCCCACTGGGGCATTGCCTACCGGAGCTATGAGAGGACAGCCATCATCCTCCAGACCCCAGAATAATAGATCCACTGACAGCTTGCATCATGTGCCCAGAAAAGACACAGGCATTCAATGCCAGTCCATGAGAGCAGCTGCAGGGGCTGAACCCTGGAAAGCCACAGGGGTGGAGCTTCCCAAGGCCTTGGGAGCCCACCCTTTGCATCAGCCTGCCATGGATATGGGACATGGAGTCAAGGAATATTATTTTGGAGCTTTAAGACTGAATGACTGCCCTGCTGGATTTTGGACTTTCATGGGGTTTGTAGCCTCTTTGTTTTGGCCAATTTCTACCATTTGGAATGGGAACATTTATCCAATGCCTGTACCCCCATTTTGCCTTGGAAATAACTAACTTGCTTTTGATTTTACAGGCTGATAGGTAAAAGAGACTAGCCTTGTCTCAGATGAGACTTTGGACTTAGACTTTTGGGTTAATGCTGGAATGAGTTCAGGCTTTGGCGGACTGTTGGAAAGGCATAACTGTGTTTTGAAATGTGAGGACATAAGGTTTGGGAGGGGTCAGGGGTGGAATTATATGGTTTGGCTCTGTGTTCTCACCCAAATCTCATCTCAAACTGTAATCCCCATGTGTCGAGGGAGGGACCTGGTGGCAGGTGATTGGATAATGGAGGCAGTTTCCCCCATGTTGTTCTTGTGATACTGAGTGAGTTTTCATGAGGTCTGATGGTTTTATAAGTGGTGATTTCCCCTGCTCTGTCTTTCCTGCTGCCTTGTGAAGAAGGTACTTGCTTCTCCTTTTTCTTCCACCATGATTGTAAGTTTCCTGAGGCCTCCACAGCCATGTAGAACTGTTAATCAATTAAATCTCTTTTCTTTATAAATTATCCAGTTCCAGGCAGTTCTTTATAGCAGTGTGAGAATAGACTAATACACTACTACAGTATCAGTAATGCTATGTCTGCCTCTTTATGTATTATCAAGTACTTGGCAATCCACCTTCTACTTTTTCCAAATTGCATCATTTCTCTATTGGTTTTCCACACAGCACTTCCAGAAACCACAGTACCTGAGCATCTTACATGTTTTGGAAATGACAGGTGTAGGAATGAACCTCAAACTGTCCAGAAGTCTCACTCTGGGAAAGCATGCTTCTGGAAAAAGGACCTTTGCTTCTCCCAGAATTGCTGTGAACCCCTAGGAAGCGTTTGGGGTGCCTTGTAGTCAGGCATAACCTGAGTGTTTTCCAGAACAAATAGGCATTAGATCTTCATGAGAATGGAAAAAAAATGACTCATATATAGGAAATTCTCATCCCCAGGAAGTTGGTTTGTTGGGGTTAAGTCAGGATGGTAGGGAAAATTATAGGCCACAAAACTTCTTGGAAGGCCTGAAGCCTTTTGCAAAAGTCTCAGGATAAGGTTGTGGCTGAAGGCAACCTAATCCTTACCTTGAGTAAATAGCTTAAAGTGGGTACAAAGGAAGGTAGAGTAGTTTACCTAAATAGTTTGTTTATTCATGTGGTCCTAAGACTAACCTTTGATCTACCGTGGGTGCTTAATTGCTTTCTACTCAAGAGGTCCACAGTGTCAATTACTCTCTATTGGTGTTTACTCACGACCTTTGTCAATTAATCTCTACTGAATAAATGCAAGTCTTGCTGACTGATCGAGGCTGTGGCTGTGACTAAGTGGCCCGGATGCTCAGCTGAACTGGCAAAGCAGAATATCTGTGTGTCAGTATACTTCATTCATTTGTCGTTAGGTCAGAGTCTGCAGGACAGACCCCCGCAGTGGTTTATTCACAGTAGTGCATTTCCCTGTGGAATATATGGGTATCTAGGAAGTTTTGTTTCTATTTGTGTTAGTTGCCTGTGAATGAGTTCCAAAAATGCCACATCAAAATATGCTGCTTTGGTGTGGTCATTACTTTAAACTGAGGGCACTTGGGGAACAGCAAATGCAGGGGGAACTTTCTCTGAACTTCCCTTAAGTGTCTAAAGATGAATTCTCAAAGAGCAACTCAATTGTCATGAATTACTTCTCTGGGAATCTTCTCAACCAGGGAGGATTAACTCAGATCACAGAAGGAGACACAACACACAGACAGACTTTGCCAGAGTGTCACCTATTCTTCTGAGGGCTACTCATGTTACAGCCCAACAGGTTCTTTTTTGCTCAGTGCACAGATAAAGCCAAGACACTGAGACAGCAGTGCTGCAACAGAAAGAGTTTAATTATCTCAAGGCAGTTGAGCAGAAGGATGGAAAATATTTTTCAAATCTTCCTCCCCAAGAGCTCAAAGCCTAGGGTTTTTAAGGATAATCTAATGGGCAGGGGACTAAGGAATGGGTGCTGCTGAATGGTTGGGGATGAAGTCATGGAAGTGTTGGAATTATGTTTGCATGCTGAGTCACTTTCTGCATGGAGTTTGCAGAATCAGTTGAGTCACAGGTCCAGGTGGTATTAATCAGTTTGCCAGAATGCAAAATTGTAAAAAAATCTCAAAGACCTATCTTAGGTTTTACAATAGTGATGTTATCTATAGGAGAGACTGGGGAAGTTACAAATCTTGTGACCCCTGGCTGCATAACTGGTGAGCAGTAAGCAAGCTAGGAAACAGTGGCTGGTTATCACTTAACTATGCATAGGTCTTAGCAGAATTCAGGCTTTTTTCATAATTCTAACCTTGTAGCCTTTCATTAATTTTACACAGACAGTTTCAGTCCCCAAACCAGGAGGAGGGGTAGTTTCAGGAAGGGACAGTTATTTTTGTTTTAAAGTTAAACTATAAACTAAATCCTTACCATAGTTAGCTTGGCCTATGCCCAGGAATAAGCAAAGATAGCTTGTGAAGTTAGAAGCAAGGTGGAGTCAGCTTTGTCAAGTGTCTCTTACTGTCATAACTTTTGCAAGGGCAGTTTTACTCAGAGACACCTTTTATTACCTGAGAGACTTTTTATCTACATAACAAGACAACCTTTATTCACCATACAATTCCTCCCTTCATCATCACATAATTTGTATCACCACCACTTCAGAAGCCCCAAGTGCCTATTCTTTTCTTTATTTCAGGCACCGTGTAAGTTTTCTTGGAGTCTCATATTTTGTGGAATTCCCATGCATATGTATGTAATACATTTTTTCTCATATTAATCTGCCTCACATTGATTTAATTTGTAACCCAGCCAAAGAACCTAGAAGGGTAGAGGGAAGTCATTTTTGGTTCCCCTACACCTGCTTTGTAGCATCTTTGAAATTTTTATATTCTCTACCATTGAAGAAACTTTATATCATTGATGTCTGTGGAAATCTTTTTATCATCTTGTCAACCTAAAAAAAGGCACTAGAGAAAATTATCTCTAAATATGTTGGCTTTACTCTGGCATAGAAATCAGGATTATACTTTGGAATGTGTGAAATGGCAAGTCACTAGTGCATTCAGTGAGGGAAGGATAAAGGGAGCTTTTATTTGCAGAAAAGTAGATTTACATAAGCTGCTTAGAAACTGAGTTCATTCGATCTAGAGGTTCAAAGTTAGAGTTGCTGTCAGTTCATCTATGGAGATGCCATTACTAGGCAAATGCTCTTCCAAGAACATTTTTTTATGAATTATTGCAGTTCTAAAGAATATCTGGTGATAAACTGTACCAAAAGAAAAGAGGCATGAATGACATGAAAGGTTTTTAGAAAGTCTTTGGGAACAGTTCTTATCTTAGACATGTAAGCATGAGCCTCCCTTCTTAGCCTTCCTGGTCCTGTTTTGTCTGGATTTGACAAAAGTAATTTAATCCTGGTATCTTCAGCTTTTATAATCTCATAACCATCCCACTGTGACAGACTCACAACAGACTTACCTCAACAGAGGCAAGAATACAGATCTGTGGAGGGATGGAAGTATGGTGTGTCTAATTCAAGGATGTAATATGCAAACTTATTATATTTAAAAACTTTAATCAGGAAACAAAATTGAAGTAAGCAAACAGACAAACAAGCTAAAAGTGTGTATACATATGTGTGTGAGTAATGGAAAAGAAAATGCTGGATTCTGTCTGGTCCTGGGCTTTTTTGTTTGGTAGGTTATTAGTTACTAACTCAATTTCAGAACCTGTTATTGGTCTATTCAGAGATTCGACTTCTTCCTGGTTTAGTCTTTGGAGGGTGTATGTGTCCAGGAATTTATCCATTTCTTCTAGATTTTTGGATTCACAGCTGAATTCTACCAGAGGTACAAAGAGGAGCTGATATCATTCCTTCTGAAACTATTCTAAACAATAGAAAAAGAGGGACTCCTCCCTAACTTGTTTTATGAGGCCAGGATCATCCTGATCCCAAAACCTGGCAGAAACACATCAACAACAAAAAAAGAAAATTTCAGGCCAATATTCCTGATGAACATTGATGCAAAAATCCTCAATAAAATACTGGCAAACTGAATCCAGCAGCACATCAAAAAGCTTAACCACCACGATCAAGTCAGCTTCATCCCTGGGATGCAAGGCTGGTTCAACGTACACAAATCCATAAACGTAATCCATCACATAAACAGAACCAATGACAAAAACCACATGCTTATCTCAATAGATGCATTCAACACCCCTTCATGCTAAAAACTCCCCATAAACTAGTATTGAGGGAACATATCTCAAAATAATAAGAGCTATTTATGACGAACCCATAGCAAATATCATACTGAATGGGCAAAAACTGGAAGCATTGTCTTTGAAAACCAGCACAAGACAAGGATGGCCTCTCTCACCACTCCTATTCAACATAGTATTGGAAGTTCTGGCCAGGGCAATCAGGCAAGAGAAAGAAATAAAGTGTATTCAGATAGGAAGAGAGGAATTCAATTATCTCTGTTTGCAGATGACATGATTGTATATTTAGGAAACCCCATCATCTCCTTAAGCTGATAAGCACCTTCAGCAAAGTCTCAGGATACAAAATCAATGTGCAAAAATCACACGCATTCCTATACGCCAATAATAGACAAACAGAGAGCCAAATCATGAGTGAACTCCATTCACAATTGCTACAAAGACAATAAAATACCTAGGAACACAACTTACAAGGGATGTGAAGGACCTCTTCAAGGAGAACTATAAACCAATGCTCAAGAAAATAAGAGAGGCCACAAACAAATGCAAAAACATTCCATCCTCATGGATATGAAGAATCAATATCATGAAAATGGCCATACTGCCCAAAGTAATTTATAGATTCAATGCTATCCCCATCAAGCTACCATTGACTTTCTTCACAGAATTAGAGAAAACTACTTTAAATTTCATATGGAACCAAAAGACAGCCCATATAGCCAAGACAATCCTAAGCAAAAAGAACAAAGCTGGAGGCATCACACTACCTGACTTCAAACTATACTACAAGGCTACAGTAAGCAAAACAACATGGTACTGGTACCAAAACAGATATATAGACCAATGGAACAGAACAAAGTCCTCAGAAATAATACCACACATCTGCAACCATCTGATCTTTGACAAACCTGACAAAAACAAGCAATGGGGAAAAGATTCCCTATTTAATAAGTGGTGTTGGGAAAACTGGCTAGCCATATGCAGAAAACTGAAACCGGATCCCTTCCTTACACCTTATACAAAAATTAACTCAGGATGGATTAAAGACTTAAACGTAAGACCTAAAACCTTTAAAACCCTAGAAGAAAACCTAGGCAATACCATTCAGGACATAGGCATGGGCAAGGACTTCATGACTAAAACACTAAAAGCAATGGCAACAAAAGCCAAAATAGACAAATGGGATCTGATTAAACTAAAGAGCTTCTGCACAGCAAAAGAAACTATCATCAGCATGAACAGGAAACCTACAGAATGGGAGAAAATTTTTGCAATCTATCCATCTGACAAAGGGCTAATATCCAGAATCTACAAAGAACTCAAACAAATTTACAAGAAACAAACAGCCCCATCAAAAAGTGGGCGAAGGATATGAACAGACACTTCTCAAAAGAAGACATTTATGCAGCCAACAAACATGAAAAAAAGCTCATCATCACTGGTAATCAGAGAAATGCAAATCAAAACCACAATGAGATAGCATCTCAGGCCAGTTAGAATGGTGATCATTAAAAAGTCAGGAGACAACAGATGCTAGAGAGGATGTGGAGAAATGGAAATGCTTTTACACTGTTCGTGGGAGTGTCAATTAGTTCAACCATAGTGGAAGACAGAGGGGCGATTCCTCAAGCATCCAGAACCAGAAGTACCATTTGACCCAGCAATCCTATTTCTGGGTATACACACAAAGGATTATAAATCATTCAACTATAAGGACAAATGCACGCATATGTTTATTGCAGCACTATTCACAATAGCAAAGACTTGGAACCAATCCAAATGCCCTCAATGATAGACTGGATAAAGAGAATGTGGTACATATACACCATGGAATACTGTGCAGCCATAAAAAGAATGAGTTCAATTCCTTTGCAGGGACATGGATGAAGCTGGAAACCATCATTGTCAGCAAACTAACATAGCAACAGAAAACCAAACACCGCATGTTCTCACTCATAAGTGGGAGTTGAACAATGAGAACACATGGACACAGGGAGGGCAACATCACACACCAGGGCCTGTCGGGGGGTTGGGGGGTAAGGGAGAGATAGCATTAGGAGAAATACCTAATGTAGATGATGGGTGCAGCAAACCACCATGGCACGTGTATACCTACGTAACAAACCTGCATGTTCTGCACATGTATCGCGGAAGTTAAAGTATAATAATAAAAAGAAAATGTAAAACTGAAAAAAAAAAAGAAAATGTTGGAAAGTAAAATTGCATTTTTTTTTTTTTACTTCCCAGTTGTGGCTGTTTTTTGTATTTGGTTTTGTCAAAAAATTGTTTGCCATAGTATTACTAGATCATCCTTTTTTTATGGAACAAAACTGAAAGCTCTTCACTTGTGACAATTATCTCTAGAAACCTTTCAATAGAAAGGAGATTTAGATATGGCTACTTTTTTTTTCTTTCAATGTCTTCTAGGAGCCAGACACTGAACTACGTATTTAGGCATTTATCATTTAATTTAACTCATCTGATGGTACAAAAGATAAAGTAAGAATGAATAATAAAAGATAAGTTCTGAAGACACTGAGAGTGCTCTTTTGGCTTCATGAACTCTTGAGATTGAGGTTGTAGTTCCCAAAATTCAGTGTGCATTAAGATCCTTGGGGTGCCTGCTCAAAACAGGAATTTTTTAGCCTCACCCTAAGTGATTTGCTTTAAGAAACCTGGGATGGAGTTCAGAGATCTGCATTTTGAACAAACAACAGGTAACCTTGATGTAGGGGGCCCACACTGGTTAGAGAGAATGTTTTGTTTTAAAAGTAAAGAAAATGAAAATAACATGTTCTTTTAATGCTTAAATTAACTTATTGCTGGAATTATTAAAAGGAGAAACCTCCAAAGTTTTGGTACTTTAAGTGAGATTTATTCATTTTTGAGGTGGTAAGTCTTGAACCTGAAAGAGAAGCCACTGTGAGGGAAAGGGATTGTAAACGCATTTAAAGAGATGGAATTTCAAGTTTATAGAATGTTAACTCTAAAGGAAATTGCTAAACTGTATTTTTATCTGTTAAATGCTTGTAAAGTTGAATTACACTTTTATTTATTATTATTATCATTTTTCTCCAAATACCTTTTCTTATTCCTTAAAGATCTGAAAGGTCAATGGTGTAGTGGAAAACGTGTAGATGTTGGCATTAGACCCAAGTTAAACCTCAGATCTTCCAGTTACAGACTTTCAGTTAACATGAGTAAGTTAAACTCTCAGAACTTTTGGTTCCTCATCGGCAAAACCTGTGTCATAACTACCCCAGAGTGTTACGTGGCTATCCACTGCAATAACTGATAGGAAATTCCCCAATACTGCCTGATACTTAATAAGTGCTTACTACATTTTCCCTGAGCATGGCAATCAAACATATTGTAGACTAGCTTTTTCTCTCCCCTAATTTCAATTATATGCTGACGTACATTTAAACCTTATTGCATCTTAGTTTGCTTGTTTCCAGTATGTTAATTTAGTTAACTCTGAGAGAGTTTTAGCATGTGGTGATGGCTAAGTTTTTGTAATATTTTTACCTGTATCCCTAGCATTCTTTATTTCTGTTCATTTTCATTTAATTCATACATATTCATTTGCTGATACATTGGTTTGTGATATTCTTTAAACATTTCATATGCTTATCAACTGAAGTTTATTATAAGTAATAAAGTTTAGATTTCCCAGAGTCCTAAGGCTGGTGGTGACCACTCGGATTCTTCAACTCATTCAAAAATATGCATCGAGGAAAAAAAAAAGAAAAGAAAGAAATATGCATTGAGCAATAAGGAGAACCAAACTAGTGAGTAGATAATTATATTTCAGATGGGTAATTCAAAGAGAACACTGGAATTCAGCAGAAAAGTGATGGGAAATATTGAAAGCAAGGAAGACAAACCCACCCATCCCAGCTTTGTCTGCCCCTCCCCGAGTGCCAGAGCATGCAGTCTAGGGACCTGGGGATTGCCTGTCTCATTTTACCACTGTTGGAACCTGAGTTCTCCTCCTGGGGGCCTGAGGTTGGGCCTATATACCTTGCCACCACCAGGACAGCTGGCACCAACATGCACACACCATCTGATATATCCAAAGTGCTGAAAGAAAAGAGACTGCTAGCCAAGTATGTTATATCCAACAAAGTTATCCTTCATAAATGAAGGAGAAAGAAAGTCTTTCCCAGACAAACAAAGCCAAGAGAATTCATCACCACTAGTCTGGTCCTATAAGAAATGCTGAAGAGAGTTCGATACCTGGAAGTAAAGGAAGATTATTTACCATCATGAAAACATCTGACATTATAAAAATGATGGGTAGAGAAAATACACAAACAAGGAAGAGAAACAACACAAATGTTAACACTATGGGAAAACCACCAAAACACAATGATAAACAATAACAGAGAGAAAAAAAAGAAGAAGGGATATGCAAAACAATCAGAGATATTGCTTTGTATTATCTGTCATTTAATAAAATGATAGAAATAAACTTTCACATAATAACCTTGAACATAAACAGATTAAACTTTGCATTTAAAATATATAGACTGGATACATGAATGTAAAAACATGACCCCACTATATGCTGCTTATAAGAAACTCATTTCACCTGTAAAGACACATACAGACTGAAAATAAAGGTGTTGAAAAAAGTATTCCATGCAGATAAAAACCAAAAGCAAGCAGGAGTAGCTATATGTATATATATCAGATAAAAATAGACTTTGTGTAAAAGACAGCAAAAAAGAGAAAGAAAGTAATTACATGATGACAAAGGAATCAATTCAGCAAGAGAATAAAATTCTAAACATGCATGCATTGTTTAAAAGGTTGCTATGAAAAAAATATATGCACTTAACACTGGAGTACCCAGATACATAAAGCAAATATTATTAGATGTGAAGGAAGACATGGACTTCAATACAATAATTGTTGGGGCTTCAGCCCCACACTCTGATTGTTATACAAATCATCTAGACAGAAAATTAACAAAGAAATATTGGACTTACATTGCACTTTAGACCAAATGAATGTAACAAACATTTGCAGAATATTGCATCAACAGCTGCAGAATTCTCACCACCATATGGAACATCCTCCAGGATGGGAAAGATGTTAGGACACAAAGCAAACTCAAGAATTTAAAAAAATCAAAATCATATCAAATATCTTCTCAGATCACAATGGAATAAAACTAGAAAACAACAACAAGAGGAATTTTAGAAACTATAGAAATACATGGAAATTAACAATATATTCCTGAGTGACCACTGCGTCAAGGAAAATATTCAGGAGGAAATTAATAAAATCTTAAATGAAATTTGAAACACAACTTACCAAAACCTATGGGATACAGCAAAATCAATGCTAAGAAGGAATTTTATAGCAATACACATCTGCATCGAAAAGGTAGAAAGATTTCAAATACTTAATCTAATGATGCACCTCAAGGAAGTAGAAAAGCAAGAACAAACCAACCTCAAACTAGCAGAAGGAAAGAAATAATAAAGATCAGAGCAGAACTAAATGAAATAGAGACTAAAAAATAAAAGGAAGCAACAGAATGAAAAATTGGTGTTTAGAAAAGATTAACAAAATCAATAAACCGCTTGTTAGACTCACCAACAAGAAAACTGCTGGGCATGGTGGCCATGCCTGCAATGCCAGCACTTTGCGAGGCCGAGGCAGCAGGATTGCTTGAGCCCAGGAGTTCAAGGCCAGCCTAGGCAACACAGTGAGAGCCATCACTACAAAAGAAAAAAAAATAGCTGTATGTGGAGGCATGAGCCTGTAATCCCAGCTACTCAGGAGGTTGAGGTAAAAGGATTACTTGAGCTCAGGAGGTTGAGACTGCAGTGAGCCTTGATTGCACCACTGTACTTCATTCTGGGTGACAGAGCACAAAACTGTCCCCCAAAATAAATAAATAATAATAATGTGATCTGATCAGAATTGCAAAATTTCGAGATAGTAAGAAACCAATAAATGAAAAAGACATACCATGTCTTGTGATAGGAAAGTTAATTTATAGATTTAGTGATGTTTTGATGGAAATGTTAGTGGGAGTTTGGACAAAATTATTCTGAATTTCACATGAAAAGTGAATAAATAAGAATAGTCATGAAAATGTTGATAAAGAACAGTAATGATGAATGGAGGGGATGGAAGGTGTCTTACAGCTACGTATTAATACATATTTTAAAACTAAAATAATTAGTAAGTGTCAGACCAGTAGAATAGAATAGAAAGCCTGGAAGCAGACAAAACAATAAAATAATTTCACATATGATAGAAGTAACATTCAAATCACTAGAGAAAGGCTGCATTGTTTTGTAAGTAGTGCTTGAGCGACTTGTTAAATAGAGGGAAAATTAGATTTTAGTTCTTGCTATAAATCAAATAAATTCTTAGTATATTGGAGAAGTAAATGTAAAAATATTAAGCAATAAAAACTTGAATAAAATATGGTCAATATCTTACTTCAGGGAAGAAAGAAAAATTGGGTGATCTATATGAAAATGAAGTTTCTGTTCTCCCAGTAGAGGCCAAAGCAATTCCATCTTGGGAGCGAATCCATCATGTTGGCTTCTGACTAGCCGCTGTTCTGGGAGGGCCTCTCAGATTTCCAGTTTACCTATTGTTCCTTGTGTAAAAGCACATACTTAATGTAAATCCTGCCTTTAGGTCAAGCAACCTTGGTGTTATCGTACTTCAGCTGTCCTACACATTCCTTCTGAACCACCGCTTCTCTATGGTATAGAAGCCCTGGGTCTGAGGGATAACGGTGTAGGGATCCTCCATCTTGTCTCACTACCACCTGAGACACAGACATAGCTTCTGTTAGCAAGTTGTTATTAAATGTTTCTTTCTAAGGAACTGGATACATCAGTCTCTTTTCTTTGGACTTTCAGTCTCCTTGGACTTTGGGGTAGGTTTGCATAGGCCTGCCCATCTTGAAACACTCCCCAGATTGCTTCAAACAGGTTTTAAAACATACTATCAATAATAACAGCCATAGAATACATGACAAACCAAAATCAATCTCTTTTACATATGCGGGGTTTTAATAAGTAAATTAGAAAACAAATATTACAGTAGAAAAGTGAGCAAAGAATATAAACAGATAATTCACAAAAAGGAAATACAAATACCAATAATCCTATGAAAAATATTTGCCTTCAACAGTAGTAAAAAATGAAAAAATAAACCAAAACAACGAGTTAACATTTAGAACTCTTTCATATTGGCAATACTTTTTTAAAAAAAGCCTGGGCAACATAGGAAGACCACATCTCTACAAAAATAAAAGTATTAGCCAGAAGTTGGGGGGCGGGGGTGTGCCTGTGATCTCAGCTACTAGGGAGGCTGAGATGGGAGGCTTGCCTAAGCCTGGGAGGTTGAGGCTGCAGTGAGCTGTGATCACACCACTGCGCTCCAGCCTGGGTGACAGAGCGAGAACCTGTCTCAAATAAAAATTAATAATGTCTAATATTGATGAAAATATTAGATAAATGTGTATTGCTCTATATCTTAAGTAAATTAGCACAGCCTTTCTAGAATAAAATTTGGAATTTTAAATCAAGATATATTAATCCTTTGCCTCACTTATGAAACCAAGAACTTTTCAACTTTTCATAAAGAAAAATAATCAGAGATGTTCAAAGATTTACATACAAGGATGCACATTAGAACATAACAGGACAATGGTAAAGTAAACCATAGTACATTGCAGAAACCTGCATAAAAAGAAATAAATTTATTGTATTCCTGTATGCATGCCATTTGCCATGTGACTTTGCAGTTCCTCACAAAAAGAGGTGAAGCATATGTCTTCACTTTTTGACTCTGGGGATGGTCATGTGACAAGTTAGTGTACAATGGTACTTTATCAAACATGATGTAAGTAAGCAGAGGCTCAAAATATGCTGTGCATTGAGATTTGGCCTCTCTTGCTGCTGGAAACCCTTTCATTAATTACCACCTGAAAATGCCTGGGCTAGCTTCTTGGAAGATGAGAGACCACGTGGAGAGAGGCTCCCACTGTTCTAGCTATCCCAGCCTTCCCAGCTGAGGCCTCAGATATGTAAATAAGGCCATCTTGAGTGGCCCATACCAGAGGTGTCCAGCCACCCACATAACTGTGAGCAATAATAAATCTTCATTATTTTATTTATTATTACTATTTTTTGAGATGGAGTTTTGCTCTTGTCACCCAGGCTGGAGTGCAATGGCACGATCTTGACTCACTGCAATTTCCGCCTCCCAGGTTCAAGGGATTCTGCTGCCTCAGCCTCCCGAGTACTGAGATTACAGGTGCACACCACCACACCCAGTTAATTTTTGTATTTTTAGTAGAGATGGTTTTGCCATGTTGGCCAGGCTGGTCTCAAACTCCCAACCTCAGGTGATCCACCTGCTTCGGCTTCCTAAAGTGTTGGGATTACAGGCATGAGCCGCCGCACCCAGCTGTTATTTTAAACCATTAGGTTTTGAGGCAGTTTGTTATACAGCAGAAGTTAACAGACATATAAATCTCAAGAGTGGCAAACTCAAATGGCTTTAGTGGTCATCAGGTAACATAGATATATAAAATGTCTTTCTGTTTATTTAGATTATTTGGTTTCCGTTATCAGCATTTTGTAGTTTGTTGCATTCAAGTCCTGTACATAACTTATTAGGTCTACATAAACATCAGTACGGATGGTTCCAAACTTATGATGCTTCAACTCATGATTTTTGGACTTTATGATGGGTTTATCAGGACTTAACCCCATCGTAAATTGAGGAGCTCCTTGCAACTTATGATGGGGTTACTATTCCTAGTGAATATGTATTGCTTTTGCACTATTGTAAAGTGGAAAAATTATAAGTTGAAATATTGTAAATAGGGGACTGTCTGCTGTGTTGCCAGCATTGAATGCATTTTTGCTTTATGATATTTTTGACTTATCATAGGTTTATCAGGAGGTAACCCCATAGTAAGTCAAGGAGTATTTGTATTTCATTTTTTGAGTTGTTGTAAATGGCTTTATATTTCTAATTTGTGTCCATGTATTCATTGCTAATATGTAGAAAAACAGTTGATTTTTAATATATATATCTTGTAGCCTGAAAACTTGTTGAACTCATTTAATAGTTCTAGGAGTATTTTTTAGTAGATTCAATGAAATTTTCTATGTAGATAGTCATATCATCTGCAAATAGGGACAGTTTTATTTCTCCCTACCAGTTCTGTATGCTTTGTATTTCCTTTTCTTGCCTTGTTGTATTGGTTTGAACTTCCATCAGTGAGTTGAATGAGAGTAGTGGAGTTGCCTTGTTTCTAATCTTAAGGGAAAGACACTCAGTCTTTCACTGTTAGGCAAAATGTTAGCTGCAGTTTTTTCAATAGATTTTTTTTTAATCAAGGTAAAAGAAGATTCCTTTATTCCTGTTTTTTTCTGCGAGTTTTCATTATAACTAAGTGTTGATTTTTGTCAAATGTTTTTTCTGCATTGATTGATATGGTTTCTTCTTTTCAGTCTCTTAACGCAGTAGACTACATTGATTGACTTTCAGATATTAAACTAACGTTGCAACCATGGAATAACTTATGTCAGTTTATTGGAATTGTCCTTTTACTAGTACAAGTCCTTTTACTAGTGAAAGTGTCCTTTTACTAGTACTAGCCCTTTTACTAGTAAAAGTATCTTTTTACTAGTACTACTTTCAGTAGTACACGTCCTTTTACTAGCACTAGTACAAGAAACCGTGGTCAGAAAGGAGTGACTCAACATTCTGTCATTCAAATGACAAACTTTTACTAGTGAAGGTAGTACTAGTAAAAAGATACTTTTACTAGTAAAAGGACTAGTACTAGTAAAAGGACACTTAAGGACTTGTACTAGTAAAAGGACAATTCCAATAAACTGACATAAGTAATTCCATGGTTGCAATGTTAGTTTAATATCTGAAAGTCAATCAATGTAATCTACTGCATTTCCCTCATTGCTTTTAATTATTTTTCTTTGTTTTGGGAAGTTTGAGTATAATGTCTCTTGGTGTAGATTTCTTTGGTTTATCCTGTTAAGGATTTTTTCAGCTTCTTGAATTTGTAGCTTTATGTCTTTTGCCAAATTTTAGAAGTTTTTAGTCATTATTTCTTTGAGTCTTTTTTCAGCACAACCTCTTTCTTCTCTCTTTTCCAAACTCTGATGACACTAATGTTTCCTCTTTTGTTTTTTCCCAAATGTTTATGAAGCTGTATTTATTTTCTTTCCTTTCTTTTTTTTGAAACAGAGTTTCTCTCTTGTTGCCCAGGCTGGAGTACAATGGCATGATCTCGGCTCACTGCAACCTCTGCCTCCCGAGTTCAAGCGATTCTCCTGCTCAGCTTCCCAAGTAGCTGGGATTACAGGCACCCATCACCACACCTGGCTAATTTTTGTATTTTTAATAGATGGGGTTTCTCCATGTTGGCCAGGCTGGTCTCAAACTCTTGACCTCAGGTGATCCATCTGCCTCGGCCTCCTAAAGGGCTGGGATTATAGGCATGAACCACCACGCCTGGCCATATATATTTCTTAAAACTACATTTCCTTCAGGTTGTTCAAATTGGATAATTTCTATTGTTCTGTCTTCCATTTCACTAATTCTTTCCCCTGTCCTTTCCATTATGCTGTTGTATTGGTCCATTTTCACACTGCTGATAAAGACATACCAAAGACTGCGCAATTTGCAAAAGAAAGAGGTTTAATGGACTTACAGTTCCACGTGGCTGGGGAAGCCTCACAATCATGGTGGAAGGCAAGGAGTAGCAAGTCACATCTTACATGGATGGCAGCAGGCAAAGAAGGGGTTTGTGCAGGGAAACTCCCCCTTATAAAACTGTCAGATCTCATGAGACTTATTCACTATCACAAGAACAGCACGGGAAAGACCTGCCCCCATGATTCCATTACCTCCCACCAGGTCCTTCCCACAACATATGGGAATTCAAGAGGAGATTTGGGTGGGGACACAGCAAAACCATATCAGCTGCTGACTTCATCCACTGAGTTTTTTGAGTTTTTTCATTTTAGCTATTGCATTTTTAAGTTCTAAAATTTTCATTTTACTTCTTTATGTATTCTGTTTCTTCACTAAGACTCCTCAGTTTTTTCATTTGTTTCAAGTGTGTTTGTTATTACTCATTGAAACATTTTTCTGACTGATGCTTTAAAACATTTGTCAGATAATTCTGCCATCTCTGTCATCTCACAGTTGGCATCTCTTGATTATGTTTTTCATTCAGTTTGATACCTTCCTGTTTCTTGATATGACAGGTGACTTTTTTTAATAAAAATCTGGATATTCATGGTATTGTAAGAATGTGTGGATCTTATTTAAACCTTCTGTATTTGCTGGCTTTCTGAAACACTGCTTTAGCAGAGAAAGGGAGGCTGAGCCTTGTTACTGCCAGGTGGGGGTGGAAGTCCAGGTTTCCCACTTGACACCTGTTGACACTTAAGGAGAGGGCTCCTAATTACTGCTGGTCAGGAGTGAAAATTCTGGCTACCATTAGATCTCTTCTGATACCTGCCCACCTGGAAGGTGTAGGAGTGCCTTGTTACTCCTCACATAGTCTTCACTGACACTATGGGAGGAAGGTGGCCTCATTACCTCTGGGCATTGGTGAAAACTCTGATTCAGTGGTTGGCCTCCTCTCATATTCACCAGTGGGGACGATAGGGAGCTCATTACTGGCCAGTGGGGATGAGAGTTCAGGCTCCCCACTTGGCCTTCTCTGATGCAACACTGGTAGGGGTATTGGGATACATTATTATAGCCTGGTGATGGTGGAAATCTAGGTTCCCCATTCAGTGTTTGTTGGCATGGATAGGACTGGGGTACAGTTTTTTTTTTTTCTGTTGTGTTTGGCTGCAGTAAAACAGTTTTTATCTAAACATTTTCTGTCTTGCTTGCCTGCTCCTTTCCTGGTCCTTTGGCTAGACAATGTGCGTTTTGGGGCTTTAAGAAAAAAAATCTACACTTGGTGTTTACTGTGTGGCTGTCTTCTTTAGCTCTGAGTCTGGGATATATAAAAACAGAAAGACCAGGGTACTCAACATGTCATTCCTCAAGTCTTGAGGTTCCTAGCCAGACCTCAGGGTCTGCCTTCTTTTCTCCTCCTTTATGAGTATTCTTATGTTTGTTTTACATGTAATATCCAGGGCTTTTAGTTATATTAGCAGTAGGAATGGGAAAAAGCACATTGCCTTCCTCCCAGAAACAGAAGTCCAGAGCTTTTAAAACACATATGTCCACAAAACAAATGTAAACTATGAGCTATAGTGGCTGTTTTTAGTTAAAATTTTATTATGGGGATTTTCTTTAGGCTATACATTCCAGAAAAAATGCTCCTTTAAATTATTGTACAATATAACATTGGTTCAGTGGGCTCTAACTTATTCAACTGATCCCTTATTTTTTTTGACATTTAGACCATTTTTAATTCCTCACTAGTATAGGTAACACTAAGTGAACATTAACTCATAAAATTCATCCAATTCTCTAATTGTTTTCTTAGGATATATTTCTAGAAGGGGAGTTACTAGATTAGAGAGTATACAAACATTTAAAGCCCCTTGATAAATATTTGTTTCCAGAAAGATGGTACTGATTTTGACGCCTAAAAGTAGTGTATGAGAATGCCAGACTTACCATACTCTAAAGTTGAATACTATCACTTAAAAACTATTGCTGATTTAAAAGGCAGAAAGAATGTTTTTAAATGTTAAATAGGGTGTCTTTAGTAGTGAGGCTGAATTTCACTACAATGCTAATTTAATAAACTCACCAACAACATGGGAGTTTAAAAAGTAGTTTACAATATTCATGAAATTTAAAGCTTGATAATATATAAAAACCTACATATGTGGTAAAATTACACAGAACTATACACTCACATACACAGAAGCACATACAAATGAGCGAATGAAAATAAAACAGGTGAAATCTGAATAAGGTCTGTAGGTTGTACCAATGTCAATTTCTCGATTTTGAAATTATACTATTGTTTTATAAATTGTTACCTTTGGAGAAAACTGACTGATGGGTATATGGGACCTCTTTAAACTATTTTTGTGACTTCATGTGAACCTGTAATTATTTAAAAACTAAAGTTAAAAACAAACAAACAAATGTTGATAATAGTATCTTCTATTTTATTTTAATAAACCTTTTTTTGGAGTGTCTGTACATCTGGCTCTTGAACTAGTTTCCTTCTAAGTTTCTCTGCTTGGATCAGGGACAAGTGAAGACTCTATTCTAGTTGTCACAGCTGAATCTGATATGGACACTTGTCCTTGCCCATGGGGAGGCCTCACTTCTGTTGGGCATATCATATCACTGGCCAGGACATTGCTGATAAGCAGAGCTGAGCGGTAGTTTCACCTCAGGCAATTTGATCTTGCTTCACGTCTTGTTCCTGAGTCATACCTGCACTTGGAGTTTCTACTTCTCACTTCACTATTCTGCTAGGTGGACACTGTTTCTCCTGTCATTCGATCCTGCTTGAAAACTGAATCTGTTTTGTCTCTTACTTTTTTCAGAAGAGGATCTTGTAATTGTCTATATAACCTGTGACATTGGGGTTTATAAATAATATTGATAGGGTGATGTCTGATCAAAAATGAGAAAATATATATAAAATAATTAAATTTTAAAAGAGTAAATCATTTTTAAAAGACTATAATAATAGTAAGGAAAAGTTTCACCTAAAAATAAAATAATGCCTAAGAATATTCTTAGGCTGCTAGGATTTTGCCTGTCAGGCAGAACCAGGGTCAGGACCTGAAAGGTTGCCTTTGAATTATATTTGCTCCTATCCTAATAAAAATCCAAATATAACTTTCACAATTCTGATTTGTGTAATATATAAAACATACTCACTTAGACATCAAAGTTTATGTACCTTTTAGTTATGTTCCCAAAGGACAAAATTGACAAAATATTTTATCCAATTGATTATTTCAAATAGCATTAAAATTTAGATTCAGCATATTAACTATCTTCCCAGGTACATTTTACTTGGAAAAATATCAGGAAGATGTGCAAGATTTCAGTATTGAGATTACATAAGGAAGTGTAGTCCTGTGAAAGAAATGAAAAATATTGGGTTTAAGCTCATGTAGGGACCAAGGAAAGGCTTCCCTTTTGCGTTCTGCAGGTTCACTGAAAATCACTGACAAAGGCATATTAACAAAAGAAAAGACGTACAAATTTATTTGATCACAGTTTTATGTGACACAGGAACCTTTAGAATAAAGACCCAAAGCAGGGAAAACTGTCCAGTTTTATGCTTAGGTTTAACAAAGTATGGACAACCATGTGCAAATATGACTGGACAAAAAGGGTATCATTTAATGCTAATAGAATGAGTAGAGAAACCCAATAAGGCCTATCTGTCTAGATTCTTTTTCTTCTTTTTTTTTTTTTCTTAATGAGGCGGAGTTTTGCTCTCGTCACCCAGGCTGGAGTGCAATGGCGCGACCTCAGCTCGCTGCAACCTCCACCTCCTGGGTTCAAGCGATTCTTCTGCCTCAGCCTTCCGAGTAGCTGGGATTACAGGTGCCGGCAACCATGCCCGGATAATTTTTGTATTTTTAGTAGAGACAGGGTTTCACCATGTTGGCTAGGCTGGCCTCGAACTCCTTACCTCAGGTGATCTGCCTGCCTTGGCCTCCCAAAGTGTTGGGATTACAGGCGTGAGCTACTGTGCCCGGCCTGTCTAGATTCTTCTTGGCCTCTCTGTGCATGCATTCCTTCTTTCTGGGTGTGGGGCAAGACACTCTCTGGAATTGGGGGTGGGGTCTTATAACCTATGATTGAACAACTAGGCTAGATAATTTCTTTATGGCAGGTTTTTACATGGAAACGTGGGAGGAAAGTTAGAGCAATATGTTCAGGTTTTGTGGCTGGCTATGGGGAAAAAGAGTTCTGGTTTCTATAGCCCATTTTGGAGAAGAAGGTTCTAGTTTCTATGACTAGCCTTAGGGGAGAATAAAAAGGCAAAGACAGGAGGGTAGGAAGTTAGAGGAAAAACTTTGGGTTCTGAGGCCTTTATTTTGGGATATCATTTTCTGAGCCTCAGCACTTAGTATTCAAAAAATGTAAGACTGCCTCGGTAGTGACCTTCTGCACACTGGAAACTTTCAATGAAAGAGTATAGGGATTATTACCGGAATCCACCTGGAGTAAGAATCTACATCTTTAAAATATTTTCTGGGAATCTGTGATCCTATGTCACTTAGTTCAGCCTTTGGAAGAATATGTTTCACGAATTTACAGAATTTACACCCTTCTCTTGTTAGCCTTGGTAGCCAAACTTTCTGTTTGGAAGTGCCTTTTCAGATAAGACCTAAATCTCCCTTGATATATGGAGCCTCCTTCTAGAGCCAATCTGTCTTTCCAAAGCTGAATATGAAAAGTTTCCAGGCACCACCATGTTATTGATGACTTCTATTACCCTTTGACAACTTAAATGACAGCCCTGCTGGGCAGAAAAGCAAACTGACAATGGAGTTTCTCTTTCTTCTCCATTTTGCAATCATACACGCTCTTTAGTCTTCTACTTTACTTTGGAAAAATGTCTGTAGTCACTTCTGTCTACTCTTTCACTTCTGAAATGATTTTGAAATTGTTTTTTTGAGTAAACATCTGAACTCAGGGGCCCGGGATTACTGTTGGTTGGCCCAATTGACAACCATTAATTTAGTGAACCTCTTATTCATTTCATCTATGTCCATGAAAATTACCAGTAAGTTCAGGGTCAGGAGGGTGTGTAAGCATTCATATACAGTGTGTATGTGTGTGTGTGGTGTGTTTGGTGTGTGATAGAGAACTGATTGATAACAATCGGCCCTATGAGCCTCCCCTTTCTGGGTGTCCTAGAAGATGGGCTAAGGGTATGATGAGAGAGGGGCGTTGAGCTTTCCAAGTTAATGCTGTAAATATTTATTAGAGGGGTAGACTATGGAAGAGGATAGAGTCCATATTTAGCTAGCGTCTTCAAAGAGGAACTGATATCTTCAAGTGAAAGAAAATGTGCATGTTGCCTCATAGAGGCGTTCTTCCTGGCAGGTGTCATGCTGTGGCTTTTTATAGAAATGCCTAAATGTCTCAATTATTCTTGCCTTATTTAAATTTTTTCTTTCTTAAAAATAGGATAAATAATAACAATGACTGCTTATTACAGAAGAAGGTGATTAACTAATGAATTTAAACTTACTTGAAGTTTCTGGAGAAGACTGCTTTGGAAGAAAAAGGCCTATTAGTGTTAAAACTATTAATTATCCTTCTTCTAAATAATAATTGTTTATAGATGAGTATCAGTGAATTCTGGGACTTGAGCCTCTCTTCCCCCATTTAAAAGATTAAATACATATGTGCAGATTAAATATCTATGTCTCTCATATGCAGCTATCAATTTTGGAGTCGTCGTTGGGGCTGGAGGTCAATAGAAGTCACCTCCTTATGGTTTTCCATTACCTCTGACATTGTAGATAAATTCGCAGTCCAGGAAATGCTTTTGCAGAAGTTTTCTTAGGTCTTATAGAAATCTAGTGAAGAACGGTGAGGATTAGCCATGAGGGTTTGGAGTTTGCCACTCAGTGACTCTGCCATTCAATGAGCTCAAGGCTCTGGTCCTGACTCGTCTTGTCTGTGCTTCTCCCATCATCCCTCGGCCCCTGCCTGTGGAGAGGCTGGGATCTGCTTTGAACCATTGTCTCCTCACCCCCAAGTCTCTTATCCGTGGTGACTGGGTCTATGCCAGAGAGGAGGAGTCCTCTCATTTGAACTGTGGCATCTTAAGGCTCTATGTGACTATTTTGAAAATGTTCTTAATGATAGGTTTAGAGTTTTCTTTCTTTTCTCTTCCTATACCCTTTCCTCTTCATTTCCTATAGGGCAAAAAGAGTGAAGATAGTAAAGAGTGAATCCTATAGATCTGATTATTTTCCAGTAATAATCCAACAGAGTGTGGCACATGGTAGATGTTCAATAGACAGCTGATAAATTAATGAATGAATAACCACACTCATATCCACACTGGAAGGTGGTGTGTATGGTTGTAGAGTGTGAGCTCTGGAGTCAGACTACCTGGGTTTGAATTTCAGATTCCATTTAGTAGCTAGGAGACTTTAGGCAGGTTACTTAGTTTCTCTGCCTCAGTTTTCTTATCTGTAAAGTAGGGATAAAATTCTCTCTCTTGAAGTTCTTGTGAAGAGTAAATGAGTTAGTAAGTAATAAGGGCTAAGAATAGTGCCTAATACATATTAAGTACTCAATAAATGCTATTAAAGTATATTTCCATATGTAATCTCATTTTATCCTAACAACTATTTGGTGACATAAATGAGACAGGTATTTCTGGACCTAATAGCTGGGGAATCTCAGGTTCACAGGACTGCTAAGCAGTAGAGGGATGTCTAACATTCATTCTGATTCCAAGGTCTGATTTTTCTAGATTGAAGTTATTTGTTTAGTTTTGAAGGTGATTAAAAGACATTTGAAAAGAAAAGCAATTAGCTTTGATTTCAGTAAAGGTTATGGGTCTTATAGAAGGTCAAAATCACTTTCTGTAGTTGAATGAGATGAAAAGAGGTTGAATGAAGTAACAAAGATAAGAACTGGTGCTGCAGAAATAATGAGTCGTTATCAAAACACCTCAGTGCCTCGGGGAAGAGTGAAAGAAGCACTTTGGAATAACCAAGAGAAAGAATTAATCAATCCGATTTAAAACTGAATAATACCTTCTTTATTTTTCAGTGTTAGCACTGAGCTTTTGCTGAAAATTCACTTTGCTCTAAAATGGCCTAATTTTTCCTTTTAATTTGCATTTCCTTCCTGCCCAGATGCGACTGGCAGCAGCCCAGTGGTAGTTCCACTAAAACAACTGTGCTACAGCACCTCAATTTGGATCTCAGAGCTGTCCTTTTACATTTGCTTCTTTGCATAATTTGTCAAACTTTGTAAGTTGCACAGCAAAATTCTGCCAATAAAGAACAGGAAGTTTGTGTCATCCTTCTGGGTTTACTGTTTTATATTTGTTTTTTCAGCAATCTCAGAATTGACCAAGGACATTCAGAAAATTGATTAGTGTTTATTTAAGAAGATCTACTAAACTATGGAATCAAGCTCTGGTGAAAGTATTAACACATTAGCAGTTTGGAATTGTGCTCAAGGCTTCTGGTCAATGAATATGAAAAAACTGAGCAACAAGGAGACTTGGGCGCATTATTTATACATTTGGTGAGCTCATTCACTCGCCCAGGGAAATCAGGCAGCACAGCCGCCAGCCCAAGGTTAATTTTGTTTTCTTCTCAGCCAGGAACAGGGTGTGCTATTACACAGAGAGAAATGAGGACTTTTTAATTGGCAAAGAGGAACTTCTGCTGCATAAAGAGATATTCCAATTACTGGAGGTCAACAGAAATTCTTTCAGATTTTAAAATCTTGCTGTGTTCAAAGTTTAATGCAAAATCCTTCAAATTGCTAGTATTCAAAAACCCTGCACTAACTGTTTAGAAACAGAAGAGGGCACCTCATCATTCCTTATGCCAAATTTATTTATTTTTTTAAGAGTGAAAAGGAAACTGGCTGGTGAATGAAAATGAAAAACCACTTCCTTTTCCTAATGAATGAATGAAAAGATTCTGTTAATATTTTTAAAAGCTTAACTATGAGTAGAAAAGCTGTATTCACTTTCTAGTTTCAAGAGACCTCAGAGTTTAAGTTGGAGACTAGCTATAAAAAGATTAATTCTATTATAAAGTGGCTGTCAAATACAATGCATTTAGATTTTAAACAAAGAGCCGCCTGGATATCCTTCTTTTCTATTGGCTAGGTAACCAGTTAATTAGGGTAACTCCTCCTTTCTTCTTCTCCTCATGTTCGAATCCCAGTTTTTCTCAGAATTAAATCTTTCTACGCATCAGTGAATCTTTTAAATTTTATGCAAAATGTGTTTGTGTGTTTTTCTAGAGGAGGTTTGGAGTTTTAATCAAATTATCTACCCTTTCCTGTGTTAAAACTCCAGGAAGTTTCCATGTTTAATTCTACCTTATGCTAATCGAGTTTTTACTCTATATTCTGTCATAATAAATACTATTAGAATGAAAACCTTAGGACTTATCTAATAATTTAAACCATAACTGTTATGGAATGCAGCAACAAACCTTTTGATAGTCTTTGATATTCTTTGTATTAAGTTTTAGACCGAGTCAAAAGGAAACTTTTCAGTCTAACCTAATCACTTTAATTACTGGTCCCAGAGGATAGCACTGATTTGTCCTGGGTTACACAGGCAGTGAGCATGAGAATTCAGAAGTAATAGACCGGTCTTTTACCTTTTAGTCTACATTCTTTCCTCTGAGTCATGCTTGGTTGAAAATTTGCACTGATTCATACATTTATGGAATCCTTATATTGCTCTGCTCACACATATGAGTTGCTTTTTTTTTTGAGTTGAGGGTCTCACTATGTTGCCCAGGCTGGAGTGCACTGACTATTCACAGGTGAGTTCATAGCTCACTGCAGCCTTGAACTCTTGGTTTGAAGTGAGCCTCCCTCCTTAGCCTCCTGAATAGCTGAGACTATAAGCACATGCCACCATACCTGGCTTCTGTGTTGTTTTGTGTTTTATACTTTGGTAGATAGTTTTATTCTCTAAGTGAACACTTTAAAAGCAGCAAAATGCATGTTGTTTCTTTTCCAAGTTGTGTTTGTACGTAAGTTCCCCTGATAAGCACTATGTCTTGTTCACGTCTCCAGGTCTCTTCTTCAGCCCTTGGATACAGTGTCATCTCTATTGGAGTCAATAAAGGTATGGCATGACATATGTATTCTGGGGATAGACTATTTTCACAAACACAGTTGTCAATTTCATTAACACTGTACCATACAGGAGTGTTTCTAGGGGGCAGTTGCTTTCTTATAATAATAATAGCAAAAATGTATATAGTGTTTACTACTTACCAGACTGGGAAACACGCAAACCAACAGACTGTTCTGTCCTACTATACTCTCAGCACAGAAAATTTTTGTGGCCAGATGTGTATGGGTCTTTTCACATACTTCAAGCAGCTCTCCAGCAGATATCAACTGGGTCTTCCACAATTCAATTCAATTTTGACACTGTCTACCTGAATAGCCCTTACAAGTTGAAGGCTCAGTCCCACAAGACTGCTCTCATTTCAGATGCCAATCTCAAGTCTGGGCCCCCCATATTTCTGACTGACCGGCAATAAACTGGAGGTTCCCATGACCCCCTCTCAGGTTCAATAATTTGCTAGAATGGCTCACAGAACTCAGGGAAACACTTTGCTTACAATTACCCATTTATTATAAAGGGCACCACTCAAGAACAGCCAGATGGAAGAGATGCACAGGTTGGGTATGGACGTGAGGGGCATTCCACCCTCCCAGCACCTCTACACATTCAGCAACTGTGAAGCTTGTCAAATCTTGTTCGACAGCTTTGGAGAGCTTAATCTCTAGACCCCACTCCATTTCCTGGAGGTTGGTCAACAAGGCTGAAAGTTCCAACCCTCTAATCCCTTAATCACTTGGTCTTTCTGGGGACTGGCCCCATCCTGAGGTTATCTAGGGTCATCTAAGTCACCTCATTAGCATGAACTCAAGTGTTATTATAAAGGGGATCATTATGAATAATGAAAGACGTTCCTATCACTCAGGACTTCCAAAAATTTTAGAAGCCCTGCAACAAAAACTAGGAACAAAGACCAAATATATTTCTTATTATATCACACAAGCACTATTCTGAGCACTTAATTTCACTCACAAACGACCCTATAATGTGGATGCTATTATTATCTGACTTTTACAGATAGAACAATAGAATCTCAGAGACATTAAGTAATTTACCAAAGATCACAAAATCTGTAGGTAGTGTAGGAGTGAAGGGAACGCTTCATCTCTGTCCACTGAGGATCTGCTGAAAATGAGCTGATAAAAGGCAGATTAATAGAAGAAAAAGGCACATAAAATGTATTCAACATGCATAAACACAGAAGCTATACACAAAATATGAGACTTAAGGAGGAGCCAGATGTTTGATTTTTAAATGCTGTCTTCATAGAGGTGAGATGTATGGACACAGAAGGCAGACATTATTTTGTAAATGATTCTCTTTGGAAGCTGAATGACAAGGTTACAGGACGGAGAGGGGCAGAACTTCACAAGAACAAAGATTGTCTTATTATGAAGATAAAGTCCCCAGGTAGTTTCTCAGAGCTGTCCTCAAAAAAATATATGAAAAGTCTGTCTGGTTGTAATCATGACCCCCAGTCTCTTCTCCAGTGGTTAATCTTTCCTGGTTATTTGATGAGATTCCTAGGTAAGAGGTCTTAAGACAATTGCATTGTCTTAAGAAAGAAAATTTCTTAGTCAGATAAAGAAATTCCAAAGAGGGTCCCTCTTAGTTCTTTGGGAAAGAGGATCAGAGGCATAAGGAGGCAGGGGTCAGAGGGAGGGGGCTGGAGGTAGAAGGTTAGAGAAAACTTAAGGCTGCTTCTCTCGGCCAGCATGTCAAAGCACCATATTTTGGGGCATTGCTTTTTGAACCCTAACAGTGGCAAAGTGAGGATTTGAACTTGAATAATCTGACTCTAGAAGAATCTGAGCACCTCCCCACTATAGTATATAATCAATTGACCTTTGGCCAGCTTCTTGATCACCTCTGGACTAGGCCAATCTGATAAGCAAGAAGCTTGCAGTCTTGAATTATTTTTATTTCAAGAGATTATTCGGTTCTAATCTAAGGATGAAAACAGACACAACAAACTCAAATGCCTATGGGGGTACAGGCAAGTAGTGTTAATGAGTACAGAAAACTGGGTGAAGGATAATCAAAAGGATAATCTTAGTTTCTACTTTTCCTTTCAATTTTTAATTCAAAATGTATTTAACATAAAGACATTTTTACAGAAAAATATTTTCCTACCACAAAAAGAAAAATAATACAAATGAAATAATTGATGATAACTGACATTCATTGTCAGCATTAGGAAGACAATAGAGGCAGGGGGGACTGTAAAATATTGGAAATTACTTGCACTGTCTGAAAAGAAAAGTCATATGAACTATCACCAGATTCTTTCTCAAGAAAAGGCAGGTACTCATATTTTTGTGTAAAATATGTAGATTTTAATTGTCAGCTCAGTATTTTAAAGGGTACAATAAGAGCTAAATAAAGCCTATTTTTCAGCCAGAGGTTACTGGTTTGTAGCCTCTGGAAGAAAGGGTATCTATCTTGTAATTGTGTTCGTGGGCATGTGCAGGTGAAAGAATAGATGGGAAAATAGATAGAGTTATTTTTGTACCACAATAGCCTGAAGTCAATAATGAAAGATTACATTTATCATCTTTTAACTGGATTGTATTATAAGTAGCAGTGGTTTTCAAGTCAGAGAAGTAAAAGGTCTGGAAACTGATAATAATGGGCTTATAGATTTATAAAGTAAAAAAAGAACTTCCTAAATATTTAAAATGAATTGATATAGTCTATGGACAATCATAATAGGTGAGCCTTTTTCTCTGTGTGTACAGGGTAATCTTCAATTGTAGCAATTTGCATCTTGATGGATGGGTTATTTTATCTAGAATTTTGAACTCTTTCTTCTGTAAAAATACAGGTTTAGGCAATTCTACTCTTCTCTTTTACTATGAGATTTTGAGAAAATGTAGACAACAAATATGCTTAAAGGGAAGAAGAAACTAATTTGTTGTAAATTCCTGCTCCATGTAGTCCCATCCTACCTGTGTAGAATGAACATTTCTGGAGACTTCCCTGCCTCTCTCCTTTCACTGATGACAGTCCAGCTGCAAGTTGCAATGGGGCAATGGCTCTTTTTTAGTTAGTATCTAGAAATTGGGACTTTCAGAATGGTAGAGTGAAGAATATAGCAAATCCTCTTCCTCTCAAAACAATAATAACACTGAACAAGACTCTAAAAATCAACCACTTGAGAAATCTCAGAATTGACCAAGGACATTCAGAAAATTGATTAGTGTTTATTTAAGAAGATCTACTAAACTGTGGGTACAAACAATGAGAGTCTGTGCTGTATTAACCTGGGCTGCTTCCCTTCTACCTCCCACAGTCCCATCATGTGATAGCTTGGACAGAATAGGGCAAGCCCTACTCAGCTAAGATGAATTTAGCTGCTGGCGGGGGCTGACTTGGTTTGGAGAGGGGAGCAGAAAACCCCATACCCTCGGGTGTTTGTTATCACATATGGTTGGCAAACAAATGTTGCAGCTAGCCCAAAATTATGATCCTGGTTTTGGTAAGAAGCAGAAGACCAGCAAGAAATCAGCAAACCAGTGAGAAATTTAACACAGAGAGAGCCATAGTGGGACTTGGTAAACTCTTACTTATCCATGATGATTTGGAAGGCTGCCCAAGGCTGTGCACATTCTCAGGAGTTATCCACAAATCCTTGGCTGAACATGAGGGCTTCAGCCAGAAAGGTCCAGGGGGAAGTAAAAGCTGAAATAGGCTTGTAAACAATGTGCTTGGTATACTGGGTTGAATATTGTCCCCTGCAAAGATAAGTTCAGGTCCTAACTCCTGGTACCAGTGAATGTTACCTTATTTGGAAATAGAGTCTTTGTAGTTGTAATTAAGATTTTTGAGATAAGTTCATTCTAAATCACCTTAAATCCAATGACTGTTTTCCTTATAAGAGAACGGAAAGAGAGATTCAAGACACACAAAGAGGATAAACATGGAGTTGAAGGCCACGTGAAGATGGAAGCAAAGACTGGAAAGATGCATCACCATCAAGAATTGCTGGCACCCACAAGAAGCTAGGAGACAGGCGTGGGACAGAGTCTCCCTCTAAACCTCCAGAAGAAACCAACTCTGCTGACACCGTGATTTCAGACTTCTGATCCTCACAACTGTGAGAGAATTCATTTCTATTGCTATAAGCCACCAAATTTGTGGTAACTTGTTCTGCAGCCTTAGGAAATTAACACACTTGGTGTGTTAATTAGGTTAATAATTAGGTCAACTTCCCATAAGTGAAAGCCTGTGGGAATGTTGGGCTAAGAGACCTATTTCTGATTTATGGCTCCACAACTTATTAGTTTGTGGTCATAAACATTTAACCTCTGTGAACCTCGGTTTTCTTATCTGTAAAATGGGCTTCCTTGAAGGAGCCTTCTCCTGAATCCAGTCTGTAAAAAACTTTTGTTCTTTAGGCAAACTTCCCCTTTATCTCTGCACTTAGGCCCTGTGTTAATTATTTTTGCTTATCTTTGATTCTATCATACTGAACAAATTCTCTGAGGGCTGAGATTATATGATGTTTACCTTAATGGTAATGATACCTATAACACAGCAGGTATCTTCAATCCATGCTTATATGGTTGTTTGGAGGAGTAAGTCTGGTACTTGGTAGCAATGGTTATCTATGATAATTATTTATGACTCTCTTTAAGATTTGTAGTCTTCTTTTTTATTTTTAGTCACACATCTGTACATCCCTTAGGGAAAAGGCAGAATTTAGACTGTTTTTTTTGAGAAACATGTAGACTTAAGCTCATGGAGAGGTTCAAGGAAAATGCTGTAGGTGAAGGATACAACAGGAAATGAGCGTGGTCTGCTCACAGGATGCTCGGAGCCTATCTGCATAGAGGGGAAGCTTCACTCCTGCATAAAAAGACGTATTCTTAGGTATTCTTAGCTGTATTATAAGTTCCCTTTCCCTTAAAGCATGGTATGCAAACTCTATAGTATAGGGTCCACATTTTTGCACACGTTTCCTTTTTGTTAAACTTATTTGTTTATATACATGCCCTCAACATGTTTGTGGCCTAGGGTCATATGTGGTGAAACTAAATGGGATCACAGATCTCAGAACTATGGGCCAGACCAGCTGTCCGAATCTGGGATTATCTCCATTTATAAATAGTGACTGGGCACAAAATCAATTAGCAAAATTAAGGGTTATAGGGCTTGGGTATTTGGGGAAAAAAGAAAGGAAAGCATGCCAAGAAATCCAAGTGTTAGAAATTAACCCTCCAGGAACAAAAGCAGTGGAAAGCTATAGGCAACTGCAATTGACAGCAATAAAGCTCGTCCGGAATGGAAATGTATGAATTGGTAAAAAGGAAAATATAAGGTGTTTTGAGATACTGAGCTCCCTCTGTATCAGAACTGTGCTGCCTGTTTTTGAAAAAATAATTCAAAGGATTTCACTCTTTAAGGGTATTGTATATGAAAAATTGAAATCTTTATATTCATAAAACAACTACATGAATAAAATTAGCATTTAAAAGGGAGTTTTTCACATCCCATTCTCATGGACGGGTAGAATCAATATTGTGAAAATGACCATACTGCCAAAAGCAATGTACAAATTCAGTGCAATCCCCATCAGAATACCACCATCATTCTTCACAGAATTAGAAAAAAAATTCTAAAGTTTATATGGAATCAAAAAGAGCCTGCATAGCCAAAGCAAGACTAAGCAAAAAGAACAAATCTGGAGGCATCACACTACCTGATTTCAAACTATACTATAAGGCCATAGTCACCAAAACAGCATGGCACTGGTATAAAAATAGGCACATAGACCAATGGAACAGAGTAGAGAACCCAGAAATAAACCCAAATACTTGCAGCCAACTGATCTTCAACAAAGCAAACAAAAACATAAAGTGGGGAAAGGACACCCTTTTCAACAAATGGTGCTGGGATAATTGGCTAGCCACGTGTAGGAGAATGAAACTGGATCCTCATCTCCCACCTTAGGCAAAAATCAACTCAAGATGGATAAAAGATCTAAATCTAAGACCTGAAAATATAAAAATTCTAGAAGATAACATTGGAAAAACTCTTCTAGATATTGACTTAGGCAAGGATTTAATGACCAAGAACCCAGAAGCAAATGCAATAAAAAGAAAGATAAATAGCTGGGACCTAATTAAACTGAAGAGCTTTTGCATGGCAAAAGGAACAGTCAGCAGAGTAAACAGACAACCCACAGAGTGGGAGAAAATCTTCAAAATCCATACATCTGACAAAGGACTAATATCCAGAATCTACAATGAACTCAAACAAATCAGTAAGAAAAAACAAACAATCCCATCAAAAAGTGGGCTAAGGCCATGAATAGACAATTCTCAAAAGAAGATATACAAATGGCCAACAAACATATGAAAAAATGCTCAGCATCACTGATGATTGGGGAAACACAAATTAGAACCACAATGTGATACCACCTTACTCCTGCAAGAATGGCCATAATAAAAATATCAAAAAACAGTAGATTTTGGCGTGGATGTGGTGAACAGGGAACACACTTCTACACAGCTGGTGGGAATGTAAACTAGTACAACCACTATGGAAAATATTGTAGAGATTTCTTAAAGAACTAAAAGTAGAACTAACATTTGATCCAGCAATCCCACTACTGGGTATCTACCCAGAGGAACAGAAGTCATTATTCAAAAAAGATACTTGCACATACATGTTTATAGCAGCACAATTCACAATTGCAAAATTGTGGAACCAACCCAGATGCCCATCAATCAACGAGTGGATAAAGAAACTGTGATACATATATATATATGTATATATGTATATATCAAGTCCAGCCTGGGCAATATATATGAGATGGAATACTATGCAGCCATAAAAAGGAATGAACTAACAGCATTTGCAGTGACCTGGATGAGACTGGGGATTATTATTTTAAGTGATGTAACTCAGGCATGGAAAACCAAACAACTATTTTCTCACTGAGAAATATGGTGCAGTGTATACTGCTCGGGTGATGGGTGCACCAAAATCTCACAAATCATCACTAAAGAACTTACTCATGTAACCAAATATCACCTGTGCACCAAAAACTTATGGAAAAATAAAATAAAATAAAAAGATGTTTTTGGTGAATGGCATAAAAAGCCATATGTACTTTCTTAGAAGACATCACATGTTGTTAAAATTTCTGGCATCATATAAAATTACGAGTAGAATTAGAAAGATCCTCACTCCATTATAATTTTGGTAAAAATTTATTACGCGTGTAATGCATATAAATTGCAGAAAAATTTAGAAGCTTTAGCTAAGTATAATTTTTTTCCCTCAGAGATGGGGTCTCATTATATTGCCCAGGCTGGACTTGAACTCCTGCCCTCAAGTAATCCTCACACCTCAGCCTCCCAAGTAGCTGGGACCACAGCACTCAACTTAGCTAATTATAAATAAAAAAGAAAATCACTAATTTTCCACCACCCAAAGCTAATGGCATAAACCTTTTTTTTTGTTTTTTTGGAGCAAAGTCTCACTCTGTCACCCAGACTGGAGTGCAGTAGCACGATCTCGGCTCACTGCAACCTTTGTCTCCCCAGTTCAAGCGATTCTCCTGCCCAGGCTTCCCGAGTAGCTGGGACTACAGGCTCATGCCACCACTCCTGGCTAACTTTTCTATTTTTAGTAGAGACGGGGTTTTGCCATGTTGACCAGGCGGTCTTGAACTCCTGGCCTCAAGTGATCCACCCATCTCAGCCTCCCAAAGTGCTGGGATTACAGGCGTGAGCCACTGCACCCGGCCAACATAAATATTTTTATGTGACTCCTCCTAGATGTATTATGTATATCATGTTAAAATGAGATTTCACACTATTATTGATAAATTCTTGATATTAGTTGAGATATTGTATAGCAATAAGTTTTCAGCCACTTTTAAAGGGGGATTAATTTATGTAGACATGAATCTATTCTTTAAGTTTCTCAAATATATTACTTGTTGTGGAAAAGAGTCTATTTCTATCATCCATCTATCTAATCTAGCTGTTTTTTTTTTAGCTAGCTAGCTTCCCTGGGTCTGGACCCCTTCCTTTATTTTGGGAAGTCCCGTGGCTGAATCTGACTTTCATGGTAGAAGCTGAAAATACCAGATACATGTTCCTTAACCTGGCTTGCAGTTAGGGTCCAGGGTCCAGAGTGCAGCAGCTGCAGGCGAGGTGAGCCCACCAATCTAGTCTGTGACCTAATTTTTGCTCCTGTCCTGGCTACTGCCTAGTCTCTCTTATTCCTGTCTATTTTCTTAGCCTGTATCTCCATATTTTGGTGATTCTGAAAACTACCCAGAAATCCTTTAGAAAATACTTTCCTTCTTAAATGAGCCAGTCTTTTTGTTACTCACAACTCAGAATGCCGATCCATAGAGTACTCTTCTCAGTTTCACCCAGAAAATAGAAGACCTAATTGTCTTCAGTAGGATAGTGAGCCATCTGGATTTTAACCCTCTCCCAGGGGCCTAGAAATTTAGATCCAGAAATAATTCTGGAGATGGTTTTGTCATCTGCATAGATTGAGGACAATCATGCACTATAGTGGAAAGAGCACCAGGCTAGGAGCCAGAAGAAGCCCTGGATTCAAGGTGTTACTGTCACTTCTTAGCTATGAGATATTGAGAAAATCAGTTAATTTCTTGGGCTATATTTGTATGTATATGTAAATTTGTGTGTATCTGTCTATGACCTCTAGAGTGAGGGACTTAAACTTGAATTTCCTCCGCATTTGAAGATCTTTGATTTTAATCAGATCCAGAAACTTTAGACTTCACATTATAGCTCGTAATTCTGAATTCTTAGTCCTAGTAATTACATAATGCTAAGTAAGTATAAATAATAATTTGAAAATCAAATAAATAAAAAGGGAATCAATCTATATTCTTCTTTTGCAAGTTTAAACTCATTTGACCTTTTGATGAATCAGTAGCAGCACAGATACCCGACTAGAATAATTTATATGGATGAAAGGATATTTACGCTCAGGTTCATAGCTAAAGACGTGAATTACACTTTCACAATTATAAATTATTTGTTTCCTCTATGGTAGCTTCTTACCTTATGAAAGAAAGCTCTTAAATGTTATTAATAGTATGTGTGGTACCTGTGATGCCTTTCCCTACAGTCTCTCAAGGACTCAAAATCTTATCTCAGGTGAAACTTTGAAGATATAATTGTTCTGTACGTTCATAGTTAAGCACAAGTCAGTCAACGTTATACTATCCAGTTTAGATGTTTGGGTAATGAGTACTTTCATCTGCTTCCTTTGATGTATAACCGATTAGTGACAGCAGTATAAATATTCATAGCATTTTCCTACTGGACAGAATCTAGTCCAACTTCTATATTTTACAGATGAGACTAAAGAGACTGAGAAATTAAGTGGCTTGTCCAAGATCACGTAACTATCTTCAAGTTGAGTGGTAAATCTAAGACTAGAACCCAGGGCTTATTATACCTTAAGCAATATGATGTCTAAGGCAGTGTTTCTCAATGACTGTTGAGACCCAGAACCTTGTTCATAGTGGGTACTCAATCACTAAATGCTGTCAATAGATTTTAGTACAGTGTAATTTCTGCTATGACATGTGTACTGAGGAATCAAAGAAAATACTCAGGAGTTAAATTTTTAAAAACAGAATTGAATATTTTAATTCTGGGAGACAGTGATTTATTTTGGTACTTAGGTTTTAGATTCAGGCTTCAAGTTGCTAAAATCTCAAACTGTTAATACTATATTGAAATAGATGATAACTGACCCAATGTCTTTCATTCTGAAAGCTCAAGTTGGTGTAGGATGATAGTGACATTGCTTGTCTCTTTAAATAACTAATAAGAATATTAATGTTGATGTAGAGCAGGTGGTGGGGCCATTTAACGTGTGCTCTGATTAACAGGCCATTGCTATTCTGTCAAGGTATTTGACATATGCACACCGTGGCTCAGTGATGATGCTCTCTTCTTGTTTGGGTAAGGATTATTTGCTTAGATTATGATCTGAAATATTTATAGTGTATTAAGTCACTTATTTAAATGTGGCTAAAGTAGAATGGCAAATCTTCTTCAACAGTTGTAATGACTTAGTTAAAATATGATTTATCAGATGAGATTGATATGTTCTGACAATAATGCACAATTGAGTTAAAGGGGAACAGAGATAAAATTCCGCTGGGGATATGTTCAGAAATATGTGTGTAGATTTATTTTGGAATCTTGGTAATTAAGATGCAGCTGATCTGATTTCTTAGACCTCCTCTGCCTCCTTTCATATTTCACTGTCATCTCTTCCCAATTTTAGGATCATCTCTCATTTTCTGCTTTAGTGGCTGACATTTTCCTTCTCTCCAGTGAGAAGCTATTGGACCTGTTTTCATACATAAAAAAGTAGTCTTTTTACATCTTAAAGTTTGCAGTTAGTTCTCTAGAGTTAGAGGTCCTATTTGAATAACATAAATTGAAAAAAATATTCTTCAATACTTGTAGATCTTGAGTTTCCATAGTCTTTTGGGGGCATATTTCTGGCAAAAGTGAAGTGGCTTTGAATACTCTACAGAGAGTACTCTGCTCTGAGATTTTTTCACTGTGGTATTACTCTTTAACAGAGTTTAGTTTGTGACAGGGACCTTTCCATGTTCAGTACCTACAAGGTACTGTGAACATTATTTCTACATTGGTGTTAATTAAGAAGACAGGAGAGTAGCAGAAATGACCTGGGATAAACAGTGACATCTATGGAAGAAGGTAAAAATAAGTATGCTTTTTAATTGCCAAAAAAAGCATTGCATTGTGCAGAATATTTTCAACAAATGTTCTGTTCTCTAACATCCCAGTTACTCTATTGTTTCATTACCTGATACTTCCGTGAGGTTACAGGACAAGAAAATCTATAATAAGGATGCCCTGAGGCATCGTAAGATTACTAAATCCCTTTTAAGCAATTGGTTTCTAATTTTGAAAAGTGAGTGGAAACCTTTAAAAAATGAAATCATACATGAAACCAGCATATTAAACAGAAAAAGCAGATCTGTTTGCTGCCTGTGTGGATTGTAGTATTGGAGGGGCTGAGCCTGGCTTACTTGGCCTCCCTGTATTAGCTCTCCCCATGCCTGGATTTTCTGGCATCATTTTAATATAGCATATTTTAAAAATCAAATTCTAATTTGGAAAATATTAATCTATAATTAATGTAGGCTGAGATTCTCTATTAACTAAAATAGAAAGCTCATTTCCAGACCTTACTAGATAACAGTATATTAACTGTGCAGGGCAGATTTTATAAGTAGGTTGAGTAAATGGCTTCATTTATGATTACATTTGAGGGGTGTCAAAGGTCCCTGGGAAAAAGCATCTGCTTTACAAGATTAGAGGTCACACTGGAAAGAGAATTCTGAAAAGACCTTTGATTTAAGTGGCTTAAGTAGTTACTTTATCTGCGTAACATAATACATTAGGGAGAAATTCAACCCAATTCAGCATGAATGTGATGAATGTCTACGATGCGCGAGGCACTGTATGTATCTTTCAGGAATACAAAGATGAATAAAACAGATCTTGCACTCAGAAAGTTTACAGTTTGATAGTGAAATTCGGTTTAGAGGAATATGAGATAATCTATCTAATTCAATGGCCACATTTTGTCAAGAGGATCTGTTACTGTATGACTTACCCAGGATCCCCCAGCTGGTTATGACACAAACCTGACAACTGTTTGGCTGTTCACCAACTTTTCCTACATCTCCAAGAAAAATTAAATTCAGTTCTTAGTGTCTTTCTTATTCCACATTTAGAATAAAAAAAGCAAACTACAAAAGAACGATTCTTGAATAAACCCCATGCACTCATCGACAACCAACCTATGGCAGCTTCTGTCCCATCCATTCCCCTCTCAGTCCATATTATTGAATTAAATCCCAGACATCATATCATTTAATTTGTGAATATTTTAATATGTATCTGTAAAAGATAAGAATTCTTATTAGTAATACATAAGCCCAATACTGTTGCCACTCTTAAAAATCTAACAGTAGTTTCTTAATATCATAAAATATACTAATAATATTAAAATTCCCAATTGTCTTATGAATGTCATGGATACGTTTTTCTTTATTTCTCCCTCAAAATCAGGATCCCAGCAAGATCCTCACTGCTAATTGGCTGACACATTTTTAAAGTCTTTTAATCTATAGGTTCCCCTCTGCATCCCTTTTTTCTTGCTAGTTTTTGTTTGTCCTCTAGAGTTTTCCACATCTGATTATTCTTGCTGAATTCCTGTGACGTAGTTCAGTAGTTCACTATGTCCCTCTGTCCTTGGTATTTTCTGCAAATTGGTAGTTACCTCTAGAGGCTTTATCAGATTCAAGTTAGATTACTTTGGTGAGACTACCTCACAGATTGGACTATGGTTATTCATCTTCCGTAAGAAGACTCAGACACAGAATATCTGGTTCTTCCTCTCACTCTCTTTTTGAAAAGGGCAACAATTGATGGCGATCAATGCCTAGACCCTTTAGTTCGTTAGGGATTGTAGAATAGTGATATTCTAATTCTATCATTTTTACACATTTACTGTCTAGAATGCTTTTTTATTTTTAATTTTTATTTTTTTCTATAGGCTTTTGGGGAACAGGTGTTGTTTGGTTACATGAGTGAGTCCTGTAGTGGTGATTTCTGAGATTTTGGTGCACCCATCACCCAACCAGTATACACTGTACCAAATTTGCGTCTTTTATCTCTCACCCCCCTTCCATTCTTTACCCACTCCCCCCGAGTCCCCAAAGTCCATTGTATCATTCTTATACCTTTGCATCCTCATTTGGCTGGAATATTTCTGTAAAGAGAAACTTCCTATATTCATTTGTTTTCTGTTGCTTATAACAGAATGCCTGAAATCTGGTAATTTATAAAGAGAAGGAGTTTATTTCTTACAGTCCTGGAGGCTGAGAAGTCCAAGACCAAGGGGTCACATCTGGTGAGGGCCTTTTTGCTAGTAGAATCTCTGCAGAGCCCTGAGACGGTACAGGGCATCACTTGAACAGGGGGCTGGGTCCTGTCCTCCTCTTCTTATAAAGCTACCAGTTCCACTCACATAATGGCCCATTAATCCATACCAATTAATTCATTTGCCCTTTATTCCATGATCCAGAAATGGATTAATTTATTCATGAAGGTCCTGATAAACCAATCACCTCTTAAAAGTTCCACCTCTCAGTATTGCCACATTGGGGATTAAGTTTCAACATGAGTTTTGGAGGGGACATTCAAGCCATAGCAATTCCCCCATTCACTATTTGCTGGAGTTTGTGTAGTAAAAGTAGGATCAATATTTGATTCTTTCCCTTTATTTACAAGTTTTCAGAATAATGAGTTGGTTTCTTATCATCCCTCAAGAGTATCAATAATGACTCCCCACTTCTTTCTTCACTATTGAGATGGTTAATTTTATATGCTAACTAGACTAGGCTAAGGGATGTTCACAGAGCTGGTAAAAGATTATTTCTGGGTATGTCTTTGAGGGCGTTTCCAGAAGAGATTAGCATTTTAATTGGTAGACTGAGTACAGAAGATCGCGCTTACCAATGTGCGTGGGTACCATTCAATCTATTAAGGGCCTGAATAGAAAGAAAAGGTGGTAGGAGGATGAATTTTGCCCTCTGCTTGAGTTGGCACATCGATCTTCTCCTGTGCTTAACATTAGTACTCCTGGTTTGGACTGGAACTACACCACTAGCTTTTCTGGGCCACCAGCTTGCAGATAGCAGATTGTGGGACTCCTCAGCCTCCATAATTATGTGAGACTTCATAATTATGTGAACCTCCATAATAAATCTCTTTCTCTATATATCTCATTAGTTCTGTTTCTCTGGAGAACCCTAATACAAGTATCATTGGGAACTCATAGGATTTAAATGAATTTGATATGTTTTAATCCATTGCAGTTATTATTCTTATTCATGTACAAATTTCCCCATCTTTGGCCAGTGCAAGCCCTTCTTGACTCCTAGGTCCTCTCGACTTGACTTCAGTAGTCTTTGATAGCTTTCCTGCTATCTGTCAATAAAAAGATTTTTCAGGTTTATCTTTTATATTCCCTTCTCATGTATCAAAATTTAAGAGGAAAATACAAACATTTCTTAATAATTTTCCTGACAAGGAATGGTAAGGCTGAGTTTCAGTGGTTTCTTCATGGTTATTACCTTTACAGGACAAACCCTCAGGCACTGGTTCTGAATTTGAGTCTGCACTACACAGAAGTATAGCTACCTGGGACTCCTCCTACCTTCATTGACAGTGTTCCAGGATCTTGTCTGAGTCACTTTTGCCAGCCTCAGGTCTTGTAATTTCTGTACTGAATAAAACTTTCCTTGCTGCTTGATTTTTTAGCAGTAAAATTTTTCAATAGGAAGTGATTCATTGTACACATCCTGTCCTATAAGTGGTCAATTCAGCAAATGGCTTTGCTTCTCTTTTTAAAACTGTCAAGTTTCTCTGACTATGTATTTTCCCCATCATCTCTGTTATGAATTATGTCCCCCCAAAAGAGATGTCCCCAATATCTCAGAATATGACCTATTTGGAAATAAGATCATTGCACATGTAATTAGTTAAATTAAAGTGAGGTCATATCAAGGTAGGGTAGGCCACTAATCCAATATGTTTGGCATCTTGATAAGAAGAGGGAAGATAATGTGAAAAGAGACACACAGGGAGAACCCTATGTGACCATAGAGGAAGATATCGGAGTGATGCAGCTACAAGCCAAGGAACTCTGGCCACCACTAGAGCTAGGAAGATGTAGGGGAGGACTCTATCCACAGTCTGAGGGAGAATAGCCTGCTAACACCTTGATTTCAGACTTCTAGCCTCCGTAACTGTGAGAAAATAAATTTCTGTTTCTGTAAGACACATAGTTTGTGGAACTTTGTTAAAGTAACCCTAAGAAATGAATGCAATAATCTTTGCCAGTAATATACTACATGGACCAGTCTAACTACAGTCATGTGCCATACAATGATGTTTTCAACAATGTTCTTATAAGATTATAATGAAGCTGAAAAATTCCCATTGGCTAGTGATGTCATAGCCATCCTAATGTTTTAGTGCCATGTGTGACTCGTGTTTGTGGTGATGCTGATGTAAATAAACTGGCTGCTCTAGCAGTTGTATAAAAGTCTAGCACATACAATTATGTACAGTACATCATACTTGATAAATAAATGACTGTATTAGTCCATTCTCATGCTGCTAATAAAGACATACCTGAGTCTGGGTAATTTATAAAGGAAAGGGGTTTACTGGACTCACAGTTCCACATAGCTGTGGAGGCCTCACAGTCATGGCAGATGGTGAAGAAGAAGCAAAGGCATATCTTACATGGCAGAAGACAAGAGAGAAGTGCAGGGGAACTGCCCTTTGTAAAACCATCAGATCTTGTGAGACCTATTCACTATCATGAGAACATCACAGGAAAAATCTACCCGCATTATTCAATTACCTCCCACCAGGTCCCTCCCACGACACATGGGGACTGTGGAAGCTACAGTTCAAGATGAGATTTGGGTGGGGACACAGCCAAACCATGTCAATGACTGTGTTACTGGTTTGTGTCTTTAATTATGCTATACTTTTTATTATTATTTTATTGTTTTGATTTTTGTTTTTTGAGACAGGGTCTCACTCTGTGGCCCAGGCTGGAGTGCAGTGGCATGATCATGACTCCCTGCAGCCTCAAACTCCTGAGCTCAAGCAATCCTACTGCCTGGCTAGTTTTTTAATTTTTGTGGAGATGGGGTCTTGCTATGTTGACCAGGCTGATCTCCAGCTCCTGGGCTCACACAATCGTCCTATTTTAGCATCCCAAAGTGTTGGGATTATAGGCGTCAATCACCGTGCCTGGCCACTATTTTAGAATGCACTTTTCTACATGTAAAAAAAGTTAGGTGTACAACAACCTTAGGCAGGTCCTTCAGGAGGTATTCTAGAAAAAGGCATTGTTATCATAGGAGATGACAGCTTCATGTGTGTTATTGCCCCTGAAGACCTTTCAGTGGGAAAAGATGTGGAGGTGGAAGACAGTGATAGTGATAATCCTGAACCTGTGTAGGCCTAGGCTAATGTGTGTGTTTATGTCTTAGTTTTTAACAAGAAAAGTTTGAAACATACAAAAAAAAATTTAAATATAGAAGATGACTTATAGAATAAGGATATGAGGAAATGAGATATTTTTTGTACAGCTGTACAATATGTTCATGTTTTAAGCTGTGTTATATAAGAGTCAAAAAATTAAAAAATGAAAGCTATAGAAAGCTAAGATTGGTTTATTATAAAATTAAGAAAACAAATTTAGTGTAGTCTAAGTGTACAGTATTTACAAAGTCTACAGTAGTGTACAGTAATGTCCTAGGCTTTCACATTCACTCACCACTCACTCACTCACTGACTCGCCCAGAGCAGCTTCCAGTCCTGCAAACTCCATTGACAGTAAGTGCCCTATACAGGTGTACCACTTTTTATCTTTTATACTGTATTTTTACTGTACCTTTCTTATATTTAGATATGTTATATACACAAATTCTTACCATTGTGTTACAATTGCCTAGAGTATTCAGTATAGTAACTTGCTGTATAGATTTGTAGCTTAGGAGCAATAGGCTGTATCATATATCCTAGGTATGTAGTAGGCTTCCCCATCTAGGTTTGTGTAAGTACATATGATGTTCATATTTCTCAGAGCATGTCCCCTTTGTTAAGTGATGCATGATTGTATTGAGTCAATAATAGAGGATGTTTTCTAAAAATGGTGATTTAGGTCTTTTTTTCAGATTAGAGAATAAACTGTTAGAATTTCTTAGTTTGCCTTTAGCATGGAGAATCAGATAATTTGGGTCAAATCCTTATTTAACTGATAGTTAAGTGAAGCCTTAGGGAGGAAAGTGGCTTGCCCAAGGTTACACAGGTATATGTGGGAGAAATAGAATCAGAACTCAGATTTCTGAATGCACAGTTTAACGACTTTTCCATTCCATACATTTTTCTTTTTAGCTTTAAATTATTTCTCTTTGCCTCTTTCTTCTTATCTTTGCAGTGAAATTTTAATAACATGAAATGCAGTATGCTTAGTCAGTGGAGTATAGCATGGAGAGGAAAGGATAGTCCGTACTTATGCCAAAAATATAATAAAATTCTTTTATTATATTTGCACTGATTTTGTGAAGGTGGATTTTGGTTTTACTGGAACATTTTTGTAATCCCTCTGTCTCTAGGGGTCAGTGTGGCTTAAAGAAACTTTGTTCTACTTTGTTTCAAACTATATTCAGTTAACATTTAATTGAAGTCACTTTAATCAAAGGTGACAATAAAATGGTGGCCCAGGGGAACAGGAATTAGTTCAAAATTACAACCATTATAAACTTTAACATATACAATAATATTGATGTTGGCACATGGAACTTTTCACTGAGCCCATAGATTTTAACGACTGGAAATAATTGAACTAATTCTTATACATTTTAACATGTAAATTATTAATTTTTTTAAAAGATATATGACTCTATATTAGTCTGTTTTCATGCTGCTGATAAAAACATACCTGAGACTGGGAAGAAAAAGAGATTTAATTGGACTTAACAGTTCCACATGGCTGGGGAGGCCTCAGAATTATGGTGGGAGGTGAAAGGCACTTCTTACATGGTGGCAGCAAGAGAAAATGAGGAAGCAAAAGTGGAAACCCTTAATACCCATCAGATCTTGTGAGGCTTATTCACTACCATGAGAACAGTATGGCGGAAACCACCCCCATGATTCAAATTATCTCCCACTGGGTCCCTCTCACAACACATGGGAATTATGGGAGTACAATTCAAGATGAGATTTGGGTGGGGACACAGAGCCAAACCATATCAGACTCCATTCCAGATTCATTTTAGAAAAAGATGTTTATGCTTCTTGTTTGAATGAACATTTATGACTAGTTACATTTGTTCTTCATAAAGACATTTTGAAGCAGATATATATACATGATGAATATATATGATGTATGTATGATGAATATATATATTTGTATACATATATTTCATCCTTAAGTGGCACTTAATGAAGAAGAGGCTTTGTGAGCTACTCGAGGTGGAAAATTTTCATGGGAAAATATGGAATGTCATTGAAAAGTTTGGGAAATCTTTGTGGCAACTATCAACTTTGTTATCCAAAAAGCTTTCAAAACTCTTTTCCTCTCCTGTTGCCTCTTCCTCACTCTTCCCTTTCATATCTTATTGGGATAGTGTAAGGTTGAACTGCTGACAAAATTAATAGGTTTTGTGCCATTAATAAGAACTCTCAGATGAGGTTGCCTATTGAGGTGCTTATCAATGAACACACAGTAATACTGAGACAAGGATAGGATAGGAAGGAAGACATGTTTCCTGAGTATCTCCTTGGGGCCAGGCAGCTGTTAAGTAAGAATGTGCCCCTCCCTGCCGCAATCTCAACAGTTCTGCTGTTATTTGTTCCCTTTATTGGAGTTCCATGGGCGATTTTATTTGTAGAAAGAATCCAATTGTTAAGATTCAAAAACCCTGTATAGTAATTACAGACAGTAAATTATAAGTAGAGTAAGGGTGGCTGAATAGAAGCAGCAAACATGCTTAAGGCAATGAAAAGCAGTAGCTAAATTCTGATGATAAGGCAAGAGAAAGAAAAATCGAAAGTGTGGACCAAGAACTTCATAGCAGTATGGGGCCATTTTGTGTATGGAGAACTGACTCTGCATACTTGTATGGACATTATTACCTTTCTCAGCAGTTAATATTTATTGAACTCTTAGGGTGTGCTGGGCACTGTTCTCATTGCGGGAGATACTAAGAAATATTTAGCACAGATTCTGCCCTAAAGTTTGGTTGATGTAGAAAGAAAATGTGTCAAAAAAAAAATACCCAAGTTACTACAGCCTATATGATATTGGAAAGTACTAGAAAAGTTCAGAGGAAGGAGGAATTATGGAAAGTTGGATTGGTCTGGAAAGGAATCACAAGCAAGTACAACAGATACTGATAGCTTTTTATCAAAACTATTTCATCTTATCCCTGGGCCCACAACTTCACTTGCCATCTTAGATGTGGCCACGTGAATGAGTTCTAGCTAATGGAATATTAGCCATGCCCTGTGCCATTTTCAGGCCTAATTCATGAGGTGCTCTCATGCATGTTCCTCCATACACTTTCTCTTTGTGCAGCAGTGACATTGGAAGCCAAGGGTTAAAGATAGCAGAACCATCAGATGGAAGAGCCAGGGTGCCTGGGTTCCTGAATCACCAGTTGGAGGAGAGCCACCTGACTAACAGGAATACCCAGTTGAGACTTTATGAGAGCAAGAAATAAACCTCAATTGTGTTAAACTGATATAGTTTGGATCTGTGTCCCCACCCAAATCTCATGGCAAATTGTAATCCCCAATGTTGGAGGTGGGACCTGATGGAAGGTGACTGGATCATGTGGGTGGATTTCCCCCATGTGCTGCTCTAGTGATAGTAAATGCTTGAGAGATCTAGTTGTTTAAAAGCATGTAGCACCTCCCCCATCTCTCACTTTGTCCTGCTCCTGACATGTAAGACGTGCTTGCTTCCCGTTTACCTTCCACCATGTTTGTTAAGTTTCCTGAGGCCCCCCAGGAAGCCAAGCAGATGCCAGCATCATGCTTCCTGTACAGCTTGTGAAACCATGAGCCAATTAAACCTCTTTTCTTTATAAATTACCCAGTCTCAGTTACTTCTTTGTAGTAGTGCGAGAATGGACCAATACATAAACCACTGAGATTTTGTTTTTCTGTCATAGAGCTTATGTTACTTAACTAATACAGAAAGTGAGACTAGACCAGAATGTTGAAGGATATGTAGAATATAGACAGTTACAGAAAATGCTGAGGGCATCTCAGACAGGAAGAATCAAATGACCAATGTCAGGGAGGAGGAAGTACAACACAGTTGGCTGAAATGGAATATTAAAGGAAATTTGAAAGTTAGGTAGTCTCAGTTTATGGAGGCTAAGGCGTTTGCAACCAACTTTATTGCTGCGGTAAAAATTGGAAAGATAAAGGGAAATAATAATAATACTATACTTTACCAAAATAAAAGTTTATTGTTTCAGTGGTGGTGGAGGCATGTTATAGGAAGATTCATATGGAAGTGGTGTTTTGGATGGATTAGCTATTGATGAGGTAAGAGTGAAGGCAGAGATAACTTCCAGGAGAATGTTGGTGAAGACCTGAACTGGGTGATAGTGGAGGGGATAAAAGCAAAGGCTGGACACTGGAGTCATTACTAAGTGTGAATGTGGATGACTAACTGTGGGAGTACTGAGAAAGGAAAGAAGGAACATAAATTCCAGGTCCGTATATTAGCTCAGAACAGTGAGTGATCCTTGTTAATTATGAACTTGAGGCATGAAGAAAAGAGAGTATAATGTTTATTGTTGTCTTTAAGAAAGCAGGGTGGTATTATAATATGTTGTAGAAAGCTCATTATCAAAATAGTTAACATGTAAACACATCAGCATATGGCATGCTCACAAATCCATCTTATCTTCCTAGGCACAAAGGAAGAGTATATTTCCCAGGTCAAAACATGTGGCTGAGTTCTAGCCAGAAGAGTATGGATGGAATGTTATATACCACTACTAGGTATGTCCATATATCCCTGGGTTATTGATATATCCCTGGGTTTGGCCTCTTGAAGGCTACATGTTTCAGATGACGAATTGCAATATGGAAGAATCCTAGATCCCTGAGTCACCACTTGGATGAGAGCTTTCCAGAATAGCTACCCAAACACATTAAACTGTGATTTGAGAAAGAAATACACTTTTTGTGCCTTAACCTCTAAGATTTTGGGGTGTATTTATTATAGTAGCATAGCAAATCTCTTTCTGAATAAAACGCAACTTTCAGTTTTTCATCAAACTTTTATTGGGAATCTAATATATTCAAGGGATGAGATACTTCTAAACGTCAAACTTTATTTATAACATCTCCTGGTGGAATAGCCCTATGACAGCACTGTTCCAATGGATTTTTATCATCTTGAAATTCATTAAAACTTTGAAGTCATCCATCTCCTGTTTACTCTTATCATCCCATTATTTGAATGTTAGTTATTAAATTCTGGCCTTTGTGTCAGTTTTTAAAATAAAAGTGTTGACAGCATATTTTGACTCTGCCTTTTATTAAATTTCTTTTTGACAAAACTCTTTACTTAACAGATGAGAAGAGCTTGAAATAAAGAAAACCTAACTCAAAATATCTTTTCTGAGATAGCTTTGGGGGTGTTAACAGATATAGTTTAGATCTGTTTTATTTTTTCTTTATTTGACAGCCAGTCAACCTAATGATGTCATAACATCTGCCCACATAAACTGGAGATTTGAGCAGAGATAAAAAACCTCGATCACCTTGGGAATTCCAGTTCTGCAACAAGAAGTTAAATAACCTGAAGATTTTACTGAAATGGATTTATATCTCCTCTCTCTGTCAGATCTATCTACCATCACATTTGAATGTCAGAGTCTGATGTAAGCACTTCTAAAACAACAATTTTCAATATACTCTTATATACTCATCGTTATTTTTATTGAATACTGTCTGAGTAAGCAGATACCATTCTTAGGATGAAAACTGTAGGCAGACCTGATTGCTGGAAAACAGACTCTTCACCTCAACTAATGTCATTATGTAATTCTGGAACAATTATATGTCAGTCAATTGGATAACCTAGAAGACATGAATGAATTCTTAGACACATACAACCTACCAAAACTAAATCACGAAAAAATATAAAATCTGAAGAGACCGATAATATGAAAGAATATTGAATCAGTAATAAAAAGTCTACCATCAAAGAAAAACTCAGGACTGGGTGGCTTCATTGCTGAATTCTACCACACTATTTTTTTTTTTTTTTTTTTTTTGAGATGGAGTTTACTCTGTCGCCCAGGCTGGAGTGCAGTAGCATGATCTCGTCTCACTGGAACCTCTGCCTCCTAGGTTTAAGCAATTATCTGCCTCAGCCTCCTGAGTAGTTGGGATTACAGGCATGTGCCACCACGCCTGGCTGATTTTTGTATTTTTAGTAGAGATGGGGTTTCACCACCTTGGCCAGGCTGGTCTTGAACTCCTCACCTCGTGATCCACCTGCCTCGGCCTCCCAAAGTGCTGGGATTACAGGTGTGAGCCACCGTGCCAGGCCGTACCGAACTTTTAAAGAGGACCTAATACTAATTCTTCTCAAACCCTTCCAAAAAAGCAAAGTAGAGGGACTACTTGCAAGTTCATTTTACAAGGCCAGAATGGTACACAACAAGAAAAGAAAATTACAGGACAATATCCTTCATGAACATAGATGCAAAGATCTTTAAAAAATATTAGCAAACTGAATTTAACAACATTTTGGAAGAATCATTCACCACGATCAAGTGAGATTTATCTCTGAGATGCAGGAATGGTTCAACATATGCAAATCAATAAATGTGATCCACTGTATTAAGAGAATGAAGAACAAAAACCATTTGATCATCATAATGGAGGCAGAAAAAGCATTTGGCATAATTCAACATCTCTTTATGACAAAAACTCTCAACAAATTAGGTATAGAGGGAATGTACCTCAAAACAATAAAGGCCATATATGACAAACCCATAGCTAATATGATTCTCAATGGTAAAAAGTTGGAAGGTTTTCCTCCTAGATCAGGGACAAAATAAGAATGCCCACTCTCACCACTTCTTTTGAACATGGTACTGAAAGTCTTAGCTGGAACAATTAGGCATGAGAAGAAATAAAAGGCATCCTAATATGAGAAGAAGTGAAATTGCCTGTATTTACTGACAACATGATTTTATATATAGAAAATCTCTTAAGGCTCCACCAAAAAACTGTTATAGCTGATAAACAAATTCAGTAAAGTTGCAGGGTACAAAATCAATGTATAAAAATTATCACTGTTTCAATATAGTAATAAAAACCGTCTGAAGATAAAATTAAAAAATAATCCAATTTACAATAGTAACAAAATTAATTTGATGCAAATTTAACCAAGGAAGTGAAAGATCTGTATACTAAAATCTACAAAACATGGTTGAAAAAATTGAAGAAAACACACAAAAATGGAAAGCTAGCCTGTGTTTATAGATTTTAAGAATTAATATTGTGAAAATGTCTGTATTGCCCAAAGCAATCTACATATTTAATGCAATCCCTACCAAAATTCCAATGTCATTCTTCACAGAAATACAAAAACAATCCTTAAACCAGTATGGAACCACAAAAGACCCCAAATAGCCAAAATAATCTTGAGAAAAAGGAACAAAGCTGGAGGCATCACCTTCCCCAATTTCAAAGCATGTTACAAAGCAATTGTAGTCAAAACATCAGGGTACCGGCATAAAAATGGACACATTGACAAATGAAACAGGTTAGAAAGCCCAGAGATAAACCTGCACATTTAGTCAATTGATTTGCCACAAAGTTGTCAAGAACACACAATGGGTGAAAGAACAGGCTCTGTGCTAAATGACTGACATTTATCATATATAAATGATAAATTGGTTATCCACGTGCAGAAGAATGAAGATTGACCTTCGTCTCATATCATATAAAAAAAAATCTCAAAATGGATTAAAGACATATATAAAATACGAAATTGTAAAACAACAAGAAGAAAGCATAAGAGAATAACTCCATGATATTGATCTGGGTAACAATTTTTGCCCCCCAAAACACTGGCAAAGAAACAAAATTAGACAAGTGGGAAGACATCAAACTAAAAAGCTTCTGCACAGCAAAGGAAACAACAAAATGGAGAGATAGTTTGTAGAATGGGAGAAAATATTTGCAAACCATATATCTGATAAGAAGTTAATATCCAAAATATGTAAAGAACTCAAACAACTCAATAGCAAGAGGACAAACAACCTGATTTAAAAATGGGCAAAGAAATTGAGCAGACATTTCTCAAAAGAAGACATATAAATGACCAACACATACATGGAAAAAAATGCTCAGCATCCCTAATCTTAGGGAAATGCAAATTAAAACCACAATGAGGTATCACCTCACATCTGTTAGAATGACTTTTATAAAATAGATGAAAGATAAGTATTGGTGAAGATGCAGACAAAAGGGGACTCTTGTACATTGTTGGTAGGAATGTAAATTAATGCAGCCATTATAGAAAATGGTATGGATGTTCCTCAAGAAACTAAAAATAGAACTACCTTATGATCTGGTAATCCCACTTCTGGGTATATATCCAAAGGAACTGAAATCAGTATGTTGAAGGGATATATGTACTCCTATGTTCATTGTAGGAATAGTGACTGATATGGTTTTCCTGTGTCCCCACTCAAATCTCTTCTTGAATTGTAGCTCCCATAATTCCCATGTGTTGGGATGGGTTTCCTCCATTCTGTTCTCGTGGTAGTGAATAAGTCTCACGAGATCTTATGGTTTTACAAGGGCCAACCCCTTTCACTTGGTTCTCATTCTCACTTGTCTGCTGCCTTTCGCCTTCCACCATGATTGTGAGGCCTCCCCAGCCATGTGGAACTGTGAGTCCATTAAACCTCTTTTTCTTTATAAATTACCCACTCTTGGGTATGTCTTTATCAGCAGCGTGAAAACAGACTAATACAGTCATAATAGCCAAGATATGGAATTAACCTAAGTGTCTATCAGTGGATGAACAAAGAAACTGTGTCACATATAATGAAACACTGTTCAGCCTTAAAAGAAGGGGAAAATACTGTCATTTATGACAGCATAGGTGAATCTGGAGGATACTAAGCTAAGTGAAATAAGCCAGGCACAGAAAGACAAAAATGTCATGATCTCCCTTATATGTGGAATCTAAAAAAGTTGAATTCATAGAAGTAGAGAGTAGAATGATGGTTACCAGCAGCTGGGGTTTGGGGAGAAAAGAAAGTGAATGTGGAGTTGCTGGTCAAATGGTACAAAGTTTCAGTGGGATAGTAGGAATAAATTTTGAGACCCACTGCATAGCAAGGGAACTATAATAATGTACTATACATTTCATAATAACAAAGAGTAAATTTCAAGTGTCTCAATATAAAAGTAATATGTGGCTGGGTGCGGTGGCTCACGCCTGTAATCCCAGCACTTTGGCAGGCTGAAGCAGGTGAATCACTTGAGGTCAGGAGTTTGAGACCAGCTTGGCCAACATGGTAAAACCCCATTTCTACTAAAAATGCAAGAATTAGCTGGTGTGGTGGTGCACGCCTGTAATCCCAGCACTCAATCCCAGCTTGAACCCAGGAGGCGGGCCCAGATTGCGCCACTGCACTCCAACCTGAGTGACAGTGTGAGACCGTCTCAAAAAAAAAAAAAAAAAATTAAGTTAGATGATGGACACGTTAATATGCTTGATTTGATCACCCCACATTGTATACATATATCAAAGCATCACGTTGTACTCCATAAATTTATACAATTATAATTTGTCAACCAAAAATATTGATAACAATAAAAAAGGAAAAGAGAAAAAAAATTCTGGGAGGGTTGGAAAGTGATAGCTACTATATAGTTTAAACATTTTTCCCCCAAATAAAAATTATATTACTTTTATAATTGTAAATATAGTATGTGAACATTTAAAAACTGAAGCAGTGCAGAAAAGTATATGAAAGAAGTATACCCCAAAACCTACAAAGGAAAGAGAACTGATGTTAACATTTTGGAGTATATCTTTTAAGCCTTCTCTACTCATAAACAAAACCAAACATATATAGTTTTTCATTTTTTTTTGCATGTGTACAATATTTTTATTTTTAACTTTTATTTTAAATTTGGTGGTACATGTGAATGTTTGTTACACAGATAAACACATGTCACATGGGTTTGTTGTATATATTGTATACAACACCCAGGTATTAAGCCCAGTACCCAACACTTATCTTTTCTTCCTCTCTCCTTCCTCCCACCCTCCGCCATCAAGTAGGCCCCAGTGTCCATGGTTTCCTTCCTTGTGTTCATAGGTTCTCATCATTTACCTCCCACTTATAAGTGAGAACATTTGGTATTAGGTTTTCTGTTCCCTTGTTAGTTTGCTAAGGATAATAGCCTCCAGCTCCATCCATGTTCTTGCAAAAGACATGGTCTTGTTTTCTTTTTCCTTTCTTTCTTTCTTTTTTTTTTTTTTTTTTTTTGTAGAGACAGGGTTTCACCATGTTGCCAAGGCTGGTCTCGAATTTCTGGGCTCAAGTGATCCACCTGCTTCGGTCTCCCAAAGTGCTGGGACTACAGGTGTGAGCCACTACACCCAGCCTACTATGATCTCGTTTGTTTTTAAGGCTGCATAGTATTCCGTGGTATATATGTACCACATTTTCTTTATCTGATCTGTCATTGATGGGCATTTAGTTTGATTCCATGTCTTTGCTACTGTAAGTAGTGCTGCAATGAACATTTGCATGCATGTGTCTTTATGGTAGCATGATTTATATTCCTCTGGGTATATACCCAGTAATGGGATTGCTAGGTTGAATGGTATTTCTGCTTTTAGCTCTTTGAGGAATCACCATACTGCTTTCCACAATGGTTGAATGAATGTACACTCTCACAGTCTGTAAGTGTTCCCTTTTCTCCACAACCTCACCAGCATCTGTTATTTTTTGACTTTTTAATAATAATCATTGTGACTGGTGTAAGATGGTATCTCATTGTGGTTTTGATTTGCATTTCTTGAATGATCAATGATTTTGAGCTTTCTTAAAAATGTGCTTATTGGCTGCATGTAAGTCATCTTTTGAGAAGTGCCTGTTCATGTCTTTTGCCCACTTTTTAATGGTTTTTTCTCCTTGTAAATTTGTTTTAATTTATTTTAGATGTTGGATATTAGACCTTTGTCAGATGCATAGTTTGCAAAAATGTTCTCCCATTCTGTCTATTTACTCTGTTGACATTTTCTTTTGCTGTGCAGCTCTTAAGCTTAATTAGATCCCACTGGTCAATTTTTTTTTGCTTTTGTTGCAATTGCTTTTGGTGTCATTATCATGAAATCTTTTCCCTTTCCTATGTCCAAGATGGTATTTCCTAGGTTGTCTTCCAGGGTTTTTATAGTTTTGGGTTTTACATAAGTATTTAATCCATCTTGAGTTAATTTTTGTGTATGGTGTAAGGAGGGGTTCCAGCTTCAGTCTTCTGCATATGGCTAGCCAGTTTTCCCAGTACCATTTATTGAATAGGGAGTCTTTCCCTCATTGCTTGTTTTTGTCAGCTTTGTTGATGATCAGATGGTCATAAATGTGAGGCCTTATTTCTGGGCTATTTTGTTCTGTTGGTCTATGTGCCTGTTTTTGTACCAGTACCATGCTATTTTGGTTACTATAGCCCTGTAATATAGTTTGAAGTTGAGTAGCATGATGTCTCTAGCTTTGTTCTTTTTGCTTAGGATTGTATTGGCTATTCAGGCTTTGTTTTGGTTTTATATGAATTTTAAAATAGTTATTTCTAGTCCTGTGAAGAATGTTGTTGGTAGTTTGATAGGAATAGCATTGAATCTGTAAATTGCTTTGGAAAGTATAGCCATTTTAACGATGATTCTTCCTGTCCATGACCATGGAATGTTTTTCCATTTGTTTGTTCCTTCTCGGATTTCTTTGAGCAGTGTTTTGTAATTTTCATTGTAGAGATCTTTCATCTCCCTGGTTAGCTGTATTCCTAGGTATTGTATTCTTTTTGTGGCAATTGTGAATGGGATTGCCTTTCTGATTTGGCTCTCAGATTGGCTGTTGTTGGTGTATAGGAATGCTAGTGATTTTTTTTTGTACGTTGATTTCATATCCTGCAACTTTGCTGAAGTTGTTTATCAGCTGGAAGAACTTTTGGGCAGAGACCATGGGGTTTTCTAGACCTAAGATCATGTCGTCTGCAAACAGAGATAGTTTGACTTCCTCTCTTCCTATTTGGTTGCCCTTTATTTCTTTCTCTTGCCTGATTGCTTTGGCCAGGACTTCCAATACTATGTTGAATAGAAGTGGTGAGAGAGGGCATCTTTGTCTTATGCCGGTTTTCAAGGGGAATGTTTCCAGTTTTGACATTCAGCATGATGTTGGCTATGGGTTTGTATAGATGGCTCTTATTATTTTGAGGTATTTTCCTTCAATACCTAGTTTATTGAGCATTTTTAACATGAAGGGATTGAATTTGATTGAAATCTTTTCTTGCATCTATTGAGATAATTATGTGGTTTTTGTCTGTAGTTCTGTCTATGTGATTAATCACATTTATTAATGTGTGTATGTTGAACCAACCTTGCATCTGGGGATGAAGCCTACTTGATCATAGTGGATTAGATTTTTGATGTGCTGCTGAATTCAGTTTGCCAGTAATTTGTTAAGGATTTTTGTATAAATGTTCAACAGGGATATTGACCTTAAGTTTTCTTTTTTTCTTGTGTCTTTGTCAGGTTTTGGTATTTGGATGATGTTTGCCTCATAGAATGAGTCGAGGAGGAGTCCTTCCTCCTTAATTCTTTGGAATAATTTCTGTAAGAACGGTACCATCTCTTCTTTGTCATCTGGTAGAATGTGACTGTAAACCCATCAGGTCATGGGCTTTTTTTTTTGTTGGTAGGCTATTTATTACGGATTCAATTTTGGAGCTTGTTATTGGTTCTGTTCAGGGAATCCATTTCTTCCTGGCTTAGTCTTGGGAGGGTGTGTGTGTCCAGAAATGTGTCCATCTCTTCTAGGTCTTCTAGTTTGTGTGCGTAGAGGTGTTTGTAGCAGTTTCCAGTGGTTTGATATGGTTTGGCTGTGTCACCACCCAAAATCTCATCTTGAACTGTAATAATCCCCATGAGTCAAGGGCAGGACCAGGTGGAGATAATTGAATCATGGGTGCAGTCTCCCCCATACTGTTCTCATGATAGTGAGTAAGTTCTCATGATATATGATGGTTTTATAAGAGACTTCCCCTTTCACTTGGCTCTCATTCTCTCTCTTGCCACCATGTGAAAAAAGATGTGTTTGCTTCCCTTTTCTCCATGACTTTAAGTTTCCTGAGGCCTCCCCAGCCATGTGGAACCATGAGTCAATTAAATCTCTTTTCTTTATAAATTACCCAGTCTCAGACAGTTCTGTATAGCAGCATGAAAACAGACTAATACATGGTTGTTTTTATTTCTGTGGGGTCAGTAGTAACATTCCCTTCATCATTTCTAATTGTGTTTATTTGGATCTTTTCTCTTTTCTTTTTTATTGGTCTAGCTAGTGGCCTATCTACTTTATTAATTTTTTCAAAAAGCCAACTCCTGGATTTATTGATCTTTTGAATGTCATTTTGTGTCTTGATTTCTTTCAGTTGAGCTCTGATTTTTGTTATTTCTTATCTTCTGCTAGCTTTGGGGTTGATTTGTTTTCGCTTCTCTAATTCTTTTGGTTGGGAAGTTAGGTTGTCAATTTGAGATCTTTCTAACTTTTTGATGTGGGGATTTAGTGCTATAAATTTCCCTCTAAACACTGTCTTAGCTGTGTCCCAGAGATTCTGGTATGTGTATCTTTGTTCTCATTAGTTTCAAAGAACTCCTTGATTTCTGCCTTAATTTCATTATTTACCCAAAAGTCATTCAGGACTGACATGTTTAATTTCCATGTAATTGCATGGCTTTGAACTATTTTCATAGTCTTTACTTCTTTTGACTATTTTTATTGCACTGTTGTCTGAGAGTGTGTTTGGTATGATTTTGGTCCTTTTACATTTGTTGAGGATTTTTTTATATCCAATTATGTGGTCAGTTTTAGAGTATGTGCCATATGGCAATGAGAAGAATGTATATTCTGTTGGGTGGAGAGTTCTGTAAAGGTCTCTCAGATTCATTTGGTCCAATGTTGAATTTTGGTTCTGAATATCTTTGTTAATTTTCTGCCTTAATGATTAGTCTAATACTCTCAGTGGAGTGTTAAAATCTCCTGCTGTTACTGTGTGGGAGTCTGTGTCTTTTTGTAGGTCTCTAAGAACTTGCTTTATGAATCTGGGTGTTCCTGTGTTAGGTGCATATATATTTAGCATAGTTAGGTCTACTTGTTGAATTGAACCCTTCCCAATTATGTAATGTCCTTCTTGTATTTTCTGACCTTTGTTTGAAATCTGTTTTGTTTGAAATTAGAATTTCAACCCATTAGTATGATTTCACACTGCTATAAGTGCTTTCACACTGCTATAAGGGTGAAATTAGGATTTCAACCCATTAGTATGCTTTTGCACACTACCCTGAGACTGGGTAGATTATAGAGGAAAGAGGTTTAATTGAATCACACTTCCACATGGCTGGGGAGTCATCAGGAAACTTACAATCATGGTGGAAGGGGAAGCAGGCACCTTCTTCACAAGGTGGCAGGAGAGAAAGAGAGTGAGTGTGTGAGGGAGGAACTGTCAAACACTTATAAAACCATAAAATCTCATGAGAACTTACTATCAGCATGGGGGAAACTGCCCCCATGATCCAATCAGCTCACACAAGGTACCTCCCTAGACACATGGGGATTATGGGGATTACATTTCGAGATGAGATTTGGGTGGGGACACAGAGCCAAACCATATCACCTGCTTTTTTTCTGTTTTCCATTTGCTTGGTAGATTTTCCTCTATCCCTTTATTCTGAGCCTATGAGTGTAATTACATGTGAGATGAGTCTCTTGAAGACAGCATACCATTGGGTCTTGCTTTTTTATCCATCTTATTACTCTGTGCCATTTAAGTGGGGCATTTAGTATTGATATGTGTGGATTTGATCCTGTCATTGTGCTGTTAGCTGGCTATTATGCTGGCTTACTTGTGTGGTTGCTTTATAGTGACACTAGTCTGTGTGTTTAAGTGTGTTTTTGTGTTAGCTTTCCTTTCCTTTCCTTTCCTATTTTGTTTCCTTTCCATATTTTGTACTCCTTTCAAGATTTCTTGTAAGGCAGGTTTTGTGGTAATAAATTCCCTCAACATTTGCTTATCTGAAAGGGGTCTTATTTCTCCTTCATTTTAGGGAAGCTTAGTTTGGCTGGATATAATATTCTTGATTGGAGATTTTTTTCTTAAGGAACATTGATTATAGGCCCCCAATCTCTTCTGGCTTGTAGGGTTTCAGCTGAGAGGTCTGGTGTTAGCCTGATGGGGTTCTCTTCACAGGTGACCTGCCCTTTCTCTCTAGCTTCCTTTAACATCTTTTCTTTCATTTTGACCTTGGAAAATATGAAGATCATTTGTCTTGGGGATGATCTTCTTGTGTAGAATCTTGCAGAAGTTCTTCATATTTCTTGGATTTGACTGTTAGCCTCTTCAGCAAGGTTGGAGACGTTTTCACTAACGATATTCTGAAATATGTTTTCTTTTTGTTTGTTTGTTTGTTTTATTATACTTTAAGTTTTAGGGTACATGTGCACAACATGCAGGTTTGTTACATATGTATACATGTGTCATGTTGGTGTGCTGCACCCATTAACTCGTCATTTACATTAGGTATATCTCCTAATGCTATCCCTCCCCACTCCCCCCACCCCATGACAGGCCCTGGTGTATGATGTTCCCCTTCCTATGTCCAAGTGTTCTCATTGTTCAAGTCCCACCTATGAGTGAGAACATGTGGTGTTTTGTTTTTTGTCCTTGCAATAGTTTGCTGAGAATGATGGTTTCCAGCTTCATCCATGTCCCTACAAAGGACATGAACTCATCCTTTTTTTATGGCTGCATAGTATTCCATGGTGTATATGTGCCACATTTTCTTAATCCAGTCTATCATTGTTGGACATTTGGGTTGGTTCCAAGTCTTTGCTAATGTGAATAGTGTCTCAGTAAACATACGTGTGCATGTGTCTTTATAGTAGCATGATTTATAATCCTTTGGGTATATACCCAGTAATGGGATTGCTGGGTCAAATGGTATTTCTAGTTCTAGATCCTTGAGGAATTGCCATACTGTCTTCCACAATGGTTGAACTAGTTTACATTCCCACCAACAGTGTAAAAGTGTTCCTATTTCTCCACATTCTCTCCAGCACCTGTTGTTTCCTGACTTTTTAGTGATCGCCATTCTAACTGGTGTGAGATGGTATCTCATTGTGGTTTTGATTTGCATTTCTCTGATGGCCAGTGATAATGAGCATTTTTTCATGTGTCTGTTGGCTGCATAAATGTCTTCTTTTGAGAACTGTCTGTTCATATCCTTTGCCCACTTTTTGATGGGGTTGTTTTTTTCTTGTAAATTTGTTTGAGTTCTTTGTAGATTCTGGATATTAGCCCTTTGTCAGATGAGTGATTGCAAAAATTTTCTCCCATTGTATAGGTTGCCTGTCCACTCTGATGGTAGTTTCTTTTGCTGTGCAGAAGCTCTTTAGTTTAATTAGATCCCATTTGTCAATTTTGGCTTTTGTTGCTATTGCTTTTGGTGTTTTAGACATGAAGTCCTTGTCCATGCCTATGTCCTGAATGGTATTGCCTAGGTTTTCTTCTAGGGTTTTTATGGTTTTAGGTCTAACATTTAAGTCTTTAATCCATCTTGAATTAATTTTTGTATAAGGTGTAAGGAAGGGATCCAGTTTCAGCTTTCCACATATGGCTAGCCAGTTTTCCCAGCATCATTTATTAAATAGGGAATCCTTCCCCCATTTCTTGTTTTTGTCAGGTTTGTCAAAGATCAGATGGTTGTAGATATGCAGCATTATTTCTGAGGCCTCTGTTCTGTTTCATTGGTCTATATCTCTGTTTTGGTACCAGTACCATGCTGTCTTGTAGTATAGTTTGAAGTCGGGTAGCGTAATGCCTCCAGCTTTGTTCTTTTTGCTTAGGATTGACTTGGCAATGCAGGCTCTTTTTTGGTTCCATATGAACTTTAAAGTAGTTTTTTCCAGTTCTGTGATGAAAGTCATTGGTAGCTTGATGGGGATGGCATTGAATCTATAAATTACCTTGGGCAGTATGGCCATTTTCATGATATTGATTCTTCCTATCCATGAGCATGGAATGTTCTTCCATTTGTTTGTGTCCTCTTTTATTTCATTGAGCAGTGGTTTGTAGTTCTCCTTGAAGAGGTCCTTCACGTCCCTTGTAAGTTGGATTCCTAGGTATTTTATTCTCTTTGAAGCAATTGTGAATGAGAGTTCACTCATGATTTTGCTCTCTGTTTGTCTGTTATTGGTGTAGAAGAATGCTTGTGATTTTTGCACATTGATTTTGTATTCTGAGACTTTGCTGAAGTTGCTTATCAGCTTAAGGAGAGTTTGGGCTGAGACAATGGGGTTTTCTAGATATACAATCATGTCATCTGCAAACAGGGACAATTTGACTTCCTCTTTTCCTAATTGAATACCCTTTATTTCTTTCTCCGGCCTGATTGCCCTGGCCAGAACTTACAACACTAGGTTGAGTAGGAATGGTGAGAGAGGGCATCCCTGTCTTGTGCCAGTTTTCAAAGGGAATGCTTCCAGTTTTTGCCCATTCAGTATGATATTGGCTGTGAGTTTGTCATAAATAGCTCTTATTATTTTGAGATATGTTCCATCAATACCTAATTTATTGAGAGTTTTTAGCATGAAGAGCTGTTGAATTTTGTCAAAGGCCTTTTCCGCATCTATTGAGATAATCATGTGGTTTTTGTCTTTGGTTCTGTTTATATGCTGGATTACATTTATTGATTTGTGTATGTTGAACCAGCCTTGCTTTTTTTCCAAGTTTTTGATTTCTTCCCCTCCATTTCAGGGATGCCAATGTTCGTATATTTGGCCTCTTTACATATCCCATGCTTCTAGAAGGTTTTGTTCATTGGTTTTTATTATTTTTTCTTTATTTATGTCTGATTGTCTCATTTCAGGGAACCAGTCTTCAAGTTCCTTGAGATTCTTTCCTCAGCTTCGTTTATTCTGCTGTGAATACTTGTGATTGCCTTGTGAAATTCTTGTATTGTGTTATTCAGCTCTTTCAGACCTGTTAGCTTCTTTTTTTATACTGGCTGTTTTATCCTTCAGCTCCTGTATGACTTTATTGTGATTCTTCTTTTCCTTAGATTGAGTTTTGCCATCCTCCTGAATCTTGATGACCTTTGTTCCTATCCATATTCTGAAATCTTGTTATGTCATTCCAACCTTAGCCTGGTTAAGAACACTTGTTGGAGAGCTGGTGTGGTCAGTTGGAGGACATATGACACTCTGGCCATTTGAGTTACTGGAATTCTTGCATTGGTTCTTTCTCATATCTGTGTGTGGGTGTTCCTTTACCTGCAGCGTAGATTGAATACAGTCAGTAGACTTCTTTTCTGCATGTTTTCACTGGGTCTAGGCTTTGTGCAGGGTCTTTATTTGAAGGTGCTTTCTTGTCTCTGGTTTCAGAGCGGGGGTATATTAGTGAGATATTTGTGGTTTTGAAGCTTTGGGGTGTGATCCAGCAGGTAGTACTCAGGCTTCTTTGTCAGTTGGTAGACTCTTGCTTGGTTGTGTGGCTTCCCTATGTTTCCACACAGTTGCAGCCATGTTCCCTGTCAGTACTCTGAAAGCATGGGTTCCTCTCCCCCTTGAGTGCTGGCTGTAGATCATGGCTTGGCACTCCTGGCTGCCCACTGCAGCTCTGGGGTGATCTCAGTGTTTATTTTATTTCTCTGACTAGGAGGCAGCAGAGGAAGGGATCTTAGTAGTGGTTGGGGTCTAGGGTCATTTGCTTATCTCCTAGGGGCTCCACCCCAGAAAGATGAAGGTCAGCAATTGCTCAGTGCAATCAACTCAGGATGGAGGGTCTGTCCTGTGGACCCAAGCCCGGGATTCCCTGTCTGGTGATGAGCGGTGGCGGTATGTGGGACCCATGTGAGATGGACTGGTTTCCTCTCCTTGGGTTGACTGCAACTTTTTGGAGGTGTGGATAAGGCACTTAGGGTCTTTGCTCCTTTGTTAATCCAAAGGTGGCATATGGGAATGGGCATTCACCTAATAGTCTGGCCACTTTTCTGTAGGGCTGCTGTGGTATGCTTGGGGCCCACTCAAGTTGCTAGTCACCTTGAATTTTCCAGTACCTGGAGGTATAACCAGTGAAGGCTTTGAAACAGCAAAGATGGCAGCCTGTCCCTCCCTCTGGGAGCTTTGTTCCAGAGAGGTACAAGCTTGTTGCTGGAAGGGCTAAGTTGCCCAAACAGCAAAGATGGTGGCCTGCCCCTCCCTCTGGGGGATCAATCCCAGGGAGGTTACAAATCTTTGTCAGCAGGAGAACACTGACCAGGGGGTGGTTGGAGGCCCAAGTTGGGAGGTCCCACCCATTGAGGAGGAATGGAATCAGAGGCCTACTTAATGAAGCAGGCTGGCCACATTTTGGTAGAGCAGCTGTGCTGTGCTGGGGGATCTCTTCCGGCCCCAGTTGGCTAGGACTCTCTAAAGCCCAGATCCTGGATCAGCTAAGTTACCCAAATGGCAAAGATGGTGGCCTGCCCCTCCCTTTGGGGGTGCAGTCTCAGGGATAATTTAAATCTCTGTTGGCTGGAGAGCACAAGTGGGATGGCTGGAGGCCCCACTTGGGAGGTCCTGCCCAGTGAGGAGAAATGGGATTGGGCACCTGCTTAAGGCAGCAGTCTGGCCACATTTTGATAGAGCAGCTGTGCTGTTCTGGGGGATACTTTCCACCTCTGGTCAGCTCAGGCTGTCTGAAGCCTGAAGGCTGGAATGGCTAAGGAACCCAAACAGCAAAGATAGTGGCCTGCCCCTCCCCTGGGAGCTCCTTCTTAGGGAGGTGCATTCCTGCTATTGGTGGCTGGCTGGAATTCCAAGCCAGTGGGTCTTATCTCATGAAGTGCCATGGAAGTCTGACCTGCAGCCTGTCACTGCTCAGCCCCCTGGATTCAGCCTCTTTCTTAGGGGTATTTACAGGGGTCTAGCCTCCCACATTGCTGGAGCTTCAGCTACTTTTGCCAGATAGTCCGAATATCTAAGGCTCTAGGGTCTCCATGTGTGCCTGAGTGGCTGCTCTGCTGAGAATCCACATATCTATCTGACTGAAGGTCCTGGTGGAGTAGGTGCACAAGGTCTCTTGACTCAAGGGTTTCAAAGATCTGTGGAAGAAGCATGGTTTCCCAGGGTCCAATATTTACTCACTACTTCCCCGGGTCAGGGTTTTCCTTGGCTCTGTATTGCTTCTGGGTGGGCTGTTGTCCTGTCTTGCTTTTCTTCATTCTCCATGGGTCAAGTTGTTTTCTTAATTAGTCCCAATGCAAGTACCTGGATGTTTCAGTTGAAGGTGTTGTATTTACTCACCCCTTCCATTCCTCTCCATGAGAGCTGCATCTAGTTGGCCATCTTGGCCACTCCTTCCCAGTTTTTTATAAATAGGATTACACTACAGATATTTTTATAATGCACATTTTTACTCACAAACCTGGCATGGGTGTATTTGCATGTCAATAAATCTAGAGCTACCAAATAATTTTTATGAACCATAAAATATTTTTTACAGGTAAATACCATAACTAATATGACCAGTCTTTTGTTAATGAACATTTCAATTGTTTCCAGTTTTTCACTATTATAAATGATACTGCCATGAACTTATATGTATATATGTTTGAATTTTGTATGAGTAGTGTAAATTCAGGGAGAAATTGCTGGGAGGAAGGTAAGCACATTTATTATTTCCAAGTTTAATATTACCGGAAGGAGAGTGTATCTTTTCTTTTGTATAATGCATGGGAAAGACAATGGAGAGAAGGATGCCTAAATGTAAATGAATTGAGAGACAGAAGTTCATGCTTTGTTCTACCAAGGGTAGGTAGAAACTTCCTAGAATAGATGATAGAATCTGTTCTGCATCTAAAAGCCATTCTGGTCTTTAAAATCTTTCATTGTTATGGAATCTTGTATTCCAGTGTATGACAATCTTCAGCATAGCAGAAAATTTATTAAAGTTTAATCAAAAGTGTAAATTTGGTGTGGGTAGCAAGAAGAAGAAGGATTTTGTTGGAGTAGAATAATGCCACAGCCTATGTGCATTTCATCCACTTGTCCTCTTGCTCCAAGCCAACCTATGGACTCCCTCATGATACGAGTTCTGTTGTGGTGTCTTGTAAAGTTATTCATGATCTCCTCCTGGTATTCACATGGCTCCTTCACAAATATTTTATTCCCACATCCCTGTTGAAGAAAATGGTAGCGTTTGATGTATTTATTTCCTCATCTCTTTTCTCTGCCTTACATTAGATAAGTACTCTGAAAAGACAAGTTGGAAGAAGTTAGAATTTTAGGGTTGAGGACACAGGTTTTGGGGTTTGTATTAGGGTAATGCAAGAATATGCTGTGGCAGCAACAACAACAACAAGAACAGCAACAAAACCAGAAAATCTCTGGAGTGTTAGGGGATTAACATAACAAAGGTTTGTTTCTTGCTTTCAGAAAGTCTAATGCACATCTCATGATTCCTCACAGTAACCCTCTTCCACATGGTGTCTCATGGATTCAGGCTCTGTATTTCAAGACTGTACCATCTCGACTCATGGCTTTGGGAGTTACTGCTTTTAAATGCCTCAGCTCAGAAAAGGCACACATCATTGAAATTTGCTCCTTGTTTTGCTCTCACCTATTGGGCACATGACATCAGTCTAAGTGCATGGAGGCTGGAAGATGCGGGGTAGCACACAGAATATTTGGTGAGTACCACGGTCTGAGGCAGTCAGACCTGGTATCAATTCAAAATTTTGCATCTTATGAGTGTGTCAACTTGAAAAGTTTGTTAATGTTTCTGTGCCTTGATTTCTTCGTTTGTAAAGTAGAGATTTGAATACAGATGCTTCCACGATGGGCTTATTGAGACATAGCCCCATGGTGGTAAATTGAGTAGTGTACTCAATGCATATAGGTTTTGCACCACCATACAGTTGAAAAATTGTGAAGTCAGAGCATTGCAAGTTAAATCTCTGGAGAAAAAAGCAACCTTGCAGAGACTGGAGCATCAGGGGAAGGCCATTAGTATTGAGTAAATTTCAGTGTGTTTTGACCTGAAATGAAAAACTAGGTATGAACAAATGACAAGTAAGCTGATATTAGTTATGAGTCAGTAGTCTTCGTTTTATAAACAAAAGACTTCAGTCCTGGTTTTATTATTTTGGGGGTGTGCTATTCAGCTAGGTTTATCTGAGTTAGGACCATCTTAATGTTTGACCTTTGCAATCACATTAGGGAGTGAAACAGCCCAACTTGTGGAACCCAGCTCTATGAGACAAGTTTGAAGTACATCCACAACTAAATTTATTTATACCTTTTCAAACAAAGAGAAATTGTTTGAGCTCAGCTATGGAAACACAAATCGAATAAGAATTTTTTAAAATTAAAATTAAAATTTTAGATTCAGGGGATACATGGGAAGGATTGTTACATTAATATATTGCATAATGATGAAGTTTGGGCTTCCAGTGAACCCATTACTCAAATAGTAAACATTGTACCCAATAGGGAATTTTTAACCCTTACCCCCCTTGCCACTCTCCCCTCTTTGGAGTTCCCAGTATTTATTATTTCCACCTTTATGTCCATATGTACCCATTGTTTAGCCCCCATTTATAAATGAGAACATGTAGTATGTGGTTTTCTATTTTTGAGTTGTTCGTTAGAAAAATGCCTTGTGCTCCACCCATTTTGCTGCAAAGAACATGATTTCATTTTTTAAATGGCTGTATAGTATTTCATGATGTACATACACCGTATTTTCTTTATCTAGTCAACTGTTGGTGGACACTTGGGTTTATTCCATACCTTGCTTATTGTGGATAGTGCTGAGATAAACATACAAGTGCAGGTGTCTTTTTTGTATAATGATTTTTTTTCCTTTGGGTAGGTGCCCAGTAGGGGATTGCTGGGTCAAATAGTGGTTCTATTTATTAGTTCTTTCAGAAATCTCCATACTATTTTTAATAGCGTTTGTGCTAATTTACATTCCCATCAACAGTGTGTAAGCATTCCCTTTTCTCTGCATCCTTGCCAACATCTACTGTTTTTTGATGTTCTAATAGACATTCTGTACTACACAGCCAAAAAACGGACAAAATTATGTCCTTTTCAGCAATATCATTGAGCTGGAGGCCATTATCCTAAGTGAACTAACATAGAAACAGAAAACCAAATGCCACATGTTCTCACTTGTAAGTGAGAGCTAAATACTGAGTACATAAGGACACAAAGAAGGGAACAACAGACACTGAGAAAGTGAGGGTGGAGGAGGATGAGGAAAGGAGGAAAGGAGGATGAGGATTAAAAAAACTACCTATTGGGTATTATGCTTATTACTTGGGTGGAGAAATTATCTGTACGTCGAACCTCTGTGATATGCAATTTACCTATATAACAAACCTGCACATGTACTTCTGAAACTAAAATAAAAGTTAAAAAAATAAAAACCAACTAAAAAAACAGTCATTCTGATTGGTGTGAGATGGTGTTTCACTGTGATTTTAATTTGCATTTCTCTGATGTAAGCATTTCTCTGATGTAAGCATTTCTCTGATGATTACTGATGTAAGCACTTTTTCATATGTTTGTTGGATGTTTGTATATTTTCTTTTGAGAAATGTCTGTTCATGTCTTTTGGCTGCTTTTTAATGGGATTGTTTTTGTCTTGAGTTGTTTGAGTATTTTTTTAGATTCTGGATATTAGTCCTTTGTCAGAGGCATAATTTGCAAATATTTTCTCTCATTCTATAGGTTGTCTGTTTACTCTCTTGATTATTTCTTTTGCTGTGAAGAAGCTTTTTAGGTTAATCAAATCCCATTAATCTATTTTTGCTTTGTTGCATTTGCCTTTGTGGTATGATTCATAAATGCTTTGCCTAAGCCAATGTCCAGAAGAGTTTTTCCTAAGTTTTTTTCTAGGAATTTTTAGTTTCAGGTCTTACATTTAGGTCTTTAATCCATCTTTAGTTAATTTTTGTATATGGTGAGAGATAGGAGTTGTTTTATTCTTCTGCATACGGCTACCCAATTTCCCTAGCACCATTTATTGAATAAGGTGTCCTTTTCTATTGTTTATTTTTGTCAATGTTATTAAGATCAATTGGCTGTAGGTATGTGGCTTTACTTTGGGGTTTTCTGTTCTGTTCTATTGATCAGTATGTGTCTCTTTTTGTACCAGTAACATGTTGTTTTAGCTACTATAGCCTTGTGATATAATTTGAAGTTAGGCAATGTGATGCCTCTGGATTTGTTCTTTTTGCTTAGGATTGCTTTGGCTATTTGAACTCCTTTTTGGGTCCATACAAACTTTAAGATGGTTTTTTTTTTAATTCTGTGAAGAATAACATTGGTACTTTGATAGAAATTGTGTTGATTCTGTAGATTGCTTTGGGCAGTATGTTCATTTTATCAATATTGATTCTTGCAATCCATGAGCATGGAATGTTTTCTATTAGTTTGTGTCATCTATGATTTATTTTATCAGTGCTTTGTAGAGATCTTTCATCTCCTTGGTTAAATGTATTCCTAGGTATTTTTTATTGTGTGACTATTGTAAATTGGATTGAGTTCTTGATTTGTCTTTAAGCTTGAATGTTACTGGTGTATAGAAATGTTACTGAGTTTTGTACATTGATTTTGTATCCCGATACTTTATTGAAGTCATTTATCAAGTCTAGGAATCTTTTGGAGGAGTCTTTAGAGTTTCCTATGTATAATATCGTGTCTTCAATGAACAGAGATAATTTGATCTTCTTTTTCAATTTGAATGGCTGTTATTTCTTTCTCTTGCCTGGCTGCTCTGGTGGGAACTTCCAGTACTATGTTGAATAGGAGTGGTGAGAATGGACATCCTTGTCTTGTTCCAGTTTTTTTGTTTTGTTTTTTGTTTTAGTTTTAGTTTTTTGTTTTTTTGAGATGGAATCTCTCTCTGTCACCCAGGCTAGAGTGCAATGGTGTGATCTCGGCTCACTGCATCCTCTGCCTCCCGGGTTCAAGCAATTCTCCTGCCTCAGCTTCCCAAGTAGCTGGGACTACAGATGCGTGTCACCATGCCCAGCTAATTTTTTGTATTTTTGTAGAGATGGGGTTTCAACGTGTTAGCCAGGATGGTGTCAATATCATGACCTCGTGATCTGCCCACCTCGGCCTCCCAAAGTGCTGAGATTACAGGCGTGAGCCGCCATGCCTGGCCTTGTTCCAGTTCTTAGGGTTAATACTTTCAACTTCTCCCTTTCAGTATGATGTTGGCTATGGTTTGTCATATATGGCTCTTATTATATTGAGGAATGTTCCCTCAGATCCTGATTTGTTGAGGGTTTTTATCATAAAGGGATGTGGAATTTTATCAAATGCTTTTTCTGCATCTATTAAGATGATCATATGGTTTCTGTTTTTAATTCTGTTTATGTGGTGAATAACATTTATTAATTTGTGAATGTTGAACCATCCTTGCATCCCATAATAAAACCCACTTGATCATGATGAATTATCTTTTCGATGTGCCGTTGGATTCAGTTTGCTAGTATTTTGTTGATGATTTTTGTACCTATATTCATCAGAGATATTGGTCTATAGTTTCTTTTTTTGTTGTATTCTTGCCTGATTTTGGTATCAGAGTGACACTGGTTTCATAGAATGACTTAGGAAGGAATCCCTCCTCCTTGAGTGTTTGGAATAGTTTCAGTAAGATTGCTACTAGCTCCCCCTTGAGTGGTAAAATTCTGCTGTGAATCTATCTGGTCCTGGGCTTTTTGTTGTTGAAAGGTTTAAAAATTTTTTTTTTTCAAATTACTCATTCAATTTTACTTATTGTTGGTCTGTTCAGAATTTCTCTTTCTTCCTCATTCAATCTAGAGATGTTTTATATTCCTGGGAATTTATTTCTTTCCTCTAGGTATCCTAGTTTGTGTGCATAGAGATGTCCATAGTAATCTCTGATGATCTTTTATATTTCTGTGGTGTCAGTTGTAATGTCACCTTGTCATTTCTGATGGTGCTTATTTGAAAATGCATGTTTTTTTTTGGTTAAAATAGCTAGTGGTTTATCAATTTTGCTTATCCTTTCAAAAAACCAACTTTTTATTCCATTGATCCTTTATATCATTTTTTTTCTCAATCTCATTTAGTTCTGCTCTGATCTTTGTTATTTATTTTCTTCTGCTAACTTTGGGTTTGGTTTGTTCTTGTTTTTCTAGTTCCTTGAGGTGTGACGTTAAATTGTTAATTCAAGATCTTTCTATCTTTTTGATGTAGACATTTAATGTTATAAACTTCCCTCTTAGCACTGCTTTTGCTGTATCCCAGAGGTTTTGGTATGTTCTGTCTATTTGCCTTTGATTTGCTCTTTTACATTGGCCTTGGGTAGTCTGATGACTATTTGTCCTGGTGATGTTCAGCTTGTATAGTATTTTCCAGATGTTATTTGGATTTCTTGTATCTGGATGTCTATATCTCTAGCAAGATCAGGAAAATTTTCCTGAACAATTCCTTCAAATATGTTTTCCAAACTTCTTACTTTTTTTCTCCCTCAAGAATACCTATAAAATCATAGGGTTGGTCACTTTACATTATCCCGTATTTCTCAAAGGCTTTGTTTATTTTTTTAAAATTCTTTTTTATTTGTTTTTGTCTTACTGAAGTAATTAGAAAGACTGGTCTTCAAGCCCTGAAATTCTTTCTTCTGCTTGGTCTAGTCTGTTGTTAAAGGTCTCAACAGTGTTTTGAAATTCTTTCAGTGAATTTTTCATTTCCAGAAATTCTGGTTGGTTTTTAAAAATATAACTATCTCATTTTTCATCCCTTGAATTGTTTTTTTTTTTGTTTCTTTGTGTTGTTTTTCAACTTTCTCTTGGATCTCATTGAACTTCCTTATAATCTGTATTGAGAATTCCTTGTCTGTCATTTCAAAGTTTTCATTTGGAAAACTTTGAAATGGATCCTTGAAAAAGGATCCATTGTTAGAGAGCTAGTGTGGTCCTTTGGGAATGTCACAACATCCTGTTTCTTCATGGTGCTGGAGCTCTTATGTTAGCTTCTCCTCATCTGTAGAAGCTGTCACTTCTTATTTTTGAAGTTATTTTCGTTTGGGTGGGATTTTTCTTCTTTCCCCCCTGAGAGGTGACTGTTGTATATGTTGGGTAGGATCCTTAGGCTTTGTGTCTATGTGCTTTTAGAGGGCCAAGGCTCTGCATGAATTCCTTGGTTATAGATAGTCTTGGTGTATTTTCTCAAATTCTAGTAGCTTGTATGTTGTAGTGGTGGGGTGATGTATGTGTGGTCAGGCTCACTATCTATTACAGAGATGGGAAAAGAGAGATCTCAGGAGGCTCATCTCATCTCCAGTGCTATGCAATTCTGTCAGTAGGAATTATATTGGTTTGCGCAGTTTACTCTACAGGCCAGTGGTTGGTGCTTGCGTGTAAAAGCCAGCTGAGCACTGTACAAAGATGTCAACAGTTGTGATGGGTCCTGCAGTTTGACTTCCCAGCCAGTAGGCAGAACTTTCAGATGAGAGGCAGTTGTGGTAATGGCAGTGGAATTTTAACCTGGCCTTTTGTTGATTGGCAGGTCACGGGACTTTCAGGGGTCACATCCTGTTTCTGTGCTCTGCTGCCAAGGTGGCTGAAGGGAGTAAAGCTGGTTGGGGCTGCATTGGGCCAATCTGCAACTAGGCTTTCCAGGGCAGGTGTAAGTGCTCACCTTGGTGGGGATTTAGGGGAAGCTCTCAGGCTGCTGGTATCACCCTCCGGGTAGGAGCGGAGGTGCCTCTCCTGTACCACTAAACCTGCTCAAGAGAAGAGGGGTGATCTGGGATTTTCAGCTCAGCAGGTGGCCACGGGGCCCACCAACCTCTCACACCCTGGACCAACACAGATGCCCTGGACCCACCCAGATGCCTTGGCTGGGTGGGCCAAAGGATCTGCCTGGCAGCAGGCCTTAATGGTTAGGCTAGTGCCAAGTTCAATGATCCTGGTCCAGAATAAAAACATTTCCTGCTTCTGGAACCAGCCTGGTCCCTGGCTCTTTTATCCTTGACTGCACAGCCAGCTTCTGACATCTGCACTTGTCTCTTGATTTGGGGCGCTTATGAACTCTTACCACTTTTGGTTGCTTGATTGACCTTCCCTCTCAATTCTTGGCCCTGCTTATTTTCCTGATTTTGTGGCTCCCTCAGTTGACTCCTGCCTCTAAGAAACTCTTTGGCCAACCCAAGCCCTGGACTCCCTTTCAACTTGATTCCAGGAGCCTCTCAGTCTGTTAGGGGAACAGACTGATGCAAGGCAACATGGTGTGGTAAAGAGTGAATGCTTCAGAACCAGGCTGCCTGTGTCAGAATCTTGTGTCTGCCACTTACTGGCTATATGACCCTATCCAAGACATTTTGACTTTTTGTGCCTCAGTTTTCTCATTTAAAAAATGGGGATAGTAATAATAGTCCTAGCCTCATGGGGTTGTTGTGAGGATTAAACGAGAATTAATTAAATGAATAAAAGTGCTTAGAACTATGCCTGGCATATAGTTAAGTGCTTAATGATTTTCATCTATTATTATTTATTTAGAATAAGAGTGCCCTGGAAGCATGAGGAAGGAAGCAATTTGGCCCAGGAGAGCTGCAAAAAGTTCCATAGAAACCATGATACTGGAGCAGAGTTTTGATCAATGAGTACTTTCCCAGAAGCTGGGTTGGAAGGAGGGCAATCTAAGAAGAAAAAGGCTGATTCAAAGGCTCAGGTAGGAGACATAGAATAGAAAATGTACTGTGCATAGGGCTTTGGATGAATGCTGGAGCTAGGGATAAGGGAAGGCATGGCAAGTGATGCAGCTAGAGATGTGGGATAAGGGGAAGTTGGGAAGGGCTTTAATGCTAAGCCAGTAAGTTAGTTCTTTCCTCCTAGGCAGCAGGAAGCCAATGAAAGTCTTTAGACAAGGAAGTAATTTCGATCATATTTGTAAGCTTACATTGGCTGTGCTGTAAAAGATGGATTGCAGTGAGTTGGAGCGTTGGCACGGAGTCCCTTTGAAGAGGCTATTTAATTAATCCATGGGGAGACATCATGTGAGAGTTTAATATGATGGGCTATTAATGACTGCTCTTCCCTGACCTTTTTCCCATTGAGTTTTTGGGTTGGGTAGGAGGATTTTTTACTCATTTGTTTTGTTTTTCTATTTCTATTTTATTTTATTTGTTCCAAAGCACAACATAAAAAAGCCAGTCCTTTCTATACTAATAATTCACAGCATAAAGCCACTACACGGCATTAGTCAACTTGAAAACCTTTCTGTAGCCAATGCAGCCTAGGATTGGTTAAAACTTATTTGATACAGTGTCGTAGCTTTGAGTATGCATGAGTTTTGAGTTGCCCCAGAAGTTAGTCCTTCCTCGGCTTCACTTGTCACAGCATTAGCAATATCCCTGGGTGAATGACCAAGAGTTAAGGATTAAGTTTAAAAGCCATCTTGGTAATTTACTGCTTGCATTGGTTGGATTTAGGCTGATTTCATTAAATATTTAATTTTATTTGGTTTGCTGCCGGTTAATGCCTAAAAGAATTCTGAATGGGTTTTCTTCATTGTTCACCTGTAATTCTTGTTATTTTCTCAAATGGAAAGATCTTTCCTTCAGATGCACAGTGATTTCAAGAGTTTTATTATTGTATGCCCTACCTCAAGTGATTTGAATTATGTTACCTGTAGAACTAATTCATCAAGAGCTTTGTGAAAAACCTGCACAGGTCTGAAGAGTGTCCATTTGTAATTCCAAGTTATATTTCCTATCTAAACATTCCCTTTATTTGCTCATGTCATTTTGTTTGTTTGTTTTAACTCCCATGCTCTGTCCTTTTGAAAAAGTAGCAAAGACACCTATGGTTTTAGAATTTTTCCCCCAGAGCAGCTAGGGCAAAAATCTATAAAGACAAAAGAAAACCCTGGCAGAGATCTTTTTTTGAAACACATTTCTATTTAGCTGAGAAAAAGACTGCTTAAATGCTTATACCATGCAATTCATTGTTCCTTTTCATTAATACTGAATAAAAGGTTTTTGGAGTTGACCAGTTTGCCCCTCTTTGAAATATTCCTCTTCATTAAACAACATTTAGAAGTGTTCAACCCAACCTGAATAGTAATCAGCGTTCTGTTTCTTTCTCTTTTTGTTTTGGGTCTTCAGAGCGGGGAAAGGTAACTGATGCTTTGTTTAAAAATTTTTCTTTCAGAAGCAATTAATTAATCTGGTGAAACAACTGCTAAAAGTATCCCTACACTTTCTTTCAGGATTGCTGGGTTTTTCAGTGTTCCTTGGTTGGAGGACCTCCAGCTGACACTGGAGATTTCTCTTCGCTTAACATCCTTTGTAAATTTCTCTGGGTGTGTGTGCCAGAAAGATCCATGGACTTACAGATTGTCAGTGCCTCCAAAGCCATTAGGGTTCCCACCTACTTTTTCTTATTTTAAGTTCTGGGATATATGTGCAGGACGTGCAAGTTTGTTACATAGGTAAACGTGTGCCATGGTGGTTTATAGCACCTATCAACACATCACCTAGGTATTAAACCCCGCATGCATTAGCCATTTATCCTGATGCTCTCTCCTCCCCTCGACATGCCCTGGTGTGTATTGTTATTCTCCCTGTGTCCATGTGTTCTCATTGTTCAACTCCCACTTATGAGTGAGAACATGTGGTGTTCGGTTTTCTGTTCCTGTGTGAGTTTGCTGAGTATAATGGCTTCTAGCTTCATCTAAATCCCTGCAAAGGACATGATCTCATTCCTTTTTATGGCTGCATAGTATTCCATGGTGTGTATGTACCACATTTTCTTTAACCAGTCTCTCATTGATGGATGTTTGGGTTGATATCATGTCTTTGCTATTGTGAATAGTGCTGCAATGAAGATATGGGTGCATGTATGTTTATAATAGAATGATTTATATTCCTTTGGGTATATACCTAGTAATAGGATTGCTGGGTCAAATGATATTTCTTGTTCTAGATCCTTTAGGCATCACCACACTGTCTCCCACAATGACTGAAAAAATTTACATTACCAACAACAGTGTAAAAGTGTTCCTATTTTTCCACAGCCTTGCCAGCACTTTTGTTTATTGACTTTTTAATAATCGCCATTCTGAATGGCATGAGATGGTATCGCATTGTGGTTTTGATTTGCATTTCTCTAGTGATCAGTGATGTTGAGCTGTTTTTCTTGTTTGTTGGGCACATAAATGTCTTTTTTTGAGAAGTGTCTGTTCATGTCCTTTGCCCACTTTTTGATGGCATTGTTTGTTTTTTTCTTGTAAATTTGTTTAAGTTCCTTGTAGATTCTAGATATTAGATATTTGTCAGACAGGTAGATTGCAAAAATTTTCTCCCATTCTGTAGGGTGCCTGTTTGGTCTGATGATAGTTTCTCTCAGCTTACGTGCAACCAGCCTCTGGAGGGTTTCAGAGGTATATGAGAGCTATCTTCAGATATTTGAAGGTTTGTCAAGTGGAGAAAGAATTTAACATATTTAGTATAGAGCTCTGAGCGACAGCACCAGGATAGGTGAGTAAAAGAATGTTCAGAAGCAAACATTTTCCTCAGTGCGTTCTGAAGGACTGTGGAATGCTAATGGATGGGGTTGGGGTGTGGAAAGATACAGGGTTAAATGAGTTAGAAAATGCTGCATTCAGGCCTTTAAACATTTCTTTATCAAAGTTAATAATAAGTGTGGTAAATATCTGAGAGGAACATAATATACGTGTATTTGACCATGGAATGTTTTTCATGGAACAAGTCAAAGGATGGATGTCCCACACTTAAAGTGCTAAGAAAGTACTCTGTTGCCTAACATGAAAATAAGTTTTAATGTTTTACGTTAAAAGGATTAGGTGTGAGTTCTAGCTGCAATAAAGTACAGTGGGACACCCCACACAAATATAAATACCTAAAGATTCAGTTTTATTTGTATGATAGGAAGTACAACTGCATATTCTTGAGGTCCTTACTAGGTCTCAATTACTATGGGTGGCATCGGGATATATGAACCTTCCCATCTGTTGTGGTGTTCATGCCTGAAGTGGAACCCACTTGAAAAGCACACAGGGCATTCATGCTGGTTGCTAAATATTTACCAGCAGACCACTTCCAGAGCCTTACCAAAAAATTATCTCTCAGATGTGTCTCTTCTGAAATTGTACATGGCATTGTCATTACTACTGTTATGTTACTTATAAAATGAAATTAATAATAGTGCCAGTTTTACTGTTAGATATTTGGGGCTTTCTCTACTAAGTGATAAAAGATTGCTTCAACAATATATACCATTTTGTTAGAATAGGGCTAATATGGTGATCGTGTGCTGACTTATTTTAGTTTGGAATTTCAAAGGCTAGTAGAGTTTATATTATTTACATCTGTAGGACTTGAAAAGTAAGTATCATAGTATATTTAAAACAAGGTTCTGGGCTGGGCACAGTGGTTCATGCCTGTAATCCCAGCACTTGCGGAGACCACAGCAGGAGGATTGCTTGAGTCCAGGAGTTTGAGACCAGTCTAGGCAATATAGTAAGACCCTGTCTCTAGAAAAAATAAAAAAAAAATAGCTGGTTATGGTAGTGCATGCTTATAATCCCAGCTATTCAGGAGGCTGAGGTGGGAGGATCGCTTGAGCCCAAGGAGTCGAGGCTTCAGTGAGCTGTGATCATGCCACTGCACTCAAGCTTTGGTGACTGAGTGAGACCCTGTCTCAAAAACAAACAAATGAACAAAAACTAAGTTCTTGCCAGCCATATATATGGGTTTTTAGAAAGTGGAAAATAATGGAAAATAGATGTACTATAACAAAGACATCATATCTCTTTATGTAAATAAGACCGAGGCAAAGTACTTCTTAAGCAGATTTTTTTGGATAACAGACATAAATAAAAGAGAAATAAATAAAGATGTTGAATTATAGACTTTGGATCTGAAGAGGTTTGAACAGGTTGGAGTGACTACGTGTTTTAGAGACAAATGTTAAGTCCCACATTTGGATATAAAAATGTTTTGAGCTACAGAAAAAGGGAAATACTAACTCTACCTCATCAACTATGGGGACAAATGATTTTAATCAGCAGTGAGTAAATGTTCTGTGGTTATTAACAGAGTGAACGTGCACTTAGACCATAAGTGGAAGTCTGGTAGGTGAGACAGAGAGATGACAGTTATGTTGAACCCAACCCAAGAGAAATGTCGTTTCTGTGAAACAAGGCCAAGCAAATTCATGTCTGGTTTTTAGTTGGGAACATTGAGACAAGACTAATTTTTGTTAAGCTGGCTGCATGAATTTATAGCCATATATAGTAAATATTATGGTTGAAATTTGCTGATGTTTGGTGGTATTGAAAGACAATTAGTTAACCAATCATTCTCTCTTTTTGTTTTATAGAGGCATGGTTTGCCTGTCCATCATAGGTCATGACTGACAGTCTAGAGGTTGGAGCTAACATTGAAAAACATATTGATTATTATGGGACTAAGTGTTTCCCAAATGAGAGTAAGTGTCATAATGGCCCAGAATTTAATCCCAGGAAAATATTATTTTCTAAACATGCTTTCTTTCCTACCCTCTCTCTTCCTCTTTCCCTTTCTCTTCATAATTAAATTGGTATCATCCAATATTTATCCATATGTTTCATTGTCTGCCACAAAGCTCAGAACCAAATTTAATGTGCTCAGTTACAGAAAGCAAGTCACTCATCCATGAATTCTAGTTCACTGTTCCTTCACCTTTCTTTTTTTTTTTTTTTTTGAGACGGAGTCTCGCTGTGTCACCCAGGCTGGAGTGCAGTGGTGCGATCTCGGCTCACTGCAAGCTCTGCCTTCCAGGTTCACGCCATTCTCCTGCCTCAGCCTCCCAAGTAGCTGGGATTACAGGTGCTCGCCATCACGCCTGGCTAATTTTTTTGTATTTTTTAGTGAAGATGGGGTTTCACTGTGTTAGCCAGGATGGTCTCGATCTCTTGACCTTGTGATCTGCCTGCCTCGGCCTCCCAAAGTGCTGGGATTACAGGCGTGAGCCACTGCGCCCGGCCTTACCTTTCTGATGATTAATAATCATTATTTTATATCTGTTTCATCTATTTTGTTTCATATGCATCTTGATATTACATATTTTTTCAAATTTATTTTTGGAAATAGGCAGAAAATACATGATGTATATATTTTAAAAATGCTGCCCCAGAAGTTACCATTAACAGATGAAACTGCTTGCATTCCACAAGTATTTTTGAATGTGAATCAGGCTCTATTATAAGGAAATATCTTGTATGAAAGTACTAAATATGATTTAAACAAAGGAGGGTGCCATAAGTTTAGTATTTTCATATGAAGTAGAACTTTCCTGTATTGAGACAGACCTTTTCCAAAATAAATATTTTGACTCTGTCACTCTTCCTAGCCCCCATGATGAACAGTAATAATTTTGTAATTGTTCATAGATCTTCTGATTCAAAGACCTACTACATCCTAGACAGGGCCCCAGGTGTTAGAGAGGGGCGTATGGAGTATTGAGAAAGACCTAGTGTGTGTGCAGACCGGATGAAGGGCTGTGTTAATGACTACAGCAGAAGCAGTGACCCAGAGAAGGTTGGTGAGATGAACTTCGTCAAAGTTCTATTGCCTGAGAAAGAATCAAGCTGTGGTGGGAGATCCAGTGATTGCTTTGGAGCACTGGTTATGAAATTTGCTGTACGTTGGAATCATCTGAAAAAGCTTAAAACCACTGAAGTCTGGGTAAGCAAGAAGGGGGAATCAGAAGTCAGTGTGATACAGTTTTTCCTTGAGTACAGAGTTTTCTCTGCCTCAGAACTGTCTAAATCATCACTCATCACTACATTCTGGAGGTCTTGAGGTTGCCTTCTAAAGGGCTTAGGAGTGGAGGGGAGCTGGGGTTATTTTCTTTAGAAAGACCTCAATGACTAGTCCTCATCGATCTGCTCTAGGTAACTGTTCTGGTTTGGTTGGAGCAATGTGGCCCTTTTAATGCTGGCTTTAATGTAACCTCTCCTTTTCCCTGGGGACATAATTGTGCCTACAAAGGGAATCAATCCGTTTACCGATTTCAAATGGACACTTTCCTATCAATACTAGTTAAATCCTTGGAGTGAGGCATGCAGGATCTGGAGTTGATTGCTAATTTTGAGTGCTTTGTCTACCACTTACTAGCTAGGCAAGTTACTTAACCTCTTTATCTGTGGAATACAAATATTAATAACACAAACCTTATAGTTTAAAAAATTATTTTATTTTTAAATTGACAAATAATAATTATATGTATTTATGGAGTACAATATGATGTTTTGATACACATATATATTGTGGAATAATCAAATAAGGCTAATTAGCATAACTATCACCTCCAATATTTATTATTTCTTTGTGGTAAGAACATTTAAACTCCTTTCTTTTAGCTATTTTGAAATATACAATATATTATTATTAACTATAGTTATCATGCTATGCAGTGAAACATCAGAACTTACTCATTCTAAGTGAAACTTTATACTTGTTGACCAACCTCTTCCCTTTCACTATCAACCTCACCCCACCAAAAAATACCCTCTTGTAACCACCATTCTACTCCCTATTTTTATAAGTTTGACTTCTTCAGATTTTACAGAATCTAGATATGAAATAGATAATGTGGTATTTGTCTCTATGTGCCTGGCTCATTTCACTAAACATAACGACCTCTAGGTTCATAGGTTTTTATTGTAAGTATTAAATGATATAATATAAGGAAATAATGTAGAAAATGTCCTGGGACATAGTAAATACTAGGTCAGTGAGTCTCAATATGTGGTCAGAGTCTCAATGTGTGGTCCCCAGACCAGAAGCTGCAGTGTCACCTAAGGACTTGTTAGAAATGCAAATGCCTTGTTTCCATCACGGTTACTGAGTCAAAAACTCTCAGGATGGGGCCCAGCAATTTGTATTTTAACAAGCTCTCCAAGCAATTCTGATTTTAGCTAAAGTTTGAGAGCCAAACTTTAATCTTATTAAAGATGACTTGTGGTTATTTAATTTATTCCCACCAGCTCTCATTTCAAACAATAAACACAACCTAGTGGTTGTTTTATTATCTAAAAAGAAATACCTTATAACATACTAAATTAAAATTTTTAAAATTAATTTATTAATTAATTTTAGAAACAGAGTCTTGCTTTGTTGCCCTGGCTGGAGTGCAGTGGTGTGGTCATGACTCACTGCAGTCTCAACCTCTTGGGCTCAAATGATCCTCCTGTCTCAGCCTCCCAAGTAGCTGGGACTAGAGGTGTATGCCACCATGCCTGGCTAATTTTTATCTTAGAGATGGAGTCTCACTATATTTCTCAGACTGGTCTTGAACTCTTGAGCTCAAGCGATTCTCCTGCCTCAGCCTCTTGAAATGTTAGGATTACTAGCATAAGCCACTGCATCTGGCCAGAATTATGTTTAACTAGTCAAACTAATCTCCTTAATTTGCATTTCAAACAATCACTTTAAAATAACTTATTTGTAATCAAGACCCTATACTGTCTTCATTACTGAAAAACCACTACAAAGTTGTTGTAATGCGATGTATCAGTCCAGAGGAATATTTTTCTCCTTTGCTCCAGGATACAGCTCTGGAAAACTTTGGGAATAAGGTGGCTGTCTGGGACTGTGAAGTGATGGGCCTGACTAGAGCACTCCAAATTGTGGGAAATCAGGTTGACCAGGTGGGGTATTACCATTTATGAAAGGCCTTGAAAGTTAGTAAAATTAAGCTTGATGTAGTCACCAATGGTGATTATTGAATCTTTTTGAGAAGGCGAGAGAATGGAAAGTGAAAAGGTTAAACTGTAATAGGGGAGGCCTGGATACCCAAAGCCGTGTCTTAGAGCTGGCTAAGTTCTGAGGAATGTGGAGACTTCAGAGGTTTTAGAATATCGGGATGGGAAGGAGGCCTGGAGAGAAAATTTACTGGCCTCTACCAGAGACTATATGTCAAATTACAATAATAGCAGTGACTTTATCAGTCCCAGGGGTGTCACCCAAAGGGGTGCATTCTAGTGTGGGCTTTTGAGCTACAGGAGTTCCTAGATTGCAAGCTAGGCAATTGCTTTGTATTTACAGGTGGTCTTCATTGGCTAGCAGGTGGAGGCATGAGAGTGGGTAATTATAAAGTGAGTTCAGCCCTCTCTTGCTTGCTTGCTTTTGCACTCTTTTGGCCTGACAAGACAAAATAGGTGATATGGACCCCTTCAAATACTCTGAGACTGGGGAAAACCTTCAGTTCAAAAGCATGCATTTTCTAGGGGTTGTGCCAACTGTATTGGATATGGGCCTTAAAGTCAACAAGTAGTTTTTTAGACTCTAGTGACTTGAGCTGTGTGTGTGTGTGTGTGTGTGTGTGTAAAGTGTGTGAGTGTGTTTGAGAGGGAGAAGAGAAGAGAAGAGAAAAGAAGAGAAGAGAAGAGAAGAGAAGAGAAGAGAAGAGAAGAGAAGAAAACTGCTCGCCTTGTTTTACTGGTGGGAGTCTATCTATTCTTTTCCTTAATGTAATTTTGCAAGTCACTCTGGGTTGGATCCTTTGCTAAGGAAAGGCTGAGTGTTTTGTGTACCTGCCCTTTCCTCATAGGGTCTGAGTAGGAACCAAGTTGACTTCCACCTCTGTAGGAACTCTTGCATAAAGATATACAGGTTCTAATAGTCATTTTCCTTTTATTCCGTGGTTTGGGGAGCTACAGCTGTTTTGTAGTCCTATCACAGAATTTAATTTTTGCCAGCGTCACTATAGCATGAACATTTTTCCTGTATAATAGTTTTTGTGGTGGGGGTGGGAAAGCAGATTTATAGAAATATCTTACTTTGAATTTATCTATTGTAATGATAAGGTAGACTTAAAAAGTTCTGTGATCATCTATTTGTGGAAGGGTTTAAGCATAAATACCAAGTAAGTCTCAATCATTTAGAGATCATGCTCAAAGTCATCTTAACCTGGGATACACTTGGGTTTTAGAGGGGGATGTGCAAGGTCACCAATACCGCCTCCATCAGTTTCATGAGTTAACATTTCTCAAATAGGAAAACCATCAGCTGACAGGGATACTAGAGATAATGTGGATGGTGTTCTCTGTCTTTGGTGCTGATTTTGACTTCTTTCTTGCTGCTTTCAACACTAGGACCAGCAAGAACAAATTCATCATCATCTACTCTATTTCCAGAGGTCTTAGGTTCATTGTTCTTCCATCTATTTATTATTCAATTCTTCCACCCAATCATTAAATATACATATATTGATTGCCTTCTACATATCGGGCAAAGTATTAAGTGCAGGGATTAATATAGCTGACATTCAATTATTGCTATGAAAATATGAAGAAGACATTGTGTTCTGTTATATTTAATGAACTATTCTGAGGTTATCATTGATAGAATCAACTTTGGCATCTAGAATAAGGTATAGTCAGAGGTTTAGTCAAAAGAGATAAACTACGGATAAAGTAGGAATGGTTGAGTGGTGACAGTCCCAGATTTCATTCACAGATTTGGGATTGTGGCATAAACAAAAGAATAATTCAAAAGCTTTCTAATTTTTTTACCTACTTCAATTAAGCTTCAGACATTAGTTCACATCTATGGCAACAGTTTTTCTTCTTTGTATAATGCCAGGATGAAAATGTACTATTTTTGCAACACGACTTTCTTATACTTTTATGTTATGTCACAGATTTTTAAAGGTATCAATCAGATTAAACAATTGAAAAATAATGTATTTTTCATGTATGCAATTTCAACAGGAAGTAAGATAATAAAAAAATTAAAGAAATATTCCTAAGGGAGTTATTTTTCAAAGTGAAACTATCTCAGAATTGAGAGGTATCCTAGATCAAACCATTTGGTTTAGAAAAATGGCAACATAAATAGAAATACATGTATTTACATAGTGTGTGTATGTATGTATGAATGTACATTGTATATCCATAAATGGCCTGCAAATTTCTTTCTTCCTCCCTTCTTCACCTCTTTCTTTCTTCCTTTCTTTCTCTCTTTTATAACTATCTGTATCTATCTATCTATCATCTATCTCTCTATTATCTATCTATCTATCTGTCTATCATCTATCTGTGTATCTGATCTATCTATCTTAGTTTGTTTTATGTTAATTTAATAGAACACCACAGAGTGTGTATCCATGATGAATAGAAATTTATTTGGCTCACAATTGTGGAGACTGGGAAGTCCAAGGGAATGGCACCAGCATCGGGTGAAGGTCTTGGTGCTGCATCATCTAATGACAGAAGGCAGAAGGGCAAGAGAGTGCAAAAGCAAGCAAGCAAGACAGGGCTGAACTCACTTTTATAATAACTCACTCTCATAACAAATCCACTTTCTTAGTAATGAAACTGCTCCTGAGATAAGGAAATTAATCCATTCATGAAGGCAGTGCCCTCATGGGCTAATCACTTCTTAATGGTCCTACCTCTTAATGGTCCCACATCCTGATACTGTTACAATGGCAATTAAATTTCAACATGAGTTTTGGAGGAGACATTCAAGCAATATTATTTTACCCCTTGTCCCCCATGACTCATGTTCTTTTCACATACAAAATACATTAATTCCATCCCAATGCCCCAAAAGTCTTAACTTATTCCAACAACTCAAAAGTTCAAAATCCAGAGCCTCATCTAACTCAGATGTGGATGAGATCAAGACACAATTCATCCTGAGGCAAATTCCTCTCCAGCTGTGAGCTTGTGAAATTAACAAACTACGTGCTTCCGAAATACAATGGTGGGGTAGGCATAGGATAGATATTCTCATTCCAAAAGGGGGAAATAGGCAAAAAAAAAAGTAACAGGCCTGAAGTAAGTCTAAAACCCCAAAGGGAAAACAACATTAAATTTTAAAGCTCCATAATAATCTTTCTTGATTCCATGTCTCACTTTCTGGACACACTGGGGCAAAGATTGGGTTCCTATGGGGTTGGGCAGTTGTGTCCCTATGGTTTTGCTGGGCTTAGTCCACTCAGCAGCTCTCATGGGTTGGAGTCTTGTGCCTACAGCTTTCCCAGGCTGGGTTGTTTGCTGGTGGCCCTACAGTTCTGTGATCTTGGGGGCACCTCTAGTTTTATGCCTCTATTAGGTATTGCCCTAGTAGATATTGCCCTATTAGAAACTAGGTATTACTCTAGTAGGGACTCTCTGCAGAGACCTTGTTCCTATGGCTTCACTGGGCATTGCTTTAGTGTGGGCTCTCTGTGTGGCTCCGCCACTGTGATGAGTCTCTGCCTGGGCCCCAGGCTGTCCGTGACATCCTTTTAAATCTTGATGGAGCCTACCATGGCTCCACAGCGTGTGTACTCTGTGTGCTGTAGAGTTATTGCCACATGGTCAGGAGTTTGAGACCAATCTTTTACACAAGGCTTGCTGCTAATACCTTCTGGATTGGCAGGTTGAGCCACATTGGGGTCCACTTGCGCTGTGGCTGGGGCAGTTGAGGAGTGCTGTGCTGGAATGTGGAAAGCAGAGGACCAAGGTGGTTCTGGGCAGTAAGCCTGTGGAGGGTGCCCCAGGTCTGTCCTCTGAAACCATTCTGCCTTCCTAGAGCTCTGAGTCTGTGATGGTAGGGGCGGCCTCAGAGATCTCTGAAATGCCTTTAGGACCTTTCTTCAATTGTCTTCGTGATCTCTTCCATTTGTACTAATCTCTTTAGCAGATGGTCACTTGGCCAGACCTTTAGTTTGCTCTCCCAAATATACTTTCTCATTCTTTACATGGTCAGGCAGAATGTTTAAACAAAATTTGTTTGCTTCTCTTTTAATGATAAATTTCATAGTTAACATTGCTTTTCAGCCTTTTGGGTAAAATCCAGTGTATAAGTTGCATATTTAAGTCATTTCTTTCCCCTTGCATCTTACTGTATGCAGTTAAAAGTAGCCACACAGATCCTTCTATATTTTACTTACAAATTTCTTTTGCCAGATATTCTGGTTCATTGCTATTAAATTCTGCCTTTCATAAAGCTGTAGAGTATGGATATAATTCAGACAAATTCTTTGCCAACTTAAAACAAGGATGGCCCTTACTCAAGTTTCCAATAAGACATTTCTCATTTTTGGGCTGGGCATGGTGGCTCACACCTGTAATCCCAGCACTTCGGGAGGCCAAGGCAGGCAGATCACCTGAGGTCAGGAGTTCAAGACCAGCCTGGCCAACATGGTGAAACCCTGTCTGTACTAAAAAAAATACAAAAATTAGCTGGGCGTGGTGGCAGATGCCTGTAATCCCAGATACTTGGGAGGCTGAGACAGGAAAATTGCTTGAATCCAGGAGGTGGAGGTTGCAGTGAGCCGAGATCGCGCCATTGCACTCCACCCTGGGTGACAAGAGCGAGACTTCATCTCAAAAAAAAAAAAAGATATTTCTCATTTTTGCCTGAGACCTCATTAGAATGGCCTTTATTATTTATATTTCTACTAGCATTCTAATCATGACCACTTAAGTATTTATCTCTAAAGTTTTGGACTTCCCTACAGTTCTTCTCTTCTTCTGAACCCTCACCACAATCACCCTTAATGCTCCATTCATGGCAATCTAGGTTTTTTCCGTTCCTCCAAATTCTTCCAGCTTCTATCCATTACTCAGTCCAAAGCTACTTCAACGTTTTCAAGTATTTGAATAGCAGCAGCCCCACCTCTTGAGACCAATTTTCTGGCTTAGTCTATTTTATTTCACTCTAAGAGAGTATCACAGTCTGGGTAATCTGTAATGAACAGAAATTTATTTGCCTCATGCTTCTGAAGAGTGGGAAGTCTAAAAGCATGTTGCCAGCATCTGGCAAGGGCCTCTGTGCTGCGTCATCCCATGGCAGAAGGTGGATGGGCAAGACAGCTCAGAAGCCAGTGAGCAAGAAAGGGCTGAATTCACTTTTATAACAACTTACTCCAACAATAATGACATTGATCTATTCAAGAGGGTGGAGCCTTCATGGCCTAATCACCTCTTAATGGCTTCACCTCTTAATACTGTCACAATGGCAATTAAATTTCAGCATGAATTTTGGAGAGGACATTCAACCCATAACAATATCTATCTTTGTTTAAATAAGATCATACAATTATAATATTTGTGGATAAAGATGCTTCTATCATCAGAATAAGCAAATCATTCTTTAAAGCTTTAGCCTTTAGAGGCCTATTAAAAGAATAGCAGGAGATTTTTTTCAATGATGTTCTGTTATTGTTTGAGTTCAAAAGGCAATTTCAGTAGAACAGGAGTGAGACTGAATATAGTGTTGATTCAATGCTTTTCCATCAGCCAACATCCTGCTAGGTCTTTCCATCTAGCAGAACCCACCTATTGAGATAAGCATCAGGGCTCTTTGATGCAGAGGAACAATGTAGATGTAGAAACTCCCTTTCAAGAGGATGATAAAAGGATCAAGATGAGCATTTAGTTTTTTTTTTCCCTGATGCATTCTTCTTAATAACATAATAGCTGAAAGGTCACCCTTACAGCTCAGAAGAGTCAGAATGTTACTGCAAGAGATGATCTTAAGAAAAAGTATAGATTCACTAGGAAGAAAACAACTGATTGTTCAAGTGTGTGTGTGTGTGTGTGTATGTGTGTGTGTACATGCATAGGGAGCCTCATGCATTAAACATTTGAGAAAGCATAGGTACAGCTGGTGCCCAGAGAGTAAGTCATGTGATCTCTGAAACATCAAATAATCCTTCTCTGTTTATCTACTTTGTAATTATGGCCTGTCAAATTTCCTTCTTGTATTTGTTTGAAAAATAAATATCCAGCTAGAGTGATTTAACTCTTTCCATGTTTTCCAGCTGTTCCATTTGCGTCATTGGCTCAAATGTCACCCTGAGCTGTTGAAGCCTGCCTCTGTGGCATTATATTAAGTAACCTTTTGTTTCACATAGGTCACCACTTGGCTTTTAAATGGTAGTAAATTTCAGGCATTACTGCTTCATTCTGAGCAGCTACAGGTGAAAGGCTTTATCTCTCTAGAATCCTTGTAAAATAGCCAGTCACTCAAAAAGCAATTTTGAATCTTTTACACAAAGCTAAAAGATTAATGCCATTACTAAGGTGACATAAAGGGGATGCACCTGCCTTACAAAACTAGTAGCTTTTTCATTACCTTATTCATGTGCTGAGGCTCCTCTGAGTTGCTGGCTATGTTCTGCAGTCTTTTGGAAGCTTGGTTCACGGACAGGTAAATATGTTATTCAGTCTTGTCATTATTGTGATTTTTTTCAGTCAATATTTGGATAGAGGAGCATAGATCCATTAAGTTTTCTTCCTAGATCAAAGTCTCAGTCCAGGCTGGACATTGTGGCTCACGCCTGTAATTCCAGCACTTTGGGAGGCCGAGGTGGGTGGATTACCTGAGGTCAGGAGTTCGAGACCAGCCTGTCCAACATGGTGAACCCTCATCTCTACTAAAAATACAAAAATTAGCCAGGTGTGGTGGCAGGTGCCTGTAATCCCAGCTACTCAGGAGGCTGAGGCAGGAGAATCGCTTGAACCTGGGAGGCAGAGGCTGCAGTGAGCCGAGATCACACCATTACACTCCAGTCTGGGCAACAAGAGCAAAATTCCATCTCAAAAAAAAATGAAAAAACAAAAACAGAAACAAAACAAAATAAAGTCTCAGTTGAGATTTCTCAGATGGTCACTATCGATATCTGCTGTTTAGTATTACCCTGCATTCCTTAATTTGTACCATTAACTTAACTGTATGAAAAAAAGATGAATTGTAGAAGATGCATCTCCTGCCATTTTCTCCTCTTTACTCATAGTCTCTAGTAGTCAAGATTCAGAGTAGCTTAGACACATAAGGCAGGGCCATGGGGAAGTCTAAAATTATATTTGGAATTTCCCTAGGAAGAAGTTTAGTTTCTCTAAATACCTCTATTTTGTGACACTTTTTTGATCCTATTTCCATTTTTAAACTATTTACCACCTCCTAAGAAGACAGGAGAGATGATTCCAGAGATGAGCTAGCTCCCACTGAAGAATACGCTATACAAAAGCCTAGAACGAGTGGAAAGCAGAAAGTAGAAGCTATGTGCCTTGTCTTTTTATGCCATATTCTTCATGCCTGTACAAAACTTGGCAGAAATTATGACTGAGACCATTAAAAATTGTAGAACCTCTTTTTTGTGCCAGCCACTATGTTAAACGATGGTATTTACAATGTTGTGAAATGTACAGGGCTGCTATATCCCCATTCTATAGATGAATATACTGAAAATATAAAATATTACATGAATTGCTCAAGATTACATGGCAGTTAAGTGACAAAGCTGGGTTGGAAACAATTTTTCTCTGATTACATGCAAAGTTCTATTTTGCATATTCAATAAGATAACATAGATCAACTTCTTGGTACTTATTTCTCTTTGCTTCTCCTATTCTGTTCCTCCTTCCCACTTTCCTTTGTCTGTCTTCCCCTTCAAGTCACAGTTTAAATAGTTTTCACTTTGTTGAATGTTACTTCTTCTAGGAATTCTCAGACCTTCCAGACAAAGGAGTCCCTCTGTTACATGCTCTCATGTCACCCTGAAGTTTTCTTTCAGAGCATATATCACAACTAATAGTTATTTGTGTCATTCTTTTCTAATGTCTCTTTTCCATAGCAGATTTATAGTTCATGAGAACATAAAAGTCTCTGTCTTGTTCTTCGTTGTGTCACTAGCCCTTGGCAGAGGCTACATACATAAAAGCAGCTTAAAACATATTTGTTGGCTGGTCGTGGTGGCTCATGCCTGTAATCCCAGCACTTTGTGGGGCTAAGGTGAGCAGATCACCTGAGGTCAGGAGTTCGAAACCAGCGTGATATATGGTGAAACCCTGTCTCTACTAAAAGTACAAAAATTAGCCGTGCGTGGTGGTGGGCGCCTGTATTCCCACCTACTTGGGAGGCTGAGACAGGGGAATTGCTTGAACCCAGGAGGTGGAGGTTGCAGTGAGCCGAGATTGTGCCACTGCACTCCGGCCTGGACGACAGAGCGAGACTCCATCTCAAAAAAAAATTTGTTAAATGAATAAACAGCTATGAGTAGTAGTTGTTGTGTTATATTTACTATTTTTGATAATTATATATCATGCCTTATATGGATACTCAATGGGCCAACTGAGGAATCTGTCAGAATAAAAGCAACAGAAAACCTGCCGGGGTTAGTGATTTCTGAACACAGCCTGAGGTTGAGGTGATCACACCAAGAATGATGACATGTCCAAAGTGGGAAAGGAGGGCCAGATGAATGGAAAGCAAGTTAACAATTGCTTTGCCTTTGGCCTACCTGCCAGTCAGTATTCAAGAACTTCTGAAAGAGAATAGCCTTTCATCCTATAGCTTTGAATTAAGGGAAATAATCAATTCATCTCCATGTTTACCATGTTAATAAAAAAAGAAAGATCCAGAGGCAATTTGAATTATAGAGTTTCCCCCCAAGTAATTTTCAGTTTACCTCCATTATTTTTCAGTGCCAGTTATGGATTTCTACATTCCTAATCAGACTCTATTTTTGAGCAAATTGTCTACATGTCTTATAAACCTGCACTCTGTTTTATATGTGTCTGAAGTTCAGAGAGAGATTTCATTTTCTCTTTAGGTTTTGCTGCTTAGTTAAAGTCATGTGAGACAACTTTGATTGCGTTTTTATTAGTTCTGTTTCACAATATATCAACTTTGAAGTGTTTTCAAGATCTTAGCCAAAGATAATATAATCCGACCCACTTCGGCTTCTGATTTATTAGTTTGATTTGTAGATTGAATACTGGAGAGATGTTAAGAGCGTCAGTTTTTAGAGCTTTCAGGCTAACTAAACAACTACTGTAGAAGTGTTTTTAATTCATTCTATAAGATTGTGCTAAGTGAGTATTCAGTGCTATACAACATTGTAAAATGCTTTAAATCCAGGAAAAATAATTTTACTGCACCAAAATCTATTTACGAGTATGAAAAGACAGCAGAAACAAACTCCTTTTTGTATAATAGAAAATTATGGTTCCAAACCTGTAAGATTGAGGTAGTCAAACTATAATAGGGCATATAGGCACACAAATGGTTGTTAAACACAAAAACAAGAAAGATCCAGAGGCATAAATATAAAACAAATTATGCTACTCATTCAAAAATAAAATCTGGTATTTTACAGAAATATACAAAATACAGTAGGATGAAAAATAAATAGAAGTATTTAAATTACTTCAATTTAAAACCAACAGGTAAGGAGAGGATTTTGTGTTGTAAAGTTTTTTTTTCTAAAGATTTTTAGTAATGCAGCAACAGATTTTTAATTATTAAATAGTAGAATTAAGTTTTAGATGGTTTCAGACCTGCCCAGGTGCACTGAAAGAAATACAGGTAGATTCTAATTTAAGAATGGATAATTTAGGAAGAATCTGCCTATGCAGACAGGACCAGATACTTCTCTTTATTCTCCTCTAGGTACAGTTGGACCTTAGACCCCATTTAAAGACTACTGAAAGGATCAATGAACTGAAAAGATATTTTTCAATGAAAATACAGAGAGGTAGAGTGTACAAAGATCAGCCCTTTCCTCCCTAATTTCTCCCTTCCCTAGTGGTGCTCAATCTATTTCTGGGAAATGGCTGGTGAGAAGTGAGCAAGGAACAGAGAAGTAGAGGATCTATTACTTTTGAAGTTTACTTCCCCTTACTTTTATTTCATTATATTTTATTTTTCAATTTACAAATTTTAGATAAATGCAAAAAATTGTGTACCCACATCCCAACAAGGATATACAAGAGTTCCTTTGTTCTCCCAAATTTCCTCCTAGTGCACCTTATATTAAAACTCTCTCCTATCTCTGATGTGTTCTCTGTCCCTACAGTCTTGCCTCTCCTGTCCCCTCCCCTCCCATCCCATTCCCTCCCCTCCCCTTCCCTCCCCTCCCCTTCCCTCTCCTCCTCTCTTCTTTTTTTTTCTTGAGACAGAGTCTCACCCTTGTTGCCCAGGCTGGAGTGCAGTGGCGTGATATCGGCTCACGCAACCTCCGCCTCCTGGGTTCAGGCAATTCTCCTGCCTCAGCCTCCCAAGTAGCTGGGATTACAGGCGACCGCCACCACGCCCAGCTAATTTTTGTTATTTTTAGTAGAGACGGTTTTTGCCATGTTGGCCAGACTGGTCCAGTCTTGCCTTTTCTAAAGTGTCAAAAAAGGGAATTGGCTGCTCTATGAAGTAGCCATTCTTTTATTCCTTTACTTTCTTAATAAACTTGAACAACAACAACAAAATGGAATCATAGAGTATGTGGTCTTTCAAGTCCAGCTTTTTCCACTTAGGCTAATGGATTTAAGATTCATCCATGTTGTTTTACATATGAATAGTTTATATTTTGTTTTGACTGCTGAGAAGTACTTCATTGTATGGATGTTTCACAGTTTGTTTATTCATTCGTCTGCTGAAGAACACTTCGGTAGTCTTCAGTTTCTGGTGACTATAAAAAATGCTGCTATAAACATTTGTGTCAAATTTTGTGTATGTATGTGTGAACATAAATTTTCACTTCTCTTGTGTAAATAGTAGGAGTGGGATTGTTGACTTCGAGTCATATGGTAAGTGTATGTTTAACTTTGTAAGAGACTGCCAAACTGTTTTATAAAGTGGCTGTACCATTTTGCATTCCCACACCAACCTATGAGGGTATCAGTTGCTTAAAAAAAAAAGTCATTCCACTAGAATTGCAATGTTATCTTATTATGGTTTCAGTTTGCATTTGCCTAACATTGAGCACCTTTTCATTTGCTTTCTTACTATTTACACATCTTCTTTGGTGAAGTGTCTATTTTTTTTGCCCAATTTTTGTTTTCTTGTTGAGCTTCAAGTGTTCTTTATCTATTCCCAATATAAGTCACTTTTCAGGTATGTGATATGCAAATATTTTTTTTCCAGTCTGTAGCTTGTGCTTTTATTCTTTTAATAGTGTCTGTCAGCAAACAAAAGTTTTTAGTTTTGATGAAGATTGATTTATCAGTTAAGAACTCGTCACTTAACTCAAGGTCACAGAAAATTTTTCTGTGTTTTCCTCCAAAGTTTAAAGTTTTATAATTTACATTTAAATCTAAGATGTGTTTTGAGTTACTTTTTTGCATAAGTGCTAGATATAGGTCAAGGTTTAAAAATATATATGTACAATTGTTTTAGCACTATTTGTTGTAAAGATTATTGTTTCTCCATTGAATTTTTTCTTGCATTTTTGTCAAAATCGTTGATAGAATTCACCAGTGAAAGCGTTTGAGTTGAGTCTGTAGTTTTCTTTGTTGGGAGGATTTTAATTACAAATTCAATTTCTTTAGTAAAAGTAGGAATATTCAGGTTATTTATTTCTTTTTGAGTAGGCTTTGGGTCATTTGAATCTTTCAAGGAATTGCTCTATTTTATTTACATTGTTGAATTCACAGCTACAAGGTTGTGTTTAGTATTGTTTCACTGTCCTTTTTTTTTTTGGAGACAGAGTTTTGCTCCTGTCACCCAGGCTGGAGTGCAGTGGCATGATCTTGGCTCTCTGCAATCTCCGCCTCCCAGGTTCAAGCGATTCTCCTGCCTCAGCCTCCCGAGTAGCTGGGATTACAGGTGCCTGCCACCACACCCAGCTAATTTTTTGTATTTTTAGTAGAGGTGGGGTTTCGCCGTGTTGGTCAGGCTAGTTTCGAACGCATGACCTCAGGTGATCCACCTGCCTCGGCCTCCCAAAGTGCTGGGGTTACAGGCGTGAGCCACCATGCCCGGCCTACTATCCTTTTAATGTGAGGTTTGTGGTGACACATTCTCTTTCATTTACGTTATAAACAATTTCCATCTTTTTCCTATTTTTATTGATCTGTCTGGCTAAAGATTAATCAATTTTTTTGTTTTTTTTTTTTAAAATAGAACCAACTTTTCATTAATTTTCTGTTTTCTTTTTTCATTTTTATTGATTTCCAGTGCTATAATTATTAATTCTTTTTTTCCACTTGTGTATATATTTATGGGGTACATTTTCTTTGGGGCTTAATTTGCTCTTATTTTTTAATTTCTTAAGTGGAGGTGCACCTTAATGACTTGAAATATTGCATCTTTTCTAATATTAGCATTAAGTACAATAAATTACACCTGTTAGCACTGATTTAGCCTCATCCCATAAATTTTGATATGTTGTATTTTCATTTTCATTTAGTTCAAAATATTTTCCTATTTCTTTGAGCTCTATTTGACCCATTGATTTCTTAGAAGTATATTGTTTAACATCCAAATTTCAGGGATTTTTTTCAGATTGTTGCTGAGTCCTAGTTGCTCAGTTGCTGAGTCCTAGTTTAGTTGCTGAGTGTTGATCAGTCCTAGTTTAATTCCATTATGGCCGGAGAACATATTTTGTATGATTTAAGTTCTTTAAAATTTTTTAAAGTTCATTTTACAAGATAGGATATGATGTATCTTGGTGTATGTAGCATGTGTGCTTGAAAAGAATATGTATTCTAGTGTTGTTGAGTGGGGTGTTCAACAATTGTCAATTAGGTATGGTTGGTTGATGGTGTTGTTCAATTCTTCTATATTACTTCTAATTTTTCTATTAGTTCTACTGATTGTTGAGAAAGAAATGTTGAAAACTCCTGATATAAATGATGTGTCAATTTCTCCTTTCAGTTCTGTGAGTTTCTGCTTTGTGTGTTTTTAAGGTTTGTATTGTACTGTTAAATTATTTTTGACTATAGTCATTCTGTTTTGCTAGCAAATATTAGGTCTTATTCATTCTTTCTATTTTTTTGTATCCGTTAACCATCCCTGTATCCCCATGCCTTGAACCCCCCAGCCCCACTACCCTTCACAGCCTCTGGTAAATTTATATCAGGGTCATACAAATTTAGAATTGCTGAGTCTTCCTGGTACAAATTGACCCTTTTCTCATGCAGTGTCTTTCTTTATCTTTGGTAACTTTCCATACCCTAAAATCTTTTTTTAGTCTGATATTAATAAAGGTCCTGCAGCTTTCTTTTGAATAGTGTTTCCAGGTAGATCTTTTACCATCATCTTACTTTTACCCTGTAGGTCTTTTAATGTATCCACTCTGAACATTTCTGCATATTAATTGGTATATCCAGAACATTTGCTTTCAATATAATTAATAATATGGTTGTAATTAGGCCTATCACTTAAAAATTTGTTTTTTTTTCTTATTTTTAATGTGTATATTTTTCCTTCCCTGAATTCTTTTGGATTATTTGAATTATTATTATTTTATTTAGCATTGTAACTGAATTTATCTATTGGCTTTTCTCCCTTTTTAATTTTTATTTCCAATTTTTGTGGGTATGCAGTGGGTATATATATTTATGAGGTCCAAGAGATACTTTGATACAGGCATGCAATATGTAATAATCACATCATGGTAAATGGGGTATCCAACGTCTCAAGCATTTATCCTTTGTGTTACAAGCAATCCAATTATACTCTTTAGTTATTTTAAAAAGCACTATTAAATTATTTTTGACTATAGTCATTCTGTTTTGCTAGCAAATATTAGGTCTTATTCATTCTTTCTATTGTTTGTATCCATTAACCATCCCTGTATCCCTGTGCCCTGAACCCCCCAGCCCCACTACCCTTCACAGCCTCTGGTAACTATTCTTCTACTCTCTGTCTCCATGAGATCAATTGTTTTAATGTTTAGTTCCCACAAATAAGTGACAACATGTGATGTTTGTCTTTCTGAGCCTGGTTTATTTCACTTAATGACCTCCAGTTCCATCCATGTTGTTGCAAATGACAGGACCTCATTCTTTTTATAGAAGAATACACTCCGTTGTGAACATATACCATATTTTCTTTATGCATTTGTCTGTTGATGGACACTAAGGTTGTTTCCAAATCTTGGCTATTGTGAATAGTGCTACAACAAACATGAAGTGCAGATATCTCTTCAATATACTAGTTTCCTTTCTTTTCAGTATGTATCTATCAGTGGGACTGCTGCATTGTATGATAGGTCTATTTTTAGATTTTTGAAGAGCCTCCAAACTATTTTCCATAGTGGTTGTACTAATTTACATTCCCACCAACAATGTATGAGGGTTCTCTTTTCTCCATATCCTTGTCAACATTTATTATTGCCTGTCTTTTGCATATAAGCCATTTTAACTGGGGGGAGATAATATCTCATTGTAGTTTTGATTTGCATTTCTCTGATGATGAATAATATTGAGCACCTTTCATATGACTGTTTGTCATTTGTATGTCTTTTTTGAGAAATGTCTATTCACATCTTGTGCCCATTTTAAATCAAATTATTAGTTTTTTTTCCTATAGAATTGAGTTCCTTATACATTCTGGTTATTAATCCCTTTTCAGGTGGATAGGTTGCAAATATTTTCTCCCATTCTGTGGGTGGTCTCTTCACTTTTTTGATTTTTTTGCTTTGTACAAGCTTTTTAACTTGATATGATCCCATTTGTTCATTTTTTGCTTTGTTGCCTGTGCTTGTGAGGCATTACTCAAGGAAATTTTGCCTACTCCAATGTCCTGGAGAGTTTCTCCAATGTTTTGTCAAAGTAGTTTCATAGTTTGAGGTCTTAAGATATAAGTCCTTAATACATTGTAATTTGATTTTTGCATATGGTGGGAGATAGTGGTCCAGTTTCATTCTTCTGCTTATGAACATCCAGTTTTCCCAGAACCAGCTGTTGAAGAGACTGTCCTTTCCTCCAATGTACATTCTTGGCAACTTTGTCAAAAATGAGTTCACTGCAGATGTATGGATTTGTTTCTCGGTTCTCTATTCTGTTCCATTTGGTCTATGTGTCTGTTTTTATACCAGTATCATGCCATTTTAGTTACTATAGCTTTGTAGTATAATTGGAAGTCTGATAATGTGATTCTTCTAGTTTTGTTCTTTTTGGCTAGGATAGCTTTGGCTATTCTGGTTTCTTTGTAGTTCCACATGAGTTTTAAGATTTTTTTTTCTATTTCTGCGAAGAATATCTTTGGTAAGTTGATAGGGATTCTATTGAATCTGTAGATTGCTTTGTGTGGTATGGCTATTTTAACAATATTGATTTTTCCAATCCATGAACATGGACTGACTATTCATTTTTTGGTGTCCCCTTTAATTTCTTGCATTAATATTTTATAGTTTTTATTGTAGAGGTCTTTCAATTATTTGGTTAATTCCTAGTATTTAATTTTATTTGTAACTATTGTAAGTGGGATTGCATTCTTGATTTCTTTTTAAGTGTGTTCACTCTTGGCATATGGAAATGCTACTAATTTGTTTTTCAGTATGAATAGTTTTTTGGTGGAGTCTTTAGATTTTTTTTGAATATAAGATCATATCATCTGCAAACAAGGATAACTTGACTGTGTCATTTCCAATTTGGGTGCCCTTTATTTCTTTCACTTGTCTGATTGCTCAAACTAGAACTTTCAGTACTATGCAGAATAACGGTGGTGAAAGTGTACATCCTTGTCATGTTCCAGATCTTATAGGAAAGGCTTTCAGTTTTTCCCTATTCAAGGTGATACTAGCTATAGGTCTGTTATATATGGCTTTTATTATGTTAAGGTACCTTCTTCTATACACAGTTTTTTGAGGGTTTTCATCATGAACAAATATTGAATTGTATTAAATGTGTTTTCAGCATCAATTGAAATAATCACATGGTTTTGTCCTTCATTCTGTTGATATGATGAATCAATTTGATTGATTTGTGTATGTTGAACCATCCTTGCCTCCCTGGGATAAATCTCACTTGGTTATGATTAATAATTTTTTTAATGTGTTTTTGGATTTGGTTTGCTAATATTTTGTTGAGGATTTTTTGCATCAATATTCGTCAGTCCTATTGACCTATGGTTTTTTGTTTTTGATGTGGCTTTGGTTTTGGTATCAGGGTAATACTGGCCTTGCAGAATGAGTTTGGAAGTATTCCCTCTTCCTCTATTTTTTGGAATAGTTTGAGTACAATTGGTATGAGTTGTTCTTTAAATGTTTGGTAGAATTCAGCAGTGAAGACATGGGGTCCCGGGCTTTTTTTTTTTTTTTTCCGGGGAGACTATTACAGCTTTGATCTCATTACTTTTTATTGGTCTGTTCAGGTTTTGGATTTCTTCATGCTTCAATCTTGGTAGGTTTTATGTGTCTAGAAACTCATTCATTTCTTCTAGATTTTCCAACTTATTGGCATACGATTGCTCATAGTAGCCACTAATAATCCTTTGAATTTCTGTGGTATGAATTGTAATGGCTCCTTTTTCACCTCTGATTTTATTTATTTGGGTCTTTTCTCTTTTTCTCGTAGTCTGGCTAAAGGTTTGTCAATTTTATTTATCTTTTCAAAGAATAGACTTTTTGTTTTGTTGATGATTTGTATCGTTTCCTTCATTTCAATTTTACTTATTTCTGATCTGATCTTTATTATTTTTTTTCTTCTGCTAATTTTTGGATTTGCTCTGCTCTTGTTTTTATAGTTTTTTAATATGCATCATTGGGTTGTTTACTTGAAGTTTTTCTTTTTTTGATGTAGGTGTTTGTAGGTATATATGTCCCTCTTATTATTGCTTTTGCTGTATCTCATAGGTCTTGGTATCTTGTCTTTCCATTATCATTTGTTGCAAGAAATTTTTCAATTTCTTTCTTAATTTCTTCATTTACCCACTGGTCATTCAGGAGCATATTGTTTAATTTCCATGTGTTTGTATTGTTTCCAAAATCCCCTTTGTTATTAATTTCTACTTTTATTCCACTGTGGTCACAGAAGATGCTTGACATTATTTCATTTTTTTGAATGTTTTAAGACTTGTTTTATGACTTAATATGTGGTCTATCCTTGAGAATGGCACACGTTCTTAGGAAAATAATGTATTCTGTAACCATTTGATGAAATGTTCTGTAAATCTTTATTAGGTCCATTTGATCTATAGTTCAGATTAAGTTCAATGTTTCTTTGTTGATTTTCTGTCTGGAAGATCTGTCCAATATGAAAATGGGTGTTGAAATTTCCAGTTATTATTGCATTGGGGTCTATGTTTCTCTTTAGCTCTAATAATGCTTTATATATTTGGGTGCTGCAGTGTTAGGTGTATATATATTTACAATTGTTATATTCTCTTGCTTAATTGACTCATTTGTCATTATATAATGATGTTCTTTGTCTCCTTTTATAGTTTTTGTCTTGAAATCTATTTTGTCTGATATAAGTATATCTGCCTCTGCTCTTTATGGTTTCCATTGGCATGAAATATCTTTCTCCATCTTTTTATTTTCAGTCTTTTTGTGTCTTTATAGGTGGAGTGGGTTTCTTTCTTCTATTTGTATTTTTGCCTTTTAAGTTCAGGGGTACATGTACAGGTTTGTTACAAGGTAAACTTGTGTCATGGGAATTTGTTGTACAGATTATTCCATCACTCAGGTATTAAGCCTAGTTTCCTGATCCTCTCCTTCTTCTCACCCTCCATTCTCTGATATGCCCCAGTGTGTGTTGTTCCCCTCTATGTGTCCGTGTGTTCTGCTCATTTAGCTCCTACTTTTAAATGAGAGTGTGTGGTATTTGGTTTTTTGTTTCTAAATTAATTTTCTAAGGATAATGCCTCTAGCTCCATCCATGTCCCTGCAAAGGACATAATCTCATTCTTTTTTATGGCTGCATGGTATTTCATTCTGTATATGTACCAGATTTTCGTTACCCACTCTATCATTGATGGACATTTAGGTTGATTCCATATCTTATTATTGTGAATAGTGCTGCAATGAACATACACGTGCATGTGTCTTTACAATAGAATGATTTATATTCCTGTAGGTATTTGCCCATTAATGGGATTGCTCAGTCAAATGGTAGTTCTGTGTTTAGGTCTTTGAGGAATCGCCACACTGTCTTCCACAATAGTTGAATTAATTTACCTTCCCACCAACAGTCTATAAGTGTTCCCTTTTCTTCACAACCTCACCAGCATCTGTTATTTTGTGACTTTTTAGTAGTAGCCATTCTGGTGTGACTGGTGTGAGATGGTATTTCATTATAGTTTTAATTTGCAATTCTCTAATGATCAGTGGTTTTGAGCATTTTTTCATATGATTGTTGACCACATGTATGTCTTCTTTTGAAAAGTGTCTATTCGTGTCCTTTGCCCAATTTAATGGGATTGTTTGTTTTTTTTTCTTGTAAATTGGTTTAGTTATTTATAGATGCTGGATATTAGACCTTTGTTAGATGCATAGTTTGCAATTTTTTTCCGATTCTGTAGGTTGTCTGTTTATTCTGTTGATAGTTTATTTTGCTGTGCAGAAGCTCTTAGTTCAATTAGATCCCATTTATCAATTTTTGCTTTAGTTGCAATTGCTTTTGGCATCTTTGTCATGAAATCTTTGCCCATTTCTATGTCCTGAATGGTATTGTCTAGGTTTTCTTCTAGGGTTTTTATAGTTTTGGTTCTTTTTAAATTTTATTTATTTTATTTCCATAGGTTTTTTGGGGGTATGGATGGTATTTGGTTACATGAACAAGTTCTTTAGTGGTGATTTGTGAGATTTTGGTACACCCATCACCTGAACAGTATACATTAAACCCAATTTGTAGTCTTTTATCCCTCACCTGCTTCCCACCCTTTCCCCCTGAGTCCCCAAAGTCCATTGTGTCATTCTTATGCTTTTGCTTCCTCATAATTTCGCTCCCACTTATGAGTTAGAACATACAATGTTTGCTTTTCCATTCTTGAGTTACTTCACTTAGAATAATAGTCTCCAATTCCATCCAGGTTGCTGTGAATGCCATTAATTCATTCCTTTTTATGACTGAGTAGTATTTCTATATATATATATCTCACAATTTCTTTATCCACTCATTGATTGATGGGCGTTTGGGCTTGTTCCACATTTTGCAATTGCAAATGTGCTGCTATAAACATGAGTGTGCAAGTATCCTTTGTATAATGACTTCCTTTCTTCTGAGTAGATACCCAGTAGTAGGATTGCTGGATCAAATGGTAGTTCTCTTTTAGTTCTTTAAGGAATCCCCCCACTGTTTTCCATAGTGGTGTTACATTTAAGTCTTTAATCCATCTTGAGTTAGTTTTTGTATATGGTGTAAGGAAGGGGTCCAGTTTCAATTTTGTGCATATGGCTAGCCAGTTAAACCAGCACCACTTATTGAATAGGGATATTTTTCCCCATTGCTTGTTTTTGTCAGGCTTGTCAAAGGTCAGATAGTTGTAGGTGTGCAGTCTTATTTTGGGGTTCTCTATTCTGTTCCATTGGTCTATGTGTCTGTTTTTGTACCAGTACCATCCTGTTTTGGTTACTGTAGTCCTATAGTATAGTTTAGAGTTGGGTAGCATGATGCCTTCAGCTTTGTTCTTTTTGCTTAGGATTGCCTTGGCTATTTTCACTCTTTTGTGGTTCTGTAGGAATTTTAAATAGTTTTTTTTCTAGTTATGTGAAGAATCTCAATGGTAGTTTAATGAGAATGGCATTAAATCTATAAATTGCTTTGGGAAGTATAGCCGTTTTAATGATATTGATTCTTCCTATCCATGAGCGTGAAATTTTTTTTGTTTGTGTCATCTCTAGTTTCTTTGAGCAGTGGTTTGTAGTTCTCCTTGTAGGGATCTTTCACCTTCCTAGTTAGCTGTATTCCAAGGTATTTTGTTCTTTTTGTGGCAATTGTGAATGGGTATTCATTCCTGATTTGGCTGTCAGCTTGACTGTTGTTGGTGTTTAGGCATGCTAGTGATTTTTGACCATTAATTTTATATCCTGAGACTTTTCTGAAATTGTTTATCAGCTTAAGAAGCTTCTAGGCTGAGACTACTGGGTTTTCTAGATATAAGATCATATCATCCGCAAATAGAGATAGTTTGACTTCCTCTCTTCCTATTTGGATTCCCTTTATTTCATTCTCTTGCCTTATTTTCCCAGCCAGGACTTCTAATACTATGTTGAATAGAAGTGATAAGAGAGGGCATCCTTGTCTTGTGCTGGTTTTCAAGGAGAATGCTTCCAGCTTTTGTCCAATCAGTATGATGTTGGTTATAGGTTTGTCATAGATGGCACTTATTATTTTCATATATATTTCCTTCAATGCCTCGTTTATTGATAGTTTTTAACATGAATGGATATTGAATTTGATCAAAAGCCTTTTCTGTGTCTATTGAGACAATCATATGGTTTTTTATCTTTAGTTCCGCTTATGTGATGAATAACATTTATTGATTTGTATATGTTGAACCAACTTTGCATCCCAGGGATAAAGCCTACTGACTGTGGTAGATAAGCTTTTTGGTGTACTGCTGGATTTGGTTTGCCAGTATTTTGTTGAGGATTTTTGCATCGGTGTTCATCAAGATATTGGCCCAAAGTTTCCTTTTTTTGTTGTATTTCTGCCAGGTTTTGGTGTCAGAATGATGCTGGCCTTATAGAATGAGTTTGGGAGGAATCCCTCTTCTCCTTAACTTTTTTGGAATAGTTTCAGTAGGAATGGTACCAGCTCTTCTTTGTACGTCTGGTGAATCTGTCTGGTCCTGGGTTTTTTTAAGTTGTTAGAATATTTATTATTGCCTCAATTTCAGAGTTCATTATTAGTCTGCTCAGGGATTCAGTTTCCTTCTTGGTTTAGTTTTGGGCCGGTATATGTGTCCAGGAATTTATTCATTTCTTCTAGATTTTCTAGTTTATGTGCATAGTGGTATTCATAATTCTCTGATGACTGTTTGTATTTCTGTGGTGTCAGTGGTAATATTCCCCTTGTTGTTTCTGATTGTGTTTATTTAAATCTTCTCTCTTTTCTTCTTTATTAGTCTATCTAGTGATCTATCTATTTTATTAATTTTGTTCAAAAAGACCAGCTGCTGGATTCATTGATCTTTTGAATTTTTTGTGTGTCTCCTTCAGCTCTGATTTTGGTTATTTCCTGTCTTCTGCTAGCTTTGGGATTTGTTTGATCTTGGTTCTCTAGTTCTTTTAGTTGGGATGTTAGCTTGCTAACTTGAGATCTTTCTAACTATTTGATGTGGGCATTTAGTGTTTTAAATTTCCCTCTTAACACTGCATTAGCTGTGTCCCAGAGATTCTGGTATGTTGTATCTGTGTTCTCGTTAGGTTAAAAGAACTTCTTAATCTCTGCCTTATTTTCATTATTTACCCAAAAGTTATTCAGGAGTAGGTTATTCCATTTCTATGTAATTGTATGGTTTTGAGTGAATTTCTCAGTCTTGATTTCTAATTTGATTGCACTGTGGTCTGGGAGACTGTTACTATTTTAGTTCTTTTGCATTTGCTGAGGAGTGTTTTACTTTCAACTATGTGATCAATTTTAGAGTAAGTGCCTTGTGGCACTGAGAAGAATGTATATTCTGTTGTTTTGGGGTGGAGAGTTCTGTAGATATGTATCAGCTCTATTTAATCCAGTTCTGAGTTCAGGTCCTGAATATCTTTGTTAATTTTCTGTTTCAATGATCTGTCTGATGTTGTCAGTGGGGTGTTAAAGTCTACCACTATTATTTTGTGAGAGTCTAAGTCTCTTTGAAGGTCTCTAAGAACTTGCTTTATGAATCTGGGTGCTCCTGTGTTGGATGAATATATATTTGGGATAGTTAGATCTTCTTGTTGAATTCAACCCTTTACTATTGGTAAAGTGTTTCTTGTAGGCAACAGGTCATTGGGTCTTGTTTTTCTAGCCATTCAGCCACTCTATGTGTTTTGATTGGATAGTTTAGTCCACTTACATTTAATGTTATTATTGATAAGTAAGAACTTACTTCTGCCATGTTGTTATTTATTGTTTCCTGGTTGTTTTGTGATCTTCTCATTTTTCATTCCTTCCTGTCTTCCTTTCAGTGAAAGTTATTTTCTCTGGTGGTAGGGTTCTTGGTGTTCCTTTCCTGGTGTTTCTTTTTTGTTCGTTGTATGTTTTTTTGATTTGAAGTTACCATGAGGCTTGCAAATACTATCTTATAACCCATTATTTTAAGCTGATAACAACTTAACACTGCCTGCAGAAACAAACATGCAAAAAGAAAACTGATTAAAAGCTCTACACTTTGTGTCTCCTTTTTATTGTTTCTATTTATATATGATTGTACTGTCTATGTCTTGAAAAATTGTAGTTATTTTTTTTGATTGGTTCATCCTTTAGTCTTTCAACTTAAGACTAGTTTACACACCACAGTTATAGTGTTATAATATTCTGTTTTTCTGTACACTTATTATTACCTGTGAGCTTTGTACCTTCAGATGATTTCTTTTTCCTCTTTTTTTTTTTGAGATGGAGTCTTGCTCTGTCTCCAGGCTGGAGTGCAGTGGCATGATCTCCACTAACTGCAACCTCCACCTCCTGGGTTCAAGCGAGTCTCCTGCCTCAGCCTCCTGAGTAGCTGGCACTACAGGCACCCACCACCACACCCAGCTAATTTTTTGTATTTTTAGTAGAGACTGGGTTTCACCATGCTGGCCAGGATGGTCTCGATCTCCTGACCTTGTGATCTGCCCACTTCAGCTTCCCAACATGCTGGGATTATAGGTGTGAGCCACTGCGCCTGACCTACCTTCAGATTATTTCTTATTGCTCATTAACATCCTTTTCTTTCAGTTTAAAGTACTCCCTTTCACATTTCTGGTAGGTCAGGTCTTGTGTTGATGACATCACTCTACTTTTGTTTGTCTGGGAGAATCTTTATTTCTCCTTTAGGTTTGAAAGATATTTTTGCTGGATATACTATCCTAGGGCAAATGTTTTTATTTTTTCCTTTAGCATTTTCTATATGTAATGCCACATTCTCCTGGCCTGTAGAGTATTAATATCTACTGAAAAGTCTGCTGCCAGAGGTATTGGAGCTCCATTGTATGTTATTTATTTATTTTCTCTTGCTGCTGTTATGATTCTTTCTTTATCCATGACTTTTGGGAGTTTGATTATTAAATGCCTTGAGGTAGTTTTCTTTGGGTTATTATGTATTCTTTACAGAGTTTTTTGCTTGTGATTCATGAGAGAGACAGTGGACTTTCTCTATGTTAGCCCAAGGTGGAAGCCTCACCCTATTTTTTCAAAGCATTTGTTTATTCTATAAATGGTGATCAGTTATAGTTTAAATCATTTTATTTGTTGTGTCCTTCAGGTTTGTTATGAATTAAGTAGAGTTGTGGGGTGTCTGGGTAACTTATTTCCATTTTAACATCATTTATCTGTGAAAATATATTCTAAATTCTAAAAAACCATCATATGAAAATAACACTTGTAACATAACTCATTCCTATTGTATCTTCCAGATAACAGAAGGACTTGGGTCTGAAAGAAAAACTTGCATTGTTACTAAAGTTTTCTTTGTTTCTGTGTTCTCTACCCTAACAGCTGATTGTAGTTTTCAGATGTTCCAGTCCATGTCTGCTTTTCTGGCTCAGAACATGTGTAATGCTATTTCCCTATGGCTTCATGGCCTTTTAGCTTGATTGACCCCTTTGTTTCTGTCCTTCTGGGTCTTGATCTTATGCTATCACAGTCTATTCAAACCCTTCATGCTGATTTTTGGAGAAGATGACATTGGCTGGCACTAATATGATTTGGTTTTATTCTTAATTGGTTAATTTGAAATCTTTTATACTTTGTGCCAGGCATTGGTTTAGGTATTCCAATACCAAAATTAATGTCATATAAACCATGACTTTATGAAACTTCTCCTTTAGTAGAAGACTACAAATGACCGTATTACAAGGGTGAAAGGGAGGCTATGGGAATTTAAAGCAAGGCTGGATTACTTCTTGCTGAGGAGATTAGAGAAGACTTAATCAAAGAAGTAGCAATTGAATGGGTCTGAGAGAAGAAGCAGGGCTTAATCATGCAGAGAAAGGAAGACAATACGTTTGAAGGAAAGTGTATGGGGGAAAGTCAAGGAAATAGAGAAGTACAAGTTGGGAACAATGGGTTCAGTTCACTGGCTGGAAGTAAGGGATTCAGAAGGAATAGCATTCACCCTCTCATCAAGCATAGATGTACCACAGTATAGCCACGATCCTGTGTTCAGGCAACTTCTTTATATTCACCCATTCCATTCCTCAATGCTCATCCTTCTCTAAGACATGGTTATTGTGGAAATTAAGAAAGCAACATGCCATTGAAGATGCCATATAAATACTGGAGATCTTTATTCTTTAAGGGGACTCTACTTAATCTCCAGATGCAGGTGATAGGGAGCACGATTATGTAAATGTCCTCCATCTTCTCAAAAGCCTGGTTCTCATAACACAGTAGTCTCTGCTTCCAGAATGCCCAGAAGTGTACTTTCTGCTCCCTAGATGGGGCAAATTCTCCCTTAAATTTACTGTAGACTGGATCCCCAGTGAGATCAGAGAACTGGAAGTCTCATCAACTAGCTCTGAAGGCATCTTGAGAAAGAGGATTTCTAAAGTGTTCTAAGTAAGTAGAAAGATTTTTGGAATAAGCAAATTGACTCCCAAGATGACAAAACTCATTTGCATGTAAATTTTCTCATCTATTTTTATTTTAAAGTCTCATTACATCATAGTCATCCTGCATAGAGCTCAGAGCTGTCTGTCTTGTGTTTTTTTTTAAAGTCAGCTTAAGCAGGCTAATTGTCTCAATGCCTCTTACAACCTGTTATTTATTCAAAAGTGCATTTGCAATAATGCATAAAGTGGTAGCCTAGTGACCTGAAAGAGTTAATGTGCTTCCCCTTTTGCCGAACTCCTTCTACCTTAGAATCACTTAGGCACTTAGATAATTTTATTCAGTGAATACAATATAATCATGTTTGACCCAGACACAGCAAGTACAGACTTTTAAAACATGTTAAGACAGGGTTGTCTACTGACCCATGGCAAACAGCAAAGAGGAATTAACAGACAGTTAAAGAATAACTGCCTGTTTTACTGCAGCTGTACCTGCCATCATGAAGTATTTAAAGTCAAATCAGAACCAAGACTGGAGACTAGCAAGTCAAATATAAGCAAGTCACTGGGGAGGGTCAAATTGAATTTAAACTTAAATGCAAAATAAATGAAAAAAAAAAAGCAAACCAGATGATGCCACTTCCGTGTTTAAAAACCTTCAGTGGTTCAGAATAAATCTTAAATTCCTCAGTAGGACATAAAGATTCTTTATGAATCAATTCCAAACTAAATCTCTGGGCTCATTTCTTGCATGTATATCTGTTAGTTTGCTAAGGGTTTCATTACAAAGTACCACAGACTGAGTGGCTTAAACAACAGAAATTTATTTTCTCTGGAGACTCCAAGTCTGTTATTAAGGAATCGCCAGAGTTGGTTTCTTCTGAGTCCTCTCTCCCTGACTTATAGATGACTGCCTTCTCCCTGCCTTCACATGGTTTTCCTTCTCTGCCCATCTTTGTCCAAATTTCCTCTTGTAAGGACAAAATGAGAACACTGAAATGAGAACAGTATAGTGAGCCCTAATCCAGGATTCTCGTTTTAACTTAGTTACCTCTTTAAAGAGTCTATCTCCAAATACAGTCACATTCCAAGGTACTGGGGGTCAGAACTTTAACATGTGAATCTCAGGAATGTAATTCAGCTCATAATACCCATCCTCCAATCACACCAAATTACCCTCAGTTCTCCAAATAGGCCTTGTTTGCTCTCACTTCTTGGCTTTATGCACCTAGGCTCTTTCTACACTTCCTTGCCTGGTCAGCTTCTACTTGAATCAAGCAACACCTTTGTCCCTGTTAGCTGTGACCTAGAGATCAGAACGGTGTCTCACTTCTGCGCTGAAGAAAATTGTGCTCAACAAACTGATAATTTTAGGGAGTCAAACAAATAAAATGCAATAGGTATTATTGATTCTTCTGTACATTTCTCCCCTTTCCACATCTCTTCTCCTTAATGACACTTGCCAATCCATATCCAGCCCAGGCCAGCCTTCTTGGTCTGGGTCTGGCTTGAGTTGAAGCTGGGTGATCCACACATGAGGGAGGATGGCATGGTAATGTGTGGGTCCTTGTGGCTGGGTGAGCAATCTGCTCAGTAAGGTAGCCATTAACTAAATATGGCTATTTCCATTTAAGTGACTTAAAATTAAATAAAATTAAAAATTCAGTTTCTCAGATGTGCTAGTTATATTTCAACTGCTCAATAGCTACAAATGGCTAGGGGCTGCTATACTGGCTAGCGCATCATTTCCATCATAGAGAAGTCCTATTACACAGCTCTATGAGGACACAAAAGGCCAGGTTGGTCTGTGTTTACTTCCTCTGCCTAACCTTGACCCTTTTATTTGGGAATAGGGCAATCCCAAGCGTAGTGAGCTCACCAAGGTTTCTTGGCTTTTTGGAAACAAACAAAACTTTGACTTCAGAATTTACATGTTTTATTATGGTCCTTGGGTAGAACTTAAAGTTGATTCTCACAGCTAGAATAAACAACTCTTTTAACACATTTCTATTCATATCCATTCCAAGGCTACAGAAGTGTTCAGGGAACACTTGGGATACAGGGGAAGGTTGTCTTGAGTGCTCCAAGTTTCCTTTTATATGCTTTGTTCTCATTTTGAGTGTTATAGTCTCCTCTTACAGTCACCAAATATTATTTCTTCTTTTTTTTCCCACTAAGAACTGATCTTAGGGAAAAATTGTATATTCATCATTTCTTCCTTAGCATGGATTTATTGTATTACCATGCCGTAGTGTAGGATGACTTAATATAGTGAATCTGAATTAGAAAATATGACTCTCCCCCTACTAGCTATGCAAGACTGGAGAAGTATTTTGTCGCCTCTCAGTCTGTATTTCTCCTGCTATAAAATGAGGACAATAATGTCTGTTTCATGTGGTTCTAAGTATTGGGAGGGTGTACAACACCTACCTCAGAATACACATATTAAAGTTAGTTAAAAATGTTTTTCCTCTGTGAAAGAAATTTAATTATTGGCAAGTCACCAGAAGATGCTTATTTAGGGTGGGAGAGAAGTAGGGCCCTCTTGTAGGGCTCCTAAAAACATTCTCAGAGCCAGCTGTCTATTTTGCCTGCAGATCAGTTTGAGCCTTGAAGGAGGCACAGAAGGTGAAGCATTGTTTGGCCTCTTTGGTTTTTCCTTCCACAGGTGGTGTGTTTATGATCTAATTTCTGTAACGATATTGTGAGGCTCTTCATCATGAACAGAGGCTTCACATTATGAAGAAAAAGTGACTTCTGGAAGTGCAGAGAAAAGGCTCAGTGTGGCAGTTCATTATTTCTGGTAGCCAAAGTGGAAACAAGGTGGATCCAGCCTAGGAACAGATTGGATTTGTTAGGCGTGGCTATGCACCTTTGCCCCTGTGAGAAATACCTCAGAGAGTGGGAGAAAATTTTCACAATCTATACATCCAAAAACGTACTACTATCCAGAATCTACAAAAAGGTCAAACAAATCAGCAAGAAACAAACAACAATCCCATCAAAAAGTGGGCCAAGGACATGAAAAGACAGTTCTCAAAAGAATATATACAAATGGCCAACAAGCATATGGAAAAGCTCAACATCATTAATGATCAGGGAAATGCAAATCAAAACCACAAAACAATACCACATCACTGCTGTAAGAATGGCCATAAAAAAAAAATAGATGTTGGTGGGAAAGTAAACTAGTGCAACCACTATGGAAAACAGTATGGAGATTCCTTAAAGAACTAAAAGTAGATCTACTGTTTGATCTAGCAATTCCACTGCTAGATATTTACCCAAAGGAGAAGAAGTCATTATACAAAAAAGATACTTGCACACGCATGTTTATGGCAGCACAATTTGCAATTGCAAAAATATGGAACCAGCCCAAATGCCCATCAATGAATGAGTGGATAAAGAAAATGTGGTATATATCTATATCTATCTCTCTCTCTCTCTCTCTCTCTCTCTCTCTCTCTCTATATATATATATATATATATATATCACTGAATGGTATTCCATAATTATATATAACAGTATTTATATATAATGTATATAATGGAATACTGTTCAGCTATAAAAAGGAATGAAATAATGGCATTCGTAGCAACCTGGATGGAATTGGAGACTACTATTCCAAATTAAGTAACTCTGGAATGGAAACTAAATATTGTGTGTTCTCACTCATATGTAGGAGTTAAGCTATGAGGATGCAAGGCATAAAATGATACATTGGGCTTTGGGAACTTGGGGGAAATGGTAGTGGGTGGTGAGGTATAAAAGACTACACATCGGGTACAGTGCACACTGCTCAGGTGATGGGTGCACCAAATCTCAGAAATGATCACGTAAGAACTTATTCATTTAACAAAACACTGTCTGTTCCCCAAAAACCTGTTGAAATAAAAAAAGTAAAAAAAAACAAAAAAAAGAAATCCTCCAACTGTTCCACTCAGTTATCCTGTCAAAAGACTGCCTATATTGTGGGGACATCTGGGGATAACAGGACAAGGCGATGACTATCATTATTCAGTAAAAAACCTGGTATTAGAGGGATAAGTTTACTTTTAAAATTATGCTTTTAATTGGTTCTTATAATTACCAATAACCGGAAAATCACCCTAAAAGAAAGACAGTTAGAATGTAGCCTTCCAATTCCAGCATGAGGAAGCTGATTTCAGGATATTAGCATTTAAAGGAAAGCTCTACTTTTCAGGTAAGTGTTCCACTTGTATACAAACAAAATTTATTTCTAAGAGTCACCCTTTATTGATGGTCAACATTGACAAGAAGAATAATGTGCTACCCAGAAGTACAGATGTAAATGAAGAGTACTAGAAATAGAAGCTCTTCATATAATGCCACAAAAACCTCCTTAATGTTTTCCCCTAAACTGAGCTAAATGTTCTATCAGATCATTACTTTAATTGTATTTTTTCATGATGTATTTTAAATTTGAAAAACATGTGTGAAAGTGTTACAATAGAAAGAGATTTATGTGCTATTGTCCTATTTGTTTTCCTACTTTATAGCAATTTACTGCATAATTCAAACACTTTACATCTGAGCTTTCAGACACCATGAGCAGACATAATAACTGGGTTAGAATAAATTCCCAAAGGGTCGAATAGGGTAAAGTGATGGTATTTTCATGGACTACACAGTATTTAATGGGCTATTTCTTTTATTCAGTGAGATAAATGGTCCTTCCTCCACTCCTTTTTTTTCTCTTCTTCCTTCCTTCTTTTTCTCCTTCCTTTCTTCCTCCCTCCATTCACACCCTTCCTTTTTTAACTCATGAGTCTAGGAGCCTCTAGTTTTACTCCCTGCTATATAATATTAAGTCTTACAGAATCAAGTACACAGTATTGACTGAATACCTGCTATATTCCAGACATGGTTCTAGGCACTAGGAATATAGCCAATGAAAAGGTATATAAACCGGTGTCCTCATGGAGCTTATATTTTCAAAATAATCTCTAGATTTGTTGAGGATTTTCTTGAAACATTTTGGGGGGATTTTCATAAACTGTAAGGGAGAATTCAATTTCTCTGGTTTTCAGCACGCATTAAAAAGCCATTTCCAGCTACTGAAGGAATTGTAGACAGCCCATTACCGAAAGCTTGGGAAGCCTTGACCTTAAGATTACTGTTCTGATCAAGTGCCTTAAACATCTCTATCTCTAAATCTCACGTTTCAAATGTAACTCATCTACAAACTTCCACGGTCATAAGTCATCTTTTAAAAAACGAAAACTGTCAGGATCTAAAAAAATAGCCCAAATTTATCAAACAATAGGTATACTCTGATGGTGTATAATATATGCCTTTGAGGTTGCATTTGCTGGGGGCAAAGAACTATCAATGGCTCCTCATTGTCAAAGCAGGAACATCAAAACCTGGCATATGTGCTATCACTCGCCTCTCTTGCCTCTGATCCTGCTGAGTCTAAATGCCACCCCAGACTCCTTAACTCAGACCTTCAGGCAGCCACAACCACTGGACTGATTATTTTTATCACATTTATTGTGCCCTCCTCATCTGTCAAGGTCTTCTGATAAGGTTGAAATATATGCTGAGTAAGCCAATAATATCAGTCCTTTCTGAGTCTTTTTTTTTTTTTTTTTTTTTTTAAATTTATGAAGTATTTATTGATCGTTCTTGGGTGTTTCTCGGAGAGGGGGATATGGGAGGGTCATAGGATAATAGTGGAGAGAAGGTCAGGAGATAAACATGAACAAAGGTCTCTGGTTTTCCTAGGCAGAGGTCCCTGCGGCCTTCTGCAGTGTTTGTGCCCCTGGGTACTTCAGATTAGGGAGTGGTGATGACTCTTAAAGGGCATGCTGCCTTCAAGCATCTGTTTAACAAAGCACATCTTGCACCGCCCTTAATCCATTTAACCCTAAGTTGACACAGCATATGTTTCAGAGAGCATGGGGCTGGGGGAAAGGCCATAGATCAACAGCACCCCAAGGCAGAAGAATTTCTCCTAGTCAGAACAAAATGGAGTCTCCTATGCCCACCCCATTCTACACAGACACAGCAACAATCTGATCTCTCCTTCCTTTCCCCACACTTCCTCCCCTTCTCTTCAACAAAACCGCCATCGTCCTCATGGCCCGCTCCCGATGGTCGCTGTCTCTTTGGAGCTGTTGGGTACACCTCCCAGACAGGGCAGCCGGGCAGAGGCGCTCCTCACGTCCCAGACAGGGCGGCCGGGCAGAGGCGCTCCTCGCTTCCCAGACGGGGCCGCCCGGGCAGAGGCGCTCCTCTCCTCCCAGACGGGGCGGCCGGGCAGAGGCGCTCCTCACTTCCCCGATGGGGCCGCCCGGGCAGAGGCGCTCCTCGTTTCCCAGAAGGGGCCGCCCGGGCAGAGGCGCTCCTCGCTTCCCAGACGGGGCTGCCCGGGCAGAGGTGCTCCTCACTTCCCAGACAGGGCCGCCCGGGCAGAGGCGCTCCTCACTTCCTCCCAGACCGGGTGGCAGCCGGGCAGAGGTGCTCCTCACCTCCCAGACGGGGCGGCCGGGCAGAGGCGCTCCTCACCTCCCAGAGGGGGCGGCCGGGCAGAGGCGCTCCTCACCTCCCAGAGGGGGCGGCCGGGCAGAGGCGCTCCTCACTTCCCAGACGGTGTGGCGGCTGGGCAGAGGCGCTCCTCCCTTCCCAGATGGGGCAGCCAGGCAGAGGTGCTCCCCACTTCCTCCCAGACGGGGTGGCGGCCAGGCAGAGGCGCTCCTCACTTCCCAGAGGGGGCGGCCGGGCAGAGGTGCTCCTCATCTCCCAGACGGGGCAGCCGGGCAGAGGTGCTCCACACTTCCTCCCAGACGGGGTGACGGCCGGGCAGAGGCACTCCTCACCTCCCAGACGGGGCGGCCGGGCAGAGGCGCTCCTCACCTCCCAGACGGAGTGGTCAGGCAGAGGCGCTCCTCACTTCCCATATGGGGTGGCGGCCGGGCAGAGGCGCTCCTCACTTCCCAGATGGGGCAGCCGGGCAGAGGCGCTCCTCACTTCCTCCCAGATGGGGTGGCGGCCAGGCAGAGGCACTCCTCACCTCCCAGACGGGGCGGCCGGGCAGAGGTGCTCCTCATCTCCCAGACGGGGCAGCCGGGCAGAGGTGCTCCTCACTTCCTCCCAGACGGGGTGGCAGCCGGACAGAGGCACTCCTCACCTCCCAGACGGGGCGGCCGGGCAGAGGCGCTCCTCACTTCCCATACGGGGTGGCAGCCGGGCAGAGGCGCTCCTCACTTCCTCCCAGACGGGGTGGCAGCCAGGCAGAGGCGCTCCTCACTTCCCAGACGGGGTGGCCGGGCAGAGGCGCTCCTCACTACCCAGACGGGGTGGCCAGGCAGAGGACTCCTCACCTCCCAGACGGGGCGGCCGGGCAGAGGCGCTCCTCGCTTCCCATACGGGGTGGCAGCCGGGCAGAGGCGCTCCTCACTTCCCAGATGGGGCAGCCGGGCAGAGGCGCTCCTCACTTCCTCCCAGACGGGGTGGCGGCCGGGCAGAGGTGCTCCTCACTTCCTCCCAGACGGGGTGGCGGCCGGGCAGAGGCGCTCCTCCCTTCCCAGACGGAGTGGCCAGGCAGAGGCGCTCCTCACCTCCCAGAGTGGGCGGCCGGGCAGAGGCGCTCCTCACTTCCCAGAGTGGGCGGCCGGGCAGAGGCGCTCCTCACTTCCTCCCAGACGGGGTGGCGGCCAGGCAGAGGCGCTCCTCACCTCCCAGACGGGGCGGCCGGGCAGAGGCACTCCTCACCTCCCAGAGTGGGCGGCCGGGCAGAGGCGCTCCTCACTTCCCATAGGGGGTGGCAGCCGGGCAGAGGCGCTCCTCACTTCCCAGATGGGGCAGCTGGGCAGAGATGCTCCTCACTTCCTCCCAGATGGGGTGGCGGCCAGGCAGAGGCGCTCCTCACCTCCCTGACGGGGCGGCCGGGCAGAGGCACTCCTCACCTTCCAGAGTGGGCGGCCGGGCAGAGGCGCTCCTCACTTCCCAGAGTGGGCGGCCGGGCAGAGGCGCTCCTCACTTCCCAGAGTGGGCGGCCGGGCAGAGGCGCTCCTCACTTCCCATAGGGGGTGGCAGCCGGGCAGAGGCGCTCCTCACTTCCCAGATGGGGCAGCTGGGCAGAGGTGCTCCTCACTTCCTCCCAGACCGGGTGGCGGCCAGGCAGAGGTGCTCCTCACCTCCCAGGCGGGGCGGCCGGGCAGAGGCACTCCTCACCTCCCAGACGGGGCGGCTGGGCAGAGGCGCTCCTCACCTCCCAGAAGGGGTGGCTGGGCAGAGGCGCTCCTCACTTCCCACATGGGGTGGTAGCCGGGCAGAGGCGCTCCTCACTTCCCAGACGGGGTGGCGGCCAGGCAGAGGCGCTCCTTACTTCCCAGATGGGGCAACCGGGCAGAGGCGCTCCTCACTTCCTCCCAGACGGGGTGGCGGCCAGGCAGAGGCGCTCCTCACCTCCCAGACGGGGCGGCCGGGCAGAGGTGCTCCTCATCTCCCAGACGGGGCAGCCGGGCAGAGGCGCTCCTCACTTCCTCCCAGACGGGGTGGCAGCCGGGCAGAGGTGCTCCTCACATCCCAGACGATGGGCGGCCGGGCAGAGGCGCTCCTCACTTCCCAGATAGGGCGGCCGGGCAGACGGGCTCCTCACATCCCAGACGATGGGCGGCCAGGCAGAGACGCTCCTCACTTCCTAGACGGGGTGGCGGCAGGGCAGAGGCTGTAATCTTAGCACTTTAAGAGGCCAAGGCAGGAGGCTGGTAGGTGGAGGTTGCAGCGAGCCGAGATCACACCACTTCACTCCAGCCTGAGCACCATTGAGCGTTGAGTTAGCGAGACTCCGTCTGCAATCCCAGCACCTCGGGAGGCCGAGGCAGGCAGATCACTAGAGGCCAGGAGCTGGAGACCAGCCCGGTCAACACGGCGAAACCCCGTCTCCACCAAAAATACAAAAAGCATTCAGGCGTGGCGGCGCGCGCCTGCAATCCCAGGCACTCGGCAGGCCGAGGCAGGAGAATCACAGGAGCCCGAGGCAGGGAGGTTGCAGCGAGCCGAGATCATGGCAGTACAGTCCAGCTTGGGCAACAGAGGGAGACCGAAAAAAGTGGGAGAGGGAGTCTGAGTCTTTAAAAATTGATCTGTACAAAGTTTAGCTGAGGTCTGTAGTCCTTAATCCTCCCATTTCACTGTGTCGTGCAGCCTAATGAGTCTCTCAAAAGTTGCTTTGAGTAGATCTGCCAATTAGCAAGTCACTTTAGTATGTTAGGTGCTAACCCCAGTTTCATTCTATAAACTTGACTTCTCATCTTTTCTGTTTTTCCTTGGGTTCTCCTGAGATTTTAAGTCAAGGAAGAATCTCCACTTAAATATACTCAATAATAAACTAGCCAAACTAAAAAAAAAAACAAAACAAAACAAAAAAACTAAAACAGTTTTTCTTTTCTTTTTTTTTAAACCTTGATGGATTGTCCTGTTTCCTCATTTCCATTGGAATGTTTATGAGCAAATGCCACACAGATCCTGATTTATCTTATTCATTTAGGTCCTGAAATTTGCATCCCTTTTCCTCTGACAAACAATAGATGGCAACATGTTCTGCATCAAGATCAGAGCCATTTTGTTTTTCTTATGCCGAATATATTTTTGAGTTCCTAAGCACGAACTGTCCAACTCTCAGACCATATGTTAACAAATTAGGTGGCAGGACTCAAAACGCAAGCAAAAGCGAGCACTCTCAGGGAAAGGCATTTTGCATGAATTTAGCACTTATGAATGGGGAAATGCCAGGCAAGTTTAAAACAACTTGTTTGAAGTAATTACCTTTGTCTCACCTTTTTGAATTCTCTCCACAGTGTCATTCTTTATCATAATTTGCTGAACTATACCTAGCAATTCAGATTGTGAATAAACTTAGCTAAGCATAGACTAAGTGTTACCAGGAGACAGGCCAACTGGTGTGCAGGAACATTTTCATTTTTTTATACTTAATTTTTTCTTTCTTTAACAAAGGGAGACAATTTATCCTTTAAATTACACAAACTTGATTTTTGTTATTTTATTTACTACTTTTTCTCAAGTATAATCATCCTAAAGTTTGACTTCTTCCTCTATGAAGAATCCTTTTATGAGGGGGTCTGAATTTGATGGCAATGCCACTTTTGTTCTGAAGATTTAGGTTTGCAAATGGGAAGTATTAGTGGTACATATTTTATAAAAGCTTATGTCTAGGGCAAGAAAATCCTTTGATCCTTTTTCCCACATTTTCATCCCTTCTCTAACTTTTATTCTCAAGTATTTAATGAATATTTATTAAATATTTATATAAATATGTATAATATTAAATATTATACAATATTGTTAAATATATATGAAGCACTATTCTTGGGGATGAGAATTAATATAAATAATATTACGATGGTAATAATAGTTAATGGATACCACTCAGTGCCTATTTCTGCCAGGCACTTAGTTTATTCATGAACATATTTCCTGAGCCCTGGCTTGGACCTCTGAAATCAGGAGTATAGTATCTTGCTCATGCACAGCAGGTGCATAGTAAATGTTAACCAAACACATGGGAAAACTCCATTTCCATGAAAAATAAAAAAATATTAGCCAGAGGTGGTGGCGGCAGGTGCCTGTAGTCCCAGGTACTTAGGAGGCTGAGGTGGGAGAATCGCTTGAGCCTGGGGAGGTCAAGGCTGCAGTGAGCTGTGATCGTGCCACTGCACTCCAGCCTGGGCAACAGAGCAAGAGACCCTGTCTCAAAACAAAACAAAACAAACAAAACAAAATAAAACAAAACAAAAATGTTAACCAAACACATTTAAATTGTGCATGTTGTTCATGAAGAGCTTGTCTCACTGTTCCCCTTTTATTTACTTCTGAAACTTTATTTTGGAGAGGTACTCTCAAGTGATCCAAGGAGGTGATTTGGTCATGGCTTCAATTATGGTGTTTATGAAGATGCCGACTGTTGATTTTCAAGTCGTCAGAAGACAGAGAGAGGGAGAAGGGTTTTGATTAAAAGAGGAGATATTGGGGTTAAACAAAGTGAAGCACTTGACTGGGTGGTAAAAGATGGAGTGAGCTCCATTGTTGTGTCTCCATTCCTGCAAAAATTAAACAAAGTCATTAATAATTGACTACTATGGATGTTTTTTCACTTTCTAAGGACAGAGTGGGAAGAGAGAGCCGGGGAGATGGGGTGCAAATGGTGACTGTAACAGTGTAGGCAGGTGTGTGGAGAGCGAGTTGGGAGAAGGAAGGAGCCTAGCTTCTTGGTTGAGGATGAGAGCAGAGATATTTCTCTTGTTGTGGGTCCCAAGGTCGATTTAGCAGCCCTCCCAGTTCTTCCTTCCTGGGCTCCTTTGTATCATAGTTCCATAAATGAAGTAGTTTCATGCCTGCTTTATTTTGCCTTCTTCTGTGCTTACTAAATCACTTGATTCTGGTTGTATTTGCTGTTGGTGGAACCAATTATTCTACTCCTATCTTTTTTCATCCTAATCTCCTTTTATTTATTTATTTATTTATTTATTTAAAAACATACATAAAGAGGTTGGCAAACTCTGAAGATGAGGAAAAGATCCTTGAACACAGAAGGTGATTCATAACATTTATTTCTTTATTTATTTTGAGATGGAGTTTCGCTCTGTTGCCCAGGCTGGAGTGCAATGGTGCGATCTTGGCTCATTGCAGCCTCTGCCTCCCAGGTTCAAGTGATTCTCCTGCCTCAGACTCCTGAGTAGCTGGGATTACAGGTACCTGCCACCACACTCGGTTAATTTCTTGTATTTTTAGTAGAGATGGGGTTTCATATGTTGGCCAGGCTGGTCTTGAACTCCGGACCTCATGTGATCTGCCTGTCTCAGACTCCCAAAGTGCTGGGATTACAGGCGTGAGCCACCGTGCCTGGCCCGATTCATAATATTTAGGTATGGGATGGAGTGTGATATGGGTATAATGTAGGCATAGGGGATGGGGAGGGAATGAGAATAACATTAAGAGTTTTCCATGTTTATAACAGATCCTAAAAATTAAAATACAAAGCAATTTAGAATACATAGATAAGTAAAAAGAAGAAAATAAAATTACCTAATAATGACTGAAAACAATTTTATGTCTAACCAAATATTTTTTCTTATTTGTATTTACACTTATTATTTTCAAACTGAATTAAAAATCTCATCAATGTATGACAAATTCATTTCCACACACACATATATATATATACATTTAGATTATTACATATTATACCCACACACAATAATTCCAAGAAAGGGATTTTCCTATAATATTTTATAGCTAGAATTACTTGGTATACATAAAAGCCATAGATTTTTGTTGCATTTGTTAGATAATGGCCACCTACTAATCTTGCTTATTGTTTCTAATAGATGAGATCATCTTTGGTGTCTTAGAGAGGAAAGCAAGTGCTCTAGGAGCCAGGGGAGGGGAACTGACTGGCCACTAATAGGCTTCATGGGTTGTAAACTTTAGTCCTTCAGTTATAGAAACTGTGCCTTCACCAATACCCCCACAGATCGATAAAAATCCACATTAGCAGGAGACTAATGGGTAAACCAGAATGATAACTCATTAACATATCATGAAAAGTCATCCCTTTGTAGGGATGAGAATGATCTCATGGTTCAATACAAGGCACTCTCATTCTTAATTTTGAGGTAGCTGGGAAATAAAATTAAAAATGAAAAATTTACTTTGGAAGCAGGTAGATCAGTGGACCTGGAGTTCATTTCAGATGGGTCATATTGGAATTGATGGATTTTTTTCAAATCTCAAGCAGGGAACAAACATTTTCCGCAGGTGCAGAATGTTAGATTTCATCCTGAGCAATTTTTATTCTCCTGCCTAGTGCTGGAGACATACTCCTAAGGTGTTTGCCTTCTAGATCCAGCATTTTTCTGGGTCACTGACTGTATTAGTGCATTCTCACACTGCTATGAAGAAATACCCAAGACTGGGTAAGTTATAAAGGAAAAAGGTTTAATTGACTCATAGTTCTGCATGGCTGGGGAGGCCTCAGGAAACTTAGAATCATGGCAGAAGGCAAAGGAGAAGCAGGCACCTTCTTCACAGGGCAGCAGGATGGAGTGAGTGCAAGCAGGGGAAATTCCAGATGCTTATAAAACCATCAGATCTTGTGAGAACTCACTCACTATCATGAGAACAGCATGGGGGAAACTGCCCCCATGATCCAATTACCTCCACTTGATCCCAACCTTGACATGAGGATTATGGGGATTACAACTCGAGGTGAGATTTGTGTGGGGGCACAGAGCCAAATCATATCACCAAATTTGAATATTTTTTTTTCTTTTTTTGATTTTTTTTCTCTTTGAGACAGGGTCTCATTCTGTTGCCCAAGCTGGAGTGCACTGGCACAATTATGGCCCACTGTAACCTCGACCTCCCAGGTTTAAGTGATCCTCCCACCTTAGCCTCCCAAGTAGCCGGGAGCACAGGCACAGGCCACCGTGCCCAGCTTTTTTTTTTTTGTATTTTTAGTAGAGATGGGGTTTCACCATGTTGCCTAGGCTGGTCTCAAACTCCTGAGCTCAAGTGATCCACCCACTTTGGCTTCCCAAAGTGTTGGGATTACAGGCGTGAGCTGCCGCACCTGGCCCCATTCTTCCTTTAGATATGTTCTTACTACTGAAAAAGCTAGCAAGCTGTTTTTAGAAGACTAAGTCTTTCTATAAGGACAAAGAGACTTTCTGTCTCCTCCCATTATGTGTTGATTTAATTAGATTAAATTTCAGAAGGCGGCCTTAATTTTCTAATTTCCAAATTTACAGTGTGTGTGAGAAAACTGCCTATAAACCCCTTTGTCCATGGTTTCTACAAGCATAGTGAAAAAAATAGAAGGATTGGTGGACATGTGGCCTCCTGTAATTTCTTTTGTAAAAACTAAGGTTGTTAGAAATACAAAGGGAAGGCTGGGTGTGGTGGCTCACACCTGTAATTCCAGCACTTTGGGAGGCCGAGGCGGTGGATCACAAGATCAGGAGTTCAAGACCAGCTTGGCAAAGATGGTGAAACCCCATCTCTACTAAAAACTACAAAAATTAGCCAGGTGCGGTGGCAGGTGCCTTTAATCCCAGCTACTCAGGAGGCTGAGGCAGGAGAATCGCTTGAACCTGGCGGCAGTGGTTGCAGTGAGCCGAGATCGTGCCACTGCATTCCAGCCTGGGTGACAGGGTGAGACTCCGTCTCAAAAAAAAAAAAAAAAAAACCCACAAAGGGAAGTTAATAAATACATTTTGATGGAGGGCATTGCCAAAGCTCAGGAAGAGATGGAACCAATGAAGCTTGAATGTGCATACCTTTGACCTTCTTCACCTCGTTTCCCTTTCTGTGGCCAACACCAGTACCACATCCGTGAGAATCTTTCAATGACTGCTGAAGGATGCTCTAGAAAATAAAAGGCCTGGACATTTTTGAGAATATTTTTGGATGATGGACTGAGGGTTCGGTTCCTGTTGGTGCCTCAGGGGCTTATGTTGTTGTTTTCTCATGAACCAGAAGAGGAGAATTAAGGCCCTTAATGCAAAATGAGCAGATAAAACTGCTCACCAACTTAGTAAATAAACACCACTTTGTTACAGTTTGGCTTAGTACAATTTATTGGAGTCAGTCCATTGGGTGTTATCTGAATCATTTGCCAGAAAACATGTTTCAGCTAGGTTTGCTTAACCTGAGAAAGCACACAAAATATTCAGCAAATCTAACATAAATACAAACTGAAAGAGGAGCCAGACAGGAAACAGCATCACATTATATAAGTAACCTTATAAGTGATGAGGGCTAATTAGGCTGAACAGGAGCATTTTACTTGGGTTTGGTGTTTGAACATCCATTGTTGGTCCTTTACTTCTTCCTTTATGATTTCTGTGTGTGTGTATTGCAATGCAGATATATTGCAATGTGTGTATATATATATATGCATTGCTATATATACACACACATATATATATATATATAAAGTGTATGCATTTACTAGGTCCTGTTGTTTGAACATCTATTGTTGCTCTAGAGCAGCTATCATGCTCTAGACTTTCCACATGCTGCTGATGTGAGTTGATGGTCTTACTTCCACTTTACATGCGGAGAAAAAGAGATGCTTTCCTAAATTAAAAGCTTAAAAGAGAGCAACCTTCCTAGTGCCTGTGTTTCGTGCACCTTTCAAAGCTTCACAGTGTATTTAGCTACATTACCTTCACCAGGTGGTAGCTGGCAAACCATAGCTAAGTCCTGGAATAGCTTCCATGTTTGTCAGCTTAATCATTTCAGGACCAGAAGGGGAAATCCTCAACAAATTGCTGCTGAATTACTAAAGGAGTCCTATAAATAGGGCAGGTTTTTGAATTATTGGGATTGGCTGCCAGCAAAAGGCAAGAATATAAAAATAAGGAGGAAAACAACAGACATGAGCAGGAAAAAGATCTAGAAGAGGCAGAGTTAATCAGAGAAGAAGGAAGTCATAGGCTGCAGCCTCCCTAAAGTCAGGTGAGCAAATGGCCATTTCGATGAGAACCAGGAAAAACCTGATGAGAGCCTACTGGCTTTTGGAATAAAGAATTCATGAATGCAACAGTTTCAGCAGAGTGGGAAGAGCAGGGTCAGACCACAGGGGGTTGAGAAGGAAAAGGGCAATCAGGAAAGATACAATCTAGCTGGGTGGTTAGCACAGGCATTTGCAGTTAGCTGGTCTGGGTCCAATTCTACATCCTGCTATTTACTAGCTCATTCTGATGAGTTCCTGAAACTTTCCAAGTCACTTTCCTCATTTTTACCAATGACCTTATGACAGTACCTACCTCAGGAGGAATAAATGTGATAATGCCTATAAAACTTAGCTCAGTCCTAGACCCGCAAGAAACATTTAATAAATATTAGCTGCAGAAAAAGAAGTAGAGACAGTAAATTTATATATTTTTGAGAAAGGAAGAGGTAAAGGTGATTGAAGAACGGAAAAAACTTGAGGACATTTATAGGCTCAGTAAAATGGTAAATGTAAAGGAACATACTGGTGTAGAAGAGAGAAAAGGTGGTTAGTGGAGGTGTGAGAGGAGAATGAGGTCAGAAAGCTGAAAGGAAGAAGGCCTTGGCCAGCCATGCCTTTTTCAGGCAGTGTACAAAGAAGGGAAAGAGCTTGCTAGATTATCCTAACCTTAAGAGTGAAAACTCAGAGGTAAATGTATTTGCTGAGAGAATGAGGATGGAGTGAATGTTTAAGGGCTTAGCAGAGGAGAAATGATTTTGAATAGTTGTGGCACCTGCTATGGAAAATTAATGAAAGAAAAACACAAGAAAAGATAAACAGCTGAACTCTGTGGGTCTTGCTGATGGTAGTCTGATTTTATGGTGGACCGTATATCCAAATGGTGAGTTATGAGGCTAAGATTGGTAAAGCTCTCTGGGCAGAAAGAAGGTGCCCAACTGGTAGGCAGGGGAGTTTCTCCAGAGCTGGGACTGGCAATAAAGTACAGTAGAAGGTCTAGAGAAGAGGGGTCTAGGGCAAGGGAGGGCATTGTTGATAACTGACTATGAGGTCCAGATGGGAAATGAGCCAATTGATGCTTCAAATGAGACTAGGGAATGGAAAAATTATGTATAGGCAGATGTTATAATGGATATTTTACTTCATCTTGCTAGAGTTCACATTAGCTCTCATGGAGTTTGAAAGTTACTGGCTTCCTGGACAAAACTAAGGTAATTTTTCAAGGAAAACTTGGCAAACCTTCACTAGAAAAAGAAATAAACTTTGGGTCTGTGTCCTTCTGATAAAAACTGAAGAATTCAAGAGGTCATTCAGGTTTCTTGGCCAAATGTCTTCTTTGAATGTAGACTTCAAGGTCAGTAAGTCAGGAAACAAAATATTTAAAAAATTTATTTAACCCTGTGGGAACATTTGAGAAGCAAATCTCCTCCACATCTGGAGAACTGGATACACAAAAATGAACCCTGTAGTTAAGACTTGTGAAAATTGGAATGATTGAATATGAACATTTTTGGCTTATGGAGATAGTTTATTTATAGGTAACTCATTTCTCAGAATCATTTTTAAAAATAGCCTTTCTATTAATAAATATTGCCATAATTAAAAGAATACTTTTAATCTCATGATAGCTCTGTAAAAAGGTATGTTAGTTTCCTATTGCTGCTGCAACAAATTACCACAAGTTTAGTGGCCTAAAACAACCTAAATTTATTACCATATAGCCTTAGAGGTTAGAAATGGATTCCACTGGGCTAAAATCAAGGTTTTGGCAGAGGCTTCTGGAGGATCTAGGGGCAAATTTGTTTCTTTGCCTCTTTCAGCTTCTACAGGTTGCCTGTATTCCGTGGCTTACAGTTCCTTCCCTCATTTTTAAAGCTCACAACTTAGCATCTCCACATCTCTTGTTCTTTGACCTCTGCTTCCATTGCCATGTCTTCTCTGAGCCTCCTTTTCTCCCTCTTATGAGGACCATTGTGATTACACTGGTCCCCTGTATCCTTAACTCTATCACATCTGCAAAGTTCCTTTAGCCTGTAAAGTCACATATTAACCCATTCTGGGAATTAAAATGTGAACATCTTTGGGAGCCGTTGCTTTGCCTACCACAGTAGGTATTATTACCCATTTCATGGATGAAGAAACTGAGACTCAGTGTTTAAGTACTTTTCCTGAAGCCATGTAGCTAGTGATGGTGTATGATATCAGAACTCAAGTCTTTCTGAATCCAAAGATCTCATTCTTTCTGTGAGACCATGGTAATTTCCCTAGTCATGAGGAAGTTTTGGATTATTATATTTTTACACAAGTGCTACATGAAATGTGCATGTATATGAGTTTCCTGTTGACACTGTAACAAGTTACAACAAACTTGCTGTCTTAAAACAGCAGAGGTTTATTCTCTCATAGTTTTGGAGGAGCCGTGAAAAGTTTAAATCAGTGTAAAATCAGAAGTTTAAAATCAGTTTCACTGGGCCAAAATAGAAGTGTCAGCAGGGCTACTCCCACCAGAGGATTTAGGGGAGAGCTTGTTTCTTGCCATTTCCAGCTTCTGGTGGCTGCTGGCATAACTGGGCTTCTGGATACATCACCCCAATCTCTGCCTCTTTGTCTTCTCCTATGTGTGTCCATCTAATCTCTCTCTGCCTTGCTCTTATAAGGATGCTTGAAATGACATTTAGGGCTCTCCATACAGGATGATTTATTTCAAGATGATGTTTATTTGTATCAATCTGGGTTCTCTAGAGAAATTGAATTAGTAGGAAGTACACACACACACACACACATGCATATTTCCTATATATACATATAGGAAGTATGGTATATATATTATATATACACTTCCTATATGTATATGTGTGTGTGTGTGTGCGCGTGCACATATTTTAAATAATTGACTTACATGATTGTGGGGGTTGGTAAGTCCAAAATCTGTAGGACAGGCCTGCAGGCTGGAAACTCAGGCAGGAATTGATGTTTCCGTCTTGTGGCAGAATCTCTTCTTCTCTGGGAAACCTCAGTTTTTTTCTCAAGCCTTCAACTGGTTAAATAAGGCTCATCCACATTATTAAAGATAATTAAAGTCAACTAACTAAATCTCAACGATGTCTGTGGAACACTTCTATAGCAACACATAGAGTAGCATTTATGAATAATAACTGAGTACGATAGCCTGGCCAAATGGACATATGTGTCACAGGACTTATGTCTATGAGGGCACCATTTGGTGTATTATAGCATATTACAAAAATTAAGGTTTAGATAGCATAGAAGGATGAAGAGTTAAAGTGAAAGCTCTTAGTTCATTTTCTGTCCCCCATTCTATTCTCCTTCCCAGAAGAAACACTGTTAACTGTTGGGTGTCTATAATTTCAAACCTTCCCCCATGTATTTATAGATCCACATAATATACACATATATGCATAAATCTATTTTATGTGTATTATAATTTTGACTTGCTTTTAAAATATTATGTCTTAAAATTTTTCTATGTCTGTACATCTGGGTCTATTTCAATTTTTAAGAATTATCTGCATAGATGTCCAAGGTATGGATGTCTCATAATACATTTAATTACTTTCCTTAGTGATAGACCATCATTTTTATTTTTTAAACTATGAAAAACACTGTTACAGTGCATGTCTAAGAATGATTGTCTCTAGGAGACGTTCTTAGAAGTGGAATTGCTAAGTCAAGTGGAATTCACATTTTAATATTTGATAATGCTCCTAAATTGTTCTTCATAAGGGCTCTACTAATTTATCCTCACACAACCACAGAGTACAGTACTCATTCATCCTCACCCTTGTCAACATTGAGAATCGTAACATTTTAATATTTTTCAGCCTGACTGGGTGGGGAATGAAATATCCTTGTTGTTTTGGTTTATTTTTTCTTGATTACTAATGTTACATTAAACATCTTTTCAAGCATTTATTGGCCATTTTTATTTCCTTTCCTATGAATTACCTGTGCCTATACTTTGCTGATTCTTGTTTGGGGTGCCTTTTTAAATAGCTTTTTAGGAGCTAATTTATTCAACATATTGTTAATTTATTCAACATATCATTAATTTGTTTACTATATGAATTACAAGCATTTTACCTGTGTTTTTCACTTGCTTGTGAACTTTATTTTATTTTGTTTTATGGATTTTTTGACTGTCAATATTTTGATGTACTTGAATCTGTTAATATTTTCCTCTATGGCTTCTTGGTTTTGTGCCTTGCTTAGGAAGATCTTACCTATTTTCTAATAGGCTATGAAATAGAAAACATATTGATTTTATATTTTTAGCAGAGAGTTTATATTTGGTCACCACAGTGCTAGAAAACCCGGATGATTGTGCAGTGGCTTGATAGTTGGCTGCAGTTATCATGATTTTCCACAGACTTTGTTTTCAAAGCTTTGAAAGAACTGAGCTCACTAGATCTTATTTTGTTTTATTTTTATTTGTTTTATTTTTATTTATTTGTTTTATTTTTTAAAGGTGGGATCTTACTACATTGCCCAGGCTGAAGTGCAGTGGCTATTAACAGCCGTAATCATAATGTATTGCAGCTTTGAATTCCTGGGCTTGAGTGACCTCCCCACCTCAGCCTCCTGAGTAGCTGAGACTACAAGTATGTGTCAGCATGCCTAGCTTTTTCTTTTCTTTTTTTTTTTTAAACTTTTCTGTGCTTACTAATAAAGGAGCTGTTGTTTTTATTTTCTTCTGGAAGCATCAGAAGCTAGTTTCTTCAGTGCCATATTTTCCATCCTATAATTCACAGACATGGCATTTCTGCTTACCGTAAAATTAATGCCAAAGGAAGCAAACAGTCAGTAGGTAAACTCAGTCTTAACCTTCAGTATCATGCTGGTGATGGGCTGTTTCTCGGTCTCCCTCTGTATCATTTGTATGTTGGCTTTTTATTTCCTGCCATTTTATTGATTGAGAGCTAGTTCCCACCAGTTTTATCTGTTATGGTAAGGATCCCAATCGGAGATGATATCTGCTATGGAAATTGTGTATGTATTTTTTATAACAACATCTGCCTTTTCACACTGCAAAAATTGGTCCTGGGCAATGCATCACCATCAAGTTACATGGCTTCAAATGATACCCCCAAATCCCAGGAAACATGAAATATGTAACACAGCATAATGGGGCTTCCTGTTGGGCTGCAATTGAGTACTCACCTGTTTCTTTGATGTTTTGCCCATTTCAAAGTGGATCTCAACAATATTTTCATACATGAGATAGGTAACTGGGAAATTCTCCTTTATTCTGCTTGTAGCCTGTGAATTTAGCAAAGATAGATTATTTGGAACAATTTCAAAGTCTTTTAAAATTATATTGATCATTGAACTTTTCAAGGCACGTATACCTTGAAGGAGTCCACATTTTGAAAACTGTATGGTTCAAGTGACTTTTTTTTGGAGCAATCTACCTAGGTGGACATAGATAAGAACTTTTCATATGTAAGAGTATATGAAAAATGGAAGAGAAAATAGGTGAGAATTAGAATCAAATTCTTTTGGAGAATTACATTTCTTAAAAATAAAGAAATTAAAACTCTTTGAATAGGTAATATAGTCAATAGTTCAAAACTCAATGCTACTAAAGGGTATATGTGACAAGTAGCTTTGCATCCCCCAACTTCCAGCCACTAAGTACCCTCGTAGAAGGCAATCAACAACATAAGTTCCTTGTGCATTTTGCAGAGATAGTCATGTGTTGGCAAATGTATACCTATATGTATCTGTATACCTTAGGGCAGTGTATCAGGAAGGGCAAACTGGAACTCTCAGGCCACAGGCAGAATTCAACTGATAGAAACGAGCCCACTCAGATTATCTAGTATAATCTTCTTTACTTAGAGTTAATTGATCATAGATGCTAATCATGTCTACGAAATACTTTCACATGACACTTAGATTAGTATTTGATTGAATAACTGGGACCATATCCTGGTCAGGTTGGCACATAAAACTGATCATCACAAGTCCACTGCTTGTCAATTTGGCACTCATACATACCTCCTTAAACTATATATAATCTCCAAATAAAGACAGTAACAAAGTCATACTTCCACTTAACCGGTTACAACTATCCTGTGTAGAATAAAAATATGCTAATTATTTCCCAGAATAATAATTATTTCACAAATCCTTGGGTGATGTTCACTCTTATTCTTAATATCTTGCAACTTAAGTGTACTGATGTAAAGTTAACTGTAATTAAACTGTAAGTATACTGATGTAAAGTTAACTGTAATTAAAACTGTAACATCTATATTAAGTTAGATGATAAGAGAATAAGAGTGGGAAGAAAACAAATATATTTGGTTAAAATATATGCAAATGTATTCATAACAAAATGAGAAAACAGTACTAATAACTATCACAGTTCTCATTTCTACAACTGGCCATATGATCATAACTGGTGTTTGTTGCTACCTTCTTCCACTACACATTACATATTCCATTTTCATTTTGCCCTCAGCAAGCACCTAAGTTTATCTTGGCTGTTTGCCTGGTGGGGTGACCCAAGTCTCATTCCTGAAGGATCTGGGGCATTATCCTGCCTGAACTGGGTTGTTGTAGTTTTTCACCGATTTAAGGCAATAGGCATGGCCGTACTAAGAGATGCCATAAGGCAGGGGTCCCCAATCCACAGGTCATGGACCAAACTGGGCTGCACAGCAGGAGGTGAGTGGCGGGTGAGGAGCATTACAGCCTGAGCTCCACCTCCAGTCAGATCAGCAGTGGCAGTAGATTCTCATAGGTGCGCAAACCCTATTGTGAACTGCACATGTGAGGGATCTGGGTTGCACACTCCTTATGAGAATCTAACTAATGTCTGATGATCCGAGGTGGAACAGTATTATCCTGAAACTGCCTCCCCCTTCCACCAGTTCATGGAAAAATTGTCTTCTATGAAACTGGTCCCTGGTGCCAAAAAGTTGGAGACTGCGGCCATAAGGGATCTCCTGTATTCCAACACATACTGTTCTGTACACTCATTGTGTAATAGCAACCCGCTTTTTTTCCCTTGGTAATTAACATCAGTCTCCCCAGCCAGTACAGTAAATCCCTCTTTGCCTGTTGATTCAGGGCCACGAGTAGTAAGTGGCTGAGTGCCAGTCTTAACTTACAGTGTAGTGAAATCATACAGTGTAGTGAAGCATTTACTCTCTTTGAGACTAAGACCTTTGGACCAGCAGGGCAGAGGTCTGCTGGGGACGGGAAGTCATGAGATGAGAAGCAAAATTTTTGCCAGTGGATGATTAAGGCTAATTTTGAGTGATGCCACTCCCATTTCTACCCTTTAATTCCTGGACTTTTGAATTCTGGCTATCAGAGAAAGAGCACCACATATTGGATGAAAATTCAGAGCATAATCAGCTTTCTAGAGAACACTGACCCAGCACTGCAAGGCTTTGCCGACTAGCTGGTGTGGTAACTGAGTCTTCAGAAGGCCATTCCACCATTCTGTCAAACCAGCTGCTTCAGAATGATGGGGAACATAAGACTAGTGAATTCCACGAGCCTGGGTCTATTGCTGTGCTTCATTTGCTGTGAAGTGAGTTCTTTAATCAGAAGCAATGCTGGAGAGTAGAATACTAGGGATAAGACATTCTGTAAGTTGAAAGACGGCATTTTCAGCAGTATTATTTCATGCAGCAAAGGCAAATTCCTATCCAGAGTAAGTTTTTATTCCAGTAAGAACAAATTTCTGCCCCCGTTGATGATGGAAGTGGTCCAGACTAATCAACCTGCAACCAAATTGATCACCCTACAGAATGGTGTCGTGTCAGAGACTCAGTGTTGTTCTCTGATGCTGGAAGATTGGACATTCATTGGTGGCTGTAGCTGGATCAGCCTTGGAATTTATATTACTGAACCTATGCATAGCTTTAATCTCTGCCTCAATGACCACATTTTGTGAGCCCACTGGGTGATGGGGAATGGCTAGGGAAAGAGGCTGAGTGGCATCCACAATCATCCCATGAACTTGAAGCCGGTGTTACATACTGGCTTCTCCCTTGCTTCTTTTACTTAATAAATCTCTTGCAAATATTCCATATCAGTGCATGAAGAGTTTTGAGAAAACACATCTTTCCAAGATATTTTTTCCTTTGTATAATTTGAACAGACTGAATTTATGACCATGTGATTTAAGTGAAAGTCAACAAAGGGGCGAGCTCATGTCTGGACCTGAACTGGTGGCATTTTCTGATGTGCTGAGCTGACCCCATGGAATTATAAATACTCAGTACCTGAGAAGGAAGCCTGTGCCACAGGATGCCAGGAAAGTTCCTGAAGCTTCAGAGTCCAGTCCAGTTTTGGTCATGACTGTATAACACTTACATAGTAGCTCATGAGCATTGACCCAAACCAATGACTATCCTTGGCTGTCCTTGTCTTTTCCCAACTTCTCTTTAACTCAATGATGTCTGTTCCTTTCATTTGTTAATCTGTGTATCCTCTCTCATCTTCTCATAGCAGGGACCTTGACGTAATCATTGTTGTAGTCTAAGTGCCTAGCACAATGCCTGATACATAGTAGGTGCTCAATTTATATTCACATCTAAATTCATTCAACAAATATTAACTGAGCCCCTACTATTAATGCATGTTGACTGAATACTCCCTTTCTGTTTTCTTTATTTCTTTTTCTGGCTATAACTCTTTCCTGCTTTCTTTCTTTATTTGGCACAAAAGGAAAACAAGTCTTATTGAAAGACAACTTAGTTCAACTCAATTCTACAACACTTAGTGAGTGTCTACTTTGTGCTAGGCATAGAATTTGACAAAGCTTTCTCTCAGGACACTATCTAGTAGAAAAGAAAGACACCCAAGAATATAATCAAAAGTAAGGTTGGGGAATGCCAGGATAGGAACATGCATTTGGAGCTAGGAGAGTATTTTCCTGCCAGCAGATGTTTAGTGTGACAGAAGAGGTCACAGTGAGAGATTAATACTAACAACAACGATTAGAATTTATGTAGTGATTACTAAGTTCTTGGCACTATTGTTAGTACTTTACATATATTAGCTCATATGATCCTCACAATAACCCTAAAAGATAGGTACTAGTGTTATCCCAGCTTTTGGAGTAGGAGAACTGAGACATAGAGAGGTTTACTAATATGGCAGAGACCGATATTCCAATCCCCCACCTCCACCCACCAGTTTCACCCTCAACCAATGGCTGATAGGAACTGGTGTATTAGTAACTGAGGAATCTTGCCCCTCAGGTGGCTAATTCTTAGGTGGGATAGCTCTGAAGCAAAAGTTCTTCGTTATTGCACAGTTTCCCTGTGGGATAAAATGTCAGCCGTCGTAGAGGTAGCGGGCTTGATAATGTTCCGTTAACTAAGGTGAAGTTTTTTTCCCTTTCTCATTTCCCTACTCCCCTGCTAGTTTTTTCCGAACGTCTCAAATAAACTGCTGGCCCTTGAGTCCTTGTCTCAGTCTGCTTCTGGGTGAATCCAAAGTTGTGAGTGAACCCAAACCAAAACAAGTAACACACCCAGGGTAGATTTGAACCCAGCCTTTGGACTCCTGAGTGTATGCTCTCTCCAATCCCTTTACCTACACTAGGGGGCAGGATAGGCAAAGAGACTGAGAAAGTCCTCTGGGTTTGAAGAAAATAGTTCAGTGTGACTAGAACAGAGCGGTCTGGGGAGTGGGGGTGTGGGGAAGGGGTGGGGAGATGAGATCAAACATGCAACGTAGGATGAATGCATGAAGTTCATGTAGATCAAACTAAGGCATTTGAGCCTTATCGCAAAGGCAATAGGAAGTCACTGCATGGTTTTGCTCAGGGTTTGATATGATCAGATACATATTTACAAAAGTTCATTCTGGTGACAATGTAGAGGATGAATTAGAGTAAGGGGCAGTGGAGAGATTGCAGGTAGGATGACTGGTTTGAGGCTACAGCAACTAGGAGAACAACAGTGTATATAGAAAAGAAGGGGCTGACCTGACAGGCACTTAGGACATAGGATCAATGCTACATGGTGCAGGGCAGTTTTGTGGATGGCCTTCGACGGACTCAGTTCTCCATCTTTCTCACTTGTAGTTCTCAAGAATAACTATAGAATGTGCTGAGAATGCAACATCCTGAGATAAGGAGGGACTGGCTGGAACAGCTCAGTCTCTGTTCTAGTCTCCCCGAGAAACTGGACGTCTTCCAATGCTTCAGCCTAGCAAATCACATGACCCCAAGGTATAAAATCTAGGGTGGGCTGCTTTCTGGGGTCCCTCAGCTTTGGCGCAAGTGGGCACATGCGGTCATGACTCCATTTGCCCTGAGCCTTGGGGGGCCAGCTTACAATGAATCTTAGCCTTCTGTTGTTCCTTGCTGCCTCTTTGTAAGTAACTTATTATATGTGAGTGTTCTATATCACTGGATTCAGACAATTTGATAACCAATTTACAGTGAAGCTGCTTTGCACATGGTGACTGGGTGTGGTTAGGTGCATACCTGAAGGAAATTGAGATATGTAGGGTGAACCTGAGGATTTGGGTGGAGGGTAGTGACTTTAACTGTGGTGGGAATACGTTGGGGGTGGGGATTGGGGTATGTGAGAGAGTCTGTGTTTAGAAAAAGGACTATTTCAATTGGACATACTAAGTTGTAAGTGCCTGAAGGCTATCCAGGTAGAGATGTCCACAGGCAGATGAAAATAGAGCTCTGAGATTTAGGAAGGAGGCAACAACTGGATGTACAAATTTGGGGATGTCAGTTGACATTGGAAGGTATTAAAGCCCTGGGCATGAATGGAGTTCCTTGAAAACTCCAAAAGGCAAAAAAGCTGCTGTGGACAGTATATATTTTCAAGCACATTATCTCATTCAATTTTCATAATAATCATCTAAGATGACAATGAAAGACATTATTTTCATCATCATCTTGTAAAGGAGAAAGCTGAGACATGAGAGAGGTTAGAAAACTTTCTTCCTTAGCTGGAGATGGGAAAGAGCTGAGATAAAGGCTAGATCTACTGGCTCCAAGTCCAGTGTCCTTCCCATCCCACCACACTGGTGACATCTCAAAATATGTTTGCATGCCTGTGTTGAGTGATTTAGGTATTCTCTAGGAAAGTTTCTTTTTAAGAGAAGGTATTGTATTTTTCTTTATGTTTTATATATATATATCTGTATTGTATTGTAGAAACTTGGCATATGCCATAACATGATGTGTAATGTTCTTTTCTGTAATTTATGCTAATTTACTGATAACTGGACATATATTTAACTCAATGATTGGACCTAGGCATAGATGACACTGAATCCCATTTTTCAAGGGAGTGCTTTCTTTGCAGGTGAATTCTCAGAGGCTCAGCTAATACTGGTGCATTTTTCTCAGTCCATTTATTTCTACATCACCCGTCACCATGGTTGTCTCCCTTTTCATTATTTTTGACCATGTGCTAAGCATCCAACCTTACTCTACAGAATTAAGTTTTAGGCTGTAATAATTCACATCTATTCAGTGGACATCCTGAATGCCTACAGCAAATCTTTCCGAGGTTTTTCTTGTCCACCTTTTGTGATCTGAGGAAAGCACTCTCCAAATAGTACCATAAGTCATGTCAGGAAAGGACCCTGACACAGAGCCACCTCGGAATTCAACCAGTTTTGGCCAAGATGTTAGAAAACCTACTTCCCTCTGCTATTTGCCCAGGAAATGACACTGACATTTGAAAAAATGTTACAGAAGAGGCCTTGTTATGTGACAAATTGTGACATTTAAAAAAATACATGATTTGTGGCATATTTTATTTATTTGGGGAAAAAATCCTGACAATGTCAAATACATATAAGTGAGTCAGGTCCTCGTTCCATCCCTGTGGCAGTCAATGCCAGAACTCAGCTGAACAGACTAAAGGAGCTGCTTGAACCCACAGAGAGCAGAAAGGGGCCTGGCAATTCGCTTTCCCATCTCTTGAAGCTTATGTTAAGTGGTGGTGGGAAAAATGATCCCCGATTATGGTATGACACTCCCTGATGTGTTTTTCAGCTTGTTGCTATTTTATTTAATTTCCAGTCAATTATACTGATGTCTGGATCATTAGTGATTTCCTTTTAGGCAGAAAAACATTACTATCCTGATCCTTTTCTTTGAACATCAGAGTTTTCTTATTCTATATTTTAATTATGATAGTAATCAATCATGACTTATTTATAAGAAGGGACAGTTTCTGAAACTTCTATCCCCTACCTTCATCATCTTCAAAGTGAGAAGAGCAGCTGCAACTCATTTAGGCTGTGGATGTGCCCTGCCTGGTGAAAAACTTGAATAAGCCATTTCTTCCAGAGGGTGTGTATGTGTGTGTGTGTGTGTGTGGGGGGGGGTGTGTGTGTGTGTGTGTGTAGACTTCTGAAACACTATGGCCCTTTTCCCACCACATCAGACTTTCTGAGTATTCAAATTATTTTTGTGAGAGCAGAAAGTGTTTCACCATATGAAGAAAATGTTGGTCATCTACAGTCATCTTTTCCTTTTAGGAGAATAAAAATGTTTCCAGTATAATAACATTAAGCCATATATCAGGTAATATTCATACTTTTTTCAGTTTGCTAGAAATTGGAAAAAGTAAAGGATAAATAATATTTTCACTTTCTGAATTGATAGCTCATGTTTATGTCCTTAATCTGAAGTTAAAATAAATGCTGGAAAATCCCTGCATAAAAGTGTGAATATACTTAGAGTGTTTGTTTAATCAGAGCCCAGTTTCTTGACTCTTTTCTGGGGAAAAAAACAGAGGAACTTGGGTTCAGTTTCTGGCACTTTTGCATGTAGCCTTGTTGTTAACAACTCTGGCTCTAATGTATATTCATTCTCTACTGCTCATCCACATCTCCCCCTGTACCTCTTGTTTTCTTTTTGGATGATTGAATTTTCTTTTTTTTTTCTTTTTATTATTATTATTATTATACTTTAGGCTCTATGGTACATGTGCGCAACGTGCAGGCAAGTCACACATGTATACATGTGCCATGCTGGTGCAAGGAAGTGTCTCTATGTTAACAGGCAGTTTCTGGGATTTCAGACATGCTAGATGAGATTCAACACTGGGACCAAATCCCTTCTTTCACCATTTGGGGGAGTGGATGGGAATCCTCCTCAGAGGTTGCTCCCTGAAAGGAACTGGGAGTAAGTGATAAAAACCCACATTAGTCTCTTGATGCCTCATCCACATTCCTCTGATTTGGATGCTTTTAAATTTTCCCAGAACTGATCTTAGTTAAGAGATTCCATTTGGCAGAGCTAAGGCTGGGGCCAGTCCTAGGAAAAACTATAGGAGAGATGAAACTTGTCTTAAGAATCTTTTATTGTGAAACATGCTATGCACATCTTTCTACTTTATCTCCAAACTCTTAGTGTACATTCTTAAAACAATAATAATTATATATCCCCACCCAAATCTCACCTTGAATTGTAATAATCCCCACATATCAAGGGTGGGCCAGGTGGAGATAACTGAATCATGGGGGTGGTTTCCCTCATACTGTTCTCGGGGTAGTGAGTAAGTCTCACAAGGGCTGTTGTTTTTGTAAATGGGAGTTCCCCTGCACAAGCTCGCTTGCCTGTCACCACGTAAGATGTCCCTTTGCTCTTCCTTCATTTTCTGCCATGATTGTGAGGCCTCCCTAGCCATTTGGAACTGAGTCAATTAAACCTGTTTCCTTTATAAATTACCCAGCCTCGAGTATGCCTTTATTAGCGGCATGAAAACAGACGAATACAGTAGGATATATAATTATTATTATTTTTAAGAGTGTACACTAAGAGTTTGGAGGCACTGCAACAGGGTGTTTGTGAAACATAGAAGATAGGCAACTAGCCTGGGACACAGGGGGTTAGGAATCACCTCTTGGTGCAGATGAGGTTTGAGCTAAACCTTAAAGGATGAGTATGAGTTAGCCAAGTGGAGAGACGGGAAATTAGAGAAGGCTGAAGCAGAGGAAACAATAAGTGCAAAAGCCCAGAGGTGTGAAAAAATTTGGAACATTGGGGATGGCCTTTGACTGGATTGGCTGAGGTATAAGGTGACAGTGGGAAATAGACTTGAAGGGCCAGTTGCCTCCACAATCCAAGTCATCATCAGCAGCAAAACGTTACTAGTTTTTCTTAGAAGTGTAAGTCTTCCTTAATAAAGGCTGCTCTGCAGTCCCTTGCTGAATGAGAAATCTCCTCCTTTTATCTTGCTTTGATGCCTGCAAAGGCAAGGGTTTGGGCTGGGTTTGACTTACTGCTTCCCATAAAACAAAAATGAAAATGGCAAGAATGATCACATGAAAATAGCTTTTAATTTTCCAGTGGCTGCTTTTCAGGGTTCTTGGACTACAGTGATATCAGAGGTAAAGTAAATTGCTGGCTTTCCCTGGTCTTGCAAAGAGTCCCTTTGTTCTAGTTCCCCATGGGATTTTTGCAAATCAAGTTTGGTGGTTAATGCCAGGAGTTTTTGAGGCTAATCAACTATTAAAAGACTTCCTTCTTAAGAGAGCAAACAGTTGTGTATTTTCATCGTTGGATAATTTGGACATGTGGCTTCTCAAACATACCGAGTTAAATCTTCTAAACAGTCTTAGATGTTTGCCAGGTGAACTTGAGGATTGTTAGTATTCAAAGGGTTATTTATTCAGCCAGATAGTGTGACATTTTCAAAGAAATCGAGAATTGGAAAAGGGAAAGCCTCTGTTAGTGTTAGCACAAAACCAATCCGTAACAAGTGGCCCCGACTGACCAGCCTAGATCTGGGTCCTGGAATATCTGTTGGCAGATACCTGAGCTATATTTAGAGCATTCACTTTTTCTAGGAATGCTGAAACTTCACAGCTGATTATGACTTTCTGGAGATGGATCTAAATGTAGAATTGGCACCAAATTCTGCATCTGTCACAACTGATAGAAAGGAGGTGGCCTATTTTACATCAGTCCCCAGTCTGAACTCCCTGTTTTCTTCTCAGTATTGCTAGATGTTAGCTACAGCAGCTGAATGCTTTTGGTTAGAGACAGACACTGTCAATTGTTCCAAAATGATACTTCTGTCATGCTCCAGAAGGCACAGGGAGGGCCTATTTTATTTGCTCACCATGAGAAGGAACTAAGTGTCAGGGTTTGCAGCTGCCTGGTAGAAACTGCTAGAATTTTAATGCAGCAAGTAAAAGGGTTGAGATTTGATGATTGTTCAACTAGAGGAGGCTGATGGGTTTGGGCAGACCTTACGTGAGGTTATCACATGGATGATGAGGTGTTGAAATAACCACAGTGTGGCAGATGGTAGGTGGGGTAAGTAATGCTTTCTGTTGATTTATCTGTGATAAGAAATATCACTGGATGGTCCAAGGAGGACTCACTTTCTTAAATGTTATGATGTGGGAAAAAAACTAAGAGGTAGGGAGAAGGAGATTTCATTCCTTCATCTTCTTCATGCTCCTTAAAGTTGATTTACTCCAAAATAAGCAGGTAACACGGCAATTGAATCTGTGCTAGACAAAATAGGTATTACTCAATGCAAGGGACAACAGTCTTAAGAAAAACGCAGAGAAATTCCTTAGTATCTGATGAATAGTAATGGTTGCTTGAATTAGAGTTTTTAAATTCTGAATGATTCCTCATATATTATCACTCCTTTTCTTTCTCTTAAACTAGTTTTTGTTTCCTATAAACTCTTATTATATCAGTTGCCCCCTACTATCTTTTTCTAAGGGAACTTCTTGTCTTCTGCTAAAATAAAAAATTTATTCCTGCATCTTTCACTTAGTGAAAATCAGGAATGCTTTTCCCCTCTTTTAAATTGTATGAGATTACTGAGTGACTCATGTATGGAAAAATTGCAAAGTAAATTTTGAGCACTGGTTCTTTTGCTCTTTTATGCTTTCAGTAATACGTGCTTTCCTCCCCATATATGTGGGACCTTCAACCAAAATCTGGGAGAAGATTTTGGGACAAGACTCTGGTGTGAGCTTTTTTTTCACATTTCCAGTAGTGGACATCTGCTGTTCTTACTTGCCCAGCATCCCTTCTTCTGTTCTTTACATACACCAGTTGACCTTTGAGGAATTATCTGACTTCCACTTAGTGTGGCAGCTAATCACATGCCCTGCCTCCATCGTTACAGAAGTGGGCATGTAATGCCATGCTATAAGTCTGGCCCCAAAGAGTTTACTATCCTCTGAGCCATACTGGTGGGCCCAGTAGTGGACAAGAGATACTAAGAGATCTGGCTTTTGTGAGGACTGATGTTAATACTGGGGTTTTCTCCTTCTGTAACTATAGAAATAGGGATTTTGTGAACATGTAGTTGCTGGAGATTATCTTTGCTGATGTGTGATTAAAAGTGCAATCAAAAGAAGGAAAAAATCTGAGTGAGAGAGAGAGAGAGAGAGAGAGAGGTTTTTATGAAGATAAGTTGTGTCTGCTACCTAAAGAAATTTTTAGTATCGCCAATATACTAGTTGGTGAAGTTGTGTAGAGGGTATAGAGGACTTTGAAGCTTTCTCTGTGGTCTCTTCATACACTATGTTGGTAACAAGTCATACTACAACTTGCAAGGGCTTGGAGATTAAATTTGTTTTAAGGTTAAAAAAACAGTTCTGGAAACCCTAGTTAAGTGATTATATTGTTTGAGAGAATGATTTCTTTTTCCACCTAAATGAAACACTTATCACAAAGTCACAACTGGAATTCACAGACTGACATTTTCTTCCAATTCTTTGGTATTGCACTGCAGAATTCATAGTACCTTAGCCAAGACAAACCCATGGCAATTGTAGCAATATTTTGTTAGAAGCACAGCTATGCTCTTAAGTAATCTGAGTCTGGTTGTCATCAAATTGAATTAGAACATAATGCAGAGTTTCAGCAATGTTACTTTTCAGAAGGCCAAATCATACTTAAGAGGTGGTGCAGGATTAAAACTAACATAGACATCAGAAGGAGTTAGCTAGTTCATCAGTTTAACTCATACATGAATATTTAGGTTCTAATGGATATATTCTTAACCTTTTAAAACTGATGTCCTTTGCGCTACCTTCATAAATTTCCCTTTATTCATAATTCTGTCTGAATGGGTTATTTTTCATGGTCTTATGTTTGAGACAAATGGAAATTGCTCTTCCCCATCCCCTCCTTCATTTCAATAAAATAACACTAATAAAATAAGTCAGTGCTGGAGTATTGATTTTATTGTGTAGACTTGATGGGTAGATATTACAGGGAGACAGATTTCAACTTGTTATGAGGAAAACATGCTAGCATTAAGTGGTGACCTATCCCATCACTGGCAGGATTCAGGTAGTAACCATTCCTGTTGCTAGATGATTCCTGCTTAAAATCTATAGAAGGAATTTATTGATGTGCGTTTTGGGCAAAAATGACATTTTAGAGCTATTCTAGCTCCAAGAGATTATATACTACTAGTGGGTATACTAATACGACTTGTACATTTATTATTAATTATAATAACTACTGTTATTTACTATTATGTCTGTTATATGCTGTATACAATGCTTGATATTTACATACATAAGCCATTTAAGCCCCATACCAATACTTTGTAAATATTATCCCCACCCATGTGGATTAGATACCTAATTGTTGTTCTCTATTTTTTATTTCATGTGTGTTTGTTGACCCATCTAGTAGATTACAAAGGCATTCTTAAAATATAAGGCAGTGTTGTATACTTTGTATTATTTCTTACAGTTACTTCAAACATGGAAAGGTGGAACAGATTCAACGTAGAAGTTATTTCTTCAGTCCTGCTGTGCATGTCATGCTGACAAACTTTTCAGGGGAGTCCTGAAACTATTTCTTGAGTCTACTTTCCTACATGATCCATACATCGAAGTGGTTATTGTAGAACTGTGACTGTTCTTATTAAATTATTTTACAAGGAAGAGAGAAAAGAGCAGAAGTTAAGAAGAGAAGGAACAGTGTCTACCCTTTAATCATCCCTTCTTCCTTACACGGACAATGAGAACTACCTTACTTACTTCAACATTGTTCATTTCAGTGTTTTGGTGGAGGAGGGAGGAAATTTAACTATGCTTGTATTAGAACAAACCATTGCTTTAAAATTATTGTTTTAACTCACTTGAGTCAATTGCTCATATTGTTTTGCTAGCCTGCTGGTCTCACTTTTAATGCCAGTGGAATGATTACAGTGTTAAGATGTTTCACCGACAGAAATGTGATAAGAAATTTATGGCTTGACATCCTGAAAATAATATTTGCTTTATAAATGCCATGCATTCACAGCATGGTCAACATGGTCATTCACAGCAATGGGAAAGGGTAGCCTGCTGGAACTCTACATGTCACGTGGTCTACATAAGAGGTATTTTATGATTGCCTACACTGTCATTACCAGTGTCAGCTAGTGTTTTGCCAGTAGCTTTCTACAGAATCATATATTTATTATAGCTATTTGCAAGCAATCATTGGTGCATTTACCATTTCTGGGTTTTAATACAATTGCAACTCAGAGAATCTGAAATCAATAAAGCTTTAGATGGGATGTGCCAATCGGATACTGAAAGTGATTTGGAAGTGTAGACGTTTATTCCATTTAGGGAAATCATTCTTGATGAATAATATGGAGATCAGAGCTCTGCTTCTAGCAGTTGGAAATATAGCTTTAGGGCTTAAAAATGAAAGACTTACTAGGAATATCAACAGAAAAGCTGTTTTTCAATCTATAGATTAATATATGCAGATTCTGTTTGAGAATCAGACCTGTGCTCTGAAGGTTAGCAAATGGTATTCATTCCTCTTTCCACATACTTAGGATGGAATGTTAGTGTTAAAAGGGACCTTGATGATCAGCTGACTTCACCTCCTAATTTTACAGTCAAAGAAGTCAAAAGACTAATTGAGAACTTTAAAGTCATCTAGTCACCATATCGCCAATGAGGTACTTTGACTTCCAGTTCAATGCTTTTTCTTCACTCCTATAATCTTTTCCAAGCCTCAGAATCCCCCTGTGTTATCTAAAAGATGCCAAAGTCATGGAAATGGTCACCGTAGCAGGAAAACTACAGACTATTTTCTTAGCTCTTCACCATCTTAGTATGTGTATAGCCTTGGGGAAATTATTTAACATCTCTTAGCTTCAACATTCTCATCTGTAGGATGAGATAATAATAATACCTCATCCAATAGAGTTGTTAAACGATGAAATTAGTTAACATGTGCAAAGCATTTAAAACATTATTAGTCCCAGATCTTTCTCTTTTAATAATGAGCATTAATTGTTTATATATCTAAATTTCTTGAAGGGGCTGTTGCTGTATTGGGATTCTAGAAGGCAGCAGTTAATCTCTTTTTGGTGTCATTATTTAAAAATTTCTACATTGTTATCTTAAACATTATTTGGGAATTTTTAATAAAAATTCAGAATTAAGTAAAAATAAATTAACCCATCTGATAATTTCACTCACATATATTTCACCCTTGGATCACTCAAAGGGAAGCCTAAGGAACATTAAAGACTGCACATTTTAAGCTCTATAGTCTCAAATATTTCTTTAGTATCTTCAGAATTATATGTTTTAAAGTAGAGTAGAAATAAAAGAGTTTTTCATCCTATTTTTCAAATGGTCACAACATTATGTGTATGTGTTTGGGTGTTAAAAAAAGAAACTTTCTTTGTAATCACTCAAAATATTTTTAAAGGTAGTGAAATACAAGTTTTTGGACTACCATGGGCTTGTCAGCTCAGAATGCAAGAAGTATTCAAATCTTGCAATTTAATAGATTAAAAAAAAATTTAATTACACATTTGAAGTCCTGATTACATCCTAGGGATTTATTTGCTTATGAAAAGTCAAACTATGAATTACAATATTGCAGAATAATTTTCCACTTCATCAGATTAGTTTTACCATTCATTCCACAAATGATTTGTAAAATTTTGCATTACCTAAAAAACTTTGATACTACATTACAAAAAGGTACTTAAATATAGATGAGAAAGATAGATGTTTGTCTTCTTCTTTTGATATTGATATTAAATGAAAGATGGAATGCTTTTTATTTAAAATCAATCCGTCATATTTTCCCCCAAACACAATAAGTAAATAGCAATGTGAACAAAGGCTTTCTTTAAGTCTGTTATTCAGTTCAAATATGTGTTAGAAAAAAGATCTATTCTGTGTATAAAATATAACAACAAAAAAGGGAATTATAAATAGAAAAATAAAACATGTAGAAGAGACTAATATTCTGTGCACATAGCTTTAAAATCCCAATAGGGAATGCTTGTCAGAAGGAGATACTACACATTCATTGACTTAAACACAAATTCACAAAGAGCAATATTCCAACACATTAATTTGCCACAACAGATTTACCCATTGAAACCAGTCCACCAATTTTTACCAGCAAGTAGCATCTTAATTTTACCATCTAACGGTTAAATTGAAATGAAATAAAGATTTCCACACAAATATCAGTAACACAGACTTTCCTGGATTGTAATGGAGCACCTACCAACATTCAGTCAGCTCACAGGTAATGACACTCCTTGTAAGTATCATCTCTTCACACAGTAGCAGGGTCTTAAATGGAAAAGGGGTCTGTTCATTTTCTACATAAATCACAGGAAGATATTATAGAACTGGCTAATGAAAACAGCTTATATTTTGGAAATTAGTTTTAAAAATCTGAAGTTATGAATAAAAAGTGATGAAAAAAAGTAGCTGGCTGGGTTTCCCCTCTTCTTTACAGTGATATGGTAAAAAATACAAGGAAAGTACCTAACTTCCTTTAATTAGGAAATCTGGTCTCTTCACTTGCTATAGGGCTCAGTTTAGAAGAAGAAAAGAAAAAAATATTTTTGGCTGTAGCTTTAGTAAACAATAAGTGATGAAAAATATTGTCTTCAAGAGATCTGACAACTCAGAACACAGACTTTATCACACTGATGTCACGTACATTCCTCCACGAAGCTTGGCAAATGAATAACTGAGCCCTATTTTGGCGGAATGAGAGAAGAAAGTACTAGTTCCAGTACAGAAATAAGATTATGAAAACCACCAACCAACACAAAACAGTTATTTATTCTCCTGAATAATAAAGACATGTTTGCATATAGAACAGCTTTTGTATTATTGCTCTACATATAAGAATATATTAGGGAACTCATAACAGACTGCACATTACAAACTTAAGGTTCTTTGGTGAAGAATGAAAGAAAACAGTATTTGAGCTTTAACAAAAATTATTTTATCCATTTTTGCATTTATCTATTGATCCGTTGGATCCTCTCACATAGTAGGGAGAGGTACTGTGTAAGTTTCACCATGGCAACAATTGCCACGCCCCCGGCCATCATACAGGTTGGCCAGAAGAGTGAATGGAACAGCACGTTGGAACTGTAGAGTTTGGTTAGGATAACGTTCTTCTGGTTTCCTTCTGGGTCAGAATAGCAGGAGAAGTGTTGATACTTCCTGAAGTTTTCCATGACAACATTCACCAGGGACATGGATTCTTCAAAATTTTTTCCACATTTAGGTATATAGGAGCACTGTGAAGAATAAGATAAACTGTTACTAGAAGATACTCTGTGTGTTTCAGACTCTAGGAGGGGGTGGAGTATTGTGTCCAAATAGGTGATCTGTGAAATAACCATGGTGGTTATTCTTTTCATATTCAAACTGGTGCCTTTGGAAACCCTAATAAATAACACATTGATTAAAACAATGTTTTAAGGTATCTGACAAAGATGTCCCTTGATTGCTCACCCATATATTATTTATTGATTGAAATAAAATGATAGATATGTTAATTAGCTGGATTTAATCATTCCATGTTGCATGCATAAAATAAATTAAATGATTCCCAGAATTCTTTTTGCCATAACTAGGTATGATAGGTTTTAATTATTTTCTATCAAACATACTTCTTTATGGAATCAGAATGTCAACTCTGCCATCATTTTGTCTGTCCACATCTGTCCACATAACATAAAAACTTACCAGTTCTCTCAGGGAAAGTAGTTTACTTTTATCTTTTTGTCTTGGCTTCATTTTATTTGGTTACCTTGCAACTGTCATAAAAAACAGCTACACTTCTGTTGAATTACTGAAAAAGAAATCTGTCATGTGTAGGAATATTGAATAGTTAAAGAGCTGAGATGAGTGGGTCAGACCCATTTAGTATGCCAAAGTAGCTTTTCCTATAAGCCAAGGAAAAATAAAACAGCTTTTCCTATAAGCCGAGGAAGAATAAAACAGTTCTTTAATCACCACTCACCTGAGAACTTACGCTACCTTTCTTTTGATCTTTTCACCTCTCTTTTCTTTGGCTACCTCTTTTACATGTCTCTCCTCTCTTTATTTCTACACACTTTGATATGGTTTGTCTTTGTGTCCCCACCCAAATCTCACTTTAATTGTAATACCATGTGTCAGGAGAGGGACCTGGTAGGAGGTGATTGGATCATGGGGGCAGTTTCCCCCATGCTTTTCTTATGATAGTGAGTAAATTCTCATGAGATTTGATGGTTTAAAACTGTTTGACAGTTCTTCCCTCATGTTCTCTCTCTTGCTTGCCACCATGAAAAGATGTGCCTTGCTTCTCCTTCATTTTCTGCCATGATTGTAAGTTTCCTGAGGCCTTCCCAGCCATGTGGAAATGTGAGTTAATTAAACCTTTTTCATTTATAAATTACCTAGTCTCGGGTATTATCTTTATAACAGTGTGAAAATAAGCTAATACAGAGAATTGGTACCAGGCCAGTGGGATATTTCTATAAAGATAACTTTAAAATGTGGAAGCAACTTTGGAACTGGGTAACAGGCAGAGGTTGGAACAGTTTGAAGCACTCAGAAGAAGACAGGAAGATGAAGGAAAATTTGGAACTTCCTAGAGATTTGTTGAATGGTTTTGACCAAAATGATGATAGTGATATGGACAAAGAAGTCCAGACTGAGGTAGTTTCAGATAGAGATGAGTAACTTACTGAGAACTGGAGCAAAGGTTGTGCTTGCCATGCTTTAGCAAAGAGATTAGCAGCATTTTGTCCCTGCCATAGAAATATGCGGAACTTTGAACTTGAGAGAGATGAATTAGGATATCTGACAGAAGAAATTTCTAACCAGCAGAGCATTCAAGAGGTGACCTGGCTTTTCTTGAAATGTGCAGTTATATGCATTCACAAAGAGATGATTTGAAATTGGAGCTTATGTTTAAAAGCATAAAAGTTTGGAAAATGTGCAGCCTGACCATGTTGGTAGAAAAGAAAAACCCATTTTCTGGGGAGAAATTCAAGCTTTCTGCAGAAATTGGCATAAGTAAGGAGGAGCTGAATGTTAATAGCCAACACAATGGGGAAAATGTCTCTAGGCATGTCAGAGATTTTTGTACTAGCTCTTCCCATCACAGGCCTGGAGGCATGGAGGGAAAAATGGCCTAGGGCCCTGCTGCTCTGTGCAGCCTTGCGACTTGGTGCCCTGTTTTCCAGCTGTTCCAGCTGTGGCTATAAGGGGTCAGTGTACAGCTCAGGCTATTGCTTCAGAGGGTGCAAGCCCCAAGCCTTGGCAGCTTCCAGGTGTTGTTGGGACTGCAGGTGTGCAAAAGAGTTAAGGTTTTGGAACTTCCACCTAGATTTCAGAGGATAGATAGAAATGCCTGGGTGTCCAGGCAGAATTCTGATGTAGGGGTGGAGCCCTCATGGAGAACCTCTGCTAGGGCAATGCAGAAGGGAAATGTGGGGTTGGAGTCCCCACACAGAATCCCCACTGGGGCACTGCCTAGTGGAGCTGTGAGAAGAGGGCCACTGTCCTTCAGACCCCAGAAGAATAGATCCACTGACAGCTTGCACTGTGTGCCTAGAAAAGCTGCAGGCACTCAGAGCCAGCCCGGGAAAGCAACTGCAGGGGCTGTACCCTACAGAACCACACCACAGGGTGAAGCTGCCCAAGGCCTTGGGAACCCATCTCTTGCATCAATGAGCCCCGAATGTGAGACATGGAGTCAAAGGAGATTATTTTGGAACTTTAAGATTTAATGACTGCCTGTCCAGGTTTTGGACTTGTATGGGGCCTGTGGTCCCTTTGCTTTAGCCAATTTCTCCCATTTGGAATGGGTCTATTTACCCAATGCCTGTACCCCCATTGTATCTTGGAAGTAACTAACTTGCTTTTGATTTTACAGGCTCATAGGTGGAAGGGATTTGCCTTATCTCAGACGAGACTTTGGGCTTGGAATTTTGAGTTAATGCTGGAATGATTTAAGACTTTGGGGGACTGTTGGGAAGGCATGATTGGTTTTGAAATGTATAAAGGACATGAGATTTGGGAAGAGCCGGGGCAGAATGATGTGGTTTGGCTCTGTGTCTCCACTCAAGTCTCATCTCAAATCACAATTTCCATGTGTCAGGGAAGGACCTGGTGGGAGGTGACTGGATCATGGAGGTGGTTTCTCCATGCTGTTCTCATGATAATGAGTGAGTTCTCATGAGAAGTGATGGTTTAAAAGTGTCTGGCAGCCCCCCGGCCCTCATGCTGTCTCTCCTGCCAGTATGAAAAGACGTGCCTTGCTTCCCCTTTGCCTTCCATCATGACTGTAAGTTTCCTGATGCCTCCCCAGCCATGCAGAACCATAAGTCAACTAAACCTTTTTCTTTTATAAATTGCCCAGTCTCAGTTGTTCTTTTTAGCAGTGTGAAAACAGATTAATACACACTTATATCTTTGGATTTTGTTTTCTTTTGTATCTCCTCCTTCCTTGCCCTTCCTTCAACCCCCACCTGGCCTTAAATCTTTCTCTCTGTTCCTCTTCCTGTTCACTCTTCCCTTTCTCCACTTTCTTATCTAGATACAGATGGAATTCAATAACTTTTTTGTAGTTTTTCTTTTTATTTTATGTTAGATATAGTTGGACACATTTTTAATTAAAAAAGCTATCTCTGAGGAAATCTCTGTGACTTATATTCCTTGGTTTATAAATGTACCATGACAAAACTGATATAATAATGAGGGTTTTTTTTTTAAGTTTGGAAAAACGTGATTTAAATCACTTTTCTGGGAGATGTTTGGGTTTTTGGTTAACTCTCTTCTCTATTGGTAAGAACCTCTCAATAGACTTTTTACTGTCCTGCCCCTTATGTAATCAAATGATTAACTTATCTGATTTATCAGAATTAAATTGGTTTCTGACAGAATCACTGCTTATCTATACAGTGTTTTAGTGTGAGTTGAAACACTGTGCTCCTTCTTCAAAACATTATCATTTTCAGTTGGAAAATTATCCTAATAAACTTATTTTATTTATAAAACTCATGTCTTACTGTCATTTACCAATTTTTGCATTGCACCTATAAATATTCACATATATGACTTTTACAATGTGTTTGGTACCTCTGTGCAATGCACAGCCTCCATGACTACATGCAGAGACACAGATAAGGAAGCGGGTGAACTTTGAGGTACATTGATATAGGCTTTGGGGTAGAAGCCTGAAATTTCAGAAAAATTTAGACCAGTAGATTTCTCAGGAACAAAATATTTAAAAAACAAAAAGTTTTGGCTAATGAAATATATTTGAATTACTCTTTCCCCTGACTTTATCAGTGGGCACACAGGCACCTTGCTTTTTTTTTTTTTTTTTTGCTGAGCTGTAGTCATTGAATTATTTGACTATAAACAGCAGGAAGTTTCTTTGATTAGTTAAGAATGGAGGATGAGCATGCTGGCATTTATCGTAAACCACGTTTAATGTGCTGTTCTTGTAGCAAGGTCTGGTTGACACCTTAAAATTTAACCAGCTAAGAATAAATGTGAATACATTTGTATAGGTGAGTAGAGCAGAGAATCCCCTGGTACTAGCAAGGCATTAAGGGGGTGAAAGTATCACCAAGAAAGCAGAATTTTTCAGTCAGTTATAATTTAGTATGAAAACTGGACTTTGACTGCCATGAAGCAAATTTCCTACCAGTTGGATGCCTCTGGATCAAAAGGGTGTAAGGCAGTGTGGGAATACCTTTATTTTTGTCCTTCAAAAATGGACATCTTCAAAGATGACCTGATCATTTCTTTAACATTTTTAGAAATGTTTTTTGAACCAAAGCATTTAAAAAATAACAGACATACCATTTCTGGTCGAATTTAAACCAAGCCAATTTAGATTATGAATGCTTCAGGTATCTGTATATTTTTGTGCCAAGATAGTTTATAGTAGCAATTTCAGTGGTGAACAGTGCTAAGTTATTGAAATGATCTCAGTAAAAATGGCATTCCATTGAAAGTGAAGTTTTTCCTTTTCTTATGCTTTTGTGAATTGATTCAGCTTAAAAATATAGATTTTTAAACAAACATTTGTCAGACAGATGGCAATAATTCTGTCAGTAGGTAAGATTCTTCATATAAACTACCATTGAGACCATCTGGCAGAACTGTAATACAGGAGCTGCTAATTAAAGTTGAAAGCCATTGGGCTTTCATTGCATGCATGTGGGCTGGATGGATGAGGCATGGTCCATACTTGATTGATTGTGGGACCTCAGGGCCAATGGTACACATATGAGCAACAGGCAGATACCAGTGGAGAAAAGGTCCTCTGCCCTGGTGTTTTTAGCTCTTTCTCATCTTGTCATTTTTTAACATACATATAAACCAGCTGTCACTAGACCGTTAACTGTCCCTGAAAATGAAAATTCTACTATTTGTCAATCAGTCATGTACTTTTATTATTGATAAGTCCTTTGGTGATCATGAATGTATGAGTAGTATAACAAGCTCCTAACTTGTGCTCAGGAGATCTGGTTACTGTGTGACTATAGGCAAGTTATGTGGCCTCTCAGAATCAATTTTTTTAAATCTATATAATGGGGTTAATAGAGCCTTCATGGCAGGGTGTTTTTTGTGAGGATTAAATGATGAATATGCATAAAGCCTCAATAAATTTTCATTAACATGTTTTTCTATTGGAATTTCACATTTGTCCACATGATCGTCTAAAAGTCGTCAATCAAGCGTCACATACTAAACTATGAAATCTCTAAGACGAGAAAATTACTAGCTGCGTGGTTTTCACAGAAGCAGTCCTGTTTAATGGCTGTAATCTCATGTCCCTTGCCTTTTTGTCTTAGGAGATTTGCATTATGCTGAATTCTACACTCGGAGCCTAGGTTTTTGTTTCTGTGGCTCAAATGATAGCCATGAGTATGTTTCTTAGGCAGGTGTGAATTTAGAGTGAAGATTTAGTTATCTTATTATGATTTTATCATGTGTTCAGAGGGTATTTTTATGTCTTTGGTTTTGAATACATAGAATGCATTTCAATAAACAAAACTTTACTGAGATATAAACTTAGTTGGAAAAATGTAATTTAGATAGAAAAAATAAACATCCATCATTTTTAGATCTTTCTTTTTTGGTGGGAGGTGTGGGAAAGGGAAGATTTAGGTTTTAGACTATGTATGATATTTTACGGAAAGAATATATGAGTAATAATTTTATATATACAATATATTTTAGTACTGATAAAAAAATATGTTAATATTTTGCCATGGCTATAGGTCATTCTTTCTTTTGTGCCTTAATATGTGACTATATAAATCTATCAAACCTCTGAAGCAGCCATTCAGTGGAAGATTTAGACTTACATCTCTCTTAATATTGAGTTTTGTTAATAAAATCTTACTGCTTTTCCCAATCCTTAGATTCTTGACAGACAGAAACTTCTCTTTAGTACTGAAAACCACAGGGATGGACCCATGATCATGCTCTTTCCTTTCCCAGCTGAAAAACTTTGGGTCCTGTCAATGTCTTCTGATCGTCCTTTCCCTTACATGGGCAATGAAGGTCCAGCAATTGCATCTTCTCTCCAATTTTTGAGGAGCTGACTAAATTTTTTTTCCTTAGCCTCTCTTCCAGAATCATTCAGAACAGTTATTTTTATTCTCATGATGGACAGAAGTTTTTAGAACTACCTGTTGGGCTTTTTTTCAGACATGCTTCACTAGGCTTGTGTGAAGTGAAGAGTGACATGCCTTCATCTTAAAAATAAAAGATGTGGGGAAGGGAGGAGGCAGTAAGAGAGTGTTTTTGGCTGAATAACCTCACTGTCAGCCTCCTTTTCCTTGTGATGGTAGGAAGGGAGCTATCCATTTCTCAGATCACTTCAAGGGAAAGGTGTGTTCTTCATTTGCCTTTTTATAAAGAGGAAAGTGTCTTATTCTTGAAATGGGGTTAGAAATTTGATAAAAATCCATTCAATATTTGTTGTCTCCAATATACCATATAGCATGTTATATATAGGTGACAAAAACATAAACAATACAGAATGTATAGAGAGAAACAGAAAAAAAACACACAGATGGGTGATGAAATTAGATGAGAATGTGGCTAAAAAGCCTTTCGGTAAAGACTGTACCATCATAGAAGTGGGCCACACATGTACTGTAAAAACTCCTTAGTAACCAGGTCCTAGTCTACAATGTCCATGAAGTAAACAAACAAACAAACAAAAACCAAAAATGGAAAAAAACATTGCTCATGTGAAACATAAATATTATTGGTTCCAAAGTCAATGGAACTTTTTCTAGTGTTCCCAAACAATGAATATTATGCACATATTTATTAAGCATATATAATGTACCAGACTTTGCATTCTATGCTTGAGAATGGGACATAGCTTGAATGTTCAAAGAATGTATAGTTCCCCAGCTGGTAGCCTTGGATTCACAAATATATTTTGAACTTTTGAATTTCTTGAACATTAATGATAAACAGATGAGTTGAGAAAGTAAATTGAGACTTCATTTCTTCCCACTCCTTTTGAGACTTCATGCTCTTTACCATCACTTTTTAAAAAACTGGATCCTACAACATTTACCTTAGACTTGTTTAGTTTGAACTTCTAGTATCTGCTTGATTTTGGCAAGTGGACCGTTCCAAGTATTTAGTAGTGAAAAGGAAAACAGAATTCACACTGCTATGCATGACTGTTTCTTTCAGTATTGAGACAAAGGTCCCACTACAGAGAGATTTTCCTTTCCTGTATTTGCCCACAGGTCTCATATCTATTATGGCACTTCTGCTTGATTTGGAGTAGAGAAGAAACTTGAAAGACCTGGGAAATTGACTAAGGAGATAGAAACTTCTCAGAGCTTTGGGATTAGACAATATCCAGAGAGCTTAAACCATGGAATCCCTAGGATTCTGATGTATCCAATTAGTCCTAAAGTGAGGCCAATATCTAATCTGACCTTGAATCTTCACCACGCCCCTCTCTCTTGGCAATTGAAAAGCACTAGTTTCCTTCCCCCTGCTTTTCTTCTCGATGCTGAGTATCAGCTTCTTTCTGGCACATTCTTTCTTTTACTTATACACAAAGGTGCCCTCTTCAGCTGTCCCAGATTTCAACTTTGGTAAGGAGTGACTAAACTTTGTCAGTCACAAAATGTTTCTGAATCTATGGTCTACAGGCAGTTTCAGCAAATGTCTAAGAAATATCTCAAATTTAAAATGCTAATTATGGGATGTCAAATGCCAAATTTCAGGGCATATTCCCCTCCTCCACCCCCCCCCCCACTTTTCTTTTTAACCCCTTTCAGGGTAAGCTTCTATCTGTTTAATATCCACTCTACATAAACTGATGCTGAATATACAGTCCTAATCTTACCTGTGGATAACAGATAATTCTATTCCTTGCTCATTGTTTCTTACTTGATCCTAAGTGCCTCTTGGAATAGGATGGAATGGTGTAGATTCTCACCTGTTCACCAAAATATCTATCAGAAGGATGAATAATTCATAGAATTTGGATTTTTCAGAACTGTTGTCTTTATTCTCTCAAGGAGATGCACTAATGTTTTACTCTTTTAAGAGCAAGCATGATGAAGTAAAAAGACTTAGATTTTAATTCAGACATAATTAGTTAGTGAATGTGTAACTCTGGGAAAATTATTTTATTATTCTGAGCTCACCTTCATTATGTGTGGGGAAAAGCCCCCCACACACCTGGAGTTAGCAGTGTGTTGTGAGAGTATAGTAGGAGAAACTGAATTTGGATTTTTCTACATCATCAGACCAGATATATAGTATTATGCCATATACCAAAAAATGGGTATAGTTTCCTTTTTTTTGCACCAAACTACATTTTTAATCTAACCTCAAATCATAGGGGCATGTTTTGGGAATTCCTGGTAAGTAAAAGAGGTTTTAAACTCCTGAAGGAGATGGGCATTGAGGTATTCACAAGCAACAACCATAGTGAATTAATACTCAGCTGCTATTTTTTATGATGCTAGTGACAGCCTTGTAGCCAAGGGAGGCAGGGACCCTTGAGCCCTCTTGTAGCTCCCAGAGCCCATTAGTCAGGCAGTGGCTCCAGGAGAGCATGACAGTTTATCAGCTTAAGCAGCTTCGGTCATAATGTTGACAAGAGTTTGGGCACTGGGTTTAAAGGCTAAAGAAAAACTATGTGAGAGAGGGTAAAAATGTAAAAATAAAATGCTTTCTACCAAGATGCAGACAGATTGACTAATATCCTTTCGCCTCCTATTGTCTTAGGACAGTTATTATCAGTAGGGCCTGATGTATCTCAATACAACCATGCCCATTTCTTGGTAACTGTGAGGGAGACCATTATTTTTGGTGGGCTTGGGAAGGATAACAGGAAAGGGAGTTGACATTGAAAATTTTTTATGTTTTTGCTAGAATTATCTTGAATATTCCTCATTTTGCCTGAAGACGGTTTAATGACCTTTTCACATGGAGATAATTGTGTATTTTCAGTGTGTATATTTCAGATTAAAAGCAGAGGCTAGCTTTCCAGAAAGTAAAGAATCACTGGGCCAGGAAAGTGAGCCAAATGTTTGGTGCCTTTTTTCCCTGGGAGTATTTGCTGATTGTGGAAGGGGGTGAGAGCCTAGGAGGCTAACTGGCATTTTTGACAGCCTTGCAGAGCTATGAGCAGGAATTATGATTGTGGGCCTATCAAGCTGGGGTCTCGATAATTCCCCTATTCACTTTGGGTTGGGATTCCGAAGGGCTGCATCCTGGGAGAATAGTCAGCCTGAAATAGATAGGTCCTCGTAGGGACTTCAGTTCAGATCTGAGTATCACAATTTATGAAGTCAGAATGAGGTGATCCTGAATGGCTTGTGCCTGGCAGAAGTAAATGGAAATAATTTTTGGAAAAGATGACATTATAACATTATCCTAGTATTAAAGTTATTTTTTATAAAAATTTTGCAAATATAATATCAGAAACCTAATAAAACATAGCCAGATATTACAAGACAACATGAAAGCAAACAAGAGAAAACAAAAACAGAACAGATATATATGGGCTTCAAATAGTGAAGATAGCAAAATAGACTTTATAATGACTATAATTTTACTTTTTATGTTGAAGGATTTAAAAGGCAATAATTAAAATATTGCAGAGAACTAGAAATGATAAAACAAGACTCAATTGGATATTCTAGAATTGAAAATACAGTAAGAGAAATTAAGCACTCAATGGATGGGTTTAACAGTTGATTTGCAGAGCAGAGGAAAGAATTGCTGAATTAGAAGATAGGTATATATCCAGAAAGAAGCAAAGAGAGACAAAAGGAGGGAGAAAAACAAAAGGGAGCATAAGACATGTAGGGGATACAGTGAGAAAACCTCGTATGTGGCCAACTGGAGTCCCAGAGGTGAAGATGCAGAGAATGACTACAGACAATGTTGATAAGATAATGGCAGAATTTTCTAAAATTGACAAAGAATATTAAGGAACAGGGAAAGAAGCCTTGGAAATGCTAATGCTAAGTAGGCTAAATAAAAATAATTGCATGTATTGGCACATAATAGTTAAACTGTAGAAAAACCAATAAAATAATCTTTAAAATAGGCCAAGATTACCTTCAAAGAAGCAGCAATTAGACTGAGGACTGATTTCTGAATAGTAACAATGCTCACCAGAAGACAATGGAAGAAAAATAGCCAACTTAGAATTTTGTACTCAGTGATTGTGTCCTTCCGGAAGAAAAATAAAATGAAAAATGCTTTCAGACAAATGAAAAATGAGAACATTTTTTAGGGATGTCATTGCACTAAAATAAATACTAGTAGAGATGGTCCTAGATAGAAGAACAGAGATAAAGGAATACGAATAATAAAAATGGAAAAATGTGGATCCATGTAAATTAACATTGACTATATACAACAACAATAGTAATGTCTACATGAGCTTCAAGTATACATAACATAAAAATGATAATATATAAGTTGGGAAAAGAATAAAAAAGTGGAGTTAAAATGTTTCAAAGTCTTTGATTAGTCAAGATTGCAAGTTGTAAAGTTTTATTTTAGGTTTAGGTACAGGTTTGTTTCATAGGTAAATTGCATGTCACAGGGGTGTGGTGTACAGTTTATTTCACCACCCAGGTAGTAAGCATAGTACCCTATGTAGTTTTAAATTCTCACCCTCCTTCCTCCCTCCACCGTCAAGCAGGCTTTGGTGTGTGCTTTTTCATTCATTGTGTCCATGTGTACTCAATGTTTAGCTACCACTTATAAGTGAGAATATGTGGTATTTGGTTTTCTGTTCCTGTGTTAGTTTACTTAGCATGATGACCTGCAGCTCCATCCATGGTTGCTGCAAAGGACATGATCTCATTCTTTTTCATGATTGTGTAGTATTATTCCATGGTGTATATGTACCACATTTTCTTTATCCTGTCCACTGTTGATGGGCATTTAGGTTGATTCCATATCTTTGCTATTGTGAGAAGGGCTGCCATGAACATACATGTACATGTGCCTTTGTGACAGAAAAATTTGTATTGTTCAGGGTATATACCCAATACTGGGATTTCTGGGACGAATGATAGTTCTGCTTTGTGTTCTCTGAACACAATGGCTGAACCAGTTTACATTCCCACCAAAAGTGGATAGGCGTTCCTTTTTCTTTGCAACCTCACCAGCTTCTGTTATTTTTTGACTTTAAAAAGAATAGTAACAGAATAGATAACTTCTGATAAAATAGAGGAAGAAATGAGATTCTAAAAATAATTCAATGAGGAAAAGTGTGATCTCTTCAAAAATGGACTGGAGCACGTGGGTGTACATATGAAACAAACAAACAAACAAAAAGGAAACTTGATCCCTACGTGAAAATTAATTCCAGTCAGATTTTACTGTATACATGAAAGGGAAAACAATAATACACCTAGAATGTCATTTAGGAGAATGACTTTATGATATTAGAGTGGGCGTAAGACTTAAACAGAACAGCAAAAGCACTGAACAGAAAGAAAAAGATTGACCAAATCTGGTTACACTGAAATTAGAAGTTTCTTTCATTGAAAGACATTCAGAGAGTGAAAAGGCCACATAATGGGAGAAGATATTTACAACACATATAACCAACAGAGGTTCATATTTAAATGACTCCTATATTGAAAGTAAAGAAGAAACAATTCCATAGAAAAATGGGCAAACAACTTGCATGGACATTGCCCAAAATGGATATCCAAATGGCCAATAAATAAATGAAAAGGCACTTGATAACATTAGCCATCAGAATCATGAAGAAATATCACCACATTAGCTAAATTAAAATTACAGATATTACCAAGTGTTGGCAAAGATTTGGAGCAGTAAGAACTCTCATACCCACAGGGTTGGTGAGAAGGTATATTTGCATATACATTTTGGAAAATTACTTGGCATTATCTACTTAACTTTAAGATATGTATACTCTATGATTTAAACATTCCATTCCCAGGTTTATACCTGATGGAAGTGTGTGTGCTTGTGCACCAGAGATATATATGAGAATATTCATGGTAGAATTACTTGTAATAATCCCAAACTATAGACAATTCAAAATGTCCATCAGCAGTAGAACGAATAAATAAACAGACATACTCATACAATGGAATATGATACAGTAATGAAAATGAATGAACTGTAACTAAATGGAATAAATCTAACAAACATAACGCTATGTGAAGAAAACCAGACAGAAAGGAAAGTATTCTATGTGATTCCATTTATATAATGTTTAAAAATGAGGCAAAACTATTAATAAAATATATATGTTTAAGGATATATCCTTAGGTGATAAAAATACAAAGAAAAGTAAGAAAGTAATTGCCATAAACTGTCAGGATAGTTGTCTTTGGTGGAGGCAGAGCCTGTAGTTATCGAGAGGGGGCATGTAGGGTGTTTTTGGGGTACAGAAAATGTTGTATTTCTTTACCCTTAAGGTGGTTACATGGTGGTTATGAATCTGTTTGTCATACTTGAGCTGTACTTTTTCATTTCATGCACAGTTCTGTATGTTACAATTTACTTTAAAAAACAAGATAGTGGGGCCAATAAACCAAATGATGACCTAGTATTATGCTGAGAGCAAATAAGGTACCAGTCCTGAATACATATCTGGGACATTTATTGGTAGCTTCTCTCTCCATTTATAGCCTAAATAATGCATTCACAGGGCTGTAGTGATAATTTGTCAAAATGAGGAAATGAAAATATGTCCCACTTTTTGATGCCTATTCAGGTTTAAGAGTTTCATAGGCATTTGTCATTACTGGTCAGCTTTGATTTTAAAATCTGACTTAAGGGAAGATCTTGAAAGACAAACACTTTGTGAGAGAGCTAGGCTTTACATATTGCAGCACAGTGCTGGGACTGGTATTATTTGTGGCTACTACAAACGAAAGAAAATCAGAGCCAGCATTTTCAAACAACATTCTCTGAAATATTTATTATGTTGAGTCCTCAGAGATATTTGCAAGAATTCTTTTAAGTTATTGTAACAAAAGTTCAAGGTGGGTTTCCTTACTTTGTGTCAACATATCAGAAACAAATCCTATTCACTCTCTATGTGCTAGTATTGAACCTTGAATCTACTGCATTTTTTTCAATAACTATAAGTTATATCATTTAACTGCTGACAATTTAATGAAAAGAAAAGCTTTTACAAGAAAGATTAGAGGTCAGAAGGGTTTATCCTGGTAATAAGAGCCAAGAGTGGCATCGAGTTGTCTTGGCATATGAGATTATTCTGCATATCGAATTGTTACCACAAATCCAAAACTCGATATATTTAACATAAAATTGTAATGGCAAGTTGGTTCTGCTGACACCTTCCTGGTCATCCCAGACCTTATAAATGTAAATTTTATGTAAAGCTTTAACAAAACACACATTCGTTGAATATCTACCATGTGGACTTGAATATCTTAGTGGACTGGAAAATTCAGCCTCTATGAATATAGCATATGTGAAGAACACACACACACACACACACACACACGCACACACACACACACACACACAGTGACCATGGGTTGAAAGTAGCATGCTCTGCTCAACATTGTGCATGCTCAGGTTTCATCTTCATAAGGACCTTGCAAGGTGGCCATTTGTTACTTTTTAGAGAAAAGGAAGCTGAGGATCAGAAAGGTTAAGTTATATCCCTGAGGTCACAGAACTAAATGACACTGACCATGAACAAACAGAATACACCTTTACCTGACGGTTCCCAGGTACAGGACAAACACATGGTTTTGTCTTGTACATCTCTAAGCTGCATACTTGCTTTGAAAGACTCAGTCTATTTGTGTAAAGATATATTAATATTTACCCTTTCAAATGGAAGTGAAAGCTAAATCTGCACTACCACAAATGTAGGAATGATTTGTCCACAACTTGCACAGAAAATAAATATTTTCTAGGCAAGAGTCACATAGCAAGTTCTCTGAATGGAAGAGGCAGGCTCTGCTTCCTGGAAGTATTTTCCTTTGAAATGCTGGCAAAAGGGAACTTCAGAGGCAGACAGCCTGGTGTGAAGCTCTGCGGGGTAACTGAAATGCAGTGTGCCAAGTTCCTACCTTCTGATTGATTTTTATTGTCTCTTCTGTGTGGTAGAGGAGGAGCTTTTCCCCGGAAGAAGTCAGGTTAACGTACACCTGGAGGCAGGGGTACTGAGAAAGTTTCCAGCAGTCTGGACCACAGCTGAAGGAGCAATTAAATGTTTCCGTGATGGATGCATTCAGCAAGGTGCATTGAGACTCTTCGGTCCACACGCTACAGAGAAAGGGGTGAGAGTAAACACAGGCCCAAGAGCTAATAGTGAGAAAGGTATAGTCTGAGGGAATTATTTCTCATCTCCTGAAGCTGAAAAATCTTTTCTAAATCTCTAATATGATCTATCTGTGTAAAGTTTAGGCCTTCGAATAGAACAGCTTTAAGCAAACTACCGTATAACATAGACAAACTTGGACACATGAGAACATTTTCAATGACTTCCATTGGATATGGTATTCTCCAGTGCTTGACTTAAGTTCTTTTTTCCCTTATGGAACTCACTGGTAACATGAGGCATGCTTTAAAATCATCACCTGTCCTCACCCTGTATTTCTACATTGTAGGCAGCTTCTTGACATGCTCCAGCCCCTACCTCTGTATGTTTTACTTTGTACTTTCTGCATCCCAACTCCCTCCCCAGCCCAGTTTGTAGGCACAGAAGGTGTGAGGGAGAAGGATGGGGGAGATGGCAAAAGAGTGGAGGGTCGTGTGGTCCAGCTTGACAGATGGAAGGACAGTGACAGAATGCCTTAAGGTCTTTCTAATAAGGGAAAAAAGATAACTCTTTCATTGTATCATGAGCAATCACTTACTGCACATTCCTTTCACCCTAATTGGTAATTTACATACATAACCTTCTTTTGTTCTCTCAACAGCTGTGCAAGTTGGGTAGTAATTTCTTTTTAAAAGTGAGTGAACTGAGAAATCCCATGACATATGCAAGGACATATAGGCAGTAAGTGATGGAAATTGTGATCCAATCTTCTAATTCTCTAAGGCCCAGGGTCATTCTATTGTGTTTTGTTGTCTCCCCACAAACACAATGGAAAAGAAACCCTTTTATGCAGACTAGTGGATGAATAAGGGTGCCCTGTTACCTCTCACCTGGAAGGATTCCAGCTGCCCATTGGTCAAATGGTCATTTAAAAATACCTTTAATTTTATGATCAAGATTAACATTTGTAATAAGGAATTAACACACCAGCAATTGATGGTTTGGTTTTGGGTATAAGCTGATCACCATAGCAATGGGAAAACATGTTTTCTTTGCAGATTAATACCCTTTCCTTTTGTTGGACAGGCATTCACAGCTTCCTGCCCCTTTGCATGTGTGAAGTTTTATTCCAGAAGCAGGATACTAGACCTGATCCCCTCCCTTGGTGTGGCAAACTGTATTTTCCTGGAACATGGGTGGTCACATTTTGCTTATATACTGAGGAAAAAGTCTCTGATGGTTCTAACCAGATGTGAAGATCTGAAAGCATTTTGGAATCAATGACCACTTGGGGCCTGAGGCATCAGCACTTTCATAGAAAATGAGCACAGCTGAAGGCTGTCAGAGAAACAGATCAGAGCAGCCACAAATGTGAAAGATGATGCCTTAATTTCAGCAAATTACTGTATTTCAGCTGGATTTTGCTTCTAAAATGAAAGTATTAATTTAGATGGAGAAACAAATGCCACAAAATGGTTCCATTTTCTTTTGGATTGAAACCTCAATTTTTCATTTGAAAAGGTCTTGTTTCTTTAAGCTGAACTGCTGTGAGACTTCCCCCCATTCGATACATCAAGGCTGGGCTCACCCGTGTTTAGAGTGTCCAATTTGTGGACAACAGTTAGCTAGAGATGCTGGTGGGATTTACTACATGGCTTACTGAGGACAGGAGTACACTTGCTATCCCACAATTTATTTGCCTCCCTATCCATTCAATAAACCTATAGCAAATATTGAAATGAAAAGATTCAAAATCTGTTATTTTTAAAAGTTGATGCATAGCAGTGTTTTTCAGCCTAGAAGGCCCATTAGAACAACCTGGGGAGCTTTAACAGATACTGGTGACTGGGTCCCACTCCAGACCAATTAAATCTGACCTTCTGGGGTGATGATGATGGGGGCTGGGTATTAGCATTTTTAAGAGTTTCTGGGGGAAGTTGGAATATACAGTTGAGAACCACTCACGTGGAAGGTGATGGAGGAGTTGGTTGGGGTGGAAAAGGGAGGAGGGTGGGGAATGGACAGAAGTGTGAAGAGGCAGGAATAGGGACTTTGGAATAGGTGAGATGTGGGCTTGAATCTTAGCTCTGCCACAAGCAAGAGCTGTATGACACGGGGAAATCATATCTCTCTTGAGCCTCAGTTTTGCCGTTTTTATAATGAGTATATTTATACTTACCTTATAGAGTAATTGTGATAATTAAACAAGTAGAAGTCTTTGACACCTGGTATCCAGATTATACGTAGAGCTATATGTATCATTATTATTAGATAACATTATTGAGAAGTATTATTTACCAGGAACTTCTCAAAGTTCTTATCAGGAAAGAAGGTGAGGAAGATGACCTTAGGGTTGCCTAAGTGATGGGGGAGGATGGAGGAGGAGACAAACAGCAGGGTCCCACCCCCCCAGTGGTATTACCTCTGCATGTATGAGCGCAGGAGTGTGATTCCCAGCAGAAAATACATCATGATGGAGCACACCATCATAGCCAGTCCCAGGAGAATAGCTCGGTCCTCTCCTGCCTTCAGTGCTGTGACTGTTTTCCTTTTGTCCAGGAGGTCATGGTCCCTGATTTTCTGGTAAATATTTCTGAGGTTAAAAACAATATGGTCTTACATTAAATTTAGTTAATCAGCATGCCCCTAGACAGCAGGTCAGTTTCTGCCCATGCCTTCCTAGGGCCCTCCAAACCTGCTTCAGTGCAGCAGGACCTCAGTGTGTGTCCACTACCTCCCACACAAGCACACACATGCACACATGCATGCACACACACTCACAAGCACATGCACGCCTATATGTGTACCAGTCCTGAGCAGAAATAAGCCCTCCTTCTTTACTCTGGGGCCAATGTCTAACTGAAAATTAATTTTCCTTCTATCTAATTCTAAAGAAAGAAACCAATCCCCTCAACCCTCAAAATAATGCTTTGGGTTTGTTGACTTTACCATTTAACCCAAAGCTGATCATTATTGATTTTTAAATAATTTTGGAATACCTAATGGAGCATTGATTCAAATAAATGGCAACATATACTAGGAATATATCAAATTAATCTTTCATTTCTCTTCAGTAGTGATAGGCAGAAGTTATTTTGTTTAACATTTTTCTCAAGCTGAGGACTGCTTAGGGCTTTGTTGGCTTGAGATTGATAAGCAGTTGAAGATGTAGAGTGGTGACCCAGCTATTCTTATATGTGAAAACTTTCCATTGAGTTAGAAAAGTGTCATTCAAATCGAGGCCAGGCCCTATAACTTTGGACAGTTTTATTAGTATTTTTGTTTTTTATTTTAGAGCAGCAATGTAGGGTAAGAAAGAACAAGAAATTGAAATCAACTGTCTCCTGAGTTCAGACTGATTTCACTGCTTATTAGCTGTGTGATCAATAACAAGTGCCTTAGCCTTTCTGATCCCCAGTCACCTGCAAAGTGAAAATAATGATTAAATGCATTTTAATGGCTAAGTGACATGATACAAGCAAATTATTTAAGAGAATGACTGACATGAGATTTGGCCGGGCGTGGCGGCTCACGCCTGTAATCCCAGCACTTTGGGAGGCCGAGGTGGGCGGATCACAAGGTCAGACGATCGAGATCATCCTGGCTAACATGGTGAAACCCCGTCTCTACTAAAAAAAAAATACAAAAAATTAGCCAGACGTGGTGGCGGGCACCTGTAGTCCCAGCTACTCGGGAGGCTGAGGCAAGAGAATGGCGTGAACCTGGGAGGCGGAGCTTGCAGTGAGCCGAGATCGCGCCACTGCACTCCAGCCTGGGTGAAAGAGCGAGTCTCCATCTCAAAAAAAAAAAAAAAAAAAAAGAATAACTGACAAGAGATTAGTAATAAATGTTCCCATTCAAAAATGGGGTGGGGAGCTACAGCTCAATGACACGGACATCAGAACATCCTAAAATTGCTACTATTCTCCAGAGAATTTTTAATGGACAAAATGGCAAGAAAATGAGTAGTGTATAAAGCTTGGGGTTGGAGGATTGGATTTGAAACCAGGTCTGGAGGAGAAGGTAGAAAAGAAATGCGGAAGTGCTGGATGCTTGGGGAGATGATGAGAAGCTTGAGTAGGAAGGCAATGCTCAGGAGTTCCTGCAAGGCCTGCGACCGAGAAACAGCTCATGATTTTTTGGTGTCTATTTTGAGGAGGGAGCTTTGGATTGCAGGGCAGTGGAAATGGGAAAATCGCTGGCCTTTAGAGCCTAGAAACAGCAAGGAGGACAAATAAAATGCTGAAAATGGAAAAAGAAACTCTTAAGTCATTTTTTTTTTAGCTTCAGGCAAAAAGCCAATATGCACAAGAATAACTTCAGATTTTTCATTCAAATTTTTATGGCTAATCACTCTTGTTGCTTGGGAGAGGAACCAGAGTTGACTCTAAAGTGGAACTTTGCGGGGGAGGGAATATATGCCTGTTGTTTGCTCAGTTGTGTGTTTATTCAGGGCTTATATTTAGCTTTGTGCTCCAGGACGGCCTGACTGGTGTTTATGGCCAGTGTCTGTTCTGATTGGCTGATCCATTCTGGGCTGGTTGCTAAATATTTTGATTCCTTATAGAGGTGATGGAGTGTGTATGTACTTAATATATTTCCATGAGGTTGTAGGGCCGAGTATTTATTAATCTAAGTATTGGTTGTGCAAAATTAACTGATTAGCTTCTTCTTATTATTTTAAAGTTCCCTTTATGAGGTGGTTTATATAAATCTTACTCTTTCCTTGAGAAGTGAGCCCATTGTAGTAGGAGAGTCAGAGCTAAATACAGGCCTTTGTTTATCATCTTTTCACGGCCCTGTCTTTCCTGGCTTGTTCCCACTCTCACTTGCTGTTGGCTGCTCATGGTCATTACCAGAGGCCTGGAGAGCCCATATCTTTCATTGTTCCCCAGCTCCCAATCCCAATGCCCCTGGATTAGCTGGCCTGCCCTGCCTTTGACTTCCACAGACTGGCAACCACCCACCCTCTATGTTTCTTCATTCTTTTTTGAGATTTTGTTTGGAAATTCTAGGATTTACATCAAAGCTTTTAAAACTTCACCCTTTATGAACTCAAATTTTAAAAAATCAGTGTCCGTTAGCAGCTAAAGCCAGTGGGCTGAAAGCTTTTCTGAATCAGGAAGAGACAGGCTGAGTCTGAGTAGCTTCAAAGACCTGCTGTAAAATAATAATCTGCTGTTACTTCACTTATATTATTTATCAACATGTATTTAACTCTGATGGCTGCCAGAGATCTGCATTTCCTGCAGATAGAAGACAGCGAGGAGGGAGCATAATCTCACAATTCCAGGGCATTAGACTGTCGCACAGCATCACTTAGGTCAGCCTATACCCATAAAAGAGAAGAAGTGTAATCAGTCAGTTGTGTCATCAGAACAAGAAGCATATAAAAATGATTCAAACGTGTAATTCAAAAACAAATCACAATTTGAAAGTGGTTAACAAATGTTTTTGATATGCTCTGGAATGTATAGAGAGGGGAAAAGTGAATGATTTTCATACAGCCCAAAAATATCTGAGAAATCAGGATACTACCCAGCAAAATGAAAGTGGGTGAGTGGAGTGGGCCATACCCATGGAATTCATTGGTAAATGATTATAGAATTAATGGAAAATAAAGAAATGAATAAATGATTTGGAAGAGCAAAGAGTTCAGTTTAGGTTCACAAACTTCTCCTGAATGCTGGTAATCTCTTGTTATTGGGGATACGCCCCCTGCCCCAAAAGAAAACAGACATGTATATAAATATCAGCATAGGGTGAAAAATTTAATGATGGAGCAATTCACAGAGTACTATGGGAATAGAGAAGAGGGAAGGATACCCCAGCCTGAGGGAGCAGGACAGAGAGCCAGCGTTGAGTTTAGGGAAGCGTTCCTGAAGGAGAAACGCCTTAAACAAAATCTTCAAGGTTGAATCAGAGTTAACCAAATGAGACAAAGAGTCAAGGGTATTTTAGGCAGAAGGACTCACATGAACAAAGGGATGGAGACTTGCAATTGTATGCTGAATATCAGAAACTACAACTGTTTTAATATTACTGAGATGCCTATGGGACAGGGAAAAAGAGGCAGATGAGTTTGCAAAGGTAGGTAGGCCATGAAGGGTTTTGTAAGTCATTCTAAAGAGCTTGGCCTTTATTCTGTAGTGAATGGGAACCTGTCAGAGGGTGACATGATTGAGTTTCAAAATGATCACTCTAGCTTCTGTGCAGAGTTTAAGAAACAGGATAAGGCTTAAATCAGAGAGGAATGGGGGGATTGTTACTGTAGTGTTGGCAAAGGACAGTGAGGGCTGGATCTAGGATCAAGGTAGGATGTAGAAAGAAGAAACGATACATGGAGAAATATCTATGAGACAGAACTTCAGGATTTGGTGGCTGATAGAATACAGGGGATGATGAGGAAGTAAGAAAAAGGATATAGTTTAGATTTATGCTCTAGTACTTGGTGTGGATGACTGGACAAATCGTGGAGAGTGGTAAGGTGAGATTCTTGTTTCCGTATTTCCCTACTCTTCCAGGATCCAAAGAGGTGACTTCTGCTGACCTTGCTAAAGAGGAAGAAAGTGATTGTACATTTATAGATTCTATTTCCACAAGTTTAGTGTCCTAAGCACAGGCAGAGGAGTGACTAATCTCAACGGTGAGATAGGCCAGAGTCAGAGGGCCACCTATATTTTTTGGGTCATTGCTTATGTGTGGCATAATTTTTATAAAAAAAATTATCATTTGGACTTGCTTTTGTTCAGGTTTTGGTTTTTCGCATGTCCAGGTAGTAAAGGTAGTAAGTCTCAGTTGGGAAAGAGGGTGTTTACAGCCTGAGACAGAGTGCGTTAGTTGGCCCCTTCTACACCATGTTGTCTTCAGTGCTAGTTGGAAGGAGCATGATGCCATATTTTGGGCCACAGCCCTATGCATCCTTTTCCATACTAGGAAGCCTTGTAATGTGAGTTACTGTGTAAGCATTAACAAGGCTGATAGCTTATCACCCTTTGGTTCTTTCTGTCTATTCTTATGAATCTACCTGAGAGGAATTGAGGGTGGGGGTGGTAGTGCTAAGAATAATGGAATGAGGGACAATTCACTGACGTAGAGAGCTCAGGAGGAAGAATGAGTCTGGGGTATGACTACAAATTCCATTTTGACTAAGTAAGTGTGCTGCCCAACAGTGGGTGTAGAGCAGGAATTTGACTTTATAAGTTTGAAGCTGATCTAGCCTTGGTGTGTCCTGGCAAGGCACCATATTTAAGGTCTGTTGAGATAGTCTTGGCTTCATGGTGAACCACATGTTGACAGTAACAAATAGTAGATATGTGCAGTCTTTACTATATATAGGGAACATTCTGCTCAAAGCCTTTGGAGAATAGAAGTTGTTAATAAATCTACAGGGCAAATCCAAGTATAACAAAAGTGTTTGTGATAAATATGTTGTAAACAAAGTATTTTCAATTGTTTAGTAAGGCTTCAATCAATTTTACGCCAAGCATTAGTCAACCTGGTAAAATTTTATTTTGAGCTCCTTTTATATAGTTTCTTGAAGTTTGATATTGGGGCTCAGCCCATAATTCATAAACAAATTATTTATGAGGCTATGCATATACAAATATGGATATAAAGAGTAAAATGTGAAAGAAAGTTTTCCTCCTTGGGTGTCACACCCATTTAAATTCAGATTCCCTTGGTATCTATCCTATAAAGAGAAGGAGAAAAATATTCAGGTTAAGGCAGCATAAAGGCCATTTATGAATTAATTTGCTTATTCATTAGTCAACATTTCTAAGTCTTCATCAGATGAAATACAATGTGCTAAGTTCTGGCGATACCAAATAAATAAGACTTAGAGTCCCAAGGGAGCTGAGTGAGATGTCAGTCATTGCAATGTATGGCAATGAGACTGATTAGATAGGTGTGTACAGCAGAAGCAAACTGATATGCCAAGGGCCAACTTGCTAAAGGATCAGTTTCTCAATGGCTAATTCCCCAAAAGCCAGTTTACTGAAGGATCAGCTCACTACATAAATATTTTGCCAACTTTACCACACTTACAGATTTAACAAAGACTTATTTTAAGGAGTATTGTTTTAAATATAGTAAATGAATATAAATAAATTTTTGTATGAATATTTTAAGACTATATTTTAAAAATCTGTTCAATCATAAAGTGTATTTTTCTTATGGATATATTCATCTTAGTGGTATTTTAGGATCAGTTTGATATTTTTAAAAGCTAAGTTTTCTAAGGAGGCTTAGTCTCTTTGTAAATATATTCTTATGAATATATTTATAAATATGCCTTTCTTGAATATGTTTGTGAATATATCCTTCTAACAAATATGACAAAAATTTAGCATTTCATGTGGGAGCCTTTCAATTTTTACTAGTTTTCAAATTCTTTTTAGAGTCACTGGCTGTTTTGCTAATATTTTAGAATTATTGAAATTCTTGTGGCAAATTTCACATTATGACCACTTTGATGGATTTATCAACTTTATCAATTAATCAAAATTTGTTTCTTGTACTCATTGATAAAGGTTATGGTAAGAATGGTAGGACCCTCTGCTAAGTTGAAAAGAAGAATCAGTGAAACACGAAGTCTGGCCCACTGACCTAGAGAGGGGAACACACAGGGGTAGAGGAGGGAAGACTAGTGGGCAGAGGAAGCAGGAGGGCATGGCTGGGATGGGGGTGGGGGGAACAGGGGACCGAGATGAAGGGAGACTGGAGGCAGAGGGTGTCTGGGACAAGAGATGGAAAGACAGAGGGGCGGAGAGATTGAGAGACAGTGGCTGCAGAGAATGAGAGACAGAGTGGAGCGAATCTGAAGGCCCTAAATCTGGCCCCCCTGTAAATGTTTTCATTCCATTTAGTGTGGTTTATTGTAGAACTGTGTAGGGTTACAGTGATCATACAAAATTTGTGGTATATAGCTAAATTCGATAAATTCATCAAAATGACTGATGGCAAATGGATTCTTTGGCAAATTGGCTTCAGGCACATTGGCCATTACTTTTTCAGGCATTCCTTAAAATGAACATTCAGTGGATCGATGGTAGAAGAAAAAAACAGAAAAGGGCTAAATAAATGTCAGGAATTAAAAACCATAACTACAGACATGTTATGGATTAAATTGGCCCAGGGCTATGATTTACAAGCTCAAAGGTGGTTTAGGAAGCCTGCCAGTTAGGGACCATAACTTGATTTAAATGGTGATGATTAAGAGTCCTCTGACAGACCAAACTAAGTCTTGGACGAGCAAATGATTGAGAAGGGAAGAGTATCCAGGCAGAATATGAGAGAATAGAGGTAGTGGAGTGTGGTTGGATTCCAGGATATTGTGGGCGGGGAATGGTAGACAGTGAGCTGGTTAGATAGGCAGGGACCAGAGAAACAGGATCTTGTATGTCTTTTGAAGTTAGAGGGGGCATTAAAAGAATTAAGCAAGTACAATGATTAGATACATGCTTTAGAAAGATTACTCGTATTAGTGTGGTTGGTTGTTTAGAAATGTTTACATATGGAGACAAAGGGACTGATTCTTAAACTCTCCCAGTGTTTCAGGTATTAGATAAAGAGGGGTTTAAAAAAAGAGAAGTGATGGAGGAGATTAAGATTTAGATTTACTTAGATGAAGCTGGAAGCCATTATCCTCAGCAAACTAACGCAGAAACAGAAAACCAAACACCGCATGTTCTCACTTATAAGTGGGAGCTGAGCAATGAGAACATGTGGACACAGGGACGGGAACAACACTTACTGGGGCATGTTGACGGAGAGTGGGAGTGGAAGAGTGTTAGGGAAAACAGCTAATGCATGCTGGGCTTAATACCTAGGTGTTGGGTTGATAGGTGCAGCAAACCATCTATGGCACATGTTTACCTATGTAACAAACCTGCATATCCTGTACATGTACCCCAGAACTTAAGAACAAACAAACAAACAAACAAATAGATTTAGATCTGGGCATCATTTGTGTCTAGAACTAGCAACACTATGGGTTTTAATGAGACTCTTTAAGTAGTCAGAGAAACAAAAGACAGCGTGGCCACTAAAACATGGAAAAGGCAGAAAAGAATTCTGCAGAATCCTGAAGCTATCAGATACATGATGGGGCACCTGATGGATGCAGGGAAGAGAAGTAGGGAAAGCATGAATTAGAAATGAAGAATTAAATATATCTGAAATTACTTGGCTGAGAGCTCTTTTGGAACTTACATGTGCTGAATATTTATGTTTGTGCCTCTCTGGCCCAGTGAATACTGAGCTGTTCAAGAGTTAAAGACAGACCACATCTTTGTAAGTTCAGTCTCTTGCATGTATTAGGCTCACAAAATATGTTCCTTTTATTTGGACTAGACTGGCTACAACAAGCATAGGTTGTGAGATAGGCAGTTATAGGGAGGCTGAATGGTCTATTAAAACTAAATAAATCAGGGAACGATGGCTAGAACAGACCTCCAGTTTCTGTCTTCCCATCAGTGTCCATTGGACTCTACCACCAACAAATTTAGTATTCTTTCCAGAAAAAAATCAAACTCTCCAGGCACTGAACCCTCTAGTTCCCAGACTTAGGGAAACATTACCTTCTGTTAGATCTTATGAAGGTGAACCTATGAGGCAATGGATTGCTGAGTGCCTTCAGAGCTTCAGAGAGCACAGCTGCTATACATCTCTGCCCCACGAGAACACACCTGTTATTTCATATGGCAGAGAAGGCATGGCATTGATGAACACAGCCATTGTTCTGCCTTCTGTCCACCAAAGCCTCCTCCGTTTTTGAGATGCGCTTCTTTTACGTATATCCTCATCTTCAATTAGTTCAGATTTTATAGATTTTTCCTTGAGCTGGTAGGTATATTTTTTATGGTACAATTTGATTAGTTTAATTATTATTATCTGTTTTGGTCTTTTAATGTGTACATTTCATCAGGAGCAATGTGTTTTTGAGTTTGGGGAGAAATGACAGTCACACTTCATTTATTTATATATTTGTCATTAACATGAAGGATTTTGTCCATGAGCTTAACGTTATTATTGCCAACGTATTAATTCATGGGACTTCCCAGGAAGTCTTGTAACACTGTGACCCAGGTCTTATGGGTAAGACACTAAAAGTGAGAACAAAATTATGGAAACAAAGGTTGGAATTATTCTTTTTAGTTTTGCCTTTAGCTTATTAGATAACAAACTCTCCCAATGATATCTTAATATTTTAATTCATATTCATTTTTGTTGGACCAATTAGCATATTAAATTTTATGAAAAGCTTTCATCCAAGATATAGAAAGAGACAGAAAATTATGTGAATCGTCCAGATAAGTGAGGGTGTTATAACCTAGAGAGACTTTGAGAAGTACTGGCCTTTTTATTGACCACATTATTTGGCTCTAATGCAATAATGCTAGAAATAAATAACAAAAAATAACTAGAATGACATCTACAGAAGAAATTAAAACCATAGTACAAAGAACTCATGGGTCATAGAATAAAGTCCAACAAAAATTAAAAATCAGAATTAAATGATATGAAAAACACTCTAGAGCAACTAGTGGGATGCAGCTAAAGCAAAACTATATATTTCTAAGGATAGAAATATATAGTTTCAAATACTTATATTAGATAAGAAGAAAGCCTGAAGATTAATGCACTAGGCATCCAAATTAAAGTATGGATTTGTTAGGAAAAGTAAGTTAGGAAAAGATTAACAGAATATACTAAAACAAAGTATAAGGAAGGAAATAATAAACTTGAGCAGAAATAAATGAAATAGATGAACTATATTAAAGGACTAATTAGTTCAAAGGTTAATTTCTTTTGAAAAGACTAATGAAAAACTGAAAAAATTGATCAAGGAAAAAATAGAAAAGGGCCAAATAAGTATCAGGAATTAAAAACTATAACTACAGATAATGTATGGATTGGAAAGAAAATATTGAAAATAACTATATAATGAGACATTTGAAAACTCTGAAGTACATAACTTCCTGAAATATACAGCAAACTTTTTCAAAAATATAACTTACTGAAACTGATTCAGAAATAAATAGAAAACTCAAATAGTTATAAATCATTAAAAATTTGAATCGTCAATTAAAAATATCACCATAATGGAAACAGTAGTCTCTGATGATTTATAGCTAAACTCTACTTATAGTATACAAATCATTCCAGAATATAGAAAAAGATGAAATGCTACCCAACCTGTTAATGAAGTTAGTAAACTTTGATACTAAAACCAAATCAGAACAATACACAAAAAAATTATAGGTCAATATCTTTCACAAACATAAACGTGAAATTTTAAAAACAAGTTAAACTAGCAATATATAAAAATGAAAATATATCATGATCAAGCTGTGGTTATCCCAGGAACTTATAATGTGGGTTATTATTTGAGTAGTAATGTAATCTGTTACATAAATAATATATTAAAGGGGTTATAATCATATAATAATGTAATAAATGTAGAGAAACATATTTGACAAAGTTTAACATTCATTCATGATAAAAACTCCTATCAAATTAAAAATAGATAGGAACATCCTGAATATGATAAGTGGTATAGAAGAAATACCTATAGTAAACTTGATACTTAACGGTGAAATGTTGACAGAATCCATTTTATGAGCAGAAACAAAAGTAAAGATGTCCATTATTACCTGTTTTATTCATGATTTACTGATTTACTGGCAGTATAACGTATGAATGAATAGTACATTTACTGTAAAGAAGAAATAAAGACTTATTCACCAGTGATGTAATTATGAAGAAAATACAAAAGAATCTATAGATAAATTATTAATAAGAAAATTTAGGCTGGGTGAGGTGGCTTGCACCTGTAATCTCTACACTTTGGGAGGCTGAGGTGGGAGGATGATCACTTGAACTCAGGAGTTCAAGACCACAGCAAGGCACCATCTCTAAAAAGAAAATTAGCCAGGCCTAGTGGTGCATGCCCGTAGTTTCAGCTGCTTGGGGTGCCGAGGTGGGAGGATTGCTTGAGCCGAGGATTTCAAGGCTGCAGTGAATCATGATTGTGCTACTGTACTCCAGCCAGTGTGACAGAGCAAGACCCTTTTGCAAGAAACAAAACAAAACAAAAAACAAACAAAAACTAGTATAGTTGCTGAAACCAAAGTGATATGCAATAGTCAATTGCCTTTTTACATATTAGCAAAAATAGTGTAATTTAAACATTACAAAAAAAAAGAGAGCACTCAAAAGTAAATGGAACAAAACCAAAAATTGACAAATGGGACTTAATTAAACTAAAGAGCTTCTGCACAGCAAAATAAATAATTAACAGAGTAAACAGACTACCTACAGAATGGGAGAAAATATTTGCAAGCTCTGCACCTGACAAAGGACTAATATCCAGAATCTATCGGGAAGTTAAACAAATCAACAAGAAGAAAACAGATAACCCATTGAAAAGTGGACAAAGGACGTGAACAGACACTTCTCAAAAAAGACACATATATGCAAGCCAATAAACATGAAAAAATACTCAACATTACTAATCATTAGAGAAATGCAAATTAAGACCACAATGAGACCATGCAGGGTGGCTACTATTAAAAAGCCAAAAATAACAGATGTTGGTGAGGCTGAGAGGAAAAGGGAACACTTAGGCACTGTTGGTGGAAATGTAACTTAGTTCAACCTCTATGAAAAGCAGTGTGGAGATTTCTCAAATTACTAAAAATGGAACTACTATTTGACCCAGCAACGATAATTGATACCATTACTGGAGTGGGTATCTACCCAAAGGAAAAGAAATCATTCTGTCAAAAAATATCTGCACTCATATGTTTATCAAAGCACTATTCATAATAGTAAAGTCATAGAATCAACCTAAGTGTTCATCAAATGTGGCACATATACAACATCAAATATTGAACAGCCATAAAAAAGAATGAAATCATGTCATTTGCAGTGGGAGGCTATTATCCTAAGTGAATTAACGCAGAAACTGAAAATCAAATACCGCATGTTCTCACTTACACGTGGGAGTTAAACAATGGGTACATGTGGACATAAAACTGGAAACAATAGACACTGGGGACTCCAAAAGGGGGCAGGGAGGGAGGGAAAAAAGAGTTGAAAAACTACCTATTGGGTACTAGGTTCACTATTTGGTTGATGGGTTCAATAGAGGCCCAAACTTCAGTATTACTCAATATGCCCATATAACAAATCTTGCACATGTATCTCCTGAGTCTAAGATTAAAACAACAACAACAACAACAGCAGCAACAACAACAACAAAGTAGTGAAGTTATGAGAGTAGGGGTCGTTCAAGTTTCTTTGTTTTTTGGCAGGATAATGAAAGCATTAATTATCTTCATATTGGTCAATTCATGCACACATATGAAAATGTAATTATCTAAAAACATAAATGAAATATCCAAATTTCCAAATGGGAGAAAATAAAATACAATTTTAAAGACTTAATTAGTTTGGTTGAATTAAACAGACCAAAATTACACAAACAAAAGATGAGTTAAAAAGTAACTTGAGTTTGAAAAAGGCAGCCCAAGTGTATTAGTAATCATAATTGATTTACTCTACAATATTATCCTGAAAGTTCCTGCCAGTAGAGTAAGAGTGTAACACATGAGAAAAAACCATAAGGATTGGAAACGAAGAAACATTATTATTTGTAGAAAATACAAATAGGGAAATCAAAACAAATCTATCAGCAACTATTTAAAAACATACTGAGTTCTACAAGGTTGATTGATAGAAAAAAATCAGTAACTACAAAAGCAGTAGCATTTCTATACATCAGCAGTAAAAACACATATATAACATAAGAGGTATGATTATAATTGCCACAAAATGTTGCTTAAATATATATCTAATGAAATAATTGCAAAATGATACTGGATGAAATATATAATTCATGAATAAATAAGGAATTATATTCCGGGATGTGGAGACTCAATATTTAAAACAATTCAGTTATTCAATAAATTCAATGCCATTTCAATACAAAGATAGTACTTAGGAATAAATCTAATAAATGATGTACACTTTTTTTAAATGCAAAACTTTATTAGGAGATACTAGGGAAGACAAACCAACGTAGAGGTTAATTGTATTCATTCAGAGAAAGACTTGGTGACATAAAGATGTAAATTTATCACAAATTAATTAATAAATTTTATAAAATTCTAATAAAAATCCCAAGAGTTTTTTTTGGGAAGTGTGATAGGTGTGACTTGCCAACCTGATTTTAAAACTTACTTGGAAGTGCAAGTGGCTAAGAATAGTAAATACACTTCTGACTACAAAATAACAAGATGGGTGACTGGTCCTATCAAATATCAAGATGTATTACAGGCATAATGCTAAAATTTGTAAACTGATGTGTGGTGTTTGTCTGAGGTAGACAAAACTGGCTGCTAGAACAGAATAGAGATTCAAAAACATATCCATGTACATATGGAAATGTAATATATGACAAGTGATTTTTAGATCAATGGGGAAAGGAAAAACTCTCCAATAAATGATGCTGGGGCAATTGGTTATCCATATAAAAACTGAATATTGGGTATCAGCTCCAGATGACTAAATACTTAATTGTGAAAGATAATGCTACATAAAATTTAGAAAACTGTGCAGGAGGATGTCTATTTGAATCTGGAGTAGGATGGGATTTCGAAATGTTCCAAAAATTGTTAATTTAGAATATATTAAAATTACCAAACACCGCATGTTCTCACTCATGGGTGGAAATTGAACAATGGGAACACATGGACACAGGAAGGGGAACATCACACACCAGGGACTGTTGTGGGGTGGGGGGAGGGGGGAGGGATAGCATTAGGAGATATACCTAATGCTAAATGACGAGTTAATGGGTGCAGCACACCATCATGGCACATGTATACATATGTAACAAACCTGCACGTTGTGCACATGTACCCTAAAACTTAAAGTATAATAATAAAAAAATTAAGAACATATCAATATATTTATCAAAAGACATGATAAAGAAAGTGAAAAGCCAAACCACAAACTGGGAGAAGCTATTTGCATACATATAGCAGATAAATAATTAATATGGACTTTTATAAAGAATTCCTGCCAGTCAGGTAAAAGACAAACAATCCAGTAGAAAAACGATAAGAGGTATGATTATAATTGCCACAAAATGTTACTTAAATATAAATCTAATGAAATAATTGCAAATTATTTAAACAGTCAAGTATTTGACCTAATTGGGCCAAATATTTAAACAGTCAACTCAGAAAAAAGGACTAAGGAAGTAGACTCAATCTCATTACTAATCTGAGAAATGAAAATTAAAATAATAATACCCTCTTGATTACTGAAAATTAGAAATCTGAAAACTCTAAACAAGGCTGTTGAGCAATGGGAATCGCATGTATTGCTCCTTCGGAAAACCATGGCCTTACTTGGTAAAATTAAAGCTGTGTATACTTTTGAACCAACCATTCCCATGTTAGGTATAAATCTTAAGAAATCTTCATACATGTGCACAAAGAGACATGTACAAGAATAGCATCATTGTTAGCAATGACAAAAGACCTGGAAATAATGCAAATGTCGCTCAGCAGTAGACTGGATGAATAAATGGTAGTATGTTCATGTAGTGGGATACTACATAGCAGATAAAATGAACTACAGCGACTCAAGTCAGCATTGGTAAATCATAGCAACACAATGTTTGGTGAAAAAAGCAAGTTGCAGAATAAATATGGCATGATTCCATTTATATGAAGTCTCCAAACATTCAGATGGAAACGATATATTGTTTAAAGATCCAAATGTGATAAACTCATGAAAAAAAAATTGGGGAATGGTATCCCCAAAATTCAGGATACTGATTGATATTGATTGATGGGGAGTAGAATAGTATTAGGAAAGCATCCTCAAGGGCTTCAAAAATTCTGATTGTTTTTTAAACTGAATGATGGGTACCTGGATGTTTATAATATCACTTTGTATATTAACATATGTAATAAATATTCATTTGTATCACTTCAATATTTAAAAAAACAATTTAAAGAATATTTGATAAACAGTCTGTAATGCCCTTAGCTTAAAAACCTCTCTCTTCTTTAATTTCTAAATTAATTATTCTGTTTGTTTGCTGCTTGAAATTTAGGGATCAGGCCGGGTGCAGTGGCTCACGCCTGTAATCCCAGCACTTTGGGAGGCTGAGGCGGGCGGATCACGAGGTCAGGAGATCGAGACCATCCTGGCTAACATGGTGAAGCCCCGTCTCTACTAAAAATACAAAAAAAAAAAAAAAAAAAAGTTAGCCAGGTGTGGTGGCAGGCGCCTGTAGTCCCAGCTACTCAGGAGGCTGAGGTAGGAGAATGGTGTGAACCCGGGAGGTGGAGGTTGCAGTGAGCCAAGATCGCACCACTGCACTCCAGCCTGGGCAACAAAGCGAGACTCTGTCTCAAAAAAAAAAAAAAAAAAAAAAAAGGAATTTAGGGATTAAAGTAAGTTCAACTAACAAAGAAGTTTGTTCAGAGAAGAAAAAAAATATTTCTCCACATTGCTGGATTGCAGAATGGAAGATGAAGATAGGACCTTATGTTTTGCATATAGAAGATGATCAGAAAAAGATCTGGCTTGGAATTAAAATGAGGGAAAAAAAGTAAAACTGACTTCCATTTCTTCTGAGCAAAAAAACATTTAGTTTCAGAATTTTCAGTGAACTTTTCCTTCCACTGGAGTTGCTCTGCCTGCCCTTAAGCTGGTTTCCTGGTATTCTGCCGTTTGAGGAATCCCAGGGAATCCGATGTGCTGACACATTTGGCCCTGTTCTCAGGAAGAGGAGGTGTGGAGAGCAGCTGAGGATTTTGTACGGCCTGGCTTCTGGGATTGCTGTGGGAACACAGCTGGAGAAAGCAGGCACACACAGAGGCCAGGTTTGCAGAACAAGAAGAAACCGAATTACCAGCAATTTGAGGCAGTGCTGTCAGACAATCTAGTTAATTTATTTCCAAATAATTAACTGGAGGACCTTAATTATGTAGATTAATTATCAGCCATCATCATCTTCATTATCACCATGTTTACTGCCACCAAGAGCACCTTAAACAGAGCCACAGATACTGCTCAAAGTCAGTTTAAAATCTGAGTCATATCTTCCAAGAGTTTGTGAATTAAGCAGCAAAGACGAAGATGTGGTCAAGAAAAAAGCACAGACAAATGAACTTCCAACATTAAACTAAGGAATGGCAGATTCTATTGCTTGTATTTTTTGGCCATGCAGACTTATTTAATAAGCTTTTGCATCCTTCTCTCATAAATAAAGCTTGCTGAAAAATGATTTCTTCATAGTCAATATTTTAATTATTATAAATCCCATAGTTCTGAAATCATACTTTAAAAATAAAAAATGAAAACAGTAATTTCAGTTTCATAGAATCTTACTGATGCAGAATACTAAGCTAATTGTTCACACCTTTCAAACTCCACAGATATTACCAATATGTCAGTCACATGTGTATTATCTTCTTTGATATGCAATATCCAACTCTATTTTAACATACTTTTCCTCTTGTGGGCTTGGCTGTTCACTATCACTCCAAATATTTCAAGTTTGACAAGAGCCTGGGCAGGTACTGAGGTACAGGGAGAGAGCATCAGCTTGGGTTCAAATCCTGATTCCATCACTGGCTAGTTGTTGGGCCTTTGGAAGTTATTGAAAATCTCTCAGTTATTTAAAAAGCCTTCGTTTCCTCATCTGTGAAGCCAGCATAATAATCTCTATCTTGAGAGAACACAATTAAAACCTGCAGTACACAGTAATTGCTTCTTAAATGTTGATTGCTTTGTTCATAAAAAGTAGCAAAATGTATTAAATTATTTGCTGAGAGTAAATAGAAGGTGAAAGAAATATATTACACTTCACTTGCTCTAATAAAGCCTTCAGAATTTCAGGACAGCTGGCTGTTGACAGTTACAATATTCCTGTAGGGCAACAAAACTCTTGGATTTGGTTCTGGCATGAAAGTTGCAGGACCAAACCTCTGTCTTTCTGCACTTTCAAATATAGAATTTGAAATGACATATGAAATTTTATAGTGTTACAGAAAAGATCTTGCTGAAAGATGATTCAACTTGAAAGCAAATGAAAAATAATTTGATTAAGCCTTGAGAAAAACCAGTGAAGCAGTGAAAACCTAGAGATGATCAAGTAAAGTAAATTTTCAGTTAATCTGCTTGGTGTCATGATGAGCACTGGGACTTGTTTTTTAAATGCTGACAAGGCAACACTAGTTGCCTTCTGGGCTATAATTTTACTTACATATCATGTAATTATTTTTTTCCATAATTAAGGTAACAATATATTACAAAGCATTTGGAAAGCAGAGCAGTAAAAACCATGCTATTTCTTCCAGACTTTTGCCTATGTATATTTTTTGTGGCTGCAATCATAGTTTGTATGCAAATTTTCAACTTGCTTTTTTCAGTTAATATTGTGTCAAAGCATTTTAAAGTGCTAAGTGGTATATTACATTCAGTGATTTATTTAGCCATTTTCTATTGTGAATTTTCAAGTTGCTTCCCAATTTTTGCTGTAATATATAATTATTGTGAAGAACAACTTTGCTTTTGAAATTTTTAAAAGAATTTTTATCTGTGAAGCAATTCAGGTTTTAGAAGGAAAATAAAAATATCAGCTCCGAAAACAGTATTCAAGCAAACCTCCTTCAGGTTGTTCTCCTTGTGCCCAGCACCATTTATCAATTGTAGTTTTTAATTTTTATTTTATTGTTATTTTTTCACAAATTTCCTTCAACCAAATCAATCCTGACTTCTATCAGATTCTGCCTGATGCGCAACTTGCTTACGTTGCAATATGCTGGTAAAGGCAATTATACTTAAAATTTAGCTTCACTTAATCCAAATAATAGTGCAAGGTCAATGAGAAAGAGGAAGACTAAATATTTAAAAATGACTAGAGAATTTTATGAATACATTTACTCCCTAAACCCAAGTGAGAGGACTGGATTGAGTTGCACAAAGGTCATCTTGTCTTTCATTAATGCTGCCTTTGCCCTTTATCTTTCTTCTTATTCCCTTATTTTTCCCTTCCTCCCAGGCTATTCTTCCAAGGATTTTGAGGGCTCAATGGATTTGTATGTCCTCTTTTCCTCCTCTTATAGTTTCTGTTTTCCTTCTCTGCCATATGTCCGGTGCCCAGAAACGCAGTTTTCATCACTTCAGAAGAAGAAACTGAATTGCCAGTAGTTCTCAGTATTTATTATTTCATTAATTATATTATGTTTTTATTATTTATTTTTTATTATTAATTAATAAAATTAATTCAGTTAATAAATTATTATTAATAAATTTGGTGCTCAGTATTTATTGAGTGCCATGGGCCAGGTACAGTGCTAGGTGCTGGAAATTCAACAACATAATCTGTGTGGTTAAAGAGGATGATGGGAGTGGTGGTTCTTACTGATATCTGAAGGCAGAGCTGGAGTTAGCTAAGCAAAGAGCTTGTGACATGGGAATTTCTGACAGGGAACAACTTTTGCAAAGCTATGTGCTGAAAGCGAACATGTAAAGTGCAAGGAGAAGGAAGGCCAAAGTGTCTGAAACCCTACTCCTGTAGTGTAGAGTCCGTCCCCACATTGCAAAGCATAAAGCTCAGTTGCCTACTACTTTCCTGTCAGTATCCTCTTTGGAGAGTCAGGTTAAATGCTTCTGAAAAGTGCCCAGAATCCCAGTGCATTTACCTTTTTTCATCATGTCTATAAGATGAAGAGGTCCGGCCACTGGTCCATATAAACATCTTAAAGAATGTTGGTCCAGGGTCTCCTTTCCTTATGGTGGATGTCCTGGAGGAATGGCAAAAAGACCTAGAAGAGGTACACAATGAAATTAACAGCAACAAATAGCTTTCAGTGGATTGACTCTTACATAACAACAGGGTTTTGATGCCATAGGGGCAGCGGTTTTCAATCCCGGCTGCATATTAAAATTGACTGGGAGTTTTTAAGAAAACACTAGAGCCTGGTCCTCTCTCAGAAATTTGCATTCAATCTTTTTAAATCTTCCTTAGCTGATTGTAACACACTGCCGGGATTGAGAATTACTGCCTTAAGAGAACATGGTTTTCTAATTGATGTTAAAATCACATTTTCCCAAAAATATCTCCTTCAAAATATCACTTTGGTATGGTTACATACTCTGTATTATGCTGTATTTTTCCAAAATTTTAGTTCAGATTTGGATACTCAACTCAACTTCTTCTTTCCTCTTCAATCTGTTTTTTTTTTTAAATGCTGACAAGTGTGACATGTTGGTGATGAAATATCATCTTTAACTGTGCCCCACTTTTGCCAATGTTGTGGCATCTGCCCATGGTGGTTGAGTCTCTGCCTAAGAAAATTACAGCATCAGTGGCAGCTGATACTCACTGGCTTCTGGAGAAGCCAGGTTTATAGGCTCTAGGGTCAAGATATTTTAAGAATGTTGTGGGTTTTTTTTATTCTTATTATGACTTGGCTTTGGGAGAAGATCTTTCCTCTCTAAGCACAGCACTAAAAGTAGTTAGCTATTATTGTTTTCCACATAATAGTAATTTTCTTGGGAGTTAGGAACATTAAATAAAGAAGTCTTAATCATATATAAAAGTTAAAATGATATTTAACACATTAGAACAAAGGAAGGAAGACTGGTGATTCCTTCATGGATGCATAGTCATTAGTGGCTTTCAGTTTGGTTAAGCACAATATTAATGATAAGCATGAGACGGGAAATAACATTAGCTACTTTATACCATATTATCTACTATATGCCACACACTTTGAATGTATTATTTATGCACATACGTATTTCATGAAATGCACATGCATATATCTATGTTATGCTTATACAATGAAAACTCTGCAAGGTGGGTAGTGATATTATTTTCAGGTTCTAAATGATGCTTTCAGAAGGTTGAGGTTTTTGCTTACATTTAGAAGAGGTAGACCCATGCTTCAAACAAGTATCTACTTGCCTTCCATTCTTTTAGTTTTTAAATTAAAAATATATTCTTTAGAGATGAGAACCTGCTACATTTCCCAGGCAGGAGTGCAGTGGCTATTCACATGCACAGTCATAGCTCACTGCAGCCTCAAACTCCTGGGTTCAAGAAATCCTACCTCCTCAGCTTCTCCAGTAGTTGGGACTACAGGTGTTTGCCAATGTGCCTGGCTTGGCTTCAGCTTTGTAATGTGCATATGAATGACCTAAGGATTTGGGCCAGTTGTGGTGGCTTATGCCTATAATCCCAGCAATTTGAGAGGCTTAGTAGGGAGGATCGCTTGAGTCCAGGAATTTGAGACCAGACCTGGCAACATAGCAAGATCCTGTCTCTACATAAAATTAAAAATAAAAAAATTAGCCACGTGTGGTAGTGTGTGCCTGTAGTTCCAGCTACTCGGGAGGCTAAGGTGGGAGGATAGCTTTAGCCTGGGAGTTCCAGGCTGCAGTGAGCAGTGGTTGTTGTCACTGCATCACTCCAGCCTGGATGACACAGTGACACCCCCTGTTTAAAAAAAAAACAAAGATTTGTTACAATTCAAATTCTGCTTTAGAGGGTCTTGGGTGGAGCCTGAGAGCCTGCCTTTGTAACAAGCTCTCAAGCGATGCTGATATTGCTGGTCTGCAGACAACACCGAGTAGCAAAGGATTAGAGCATGCACTCATAATAAGTGATTGGTTATAGGCCCAGTTTTGTCACTAACTAGCTGTGTGTCCTTGAGAAAGTCACTTAACATCTCTAGGGCTTACTCTGTACCATGGAGAGTTTGAAACTGTTAGCTTCTAAGATTCCTCTCAGGGCCAATATTTTGTGATTCAATAAATTGAAGAATGGATCTAAGCATATACTATATCGTTGTGTATTTACTTTCTGGGATTAGGTCTGGGAATTGATCTCCTTCTATAACCCTTGGGTCAGCATCAGAGCTATGAGGAACAGAGACTGTGGGAGGTAGAACAGAGGCTGAGAGTTTAGTAACCAGTATAGATGCAAGAATTCATACATCTACCCTTATTCTAGGATAATGGCAGGAATCAAAGGATTCACCTGAATGGATGCCCTAGACGCTAGATTTAGAAAGACATAGAAATTAAATCTGCTATCTCTTTAAATGGCTTAGGCCTGGTTGTTTAAAGTTATTTATGTTTCTTTTTGAACATCTCTAAAATATAAAATAGAATAGGGACTACATCCATTATTAAAACCAGTTAACTTTCAGGAAATAAGAATACTTTTCATCTAAATTGAATGAATTACTTCATAAAAATGAGGATTGGCTTAAACTTTCAAGAAGTTATTTCAACTTGGACTCTGGTGGAATCCTCTGATTGCTTTAGTCATTCCTTCACAGGGTTTGGGTACAATTTGAGTCTAGCTAAACCAATAAATTCCTGAGTGCTGTCCTGTTCCTGGCTATTAGGCAGCATTTAATAGACACATCATACAAATTATAAATGTTTTGAAACTACACAAAACGAAAGGAGCTGCAGTGATTTCAATACATTTAGAATATTTTTCAGATTGTATGTCATTATTCCAGCATTGCATCTTTGCTCTGTTTCAAGATGATATAGAAAAAGGGAGATGAAATATATATTTATTCTAATGAACTGTCTAAATCTTGTTGGAAAGGATTTGGCGACTGCTCAGTTTATTCCAATAAGTGGATTTGGAGTGTTTCCACCCTAGTTTTCTTTCATAAAGACAAACCATTATTTAAAATCTGCTAAAGTCATTGTTAATTAAAATAAAAGGGAGTAGCTGCTTTAAAGGCAATAGTACAAAGGTTCTGTGCAGGTTAAAAAAATTTCCAGGCTTCAAAGAAACACCTAGAATTTCAAATATGTTAATGGAAGCTAGCTTGGAGGTTCTTTCCCAGCTCAAAGACAGCCCTCCTAAACTCCTTAAGAAATTAATTCAATTTTGCTCATTTTATAGGACGAGAAACTTTTCATTTGAATTGTGATCAGGATAGGGATATAGAGACCAAAAAAGAAAGTACTTTATACAATTTTGTAATTTGGAATCCTAACATAAAACAGAGATCTGCGTTGTATAGTGGCTGAACAGAGCTGTGGGCAGTGAGGAGAGGAAACCTGAATCTAATTCCACCATTAAATGATCTAGGAACTGGAGTGAACCTGGCAGAACCATTCCTATATAACTGCAGATGAGTATGATGTGAAAATTCAAAGCTTAAAGATATAATCTCAGCCCTGAGTAAAAGGAGGGAGTCAGTGAAAATGTGATAATTTCCCCGTCTCAGAAATTTATAAAGGGCCTTTTCCATTTCTCAAGCACACACCTTGCTAGTTTCTGTTTCCACGATTCAGTTCGGCCATTCCTTCTGCCTTCATGGTGAATGAGTTACCCTGTTTCAAAGCCATCTCAGATGACCCTCTTCTGTGAGGTCTTCTCTGACCCATATGAATGGCTTCTTCATCTCTGCTCCCAGTTCTCGGTACTTACTTCTGCTAAGGCAAGGCAAAATCTATCCTGTTTGCGTGCAAATCTGCCTCCCATGCTAGGTTATAAGCATCTGTAGGGCAGGACTGTGTCTCATGCACCCTTACAGCACAATCCAGGACACATAGTAACACACTGGCTGTATTTGCTGCCTTGACCATCTAAGTATGTATTGGGAAATGTGGCCATTAGTATGACTTTGGCCTCATTCAGTGTGACTCATCTGCTGGGTGCAGTTGATATTTCCTTTCTGACCCTTCCCTTAGCTTGCACTGTCTTTCATTCTTCTTACTCTCTACTTCTTCTCTTTCCTTCTCTCGATTGTCCAGCTCCATCTATCCCTTTCATTGGCTTGGACAGAAAATTTCTGTTGCTTGGTGAAGTATCATTCACTAAGATTTCCTTTAGATAGGGCAGCATGGCCTGATGAAAAGATAAGTGAGAGCAGCAGATGGGGCCATTTGTTTGTTTGCCTCCTGGCATCACCATATGCCAACTCTGTGACTTTGGACAAGTCAGTTTAACATCTCTGAGTTTTTGTTTCCTCAACTGTAAAAATGGGAATAATAGTATTTGCCTTTCTGGGTTGCTTGGGAGACTAAGTAAAACAATACATGTAAAAGTGTTTAAAGTAGACCATGAAACCTAATAACATAATAATTGGTTAGTGGCACACACTAAGCAATAGTTTACTTCTTTTTCACCCCATTATTAAACTTAAAAACAAATGGATTGAATTTTCTCTTTTTGTAAAAAAATTCGATTAAGTCACTTTGTCCTGTACATTTAGACTATTGATCTTTTTTTCTTATTGGGTCAGTGGCACTCAATAGAGGAAAAGTGGTTTTCTGAGATATAGGATGATAAAATCTGAAGTACTTTCTCATTAGCATTAAGTTCTGATACCCATTCTGAGATATAAAAACATAAAGATAGTGCCTCTGAATGCTGGCCACACATTAGAATTATCTGGAAGAACTTTAAAAAATACTGGTGCCTGGATCTCACTCCAGGCCAATGAGAACCTCTGGGGGTGGGTCTCTGGCATTAATGTATTTTTGGAAGCTGTCCAGGTAATTATGATGGGCAGCTGAGAAACACGACTATAACCTCTCAGGTTCTGATTTCATTTAAGTTTAATTGTTTATGGATACTCTTTCTGTTTCTAGAAGCTTCTACTGGGTGCCACTTCTCAGTGGCTTCTCACTTCCTACCAGTGCTGAGGCCTCAAGGTGACAGCTACAAGGACAGGTGAGACACGGGGCAGGGAAAGAACAAAGTGGTTGCAGTTTTCTAGTGTCAGTGGCCCTGAGCTATGCATTTGGGATATTCTTAATGAACTCTTCTTTATTAAATGAGCAAGCAGGAGCCCATGGAACTATTTAACACATACTTACATGCCTAATCTTGCATAAAACTGTAACACTAATGACATCACTCTGGCAACTCAAAAGGTCACTCTAAGCACAGAAATTTAGAGTTGCTTCTAATGTATGAGACTTTATCTTTGTAGGTGGCAAATTATATATTCTCCTTAGGAATTGAGTTGTTTTGGCTTCAGGGCCTTTGGGGAAGAAGCCAAATATATGGTGATAATTTTAGACTTAGAGATTTAATTAAGAAAATATTGGTGCATCTTATTACAAGCAGTTTTAAATGTCATTGGGATATTTTCCCTCCAAATCAACTACATACTTTACTTCGTTTTAGTTCATTCATTTGCCAAACATTTATTAAGTGCCTCTTACATTCCAGGCGCTGTCCTAGGTACTGTGGGGACCAAAACATTCAGACCTGCTTCCGTGGAAGAGTCAGAATAACAAATCAACATTTGTACTACACCAGACCAGCTCTCTTCTAAGGTTGCTATGACTTCCCAGCAGGTATATATAATAGTTGTCTCTCCACATTTACTTAAGCTCTCAGCTTGCTGAATTTGATATCGTTGCTCATTTCCTTCTGCTATAAAGAGAAATGTTGTAAATGCTTTGCAACCTTGACTTAGAGGACAATGACCTCTTAGCTTTCCTTCCTCTTATCTAGCTGCTCCTTCCATTTCTTTTGTGGATTCTTATTTCTCTACCTACCCCTTAAATGTCAGTATAATTTTGGGAACTAGCAAGTACTACTAAATAGTCTCTTGATAATGCCTCATAACAAGGATGAAAAATACTTTTCTCTCCCAATTTGGTGCCTAGAAGATTGAGTGAATAGCCCTGCTTACTGCCCGGTTGTAGAGGAAAAGAAGAGTGTGTTGCAGAACACTGTTGTCTTTTGAGAAGAATGAAATAAGGGAGAATATATTCTTTGGATTTTTATTGCAGACTTCTTTTCTCTCTTTCTTTTTAATTTTTATGGGTACATAGTATTGCATATACTATGGGGTACATGAGTTATTTTGATACAGGCATACAATGGGTAACAATCATATCAGAGTAAATGGGGTATCCATCACCTCGAGCATTTATCATTTCATCGTGTTACAAACCATCCAATTATTACTCTTTTAGTTATTTTAAAATGTGCAATAAATTATTGTAGACTGCAGTCACCCTGTCGTGCTATTAAATACTAGATCTTATTCATTCTATCAACTATATTTCGTACCCATTAACCATCCTCATTTTCTCCCTCCATTCCCGACTTTCCTTCCCAGCCCCTGGTAACCATCCTTCTACTCTCTATCTCTGTGAGTTCAATTGTTCTAAATTTTAGCTTCCACAAATGAGTGAGACTATGCAAACTTTGTCTTTCTGTGCTTGGCTTATTTCACTTAATATAATGACCTCCAGTTCTATCTGTGTTGGAATAAATGACAGGACCTATTTTTTTATGGCTGAATAGTACTTCATTGTGTATATGTACCACATTTTCTTTATCTATTCATCTGTTGATGGACACTTAGGTTGCTTCCAAATCTTGGCTATTGTGAATAGTGCTACAACAAACATGGTAGTACAGGTATCTGAATTGCGTTCAGATATACTGAATTTGATTCACTGATATACTGAATTGATATATTGAATTGCATTCTTTTGGGTTTGATATACTGAATTGCATTCTTTTGGGTTTATCTAGCAGCAGGATTGCTGGATTATATGGTAGTTCTATTTTTATTTTTTTGAGGAACCTCCAAACTGTTTTCCATAATGGTTATACTAATTTACATTCCACCAACAGTGTACAAGAGTTCCCTTTTCTCTACATCCTCACTAGAATTTGTTATTCCCTGTCTTTTGGATAAAAGCAATTTTAACTTGGGGTGAGACGATATCTCATTGTAGTTTTAATTTGCATTTCTTTGATGACCAATGATGTTGAGCGCCTTTTCATATACTTGTTTGCGATTTGTATGTCTTCTATTGAGAATTGTCTATTCAGAACTTTTGCCCATTCTTTGATCAGATTATTAGATTTTTTTCCTATAGATTTGTTTGAGCTCCTTACATATTCTGGTTATTAATCCCTTGTCAGATGGATAGATTGCAGATATTTTCTCCCATTTGTGGGTTGTCTCTTCACTTTGTTGATTCCTTTCTTTGCTATGCAGAAGCTTTTTAACTTGATGTGATCCCGTTGGTTGATTTTTGCTCTGTTTTCCTGTGTTTTTGGGGTACCGCTCAAGAAATCTTTGCCCAGATCAATATCCTGGAGAGCTTCCTTAATGTTTTCCTACAGTGGTTTCATGGTTTGAGATCTTAGATTTAAGTTTTTAATCCATTTTGATTTGTTTTTTGCACATGGCAAGAGATAGAGTCTGGTTTCATTCTTCAGCATATAGATATTTAGTTTTCCCAGCACCATTTATTGAAAAGACTATCTTTTTCCCCAATGTCTGTTCTTGCTACCTTTGTTGAAAATGAGTTTAATGTAGATGTGTAGATTTGTTTCTGGGTTCTCTATTTTGTTTCTTTGGTCTATTTGTCTCTTTTTCTTCCAGTGCCATGCTGTTTTGGTTACTATAGCTGTGTAGCATAATTTGATGTCAGATAATATGATTCCTCCAGTTGTGCTCTTTTTGCTCAGTATGGCTTTGGCTACTCTAGGTCTTTTGTGGTTCCATATAAATTGTGGGATCATTTTTCTATTTCTGTGGAGAATGTCATTGGTATTTTGATAGGGATTGCATTGAATCTGTAGATTGCTTTGGGTAGTATGGACATTTTAACAATATTGATTCTCCCAATCCATGACTATGGAATATCTTTTCATTTTTTGTGAACTCTTCAATTTTTTGCATCATTGTTTTATAGTTTTCATTGTAGAGTTCTTTTGCCTCTTTGGTTAAGTTTATTCCCAGATTTTTTTTTATTTGTAGTTATTGTAAGTGGAATTACTTTCTTAATTTCTTTTTCAGATTGTTTGCTGTTGGCATATGGAAATGCTACTATTTTTGTGTGTTGATTTTTGGATCCTGCAACTTTACTGAATTTGTTTATCAGTTCTAATAGGTTTTTGGAGAAGTCTTTAGGTTTTTCCAAGTATAAGATTATATAGTCTTCAAACAAGGATAATTTGACTTCTTCCTTTCCAATTTGGATGCCTTTTATTTCTCTCCCTTGTCTGATTACTCTAGCTAGGGCTTCCAGTACTATGTTGAATAACAGTGGTGAAAGTAGGCATCCTTGGTGTATTCCAGATCTTAGAGAAAAGGCTTTCATTTTTTCCTCGTTCAGTATGATATCAGCTATGGTTATGTTGTATATGGCCTTTCTTATGTTGAGATATGTTCCTTCTATGCCTAGTTTGTTGAGAGTTTTTTTTTATCATCAAGGGATATTGTATTTATTAAGTGCTTTATTTTTGAGTCAGTGACCAACATCACATTGTTTATTTTTATTTCTTTTTTTTTCTTAATTTTTAAGTTCTGGGGTACATGTGCAGGATGTGCAGGTTTGTTACATAAGTAAACATGTGCCATGGTGGTTTGCTGCACCTATCAACCCACAACCTAGTAATTAAGCCCAGCATGCATTATCTATTTTTCCTAATGCTCTTCCTCCCCCCACCTCACTCCCTGACAGGCCCTGGTGTGTGTAGTTCCCCTCCCTGTGTCTATGTGTTCCAATTGTTCAGCTCTCACTTATAAGTGAGAAAATGCAGTGTTTGGTTTTCTGTTCCTGCATTAGTTTGCTCAGGATAATGGCATCCAGCTCCATCCATGTCCCTGCAAGGAGCATGATCTTGTTACTTTTTATAGCTGCATAGTATTCCATGGTGTATATCTACCACATTTTCTTTATCCAGTCTATTATTGATGGGCATTTGGGTTGATTCCATGTCTTTACTATTGTGAATAGTGCTGCAATGAGCCTACCAACCAAAACAAACAAACAAACAAAGAAACAAACACAAAAACAAACCAAGGACCAGATGGATTTACAGATGAATTCTCTTAATAACTCTTATTAACTCTTAATAAACTAGGTATTGAAGGAACATACCTCAAAATAATAAAAGCCGTTTATGATAAACCCACAGCCAACATCATACTAAATGGGCAAAAGCTGGAAGCATTCCCCTTGAAAACCAGCACAAGACAAGGATGCCCTCTCTCACCACTCCTATTCAACATAGTATGGAAGTTCTGGCCAGGGCAATCAGGCAAGAGAAAGAAATAAACCATATTCAAATAGAAAGAGAGGAAGTCAAATTGTCTTTGTTTGCACATGACATGATCCTATATCTAGAAAACCCCATCGTCTCAGCCAAAAGCTTCTTAAGCTGATAAGCAACTTCAGCAAGATCTCAAGATACAAAATAAATGTGCAAAAGTCACAAGCATTCCTGTACACCAACAACAGGCAAGCAGAGAGCCAAATCATAAATGAACTCCCATTCACACTTGCTACAAAGCAAATAAAATACCTAGGAATACAGCTAAGAAGGGAAGTGAAGGACCTCTTCGAGGAGAACTACAAACCACTGCCCAAGGAAATCACAGAGGACACAAACAAATGGAAAAATATTCCATGCTCATGGATAGGAAGAATCAATATCGTGAAAGTGGCCATACTGCCCAAAGTAATTTATAGATTCAATGCTATTCCCATTAAACTACCATTGACATTCTTCACAGAATTAAATGCTTTTTCAACATCAATTGAAATGATCATATGGTTTTTGTCCTTCATTCTGTTTATATGATGTATCACATTGATTTGCGTATGTTGAACCATCCATGCATCTCTGGGATAAATCTCACTTGGTCATGATGAATTATCTTTTTAATGTGTTGTTGAGTTTGATTTGCTATTTTGTTGAGGATTTTTGCATCAATATTCATCAGGGATATTGGCCTGTAGTTTTCTTTTTTTGATGTCTTTGGTTTTTGTATCTGGGTAATAATGGTCTTATAGAATGAGTTTGGAAGTGTTCCCTACTGCTCTATTTTTTTGAATAGTTTGAGTAGGATTGGTATTAGTTATTCTTTAAATGTTTGGTAGAATTCAGCAGTGAAGCCATTAGGTCCTGGGCTTTTCTTTGCAGGAAACTTTTTATTATGGCTTTGATCTCATTACTTATTATTGGTCTATTCAGGTTTTGAGTTCCTTCCTGGTTCAATTTTAGTGGATTGTGTGCATCTAGGAATTTATCTATTTCTTCTAAGTTTTCCAATTTATTGCCATATAGTTACTTGTAGTAGTCTCTAATGATCCTTTGAATTTCTGCAGTATCAGGTGTAATGCCTCCTTTTTCTTCTCTGATTTTATTTATCTGAGTCTTCTCTTGTTTTCTTAGTCTGGCTAATGGTTTTTCAACTTTATCTTTTCAAAAAACCAACTTTTTGTTTCATTGATCTTTTGTGTTGTTTTCCTTCATTTCAATTTCTTTATTTCTGCTCTCATCTTTGTTATGTCTTTTCTTTTATTAAGCATGGGTTTGGTTTGCTCCTGCTTTTTTAGTTCTTTGAGGTGCATCATTAGGTTGTTTATTTGAAGTTTTTCTACTTTTTTGATGTAGGTGTTTACTGCTATAAACTTTCCTCTTACTACTGCTTTCACTGTATCCCATAGGTTTTGGTATGTTGTATTTCCATTTTTATTTCAATAAAATTTTTAATTTTCTTCTTAATTTATTCATTGACCCACTGGTCATTCAGGAGCATGTTGTTTAATTTCCATACATTTGTATAGTTTCCAAAATTCCTCTTGTTATTGATTTTTAGTTTTAGTCCATTGTAGTCAGAAAAGATATTTGATATTATTTCAATTTTTTTGAATATTTAAAGACTGATTTGTGGCATAACATATGGTTTATCCTTGAGAATGATCCATGTGCCGAGGAGAAGAATGTGTATTCTGCTGCCATTGGATGAAATGTTCTGTAAATATCTATGAGGTCAATTTATGTGATAGTGCAGATTAAATCCAATGTTTCTTTGCTGATTTCTGTCTGGATGATCTGTCCAGTGCTGAAAGTGGGGTGTTGAAGCTATTATTGTCTTTGGATTTATCTCTTGCTTTAGCTCTAATATTTGCTTTTTATACCTAGGGGCTCCAGTGTTGGGTGCACATATTTATAATTATTATATCCTCCTGATGAATTAACCCCTTTATCATTACATAATGATCTTTGTCTCTTTTTATACATTTTCTTCTTTTTCCAAGTTTCGGTAAGCTGGTTTATTTTTCATGTTCATTTACATTATAATATAAGACAGTATCTTCCTTGCTTGACTTCACAAGCATAAAGGTGGTAATACTGGCGGCAGGAACACCCTTGGTGACATTTCCAGAGCTCTGTCCAGCTGTTTATCATCAGCAAACTGTGTTTCATACACCCAGGACAGTGATACACATAACTCAAGTACAAATATTAAATTTAATCTCAACTTTATTTCAGTCTGAGATTAGTGCATTAAAAGAATCTGTAATAAAGTTTAGTATAGAGTCTTGTCACACACATAATCTATTTTTATTTAGTGTATTATATTTTATATTGTTTAATCCACACAGAGTTTTTATGTGTATGAGTTTTCTATTGCAACTTACAACAAATCACTGCAATCTTAGGCTACAATTCTGGAAGTCAGAAGCCCAAAATCTGCCTCCCTAACTGGGCTAATGTCAAGGTGCTGGCAGGAGTGGGAGTGAGGTTCCTGTTCCCAGCCCCTGGAGGCCACCACATTCCTTGGCCCCCTACTCCAAGGCCAGCAAGTCCAGATACCAGAAGAAGCCTGAGGAGGGCCCTCAGGCTCTAATGTCTTCTGCTTCTTTAGGTATCTCTGTGGCTCAGCCAGGAAAAGCTCTTAAACTGCAAGGACCCATGTGGTTACTCTGGGCCAGCCCAGATAATCCTGGATAATCTCCCATATGAGGTCATATACCCATAGCTTCTGGGGTCATGACGTAAGCACTTGGGGACCATTTTCTTGCTTACCTCACCATGTTTCCAGGGTCTTTGACATTCTCAATAATAAAAAGTTTAAAAGTGATAATTACAAAAATATAAAAACTCAAAGGATGCCCCCTACCCCAGCTACATCACCTGTCAGCCCACAGCCAGTGCCATTCCACTCATACCTGTCTGCTTTCCAGGTATTGGTTAGCAAATCCCAGACATTGTGTAGACTTTTTCAGTACATTTCTCTGGAAGGGCCCTTAAAAACAAAACAAACAAAACAAACCATAATGCCATTATCTTACCTAAAAATTTAATGGGATTTTTTTAACATCAAATATGTAATCAGTTCAGGTTTCCCTGATTGTCACAGAAATCTTTAATTCAGGGTCCCCTCTAGCCCCCACAGTGACTTGTCATTTTGCACTGTTTTTTACACTGTAGGCACTGTGGATTCCAGCATCTCCCACAAAGGCCAGGCACGACTTGCCATAAAGGAGTATGATGGATGCAAGCAGATGTGGCCTCATTTGTCCCCCTGGCCTTGTCCTTACCACACTCCAACTATACTGCCTATCGCCAGGGGGCTCTTCACATAGCTGTGCTGATTACTTAAGACCCTCCCCATCTGTGAGTTCCAGCCCTCTTTTCCAGCAAGACAGAGGGTTTTGGGTACATCATGTTATTCCTTGCTTCAGACCTGGAAACAGCCACTTCTCCATGAAGGCTGAGTCCTCTTAGTGCTCACTGCTTCTGGGCTGGTTATAATGGTCATTTTTTGAATCTTGATTCTATCATCCCATGCACTGGCTATACCTGTGGAATGGTATTACCTCATTCCAGACTTGGATGGATCTGCCTTGCAGGTCTAACAGTCCCACAGTGACAACGACAGGGACCAGCAGCAACTCCTGCAGGCCTCCTTCCACTTGGTGTAATCCTTCACCTGATAAAACACAACCAGACCTACATGTCTCATGGATACAAGCCTTTTTTTTAGATGGTGCTTGTTGTGAATACTGTGAGAGGCTGTTCAGGTACTGATCCAAGGCGAGAAAGCTGGCGGCAGATAGAGGGGACAGCTGGTCTTTGAGCTTAGGGAGGCAAAAACTTACTTCCTCATGGCCAGCACCACGACACTAGCTAGGATAGGGGAACACGAAGCTACAGAATGACCCAGACATCAGGACAGAGCAGACATGTGAAGGGCCAAGGGAAGATGCCAACCTTGTCATTCCTGTTGGTGGTGTTCTGCAAGGGCGTATTATCGTCCAGGCCCTTGGTGTTCACCTCTGTACCTGGGGCAAGTGGCTGCTTTGCAACCTTGTAATATCCCTGGTTACATGATTCATGTGGCACTGTCCAGCCTGTGAAGACCTTGGTGTTGATGTCCATCCACTCACTAATGAGCCCTTTGAAGTCCTGGATATCCCTTCAGATGGCAGCTCAGTGCAGAAAGGTCTCTCCTTGTTTGTTTCTCTTGTTCCTTTTATCTTTGGTTTTTGAGGCAGAGTTAGCTATTCCCTTCCGACACACTGTAGACTGGGAGGGGTGATTTGGTATTTTGTCCTCTGGGCTGTCATCTGCATGGGAAGACATGCAGACCCCTTGGCTGTCATCTGCATGGGAAGAGTCACCTGCTGGTGTTCAGAGATGAGGTAGCTGGCTTGGATCCCTGATAGCCCCATGCCAAATAGCAGGCTGGACTTCTGGATGACAGGCTCCTTCTTAATCCTCTTCTGCTCAGAACCTGCTTCTCTTTCTTCTTGGCTGTAGGAACCTCCATCTCATGCCATGGTGCTTCAGGGAGTGTATCAACCTTGCAGTACCACAACAGAGACTGGGCTGGAAGCATCTGTGTCTGAGTCCTTCTGCTCTCCATTGCCCCTCAGGGTGAAGAGCAGCTTCCGCTTGGTGGCTTGCCCTCTCACTTCCTTCCCTCCATCGCTGTAGTCCAGCTTCGAGGTCTTGGTTGGAGAAACTTTATCTTATCATTTTTTTCCTAGCTTATTTCTCTGCCATGTCATCACTGAGAGAAAATTCTTGTCATGTTTTAGAACATCCACCCTTGGGCATCATTCTGCTTCCCTGACTTGATATTCATTTATAATGTAATTTCTTCATCATCAGCTGTCTGCAATTCCATAGCTGAAAGTGTTAATGAGGAATGTCTATTAAATCCGGTGGAGGTGTGTCCCAGAGTAGGGCCATATATATTTGATTCCATAGCTGAAAATTGGTATTGATGAAGGCTGACTACTAAATCTAATGCAGGTATATCTGAGAGCAGGGCTGTGTACATTTAGGCTCCAAGGATTGAGTGACTCCACGGTGGCTCAGCAGCAGAACATGGGCACTGTCGATATAGCTTGTGGCTGTGTTTACTGGGCTGTGTGGCCTGAGAGAAAGGGCAGCAGTGGCAGTGCAGGCTCCAAGCAGCAGCCAAGATGGTAGGGCTGGGTGGGAGCTGAGCCTGCCCTTGGGTGTGCCCAGTGCTCAGACAGGTGCTGTGGCACCCAACGTAGGCACTATTGAGAGGGCGTGAGGCTGCAGGCTTGGCAGTGGCGCTTCCCCAGCTGGAGCTCTTAGTCCATCACTAGTTTTTGTCTTGAAATCTCTTTCATACAATATAAGAATAGCTACTGTTGCTCTTTTTTGGTTTTCATTTGCAAGGAATATCTTTTTCCACTCCTTTATTTTTAGCCTATGTGTATATATAGGTGAAGTGTGTTCCTTGTAAGCAACAGACCATTTGGTCTTTTTTTTTAATCCATTCAGCCACTCTGTGTCTTTTGATTGAAGATGTCAGTTTATTTCCATCCAATGTTATTATTGATATGTAAAGATGTACTCCTGCGATTTTATTGCTTGCTTTCTGGTTGCTTTGCAGTCTTCTCTTTCTTCCTTCTTTTCTTCCCATGTTCCTTTTTGTGAAGGTATTTTTTTTTCTGGTGGTATGTTTTAGTTTCTCACTTTTAATTGTTTGTGTATCTGTGGTAGGTTTTTTTGATTTGAGGTTACCATGAGGCTTGCAAATAACATCTTATAACCCATTATTTTAAGCTGATGACAACTTAATACTGATTTTAAAAACAAACACAAACAACAGGCAGACAAATAAAGAGGAAAACTATTACAAATTTGGCATTTTAACTCAATTCATCCCACTTTTAAACTTTTAGTCATTTCTATTTATTCCTTATTATACTATGTCTTGAAAAGAAGTTGTAATTATTATTTTTGATAGGTTTATCTTTCAGTCTTTCTCCTCAAGATATGAGTACTTTAGATACCACAATTACAATGTTCTAATATTCTGAGTTTGTCTGTGTACTTGCTGTTTTCAGTGGATTTTGTACCTTCAGATGATTTTTTATTGCTTAATATCCTTTTCTTTCAGACTGAGGAACTCCTTTAGCATTACTTGTAAGACAGGTCTAGTATTGATGAAATCCTTCAGCTTTTCTTTGTCTGGGAAAATATTTCTTCTTCATGTTCGAAAGATATTTTTGCTGGATATACTATTTTAAGAGGAAAGTTTCTTTTTTTTTTCTTTCAGCACTTTAAATATGTCATGCCACCCTCTCCTGGCCTGAAAGGTTTCCACTGAGATGTCTGCTGCCAGACATACTGGAACTTTTTTGTATGTTATTTACTTTTTTTCTCTTGCTGCTTTTAATATACTTTCTTTATTCCTGACCTTTGGGAGTTTGATTGTTAAATGCTTTGAGGTAATCTTCTTTGAGTTAAATCTGTTTGGTGTTTTATAACCTTCCTGTACTTGAATACTGATATCTTTCTCTATGTTTGGGATTTTCTCTGTTATTATCCCTTTGAATATGCTTTCTACTCTATCTGTTTTTCTGCGTCCTCCTTAAGGCCAATAACTCTTAGATTTGCCCTTTTGGGGCTATTTTACAGAACCTGTCGGTGTGCTTCATTGTTTTTTATTCTTTTTTCTTTTGTCTCCTCTGACTGTGTTTTCAAATAGCCTGTTTTCAAGCTCACTAATTATTTATTCTGTTTCATTAGTTCAGCTGTTGGAAGACTCTGATACATTCTTCAGTATGTCAGTTAAATTTTTCAACTCCAGAATTTTTGCTTAAATTTTAAAAACTATTTCAATCTCTTTGTTAAATTTAACTGGTAGGATTTTGAATTCCTTCTCTGTGTTGTCTTGAATTCCATTGAGCTTCCTTAAAACAGCTATGCCGAATTTTCTGTCTGAAAGGTCACATATGTCTGTCATTCTGGGATTGGCCACTTGTGCCTTATTTAGTTCATATTTGGTGAGGTCATGTTTTCCTGGATGGTATCGGTGCTTGTGGGTGTTCAGCAATGTCTGGGCATTGAAGAGTTAGGTATTTATTACAGTCTTTGCAGTCTGGGGTAGTTTGTATCTGTCATTCTTGGGAAGGCTTTCCAGGTATTCAAGAGGAATGAAGTGTTGTGATCGAAATCTTTGGTCACTGCAGCTGTACCTGCCTTATGGGGTACCTCAAGCCCAGTAACACTGTGGCTCTTGCAGACTTGTAGAGATACTGCCTTGATTGTCTTGGTAAGATGCAGTAGAATTCCCTGGGTTACCAGGCAGAGACTCTTCTCCTCTTCCTTAACTTTTCCCTGGACAAATGAAGTGTCTCTCTTTGTGCCGAGTTGCCTGGAGCTGTTGGAGGGGTGACACAAGCACCTCTGTGGCCACCACCACTGGGACTGCACTGGACTGGATCCAAAGCCAGCACAGCACTATTTCTTACCCAAGGTGCACAGTGACCACTGCCTGGCTACTGCTGATATTCACTCAAGGACAAAAGTCCCTTCAGGCAGCAGATAGTGAACCCAGCTAGGCCTGAGTCTCTCTTTTTATGGCAGTGATCACCCCTCCAGCCCAGAGTGAGTCCAGAAATGCCATTCAGGAACCAAGATCTGGAATTGGGGATCCCAGAAGCCTGCTTGGTGCCCTACCCTACTGTGGCCAAGTTGGTACCCAAGCTGCTGCAAGACAAAGTGCCCTTTAGTCTTCCCTCTCCTTTCCTCAACAGAAGTCTCTCTATATAGGCACCACAGCTGGGAATGTGCTGGGTCACACTTAAAGCCAGCATGGCCCTGGGTCTCACTTAAGCCCTGTGATAAGTACTGCCTGGCAACCACTGATGTTTATTCAAGGCCCAAGGACTCTTTAGTCAGCAGGTGATAAATCCTACCTGGACTAGATTCTTCCCTTCAAGGCAGTAGGTTCTCTTCTGGCCCACAGTGTATCTAGAAATGTCATCCATAAGCAAGGGCCTGGAATAGAGTCCTTAGGACTCTGCCTGGTGCCATATTCCACTGTGGTTGAGCTGGTATCCAAGTTCCAAGACAAAGTTCACTTTACTTTCCCCTTGCCTCTCCTCAAGCAGAGGAATGGAGTCTCTCCTGGAGCTGCAAGCTGTACTGCCTGGGTTTGGGGGAGGGGTGATACAAGTACTCCCTTAGTTGCCCCGGGATGGTGTCTCACTGGGTTGTGTGCCCACCAAGTCCACAGGCTATGAGCCCAGCACAGCATCAGGACTTGCCCAGGAATTGCAGTCCTTGTGGCCTAGGCTGTCTTTCAAGTTTATTTAGGACCTTAGAGGACTTTTTCCCACAGTGATGGGGCTAGCTGGAACTCGGGTTCTGACCACTGAGAAGGGTGATTCTTCTCTAGCTAGGGCTTGTCTAAATATTCTGTCTGATGGTGCCAGCTGAGTTCTGCCCCCTTGTTGTTTTCCATTGTGACTGGGCAGCTGTGAATTTCAATGCAAAGTCCCACAATCACTGTGCTCTTCTCCAAGCACACAGATTCTCTTTCTGTGCCATGCAGCTTCTGCCGGGGCATGGAGGTGGCAGTGTGGGCAATTCAAGACTGTTTTTCCTTCCCTTTTCAATGCATCTTTCCTTGTTATGATTTTAAAACCGGGTACTGTGGCTGCTCACCTGATTTTTGCTTCTTATGAAGGTGTTTTCTTGCATGGATAGTCTTTCCATGTGGTGTTCCTATGGCTTGGAAGTGGTGGTGATTGCTGGAGGGTTCTATTAGGTTGTCTTGCAGCCTGCCTTTCAGTTGCTGGGGCAACCATGTATGGACTCCTCTGACTGGCAGTGGTGTGGTGGTCACTTGTGACCTCTGTCATGTGTTAGGGAAAACAACTGTTGCTCATGTAATCATGACACATTGACATCTGTTTCAGGAGGACAGCAGCTCAGGTTAAATAATGTACCTGTCCTTTAGCCTGCTGTTGACCTGGTTCATTAAACTCAGCAATGGGCTTTTATTCAGAGCTTTGGGTTTCTAATCTTCACTCTGTCACTGAGCAATGGTAAACTGCAGACAAAACACTCCCTATTCCCCCAGTTTCACCATCTGTGAAAATATGACTGTGGAGCTAATCTGTATTCTTTTAATCAATTCAGCATTCACTTCTTTATCCAACAAATACTTACTGAACTTTTAGCTAGGTGGCAGGTACCGAGTTGGGTGTTGGGAACATATTGATAAACATATCAGACAATGCCTCTGCTCTTATGGAACTTTGGTCTAGAGGAATAGACAAGCAGGTCAGGCAAATGTGCATGGGTGTCTTTAATATAAGATTGTTATGCACGTTCATAAATAATAAAATAAGTTTTGCATTGCATCACTTCTATGGTCATCACAGCTATCAGAAATGACCATCTCAGGTTTAGCTGAAAGAACTTTTAAATTAGACTCAGGTTGCAATCCCAGCTCCATTATTTAGTAATTATATGACACAAATACATTGTTAAATTTCCTGAGTTTCATTTTCCTCATCAAGAAAATTAGAGTAATAGCAGATATCATACAGGATTTCCATGTGACAATTATTTGAAATAATATATATGGTATTCTGTAGGTACTCAGTAAATGTTAGTTTCTTCCATTTGGGGGAAATAGCAGAATTTTTTTTTTCAAAATTTGGCCATATTGATACATAAAGCCCTTCTGTTTGATTTTTTTCCAAAGAACCCCAAAAGCCCTCTGAAGAAATGGAAAACACATTTTTACATGGTCTTAATTAGTTCAATATTTGATAATTTACCTTTAATGAGCTGTATAAGTGGATAATCACAACTGATGTTCAGTTTGATTCCTTCCATGCTACACATTTAAAACCAGCTTAATTGTTAAACATTCACTCTGTTGGGCATCACACATACACAGCTGGTGTAAGGAAACCTGCTCATAACTCACGTGTTCCTCCTGGATCAGTATAAATGACAGATTTATGTTGAAACCACCCTTTCCTTCATGGTGAATGTGGTTTAACTCTTGCTTCTATCTCAATTGAGAATCAAGGGATTTAAACTATAGTAAGAGCTCTTTATGGAGAAGAATTTGAGATGACAACAATAGACATGAAAATGTGAGATACTTCTATAGACCTATGTACATAATGCATTTGTATGCATCTGACAGTAACCTTTATGAGAACTCTTTACCCAGAGAGGAAACTGATTTTCAGAAAACTAAGTAAGTTTCTCAGGTCACATAACTGTTCATTGGTGAAGATAAAATTTCAATCCAAGCCTGTCCAACTTCAAAACCAATATTCTCTCATTGGTTTTGAATTTTTTCGCAATTTAATTTTTTTCAGAATTTAATTTTTGCTAGGCAAATTAAGTACCAAAACCCCATCGAAGAAATAATGGTTGTTAAGTGATGGCAACATTCAGCTTATTTCTTCCATTAATTCTTCATGACACAAAATTTAGAGAGAGAGGGAAAATGAGGGATGATAGAAGAGTGTGGCAGGGTGAGAAAAGGACAAGAGAGTAAAATATAATGGTAAGAATATGAACAGATGGACCCCAACCTAGGCTTTGCTCCTTATTATCTGAGTGGCCTTGGGCAATTTCTAATGCTTTTTTACATTTGTCTTTTCTTCTGTAAAATTAGCATGATAATAACAGTATATACCTCATAAAATTCTTGTGAAGATTGAGTTAACTTATGTGATATACTTTGTGATGTTACAACGCAATAATTTTATACCATATATGTGCATATGTAACAGTACATACTATATGTAACGTGAATATATGTGAGTTAATACATATATATGTTAATACCTGAATATATATATGATATGATATATATGTGAGTTAATGTGTCAAAAATGTCTGCAACATGGGAAGCATTAAGTATATGCTATTACCGCTTAAGAATGAGTTACATATATATTAGATTTGAAAGATAATATCGGTGTAAAGGTTCACACAGTTAAATGTATTCAGTAGACATTCATAGATGTGATCTTTATTTTTTTGTGGAGAAAGACATGAAGAAAAGAGTGAGCCATGGAAAGAGCACTAGCTCTGCTATTAACTCATCTGTAACTGGGGTCCTTTTGCCTCTTGGTCTCTCCTATTCCTTATATGTAACATGTGGGATTGAAAAAGATGAGTCTAAGGTTCCTTTCACCTAAAAAGTTTTCTTATGTTCTACTTTGGAAAGTTGAAATCAAGGTCTGTTCCTGCAACTTATTTGACTTATAATCTATCTTTGGTTAAATGTAATTTATATTTTACATTTTGTTTATTTCTTAAATGAATATTCGGTAATGCTCATGGCAAATCTAGTAAAGTTGAGGGTGGAAAGATTAAGCATCAAATGGGAAGGCGAAATGAAAGCCCTCCACTGATCCTTGTTAATGATTTCTATAGGCTGCATTTCTATACAGTTGGGCATCTTGGGCACAAAACTTCTTATGGTGTTAGGATCCAACCACGTTTTTGTACCTTATTTCATCCTCACCCTATTCCATTTCCCCATGGAGCCCCATCTCTAATACAATGGATAAACTACTACTCCATCCCAAAGGGGAGCTAATGATTAATTGTGGAAATTTTAAGTGTCATGGCAAATTGGTAAGGGAGGTATTTTGTGGCCAAGAAAATATGGTTCACTGGACCTATTCTATCCAGCTGTGGTGGTTATTGGGTGAACTATAATTAAATTTGTCCACAGCCTCTCTCAACTCATAATATGTGTAAAATTCTATTCCTGAAGGAAACCAGCATACTGAACTCAGTGTTCTCAGCCTGAAACTGAGTCATTCAGCCCTTTCTTTTTGCCAATAGGACAAAGCTTCCTTTGATTTATTCATGTCTTTTATTGCTTAGTGCAATTGTGGTAAGAAACTCTGGAGATAGAGACGACTGAGTTTGAATTCCATTTCTGTTCTTTTGCTATCAGTATTACATTGGGTGCAAGCTAATTAACTTTTCTGAGTCTTAATACTCTTGTCTCTAAAATGAGACTGTTAATGCAACCTTTAAAATTTCTTGTGAAGATTAATTAAAATAATAGGCCTGACATTATTAGTAGTTATTTATTTACACAGAGCTGTTTATTTATATGTATACAAATGAATATGCTTTTTTATATATCCTAATATATCTAACATGCCAATGTTTTAATTTTATATGGGTGTATACTTTAAAAGAGAAAATTCTATAAAACTTAGTGTGCAGTTGAATAAATTTTTACAAACTGAACACACATGTAAAACCAGAATCCAAGTCAAGACACAGAATTGTAGCAGAATCACAGAACCCCTTTTTATTCACCTTCCATTCTCTACTTACTTTCCAGGGATAACCACTATTCTGCTTTTTTAATATTATAGATTCATTTCATAGGTTTTTAAATTTTGCAAAATTTGAATCAGTCAATATGTAATTTTTGTATCTTATAATATTATTTGTAATGTTATATTTGAAATATTATGTTCATAGTATTATATATTTAATATTCCTCAATGTCATTCTGTATGGCAATTATCAATTATTGTTATTACTGTATAATATTTCATCATATAAATTCATAGGATATAGAATATGTGTATTTTAAATTGTATTATTACAAACTGCCAAAAAGTTCTCCTATGTAATTGTCAAATTTATAACTTATTGAGCACAATAGTTAACAGTTACTCTAAATCTTTCAAAAAATTAGCATTGCCTAAATTTTCATTCTAGTTATTTTAGTGAGTGTGTGATGGTATCTTACTGAACATTTTCATTTCTTTGATTAATAATGATGTTTATTATCTCTTTAGATGTTTATTAGATTTTTAAAAATATTTTTCATCTTTCATTCTTTTTCATTTAAGACTTTTGGTCATATTTCTGCCTGATTCCTAACATGCTAAATTAAGAGCATTAGCATGACTGAAGGGATTTGAGACATAATTCAGAGAAATCATTGAATATTAGCATTTGTCAGAGATATTCTGGGCCAGATGCCAACATTAAGAGTGGATACTTTTTGGTTTTCTTGGATAGTTTTTTTTTTCTTAAGGCTTCAGGTTAAAGGCCACTTAGAAGCAAATGGATCCAATAGTAAAAGAAGACTTTTACAATGCAAAAGACACTAAGCAGATAAAGGAAAATGTATTTGAAATTCCAAATCCTACTCTGACTCATTGAAGGATTATACTTAAAGATATATTTTAAAAAATCAGTTAACCAGAATAATGATTCTCTTTGGATGGCTACAGGTCAAGGAAAAACCAGGTCAGGTCAAATTGCTTGTATTTTATGGTGAAAGACTCTTGAGAAATATTAAATTAGAAACTCCTTTAAAAAAATCTGTGCTTTCAGAATTGCCTGGAAAATGTTTGTTAGGATGACTCGGGTGCCAAGGAAGCCCTATAAATAACATAAATAACTTAGAATAGTTTAAGAGCTTGCATCTCCTACATTTTGTAGCATATAGATTCTTGAGTTCTAAATTAGAGACTTAGAACCCAAGGGATTAGGAGAAATCACTTTAGATGAGTGACTAACAGAATTTGGGATCTTGAATTCTTCAATCCACACATATACTCCTAAAAGACAACCCAGTTTACAAAGAGGAAGCATGGATCAAGAAGGCCGATGGACTTGCTTTTACCTCTCACTTCTGATCCTTCCTTGCTATACGACACGGGGTAAGCTAGTTAACCTCTGAATCTCAATGTCCTTATCTGTAAAAATGAAGGTTGTAATAGCTACCTCCAACAATTGTTTTGCTATGATGCAAGAAGATAGTTTAAATGTCTGGAACATGATAGGTACTAATAAATGTAAATTATTTCTCCCAAAAGAACAGATTTGGTTATTTTGTCCAACATCTGCTATCAAGACCCAGAAGAACTGCCTCTTTGCCCATAGGGGATAGCAGCCAATACAGATAGTTGTTTTCTTGGAAAAATAGGCATCAGTCTGTTAAGAAGCATTCATTAAAAGTGGTTTCATGTTAGAAAGTGTCAAGTGCATAGGCTCTATGAAAGAAATGATCTAGGCCAGAAAACTAGAGGTGGTCCATCACTTCTCCCTGTTCCTCACCCCTCATCCCAGATCCCAGCAGTCACCAAACCTTTGCTTATCTCATATATATGTATGTGTATATATATATATATATATTTTTTTTTTTTTTAATTTTTACACAGAGTCTTGCTCCGAGGCTGGAGTGCAGTGGCACAATCTTGGCTTACTGCAACCTCCGTCTCCTGGGTTCAAGCAATTCTCCTGCCTCAGCCTCCCGAGTAGCTGGGATTACAGGCGTGTGCCACAATGCTCGGCTGATTTTTTTATTTTCAGTAGAGACGAGGTTTCACCATGTTGGCCAGGCTGGTCTCAAACCCCTGACCTCAGGTGATCCGCCCACCTTGGCCTCCCAAAGTGCTGGGATTACAGGCGTGAGCCACTGTGGCTGTCATATATTCTTAATTCATTTGGTCCCCTTTGCTGTAAACAAAACAAAACAAAAATATCTTCTTAATATCTCTAGAGAATCACTGTCCAGTAGAAGTAGAATGTGTGTCAAGTATATAATTTTAAATTTTCTAGTATTACATTAAAATAATAAAAGAAATAGGAAAAATTAATTCTAATAATATATTTTATTTAACCTAATATGCTCAAAATATTACAATTTCATCATGTAATAAAAATAAAAAGAATTAATGGTATAATTTACATTACTTTCACCAAGGCTTTGAAATTCAGTGCATATTTTATACTTATAGCACTTTGCAATGCAGACCAACCACATTTGGAGTGCTCAGTAGTCACCTGTGGCTAGTGGCTACTGTTTTGCACTGTTTTAGAATCTGCTCTCTGTCAGTATATAAATTTTAGCAATAATAAAATGTCAAAAATAATCACTATTTTTATTTATTGAGCACTTGGTATGTAATAGGTCTTATGTTTTACATGTATTACATTGATAACCCTATCAGATATGTGTTACTACTATCCCACGTTATGAATGAGGATGCTGAAGCTTAGGAGGTTAAGTAATTTGCCCAAGGTCATGCAGATTTTCAAGTAGTAGATCTGGGATTCAAACCCAAGTTAGTTTGACGCCAATACCTATCATGCTGCTTTTCCTGAAATAAGCAAATTGCCTTCTAACTGGTTGGCTTGCCTTATAGCAGGACATTTTAATATGGCTGTGTCATAGTAGCCACTTGAAATTGTAATACCATTATTTTATTATTTCTACCAAGTCATTTATGTCACGGACATCCCTGGGCTTCAGCCTTCTTTGAGCTTAAACCTATCTGTCATCATATTCATGAGGAATTTCCAATCCCTCCTTGCATCCCTGAGTCTCAACTGGGAGGCCTGGGGTTGGGGTGAAGTGTAGAAACGCAATAGACATTCAGGATGGATTAAGATTGTTGGAGAAAATGCCAGCATTGTCCCTATAAGGAATAAAGATTCCTTAGGGAGAAGACTGATTCCAGATGTGGGACAGGAAACAAGGAAGATGAATTATACTAGATAGCAGGGCATCTATCAAAGACTATCAGGATTGCTTCAAAAGAGTTCAGGGATGAACTTGAAGATGGAACAAAGAAAGGGCAATCTAAATATCAATCAGGACAACAGCTGAAATGGATAGAAATACAGCAAATGTATTTAACCCATAATTTCATAGTGCTTTTTTTTTTAAAAAAAAAAAAAACTAATTGGTCACCATTAGAAGAAGCTAGGGAATCAACTTATTATATCGAAACCTGGTAAGTACAGGAAAATAATCCATCATTTATCCAATATTTCTTTTATTAACTAAAGCACTGGGAAACCAAACAGTAGGTGAAGTAAAGTTTTCCTTTGTAGAAGTATTTAACTTAGTTAATGAGGATGGTATAGTAGAATTAAACTATCATCAGTTTGCAATTCATAAAGGGTTAATGTACTAAGACCTTGATCATGAATTATTTTTATTATCAAAAAGAGAACAACCATAATATCAATTATGATTTAGTTTTACAAAAAACCTGAACCTGAATATAATCAATCCCTTAGATCCTATGAACAATTTATAGAAAGCAAAGAGGATAGAGGAACATGTTATAAAATATTGTGGGAATCGGTCAGCAAGATTGATACTGAGAAACTCTACTCTACAAAGTGGAGCCTTTAATAAATAAATTGCAAAGATAAAATGGAGAAAGAATCTATAAATTAAATGTAACTTAAAGGACATATTGACTATGATGTTTGAACTTTTTCCAATTCTAATTTACAACCTGTAAAGAAAAAAATTCATGTTCTCCCTTGTTCTTCTTAATTTTTACCTATGCCAGTACAATTCTTCTAGTTTACTTCTTTACATATATCCATCAGTGGCTTCCCATCATCTCTAAGTAAACCCCAAAAAGATTTTTGCAGTGCCTTACTTCTAGGAGGGGATCATAAATACAAACTTTAGAGATGGTCTCCTGGAAGAGGTGGATATTGATAGCCAAAGAAAATGAATAACAGTGGGAAGACTTTCTGGGAAAGGCCATCAAATAGACTCACTGATGTGAGCATTTTGTGTGAAGGCTGGGTGGGAGGCTGGGGCCTCCTCAAGTAGAAGGTCCATGTTGTGCAACTGGAGAATAACCCACTGTGAAAAATCCGGACTTGGGTCTGGGAGGAGTTGGTCCTTGGTACAGTGGGATTCATCACTGCATATTCCTTTTGCCCCTTAAGTATCAATACGAGATGGTGCTTTCTTCATCCTTTCCCCTCACATTTCACACATTTTCTTGTATTCCATGCCATGGAATTTCCAGATCCTGAAGGTCAGGCTGCAGTATAGACTCCAAGTTATGCAAAACTTTATGCTGTGCCATTCATAACCAATCACAGCATAACATGTCTTGACACTCCAGCTGAAATGAATGATTAAATGACTAAATTATAACATCGCTCTTGTGCAGGTGGTGGTAAGGAAATGCCCAGTGGCCAGGTGCCAGGAGTTGGGTTGGAGGGTGTTGGTGCTACAGGGAGGGAGAGCCTAACTGGCTAGTCCTGAATTTGTCCAGTGGACAAATCCAGGCCAAACAGTAACGTGCAGGTACACACTCTAACATCAAATATTGTATCAAAATTCAAAGACTGGCCTCGGTGTGTTCCTCAGGGTGAAAGATGGTTCAGGACCATAGAGAATGGTACACTGGCTTCTCCTACCTTCAAGATTTGAGACATGCTTGACTGTATGATGCAGGGAGTGAGCCTGGAACAGGTGTGTGTGTGTGTGTATGTGTCTTAAAGGGTAGGAATAAGGCATAATATATTTGACATTAGACTCACATGACTGACTCTTAGCTTTCCTCCTTATTGACCATGTGGCTTTGAGTTGGCTATTAAGCCTGTCTTAGCCTGTTTCTTTATTTTTAAAATAGAATTATTATTGGTACATAGTAGGAATTCAACTGAGTAGCTCTTTTTAATGGATTTATCTTAAAGCTTCAGTTGTATCAAGGTCAAAAGATGACTCAATTTCTTTGTTTCTGAACTTTTTCACCTTCTTGAAACTGATACATAGGGTCGAAATAAAACTCCTTTCCAATTCCCTTTGGCATATTGCTTTCAAAACATGTTAAATGAATGAAAAGAAACACTGCAAGCAAATTGTAGAGGTAAAAAATAGTCATTGTGTTTTTCAAGAAAAATTCCATGGGAACAAAAGGAAATGCAGCTGCAGTAGCCAGGGATAGCTACCACTTGAGAGCATTTGTCTAGAGCTGTCCATGATGAATCATGGAGCTGGGGAAATAATTTCAGATGATGTGATACATCCCTAGATCTGTATTTTACTCATCACTGGGTAAACAGGGTTATTAAGGGAAACTAGATGACAAATCAACCTAAGCTCGTGCCATGACTATTTATACTTTATGGAATTTACTAAAAATAATTACTATAAGAACCTATTTACTGTTAGGTGTCATATGAAGCCCTTTGTCATCTGAGACCCCTAAGTCCCTTAGAAGTCATTTTTCTCCCCTGCATTTTTTTGATCAATTTCTTTGAAATATTGTAAATGAAGAGTTATCCAGCTATTGGTTAAACACCTTTAGTGGAGGGGAGCCCATTTTCTCTGATGACAAACCCTCTTATTGTTAGACATTTCTTTTATGAAAAGTGTTTCTAGAATTTGAACTAGAATTGGTTTCCCAAGAGTTCCACTAATGTTCCTGGTTCAACACTTTGGATTGCTTTCCAGATATTTTAGTACATCTTGCCATGTAATGTCTTGCCAACATTTCTGACTTTTTTTTTTTTGAGATGGAGTCTCGCACTGTCATCCAGGCTGGAGTGCAGTGGCATGATCTCAGCTCACTGCAACCTCTGCCTCCCAGGTTCAAGGAATTCTCCTGCCTCAGCCTCCTGAGTAGCTCGGATTACAGGCGCCCGCCACCACACCCAGCTAATTTTTTGTATTTTTAGTAGAGACGGGATTTCACAATGTTGGCCAGGCTGGTCTTGAACTCCTGACCTTGTGATCTGCCTGCCTTGACCTCCCAAAGTGCTGGGATTACAGGCGTGAGCCACTGCGCCTGGCCAACATTTCTTTACTAGAAGTTGCATATAACTACAATTATTCTTCACATGGCATAATCTCAGTTTGTCTTCATATTCTGGTCACCTTGTCAGGCTATGGTCCATTGGTTAATATCTCTCTTAAAGTATTATGGGCATTACAATATTAACATTTATTATTTCATGTTGCTTTGTATATTTTAATTAATGTAGTTGCCACAAACCCCTATAAGATAGGTATTTTTATTATTCCTATTTTACTGATGAAGGTTGCATAGCTTCATAGCTTGCTCAAAAGGGGCAAGTAGAGGAGCCAGGGTATGAACTCCAGCAGCCTACATTAGAAGTCTACACTTTTAAACACTGTACGATTCTGTTTTTCTGAATATACAACTTCTGGTGTCATCTAATTACTTCTGAGGATGGCGAAACTATCACCTCGTTTTATTTATGTATTCTGTGATCACGTCAACATTCCTGGCTGGCGGGGTCGTCTATGATACATACAGGAAATTGTGAGTGAAAAGTCAGATTCTGAAATTCCCCACCTGCCTTGTGAAGACCATGCAGAAGTACCAGGCTCTATCTTGAAAGGTGATGGTGTCCCATTAAACATTTAAATTATTTTTTAAAAATTTGAACTTCATCACACACTTTTAAGCAAGGGAGTAAGTCACCCGATCATACTTACATATTTGAAATGTTACTGTGAAGGTAATGTTGAGGATAAATTAGAGCAGATGAAACTATGAGCAGGGAATTGGATGGTAATGGCCATAGTCCAACCAAGGGTAGGGGTGAAAAGAATGAACAAATACAGGTAGTATTTAGAAGATATAGGGTCAGGGCTTGATGACTGATTAGACTAAAGAGAGTGAAGATGATGGAGGGAGGAATTAAAAATGATTTTTAGACTCTGTTTGGGGACTGTGTGGATGGTGGCATTATTAACCAGTGTGGGAAATATAATAAAATAATAAAATGAGAGGTGCTTTGGAGCAGGGATTGAGTGGATGAGTGGATGGAGTTGTTGGGGAAGGCAGGGAGTGGTTGGGAAAGGTAAAGAAAATGACAAAGAAGACACTTGGGGAAAGTGTTATAGGCAACTGACACATGCTAGGACTCCGAATAAAGGTCCAGGTTGTAGATACAGACTTCAGAGTGTAAGAATTTTTAAGAAAATTATGCAGGGTGAGAAGGGAAGGGGTGCTTAAGATGGAACCCTGGGGAGAAGCATCAGTTACTGGATACCTCTGAAAATTATAAATGAAAGCAGGATCCATTGACTTAAACCAGTCTGGAGGAAGGTAATCTCCCTCGAGATATAGAGAGAGTGCTGCAGTTTAGCTTTTGTTCTTGGGAGCCCCTGAGGAGAAAGTCCCTGAGTTGTCCTTGATGACTTCCTGTGTCAAAACTCAAGCAAAAATGATTCTAATTTTCTTTATTGCTTGTCATTTGTAAATGAATTTGCATTTAGATAGAGAATAACATGTTTGACAAGAGCCATACTCATTATATCAAAATGTTTCCCAAATACTCTAGAAGGGTAGCTATTTGGTATGAAATGGGCATGTTTTACATAGTATATCTGAGGATAAGTGATTATCCTTAAGAAAAAGAACTCCTATTTTAAGAATCTAATATTTTTAGTGTGAAAATCCAGGAAGTTTAGGTTTCAGTAAAATGATAGTTAAAATTCTGTTTTATCTAGAATATAAGTGTTAGGTCATTCCTCCTCAATATTTTCTCTAAAAAAAGTTAATCTCCTTTTCTTTGTCTTTAAAACAATTTCTCTGGGTTTTTTATTTACTGATGCATTTATTTACATAATATTTGTTATATAACACATAGTGGGTGTCAGATATCACACTAGATGTGAAGGATTAATTCCCTGTTTTCAGACAGTATCAGGAATATGGTAAACCTTAAAAGAAATCAAGTGTTTTAAAAAAAAGATATAATTTATGATTTGGCAGTGAATATTAACTGGTAGACTGTAGACAATTTTTAATAGCATTCTTATTTTTGTGTGAATCATATGTTAGTTCTTGGTCCAGAAAGTCAAAATGCTACAATATGTCTTTGAACTTTAGATGCATTTCTGGAATTAGGATATTAATATCATGTGGCATAAAGAAAGTGAATCTGTCTCTGACAGCAGATCTATAACTGCATTTGTGTAAAGATGGTTCTGGGAGGCTTGGTAACCTCCAGAAGTTGAACTCTTTTGCTACCTCACAGAAGAGCTTCTAGTCAAAACTAAGGTCAAAGGAACAAGGAAAATACTGAGATGCTAGGTAGAAGGAATGCACAACATTTAAAATTGCACTGTGTTAAAATGATATTTAAACTGTTGGTATAATTTAGAGCTATTGTTCTTACTGTCTGCTCATTTTGGACATATCCTAAATTACAAAGGGGGAAAGAAGGATAGTGAAGTCATTTCAAGTTTAAATGGAGAACAAGGAAGTAGAAGTGTTTCTTGGCAAGCCTAACGCTTTTGCCTTCATTACAGTCCAGAGCGGGGGTGCCCTCAGTATGTGATTTTCCTGGCTTCTGTTACACAGATCTGGCCAGGAATGTCCACAACTCTTCTGGAATATAAATGAGAGTAGAGCACTCAAGTCCCCGTGATGGTTCAGAGCCCATCTCCATGTAACTTCCCACACAGTCACTGTCTTAGATTACCTAATTCCTTGACTTCAAGTATTTTCTTACTCACCTGCTCTAGATTTAACGGATTCCCCAAAACCATGAGATGGAAACAAGGCAATATATGGAACAGGAACCTGGGACATAGAAAGGGCCCTGTAGATATGTTTCCTATCCTGTCTTTTCTTTCTTTCTTTTTTTTCTTTTTCACCTTATATCTTTCCAAGGCTCAGTCCAAAGAAAGGTGTAGACATGAAAGGTAGGACTGTAACTGGTAGGTCTGAATGCCCCTCTCCCCATTCCTCTGCTAAAACTTACTCACCAGCATGATAGTATTAAGACGTGGGGGCTTTGTGAGGTGATTAAGTCATAAAGGTGGAGCCCATGTTCGTGGGCTTAGGACCTTTAAAAAAGAGGCTTCACACAGCCTTTGGCCCTTTTCACACTTCTGCCTTCTGTCATGTGAGGATGCTACCAACAAAGATTTCATCAATGGAGTGGTCTCTCACCAGACACCAATGCTCAGACCTCTTCATGGACTTCCCAGTCTCCAGAATTGTGAGAAAATACATTTTTGTTCTTTGTAAATTACCCAGTGTGTCACATTTTGTTATAGCAGCACAAATGGACTAAGACAGTAACTGAAGCAGAAAACTCTGTCCTAAAACAACTTTGAGTTAATATTTTTTAAAAAGACACACTGAACATTTGGTCTGTGGCTGAAATGAGGATGTAATGGCTTTCTGTCTGTAAATGAGAACTGTCAGGATAGAGAGCTCCTTACGTCACACAGCTTGGCAATTATATCAGCAAGAGAAAAGGAGGTATCATAAACCTTTGGAAGAATATCCCTGGTGAATTTCTGGAGTCCCAAAAAAGATCTGGAGTCTGAGTTGGTGGGAAGAGTGGGGAGGAAGAGGTGGTGAACATGCATATATGGTAATTCCCAAGATATGCACATTCTCCTCATTACATTCCAGTAATGATTATGTTCTCTGTGTTATGGTGTCTCAGACCCAGTACAAATATATTTGACAGAACAAATAGGGTAAAGCCTATTTGATTATTTTGGACCCAGATTCAAAAAAGGGGAAAAAGCAGGTCTGATATTAATATTATTGAGCATTTACTGCTATAAATACATAATCTTCCATGGAATTTAAAAGTACTTAAAATTTAAAAATAAAAGTCATGTTGAATAGTAAGAAAGCAGTTAACGGTAAATTGCAAGAAAATAATGAAGTGGAAATAAAATGTTATTTAGTATATATTAAGATTGGGGATCAAGACTCCCTAAGCCTTTAACAAAGAGAGCAGAAAGGGAGGACGAGAGGCCTTTCTACCTTTTTCCTACTCCTAACTCAGTAAAGAGTTGCCGTGACTGTGTGATCCGGGAACAGCCTACCAGGGACCCCAGAATACCCTGGTCCATGCCAGGTTTCCCCTTCCAAAGTGTGGAATATGTAGGGGAGGTCCAAGAACAAAAAGTAATAGATAACTTCTTTTTTTTTTTGAAACTGTCAACAGGAAAAACTCAGAGCTTTGAAGTCTTTGAAGAGACGGAGGCAAGTAGGGTGAATACCACTAGCTTTGAGTTCCAGAGAAACCACAAGGGCGGTTCAGGTTGAACTAATTTCCTAATTGGGTATATAAGATGTAATAATTGGGGACTAAATTGGGCTGAGATGGAAATTAATTACCATCAGTTAGACAAGACATCTACCTACTTCTACATGTTTCAGTTATTTAAAACTTGTGCCAAACAAGTCATTTTTAAACAATTATTTATTGAACACCTATTATATGCAAGGCAGTGTTATCTGCATTAGGAAATTTAGCAGTGTATAGAACAGATCATTATAAAGTTACTGTATTAGTCTGCTTTTACACTGCTGATAAAGACATACCTGAGACTGGGTAATTTACAAAAGAAAGAGATTTATTGGATTTACAGTTCTACGTGGCTGGGAAAGCCTCACAATCATGGCAGAAGGTGAAAGACACGTCTCACATGGTGGCAGACAAGACAAGAGAGCTTGTGCCTTGTGCAGGAAAACCCCTGTATTTTTAAAACCATCAGACCTTGTGAGACTTATTCACTATCATGAGAAGAGCATGGGAAAGATCTGCCCCCAAAATTCAATTGCGTCCTACCAGGCTCCTCCCATGACACATCGGAATTACAATTCAAGATGAGATTTTGTTGGGGACACAGCCAAACCATATCAACTACTAAGTTAAACAAAATGAAATTATAGACATTTGACCATTTTCTACCTACATAAAAGGCAATGTCATATGGTTCAAGCTAACACATTCAAGTGGGATAAAGAGATAAAGATAATAAATTATGACTGTACATATATCATGTTGGCTGGTGATAATGCCTTGGAGAATATTATGCAGGGGAAGAAGATACGTGGGAGGAAGGGATCGTTAGTTAATCTATTAGTGACCTCACTAATAAACCAACATTTTGATGAGGACCTGAAGGAGGTAAAGGATTTAGCTAGAGGTGAGTAAGTAAGGAATTTAGCTATTGAGTGAGTAGGTAAGAAATTTAGCAATGAGGTAAGGAGGTAAGGGATCTGGTCATGAGGTAAGGAGGTAAGGGATCTCTCCATGAAGTAATGAGGTAAGAAATTTAGCTATGAGATAAAGAGATAAGGAATCTGTCCATGAGATAAAGAAATAAGGGATCTGGCCATGAGATAAGGGGGTAAGGGATCTGGCGGTGAGGTAAGCAAGTAGATTTCCCATTCAAGGCAGGCGAATGGCAAATGTAGACCCTGAGGTGATAATGTACTTATTGTATTTGAAGAACAGCAAAGAAGCAAAGTGAGTCACATGGAAGTGGGGGAGGTGCATTAGAAAGTTAGTACAGGGCTGGTGCCATGGCTCATACCTATAATTCCAATGCTTTGGGAGGCCAAGGTTGGGAGGGTTGCTGGAGCCCAGGAGGTTGAGGCTGCAGTGAGCTATGATTGTGCCACTGCACTCCCGCCTGGGTGACAGAGTGAGACCCTGTTTCAAAAAAAAAAAAAAAAAAAAAAAAAAAAGAAAGAAAGAAAGAAAAAGAAAGTCAGCAGGAAGCCAGATCACTATAGGCAATGTCCAGGACTTGTCTTTTGCCTGGAGTGAAGTGGAGAGCTGCTGCAGGGCTTTGAGCATCTAATGGACATGATCAGCGTAGCTTGTAATGGAGTCCTTCTGGCTGAGAGGTTGAGCCCTTGCAGTGAGCAAGGGTTGGAACAGAGAGATCCATTTTGACATTGTATTTAGAAAGAGTCAGGACAGAGATGATGAGCTTGTGGAGCAGTAGGGTAGCGATGGAGATGCTGAATCTATTTTGAAGACTAGACTGACAGGATTTGATTGTAGAGTGTGTGAGTGAAAGAAGAGCCAAGGATTATTCTAAGATTGATGTTGTGATTTTGGTGTTATCGGGTAAACCAGATAATTATAATTTAATGAGTATTTATTTTCTTCAAAACTAAAACGTAACTGACTAGATTTTGTGCAATTGCTTTTCCTGAGAGTATCTATTGGACTTATCCTGTGCTGCCAGGCATCTCTATTCATTTACCCCCAAATTAATCCTGATACCAACAAGACATAAAGGCTAAGAGTCAAAAAGACTTGAGTTCTGACTCTGCCAATTAGCCGGGATGTGAGGTACCTCTTCTGGAAGCCTCAGCTTCTCTTAGGTGAAGCTAATACAATAGCTTGGAGTGGTGGCTGTGGTTAAATGAGATAGTGCATGTAAAGTGTCCAGCAATAAATGCTTTATGTAAATTTCAGTGATAGTAAAATGTGTATGGACTCTATCAGAGTTCTTGGCAGCCCTCTGCACCATTTTCACATATTTTATTTGATTTTAACTGTTGAAGCTTTCTTACTGAGAATCATTTTATGGTGGTTTGCTTTTTTATGTTGGTAAAAATAATGGTCAGTTTGTCTCAAGAATTTCCCCCAAAATTTATGACACTTATGAAGTAGGTAAAAGTAAAGTGAAAACTCTGCTAGGTCCTGTCTGTTTCCTGGCCTTTGTACAATACCACACTTTGTCCTCATCTTCTGTTCACTCTAAACCTGAGGCAATCCCTCTTGGTCAGCATTTCGGTGCTCAACATCAGGGTAACCTGAAGCTCCTGTCTCTTGTATTTCAAGTCATTGAAACTAAATCTCTGCCTTAATTGCTGTCAAATTCTTGAAGATGTAACCTAGATATTATCTTCCAATCGTGTCTGAGAATATGGGCCCTGTCTTGTTCTTGGCATAGCCTTTCTCAGAGCCTGGAGCTCGGCTCTTGAACACCTGCCTGGAGACCAGGCCTTATAACTTGGGCAACTGTAGAATTTAGTATCCGAACTGGCTCTGAGAGTGAAATGAGGAGCTATAAATTATGCAGAAACAGCCCTATAGGTAACTATGTAACCATATGTCAAGATTTGCATAGGAGAGTTCAATATTTGGCTGTTGTTCTATCATCCTATTGGTGTTCCTTTTTACTGTCAAACTGTTCTGATTTGGAAAATAAATTGTATAAATTATTGACTGAGTTACAGACATTTTTTTCTGTTAAGAGCCAGTTTTACTAGAGACTACATTTGTAAGTAATACATAGATCTGTTTTTAAATTATACTCTAATTTATTTATATAATTTGCATATTCTGGCATCCACAAGGTTTTGATTGCTGTAGCTTTATGTCACATTTTAGTATATGCTAACATTAGACCATCATTGTAATTTTTTCTCATAAAAATTTGTTGGCTATTCTTCAGCACTTTTTCTTCCAGATGAACGTTAGAAACAGTTTGTCACATTTATAAGTTTAAAAATTCTCTTAGGATCTTGATTGGAATTTCTCTGAATTTTTGAATTAATTTGGGGAGAATCAACATTTTTACGAAATCAAGTATTTTTATACTTTCTACCTTTTTGTTCTGGAATATTATTAATGGATTTGCAATTCTTATCCTCTGTCCACCTTTCGAGGTACCTTACTGGTAGGATTCTTTGTCTCTCTCCCGTAGTTGTTATTTTTACCTTGTGCTGGATCTCATGCCTTGCACAAACTGCACCATCTTTTAGTGTCAACAGCTAGATCAGACCCCCTCTTACCCCACCCCAGCAGAGGGCTGCTGGTCTTTCCCATTTTGCCCTGTCCTGGTGCAAGAACTGGTTATGTAGGCACTAACCATAAGACATGATAGAACGCACTTTCATTAAGCAGTGAAAGCTTTTTGTACTCTCAGTGAACCTGAAAATCCATTTACACCATATATACTTTAATGGGAAAATAATGGCCAAAACATCAAATGGTTCCAGTGAATTCAAGGTAAATCAGAGACCATACACACCATGAGCGAAAAGCTAAATTGATCAAGTCAATAAAAGAAGGCACATTTAGAAAACTTAAAGTGTCTTGCACTTCAAGTGGCAAGTGAACTTTCAGTAGATGGCGTAAATGTAAGTGTTTCTTAGAGGAGGGATTGGGTTGGGTTTGCTGGGTTAGTTTTGCTTTGGACATTCGACAGCTCTCTAATGTTGCTATCACTTCACTGTGCAATGTTAGTACATTATGGGGTATTCTTCCTTTCAGATTTCACTCATGCGAAACTAAAGGAAAAATGTGAAAATTAGATACAGTGAATTGATGAGTATGTCTTGGTTTTTTATTTGCTCTGTGAAATGTACATGTGGCTCTTTTTATTACTTTTATTTTTTATGTGGGGGGAAATAAGAAATAGGTCAGTAAGATCTATGAGGCGAAAATGCAGATCTGCCTGAGAAGTAATTGCACGTTGCCTCTCTCTAGAAATGGGCAGAGCTCCTTTAGGGAAGTGAAATGGCAAAGCAGGTGTCCTGAGAGTAAGGCTTCTTGACCTTTGAAAATCCATACCTCCCGCAGTGCTTTTCATTCTGTTTTCTGCCAGCCAAGAACATTTTGTCAGGTTTTACTTTCTATAGTGTGTATTATAGAAAACAAAAATATACTGAATATATTTTTTTCTCAAACCATTTCTTTGATTTGAGATTATCATTTAGAGTACATGATAAATTTTTATTTATCATGTATAGTCTTCACTTACTCTGATGCTTTAAAATACTCGAGGGTGCTGCAATTTGTTAGATGGAGAGTATGATGGGGAGTGTAATGGGCTGGGATGAGTGTAATGATCTGGGTCTTATGAAGTCAGTGGAGAAGGAGAGGAAGTAGCGTCAGGCAGAAACTCATTAGCTAAAGCAGCATAGGGAATCAGGGGAAAACTGAGCTTAGAAGAGATGCTGCCACAGCAGTGGGGCAGCAGATGGCCCAGGCATCAAGATTTTATGCCCAGGAGCACAGCAAGTACCTAGAAAATATTTGCTAAAGTAATCTTTGAATAAATTGTTCTGGGGGAATCTATCTTCACTTAAATTCCTATCTACACATAGTAGGTAGTGGGGGAAGATATCATTCCTGGAAAAAAAAAAAAGACTGGGCAAGAATCAGTGTGGGTATCAGCCAAATACGAACACTGCAGCCTGTGGTGATGGAAATGATCAGATCAAAGAAGGAAGTGTCTTGACAAAAGTCCTTTCCAATAGATTGGCCCAGTATGGAGTGTGTGTGTAGATAAGGAGCGTTTCATCCATGGCTGAAGAGCCACAAATCTATATAAAACCCTCAGCCTTGGGCTGTAGATGTCAGGTTGGCCTTGAATGAGACATGCGAGTGAGGAGAGAGAGAAGCTGGAAAGGGACCAGTGGTCACAGCCGTACAGCTGTGGCATCTGACCTCAAATAGTCCCACTCACAGGGGTTGTAGATGAAGAAAGAAGATGTTTGGGGCATCATCTCCTTATAAAATGAGTTTCTACCTTTGGCATTCTTTTGAGCGTTTTACACTCATAATTAGTTTTTAGCAGTTTAATTTGCATTTCTTTTTGCAACAACATCTTGCTAACGCTAACCACAAGATGGAACAGATTTATGTGGGCTCTAGAGAATATTGGTTGATTTTTTAAATGTAAAGTAGTATCATAAAGTTGAAATCTATTTCAAGTTATCCTCCCTAGGTCCATTCTTCTCCCTCCCATTCTTGAAGCAGCCCCAAATCATGAATTTGATTCATACCTTTCCAGTTCATGTTCTATTTATAACATGGCTTTGAGTGCTTCTGGAATATACAAACATTCAGACCATTTGTGTATATTATTTCACCACATTCTAGTTTCACTTAACATTGCATTTCAAGATCTACCTATTTTGATACACATTGTTTCATTTGCTTTAACGTTATCCTTTTGAATAAATATAATACAGTTGCTTATCTGCTGATGAACAGTTAGATCAGGGTCCCTCAACCTCAGCACTGTTCACATTTTGAACCAGATAATTGTTTGTTTTGGGGGATTGTTCGGTGCACTGTAGGATATTTAGTACCCTCTCTGGCCTCTTCTCACTGGATGCCAGTAACATCAATTATGACTATCAGAAAATATGTCCAGACATTTCCAAATGTCCCCTGGAGGGCAACCTACATATTGAGAACTATTGCCTTAGATTGTTTCCAATTTTTCATTATTACAAGCAATAATGCATTGTTTCCTTGGTCATGCTCCTGGTACACACATGCAAGCATTTCCTTAGGGCAAACATCTAGAAGCAGAATTGTGGGTTTCAGAGTATGTAAGTTGTTTAATTACTCTCTAAAATTATATCAATATCATGATACTCTTTTAAAACCATTTATGTTTTTATTTGACATTACATCTAAAGTAATGTCCACATATCAAATCAAGTGAATAATTCTATGCATATTTAATAAATTGTGAAAAGAGATGTTTGTTATCATGTCTTCCTTTAAAACACTTAAAATCTAGTTGGGAAGGCATATCAGAAATATGCACAAAGTTAAATAACAAAATAGGGAAATAAAACAGCAATTCAAGATAATTATGCAATTGTCACAAGGCAGAATTAGGTTACCTGCCAAATCACATGTATGAAAAATATTTGTGGGCTGAGCATGGTGGTTTATGCCTGGAATCCCGGTGCTTTCGGAAGCTGGAGCAGGAGGATTACTTGAGGCCAGGAGTTCTAGATCAGCCTGGGCAACACAGTGAGACCCCATCACCATAAAAAAATTAAAAAAATAACCAGATGTAGTGGTATATACCTCTAGTTTTAGCTACTTGGGAGGCCAAGGCAGGAGGATCACTTGAGCCCAGGAATTTGAGGCTATAGGGCGCTCTAATGGCATCGCTACACTCCAGGCTGGGTGACAGAGAAAGGCCCTATCTCAAAATAAAAATAAAAGCAAAACTTGTGATAAGAATATGGAAGAGGGGTATATCTCTTTTTCTTCTGGGGATGTAAGGGAAGGCTTCCTATAGGAGGTGGGATTTGAGGTGGGTCTTTTTGTTAAATGAGACCTGGACAGGCAAAGAGGAGTGGAGATGTGGACAGGTAGAAAAACATTTGGTTATATTCTAGGCATGGTGTCTTGGGGAAGAAAGAAGGTCTTAGATTAAGAAGGAGGAAAATCAAAGGAACATAGGAAAGTAGACTCTGGAACATTTGGAGTAGGAAAGATAAGGTAGTTCATATCTTACAATCACCATCTTTTGGTAGAAGGATGAAAGAAGGAGAAAAGGCATTTAAATGTGATGATAATAGAGATGGGTGGGATTGAGGGTTTGATGAACAGGAAGATGGTCTAGGATAGCAATTTTTAAGGAGTTATAGGTACTAGGGAACAGACAGGTGATTAGTAAAAGCATTGTCTTGTACAAAACCAGAAAGTATAGGGTTTCAGTCTTGTTCCTCCAATGCACACATGTGTGGACATGCACACACACGTGGACATGCACACATGCACATGCATGCGCACACACACACACACAAATTCTAGCAGAACTGATCTAGAAGCCCAACTTAGGCATTTGCTGAGAACGTGAATGGGGCTGTGGAAGAAGAATTAGTGACAGATTGTGTAGGTGACAAGCCAAATCGTGTTTACTGAAGTAAACACCCTTTTAAAAATCTGGCCTCAGGTTCCCGTTGGAAAAATAAAGAAGAAAAGGTAGAAAGTGAAAGTCAACAAGAAATGAGAGGTGGTTTTATTTTATAAAACAGAAAATGAGCCAGGCTGTAGTAAGTATTCTCGCAGACACTCACCCCATATCTTAAAGTCAGGTCTATACTAGTTGGCCAGTGATAGGCATCTTTTTTAGTGGGTGGTTGATAACACGTGTGTGAGGGGTAGTTGCCACCAACAATGCACTTTGGGAAAGAAAGAGTGAACTCTAGGAGTCCATGCCCAGTCTCAAATGCTGCAATGACTACTTTTTGGTGCCTACTTTGTAAGAAGACACAGCACATTACCTGATTAGCAAGGTATAATTTGTGAGCAATAGTGTACAATTTAGCTTGGATGTGTTCACACTGTAATGTAGTGAAGATTCCCATACTACATTATTCATTCTAGACATCAAAGAAGAGTAATCAATATGCAATATTTTTCCTTGTTCTAAATGTAGTTTATTATTCTCATTGATTTGTTTTCATGAGACAAAGTATTATATTTTACTTGTATTAGTTCATTTATCTGAGTGAGTTAAATAGCTATTTAAATACCCTTCCATTTTCTTCTGTGGCTAACACAGTGCTCTGGGCCAGGAGAGATATTTTATTTTATTTTATTTTTGGACAAAGTTTAGTTGCTATATATGCATGTCACTCTGGGCAATGCAAATATAAAAACTTCCAGTGTTCATAATGCAGATTGTTCTTGCAATCACACCAGTCTTAACAGGATCTGCACTGGGCATTGGTACTCAAAATAATGAGCTGTGCCGAGTCTCATTCTTTGACTCAAGGAAGTACACATATGCACTGCTTAATGACATGGATATTTTCTGAGAAATGTGTTGATTTTGTCCTGTGAGTAACGTAGAATGTATTTTACACAAATTTAGATGGTATATCCTACTACACACTTAGACTATATAGTATAGCCTATTGCTCCTAGGCTACAAATCTGAAGTTTGTTACTCTACTGAGCAATGTAGGCAATTGCAACACAATGGTAAGTATTTGTATATTTAAACATAGAAAAGGTAGAGTAAAAATACAGTATTATAATCTTATGAGACCATTGTCCTATGTGTAGTTCATCATTGACCAAAAAAGAGGTGCATGAATGTAATATGTTGTAATGGTATGGTATCAAGAATTTCTGCTTTTTGGATGACAATTCATGAAAAATCAGTTTATAATTCAGTGTACCACCACATTTCTTGTTATAATAAATGTATTTGCACAAAGATCAAAATGTGCAAAGTTATTTGTTTTTAATAATGAGATGTAGATTTTATGTTTGACAAAATTGTAAATGGTGTGGTGGAAAGAGCAGTAGACTACGAATCAAATAATGGGGGTTTAATTCTAGGTCCTTCATTTATCATCTAACCTTGAACATTTAGTTATCTTGACCCTTGTTTCTTACTTATAAAATAATCCTGATTATGGCTTGCATGTTATAGTGGTTTTCTGCTTTAAAATGAGTTTGATATCTGTCATTCTATTTAACAATGACAAAAATCCTGTGAATGTTAACTTAGTTATTGTTAGCCCCATTTTTTCAGATCATAAAACAGACACTGAAGGCTTTTCCAAGGCATGCCACCAGTAAATGACAGAAGTATAACATAACCTATGGTTTTCTACTTCCAAAAAGATTATTTGTTCTAGCACTGCACAGTGGTGTGTTTGGTTTGATTCTCTCACAAGAAATTGCTGAGTATAAAAGGACATGATCTAAATTTTGTCTCTACCTACCCATTCTCTCCCATGGTCATACCCTAAATTGTATCATCACTAGTATCTGCACCATCTCAGAAATCTTGATTTTAAACATCCTACTCCTGGTCAACAGCATTCACTTGAAGCTTATTTATTCTAAGATTCTCTATGCAATAGCTTTTTGATCTTACTGAATCTCCCAGCTATTTTTCATTATCCATCAACTTCTCACTTCCTCTCTTTGCTTTTCTCCTCATCTAAATCGATTTCATAGTCTTTTCCTATAATCCTTCCCTTGCAGTCACCCTTAACTCCTTTGCCTCATTTTCCATTTATTGTCCTTGTCTGACTGAACCCCAATCTGGTGAAAATAGCTATCTTTTCTGCTCCTGTACAGCAGCAGCCAACCTTTACTGAAGAAAATCACAAAGCCTGACTTACTGGCTTCACATTAAAGAATGACTATACAATTCAAATGGTACTCAACCATCACCTACAGTTCCCTAATGAGTTTGATTTCTCTCTTTGAAACAATTAATTCATATCTTCACCTTTCTTGTCAAACCTCCCACAGTTTTCAGTTTGTTAACTGATAGCTTGCCTTTTCCACCACAAATCCGTACATCCTTCTTTCCTAGATGACCTCATCTAGTTCCATGCCTTTAATTATCATCTATCGCTAAGTGACTTCCAAGACTCCCAAATTTATATCTCTGGATTTGTCTCCTAAACTCTAGACTCACATATACTTCTGCCTGACACTATTTATGTATCTACTAGACATCCAAAAGTTGACACACCCCAACAGGACTCTGATTACTTTCCTGACTGGTACTCATTCCCCTTTTTTTTTTTTCAACTCAGTAAATGATCATACAATCTACTCAGTTTCTCAAGCCTAAAATTTTATAATAACTTTTAATTTCTTTTTCTATTTCATCACGCTTTCCTAAATCCAGAAATGTCCATGCTCTGTTGCTCCTACTTCCAATATATCTCTCTAACTAGTTCATTTCTTTTCATTACCACTACTGCCACCCCAGTTTCAACTTTCAACCTTTCTCTCATCTGGATCTCAGTTATAGCCTCATTACTGGTATTATTTTTTTCTTGGCTGTTCCCTTACATTCTACACCCTGCAGCAGATGGAGAGGCATTTTAAAATAGGAAATTATATCAGGGCTTCCCTTGTTTTAAATCTATTAATGGTTTTCCATTGCTCTTGAAATCTGAATTCCCCATAGGCCCTGCGTGTTCATTTTCTCTCTAACGCGGTTGTGTTATACTCCTTTTCTTACTGGGATATAGCCACACTGGACATGCCACGTCTTCTCAGGGCTTTTGCATATACTGTTCTTCTCATGTCCTGGAATGTTCCATTCCTTACTCTTGGGTTGGCTGGATTCTTACCTTTTTGTGTTCAGCTCCATAGCATGTCCCCAGGAATGCTTTGTATGGCCACACTTTCTAAGAGCTCCACCTGCTTTTCCTTTTTCTTCCAATTACTTCCTGTTCTTGGTTTTTGGTTTTTTTTGAGACGGAGTCTCGCTCTGTCTCCCAGGCTGGAGTGCAGTGGCGCGATCTCGGCTCACTGCAAGCTCCGCCTCCAGGGTTCACACCATTCTCCTGCCTCAGCTTCCCGAGTAGCTGGGACTACAGGCGCCCGCCACGACGCCTGGTTAATTTTTTGTATTTTTAGTAGAGACGGGGTTTCACCATGTTAGCCAAGATGGTCTCGATTTCCTGACCTCGTGATCCACCCGCCTCGGCCTCCCAAAGTGCTGGGATTACAGGCGTGAACCACCATGCCCGGCCTACTTTCTGTTCTTAAAATTTTTTCTTCATAGTCCTCACAATCTGAAATTACTTTGTGTGTTCGTTTGTTTATTGTGTATCTCCTTCAACCAAACGGTCAATGCGTGACATTAGGGACATTGTCTATATTTTTTTTATAGCTTTTCTTCAGTGCTTGGCATAGTTCCCAGCAGCTACTAGGCTCTTGACAAGAATTCTTGTTGAGTAGTGCATGAACATAAAGGACTCTTTTACTGTGGTATAACACTTTCTACTCTTTATGGATGGGAGGATTTGCTTTAGCTGATCAGTGGCACAGTTGATCTGTATTGGGCACCAAAAGGCAAAATGACAAGCCATCTTGGCTTGTCTTCTCACCTTCTTGAGAAGGTCTTTGCCATTCAACAGTTGTCTTTGCCATTCAACAACAACAAATATCTTTGCCATTCAACAGTTCTTCCCACATGAAAAATCTATCTTTTGTTTTGCCAACTCTAAACTAGGACTAATAGGATGTGGATAGACTGTAAGGAAGTGTTGACTCAGATAAATAATATCTGTTAAGAAAGATTTATGGGGAAATGATGTTGCATAGAAGAAATATAATTTTATTTCTTCTGTGCTTTAGAAAATAATATTGGATTTCTATTGCTTGTTCCATGTGCTGACCTGAGAAGAATGCACAATGCTACTATTGCTCTGGCACCACAGGAAACTGCCTTGAAACACTGACATCATAGAGATGAGGAATGAGAATCAGAGCGTGTCACTCACTATGATTCATTTCTAGCCTCTTTGTCTAAGCTTGGAGATTTTCTTTAAATTAAGTTAAAGTTCATTCAGACTCGGAGTTAGTGCAGACTCAGAGAAACTGCCCACACCTGAACTTAAGTATGTGAGTAATTAAAGATGTGCCACTTTGAAGGTCTCACACCTTCCCATTTTTATGAAATTCAAGGGATTAAAGACCTTATCCAGTTTCTTAATGCCGAGGCCCTAGAGCCCAGAATTGCAAGTGGTGCATATTGCTATTAGTAAATCAAGTTATTAGATAACATTTTGATCAGAAAATGATATAAGCGGTAAAAAAGTAAACCCTAAATATCTTCTATAATCATTCTTTCCTTCAATGGTCAACACTTGCATGTATTTTTTCTATTTGTTACTTGTCTCTAAGGAAGAAACTGATTATAAACATTTTCTTTAAAGACTGTATTTGTTATTAAATCTGCTGTTTGGGCCAATTTCAAAGCCTTTCCTCACTACACCCCTCCTTGCTTACCTCCTTTACACTTCAACTGCATCTTTGTTTCTTCTTTTTCCTTAAATTTATTTCCTTCTTGTAAAAGAAAACTTAGCTAAGATTGATAGGTAGAAAGAGAAATGAAACCAAAGAAAGAAAGAAGAGTTACGATAAAAAGTTACCAGTGAAAATTGTGGTACACACATACACACACACACACATGAACCTCTTGGAGAGATATATATTTTATATATATATATATAATATTATATTATATATATAATATTATATAATATATATATCTTGGATATGGATATATATATGTATATATATGTAACCAAGGATATTTTTATATATATCCTCTTGGAGATATATGTATATATATATCCTCTTGGAGATATATGTATATGTATATCCTCTTGGAGATATATGTATATGTATATCCTCTTGGAGATATATGTATACGTATATCCTCTTGGAGATATATGTATACGTATATCCTCTTGGAGATATATGTATACGTATATCCTCTTGGAGATATATGTATACGTATATCCTCTTGGAGATATATGTATACGTATATCCTCTTGGAGATATATATGTATATATATATCCTCTTGGAGAGATATATATGTATATATATATCCTCTTGGAGAGATATATATGTATATATATATCCTCTTGGAGAGAGATATATATATATATCTCCTTTTGGAGAGAGAGAGATATATATATATCCTCTTGGAGATATATATATATATCTTCTTGGAGATTATATATATATATATATATATCCTCTTGGAGATAGATATATATATATATATCCTCTTGGAGATAGATATATATATATATATCCTCTTGGCGAGATATATATATATATATATCCTCTTGGCGATATATATATATCTCCTCTTGGTGATATATATATATATATCCTCTTGGAGAGATATATATATATATATCCTCTTGGAGAGATATATATATATATATCCTCTTGGAGAGATATATATATATATATATATATATCCTCTTGGAGATATATATATATATATATATATATCCTCTTGGAGAGATATATATATATATATCCTCTTGGCGATATATATATATATCCTCTTGGTGATATATATATATATCCTCTTGGAGAGATATATATATATATATATATCCTCTTGGAGAGAGATATATATATATCCTCTTGGAGAGATATATATATATATCCTCTTGGAGAGAGAGAGAGATATATATATATCCTCTTGGAGAGAGAGAGAGATATATATCCTCTTGGAGAGAGAGAGATATATATATATCCTCTTGGAGATATATATATATATATATATATATATATCCTCTTGGAGATATATATATATATATATATATATATATCCTCTTGGAGAGAGATATATATATATATATCCTCTTGGAGAGAGATATATATATATATATCCTCTTGGAGAGAGATATATATATATATCCTCTTGGAGAGAGAGATATATATATATCCTCTTGGAGATATATATATATGTCTTCTCTTGGAGATATATATATATACTTCTTGGATATATATACACACACACACACGTTTATATATATATATATGTGTGTGTGTACCACAATTTTCATTGGTAATTTTTGATCGTAACTCTTTTTTTTTTGGTTTTACTTCTTGAACCTATCGATCTTAGCTAAATTTTCTTTTACAAGAAGGAAATAAGGAGAAAGAAGAAACAAAGATGGGGTGGAAATGTAAGAGAGATAAGCAAGGATGGGTGTAGTGAGGAAAGGCTTTGAAATATACATATATATATATTTCCAAGAGTTTTTTTCCATTGTCACTTTAGTGCCACTTCTTCCCATTTTTGTACTTTTTCTTGGCAATTTTGCTGTTTAAAATCGCTCCCAAGAGTACTGCTGAAGTGCTGTCCAGTGTTTTTAAGCTCAAGAAAGCTGTGACGTGCCTTATGGAGAAAATGCATGTGTTAGATAAGCCTCATTCAGGCATGAGTTTTAGTGCTGTTAACTCTAAGCTCAATGCTAAGCAATCCACAATAGGGTACATCCAGAGAAAGAAAGAGGAAATTGGCTGATATGTGCCTGTAGGTGAGGTTGCTCTGGAAAGTGCTAAAGTAGCATCAATAGTGCCTGATAAAGCTATGGAAAGGAGAAATGGCTGAATTTGGGATTCATGAGATGACACCTGATAAAAATAGGCATAATGGACAACATTGTTCTGAGGCTGAAAGTCAGAGAAATTTATATTCATTTTACCCAGGTTCAGGAAAAATTTAAACTCTTCTTGACTAGTGTGTTATTATGAAGAAATAATGCATATAATTATTTGTGAAAAATATATATGAAGTCATATTTCAAACAGAAACACACGTAAAACACACATAAAACAAGGTTTTGTTTTGGTTCGTTGACAGAAACATTGTGATCAGAGGCTCACAGAAACCTAATTCTTTATTTCCCATAGGAACAGTGGCTAATTCAACTTTATATAACATAAATAATGCAAATAATGAGAATCGACTGCCCATATGCACACTTTTCCCTATTCACACAAACACACACACACATACACACACCCACATATATATATATATATATATACACACACACATACACACACGTGGAAAATATATACCATATATACCCTTTAATATGTATATTTTATTAAAATGGGATCATGCTTTTCATAATTTTATAATTTGCTTTTTTTCTATTTTAACATATCATTATGATCATCTTTCCAGTTGAACTGATTTGTCATATAATTTTTAATGGCTGCATAACATTTATTTGGTTTTATGAATATATCAAATTTTCAGCAAGAAAGTTTGTAATAATTTATATCCTCCTCAGCAGTGCCTGAACCTGACCTCAACTGAGTATTGTCTGAAATTCTTCCTCATTCCATTGTTGTGTTTCTCATTCTATATCTGGCATAATTTCTTTCTGTATTTCTGCCTTGGGTGACTTGAAATATAATATTTTAGGCATGAGGCTAATTTTGAAAAGTTCTGCTGGTTTTGACAACAGTGTTTGAGTGTAACTCAGAAAACAGTTGTATTGTAGTTGATAGAGCCGTGCTAAGAAATTAAATTTGTCAAATTTCCAATAGCCGAAGGTTTTTTTTAAAAAGTGAAGGAATAATAACCCAGAGAACATCCTTTGCATAGCCTAGGAAATATCAAAAATTTGCCATCCAAATAATCTCATTGCCTGCTCCAAGTTAATATTTGAAATAATTTGGGCAAAACCAAAAATGTCATAGCAATAACATTGACATTTTGTTTTACCTGCTTGATACAAAAGGGTGGCTATGGTCCCACTGAGGTTAAAAATATTTTTGTTCTTAAAACAACTTCAACCAAAGGAAAGATAGTAAAATACATTTTCCTACTCTACATTAAGATTTAAACAAAAATTGAAACAGATCACAACTGTTAAAGGGTCAAACCTGAAAAGACAATGGTGTTTCCCACCCCCAGTGTGGTGTGTAATTGAAAATAAACATAACATGAAACTGTACAGTAAGTGTGAGGAAGTTCTCACTATGATTTTTCTCATATTGGCTATCATGAAGCCTTTTCATTTTCAAAATGCCAGGTTCGTTCATGGGGAGTTTGTTGAGTACTCCTGCTATGCAGGTGCACAGGCATGTCTCCTTGTTGCTGCTGCCCCAGAAGGAGGAGTTGCTGACACTGCCTGCTGTGGAAATGGCGCTCTCATAGCTGTTGGTCATGCTTCCCTTTCTTTGCTGCTGGTGTTAGCAACTCCTAGATGCGGTAGGGGAGCCTAATGTGTGCCTGCCAGAATGGGGAAATGGTCCACCTGCTCTGCACTGAGCTTTAATTTCATTGCCAGTGATGGCTGCAAGGCAGATTGATGCCCAAACATGGAGTGCGCAATGACACTTAGAGGCTGGGGGAGAGGAACTTTAGTCTGTTCATAGCCCATAACCCAGAATGAGGGGCAAACGTGCTAAACAAGCTGTCTGTAAAGCTGCAGGGTCTATGCCATCCTAACCAGATAGAACTGGTCTAGAAGCTGGGAGCACTCAGTTCCTAGCCCACTGATGTTGCTACAGTAGTGTGACCTTGAGCAAGTCACTTCACCTTCATGCTTTGTTAAAGCAAAGTGTCATCTATAAACGTCAGATTAGAGAATGTGATATACCTACCTCCCCTGTTGTGGGGGCGCATGACATAACATCAAATCTCAATGATTCATCCAAGTGCACCACAAATGCTGCCTCCTCTGTGGTCATTCAAAGGGCACCTCTGATTCCTCCAACTGAACAGAGTCTTTCCTTTTGAATTCTATTGGCATTTTAATAGCATCTTTCTTTGGACACATAATAAATAGGTTAGCAAACATTTATTAGATGTGCCCACTTTATTCTGGCTACTATTCTAAGTACTTCAGTGGTAGTTGGGGGTGGAGTAGTGAGATCAGGTACAAAGATAAATAACCAAGTTCTTGAAGGTTTGGTTTAAAAATAATATGAACTAAAATGAATAGTATGCCAAAGAGATATCTGTCTCTTGTGTTCATTGAAGCATTACTACAATAGCTAAGACTGGAATTTATCTGTGTGTCCATCAGTAGATGAATGAATAAAGAAAATGTGATATATATATATATATATACACACACAATGGAATATCATTCAGCCATAAAAAGGGGGCATCCTGTTATTTGTGACAATATGAATAAATGTGGAGAACATTATGTTAAGTGAAATGAACCAGGCACAGAAAGATAAATACTGCATAATCTCACTTATATGTGAAATCTAAAAATGTTGAATTTATAGAAGCAGAGAGTAGAATGGTGGTTATGAGAGTTTGATGGGACAAGAGAATGGAGAAATGTTGGTCAAAGTATATAGAATTTCAGTTACATAGGAGGAATAAGTTCAAGAGATTCATCCTACGACATGGCGATTATAGTTAATAACAATGTATTGTATTCTTGAAAATTGCTATGAAAGTAGATTTTAAGTGTTTTCACCACAAAAGAAATAAATATGTGAGGTAATGAATTTGCTAATTAGCTTGATTTTGCTTTTCCACAGTGCATACATATATCAACACATCACATTGTATGCCATAAATATATATACTTTTTAGTTATCAATGAAAATATATTATGAATTTTCTATATTCCATCTAATTTTCTCCCAATAACTTTGTGCTCCTTCATAAGAGAAACTCTTTTTTTTTGATAACTCCCTTGGCCATTTTAAAGCATTCACCAGAATGTCTCATAGAAAGTAATGACAGCATATTGAACACTTAAGTGTCCCAGGCATTTTTGTAAATGCTTTACATGAATTAACTCATTCAGTCATTTTTCCAATACGATTGTTATTACTACCTTATAGACAAGATCAGAAAATGGCACAGAGGAGTTAAGAACTGCTCAAGGTCACACAATCAGTGTTTGGCAGAGCCAGAACTCAATCCCAGGCAGCCTGACTCCAGAACATACACTTGCAATCATCGTGGCTACCTCCCGTGGTAAATGAGGTCCAGAAATATTTGTTGAATGAATGAGTGTTAGAGTGTTTTAAAAGGTTTAAAGTGCTTTACAAGGTTAAGTCATTACTACGGTTACTACAGACATAACTATTACTACATGATTGCCATTGACATCCTGTAACATTTTCAGAGGAAGGAAATCTCATCATTTTACTTCTGATGTTGGAGCTCAATAACATGCAGAGCAAGCACCTGATCAGAGAGTTGAGCAAACCTAGTATAAAATGCAAGTTCAGCAGAAGGAAAGGTAGAAAAAAAGAAGTCTTTGCTTTAGTATCCTAATGCTTGGGCCCATAGTATTTAGGCTAATTCTGGGTGAATTCTGATTACTAGCCTCAACCCACAGTGTTGGTTTTTTGCTTCCCCAAAAGACTATGCATTAAGTTTGTCTCTTATACAAACTGATTATTCACTGACTTTATCTTTACTCTCAAATATATCCTTTTTAGTACTTAAGCTAAACAATATTGTGTCATCTTTAATTTCTACACTCCTTCAGTTGGTGGCTAAATCCTGCCCATTAAGTGTTTTTGAAAAATATTCCCTCTCTTCTACTCTGACTGCCATTAACTTCAGTATTTTTGATTACACCACAGTAATAGGTTTCTAACTGGCCTCTCAGGGTATGATCTGTATTTTCTCCAGTTTTTCCTCCAGTTTTTCATTCTCTAATTTACATTTATGAAATGCACATCTGATATTATCCCTTGTTCTTAAAAGTCATTAATGGCTTCCATTTACCTCCAAGATAGACCATAAACTCACTCCACAGTGTGGTCCCAACCTGCTCCTTGGACACCATTTCCCATTATACTTCCTTATTAATTGTATATACTATAACCACACCAGACTGCTGTTTACCATTCCCAAAATGGGTCATATGCTCCCATGTTCCCAGGACAAATGCCCTACCTTCTTGTCAAAAATTCCACCTGTTAAAAAGTTTGATTTTCTTAAAGGCACAGCTCAATGTCATTTTCTGATTATCTCGAGCTAAAATTCATTGCTATTCCTAACAATTCTATGTTTATAGTTCTCTTCTGACACTTATTTGTTTTATATTATGAGATCAGTAGTATACCTTTTATATAATAGATTGCAAGCTCCTCGAACTTTAAAAAATAATTCATCTTTGTAGCTATATAACAACTAGCATAGTTGTCATATATTTTTCGCTTTTTAAGTATGTAGGGCTCATCTCCCCACATAGACTGTTGGCTTTGGCAGGCAGTGACAATTTGCAACCTGAGTTTGCTTCTGTATTTGGGGCGTTAACTTTAAATTTGCTTCTACCAGTTAACTTCCTTGTGCAGGTGGCCAAAAGGAAGCTATTCTAATTCCTTCTTTCAATGATTGCCGTGAGGGCTAAGAGAAGTAACATCTGCAAAGCACTGGATATATTAGGATCTCAAAAAAAGGTAGCCATTGATTGGTTGCTTTATGTTTGAAGTTGGCACAACATTTTATGTTGCTGAGTCTTGGCATGAGCCATCCAGTCTCAGGGATTGATTGTCTCCCATAATAAAACACGTGTGCAGTTTAATTCTAGCACGCTCTCCAAATAAACATTTCCCTCTTCCCTATTGTACCTTTGTGAACTGCCAGCATGTCTCCATTTGCTCTAAAATAATCTACTCAGTAGTGTCTTGTAACTGCTTTTTTTTTGAGACAGAGTCTCGCACTGCTGCCCGGGCTGGAGGGCAGTGGCATGATCTTGGCTCACTGCAACCTCTGCCTCCCAGGTTCAAGCGATTCTCCTGCCTCAGCCTCTCAAGTAGCTGGGATTACAGGTGCCTGCTACCATGCCCAGCTAACTTTTTGTATTTTTAGTACAGACGGGGTTTCACTGTGTTGGCCAGGCTGGTCTCAAACTCCTGACCTTGTGACCCACCCGCCTTGGCCTCTCAAAGTGCTGAGTTTACAGGCGTGAGCTACTGTGCCTGGCTGTAATTGCTTTTAATTTTGAAGGATTTAAAAGATTATTATCATCTATTTTTCTCTAAACTATTTCTTTGTATACCTTTACTCTGGTCTTCTTGGAACATAAAAGAAAGCCTCAGTCTTGCAGAGTATAATGCCTGAAGTATAACATCAATAAATAAGTATTTGTTGACTCAATAAATGGGGAATAAGTGAATGGCTTCCATGCTCCTAGTAGGCAAAAAAAATGCAAACTATTTAGTTATGTGAGTTGTCTATATTAGTCATGCAAAACTATCCTGGGTTTCTAGGCAGCATATCTGAGAATGTTTTTTAATATCTGGGAGTAGATTAATCTACTCCTCCCTTAAATAACAAGTAGATCCATTGAGAAGAAAGTGCTGTGGTGTACTCAGGCAGAATTTAAAAGAACATGAGCATTACATGAAGCAGGAAGTTAATTTGCCTGCTGGAGTTGATGAGGAAGAAACACCAGGGAATTATTATTCATCTCTTTAGGACTGCCAGGATGAAAAGTTTTCCCTCTTATTACCTAATGAGGCTCTGCCAACTGGGTACCCCATAAGCTCCTACTGTCTGAAAAGCAGTGCAAAATCAGGACTTTTGTTGGGAAAACTTACTCTGTTGCCTATGCGGGTGCAAAAGTCTGTCTGGATGCTCTGGGCAGTGTGTGCTGAATGGCGAGGTGAGTCTAAGGGAGACAAAGTGACTCCTTCTACCTAGGTTAGATTAGATGACGGCAAGGGCAGATAAAGTTGTCTAGCAAACTCCATGTACCAGGCTCTGGAATCAGATGCTGTTGGATTCTCCCTTCAGAGTAGAATGGCTGACTGGCCTTTCTATTGCCCTTATCAATGAAGACTGTTTAAAGCTGAATCGACTGAGCAGTGTTTTTTGTTTTGTTTTGTTTTTTTGGTAGAAGGCTGTCCCAGAGTAAAATAATATCATGAAATGACATCATAATTAGCTACTTTAGATTCATTTGTGGGAAAAAAAGTCAAAGTCAAAACTTTACTTCCTTTTCTTTTCCTTCCCAAAACACCTACATCACCATGCCCTATTTTCTAATTGTTTTTTTTTGCCAAAGTTATTGACTAATAAGATCATGATATCTTACTGGCAAAGTAAGTGGATTATTTTAATTCCCATTGGACTTCTTTTCCAAGTGACTTCCTCAGCAATAAGGAAAGAGTTCCCACATCTGAGCTCTAAAAGTGGTTAATGGATGTGTGTCTCTCTACAAATTTAGTGTCTTAAAAGCACACAACATACTTACTTAAAGGAAGCTCTCCTGTAGTTCTACTGTGATTTTCATGTCCATGCCCAGGGGAAAGAGCCTCTGTCTTCAATCTTACATAGTTACTCTGGGTCTCATAACCAAATTAAGAGCAGAAGAAAATACTGAGTGGTAAATTTAATCAGCTTTCCCAGAGGTTAGAAACACTTCTCAGCTACCTCTGTATTCATACATCTATCTTCCAATCTGTTCAATTCAGCTGTCACAATTTCACCCCATTTACCCCTTGCTAACACTTGAAATGCTGCCTTTAATTAATTCTCCACACTCAGAACTTTGAGCAATGCCAAGTTAGTTAATTATCCAAGTGTATTGCTTTAAGCATTTCCTAGATGCAAATTATAAAAATTCTTGGTGAGTGCCAGCATCATATCTTCAAAGACTTGAGCTTCCTTGCCCTCCACAGAGCTGTGCTGGATACGAAATAAGCAGATGGCACAGAACAGTATCTAGATTAAATTTTCTCCCTCAACTATGATATAGGTATCTAGAAACATCCTCCTTTACTTTACTGAAGAAGTGGGAAGGTTCAAAGGAAAGGTGTAACCAGCTTTTGAGTAAGTTGGACTAGAATTATTATTGTATAACTTCTCTTAGATCTCTAGGGGCTTATAGCTTTGTGCTAAGTGTTACCAGTTGAAATGAGATAAGATTATCATGGATGCCAAATTTTACTGTTGCAGTAGAAATTTGTTTTACAAAACGTCTCTCATGAGAAAAGAAAGGAAAGCAATAACATTTATTTATTTTTATCTGCAGGCATTCTAATATACGCATTCTTCATGACAACTATGTGAAACATATTAATATCCTCATTGTTAAAGATGAAGAAACTAAATCTCAGGAAGAAAAACTAAGTGAAGACAAAAGAAGTATTTGAACTGAGGTTTGTCAGACTCTCGGGACCAAGCTGTTGAAACCACTAAACCACACTGCCTCTGGGTCACTTGATAAAGAGCGTTCAACCATTAAGATAGTCATTAATAAAGTTCCTTGTGCTCTCCTTGAGATTACAAACCATTGATTTGCTAACTGGAATCTTTGTTTTGTTATGGTCACAATTACTTGTCAACAAGAGATAAATATATTGAGTTTCTTAATATGAGCACCTGTCTTGCTTCCCCTAGCAGAGGACATGTCTCAGTCAGTATTTCAACATAGTGGACATGGTGTCACCAAGACACACAGTCTCAGGATAGTTAAGAAATAGTTTGTGTTCTAAAGTATCTGGGGGTACCAATTTTCTCAATTTTCAATAGCTGGGTTCTCAATTTTCAATAGCTAGCTTCTATTTGTGAACATTAATCCAAAATTGTTAAAAGCGTAAAGCTCAGAATATTTCCTGCGGGCCTGTAAGAAAAGGTGCATACTAAAATCTAATCTTGTTGTAGAGAATTAATTTTTATACAAACTCTCTACTTAGGGGTGGGAAAAAGGATTGTATCTCATCTTGCCTAATTCCCTACTCCCATTCATAAGCCATTAATGTTCTTTTCTAAACTTTGAATTTTTACAGATTATTCTGGGAGATTCTGGGAGTCTTTTCTCCAACACTCCAATGGCATCTGACTATGTGAGCTGATAAGATCTATAGATCTGTGAGTTGGCAGAGCTGTGAAAAGTTTCTCTCTTCTTAGGACATAAGCAGGAAACCTGGATACAGGAATCAATATGGGGAAAGAGAAAATGTTTATTAGAACAAATTTATTATATTTGGGTGAACAAAACACTTATTTTACAGTAGACTAAACTCCAGGATATGGAATATCTCTCAATTTCTTTAATGTGCTATTGTTGAATATAATTTTGGCTATAGTCACTTTGAGTGATGGTTCCAAAAAAGGCAGAATTTGGCCTCTGGAAACATAGAGAGAAACATCCAAGAAGAAATATGGAAGGTTCACTGGCCTCAGAGTAAAAAGTTCCAAATTGAAGTCCTATCTTTGGTGACAGTTAATGGAATGAAGTTGGATTAGTCATCAGACTTTTAAAAACCTTGATTGCTGAATCTGCAGAATGGGTACATTAGAAATGTCAATCATATTGCTGCCATGCCAACAGACTCCTCTATTTGGTGTTGTTTCAACCAAGTAACTTTCCTGCCTACAGCAACAGAAAACTGGTTCAGGGTGAACACCTGTCATAAGGTGAACTAGCTAACTTTGAGGAGGTTTATCATAAAAAGATGAACTGGGTTTGAAATAGGAAACAGAATGAAAACATGAGGTAGAATCAGGGCCAAGAGAAGTCTTGGTGAGCCGAAGTTAGGAGCATTTTAATCAAGTAACAGTGAGGTTGAGAAAAGATTTATAGACTCAAAGACAAGACTAAGTCAGTTATTACATTAGCATAGTCATTGAGACCATAGGTTTTGGAGTGAAATGGATGTAGATTCTTATTAGCTCTGTGATCTTCAGCAATTTACTTAACATCTCTAAGGTTCTGGTTTCTTATCAGTGAAATGAAGAGAATAGTAAATAAATAGCAAAATGGAGATAATTTTCATTATAAGATTGTTGTGAGGATTTTAATTAATACCTGATAAACCCGTAGAACAGTGGCTGGCATTTTGCTAATTCTACATCAGTGATATGGTTTGGCTGTGTCCCCACCCAAATCTCATCTTGAATTCCCACATGTTGTGGGAGGGACCCAGTGGGAGGTAACTGAGTCATGGGTGCAAGTCTTTCCCATGCTGTTCTCATGGCAGTAAGTCTCATGAAATCTGATGGTTTTATAAAGAGGAGTTCCCCTGCACAAGTGCTCTCTCTTTGCCTGGTGCCATCCATGTAAGACATGACTTGACCCTCTTTGCCTTCTGCATGATTGTGAGGCTTCCCCAGCCATGTGGAACTGTAAGTCCATTAAACCTCTTTCTTTTGTAAATTGTGCAGTCTCAGGTATGTCTTCATCAGCAGCATGAAAAGAGACTAATACAGTAAATTGGTACCAGTAGAGTGGGGTGCTGCTGAAAAGATACCTGAAAATGTGGAAGCAACTTTGGAATTTGGTAACAGACAGAGGTTGGAACAGTTTGGAGGATTCAGAAGAAGAGAGGAAAATGTGGGAAAGTTTGGAACTTCCTAGAGACTTGTTGACTGGCTTTGACAAAAATGCTGATAGTGATATGAACAATAAGGTCCAGGCTGAGGTGGTCTCAGATGGAGATGAGGAACTTGTTGGGAACTGGAGCAAAGGTGACTCTTTTCATGCTTTAGCAAAGAGACTGGTGGCATTTTGCCCCTGCCCTAGAGATCTGTGGAACTTTGAACTTGAGAGAGATGATTTAGGTTATCTGGTGGAAGAAGTTTCTAATCAGCAAAGCATTCAAGAGGTGACTTGGGTGCTGTTAAAGGCATTCCGTTTTTTAAAGGAAGCAGAGCATAAAAGTTTGGAAAATTTGCAGCCTGACAATGTGATGGAAAAGAAAATCTCATTTTCTGAGAAGAAATTCAAGCCTGCTGCAGAAATTTGCATAAGTAACAGGGAGCTGAATGTTAATCCCCGGGACAATGAGGAAAATGTCTCCAGGGCATGTCTAAGGTCTTCACAGCAGCCCCTTTTGTCACAGGCACAGAGACCTAGGAGGAAAATATGGTTTAGTGGGCTGGGCTCCTGCTGTGTGCAGCCTAGGAACTTGGTGCCCTGTGTCCCAGCTGCTCCAGCCATGGCTGAAACGGGTCAATGTAGAGCACAGGCCATGGCTTCAAAGGGTGCAAGCCTCAAGCTTTCGCAGCTGCCACTTGGTGTTGAGCCTGCCAGTACACAGAAGTCAAGAATTGGGGTTTGAGAACCTCCACCTAGATTTCAGATGTATGGAAACACCTGCGTGTCCAGGCAGAAGTTTGCTGCAAGAGTGGGGCTCTCATGGAGAACCTCTGCTAGGGCAATGTATAAGGGAAATGTTGGGTTGGAGCCACCACACAGAGTCCCTACTGGGGTACCACCTAGTGGAGCTGTGAGAAAAGGGTCACCATCCTCCAGACCCCAGAATGGTAGATTCACTGACAGCTTGCACTGTGCGCCTGGAAAAGCCACAGATACTCAATACCAGTCCATGAAAGCAGCTGGGAGGGAGGCTGTACCCTGCAAAGCCACAGAGGCAGAGTTGTCCAAGATCATGGGAACCTACCCCTTGCATCAATGTGACCTGGATGTGAGACATGGAGTCAAAGGAGATTATTTTGGAACTTTAAGATTTGATTGCCCTGCTGGATTTCAGACTTGCATGGGGCCTGTAGCCCCTTTGTTTTGGCCAATTTCTCCCATTTGGAATGGCTGTATTTACCCAATGCCTGTACCCCCATTGTATCTAGGAAGTAACTAACCTGCTTTTGATTTTACAGGCTCATAGGCCTAAGGGACTTGCCTTTTCTCAGATGAGACTTTGGACTGTAGACTTTTTAGTTAATACCAAAATGAGTTAAGACTTCGGGGGACTGTTGGGAAGGCGTGATTGGTTTGAAATGTGAGGACATGAGATTTGGGAGGGGCCAAGGGTGGAATGATATGGTTTGGCTGTGTCTGCACCCAAATTTCATCTTGAATTCCCACATGTTGTGGGAGGGACCGAGTGGGAGGTAATTGAATCATGGGGGCAGGTCTTTCCCATGCTGTTCTCAATTATAGTAAATAAGTCTCACAAGATCTAATGGTTATTATAAGGGGGAGTTCCCCTACACGAGTTCTCTCTCTTTGTCTGCTGCCATCCATGTAAGACGTGACTTGCTCCTCCTTGCCTTCTGCCATGATTGTGAGGTTTCCCCAGCCACGTGGAACTGTAAGTCCAATTAAACCTCTTTCTTTTGTAAATTGCCCAGTCTTGGGTATGTCTTTATCAGCAGCATGAAAATAGACTAATACAATCAGTGTTTGACTTATTACCTGAGAGGTACCATACTAAGTGTTTATATGATTTATGTCAGTGAATCTTTCAACAACTTTATGAGGACTATTTTATTAATATCTCCACTTAGTGGATGAATAAACTGAGGCACATACAGGTTAATTAACATCTTCCTGTCACACAGCTAGTAGGTGGCAGAGCTTGCATTTGAAGTGGGGCTTTATGGCTTCAGAGTCTGCTTGTTCACCATTACCTTCCACTGCTTCTCTATAATTGATGAGTAGCAGCAAGAAGAGTGTAGAGCAGGCAAATAGAAAGTAGCTGAGCCCTAGAAGTGGCTGACAACTTGTGTAAGAAGAGCAAAATCAGCCTGTGGGGATTTATGGCTGCCCTGGGTTCATTGCAGGTCTTGGGAAGCCTGGCCATGCCTAATCCTTTTTTTTTTTTTTTTTTTGGGATCCCTTGCAGGAAGTTTCCCGTTTCAGGGGAGGGTTCCACTGAGCCTCTGTTCCAAGCATGACACTGAGCCACTGGGTGTCAACACTTGCTCTGTCTTGAAGAAACAAGGTTTGTCAAAGATTTTTGTTCCATGGAAACAGGGATTGGTTTGGTTTGGTCACCATCATGCACCTAACATTTAGCATAGCACATAGTAGGGGCTCCTGAAATAACTTTTTGAGAGAATGAGTAAAAAACTGGAGTAAAACAAATGTAAAGTATTGCTTTCTTCTAATTACTGATATAACTATTTCTTTCAATAACTAATTCCTCATGCACTAGTCTACATAGTTATAGAAAAATGACCTTTTGTTGAAAAACAGAAGGAATTGTACAATAGTTATAAAATAAGTGTTTCAAATCCCTATTACTTGAAGGACTGAGAGAGCAAAAAGACATTTCAGGTTATTAATCTATATTTATCATGTCAACAATTTATCAGGCAGAATGCCTAACAATAAAAGCCCCCTTATAGCTTCATTTAACATGAAATACCGTGTTATTAACTTACTATATTATGTGTATTTCACCCTGATCATAGACATTTCAAAGAGCTCACAGTCTCTTTCCATCTCTGCAGGTAGTTAAAAAAAGATTTAACTTCTATCGCTACAGCAAATCATATTCTAGTGAATACTGACCTTCTTGAGGGTCATATGCCTATACCCTCTAAACTAAAATTTGCCAATGATATCTCACAAATCTCCAGAAATAGATGCTTTAATTCTGTCCAATGTTACATTCTCTTCAAACAATGCCTCTCTTTTTCTTGCTGAAAATTCATAGCAAGACCAGCGGTCGATGAAGCCAAACACTTCCCTGGCTTCCCCTTGATCCTCCTGCATCAAATGCTTAAAATTTAATGCTGGAGCTTATAGTGCCATGAGCTCCAGAGATAGACGTAAATGAAAAGTCAACCTTTCAGGCTGTATTTCTGCTCAAGCTTTTGTGTTTGTGGTTGCCCCCCAACGGCAGCTGAAACAGTTTGCTATCAGAACACTCTACTGTCAGAGGAACTTTGTGATCAACGCGACGCAGAGATTGGAAAATGTCACTATTAGGGAATTACAGTAACCAGAGCTCTTTCTGACCAAGTCCATTTGTGCTTGCAGAATTTTGTCAACACAGCAGGAGCCTGGGGAGTCAGGCTACTTGTAGTAGCACTTGGGAGTCTATGCTTGCTTTTTCTCCGGGAAAATTCAGAAGATTAGAAGGCTTAGCTGCTCTGAGTATCTCTGAGCCTCTGTATCCTCAGAGGATAGTGCTTTAAGGAGGAAGTGTGGTGGGCATCATCTGACATCTGCTATGGCCATGATAGGTTACCATCGTAATCTGTTTTTGTGTCTGTCTTGATAAAAACTAGAAATATAAATTCATGTGTACAATTTTGCAGTAGATTTATCCTAGCATATTTCAGACACTTACAACTTCTTTCTAGGAGACAGAAACTTTGGGGAGAGGATGTGTGACAAGCAAGAACATTGTTACATGATATGGTCACAGTCTCCTGGACTCCTTTTCTGCACACTCTGCTACACTGCTATGGAGGAGGCCACACTGTCTTAAGACTTTTCTTCCCTTTACTTTCCCTTCTAGGAATCCCACTCATTTTGCCCACAGGCCTTGGTATTCCCTCAAAATAGTGTTTCTTGTAACAGCTACAGACTCGAAAAATCGTTCAATTTACCTTACCCTGAATACCATACAGGCCTCTGAGACAGCCTGGACAAGGCCCTAGTGATGTTTACCAGGTCTCCCTCTGTCAGGTCATTGGATTGCATATTTATTGGCCAGTGTACACACAGCACAGTGATGAAAAATGATACCCCACAGCCATATTAAAACAATATTCCAAGGTGTGCGAGGCCATCAACTCAAAACCCTTTGAGAGATTTCCCCATCCCCAGCCATATGTTTGGTACTACAGCTACGTTTTTCTGCGTTTTCCACTTTGGGAATTTTTTTGACAAGGGCTCTCCAATGACTGCCTTGTTGCTATGCAGGGAGGAGAGACGTGAGGCTCGGGTTTCAGCTGAGGTGTTAATTATACCAGTGACAGACTTGCTTTAATAGGGCTTAATTGACATCTTTGTCTCAAGCTTGAGAAATCTAGACAAAGAATATTTAAACTTTGGCTTTAGTTTTGCCTTGACTAAAAAATAATTATTATTCCTATAAGTTGTATAGTGATGTATTAAGGGTCAAATGGAAATAAAATTTGAGGCAAATCCAATGTCATTTAGAGTTACTTGCTTTGCCACAGCCATGATCCTTACAGCACGAAATAAGCCTCAGATCAGAGGGGTTTCACTAGAGCAAAGACATAGGTGTGCAGGTGTAGAACACGTTTAAACAAAGCCCCCAACCTTGTTGAAAGAATGTGCTATTCCATTAGAGTTTTTATGAATGTGAGTATCACTTGAATCTTTTAAATGAATGAGCCTGATTTTCCTAACCATTAACTGTAGAGTAGTTTTAATGGCTGTACTCCATGAAATACATGCTGACAGTGAAACTGCCTTTATAAGGTGTTCTATGACTTTCAATGCTATCATTCTGTAGTCAAATGTATTTTTATTATAGATATTAACAGTTGGTAAGACTTTCTTTACCTACCCATTATGTTCATAAATCAGTGCATCTATAGTAGTTAAGAAAGATGAACTTGTTAAAGCTTACATTTATTCTTCCACATAATAATCTTAGCAGCTAGATAGGTGCTTATTCATTACCCATTAATGTTGGGCTTCTCCAGAATGAACAGAAAACCAAATCTATCCTATGAGCCTTGGGTAGATGCAGAGTTGGGATTTACCAGAGAAATATTTAAATAGTTCATAAGGGCAAGTTCATTCTCTCAGCAGGCATCTACTAAGGTCTGTTGTTGACCAGACTAGGCTGGGGGTCTCACCAACATGAGGGGGATAAGTCAGACCCTTGAAGAACTTGCTTTCTCATAGCTGAAGGAAGGTTGTGGACGCCTGGTCTGAAATTGACATTTGGAAGCCCGGAGAGGATCAATGTCCTCCCCTTTTAACCTCAGCCTACAGGAAAAGGATTGTGGGGAGAGGAGTCTTCCTGGGAGAAGACAGGGAGGGATGACCTGTTGGTGGTAAGCCAGATTCAGTTAAGGGGAGGCAAGTAAAAAAGGAAGCATGGGATAGAGATAAATGTGATGGAGGTAAGAGGTCTTTGTAGAAAACTAATAAAGCCAGTGGAAAAAAGAAAAACAAGAGATATTTTCCCTTCCTTCTAGGAGGAATGGGAGGAAATAAATATTCATTGGGTTTCTGCTATGTGCCATACAGTGTGCTAGGTGTTTCACAGGTGTTCTGTTTTTTTCTTAAAACAGCCCTGTAAGTTGACGTTATGGCCATTTTATAGGTGGGAGAATGAAGTGAGCAAGGTTAAATATCTACCAAAATTCACATTCCAATACATGGAAAAAGTGATGTTGAAACACAGGTGTGTTCATCTCCAAACACACTCTCTTTACATGACAGATGCCAAGACCTCAACTGCAAATGGACAAACATATTCATTTATTAATTCAACAAATGTTGAGCCCTATTGTCTGCCAGACAGTCGAGGATATTTCTCTCTCACTCCTTACTTTTGGGCTTTCATGCGTCTCTCCTCTCCTTGCCTCTAAGCCTTATACCCTTTTAAGCTTTTTTTAATTTGTCACTTGTGAAGAATTGATGATTTTGTATCCCAGGTCTGCTGTTTAGGAAATTAAATTGTTTTGTTACTTTGAGCCTGTGATTTCTCTTCTGTAAAGTGAAGGATAGTAATAATCTTTCTCTCATAATGTTGGGTAGTTTAAATGAGGTAATGTATGCAAAAGAACCCAGTGCCTGACAGATGGCAGGTGCTCAACATGTGTGTTCATTAAGGTAGTCACCAAAGATTCTCCCACCAAAGCAGAAAGTGGTACAGAGAATGTCTCCTTGGAGAACAATGACTCTGCTGATGGTGATGATGGTGAATAATGATAGAGAAAATCCTTGAAGACAGAGCACAAGTAGGCTTCCTAAAGATATATATTGTGTGGCATACTAAGCTTAACAGTAGATCCTAAGATTATTATGTGGAAGAATATAAGTAAGCTTTAACACATTCTTTCTTCTTATTTATAGTGGATGCGCAGATTTATGAACATCATGGGTAGATAAAGAAAATCTAACCAACTGCTAATATCTATAATAAAAAATATTTACAGGGGCTGGGTGTGGTGGCTCATGCTTGTAATCCCAGCACTTTGGGAGGCTGAGGCGGGTGGATCACGAGGTCAGGAGATCGAGGCCATCCTGGCTAACATGGTGAAACTCCGTCTCTACTAAAAAATACAAAAAAATTAGCCAGGTGTGATGGCGGGTGCCTGTAGTCCCAGCTACTCAGGAGGCTGAGGCAGGAGAATGGTGTGAACCCAGGAGGCAGAGCTTACAGTGAGCTGAGATCGCGCCATTGCACTCCAGCCTGGGCGACAGAGCAAGACTCTGTCTCAAAAAAAAAAAAAAAAGAAAAAAATGTTTACGAAGCAGAAGCAGCAGCAGAAGGAAAAAAAATCACTTTCTGACATTTAAAATCAAAAAAATTTTACATAATACTCTAAATTTCTGCATTTTCTTGAAAAATAGGAAGATTTGTCAACAGTAGGTTAGTGTTCCCATGTCAACTGGAGCTGAGCAGTAGCTGTCCCATGTCGGCAGGATCATGCTACATAGTGTCAGGGTGAGTCTATGTTCTGGTTTTCCTGGGACAGCTTGGTTTGTGCCCACTGACCTAGCATAATTATTAATAGCATCCCCTTTTCTTCTGATTTGGAGAAGTTTTATATATTCCCTTCATCTCTTTTATGCTTTAAGCCTACTTGCACTGCCTCTCACCTTTATGTTACCTGCCTGCCCCAGTAAGCATTAGAGTTTGTGACCTCTTTTTATGGGCATCTTTTCCCTGTAGACTATGTTTCAATAGCACACTGTTTTCCAAAGGATTTGGAGGTCAGAAAGATTTAGCTTCTCTACCTTCAGAAACTATATTCAACAATCACTCTTGAATTCAAGGAAAGGACGATATCCTGTTCAGTTCTATCTGCCCTATGGAGAGCCTCTACCAAGCACGGTAATTTGCTGGAAAATTTGGTCAGACTCAGTATGTTGAACTAGATAATTCATTTGCCTTTGAGGAGTCCTTTCATCTCTGCAATAAAAACATCTGGAGCTGTCCCCAGAGGTAAATTCTTTGAAACACTCAAACAGCAGGAATAAGAAGATATGATTTCCATGGCTATATGATAATGGCCTGTTACTTTTGTATAACTCTTTTCCTTTGACATAGAATTCTCTCCTTCAACTTATCACTTGAGGTGGGCAGGTAAGTGTTTTTGTTCTAGTTTTATAGATGAGGAAGCTGACTGAGAGGTTAAGTGACAGAGCCTAAAGTCACACAGCCTGTGGGTTATGGAAGTGGGGTTGGCCCACTTCTGAATCCTCTCTTTATGCTCTTTCTACCTCCCACTGACACACATGTTTTTTTTTTCTGTTATTTAGGGACATTTTTCTAAGCTAGAGGCCCCTAGCCTTTCATCTTATGACTTTTTTCCTTACTACATATCAATTGACCACTGGAAATTATATATTTTTATAAAAATATATGCCCTTGTCCTGCACAGCATTATTTTCTACATGTTGGGAAACAGACTGATTCAGTAGGTATTCATTGCAGGCACATCATGGACTAGCCATAGTCTCTGACTTCATTAGACTTACAGTCTGGTGAGCACGGAGAACAGACATCAGTGTGTTATTACAAACTATAGATGCTGGTCAAGACAAAGTTTCCGCCCTCAGGGGTTTATATTTCAGTGAAGGAAAAGTACTGTGAGGGCCTAATGGACTGGGAGGAGGGTGAGTGGGGAGAATTAGGGTATAGGAAGGAATCTACTATGGAGAGTCAGCGAAGGCTCTTCTCAGGAAGTGAAATTTGTCCTGGGGTCAAAAATGGGGCTTTAAGTTGGGTAGGAGGGTTCCAGGCAGAGGAAAGAAGATATTCAAAGGGCCTGGGACAGAAGGAAGTTTGGCTTATGGGAACAACTTAGAGAATACCAGTGGTTTCGTGCTTGAATAATGAGGAAGAGTTGTACAACCTGAAGCTGCCAGGTCGTGTAGGACTTTGGGGCCATGTTGAGGATCTTTGGCAGTATTCTGAAAACAATGTGGAGTTAGTAATAGTTTTAAGCAAGGGAGTCACATGATCAGATTTGAATTGTAAAAACATCCATCTTGCTGCTAGAGTAGAATAGATTGTTGGAGGGAGGGCCCAATAGATGAGCACAGGTTAGAAGGCTGGAGATGCCGGTGGCTGGGACTAAGGGTGGGAATGAAGTTGAAGAGCAGACTTGGTGTGGGGTTAAAGATGGGGAGTGAGAATGAGAGTGAGAAGGTGTTAGGATTACTGCTATGTTTCTGTCTTGGGTGGTGGTGGTGTCACTCATTGAGATAAGGAGTAGTGGAGGGGGAACAGTTCTGGAGGAAAGGAAATTAGTACTAAAGGTTAATAAAAGTGGTTAATCAATCAGCAAACACACTGACTTTCTCTTGACAACAGAAACCTCAATACCTTCTGATCTCTTGGGTCGGGGGAGGATATTGACAATTTTTAGCTATTCAGTCAATAAACACTTACTGATACCTAGTTGAGTATTTGCTAAATATCAGTGTTGTTAGCAAATGCCAATATCTCACAGCCCTTTTCAAAGTGAATATCTTGGGTTACATTGGAAAAAGTGATAACACTGAGGATCCACTTAGAAAAGTTTTAATCAAATCCTGAGTAATCCTCATCTCTGAGTTGTCTTTCCTGGTATTACCCTCAACTTACATTTTATGTGTAGCTCTCTTAAGCCACTATACCAAAGCCATTATAGTCTTTTTTTCATACTAAAGTATACATTCTTTGTTTCCATCACTACTTTGGAAGCTTCTGGAGGACGGGGACCATGCTGTATTCACCGTTGTTTCCTCAGTGTCGAGCACAGGTCTAGCACTTGGAAATTATTTAGCAAATGGTTGTTGGTTGAGTGTTTGATATTATAGACAAGTTTTAAATTTGATATTCCTCAGTCTCATTTTTTATTCTACTAACAATGTGCTGTAATGTAAATGTAGGAACATTTCCTAGAACGTAATAAGGACGAAGTTTGAGACCTAAACTGAAATCCCTTAGGCTGTGGTTTGTTAAAAAGTAAAAAACAAACAAACAACCCTGTTTTTATTTTTGCATTCTGAAATGCATACCTAGAACCATTAGTGGTTTATCTTGGGGGAAGAGATGGAACTAAAATTTTCCATAATGCAATTTTTTTTTTTTTTTTAAACAGAATCTCACTTTGTCGCCCAGGCTGGAGGGCAGTGGCACATCTCGGCTCACTGCAACCTCCGCCTCCTGGGTTCCAGTGATTCTCTTGCCTCAGCCTCCCGAGTAGTTGGGATTACAGGTAGGCACTGCCACACCTGGCTAATTTTTGTATTTTTAGTAGAGATGAGGTTTCACTCTGTTGGGCGGGCTGGTCTTGAACTCCTGTCCTCAAGTGATCTGCCTGCCTCAGCCTCCCAAAGTGTTGGGATTACAGGCATGAGCTGCTGTGCCTGGCCCATAATGCTATTGTAACAAAGTTTAGTTACATAGTTTGGGAGGGAAAAAATTAGGTGCTAGTCTTACTTCGACTTTTGCTGTTTTTTGATAAAATTGGTTAGACAGTCTTTCATCCATAGACTTCTTGTATAATTACCTGGCCAGGGACATTTCATGCATCATATGTCATTGTTTCGGCACCAGTACTTAAATTAATTTAAAACATTAAACATTTTTTGTTAGCTTTAAACATATTTTGTTAGTATCAGTTCTCACTCAGACTTTTCAACTTATTTTCTATAACTCTACGTGGTGGGCACCTGTGTACGTCCATTAGGAGCCTTCGGGGTCTATGTTTCTAAAGAGGCACCTTTATCAGCCCTCCTTCTGAAAGCTGGTGCCCATTGTGAATGTCATCCAAAGCCATCCATCAAACTGGTTACCGCGTGGGCAGAGGTGAATGTGCCTCTGGCGTTGTGTCAGGAGTTTGTATAGCTTGTGGGGCTTAGTCCTAGACATTCCTCTAGCTGCAGAGTGGCAAGGTCTGGAAAGGAGAGTACAGTCTGTTCTTTGGTGAGACAGTCTGAGTGGGTGTGAATGCAGGAGTCTCAGTCTAGCAAAACAGGTACAGAATTCAGAAGCAGGCCCTTTAAAGATCTAAAGCCAACATTCATCATGGCCTTGGTATTTAAATGGTTAATTAACCCATTTAGATGGGTTCTTTTAAGTAGGGTTATTGAGTCCTCCTAAGTAGCATGACATAGATTGTTCCATTTTATGAACTGTAATTGTAAGTTTTCTTATTGCCATATTTGAAACACTAGTTTCAAGTAAACATGCTGTTCTGGAAGACATTTATTCAGCGTCCAGGGAAGTGTTGGGTTTGCAGCCTAGCTCTATCACTCACTAGTCTGGAATCCCAGGGCAATCCTTGTGTCTCCTCTGAGCCTCAGGTATGTTATGAGTATTTAAAAAGATGTGTGAAATGTGCCAAATATGTGGCAGACACCAAAAACTGGCGGACTTTATTTGTACTCCTATAAACATTTTACTGGACATAGTTGAATTATCCCTGATGGTGGACACATCTATATTTTGTGTTCTTGGGATTGTCTCTGTGTCTCTGTGCCTCTGTGCTATTGTCATCAAGCACGGTGCTGACTCTCATTTCATAGAAAAAGTGAGTCTCTTCTTCCAGCCCCTTCTGCATTAATCCTTACTCTTCGCTTGCACTTCTGACTGATTCTGCTCTGTCTTTTAAGATGTAACAATAACCATAAAACAATTTGTCAAGGAGTTACATGTACCAGTACTAAGCGGGGCATGCATATCATCTCACTTAAAATGTATACAATGCTCAGAAATAGAGCTTACATCCACTTTAGATATGTACTGATATAGATATGTAAAGATTGGAAACCGAGCCTAGAAAAAGTCACGGCACAGTGAGTTGTGAAGGAGCTGGAACTTGAACTCAGTTGTTTTAAACACACCCTCCAAAATTGGGCTCTCAACCCCTAAGCCAGGACTCTTCAGAGTGTGTGTTGGCTCGCATACTAACGAGTGAACTGGATATTATGCAGATAATCTGCTCTATTTATAGGTAGAAAGCAACTCCGATTTGCAGGCTTTGGGTTTTTGATTGTTACTAGTTTTTATTTTTGGTGCCTTTCTTGGCACCCTGGAGTGAAGTCATACTGTTTTGAGAACTGTGATCCAGGCCATCTCCTGTGTCCCTCTGCCCTGCCTTAGTTCTGACCAGCTGGTGGGTGGCAGACTGGATGCTGCCCAGGGGCAGACTGCTGAGCTTCTCTGGTGTGGCGTCCCTGTCACTCTCTGGCTGTCTTACTTTATAACAAGTGCTTTTCAACCTCACTTGGGTTTGTTTACAGACAGATACTAAGGCTTGTAGCAGAAGGCAACATGCTGGGGCATCTTGTTTAATTCAGGGCAGGAGAGCTGCTAAGAAGGTAAATCTGACTCCCTAGTCTTATTCACTACTCTGCTACAGAGATAGATCTTGATGAGGATATTGATCTGATAATGGGCTAATTGTAGCAGAGATATGAAGGTGAAAAGATCCTAGCTGGCATACAAGAAGGAGGATTTTCGGAAAACTTGAATATGAATGTTAGTGAGAGTTTGTGGGAATCTTTGGAAGTCATTAAAAATGATACAGAAGTGGTTCTTGGTAGGCCTTTTAATAGATACACTGTAATCAATTGATTGAAGACACCAGTTAACTCGATTCATTGACTTGTAGGAAGAAGGTGGGATTAGAATGGAGGATTCTTCTGGAATGTGGCCCCAAATTTGGAATCAGAGGACTTGGATCTAAAATCCGGTTTTGTCACTTAACCTGTTCTTTGAACATAGGCAAGTGGTTTCACGCCTTGGGTCAGGAATTTAAAGACTGGACAAAATAATAGGTAACTTTAGAGTTGTGCATGCCAACATTCAAGCAGAGAGAAGCTGTGCAGCTAATTTTTTCTACAAGTATCACTAAGCACCTACTATGTGCCAGGCTCTCTGCCAGGTGCCAGAGGTGTATCAGTGGACCAGATGGCTGAAGTCCTTGCACTTAATGGTGTTTTTATTTTAGTGAAGGGAGACTGAGGAAGCACAAAAATAAACAAGATACAATTGAGCATCCTTAATCTGAAAGTCCAAAATCCGAAATGCTCCAGAATCCAAAAGTTTTTGAGTGAAGGCATGATGCCACAAGTCGAAAACTTCACACATAGGTACTAACACAAGCTCTGTTTCATGCACAAAATTAGTAAAAAATATTGTCTAAAATTATCTTCAGGCTATGTGTATAAGGTGCATATGAAACATACATGAATTTTGGGCTTAGACTTGGGCGCCCTCCCAAGTTATCTCATTATGTATATGCGAATGCTTCAAAACCTGAAAAAATCTGAAATTTGAAACACAGGGCTACTCAACCTGTAGCTGTTGCTCAGCTACAGAATTTTGATCCTTCTTTTCTCTCATATCCCACATCCAACTGGTCAGAAAATCCTATTATTGGCTCTGCTTTTAAAATACACCTAGAATTCAATCACTTTTCACCTCCTCCACTGCTACAACACCTCAATCCAGCTACCATTATTTCTTACTTGCATTACTACAATGTTCTTCTGAGTTTTTTTGCTTTTATTGTGAATTCTTCATAGTTTAGAGTTTAGATTCAATATAGAAACCAGATGATCACTTAAAAATTTAAGGGCTGGGCGCGGTGGCTCATGCCTGTAATGCCAGCACTTTGGGGGGCCGAGGTGGGTGGATCACGAGGTCAGGAGATCGAGACCATCCTGGCTAACACGGTGAAACCCCATCCCTCCTAAAAATACAAAAGTCAACTGGGCATGGTGGCATGCACCTGTAGTCCCAGCTACTCGGGAGGCTGGGGCAGGAGTATCGCTTGAACCTGGGAGGTGGAGGTTGCAGTGAGCCGAGATCATGCCATTGCCCTCCAGCCTGGGCAACAGAGCAAGACTCTGTCTCAAAAAATAAATAAATAAATAAAAATAAATAAAATAAATTTGAATCAGCTTATATCCCTCATCTTCTCAAAACCTTCCATTGGCTGCCTATCCAATCCAGAGTAAAAGTCAAACCCCTTACAAAGGCCTATGATGTCCTGTGTTGTTTGGCTTCTCGTGACCTCTCTGATCTCATCTGCCCCAGCTCACTCTACTCCGGCCACGTTGGCTTCCTTGCTGTGCTTGGAATATATCAGCGATGTCCTGCCTCAGGGCCTTCGCATCGACAATTCTCTCTGCTTTCATTGCTCTTGTTCCAACTATCTGTATGGCCAACTCTCTTACCTCTTTCTGAAATGTCACCTGCCCATCTTAACTGAAATTGTAAACTTTGCTGCCTGCCTGCTAAAATTTCTACCCCATTTATCTACTCTATTTTTATGACTTTTTATTATGGAATATTTCAAAGATACACAAGAGTAGAGTACAATGAAACCCTAAATATTTATTGCCCAATTTTAACAATTATCAACTATGGCCTGTCTTTTGCTATTTATCCCCCATCACTACTCCTCATCCCAGATTATTTTAAAGTGAATCCCAGAGTCATATGATTACATTTGTAAGATAGCCTCATCTCATTATTTGTGGTAGTTACATTCCATAAAGCCACTGTAAACACTGAGCCAGCGAGTACTAAACCATGACTCCTGGAGGAAATACAGAGTTAGGTTCCTGTGAGCCTCTAGTCACATTTTCATCAATAGATCAATACACAACTTTGTTTCATGTATATTTTTGTTTAAATGCACTTTATATAATATACATTATTGATTCATTAACATCGCACTCAAGGCAACATCATTATAACTCACGCTTGAATGAAAATTATTTAACACATGTGTTTTTTCCATTAAGCACATCACAGCCTTTTTGTACCTTGGAACACTAGACAGCACTTCAGTACTATGCTTGGGGGACATTTTAAACAATAAAATCACCAACAAAACCCACAAAAATGTGACACTAAATAGACCATAAAAAGGATACTTTACAGTATGAGAGCTGTACAACTGTTGCCTTGTTCAACCTCAGGTGGGAATGTGTACTTCCGGCAACTTAAATTTTTTGCCTCTCTGCACATGTCTCTGAATGACTGTGAAAGTTCTTCAAGTGTTGATTTTGAGGTTACAAATAAATTGTATAGCAAGTAGGTAAATTTGTAAATATGGAATCTGCAAATAATAAAAACCTACTGTAGTTTAGTAACTATTTTCAATAGAGATTCTTTTAAAAAACATAATCACAATATTATTTTACAAAAATTTTAATAATTCCTTAGTATAATCAAATATCCAGTCACTGTTGTATCTCGCGAATTTTTTCTATATTTCTTAAATCTCTTTTAATCTGTACATTTTCTCTCTACCTCTCTCTGTCTTTTTTCTCTCTTGTTTTTACCTTGCAATCCTTGTTGGCAGAAACAGATTGTTTCCCACAGTCTGGATTTTGCTGGTGGTTCTTCTGGCATTGTCTAATAAGGTCCTCTGTCCCCTGTACTTCCTGTATATTCGTAGTTAGATCTACAGGCTTAATCAGATTCAGATTTTAATTTTGAGACGGAGTTTCGCTCTTGTTGCCCAAGCTGGAGTGCAGTGGCACAACCTAGGCTCACTGCAACCTCTGCCCCGCGGGATCAAGCTATTCTCCTGCCTCAGCCTCCCAAGTAGCTGGGATTACAGGCATGTGCCACCACGACAGGCTTATTTTGTATTTTCAGTAGAGACAGGGTTTCACCATGTTGGCCAGGCTGGTCTTGAACTCCAGACCTCAGGAGATTCACCCACCTCGGCCTCCCAAAGTGCTGGGATTACAGGCATGAGCCACCGTGTCTGGCTAGGTTTTAATTATTTTTATTTTTTGGCAAGACTGCTTATAGGTTGTTTTGTACTTCCATCAGGGAACACACAATGTCTGTCTGTTTCTCATCTAGTCGTGTACATTGCCACTGATGCTCATTTCCTTGACCAGTGGTTCTCATGCAGGGACAATATGTTTCTTCCCACGGGGCACATTTGGCAATGTCTGGTAGGTAGAGACCAGATATGCTGCTAACTATCGTATAATACACAGGAAAGCCCCTCACAACAGGGAATTATCTAGCCCGAAATGTTGGAAAATGGTGACACTCTATCATTTGTGCTCCACTGGTTAGCTGAAATCCTTTTATATTAGAGAAACTTCTCCTCAAAGTTTAATCATAAACTTCTAGTATCCTGAGGTACAAGTCATATAGAAATGGTATGATTTAAACTGTGATGCTCAATATTGTTCCAACTTGGGCCAATAGGAGCCTATTCATATAGGCTCCCACTTGGCTCTGGTTTTCTTCCTTTTCCTTATTTATTTTCTTTCTTTTCCCTTTGTTAAAAGCCATCTTTTAATAAAATATATAATTTAATATGTTTGTTGTATATCATATGTCTCTTCCACTAAAGCAGGAATACTTGTTTGTTTTGTTTATGAATATACTTCAGTATATAAACTAGTGTCTGGCATATAGTTAACGCTTAAATATTTGTTAAGTGAATGAATAACAGTGAGCAATTAGAAGGGGGTACTATTTTAGATTGTGCGGTCAGGGACAGCCTCCCTGCAGATGGTGCATTGATACAAAGCCTGAATGACAAGGAGGTGCCCGTCATGTGAAGATTTGAGGAAAGAGCATTCCAGGAAGGGGAAAGGCCTGATGCAAAGGGTCTACTGTAGGCACTAGCTGGGCTTATTTAAAGATCAGAATGAAGGCCACTGTGGCTAGAACAGAGTGGACAAGAAAGAACGGTACCAGGAAAAGTTGAAGAAGTTGGCAGGATTGAGCTCTCATAAGTCATGGCAAAGAGTTCCCATTTTATTGTTTGATGGAAAGAAATTGGAAGGTCTTAAGTAGAAGAAGATTTGATTAGATTTACATTTTATGAAGAAGCGCTCTGGATGTTATGTGAAGAAATGGCCTTTGCAGGGCAAGGGTGGAAACAAAGAGATTAGTTAGGAAATTATTGGAGTAGCTGAGGATTGGATGAGGGGATGTGTGTGTGTGTGTGGGGGGGGGAGGTGTTGGGGGACAGTAGTGACAATAAAGATAAAGGAAAGCAGTTCAAAATATGAAAAATTAAAACATACAGATACATTCTGACTTTATACATGCAAGTACCTTAAATATCTAGTAGGTTATTATAACAAGCATCAGTATCATGAGTAAGTTATGCAATTTGATAATTTGCAGATCATAGGGCCACTTCAAAGCACAAATTTTTTAGTAGTATGTGATTGTTATTAGGGTCATTCACCAATATTTTGAGTCTCTAACTTCTTGGAACGTTGTAGAATTGTCTTCTTTGTTTTCTTGTGGTTGGTTGAGGCCAATGAGTTGTGAATGAAAGTGATATGTGTCAAACTAGGCTAGAGCACTTATTGTCAATGCAAGATTCTCTAGAGGTCTTTTTTTCCATGAAGATGGTGAGATTATGGCTATTTTGTCAATCTCAGTTTCCTGCTCAGTGACTACAATGAAGAGAGAGTTTTGTCAACCAGCAGTGGGCATGTAGCCTGAGTGAGGAGTAAACTTCTGTTGTTTTAATCAACTTAGACGATTTGTTTATAACTGCAGCATAATCTAGCCATGATGATTGGTATGTGGCACAAAAGCAAAATCTTAAAGACAGAAAAACCAAACCATCTTCCAGGAAGTGCCCAGGAAAGACAACTATTCAAAGACCATTTGCTTCGTACATACATACAATTAACAAGCTGAGATGACACAAAGTGTAAAATATGCCTGGAAATGAAATAAAATTACAATCTGCCCAATGTGGTCATTTTATTAGTCTATTTATTAGTAAAATAACTTTTGGAAGGAATCTTTGACCTGGCTGACTTCACCCGAGCACCAGACTAATTGAAAATCTCAGCACATAAAATATAAAAGTCAAGATAGCAGGAACCTAGAAACAGAATGTCTCAAAGAGATAAAGGATTGCAAGATCATGGATTGTGATGGAGTTAAAAAAATTAGAAGGAGAAGACAGAGAGTGAATGACATACATAACTGGATTTTTGTCTGCTTGCAGTTGCTGAATCTGATTCTGGAAGGTACAACCATTTCGGTCATCTTCCTAATCAATACTGTGAGATGGGACCAAATTGATTGTGTGGTACATGAAACACAGCCCAGGAAAGGCTGATGAGACCTAGACACCATTATGTATTTTGCCTGACTTATTAACTTACTCTGTGTCAAAATTGGGTCTATTTTTGATAAAAATACAGTACTGAGGAACTGTTTCTTTCCTCCTTCTCCATGTCCTTGTGTCTTCTTGGTTAACAAACCTGACTAGCAATTGTTTTTCTTTTTTCTTTTTTTGCAATGTTTGTGAAGATTTTCTAACCTGGTATCACACGGGTAACTTCCTTTTGTTTGCTTATCTTACAGTTCATCTGGAAAATTATGTGATAGGCCAGAGTAACACACAGACCTTTCTCCTGAAGAGTTAAGTAGCGCTATATATCAACTTACCAACACTTGATTCTTTGGTTCAAACGTTGAGAACAGACTAAGTAAGTTTGGAGAAAAATGAGATAAGCGCAAATGATGAAATAGGATCACATCCCTGAGTAACTTTCCAGGAGTGGAAAAGTTCTCAATTTAATAGAGGGTGAGATACCAAGTTTCAAGTGTATATACTATTTTTTGTAGGTAGAGTGTATCCCCATAGAAAAGCTCATTTTGAAGAAGCATAATTGTAACTCTGGATGGAAGTAGTCACCCTGTGTATAAAAGGACAGCACGGGTAGAGGGAGAAAGTGGATGAGAGAGAGTGGAACCCCCCTAGACCTGAGGCTAATGGAGGTGACTGGTAGGTGCCTCTTGCAAAGAGTTGTCAAGAACACAGATTCATCCCAAAGCTGATCTCATCTCTTTTGCTTCTTGGATGGACAGCCCTCACGTGATTCATAATTTGGCTTAGAAATAGTAATCTGTCTGGTGGTGTCATGGGCAGTATTGCTTGATGCCTCCTGCCCAACACTTTTTATATGAAAAATAAGAAACTGCATTTCCTTTCTGCAGTTTCTCCCCCATTTTGGCCCATCATGTTTCCCAAAATAACCTCACTGATTCACTGGAAAGATTTTGTGGATACAAATATGTCTTTAATGTTCTCTGACTGCTAGATCTAAAGATATGAATACTGTCAGGGTCCATGTCCAGGTGAAGCCACGCATCTTTATTATGTCTGATTCCTGTCCACTCTCTTTAAGGAAAAATCACAGGAAGGAGACTGATTGGAATGACAAGGCAATATTAATATGCATTGCCATTATCAGAGTCTATCCCAGAGCCTGGTGTGAGTGATGATGCAACAACAATTTTGGGTGATTAATAAACAAATTCACAGATATCCAGTTCCATGCATAAGGCCTATACCTGTTTCCAAGGCACTCACAGTCTATTGCAAGAAACAGACAAATCAGAAAATGAAATCAATACTGACTGTATGGTAAGTGCTATGCACATATTGTTAGCAGTATGTGTGGAATGTGGCAAGAACTTTTAAAAGTAGCATTTAACCTGACCTGGAGGGGATTATATTAGTTTTCTATTCTTGCTGTAACAAATTACCACAAACTTAGTAGCTTAAAAGAACACAAATTTATTATCTTATAGTTTTAGAGTTTAGAATTCTGACACAAGTCTCATGGGGCTGAAATAAAGGTGTCAGCGGTGATGCATTCCTTCCTGGAGGCTCTAAGGGAAAACCATTTTCTTTTCTTTTCTAGCTACTAGAGGTTGCCCACTTTTTTTGGCTCGTGACTCCCTTCCTCCATCTTCAAAGCCAGCAATGTTGCATCTCTATGGCTTTTCTTCCTTAGTCATGTCTCTCTCTGACCATAGCCAAGAAAAGTTTTCTCTACTTCTAAAAACTCATTTAATTAGATTTGGCCCACAAGGATAATACAAGATAATTTCCAGATCTCAAGGTTATTAACTTAATCACATCTGCAAATTTCCTCTTGCCAAGTAGGGTAACATCTTCTCAGGTTCTAGAGATTAGGACAGACATCTTTAGGATGTCTACTACTCTGCCTACCGCGGTGGAGAAAGAGGACACGAATAAAAGCCTTCTAAATGGGAGTGACAATTTATTTGAGTCCTAAAAGGCAAAACTAAAATTATTCAGGTGAATAGGGGAAGGGGAAAAATATGGGGAAGAGAATCTTGACCAGATGGGAACTTTGGATTAGATAAGAGCAATATGTATTGAGGCCAGTACGTAGATTCAAGAACATTGAGAGCTAGAATAGATATTTCCTTGGTATTTCAAAAGGGTATATGGCTATTTCCTGTTAGTTCAATACACACCTAAATAGCCAAGAATTTTGCTATTATTAGCTTACTTATTCTAATTTAATTAGCAGCCTGATGAGGGAGGCAGGTGGTATTATTAATGAAGATAGAGTTTGTTGTTTGTTTGTTTTTTAGGTCTCTAGCCAGGGTAGTAATGAAAATGTGATCACAACAGGATGGAAAAATCAATGAAAGAACAGCTGAAACTGTAATGAAAGAGACAATATATCTTTTCAATAAATTATGGGAGAAATACTAATTAATAAAAATAGTGACAGGCTGTGATCTTGAGCTACATTGGCTCAATGTCTCATGTTATCATAAGTAAACATTTTATGTTTGCTGTAGAAACTTTTCTACTTTGAAATCTTCAGGGCAAGTGCAGAAGTGCAAGTAAGTAATATATTTGAATGTCTATTTTATCTCATATATTCTTATCATAAAGAGAAAAAATGGAGCAGACTCCGGTCTGTAAAAGCAATTCCAGTGTTCTTTAGATTCAGTGTATATCTAAAAAATATCTAAAGAAATATTTGAAAAAAAACCTGTCAACCCAGAATTCAATATACAGTGAAAATATTCTTCAGGAACGAAGGTAAAATAAAAACACTTTCAAGTCAAGTCAAAGAAAACCAAAAGAATTTGTTGCCAGCAGACCTACTCTAAAAGAATCAGTAAAGAAACCTAAAGTATAATAATAATAATAATAATAATACTAATAATAATAATAATAAAAGAAAAAAAAAAAAAGAAAATCTTCTGACAGAAGAGAAATGATACCAGAAGGAAACTCAGAATATCACAAATGAGAAAAGACCAACAGAAATGGTAAACACAGTAGATTATTTTTTTCCTCTTGAATTCTTTAAGTATGTTTGATTGTTGAAAGTAGAAGTTAGGGCATTGTCATATGAGGTTTTCAGTATGTGCAGATGTCATATATAAAATAATTGTAAGATAAAGGGGGAAGAGAAAGGAACATATTTGGTGGTGAGAGTTTTACATTCTACTTGAACTAGTAAAATACTGATTCTATGTAGACTATGAAAAGTTATATATGTAGATTGTAATCTTTAAAAGGGCTACTAAAATATTATTCACTGAGATAATTAAAAACACATTAAATAAATTTAAGCATTAAAAATATTTAAATTATCCAAAAAAGTCAAGGAATAGAAAACAAAGGAATGAAAAATAGAGAAAACAAATAAAATGGGACAGCTAAATTAATAATAATTATATTAAAAGCAAATGATCTAAATATACCAACTAAAACATAGAGATTTTCAGGATAGATGGACTGAAAAAATAAACCAACTACATGCTATCTACAAGAAACTCACTTGAAAGGAAATAATATAGGTAGGTTAAAGGCAAAAGGTTAGAAAATGATATGTCATGAAAACACTAATCAAAAGTAAATGGAAATGTTTATATTAATATCTGACAACATTCCATCGAATAACAGCACATGAAATATTCCTTTTTAAGTGCAAATGGGAAATTCACTAAGATAGATTATATTCTGGGGAAAAACAAACTTTAACAAATTGAAAAGCTGAAATAATAAAAGATGATCTCTGACCATAGTAGAATTAAACTAGAAATAAATCTAATTGAAAGATATCATGTGTATAGAAATGCTACTGATTTTTATATGTTGACTATTTTTATCCTGAGACTTTACTAAAGTTGTTTATCAAGTCTAGGAGTCTTTTTGCAGAATCTTTAGGGTTTCCTAGATATAGAATCATATTATTAGTGGTGATAACTTTTTCCTTTTTTGGTGGGGGGAGGGCAGTGCCTTTTATTACTTTCTCTTGCCTGATTGTTCTGGCTAAGACGTCTAGTACTATGTTGAATAGGAGTGGTGAGAACAAAATCAAGAATGTAATCTCATTTACAATAGCTACACACACATACAAATACCTGAGACTACATGTAACCAAAGAGATGGAAGATTTCTATGAGGAGAACTATAAAACATTGCCTAAACAAATCAGAGATGACACAAACAAGTGGAGAAGCATTCCATGCACATGGGTTGGAAGAATCAATATTGTTAAAATGTCCATACTTGCCAAAGCAATATACAGATTCAATACTATTCTTTTCAAATTACCAATGTCATTTTTAACAGAATTTGAAAAAAGTATTCTAAAATTCATTTCTAACCAAAAAAGAGCCTGAATAGGCAAAGCAACCCTGAGCAAAAATAAAAAAATAAAAATAAAGCTGGAGGCATTAGATTACCCAACTTCAAACTATACTACAAAGCTACAGTAACCAAAACAACATTGTACTGGTACAAAAATAGACACATAGACCAATGGAAGAGAATACAGACCCCTGAAATAAAGCTGCACACCCACAACAAAATGGTATTTGACAAAGTTAACAAAAATAAACAGTGGGGAAAAGGTATGCTATTCAATAAGTGGTGCTGGAAAACTGGCTAACCATATGCAGAAGAGAGAAACTGGACCCCTATCTCTCACCATATGCAAAAATTAACGCAAGATGGATTAAAGATTTACAGGTAAGACCTTAAACTATAAAAATCCTAGAAGAAACCCTAGAAAATACTCTTCTAGACATTGACCTAGGCAAAGAATTTCTGAACAAGACCCTAAAAGCAAATGCAAGAAAATAAAAAATAGACAAATGGGACTTAATTAAACTAAAGAGCTTCTGTACAAAAAAAGAAACTATCAACAGAAAGCAGGTAACCTACAGAATGGGGCAAAATATTTGCAAACTATGCATCTGACAAAGGACTAATATCCAGAATCTATAAGGAATTTAAACAAATCAACAAGAAGAAAACAACCCTATTAAAAAGTGGGCAAAGGACATGAACAGATCCTTCTCAAAAGAAAACATACCAGTGGCCGACAAACATGTGAAAAAATGCTCAGCATCACTAATAATCAGAGAAATGCAAATCAAAATCACAATGAGATACCTTCTCAAAATTGTCAGAATGGCTATTACTAAAGAGTAAAACAACAACAACAACAAAACAGACGTTGGTGAGGTTGAAGAGAAAAGGGAATATTTATACACTGTCGGTGGGAATGCAGATTAGTTCAGCCCCTGGGGAAAGCAGTTTGGAGATTTCTCAAAGAACTTAAAACAGAACTACCATTCAACTCGGCAATCTCATTACTGGGTATATACCCAAAGGAAAATAAATAGTTCTACTAAAATGATACCCGCACTTGTATGTTTATCACGGTGCTATTCACAATAGCAAAGACGTAGGATCAACCTAGGCACCCATTAACAGTGGACTGGATAAAGAACAGTATACATACACCATGGAATACTATGCAGCCATAAAAAGAATGAAATCATATCCTTTGCAACAACATGGATACAGCTAGAGGCTGTATCCTAAGCAAATAAACACAGAAACAGAAAATAAAGTACCACATATTCTCATTTATAAGTGGGAGCTAAACATTGGGTACACATGGACACAAAGATGGGAACAATAGAGACCGGGAGTTCCAAAAGAGGGAGATAAAGAGAGGAGCAGGGGTTGAAAAACTACCTATCAGGTACTATATTCACTACTTAGGCAACAGGATCCTTAGAAGCCCCAACTTCAGCATAATGTAATAACTAATAAACCTGCACATGTATTCCCTGAATCTAAAATAAAACAATAAAGAACAAAAACAGGAAAGATATTGGGGAAAATCTCCAAACACTTAGGCATTAAAAACACTCTTCTAAATAGCATCTACCTATTTTATTTGCTGAAAACTACAAAATGCTGATGAAAGACATGAATAAATGGAGATACATATTATGCTAATGAATTGGAAGACTCAATATAGTAAAGATGTCAATTATCCCCGAAGTGATTCATACATTTAGCACAATTTCAATCAAAATTCCAGCAGGATATTTTAAAGATATCACAACCTGATTCTATATTTTATACGGAAAGGCAAAGGAATTAGAATAGCCAAAACCATTATATATGAAAATGAAAAACTAAGTTGGAGGAATTATATTATTATATTACTGATTTTAAGATTACTATAAAGCTATAGTAAGACAATGTGGTAGGGATAGATACATAGATGAATGAAATTGAATAGAGAGTCCAGAAACTGATTCACACAACTATAGTCAACTGATTTTTTTTTACAAAGATACAAAGACAACCCAATATTGAAAGGACACTGTTATGGTTTGAATGTGTCCCCTAAAGTTCATGTATTGTTAATTTAATCCCCAATGCAAAGTTGGGAACTTTTTTTCTTTAAGACAGGGTCTTGCTCTGTTGTCCAGGTTGGAATGCAGTGGTGCAATCTCAGCTCACAACAACCTCTGCCCCCAGGGCTCAACCCATCCTCCCACCTCAGCCTGCTGAGTAACTGGGACCACAAGCATGCATTACCACACCCAAATAATTTTTGTATTTTTTGTAGACATGAGGTTTCCCCATGTTACCCAGGCTGGTCTTGAACTCCTGAGCTCAAGTCATCTGCTCATCTTGGTCCCCAAAGTGCTGGGATTACAGGCATAAGTCACCGTGCCCCGCCAAAGGTGGGACCATTTAGAGGTGGCTAATATATGAGGACTAACATATGAGGGCAGAGGTGACTAATATATAATCTATTCTCATGAATAGATTAATGTTGTTATCTCTGGAGTAGGCTCATTATCACCAGAGTGAGTTTGTTATAAAAATGAGTTCAGCCCTCTCTTGTGCTTTCTTATCCTCTCTCACCCTCTTGCCTTCCACCATGGGATGATGCAGCAAGAAGGCCTGTGCCAGATGCCAGCAGTTTGATATCGAACTTCACAGCCTCCAGAGCTGTGAGAAATAAATTTATTTTCTTTATAAATTACCCAGTCAGTGGTATTCTGTTTTACCAACACAAAACCGATCAAGTCTTTTCAATAAAGCTATTGGAACAATTATATATGTATATATGTGTGTAAAAAAAGGACCTCAATTTAAACCTCATATCCCCTTATTAAAAAATTAACTAAAATATATGATAGGTAAAAGCTATAACATTAAACTATAAACTTTTAGAAAAAAAAACGAGGAAATCTTTGTGACTCAGAATTAATCAGAGTTGTCAGATATGACACCAAAAAGAATAAATTGTACTTTATCAAAATGAAACCTTTTTCTTTGCAAAAGACTCTGTTAAGAGAATAAAAATACTAGCCATGGACTAAGAGAAAATATTTGAAATTACATATCTGACAAAGGACTTGTAAGAAGGATGTGTAAAAAAATTCTAAAAATTCAAAATTTTAAAATGGGTAAATGGCTTGAACAGACATTTCACCAAAATAGATTTTAAAATGGCAAATTACCACATAAAAAGGTAATCAATACCATTAGCTATTTGGGAAGTGTGAGTTCAAACCAAAATAAGATAGTATGACACATTGATTAAAATGGCGAAAATGGAAACACACTGACAATTAATACTTGGTGTTTGAAAAAATGTGGAAAACCTGGAACTCTCTTGCATTGCTGTTGGGAATTCAAAATGGTACACCCACTCAACCACAGTGTGGTAGTTTCTTACAAAGTTATACACTTATGACATGAACCCAGTAATTGTGCTCTGGGGTTTTCATTCCAGAAAAATAAAAACTTATGTTACATACAAAATGTACACACAAATGTTTATAGCAAATTACTTACAATCACTATAAACTGAAACTATTGAAATATCCTTCAAGGGATGAATGGATAAACCACTGTCCTGTAGCTCTACAATTGGATACTACTCAGCAATAAAAAGTAACAAACTATACAAACAACAACATGAGTAAATTTCAAATGCATTATGCTAATTGAAATAAGCCAGACTCAAAAGATTATATACCCTATGCCTCTATTTATGTTATTCTGGACAAGGGAAAACTTTAGGACAGTGGTTGCCAGGGGCTGGATACTGGGCAAAGGGCAGGGATTTGAGTACAGCAGGGGGAATTTGAGGGAATTGAGAGAACAGTGTATCCTGATTGTGGTGATAGTTACATGACACAATACATGTATTAAAATTTACAGAACCAAACACCAAAAAAAGAGTCAATTTTACTGTATGTTATTTTTTTAATGAGAAAAAATGTATATTTGGACATAAAGATGGTAGAAGCTGAAAAATCTTTCTTATGTCTCCAGTTTGCAATGGTATTTTTGATGTGGGACAGGAGAGAACATAAAAATCGTGAGTTTATTCCACCTGAAAATTATAACTATTCCTCAGCCAGGTTTTATAAGCAAAAAAGAAAGAAAAAGGAACCAAACTTGGAGAAAGAATACAGTGAAGCCAAATGCTTCCCACTGCCCTCTGATAACAGGGTTAATCACTTCTGAAGTGGCCTAGAGGCCCAGAACAGAGTCACACAAGCTGTCACCTATGAGTTATAAAGCCAGGCCATTCCTAGTTTCTGGGAATCAGGGTTAAATGTGGCATTGCCACAGCCTGTAGGGAAGTATCTTGAAATGGGATCCCCAGGAATGTTCAAAGATCATGCAACTCCCTTGGGGTTAAAAGACTGTAATGAGAGGAAAGCCCAACTTTAGTCTACTTGGAACAATGCCAGCCTCCTGTGCAGGGTTTGGTATGCTGACAGGAGAAAGGGTGTTGACATGCAGTAATTGTTAAGGAAAAGAATAAAGCAAGTGTTGAAAATGCAAGAAGTTGGGCTAAGCTGTAAAATGTTGTACTCTATAAGCAGCCCTAATCAAGAGATAATAGATCCAGACTGATGCAGTGATGCTTCTGAAAAAGTCACAGGGCTGGGCTGGAGGCTGCGAGAGATCATTAGCTTAGAGACCCAGCCCTACCTCTAGATGTCCATAGCTTGTGTTAAACCCCATCTTATAGCCACTTGGGGTCTTCCTGCTGCTTCTGTGATGGGATAGATCTCATTAGACTTGGGCTTCCAAATCCACGACTATGAGTTTAGAATGAGACAGAGATTTGTGTCCCTATGATGTTGGTATGACCGTATATTTGCTTAGGTCAGTAAGATGCATATAAGATATAGAGAAAAAAAAATCAGACTAAAGTATGCTAAAGTGCTTCATGATTTGACTTTCTGAGAAGGTGTGGGGCAGTGGAAAGAAACTGGGAACTGGTCTAAACACCAGCTCTATCCCAACTCAACATGTGGTCTAGAGCAGTCTCACAGTGTATTCCAATTTATAGCTCACCTAATCTATGCCACTTCTGATATCAAACCGAGAAACTGAGTCCCAGAAAGACAAAATGACTTGTCTTGGGTAACACTGTCATTTAGTGCCATACTGGCTTTAACTCAGATCTTCTGATTCCAGAGTGGGGGAACACGTAAGGAAATGATTTTGATCTTACGGGCAGGCCTGCCTAACTTCTGAGAGAAAAAGTTTACATCCTTGAGAGGAAGATTAGCTAGCTAGCTAGACACATACATACATACGGAGATAGATAGACAGAAAAAAACTCAGGGACTTGGTAACATTTTCTTGTTTGGTTGGGTTTTTACCTGCATAGAGGGCAATGCAATGGAACGTAACACCTACTACAGAGGAAATTATAAGGAAAAGTCCCTTCTCAGGCACAAAGCTGCAAGACACTTGTATCCCAAATACCTGTAATTTGTTAAGTGTTATTCTGATCTACTTCTATCACAGAAGGGATGCAGAGTGCCTGACACAAAGGGGCTCAGATCAGAGACTGCTGATAGAAGGACAGCAAGTGAGAAATAGTAAAGATTATTCAGAGGGAAATGGATGAAAGTAAACTATTTACAAAAGGGATAAGTCATGTCCACTTATTATTGATAAAGATATGGTGGCAGTTCTGAAACAAAATAGGTAAGTCTCTAGAAATGGACGAGAGTTTAGGAATGGTGATCTCACTTCAGATTCTCAGGAGTCACCAAAGGTGAAGATGCCTTTTTTTTTTTTTTTGTTAACAAAGTACTGACAAAATTCTGACTCTGCTCCTCCTTCCTACCTAAGTTCCCATCACTTATCTACTTTGTCCACCTATTCCCCAGGTTATCACGAGGCTGTCTTATTCATCTTTGTATCACTTATTAGACTACTCTAGTAGAGTGCCTGGCATACAGCAGGTACTCAATAAATTCTTGCTGAATAAGTTGATAATGTTGACTTTGTAAGCTCTAAAGGGCCACATAAGGAATTATTGTATCTCTTGAGAAGATGCCTCCCTGAAGCTATTTCAATTCCAGGAGTCAATTATCACACTTGATGTGAACAGAAAGGGTGTTTAACTTCAATTGTCCAATTCTCTCCGGGAGAGTTGAAGCAAACTCAGGGGAGTTTGGACCTGGCAGACTGGCACTTGGGCAGCATCCTATACTGAGGTTGTATTAGGCTTCATCATTAACTGGAGGGACTGGGAGCAATTTTCTAGCAATTTATAGCCAAGGAAGGAAATCAATGTCAGTTTAAGAGAAACATAATCAAAGGACTCAAAGTATGAATGTGAAGCCCTGGGCAGGATCTGAGGAGGTTAGAAATGACTGAAAAAAATTTGGTGCAAGCAGGATGAAGGTAAGTGGTTCATGAACACAGTGGTGCTGGAAGTCCATACTTTGGAAACAGGTGGCCAGTTTAAAAGCCCAGGTCAAACTAGATATGAGGTTAAAAAACATAATAGAAATACACTAGTTTTATTCTCTTTAATTTTCCATTTATATATGGATACATCTTGATGTTGACATGTACTTATTTTAGGTTAGACATGTTGGAACTTGAATAGTTCATCTTTTTTTTTTTTAAGTTGCTGAAATTTGCCCAAACATAAAGTGTGGGCATAAGCCTGACAAGCTGATCATTTAACTTATTCCAAAAAGGCAGTGTTTTATGTTTTTTAAGCAATGCCTAAAGACTGACTCTCTTATGACCTGTGGATATGAATGATATCCTGGAGAAAGAAGGGGTGTCCCTGGAATGTCCTCAGTCTCTGACTTGGGGATGAAATATAATTTGGTCCAGGGACCTGTTCCTTCCAACTTCCTGCAGTTACTAATATGCAAATATGTGGAAAACCTGTCCCTGAGATGCTCTCAAGGCCTGTGGTATCAAGAAATGCAGGTTTTGGCCGGGGGTGGTGGCTCATGCCTGTAATCCCAGCACTTTGAGAGGCTGAGGTGGGTAAATCACTTGAGGTCAGGAGTTCGAGACCAGCCTGGCCAACATGGCAAAACCCATCTCTACTCAAAATACAAAAATTAGCTGGGCATGGTGGAGTGTACCTGTAATCCCAGCTACTCAGGAGGCTGAGGCAGGACAGTCGCTTGAACCTGGGAGGCGGAAGTTGCAGTGAGCCAAGATTGTGACATTGCACTCCAGCCTGGGCAACAGAGCAAGATTCCATCTCAAAAAAAAAAAAAATGCAGGTTTTAGTTCTGGCTCCACCTCTTACCAGTTCTGTGACCACTGATGAATTATCTTTCTGAGACTCAGTTTTCTCTCAATTGAATGGGAAGGACAATAGTATGTAGCTTATGAGGTTGTTGGGAGGGAGATAAATGTGAAACAAGACCCTGACATATTGCAAACGCTCAACAAATATTTGATATTATCAATGTTATTATGTACATTATCTGGGCATTCAGAAAAATTCAGAAATATCAAATATGGAAGGGAAGCTAAACTCACTGTTGGCAGGTGTGTGATCAAACTGCAGAATGCTCTGCTAATTCTGTTAATTCAGAAGAACCATTGGGAGTTGGCTGAACTGTAAGCTTTGGTTAGAGAGATTTATGTATTCAGTTGGGAACAACTGACAGTATGAGAAGATACCTCACAGGGTCGGAGGCACTGACAGGAAAGTCCTATAAAGCATAAGAGAGGGGCAGGCAGTTCTGGCATCTTATCCAGATCTCAATCAGGGCTGTTGGACCACTACAAGTCTTGGTCTTGCTACCTGAAAAATTGACTTCTGTTCTCCCAGGGCCCTGGTCTCCTGGTCAGGTCTGTTTAGTTGTCATCCTACCATGAAAAGGAAGCTCACTAAGCCAAAGGCCCTTTGTAACACCAGTTATAGGAAACAAACTTCATCAACTAAACACACATAGTACTTGACAAATGCCAACTGCACATAGTGTTTAGTAAATAATCACCAAATGAGGAAGAGGCAGGTCCCAGTTGGATAGAACAATAAAGCCCATGACAGCAGCATGGTGTGGTTTCCAGATACGCTTGATTTACAGTAGGACTCAGAAACCAGAAAAGCAGCCTAGTGATATAGGTCCTAACTTGTTCCTCCTTGAAACAGTGGATCCTAGCTGAAAACTTAACTCAAAGACACAGGGAGACATACATCAAAATGTTGAGAAGGTGGACTTCAGAAGAATGGCTCATGTAAACCTTCCATTTTAGCCCACAGAAGGAATCTTTCTCTATTTGCCTCAACCAACCACCAACTTTCTGAAACCAAAAAAAAAAAAACAAAACAAAACAAAACAAAACAAAACAAAACAAAAACAAAGAAACCAATAGAAAAAACTATACCACTGCTCTTTCGGATCTCTTCTTCCCAAGTGATGTGAGTGTTTAGGAGTTAAATTTTCTTCTGTGGCTCCTGCAATCCCCCTAGAATAGAGCTCTAAAAGCAGACAGACAGCTGTTTCAGAAAAGCATGAGGCAATAATCAGCCCACATTGCTTACCAAAGCACAAAGCTCTCGGGAACACAGGCCGTTATTCAAATCAGACCCAAACTCTCTCTTTCTCTCTTTTTAAAATCCTCAAACTGAAAAAGTAGGCTGGAACCTTCAAAATCTGTCTGTAATTTTCCTCCAAAATAAACAAAGTGGTCAGATATTTTTTTCTTTTCAGTGCTATAAAAATGCCCGGGCAGACATATAGAATTTCATATTCAGGAATGAAGAGCTTCAGGAAGCTGCAGATGCTACTAGCTGTTTTTTCTAAACAGAAGTCTAGATGTTTTTTCTAGACAGGAGACTGGTGCAGCCGTGATTTCCATGTTCAGTCTCTCCTCAGAGTCTAAGAAAGTGGGCCCAGCCTCAAGGGCAGAAGCTTTGCCAACGGCTGACGAACATTAGATTTTCCCAAAATGACCCTGAGTCTGCTCACTACTGTTTAGAAGCCTTCACCAGAGCAAAACTGCCCACCTACCTGTGAACAAGTTCAAATGCTTTCATTTGACCCAAAAGAGCCTTCTCATTATTATTGCAACCTATCTTTCCAAACTGGGCTCACTCACTTCTGCGCGCTGTTCCTTGTCATTCACTAACCATGTCGTGCTTTCTCCCGAGTCTACATCCTTACACATGCTCTTCTCCCTTCCAAGAACCCTCCCCAGTCATCACCTGGCAAATTCCCACTGGTCCTCCAAGACCTAGTGCAAAGTCACTTATTTTGTGAAGCTTCCCAGATGTCTCAGGAAGAGATGGCTGCTCCTTCTGCTGCCTCAGCCAACACTGTGTCCCTCCTCGTGAGTCCAGGAGAGCACTTGTAACTTACTTGTTTGAGGGTCTGTCTCCCCAGTGAACTCCTCCAGAGCAAGAACTGTAGCTTATGTCTAGCATAGGATGGAATGCATAGCAGGTCTGAAGGAATATTTGCTCAATGAATAAATGAAAAAATATTGAAATGAAATATATGGTAAGTCCAGAAGCACTGAAGAAGAAAGAGTGTGTCTGGTATTTCCACTGTGTGTATGTGTGTGTGTGTGTGTGTGTGTGTGACTGAAGGAAGAGGCATTCAGCTCAAGTATAACCAGGAATCTATTCCTTGAAAAATTAATACCAAGTTTTCTGGTCAGTAGCTACTTTTCTGAAGGGTTTTATTTTTCACAGACAACAGAAAAACTTGAGAGTTTAACAAGATAATGATAATTTTTTTATTATACTTTAAGTTTTAGGGTACATGTGCACAACGTGCAGGTTAGTTACATATGTATACATGTGCCATGTTGGTGTGCTGCACCCAGTAACTCGTCATTTAACATTAGGTTTATCTCCAAATGCTATCCCTCCCCCTCCCCCCACCCCACAACAGGCCCCGGTGTGTGATGTTCCCCACGCTGTGTCCATGTGTTCTCGTTGTTCAATTATCTCCAAATGCTATCCCTCCCCCCTCCCCCCACCCCACAACAGGCCCTGGTGTGTGATGTTCCCCACGCTGTGTCCATGTGTTCTCATTGTTCAATTCCCACCTATGAGTGAGAACATGCGGTGTTTGCTTTTTTGTCCTTGCAATAGTTTGCTGAGAATGATGGTTTCCAGCTTCATCCATGTCCCTTTACATGCAAGGGGAATTTTTCTTAAAAACATGAGCAGACTATTAAGACAACATAAATGCTTTTCCCACAGGGTTAATGATGAGGGATTCATGCATTCCAGGGGCTCTATTACTTGGGAGCTTCCACATCGGTTTGCTCCACAGAGCTGAGATTTTTATAATGATGGTCATTCTCAGAGCACATCCAAGGGCCTCCATTCATTAAATTGTACTAAAGACAGACCACGTGAGGGTGGCTTTGTGTGGAAGCAGTGTCAGAGCATGGCTCATCAGGTGGCTTTGTAGGGCTCATGGAGAGCCTTGGGGAAGTCCTTCTGTGTGGCAGAGACCATACCTATGGGGGTGGGGTGAAGAGTGGAGGTAGGGGGTGGGGTGAAGAGTGGAGGTAGGGGGTGGGGTGAAGAGTGGAAGTAGGGGGTGGGGTGAAGAGTGGAGGTAGGGGGCAGGCTGGCAGAGCAGGAGTCTACTGCAAGATGTTGCCCCAGTTGGATGTGGAACTTCGGACAGAGCAGTTCATATCTGTGTTTGGTTTCTAGATTTGTTGGACCAGATCTATAAAGTAATTTCTAAGAAACATTTTTGCTCTAGGAGTGGGTGACTTCAGGAGTAGGTAAATCTTTCTATTAATTTTCAGCTACAACATTATTTTTCTTATTTTGTCTGCCCATTAAACATTCATGTGGACCAGCTTTACAGAGCTGGTTTTGTATTGTAATTAACAGTGATTTGACTGTTCAGAAATTTCCCAAGAATGAAATGCAATTTTTCTGAGTATTTGCCCACATCCAGCATGAAAGAATAAAAACATGAATCTGTAACCACAGGATGAAGAGGCTCTAACATTTACAAAGTAATCATTACATGCTAATCACTATACATGCTTTATCAGTCCTTACAGTAACTGATCCAAAGCCACAGTTTTAACCTTATTTTATGGGAGGAGACCGAGCATGGTATAAGATCTCTCAGCCCATTTCATATTTGAACAGCCTCTTCCCCTCTTTTCCCAACTAAATGTGTATGTATATGTAGCAAGAGGAATACTAAAGACGAAAAGTAGGAGAAACCTGGGTTCTTGTTTCCATCCCCTACGGACTAGGGCTATGAGTTTGCCAGTTGTTTTAACTTTCTATCTAGTTTTAGTTTTTAAAATGGTGACTTGTAACACCTAGTATTCCCAATTCACATATGTGTTACGAAGTTCACAAAATAAAATATAAAATCTCTTTGAATAATACAAAATACCACTCAAAACTCCAGATTATATAGAAAGGCAGTTTGCACTGTGATTGAGGCAGAAGTCTCTGGAGTCCGTCTGAATCCTGGCTTTGATATTTATCATGTGTACGACCTTGGGCAAGTTAACTGACCTCTCTGTGCTTAGGTTCCCCATCTGTAAAGTGAAGATAATAGAAGCCGCAAATGCTTGTAGGGTTCCTAAGAAAATAACACACATCGACCACACCTAATATTGCAGTGCCTCACATACAGTGTGCATTTAATAAATGTCAGCTATCACTGGCAGAATTTTTTCACTGGAGTGACATGCTACAAGAGCCAGAACTCTGCCTCATTCAACATCTTCAGCACCCAGACTCCTGGCTGGCACCTAGGAAACATTCAATAAATATTTGTCAAGTCAATGTAACCCCACGCTTATTCACATGACTGCAACCTCCTTCAACTAGACTGTATGCACTATGAACTGAACAATATTCAGGGAGTATCTTGGGATAGGTGTCCAGAATAACAGGTAAATTTCTAATCAGTTCCAAGTTCCTCCCATTATATACAACATCTACCGATTACGGCATGTAGGTGGTTAGGCCCCCTAGAAAATATGTTACTCTTGTTATTTTCTATTGGGAAAAAAGTGGTATGGAGCTACCAGTACACTATTAATCTCCTGGTTTGAACAGGCATGCTAAGGTAGAGATCTTTTCAAACTTAGGTGTCACAATATAAGGATTAAACTAACAACATCAAAGTAGAAAATACAGAATTGAATACTCCCTTGTCAGAGTGACAGCAGCAAACATTTTGTCTGATGGAGAGAGGATGGAACTGAGGGAACCAACATTTGTTGCATGTCATCGGAGACAAGATAAGTGATTTTAGTTAATCCTCATAACAACACAGCATTTTACACTTTCCACTCCACAGATGTGGAATCAGAAGTTCAGAGAAATTACATAATTTTCCAAGGAAACAACATAATTTGAAAGGAGGTCACCTTATCCAAAACCAGTCCTTTCTGCACTACATTAAGCCTAGCACATAGAAAATTCTCAGTAAGTGGAGAATATTAAAGGAAGTTTTATTTTATTTCTTCTGGCTGGCCAGAGATGTTGGTGGAAATGATGTTTAGCCTGAATTTAATTTTAACTGGGGCTTTTGGGCTGTTCTGAAGACTCTGTTTTCTCTGGATTTCGTATAGAAAGTGGCTTTACTGGCTGAGACTGCTCCCAGTCCCAAGTAAATTTAATTCAGGATAAGTTGGTTCTTATCCTGCATTCTTAGTGTCTTATGACCAAATCTTGTCTCTTGGTTCCTAAAGAATAGGTAGAAATCTGTCTTGATGGGAGACAGCACAAGGCCACAATGATTGTCTGGAGCTATATTAAGGGGTGATGGGTATGGCAGAAGTTTTGCAAGCTCAGGATTAGTTAAGTTCTCTCCGTGCAGGATGCAAGAATAAAAGCAAATTGCTGCAGACCAAATGCCAGGCACAATATTAAGATTTTTTTACTTGTACTGTGATATTTAATCTTTATAACTGAAATATTCGCAAATATGCACAATTAAAATAAATGCAGTATGGCATAGTGGTAAAGAGTTTGTGCTCTGCAATACCCTGGCTTGAAGTTTGACTCACTATTGGCAAGTGCCATTTTCTCATCAGTTTTTCTCAACTGTAAAAAGAATATTAATCATAATGTCTACCTCAGGTGATTTTTGTGAGAATTGATGCAAAGAAAACTTAATAAACTATTTATATAAAGGGATAGGTATAGTTCCTGGAACAGAGCAAGCACTCAGTTAATGTCCCCTTAACAGGAATCTCCTTGAGGGCAGAACCCATGTCCATCCAATTCAGCCCCGTGTCTCCAGCTCCTTCTGTATAGTAGGCACTCAGCAAATATTAAATGTGGGTTGGATAAATAAATGCATGCATAATGGATGTAACAGAAGAAGCAATAGAAGGACCTCAGATCAGGAGGCTGAAGTAAAATATCAATACTATAAGGAGGTTTAATGTTAAAATAAAATTAATAAGAGCCTCGAGGAGAACTTTCAAAGTGCTTTCTACCCCATTTAGTACTAGGGAGAATTTGAATGTTTTAAATGGTTTTCATCTGCATAATGGCTTTTCTTTGGCCTCCCTCCTATACACACAGACACGCACACGCACTCACGCTCACACATACACATATGAGTGGGGGGAACCTCTGAAAACAACCTGCCTCCAGGCCTTGGGCTTAGTTATAGCCCTCTATAAACAAGGGTTCATATAGGTTGGGGAGGAGAAACACAAGTATGGTTTCTTCTAGCTGGCATGCAAATCTAGAATTTAGGATTATTGAGATCTGAGGCTTGGAATAAGGCACCTGAGAATTGTGTCTTCCCAATAAGGTTCTCTCCAAAGTCCTAGACTGCCCTGCATTCCTTCCCCCGGTTTCAATATGGGTAGTTCAAGGTAGTATTTTCTTACAATAGGGAAAGAAAAAAAAAAACCTCAAGGGAAGTTCAGAAGTGAATATACCTCTGGGCCCTGAGAAGGCCTTGCTCTGAGAATGAGCTGAAGTGAGCCCCTGCTTGACTCCAGTGGCTTGAGGGTGCCATTTAGTTCATGCCTTGGATTCCTCCTGCCAGTGGTAGGGAAAAAAAACCCACTTTATATTAACTAAATTAATACAGTTAATTTTTGGTTAACTATATTACTTCAGGTCCCTGGAGGCTACCTGCCAGGGATGGGAGGTTATCTGAATGGATAGGTACACACAGGAGCTTCAGAGTTCAGAGAAGGTAAATGTGCATTTCCAGAACTTAGACTGAGACTTAAGTGCTCGGTAGAAATTGCTTTTGATCCTGGGCTCCTCTGAAAGTTTTTGGACCCTAACTGTATTCTACACAGGGACCTTATCCATACAATCTCAGCTGCTTTATCTGTAAAATCAGTGAAAATATTTTTCTCCCAGAATTGTAGTGGAGATGAAACAAGATGTATGTGGAATGGCTTAAATGAGCAGTACGAATAAAATCTGGGGGAGACTGGGAAACAAATACCAGGATTGCTTAAACTGGTGTCTTAATGTGTTAATTTAAAAAAAATTCTCAACTTCCACTAAAACAAAATTTCTACTTGAAAATTTTGTGAGTTCATTTGAAGTCACTGAACTTAACCGAATGAACAAAATTCCATTCTGCGAAATATTCTGCAATTTATACTTTTTGCCATTTCAGATGTGCCCTTTCTGAAGTTTGAGTTAGGGAATCATACTGTATAAAAAACAGTCTTAAAAAATCCACATTTTGTTAACCCGTCTTTTGCTATTGACCTAGCACTGACAGTGACTGCTGCTAGTGACAATCTCAGAAAACCAGTGTAAAATTAAATGCCATCTTCTATGGTTCTGTTTCAATACTTTGCCATAGCCTACAGCTAGAAGTTTAATTCAAGACTTCCCTAGAGCTGAAGCCCAGGTGATTTAGCCACAATGCTTGGAAAGCAGGAAGACTGTTGCCTGGCAACCGGAAACATTTGAAAATATCCAGTACATTTTCTGTTTCGCGTTCACAGCCCTCTTGATATTCCAATACACATAGCAGATGTTAATCCTCCTGTTTGAATTTTAAAGGCATGAAACAGAGTAGTGAAAAGTGGAGACAACGTTTTCATTTGCAAACTAACAAATTGGCTTTGGCTCCAAATCTTTGGGAATTTGCAGAGACTCATTTTCTTCATGTTGATTTTCCCTTCTTCTTCCCCTAAATAGAGCTAGTACACTGCTATTTTTTCCTCCTTTAACCTATAAGAGGAGTTAAGCTTCTTATAAACCAGAAATGCTTGCTGGGAATGTTGATAAAGAAGGTAAAGCTAGAAACAGACTTTAGAGTATTATTTATTCATTCGCTCATTCATTCATTCATTTGTTCTTTCACTCACCCATTGGTAAATTAACAAATGCATGCTGTATTGTTTAGTAATTAAGAGACAGAAATCAGACACACTTAAGTTCGAATCTATCTGTCTGAATGACCACATTTGAAGTTATTTAACCTCTTACTAAGCTTCAATATCCTCTTTGTAAAAGGGAATAATAATAGGAACTGTGTTATAGGGCCTTTTTTTTGGTGAGAATTAAATGAAATAAAGTAGGTAAAGGGATCAACATAGCTCATGGTATAGAGGGAGCTCTCAATAAGTTGTAGGTGATGCTATTGCTACTATTGTTATTTTTGTTGGTAAAGTCCCACTCTAAGTCCACACTATGATATGGAGGTTTCTATAACTTAATGAAAAAGTGTATAAGCTCTGCCATCAGACTACCAGTATAGCTTTGAGCACGTTTTATGCACTGTCAGTGCCTCAGTTTCCTCAGGTGTAAAACGAGGTAAACAATAGCATTTTACCCCACAGGTTGTTGAGAGAATTAAATGAGAGAAGGTTTTTTAACAGCATAGCCCAGTGCCAGGCACAGAGAGCTAGTGCTCCATGAAAGTTGGCTTCCATCACCATTATCATTATTACGTATTACCACCACTAGTGGTACAAAGATGAATAAACCATGGTCCCTGTTCTTGAGCAGCCTTGTGAGGGTATATGCATTCACTGGAGCACACTTAAAAATGATTACCTAGAAGGGGGCAGGTATGATAATAGAGCTACAAACAGAAAGCCCTAGAAACCCCAATAAGAGGATTATCCTCCTAAGGCAGACACTGAAACTATGGTTCTCTTAAAAGGTAAACTTTGGCATGTTAACATTTTAAAGAGTTTATTTGAGCAGATAGCAATTCATGAATCAGTCAGCTCCAAACTGGAAGTGATTTAGGGCTGTGTCCAAGAGGCACAAAGGGAAGGATTGAATAGGTTGAATGTGGAAGTAGAGCAAATAAATTATTCGATTGGTTAAAGTTTGAGCAACTGCCTTATTTGGACTGTCCTGGTGGGAAGTTCAAGACCCTGTAACTAGTGGTTAGTTGGCCTTCTATGATTGGCTGAGCTGAAGTTTTGTTTTCTTTTAAATTAGCCCCTTACAGGAAATGAATCTGAGCTAGGTTTCTATTTGCTTAGGTAGGAACCCAGGGTGCGAGAATCACCTCAGTCTAATGGCTCCCATTTAATGATTTTAACAGTTTTCACTCTTGGCTGCATATTAGCATCGCCTTTAAAAATTACTTATGCCTGGGTTCTCCTCCCAGAGATTCTGAGAATTGGCACAGGGTATCATCTGGGCATCAGGAATTTTCAAAGCTCTCAGATGATTTTAATGAGCCGCCAAGTGCCGAATTACTGTGAGGTAATCACCACTTGATCCTGATCATCTTTACTGCAAAATTGGCACAAGTATCTGAGAGGAGTTGTGAGGTTCTTATCCTTGTTATCTCTACCCCTGCCAAAAGCATGGCACTTCAGAGTACCAACTGCAACAGTAGCAATACTTCTGATTTTTCCAAGTAGTAGTGCTGGCATACAGATACTGACAGTAATTGCTCTCATTTATTTAGAATGTTTTATCTCATTTAACCATCCCAACAACTCTGAGAGCTACTTTTCTCTTCTTTACACAGATGAGAAAACTAATGATAAAAATATTTAATTAATTTACCCAATGTCTCACAGCTGGTAAGTAGCAGATGTCTCTGTTCCACTCAACTCACCTAAAGGTTTATACCAGAGGCCCTGAAATTTGACCCTGAAAATAAGTATTACTTGCCACTCATATCCTCCCTTAGGCCTTTCTCCTTCTGTCTCCACTTGCACTTGCAAATGAAAGGGACTAAGTATTCTTTTATTTCTGTATATGTATATATATTTATTACACTTTAAGTTCTGGGATACATGTGCAGAACGTGCAGGATTGTTACATAGGATATACATATGCCATGGTGGTTTGCTGCACCCATCAACCGGTCATCCACATTAGGTATTTGTATTCTTTCTGTGAGTCCTCTGATGGCTGCGTTTTGTGTTGATATGGTAAATAAGTCAAGCTAACTGTAAAGCTTCTTTGGTAGAGGAGTCTGGTGTTTTCCTGAAGGCACAGAAACATTGGTGTGGACTATAATGCGCACTTGCAAAAAACTGGGGATTTGGGAACGTGCAGATAGCAAGTTATATTAGAGTTGGGTAGGGTCTGGGGTGCAGAGAGAGCTGTTCTTAATCAACAAGGGATAAAGTTGGGGCCTGGCAGAGGGATTACAAACTGGAAAAGAATGACTTCTTCTTTTTTATGAAGTTCCTGAGGGCTCAGTAGTGCTGGCTTGGATTGAGAGTTGAAAGTTTTGAGATTAGAAAGGGGTACAAGGCCAGACATTGTGTCTAGTCAAATTTCATCTGCACCCATTGGGAAATAGTGTGGACCTTCTAAATGCTCCAAATGTGGTTGTTTCTACACAATCAAAGACTAGATGGTGAGGGTTGCTAATGCCACCTTACCTTTGTCAAGGGCATATAATTGCACAAAGGAACGTCAGCTGTTGTGTGGGGAGGTCCTCCCTGTGCCAGGCGTTCTGCATACATTATCTCATTTAATTATTATAAAATTCCTATTAGCTTAGTATTATCATGACCTTGCTACAAATAGAATCACGAATCTTCAAGACTAAGTACTTTGTGGAAGATCAAGCAGCTGGTAATTTGAGAAGTAGGCAAATAAATACCTTCTGCCTCTGGTTGCTGACACCAAAGGCAGGAAATATGGGTCATCAGTGCATGTCTTGGAGTGGTTATTCATGTTCAGCCTTGGGCAACTGACTGTGAACTCTGACAAGACAAAATTTCCCCCTCCCTCCCTACACATTTAAAGGTGTGTCTTGGTCTGATGTGTGGGTGGTAGAAGCAGGAGCTTCATAGAATGAAGGCCAAAGTGTGTCTTCTACATTTGTGCCTTTCCTCCTCTGCTTCCATGTCTATGTTTCTATGTAATGTTTTTGGCTGAAGGAGATGGGGTTTTATTTCTCCTGCCACCGACTCCAGGGTATTTGGCATTCTGTTTCCCGGTGGAGACGGCTTTGACTCCAATTTTGGTATTTCCTTTTAACTATGATTATTTCAGATATGCTGAATACAAATTACAGTTCAAAAGCATAGGAATGAATAACAATAATTTTTAAAAGTTTTGTTGGCAAAGAAAAGGCCATTACAGACAACTATAAAAAGCATTCTTTTTTTAAGTTTTTCCCAAAATACAAACATCGTAACCCTTCTGGAGTGTGTATGTATCTGGAACTTATTTTTAAGCATTCTTTCCTGTGTGATTAAGCTCTAATTTGAACAACATTTCTGTAATCTTTAATTTTATGAAAATAAAACCTACTCTCTCGTTTATATTACTTGAAGGTAGACAATGAAACAACTTTTCATAATTTCACAGTACCTGATACAAGTTCTTGGCTAGGCCAGCTTTAGCCTATGGAATGACCTAAGAGACAAGTGAGGATATTATCTCTTACCCCCAAGAAGCTGCTGCACAGTGGCAGCATGGTTTTCACAGGCCTGAAATTCATTCCCTTCTTTGCTGCTTGGGATAGGAAGTGACCACCTAGAAAATTGTCCAAGGAATCACTCCTCCATCGATACTGTTCAGGGACTCAGAATAGGCCTCTGATCAAAAGTCTGAGGTGAAGCTACCAGAAGGCTGTATAGGGATGTAGTCGGTGGGCAGGTTCCCAGGATATGACTGCTTTAGGCTACCAGCTTGAGGATTGGGGTTGGGAGCATGAGATCTGGAACCATGGATTTATGGGAGAGAGCCTGGGTTTTTGGCTTAGAAAACCCTAGAAAGGAGCTTACAGAAGAGTTTACGCTAACTTGGATTTGAGTTTGAAGAGGAGGAAAGGATGATAGTGGTGGTGGTGGTATATATCTAGAGAAGTAGAAATAGAAATGAAAGAGCCTGGAGACTTGTGAAAATTTCATCTTATAGGAGTCAGGAACTGAAGATGGTTGGAAAATATCTTGGCCACTCAAATATACCATTTATTCATAGCATTTAATGAAACGACCCTGTGAATAGCCTGGGAATGAGCATGATGAAAGAAAGGTGGACTTCGTTCAGTCTTGGTTCTCTCATTAACTGGTGTTGAGTTTGACAAAGCCAGTTAACCTCTTGAGTCTCATGTTCTTAAATTGTAGGAGAGGAAGTAAGGTGATTGCTTTCCTGTTCTCCCTTCCAACAAGATATCTTTAAAAACAGATTTCCATCTTTGTGAAGGGAAGATACTTGTCTAGAGAAGCACTGATGAAGAAAATTTTTTTTGCAATGATAGAAATATTCTATAACCATGTGCCGATAAATACAATAGCCACTAGCCCCATATGACAATTGAACACTTGAAATATGGCTAGTGAGACAGGAATATGGCATTCTTAATTTTGTTGTATTTAATTAATTTAGCCTTGTTTGGCTATGACTACCATATCTAGACAGATATCTAAGTCTAGATAAATTTGAAACACACAGTATGCTTCTAGGTTTGGAATGTATGCAGGGGTGATACCCAGAATATTTTACAGCTAGTGTAAAAAAGGGAAGAGACTATCTCTTATTAGTTGACCTCTCTGCTTGGGAGCTGCCACGATTAGTTTGAACTGTCAGAAAATGTTTGTTTGGGAGTGTGATTTACATAGCAAATCAAACATAGGGCATGTCAATTTTTACAATGACACTTGAAACCTGGTTGTTTTCCCTGGAAGATGGAGATTTTAAATAAAATTAAACATAAAAAGACTTTGTCAATTACTAATGCCATGTCTTTCAAATTCCAGCATTACAAAGTGAAATGATTCCTTTCTCCAAGTTCTGATGTTAATTGGTCTATAAATGAAAGCATTTTCTTTATTGCTTGAGAGATTCACCACAGACCTGACTCCTGAATTTTTTCTGGACTTAAAACTCTGGGAATTGTGTTACTTTATGCTATCATTTAAACCACCTTATTCCTCACTCTAACATCTTATAATAAATGTGTGAAGTTACTCACAGATGAATTCCTTTTGATTACTCACCGTTTAGAAAGAGATTGGGTCTACAGCAAGCAATGTTCCACATGGAAAAGCTAAGATAAACACACCCATGTAAGTAGATACATGATTACATAAACAAGGCCTGTGGAGAATGTTCATACATTCATGTGACTCTCAAAGTTTTTATGACTCATTTATGCTATATATATTTTCCTATAATTTTGGTCCAGCATTAGCTGAGTACTGTTAGCTAAAGAATAACAGTTTCTCTTTGCTGTGATTAAAACCCTTGGTTTCTTTATCAATTTCAACATGAATAATTAACATGAACAGCTACTTTTTTTTGGGGGGGTGGGCGCCTGAATGGGACTTACCAGGGTCTCCATATCATCCCCTGACTGAAATGACCAGCAGGAGGCCAGAGGAGTACAAATGGAGAACTAAATACCTTCCTTTTCCTTTTTTCTCCCCTTTATCTAGCCACTTCTGTTTTTCTAAAAAGCCTTGGGAATAATGGAATGGTGGAAAGCATGCAGGCAAATCCCAACTCCAAAAACATTCCAGTTCTGTGGCCCTCCACTCAACCCCTTTTCTCACTTGCAAAATGAGTCTATGAGTACCTGATAGAGATAAGAATGTATTCAGCACTTAGCAAATAGGAGCCCCTGAATAGATGGTTATTAATATTATTGGTCAAGAACTCGTGGTCGTTGTCATCATCTCTCTCTTTTTTGTTTATTTACTGATTCTCTTTCCCTTTTCTCCTGTTAATATTAATCATCCTTCAAATATTTTTCTTGACTATCTTAAAACTTTAAGGGAATAAGGCTATCTGTACAATTAACTACATAACTAATCTTCATCCTTCTCCTCTTGTCTCCCAACCTTTCCTTGGCCTGAAGATACATCCCTACCAACAAGCCCATTACTACATACATGATGATAAAGTTGCAGGAAGCAGGTAGGATAAAGCTACTTAAGCAGAAGTAAAGGAAAAATTGTTAAGAACTCACTTTGTATCAGGCAGTGGGACTAGATGCTTTTAGTAAGGAAGAATGTCTGACGTATCTGCCCTAACTCCACCTGCTTCCATGAACAAAGATTTGACAGTGATGGTCTCAGACTCGGTTCATATCCCTTGATTAACAGTTTTTTAGCACTGATAGTTGTGTAGATGTGAATGCTATTGGAGCTTTAAAAAAATCATTAGATGAAATTTATTTTTGCTTGAAAAGTCTACATAGAATGTAAGTGTCATTAATTAAGTGAGTTTAGATAGGCAGTCACAGTAAAATCCTGTAGGGGAGGACCTTTGGCTCTTGTAATACAGCTCAGTGGGGCTCAGTTTCACACTCAACCAGGCAAATTCTCTCATTAGCTTTATTTATTTATTTTTATTTATTTCTTTATTTTTAATATATATATTTATTATACTTTTTAAGTTCTAGGGTACATGTGCACAACGTGCAGGTTTGTTACATATGTATACATGTGCCATGTTGGTGTGCTGCACCCATTAACTTGTCATTTACATTAGGTATATCTCCTAACGCTATCCCTCCTCCCTCCCCCCACCCCACAACAGGCCCTAGTGTGTGATGTTCCCCTTTCTGTGTCCAAGTGTTCTCATTGTTCAATTCCCACCTATGAGTGAGAACATGTGGTGTTTGGTTTTTTGTCCTTGTGATAGTTTGCTGAGAATGATGGTTTCCAGCTTCATCCATGTCCCTACAAAGGACATGAACTCTCATCCTTTTTTATGGCTGCATAGTATTCCATGGTGTATATGTGCCACATTTTCTTAATCCAGTCTATCATTGATGGACATTTGGGTTGGTTCCAAGTCTTTGCTATTGTGAGTAGTGCCGCAATAAACGTACATGTGCATGTGTCTTTATAGCAGCATGATTTATATTCCTTTGGGTATATACCCAGTATACCCAAAATTGTAATGGTATGGCTGGGTCAAATGGTATTTCTAATTCTAGATCCCTGAGGAATCACCACACTGTCTTCCACAATGGTTGAACTAGTTTACAGTCCCACCAACAGTGTAAAAGTGTTCCTATTTCGCCACATCCTCTACAGCACCTGTTGTTTCCTGACTTTTTAATGATTGCCATTCTAACTGGTGTGAGATGGTATCTCATTGTGGTTTTGATTTGCATTTCTCTGATGGCCAGTGATGATGAGCATTTTTTCATGTGTCTGTTGGCTGCATAAATGTCTTCTTTTGAGAAGTGTCTGTTCATATCCTTCATCCACTTTTTGATGGGGTTATTTGCTTTTTTCTTGTAAATTTGTTTGAGTTCTTTGTAGATTCTGGATATTAGCCTAATGCCATCCCCATCAAGCTACCAATGACCAATGACTTTCTTCACAGAATTGGAAAAAACTACTTTAAAGTTCATATGAAACCAAAGAAGAGCCCGCATTGCCAAGTCAATCCTAAGCAAAAAGAACAAAGCTAGAGGCATCACACTACCTGACTTCAAACTATACTACAAGGCTACAGTAACCGAAACAGCATGGTACTGGTACCAAAACAGAGATACAGACCAATGGAACAGAACAGAGCCCTCAGAAATAATACCACACATCTACAGCTATCTGATCTTTGACAAACCTGACAAAAACAAGCAATGGGGAAAGGATTCCCTATTTAACAAATGGTGCTGGGAAAACTGGCTAGCCATATGTAGAAAGCTGAAACTGGATCCCTTTCTTACACCTTAAACAACAATTAATTCAAGATGGATTAAAGACTTAAATGTTAGACCTAAAACCATAAAAACCCTAGAAGAAAACCTAGGCAATACCATTCAGGACATAGGCATGGGCAAGGACTTCATGTCTAAAACACCAAAAGCAATGGCAACAAAAGCCAAAATTGACAAACGGGATCTAATTAAACTAGAGAGCTTCTGCACAGCAAAATAAACCACCATCAGAGTGAACAGGCAACCTACAGAATGGGAGAAAATTTTTGCAATCTACTCATCTGACAAAGGGCTAATATCCATTCTCTCTATAGCTTTAAAACTCTGAAGAGTAGTTTAAAGCATCAACAATTTCTTGTTGTTGGTTTTTTTTTTTTTTACACTACTCATGAAAAAGATATTGGTGATTGGGGATGAGTTGGTTGGAAAAAGTAGTGAGCTCTTGTTTCTATGTCACGAGTAATATATGTTGCAAGTATCTTCTCAGATCTCTTCCTAAATCTCAGTCATATTAGTCATGGGAGGATATTTAGAATTCTTATTTTCTGTAAGGAAATGGCCATGTGAGGACCCAGAGCATATCTTTTCACCTTCTTGGGCTTGTTTTCCTTTTGAGAAAGAAGGGCATTGGGCTAGCCCAATATCACTGTATGGCCTGAAAACTCCTTTCACTGAATCTAAGTTCCAGTGGTCCAGGGATTTAATTTACCTCCCTGGTAAGGATAGGAGGCTATAAGAGAGCTTGTGTATATACTTTCCAAAATATATGTGTACTTTATTAAGCCTTTAGGCTTAAAATGGAATTTTAAAGAAATCCTATAAATGTTTTAGACAGTGAAGTGGAATTATTTAGTTGGTAGGAGATAAGTACTGAATTGATTGTGAGGAGATCTGGTCTTTTTTTAGCTAGTTTAGTATCCATAAGCAACTAACATGGGCATTAATATTTGCATTGTAAAATTAATGTAATTATATCTGCACAGAATTATTTTGAAAATGAAAAGAGGCAAAGTGAGTGTCTTCTGTAGGCCTGAGTCAAGAACTCTCAGTCATCTTGGTAATACTGGCTTGGATAGATGCCTAGAGCTGCTGGAAAAAGGCCAGAACTTTCAGATCTTCAGAGGAAAGGCACTGACCTTGCATGGGCCATCGCACACTGGGACTCATTTTTGAACCACAACAGCTCCAGGGGAATTGGTGAGTTCAATTGGCAAGGAGCAACTCTTTCTTGCCACAGGCCTCTAGAACCCCGGCAGGAGGGGAACCCTCGACCACCATATGACACTTGATGTAGCAGCAAGAGCTGCCTAGGGAAGTGGTGGGATGGCAAGCCAGCTGATGTGAAGCCCAGAGGGTTTGGTGCAGGAGCGTCTGTAGTGGAGCATGGTCAGGGACAGCCATCCCCCTAAGCTCAAATTGCTCTCATAGGAGACTTTAGCCCTAGGGGAATTGTCGGTTCTGATCTCCACAGGGTGGTCTTGGACATCAGATGGGGCTGGACTGACCTGAGCACCCCTTGGTCTCCTGGCCTCTCCCAGGGCCCCAGCTTGGTCATGCCAGTTTACAGAGCAGTTTTGGGTGCCTGGGGGGCCCACACCATAGCTTCTGCACTGGCAGACCTTACCTGACTGGCAGAGAGCTCCAGTGAGCCAGCCCCTATGGCCTCACACCAGCCTGTATGCCCCCTCCCCATACTGCAGCTTTCCCCAAGCCCACATCAATTCCTCATGTCACTTTGCTGGTGTGTGTCTTCACAGGTGGGTTTTTTATTACTTTGTCCATCAGGATGCAAGAGTGCAGTCCACTCTCCTTCACTCACTAACCACCATTGCAGGGAGCCTTGGCTGGCACAGAGCCAGCAAGTCCCACCCCCACCAGAGCCCTGCTTTTGCACTAACGCTGTGCAGACAACAATGGATCCTTCTATGCCCTGAGTGATCCTGCTTGCAGGGCATGGAGAAGGCACCCAGGCCTGAGCTAGTCAGCATCCTGCCCCAAGTCAACACCACTTCTAGTGCAACAGCACACACAGGCTCCAGCAGGGGCCCTCTGTACCCCCTGGTTGCATTGCCCCCACCAGTGTGGTGGATGCCCATAGGATGGCAGGCAGCCCTGCATCTGCTAGCACTCTGCTGCAGCTGCTGCACCTTGGCTCTCCCAGCACAGTGGACTCCAAACCTTGAAGAGCCAGATAATAAAGTTGGGGCCGAATATGAGTCCCCCAGAGTTGGAGCATGCAGTCCAGCAGTTGGGAGCTGGGGGTTGGCCCCCTAAAATCTCCCAGAGACAAAGTCAGTCAGCTGAATCCACCTTATACCACAATTAAATCTTCAAGGTCATCAAATAGAATAAAAGAGAAAAATCCAAAAATCAGCAACCTCAAAGATTGAAGGTAGATAAGCCCACAAAGATGAGAACAAATCAGCACAAGAAGTCTGAAAACTAAAAAATGCAGAGTGCTTTCTTTCATCCAAACAACTGCATCACTGCTTTGGCAAGGGTTCTGAACTGAGCTAAGATGGCTGAAATGACAGAAAATAGAATTCAGTATATAGATAGGAATGAAATTCACTGAGCTACAGGAGTATGTTGAAACCCAATGCAATGTTGAAACTAAAAATTATGATAAAACAATGCAGGAGTTGGCAGACAAATAACCAGTATAGATAAGAATGTAACTGACCAGATAGGGCTAAAAAACACAAGAATTTAGTGATGCAATCACAAGTATTCATAGCAGAATAGACCAAGTGGAGGAAAGACTCTCATAGCGTGAAGATTGGCTTTCTGAAATAAGACAGGCAGACAAGAATAGAGAAAAGAGAATGAAAAAGAATGAAGAAAACCTCCAAAAAATATAGGAATATGTAAAGATACAAATCTGTGACTCTTGGTGTTATGAATCTATGACTCGTTGGTGTCCCTGAAAGAGATGGGGAGAATGGAACCAACTTGGAAGACTTATTTCAGGATATTTTCCATGAGAACTTCCCCAAACTAGCTAGACAAGCCAACATTCAAATTCAGGAAACACAGAGAACCCCAGTAAGCTACTTCACAAGATCATCCCCAAGACACATAATCATGATTCTCCAACATCTAAATGAAAGAAAAGATGTTAAAGGCAGCTAGAGAGAAAGTTCTGGTCACCTAGGAAGGGAAGCCCATCAGACTAACAGCAGACCTCTTAGCTGAAACCCTGTAAGACAGAAGAGATTGGGGACCAATATTCAACATTCTTAAAACAAGAACTTTTAACTCAGAATTTCATATCCAGCTAAACTAAGCTTCATAAGAGAAGGAGAAATAAGATTCTTTTCTGACAAGCAAATGCTGAGGGAATTTGTTACCACTGGACCTGCCTTATAAGAGCTTCTGAAGGAAGCACTAAACATGGAAAGGAAAGACCATTACCAGCCACTACAAAAACACACTGAAGGACACATACCAGTGGTACTGTAAAGCAACCACATAAACAAGTCTGCAAAATAACCAGCTAACATGATGACAGGATCAAATCCACAGATGTCAATAATAACCTTAAGTATAAATGGGCTAAATGCTCAATTAAAAGGCATAGAGAGGTACGCTGGATAAAGAACTAAGACCCATTGGGCTGCTGTCTTCAAGAAATCCATCTCACATGCAATGACACACATAGGTTTAAAAGAAATGTGTGGAGAAAAAATATACCAAGCAAATGGAAAACAGAAAAAAGCAGGGGTTGCAATTCTAGTTTCTAACAAAATAGACTTTAGACCAACAAAGATCAAAAAAGACCAAAAAGGGCATTACATAATGGTAAAGGGTTCAATTCAACAAGAAGATCTAACTATCCTAAATATATATGTACCCAACACAGGAGCACTCAGGTTCATAAGGCAAATTCTTAGAGACCTTCAAAGAGACTTAGACTTCCACACAATAATAATGGGATACTTTAACATCCCATTGAAAATATTAGATCACTGAGACAGAAAGTCAACAAAGGTTTTCAGGACCTGAACTCAGCCCTGGATCAAATGGACCTAATAGATATCTACAGAACTCTTCACCCCAAAACAACAGAATATACATTCTTCTTATTAACACATGGCACATACTCTAAAATTGGTCACATTCAGAAGTGAAATACTCCTCAGCAAATGTAGAAGAATTGAAATAATAACTAACAATCTCTTGGACCACAGCACAATCAAATTCAAATCAAGACTAAGAAATTCACTCAAAACCATGCAATTACAAGTAAATTGAATAACTTCCTTCTGAATTTCATTGTTTACTTTTTGGTAAGTAGTTTGGTAAAAGTAATTTACTTTTTGGTAAATAATATCATTATTTACTTTTGAGAACAAATATACCACATATCAGAATCTACAGGACACAGCTAAGGTGATGTTAAAAGGGAAATTTATAGAACAAAATGCACACATCAAAAAGTTAGAAAGATCTCAAGTTAACAACCTAATATCACAACTGAAAGAACTAGAGAATCAAGTGCAAAGAAATCTGAAAGCTAGCAGAAAATAAGAAATAACAAAAATCAGAACTGAACTGAATAAGATTGAGAAATGAAAATACATTCAAAATATCAAAGAATCCAGGAGCTTATTTTTTTGAAAAAAAATTGATAAAATAGACAGACTTCTAGCTAGAATAATAAAGAAGAAAAGAGAAAAGATTCAAATAAACACAATCAGAAATGACAAGGGGGGGATATTACCAGTCACCTCACAGAAATACAAACAACCATCAGAGAATATTATGAACACCTCTATGCACACAATCTAGAAAATCTAGAAGAAATGGGTAAATTTCTGTACACATTCACCTGATATGGTTTGGCTGTGTCCCCACTCAAACCTTATCTTGAATTGTAGTTCCCATGATCCCCACAGGTCATGGGAGGGGCCAGGTGGAGATAATTGAATCATAAGGATGGTTTCCCCCATCCTGTTCTCATGATAGTAAGTTAGTTCTCATGAGATCTTATGGTTTTATAAGGGGCTTTCCCTTTCACTGGGCACTCATTCTTCTCCTTCCTGCTGCCATATGAAGAAGGACATGTTTACTTCCCCTTCCACCACAATTGTAAGTTTCCTGAGGCCTCCCAGCCATGCTAAACTGTGAGTCAATTAAACCTCTTATCTTATAAATGACCCAGTCTCAGGTGAGTCTTTATTAGCAGTGTGAGCAAGGACTAATACAGTAAATTGGTGCTGGGAGAATGGGGTGCTGCTATAATGATACCAAAAAATGTGGAAGCAACTTTGGAACTGGGTAACAGGCAGAAGTTGGAACCATTTGGAAGGCTCAGAAGAAGATAGGGAAATGTGGGAAAGTTTGGAACTCCCTAGAGACTTGGAGGGCTCAGAAGACAGGAAGATGTGGGAAAGTTTGGACCTTCCTAGAGACTTATTGAATGACTTTGACCAAAATGTTGACAACAATATAGACAATGAAATCCAGGCTGAGATGGTCTCGGATGGAGATGAGGAACTTGTTGGGAACTGGAATAAAGGTGAATCCTGGTATGCTTTAGCAAAGAGACTGGTGATTTAGCAAAGAGACTGGTGATAGCAAAGAGATTTTTTACCCCTGACCTAGAGATCTGTGGAACATTGAATTTATGAGAGATGATTTAGGGTATCTGGAGGAAGAAATTTATAAGCAGCAAGGCATTCAAGAGTTGATAGAGCATAAAAGTTTGGAAAATTTGCAGCCTGATGAGGCAGTAGAAAAGAAAACCCACTTCCTGGGGAGAAAGTCAAGCCTAATGCAGAAATTTGCATAAGTAGCGAGGAGCCAAATGCTAATCACCAAGACAATGGGTAAAATGTCTCCAGGATATGTCAGAGACCTTAATGGCAGACCCTCCCTTCATAGGCCTGGAGGCCTAGGAGGGAAAAAAGGTTTCCTGAGCCGAGTACAGGCCTCCCCTGCTCTGTGCCATGGGGACTTGGTTCCCTGTATCCCAGCTGCCCCAGCCATGGCTAAAAGGGGCCAAGGTACAGCTACGGCTGTGGCTTCAGAGGGTGCAAACCCCAAGCCCTGGCAACTTCCATGTGGTGTTTGTCCTGCAGTGTGTAGCATACAAGAATTGAGGTTTGGGAACCTCTGCCTAGATTTCAGAGGATGTATAGAAATGCCTGGATGCCCAGGCAGGAACCTGCTGCAAGGGTGGAGCCCTCATGGAGAACCTCTGCCAGGGCAGTGCAGAAGGGAAATCTGGGGTTGGAGCCACAACACAGGGTTCCCACTGGGGCACTTCCTAGTGGAGCTGTGAGAAGAAGCCCACCATCCTCCAGACCCCAGAATGGTAGATCCACTGACAGCTTGCACCGTATACCTGGAAAAGCCACAGACACTCAACACTAGCCTGTGAAGGCAGCTGGGAGGGGAATTGTACCTTTCAAAGCCACATGGGCAGAACTGTTCAAAACCCTGGGAGCCCACCTCTTGAATCAGCATTACATGGATTTGAGAGATGGAGTTAAAAGAGATCATTTTGGAATTTAAAAATTCCAAATTTTTAAATTTTAAATTTTAAAAATTACCTTATTGGATTTCAGAATTGCATGGGGCCTGTAGGCCCTTTGTTTTGGCCAATTTCTCCCATTTGGAATGGGCGTACTTACCCAGTGCCTGTACCGCATTGTATCTAGGAAGTAACTACCTTGCTTTTGATTTTACAGGCTCATATACAGAAGGGACTTGCCTGGTCTCAGATGAGACTTTGGACTTGGACTTTTGAGTTAATGTTGGAATGAGTTAAGGCTTTGGAGGACTGTTGGAAGGGCATAATTGTGTTTTGAATTATGAGGACAGGAGAATTGGGAGGGGACAGGAGGGGAATAATATGGTTTGACTGTGTCCCCACCCAAATCTCATCTTTAATTGTGGTTCCCATGATCCCCACATGTTATGGGAGGGACTAGGTGGAAATAATTGAATCAGGGGTGGGTGTGGTTTCCCCCATTCTGTTCTTGTGATAGTGAGTTAGTTCTCATGAGGTTTTATAAGTGGATTCCAGTCCACTGTCCACTCATTCTTCCTGCTGCCACGTGAAGGAGAATATGCTTGCTTCCCCTTCTGCCGTGCTTATAAGTTTCGTGAGGCCTCCCCAGCTATGCTGAACTGTGAGTCAAACTTCTTTCCTTTATAAATTACCCAGTGTTGGGTATGTCTTTATTGGCAACATGAGAAGACACTAATACACACCCTCCCAAGACTCAAACAGGAATGCATTTAATCCCTGAAAAGACCAATAATGAGCTCTGAAATTGAGGCAGTAATAAATAGTCTACTAACTAAAAAAAAAAAGAAAAAAGAAAAAGAAAAAAAGCCCAGGACCAGATGGATTCACTGCTGAATTTCACCAGATGTACAAAGAAGAGCTGGTACAATTCATACTGAAACTATTCCAAAATATTGAGGACTAGGGGCTCCTCCCTAACTCATTCTAGGAGGCCAGCATCATCCTTATACCAAATCCTGCCAGAGATACAGAAAAAAAAGCTTCAGGCCAATATTCTTGATGAATATCAATGTAAAAATCCTCAGCAAAATACTGGCAAACAGAATCCATCAGCATATCAACAACTTGTTCACCATGATCAAGTAAGCATTATTTCTGGGATGCAAGGTTGGTTCAACATACACAAATAAATAAATGTGATTCATCACATAAACAGAGCTAAAGACAAAAACCACATAATTATCTCAATATATGTAGAAAATGCTTTCAATAAAATTCAACACTCATTCATGTTAAAAAGTCCCAATAAACTCGTTATTGAAGGAACATACCTCAGAATTATAAGAGTCATATAAACAAATCCACAGCCAACATCATACTGAATGGGCAAAAGCTGGAAGCATTCCCTTTGACAACTGGCACAAGACAAAGATACCCTTTCTCACTGCTCCTATTCAAAATAGTATTGGACATCCTGGCCAAGACAATCAGGCAAAAGAAAGAAATAAAAGACATCCAAATAGGAAGAGTGGAAGTCAAAATATCCTAATTTGCAGATGACATGATCCTATATCTAGAAAACCCCATAGTCTCAGCCTAAATGCTTCTTAAGCTGATAAACAAGTTCAGCAAAGTCTCAGGATACAAAATCAATGTGCAAAAATCACGAGCATTTCTATACATGAGCAACAGTCAAGTCAAGAGCCAAAACAGGAATGTAGCCCCATTCACAATTGCCACAAAAAGAATAAAATGTCTGGGAATACACCTAACTAGGAAGGTGAAAGATCTCTATTAGGAGAACTGCAAAATGTGGCTCAGATAAATCAGAGATGACACAAACGAATGGGAAAACATTCCATGCTCGTGGATATGAATAATCAATATCATTAAAATGGCCATAGTGCCCAAAGCAATTTATAAATTCAATGCTATTCTTATTAAACTACTGTTGAGATTCTTCATATAACTAGAAAAATCTATTTTAAACTTTATATAAAACAAAACAAAACAAAAGCCCAAACAGCTGACACAATCCTAAGCAAAAGGTATAAAGCCAGAGGCATCACACTACCCAACTTCAAACTATACTACAGAGTTGAAGTAACCAAAACAGCATGGTACTGACACAAAAACAGCCACATAGACCAATGGAACAGAATAGGGAGCCCAGAAATAAGGCTACACACCTGCAACTATCTGATCTTTGACAAACCTGATGAAAACAAGAAATGGGGAAAGGATTCCCTGTTCAATAAATGCTGCTGGGTTAACTGGCTAGCCAAATGCAGAAGATTGAAATTGGACCCCTTCCTTACACCATATGCAAAAATTAACTCAAGAAGGATTAATGACTTAAATATAAAACCCAAAACTATAAAATTCCTTGAAGACAACCTAGGCAATACCATTCAAAACATAGACATGGACAAAGATTTCATGATGAAGATGCTAAAAGCAATTGCAACAAAAGCAAAAATTGACAAATGAGATCTAATTAAAGAGCTTCTGTACAGCAAAAGAAACTATCATCAGAGTAAACAGACAACCTACAGAATGGGAGAAAAATTTTTGTAAACTATGCATCCGACAAAGGTCTAATATCCAGCATCTCTAAGGAACTTAAACAAATTTACAAGAAAAAGACAACCCCATTAAAAATTTGGCAGACATAGACAGTTTTCAAAAGAAGACATACATGTGGCCAATGAGAAAATGAAGAAAAGCTCAACATCATTGACCATTAGAGAAATGCAAATCAAAACCACAATGAGATACCATCTCACCCCAGTCAGAATTGCTATTATAAAAAAGTCAAAAAATAACAGGTGCTGGTGAGGTTGTGAAAAAAAATGGAGTATTTATAGAGTGTTGGTGGGAATGTAAATTAGTTCAACAATTGTGGAAGATAGTGTGGCAATTCCTCAAATACCTAAAGACAGAAATACCATTCCACCCAACAATTACTAGGTATATCCCCAAAGGAGTATAAATTGTTCTATTATAAAGACAAATGCATGCGTATGTTCATTACAGCACTATTCACAATAGCAGAGACATGGAATCAACCTAAATGCCCATCAATGATAGACTGGATAAATAACATGTGGTACATACACACTATGGAATACTATGCAGCCATAAAAAGAACGAGGTTGTATCCTTTTCAGGGACATGGATGGAGCTGGAGGCCTTTATCCTTAGCAAATGAACACAGGAACGGGAAACCAAATGCCACATGTTTTCACTTATTAAGTGGGAGCTAAATAATGAGAACATATGGGCACAGAGATGGGAAAAACACACACTGGGACCTATTAGAGATTGGAGGGTGGGAAGAAGCAGAGAATTGGGAAAAATAACTAATGGGTACTAAGCTTAATAACTCAGTGATGAAATAAGAAATGCCCATGACACAAGTTTGTCTATGTAAAACAAACAAACAAACAAACAAAAAAACCTGCACATGTACTCCTGAACTTAAAACAAAAGTTAAAAAAATGAAAAAGCCAGGTGTGGCTCACACCTGTAATCCCAGGACTTTGAGAGGCTGAGGCAGGTGGATCATTTGAGGTCAGGAGTTCAAGACCAGCTTGGGAAACGTGGTGAAACCCCGTCTCTATCAAAAAAAAAAAAAAAAAAAAAGACTTAATGGGGCATTATGCTGTACACCTGTAGTCCCAGCTACTCGGGAGACTAAGGTGCAAGAATTGCTTGAACTCGGGATGTGGAGGTTGCAGTGAATTGAGATTACACCACTGCACTCCAGCCTGGGAGACAGAGTGAGACTCCATCTTAAAAAAATAAATAAAAATAAAAAATTATAAACACAAAAATACTTTGCAAACTCAAAGGCCTTAATTGACCTATAGATTGCTAGATCACTTGAGTCACTTTTAAAGGCGATTCCATAGATTCCCTGCCAAAACGTTTGAAGCAGAAGAACTCTGAGCTTCATTCCAACCTTGAGTACACCATATGATGATTGAATCGTCCATGAGTGAACTATCCATAGTGCTGAATCTGAGTGCATTGATTTAGAAAGGGAAATCTTATTTTATGTTAGTGGTTTGTTATTAATGACTTTGCATAAAACATAATTTAAATAATCCAAGGCTAATTTTCCCAAAGTAATAAGTGTAAAGAAGAAGAGTGCATGTCAGAGGACAACAATCTACATCCCCATTGTCTCAGTTCTTCCCTCATTCCCTCCCTCTTTCTCTTCCTTCTTCCTTCTCATTCTCCTCCTCTTCCTCTTATCCCTCTCCTCTTCCTTCAATGATGCTTTTATATATTTCAGTGCAAAATTATTTCTTATTTATCACACTCCTCTCCTAAATCAGCAGCTCATTGTTTCATGGCAGTTATCTAGTTCTCTTTAAAGTGTTTTAGCATATCTAACCTTTGTCTCGAAGTTGTTATTTTTGGAGGCTTTTTTTTTTTTTGCCCTAGCACTATGATTTGATGAATAATTAGAAACTTTATTATAGTATATTAAAAGCCTACATACATTCATAATAGTAAGCATCACACTAAGAGTCAAATAGTCACCAGAATTATCTGCCAAAGTTCTGATACATACAATGATAAGATTCACATGATTTTGGCAAAGGATAAGTTATTTTACCATTTGGTGACAGCATAATACAGTTTATAATTCACTTGGCTTTCTACTTCAGAAATAATATGTTTCCTGATTTCTAAAAACACAGATTTTTATATAAAATTTTGTGTATACAGTGATTTTAGTATTTTATATCACACTATTTCAAATTTGCATAATCTAAATTTGCATAAAATGTCAATTACACTACACTTTAAGGTCTCTCTCCCTTCCTTTGTCTGGAGAAGAAAACATAGGTGATGTATTCTCTTTTCCTTTGGTAAGTTTCCACAGTAATATTGCATTGTTTCAGTGGAGATATTGCAGAGTAGTGTATGAACATGTCACTAGAGTGAGAAGACCCAAGTTCAAGCTACAATTTTACTACTCACTCACTTTAAGTCCTATCCATGCAAGGTCTACATTTTCTTTTCTAGACAAAGGAAGGGAGAAAGAGGTATTTTCCAGAGTATTTGGGTATGAAATCAGATCATTTGGATGTCTTTCTGCCATAACTTCTCTTTATTTTGAGATGGAGTCTCGCTCTGTCTCCCACGCTGGAGTGCAGTGGCGTGATTTCAGCTCACTACAAGCTCCTCCTCCCGGGTTCACACCATTCTCCTGCCTCAGCCTCCTGAGTAGCTGGGTCTACAGGCGCCCACCACCATGCCTGGCTAATTTTTTTTTGTATTTTTAGTAGAGACGGGATTTCACCTTGTTAGCCAGGATGGTCTTGATCTCCTGACCTCGTGATCCCTCCATCTCAGCCTCCCAAAGTGCTGAGATTACAGGTGTGAGCCACCGCGCGCCTGGCTTATAACTTCTAAGATGCTATACAAATGCAAGGCGGTTCTAGCTAGTAACACCCTTTTTAACAGTATACAAAGTTCCATAAAATGAGATAAAAAATATGGTATTAAAAGTCCAGGATTATAAAGATGCTCATCATTATCAAGTCAATGTACTTTTTTTATAACTTACATTTTTTTGAGGAGAGAATGACACAAATCCACTATAACAATAGAAATTTGCATTATAATAAACAACAGTATTTTCTTTAGACTCAAGATTTTCTGAATGTTAACTTTGTTTAAAATTTTATAATACACAGCAATTTTCTCTGAAGACTGATTTGACTTAAGCCAAAACTGATGATAAGTTTAGTTTCTTTTCTCTTTTCTCTATTTCCTATAGTTTTAATTCCCAAAGAGTATTTTTTATGTATAAAAACTTACTGAAACATTTGCTGTTCAAATAAAAATAAATATTGATAACAAAGCTGATACATATAGATATTCAAATTATTTGATAGAAATATGAGAGCATTTACCACCTTTAGTTAAGTCTGTCTTTCTTTGCCTCATGTGCAATAACTTTCTTTTGGCCCTTCCACAAAAATTAAAGCCTATGCAAATATAAACAAATAAAGTCCACAAAAACTTTAAATTTGAGCTAGAAACTCAATGGTTAAAAAAAATCAAACACTATATAGTCTATCTTTAGGGTTTTCTTTTTGTTTGCTTGTCCTTTCATTTTTCCTGAAATTGCAGATTGGACAAAACCATTTCAGGCCTCTGGGATATGTATCTTCCATGTACAATAGAACAAATTACAAGTGAAAAAGCATTGTTATGGAGTCTTCAGCTTAAAGTTAGCATATTTATTTGTTACGTGCTGCACAATTTGTATTTCTTGGTCTCTTCCCATTATAAATTCATCATTATATTTGTTTTTTAATTAAAAAGGTAGTTATTTATTGTGTCCTCATTTAATTTAGAACCCAAGGTATCATATCATTAAACCAATAAGATTTGATGACAGATTTTATAAAGTTGCCAGAAAAATATGATCATAAATTTGATTTTAAAATTCAGGCTACAACTGCTATCACTAGCTTTATTTTTTCTAGTGATGAAGTAGCAAAAATTGCCATAACATTAAACCTCAATTATTATCCTATAAAATATTTTTCACCTGAGCACTCAGAATCTCATTAGTTTCTTTATCTTTTCAAATCAACAAGTTCTGAAAATTCTTATTTGAAATGCAAAAGCAAAAGAGAGGGTAGTCAGCAGCCCACTTAATCCTTGATTCTCAATTTTTCTCACCCCAAACCTAACCTCTTTCCTCCTCCTATATTCCATTAATAATTTCAGGAATATTTCCCAGACTTTCATTGATTGAGTTACCTTAGTAACAGTGGACCCAAAGTTTCTGGTAAGAAGGCTTCAATTTTGTCAGGCAAAGATATTTTTCCTTTCAGTTACATTCATTTGTAATTTCACCTTTTGGAAGAAAGCCTATTTAAAAATAAGTAGTTTGCAGAAATATTCTACTTCCAAGGAGTTTCGAATTTTTTTCTTTCTTTTCCTTTACTCAAATTTTTGAAGGTATTTTCCAAGAAAAAAAAATAATGAAAGTACTAAAAGTGTCAAAATTAGAGTGTTTTCCTAGTAGTTTCTCTTGGCTGCTCATGAACAAAAGCAGCAGTCATAAAAATAACAATAAAAATTGAGGTTCTGCATTCAAACTTTATTTTACAAAGCCCTGGTTACCTCCACAATTTTGAAACTCTGTCTCTGCCCTACAGTGCTGTTTGCGTATCATCCTCCAGTTGTTTTATTCACTTGATTCCTAAGCATTATGTTAATTCCCATAAGCAGCAGGACAGTTCAGTGTTCAACTGGATATGTTTTTCTCATGGTATCTTTGCAAAAGTCTTTGTTTAAAAGCTACTTCATTCCCATCGGGCAGCAATGGAGAAACTCCAGACCCATAAGTACACTGAAGCATATTACAAAAATATGATGAGACTCAATGAGGAAACTTTTGGATATAAACATTAATCTTCCTTTTATCAAGATAGGAACCAAATAGTCTGATCTGACTTTTTGAATTGTTCATGCAGTTCATTCCAGTCATGTGAAAGTAAATCAGGGTCAGCCTTTTTTTAAATGGCACTGCCTTTATTTTGGAAAATGTCATGGCTGCAGCCAGAGATATAGTTTTCTTAGTTCCTATTTCTAAGAGCATCCTCATATGGATTCCCGAATGGAAATGCAAAATGCCTTTGTTATCCTTAGCCACCCCTACTGAGCCACTTTGTCCTTGGATGGTATTTGTTTTTCTAAGTCAAGCATGCTCAAGAGAAATTTCCAGTCCATCTAGACCTATTCATAGATTCAATATAGAGATACTTGCTAATTTGCTTTCATAGTTAAAAAGATAAATAAAAGCTGTCTTCACTTCTTGCCAGTAGAAATTCATGATCTACAGTTGGTTGGAACATGATTTGTTCTTCTTTTAAATGTAAGGTTTCCTGAATTAAGTAGAGACAGTATGTCCAGATACTACTCTCTGATTCATCAGGGAGTCTCTGTGGTAACTACATTTTCCTCTTTGGTTATTTGGGTGTTGGGAAAGTTTTTAAAACTGTAAATGAAGTAACTAAAAGTTGTACACCATATACAGACGTGGACTTAGGTGCATACATACACAAAGAGGTGTTACTTGATGGGATTTAGGACATGGTATCCCCAAATAGGACACCTTGGAATTTGAGAGAACAGCAAAAGCAGGAAGGTCACTCTCACCTTCCCTCCTCCCTTGAAGCAGGTAATAAAACTTAGGAAGAATTTTTCTGGCCCAAAGCAGGTTATAAGGCCCTCATTTGAGAGGTGTCCTTCCTATACTCAGAAGAAAAGAACATCTTTACCTCTAAAGACACAAAGCACAGAGAGGAATTGGAATAAACAAGTCTTACTAAATTCCTTCCAGTTTATTACCAATAGATCACTTTTAATGAAAATTAAATCATATTTCTTCATGACTACCAACTTCATCACCGAACCTAGTATGGAAAATGCACAGGTTTATCCATTTCTTTGGGTCTTTATTTCTTTATGAAGTCTCCCATGCCACGTAAAACTTGTATTAAAGAAATGTGTATGCTTTTCTCTTGTTAATCTGTCTTTTGTTATAGGGGCTCGGTCTATACAGTCCTCAGCCATCAATGTAGAATGGGTGAGAAAAACATATTTCTCATCCTATCTATACTAAAAAGTGAGTTTACTATTTGCAAAAGTAGGGACCATCAAGGTTTATTTTCTCTCTCTCTCTCTCTCTCTCTCTCTCACATGCACCCACACACGCAGTGAAATCAGTTATGAAAGAATACTAGAGTTTCTAAAAAGTATTTCATAATGATATTATCAAGAACATGGTTTGTGGTAGTCAGTGCTTTTTCCTGAAGCCTGGAGGACTTTTTACTTTGACTAACCAGAATTTGCAACTTGAGTGCCTCTTACCTCTATTTTTAAAAAGCAAAGAATAACTTACTTAGAAGGTATTAAATGAACTATTAAATATTTTATTGGGTTTTCTTCTGGTTTCTGTCTATCAATGCTTATTCCTTCAGAATGATACTGTTTAAAAAGAAAGCACTTGCTAGACTGTGGGAACATTATTGATTAACTTCATGGTGAGGAGATAACAATTGCTCAGGTTTGGACTTAATAATTTCCTAACAAAAAGCTTCCCATGTACATAGCCCTTCAAGGCAATAAGATGATGTTATATAAAAACAAGGTGACTAAAGTATTAAATATCAATTCCTAAATATAAAAACAGAACCAGTGTTGATGTGGCCGATGGATTTGGCAAGAATAAGCAATAGCCACCTTGATCTCTGGCTGCCTTTGGATGGCACTAAAACCCACAGGCCAACATGTAGTTGTAACCACATGCCTTAATGTTATAAGACAACAGAAACCTCAAGGTATCTATGAAAGATCTTATCAAAAAGCAAAGGTGCTATCAAAAGGCCTTCTCAAGTGTGGATTCCTTGGACTAAACTAGATTATTATTATTGATGATTATGGCCTATTCCAGGAGCTTTTAAAATACTGATAGCTACTGGTCCCAGCCCCACCTTCACCCCTATTTATCGAGGAAAGCTAATGGCAGAGCCTAGGCATGAACATAAAGCCAGGCCTGCCTCACTTCAGAGCCCTTGCTTGTCACCAGATCAGTTTTTACCTTGTAATCAATAGATCTCTCTTCTCAGTTTGCGGCCTCTCACCCAGGTGGAGTTAGTTAGGCATGGTCCCCAGAGGAGCTGTCCAACACTCAAGGTTCTGAAGTAGCAGAGTATAAGAGGAAGGAGGGAGGGCCTTCCAAACGGGTAAAAGATGTATGCATTTGTTTAGGTAAGAAAGGGAAAATTTTACAGATGAGTGCTTTTAAAATAAATTTTACTGTGTATGTTTAAGGTGTACAAAGTGATGTTATGGAATAGATGGAGATAGTAAAAAGGTTACTATAATGAAGCAAAATAACACACCTATTTATTTATTTATTTATCTATTTTTTGAGATGGAGTTTCGTTCTTGTTGCCCAGGCTGGAGTGCAATGGCGCGATCTCGGTTCACCACAACCTCCACCTCCCAGGTTCAGGCGATTCTCCTTCCTCAGCCTCCGGAGTAGTTGGGATTACAGGCATGCACCACCACACCCAGCTAACTTTTTTGTATTTTTAGTAGAGACGAGGTTTCTCCATGTTGGTCAGGCTGGTCACGAGCTCCTGACCTCAGGTAATCTGCCCGCCTCGGACTCCCAAAGTGCTGGGATTACAGGTGTGAGCCACCATGCCTGGCCACATACCAATTATCGCAAATAATTACCCATTTTTTTGTTTTTGTTTTTCTTTCTGTGGCAAAAGCAGCTAAAATCTACTTATTTGGCACAAATCCCATACCTATATAACCTATAGTGCTCATGTTTTACATTAGATCTCTAGACTTGTTCATCCTGCATATGTGCTATTTTGTATACTCCAATCTACATCTCCCCATTCCCTCTCCTACTGCCTACCGTGGCAACCACTGTTTTGTCCTCTATGTCTATATATTTGAGATTTTAAAGATTCCACATATAAGTGAGATTATGCAATTTTTTTCTGTGTTTGGCTTATTTCACTTAGCATAATGTCCTCCAGACTTATCCGTGTGGTAGCAAATGGCAATATCCCATTTTTTAGGAATAAATAATTTTTCATTGTATATATGTAGAACAGTTTCTTTATCCATTCATCTGGTGATGGACACTCAGGTTGTGTCCATATCCTGGCTACTGTGAATAATGCTGCAGTGAACATGTGAGTGCAGATACAAAGTGGTGATCCTTTCCTCTGGGCTTTCCCTGTAAGTATAGTGGTGAATATCTCCACTTCTCATTTCCTCTGAGTATTTGACCAGAAGAGGGGTTGTTGGATCATGGGGTAGTTCTATTTTTTGTTTCTTTAGAAACCTCCATACTGTTCTTCATAATGGCTGCACCTATCTGCATTCCTACCAACAAGATACAAGCATTCCCTTTTCTCCACACCTTTGCCAATATTTACCTTTTGACTTTTTGATAATAACCAGGCAGATGAGTGTTTTGATAAGCATTTGATAAGCCCGGAAAATCAGAATCATTAGCAAACAGGAGCAGTTGATGAGTGAAGGTTAAACTGAGAGTTGGGCTGCTTTGTCTGATGCAATAATGACTAGGTACATGTGGCCACTGAGCACTTGAGATGTGGCTAGTGTGAACTGAGATGTGCTATAAGTATAAAGCACACATCTGAATGTGAAGACTTAGCATAAAAAGAATGTAAAATATCTAATTAGTAATTTCTATGTGATTACATGTTAAAATGATAATTTTCATGTATTTATTCAACTTTTATCCTAGATTCAGTGGGTACATGTGCAGATTAGTTATCTGGGTATATTGCATGATGCTGAGGTTTGGAATATGAATGATCCTGTCACATAGGTACTGAGCATAGTGCCCAACAGTTAGTTTTTTTGAGCCTTGTCTCCCTCCCCTCTCTGCGCCATCTAGTAGTCCCCAGTCTTTATTGCTGCCATTTTTATGTCCACAAGTATCTAATGTTTAGTTTCCACTTACAACTGAGAACATGCAGTGTATGGTTTTCTGTTTCTGCATTAATTTTCTAAGGATAATGGTCTCTAGCTGCATTCATGTTGCTGCAAAGGACATGATTTCATTCTTTTTTTATGGTTACATAGTATTCCATGGTGTATATGTACCAACTACTGTTGATGGGTACCATGGTTGATTCCATGTCTTTGCCATGGTGAATAGTGTTGCAATGAATGCACAAGTGGATGTGTCTTTTTGGTAGATTTATTTTCTTTTGAATACATACCCGATAATGAGATCACTATGTTGATAATGAGATCACTTTCTACAGTGGCTGAACAAATTTACATTCCCACTAACAGTGTATAAGCATTTCCTTTCTCCGTAGCCTTGCCAACATCTGTTGTTGTTTTTTTGACTTTTTAGTAATAGCCATTGTGACTGGTGTAAGATGGTATCTCATTGTGGTTTTGATTTGCATTTCTCTGATGATTAGTGATGTGGAACATTTTTTCATATGTTTGCTGGCTACTTGTATGCTTTCTTTTGAGAAGTGTCTGTTCTTACCTTTGCCCATTTTTAATAGGATTTTTTTTTGCTTGTTCAATTGTTTAAGTTTCTTATAGAAAATGATAATATTTTAGATATATTGAATTAAATTAAATCATCAAAATTAATTAGCTATTTATTTTCACTTTGCTTTAATGTAGATATTAGGTGATTTTTAAATTACATATATAAGTCACATTTGTGGCATGCATAAAATTTCTACTGGATAGTGTTGAATTAGAGTTAGAACTTGAGAGGAATATTGCTTAGGAGATGCTGAATAGAAGATATGAGTAAATAGGTGACAAAATCAACATTATACTTGAGGATTATGTTCTTGTGGTTGTGGCAGCTTAGAAAAATTTGCAAGGAGAAGACAGCAGTTGGAGGGAAGAGACGGCCAACAACAATTACTGTGTAGTGACTATGTGCCTGGCACACTGGTCCACTATCTCTCTTTATCTCCACAACAACCTTGGTATGTAAGTATTCCTTGTATTTCACAGATGAAAAAACTGACATTTAGCAATGGTAAGTAACATTCCCCAAATTACTTAACCTACTGAAATAAGATTGGAGGTTCAAACTCATGTATACTCCATGTCCTTCCACTTGACCAGGGAAGTGGAGAAGAATGGCAGGGGTACTGGGGACATACCTATGGGGATGGGGAACAATTAGAAAACTGCAATACAAAAATTAGCAGGCTTTGAGAAAAAACGAGTGCAAGCAGTTCAGAAAGAAGATATTTAAACAAACCTTAGGACCAAAAGCCTTGGGGATACTGAGAGTGGTGAGAAAAAGTTTTAAGTCTCAAGTTGAGGGTTATGCTGATGAAATAGCACTGCTCTCCCCCCAAACCATTCCATAAGTCCACTCTAATTATATACATTTAGTGACTCCCACTGCATGCAAGATAGTGCCAGGCAGGATAGTGGGGGGCAAAAAGAACCACAAAAATACATTTTCTAGTCCTTTTTCTACTTGAGAAGGCAAGAAGTCTGCCTCTGAATCCACTGAGTGGTAACAAAGCTTCAGGTAGTCGATATGACAGTATCCGGCTAGGTATTCATCTAAGGACCTTTGGATAACTAGCAGTAGGACTTTGGACAAATTACTTAACCCTTCTAATGTTTTCTTATCTGTAAACTTGACATAACATTATGTAGCCCACCCTTCATGGTTGTTGTAAGAACCAAGGTCCAAATGAAACAATGTATATCAATATACCTTGTGAATTGTAAAGTGCCATACCTGACTTGAAAACTCATTTATTATATGTTATTAGCCTAGACAGATATAGGCCCATTGTTTTTTGGGGGGCCATTAATAAATCCACCGATGTTGTCAGGCTTCTAGCTCATTCCCAGAAGCATCTGAATGTGAATTAGCTATTACAAATTATTGAGCACATAACTAATTCTCACTGCTTGCAACAATCCTGTAAAGTTGGTATCGTTAGTACTATTTGACTAACAAGAAAACTGCAGCTCCAGGTTTCAGTGACTAATTAGTAAGCATGAGACGATAATCTGAAATCTATGCTCTCTGACACAGGTTCTGTGCTCTGGCTTCTGACTCCCAGAATCTGATTCTCTGAGTCTGGAGTATCTGTATATCTGTTAAAACTTTTCAGAGATTTTAATAGGCAGCTAAGCTAAGGAATCACTGCTCTAGCAAGCTCTTGGTGACAGGAGTTGTCTTGTGAGGCAACTCAGAGCTCTGACTGTGAGAAAAGTCACAGTCTGCCTCCTGGAGCTTCTACTGATTGGCCCCAATCCTATCCTGCAGGGACACAGAGGTAGCCTGAAAATCTTTCAGTGACAGTCCTTCAGACACTTATCTTCAGGGGCATCTGTTTAGGGAATTTGGGGGCCCCTTTCCTAAGAGTCATATTCTAACAGTCTTTAGACTCCAAGTCTAAAATTTCTTTACTGGGATACATTTTGCTGAGAGAAGATAGAAAGACAAGATTTAGAAAATGAGTCACACTGAGCAAGGTTGTTGAATGAGGAGTGAGCAAAACCAGGAGAGCGTGGTGTCCCTTGTGGTCACCTAGACTAGATCTGTACAGTTGCCAGCAGAGAGCTCTGATGGAGGATATCAGAGACATGACCTCAGTAGCTTCAAAAGCCAAGAAGGAAAATGAGAAATTCCTCACATTGGAGTTGGGTTATAATATTTCTTTTTTCAGTAAAATGTAATATAAAGAGTTTTAGTTGTGTCTTGATTTTCCTGCATTTTCAGTTCCCAAAATAATGAAACAAAAATCTTTGGAAATAAAGAAAAAAAAGGTTTGGATAAAGAATAGCCCAGGTGAGTGACAACCAGCCTCCAGATAGCCCAGGTAGGTGTTGTAGAAGCTGTAAGTGTAGCTGGAGCACATGGAAAAAGTGTGCTTCTAGCCGGACAGGCCCTGAAGAGACCTCTGGGCCTCCCTAGGCAGGTGCTGGTAGAGTCAGATTAAAGGAAAAGGCACAGTCCCTCTGCATTCCCCAGCTCTTCCTCACCTTATCTCTCTCCCACAGGCTTTGCAGTAACTTTACTGGGATTAGGGAAGACGTGCGCAGTCTCATTCAAGAAGAAAAGAAAGTGGGGAGCAGAAACAATCAGCTGCTAATTTATGTGCAGAGGGGTGCTCCAGAGCTCCTTGGGGTCTCCAGAAGGTAGTCTACTAACAACCCTGGAGTCTGGGGCTGATCCTTCCCCACTGTCACCTGCCAAGGTCAGACTCTATGCTGTCCTCCAACTGCTTGGGGGAAAAGCTCTGAAATGTATCTTTAGGAGACATTTCTGAGGACAGAGCACTTTGTGAATGGGGGCATTTTTACTCACCCTCTTTCAAATCCTTGTTGGAAAAAATAAGGGAAATATATACAAAAATCAAATGATAGGCAATCTGGAATGGCGAGGCTTTATTGCACTAGGGAGTTTTTAAATTTAATGTCTCTGTTAATTCTTGCCAGACCTTTGGACATCTTTATTTTAACCAACACCACCAGAGGTCAAAGGGGACAGGGCAAGTGGACAAGAACTTGGGTGTAACTTCCCTTTGTTTCCAAAGATCCTTCAAATGTGCATGTGGCCCCTACTGCCATACCCAAGACCTTCCTTGAACCTAATCTTCACTAGCAGCTCTTCTTTTGCAGATCTAAATCAGCATGTCACTCTGAGCTTTGTGTAGAATCACGTATCTACCTGTGCAAGCCCCAACAGACAGTTGGAAAGCTCTGAGAGGAAAACTTGGGTATATGAAATACCTACTAAAAATCAGGCTTTGTGCTAAAGATGTTAATACTCATTCATTCATTCCACTGATACAAATAGAGCCCATAGGCTGGGTATGGTGGCATGCACCTGTAGTCCCAGCTACTCAGAAGGCTGAGGCAGGATGATCACTTGAGCCCAGGAGTTCCAGTCTGCAGTGAACCGTGAGTGCACCACTGCACTCCAGCCTGGGTGACAGACAAAGAGCCTACCTCTAAAAAGAAAAAAAAGAATGAGAAATTGAGAATTGAGCCCTTAGTTAATATCACATTAGTGATTAATGTTAATGTAGTGTATATCTTTTGGGAGACCCAGTCAACAAATAAAAAAACTAATAAATGAACAACAATGACAACAACAACAAACCAATTATAGCAATAGTTAAATGTTAAGAAGGGTACAAATAGAGTACTGTGAAAGCGAATAACAGAAGGATTTATTTTAGAAAGAAGATCAGGAAAGGTCTACGGATCTCTTTTACATTGAGCCCGGTAATGTGATGAGAAAGCCATAACCATGCTAGTGACTGGGGGAAGCCTGCAGCCCACAGAATACTACATGCTCCCCACGTTATTCTAGGACATGTTGGTCTCCGCTTCTCCACTCACTGGCATGCTTTGCCCATAGAATAGAGAAAATGTTTGCATATCTTTCTGTTCTTTCTCTTTTGGATACAGCAGCATCCCCAATAGGTGAAGTCATCTGAGTTTTCATGTGCTGGTGGTTCTCAGTGTTCTGCCTACTGGACTATGTCAGAAATGAGGTTATCAGTCTACACAAAATGTGTTCCAAGGCAACTCCAGTTTGATCAGCCATTCACACAAGGCTGAAGATAAACAAATCAAGTTCTGCTATGCTTGAATTTTACTGCCAGGTTTCCTCTCTTCTATCTTCCTCTTATTTTTATGTCTCTTTGGCTAATTTCTTATATACCTGTGTAAAATAAAAATAAAGTCCCTTAGGCCCACAGGCAAGAAGGAATGGGCTCTTTGTGGCAATAAGATTCCAAATTATAAATGGGATCTGAGGCCATGTCAGGCAAGGGTTAATTCATGCACCACCCCCCTCCCCCTCACTTAAAGAATAAACTATGTTCTAACTGTCAGAGTTTCCATTTTTGTTTTTTCCTCTAACAGCTAAAGAAGCACTGGTCTCAAGACAAAAATGTTAAAACAATCACAGCTCACCGACCCCTGACACTGACTAGCTCACCCTCCTGTTCCATAAGGCATAACTCCCATTTTGATTGGACAAGAGATTGATTTCAGCAACTTTCTTCTAATTAGAGACCACTGATGATGAACTAGTTCTGGCCTGTTTATAGAGGTTGTGAACTGGGAGCCTTCTTTTATCTTTTGACCTATACAGGCTAATTGTAATGCATTTAAATGTTAAGTCTCTACCACAAAGTCAGCATGTGTCATATGTAACATACATGATTATTTAGTATGTGTGCATTAGGACCCCCTTCCTGAATATTCATAGCTCCTCCAATAACCTGTTGAATATGCATACTTGACCAACCTGTTCAGTATAAATTCCTGTCCCATCCTTCTCCCCCTTGAAGGGCTTGCTTGCTTTCTCTGTTAGAGGCTATGCTTCCCAGCCTATCAAAATGATCACCTCTCAGGATGTAACCCTCATTAAGAAATAAAGCTTGCTCTCCGAATTTGTGAAAACCTCATGATTTTTGAGTTGACACCTGGTTCTCTTTACATGGTGCGCAGACGACAGGCCAGGGGTTTTGGGAGGAGGCTGGGAAGTGAAACACATGTTCCTGGTGGGAAGACAAAACAAATGAGCTGAGGGCAGCAGGGGAGGGAGACTGGATGCTGAGCTTCATCTGGGCCAGCACAGAGGGCTGACGATGAAGAACGCTGTCTGCGTCAGGTGGGGACTTCCCACATTCCCAGGCTTATCTGTGTGAGTCCCTCCTCGTGTCTTCTTGTCTCTTGTCCTTTCCATGACCCATATTCCTCATTTCTTTGGTTGTTCACGGTCTAAAATTGTCCTCCATGTAAATACCCTCCTTATGGCTGCCAGTGTTTTCATTAGGAAAAGAGATATAAATACGTAGAGGTCAGGAGGAAATCTCTGAGTCAGGAAGCCCTCTGTCAACTGAGGTCAGTGTGGGGAGTTTGATTTTCCACTCCCAGAGTTGTGGCAAGTGCTTTTGTTTTAGCTGGTTTTACTTATATTAACTGAGGCAAAGGTTACACCATGAGGAAATCAAAGTTGGGCTGAAGAAGACTTCTCTTCAATTGCAGATGGAGTCATTCTCTCTTTCGCTGTGGTGAGGCGGGCAGGGCCCAGAATACGGACCACTGGCTCTGGGCTCTGACTGCTGTCTGAGCTTGGCTACTCCTGTGGCCTAGGGTGGACTATTCACCTTCTTCCAGGCTCCATTTCCTCATCTGACACGGGGATTATGCCTTCCACACCCTAGTGAGGGCTCAGTGAGGTAATGCCGCAGAAAGCGTTTCGTAACGTTAAAACGCTAAATGAATGGGAGGTAGTGTCTTTCCCTAGTATGGAAAGGTCAGGAACAAGTGAGTGTCAGGCAAAACATGAGAAAGTTGCGTAGCGTGCAAGTATATTGACTCTGCTACTGAAAGTCCGTGTGTCAGGCTATAAAGACTACTATAAGGACATTTGCTGTGAGAGGTTACTTTACCTCCAAGTGGCTTATTTTCTGCCTCTTTATGGACTATCGTTACCTGGGTGACAGTAAAAAAAACTCAAGCTTAGGGCTCAGTGGCCTTCTTGGGAGGCAGAAGGTGGTGAAATTCAAACCCAGGATGCTCCCTTTGTAGAACTTCTAAGGCGTGTCTGGAGAGAATGGTGGAGCTGGAGGAGAAAACAGGATGGCTGGGGAGGATGTGAAGACAGACTTTGGATATTAGGGAGAGAGGAGAGTGGTGAAGGTTCCTCCTGTCAGTCCCAGCCCTGCACTGTCCCTCTCCATCTGTGTCAGTATCTCCACATGTCTGTCAGTCAGTTCACCTCTCTGTCTGCCAAGAATTAGACTGTAGCCCTAACCATGGAGTGAAGCCTTTATCATTCGTGCCCACTGAGTTAGTCTTGTCACTCATGCTCTGGTGTGCATCCAGGCTCTGAGACTGGACTTATGCCCTGGGTGGCCTCCAGTTCTTTACTGGGGCCTTAGCACTGCTATGATGCCAGCCTGCTCCCTTTTCCAGGCCTGGGTGCTTTCTCTAAACCCCAGCTTCAGCCTAGTATTAGAGGCGTAACATGGGCTTGGGGTCATAGATACTTGAGTTTGAATACTGACCCTATCTCATACTAGCTGGGTGATTTTAGGTAAGCTGATTAACCTTTCTGAGCCTCAGTATTCTCATCTTCAGAGTGGGGGTAATAAGTATTTTGAACAATTATGAGATAATGTTGATAAAGTATCTAACAGACCCAACACAGAATATGTTGTTTATAACTGGTTGATATTATTAAGCTTATTGCACAGGGGGAGAAACTTAGGGAACAAGCATGTTTCTCTCTGTCTGACAGGAGGCCAGAGACTCCTCTAGCCACTGGCTCTAGCATTTTAGATACCATCCTCGTTTTGTAATGATGCTGGCAGCCCTCTAATTTATACTCCAATCTCTATTATGTCTATTCTGTTCTCTTGCCCCTAGAAGTTTCTAGAGAAGAGTAGATAGTTCCACTTTTAGATGTGCTTTTCCAAGAAAACGTGTGAACATTGATCAAAGATTTTTCATATTTATTGAAGAAAACTTTTTTTTTAATGTCTAAGGAAAAAGCGGCCAGATGCTAACTTGCATTCTTTACTTATCCAGGCTTGCCCTTGATCAGGTTTTGCCCTGAGTCCACCCCGAGCAGGTGTGTCAGAAGTTCTGACACTAACAGAAATCCAGCCCTGTGGGAAAGCCGGCAGTTCATCCCTCTAAACTGAACATCACCTCAGTCTCCTTGAAATGCCCTCAGAAACATGGTAACTGGTACTTAGCTTGATGCAAGTTAGAGGAATAAGATCCTTGGTTTTCAACCTCATCAGGTTCTGCAAGTCTTGGCTGATGTTTACTATTCAGTAATTTAAATACACCAGGCTTTTCACAAATGCTTATTAAGAGGTTCATTAGGCTTTTAAATACTGAATAGCTTGTATAATAGGACATGACAATGGTTGAATTAAAAATGCATCAAAATTGTATTTTAAAACTATATTATCTTTCATTCAACATTTACAAACATTTACTGAATCCCTACCATGTGCTGGATATGGTGCTGAGGATTAAAAGCAATAAGACTATTTCTGTCCTTGTGAAGCTTGCCATCTATTTTAACAATTAGCAGAGGACATGATAGGAAGTGCAGGGGCTGCAATTATAATTTTGTGGTCAGAGAAAGTCTTGCTGAGAATTTGAGAGGGAACTCCATGGCATTCTGGGAAGAGAACATTCTAGGCAAAGGAAAAAAAGCCCTCTTTCTGGAACAATGTCCAGTTTGTTCCAGCAATGGCAAGGGGGCCATTGTGGCTGAACTGGGCCAAGCAAGGGGAGAGCAGTGGAAGAGCTCAGATTGTGGTGGCCAGATGGTGAAAGGACTGGGAGGCCATTGCAAACGCTGGCTTCTATTATGAGAGAGGTGGGTTTCAAGAAGGGGGAAACCATGATCTGGCTTGCCTGTTAGGATCACTGAGACTGCTTTGTTGGAAATAGACCATGATGGGGTTGCTAGGGAAGGTAGAAGCAAGGAGACCTGCGATAATTGATGTGAGAGATAAAGGTAGCTTGGATTAATGTGGCAGAAGTAGTGGTGTCAGATTCTGGATCTATTTTGAAGGTAAAGTCTATCAAATGTACTGATGGATTAGATGTAGGGAATGAGAGAGAGAGGAGCCAAGGATGTCTTCTAGACTTTCATCTTGAGCAACTGAGAAGTTACCATTAATGGTGAAGACATGAGTGTAAATGAAATAGGCTTGGAGGAACCAGATATTTAACTTAACATGCTAAGCTAAAGATATATGTATATACACACATATATATATTAGACACCTAAGTGGAGATGCTGAGTAGAAAGCTAGAGTGGAGTCCAGAGTAGAAATATAAAAAGTTGTGGGTTTACAAAAGGTATTTAAAGCCATGGCACTAGATAAGGTCATCCAAGGAGCGAGTGTAGAAAGAGAAGAGAAGAGGTGGAAGAGATGAGGAGTAAAACAGAGGAGAGCGAAAGAGAGTGGCCAGTGGGGTAAAAAAAAAATCAGAAGATCATGGCATTCTGGAAGCAAGTCAAGAAAGCAATTGATGGATGAAGAAGGGACAGAGTCAATGGTGTCAAATGTTTCTGAGATATAAAGAAAAGGAGGCCTGAGAATTGATATTTCATTTAAGAAGTAGAGGTTTAGTAAACATGATTAAAACAATTGGTAGAGTGGTTAGTAAACTTGATTAAAACATGTGGGCAAAAGTCTAAGTGAAATGATTTTAAGAAAGAAGGGGAAAGAAAGAATTGGTGAGAGTGTAGGCAGAGGCTTGTTAGGCTTTTACAGATGAGGACCTTACTTTAATGAGAAGCAGACCTTAAAGGACCTTACTGAAATGAAAAGCAGAAAAATGAGGCAGTTCCTCTAGGGAAGTTAAATCAAGAAAAGATTCTTGAAAGACTGGAGAATTAGCCTGAGGCTGCCTTTAGGCTGATGGCAAAGTTTCCATAGAGAAGAAAAATTTAATCATACAGTGTTGGAGCACTGTCTTGGGTGGGCATGGGCTCCAGTGCAAAGTGAAGGGGTTGCTCTCCCACAGGTGCCCTGACGGTTCATCTATAGTAAGAGGAGGGAAGGTGAAATTTATAGGCACAGATGCTGGTAAATGGGTAAGTATGACGGTAGGAGCTTGAAGGAGTTCTCTTATGGTTGCCTCTATTTTTTTTCAGTAAAATAAGAATTAAGGTCATTAGCTGAAAGTGAAGTTATGGGAATAGAAACCAGAGACATAAGAAATAATGAGATATGAATAGAAGAATATTGCATTTGGTAATAGACTAGGAAAGCATATTAATAATATATTTTCCCTTAGGCCCACTTGAGGTTTATGGCCACGAATAAAAAGTGAGACTCTTTCCATTGTTGTATGCTTGTGTCCAGCCATAATAAACTGAATGGGTACAATTACAGATTAAGTGGAGAGTTGAATTTAACTAGGGTTGAGGTTTTGCTGAATGATTGTAATGAAGTATAAGAGGGGCAAGAGAATTAAGAGTGCATGCAAAGGAGGGATACAAGTAATTGTCTATGCACTTTAAGCTAGGTAAGAGAGAAGGGAAAATAAGGAGGCAAGGGACAATAAGAGAATAGTATGATCACTGAGTTGTGGCTCTTTGGGCCATCAATAGTTTTTGGTAATGTGTAAGAGCAAATGAACCAGAGATACAGAAAGTGGTGGTCAGAGAATGGGATGCTTCAAATTTAGATTATAGGTGTTTTGCAGGTTTGGAGGACAAGCCTGGAGGTATGACCCTGGAAGTGAGTGGCTGAGATAGGAAGATGGACAATATCACTGGAGGAGAGCAGTTTTGGAAATGGAAAGGCCAGAGTTTTGGAAGTCTCATCTTGTAGACATTGAAGTCACTATGAATTTAAAGAATTTCCCTAGTAAAAATATTGAAGACATTAGCTTAGGATGCACCATCAGCTTCCTCAAATCAAATGTTCATGACCACATTTCTCTATGGGTGTATGAAGTCACGAAGTCAATGTTAGCATAGACCCTTGTGAATGTTCGGTGCCTCTCCGCTGCATTTCCATAAGCAAACTTTATCTCCTCTAGGCTATCAGTTACACAGTAGTCATCTTTTTAATCTGCTTTCTTTACCCAACTACAAACTCTTTAAGGACATGGATGTATTATTTATTTATTTATTTATTTTATTTTTTATTATACTTTAAGTTTTAGGGTACATGTGCACAATGTGCAGGCTAGTTACATACGTATACATGTGCCATGCTGGTGTGCTGCACCCATTAACTCGTCATTTAGCATTAGGTATATCTCCTAATGCTATCCCTCCCCCCTCCACCCCATTAGTCATAGTAACCTTAAAGGCTGGCACAGTGCTCAAGAGATATTTGTTACTTACAATGGTTGAGAACAGTGATTCTGAAGTCTGAAAGACCTAGGTTGTAATTCCAGCTGCCTCTTATTAGCTAAATACTTCTGGAAAAGACACTTATGGCCATTTCCTTGTCTGTAAGATGGGGACATTACCCCCCACTACCTCCTGCACCCCTCACAGGGGTGTGGTAAGGAATCCATGTGACAAGGCTTTAGTTAGAAGGTGCTCAGTAGAGTCCTGGAACGTAGAAAATGCTTTATAAATTTTAAATACTGATTCATGAAGGCAATAAAACTTCATGCTTGTGTTATTTCCAGAGTGCCAGACTTCCACATCAGCCAGTCCTGTGCTGCAGTCCTTCAGAGAAAAAGGGTGTTAGGAGGAAGCTGACTCTCCGAGAGTCTCCAGTAGTTTGGTAACATGCCCAGTGAGAGATGATGAAAGAATGTTATTACTAGAAAAGATTTCATGAGTTCTCTTAGCCAAAGGTGTGCACCTCTCCGAATGCACAGCCCAGGAAATGCAGTGTCTCTGTTTCCATAGTTACCCAATGAACTGAAAAGTGTTGCTACTTCCAGCCTCTATGTTGTCAATGATTACATTATTGTATTACATGTTGATTAAGCTAGAGCACACAGATATGATAAATACTCATTTATAAGCACAAAAATTACTGTTTCAGAAAAGTGCACTTAAGGAACTATTCTTAGGCTCTTTGTTTTCAGGGAAGCAAGGACAGACAGCAGAGCAGGGTGACATGGGCTGAAATGCATGCTGTCTAATGCAATGCAGCCTTTCTCTGCTCTCTGTTAAGCCCCTCAACCTTTTGACTGACCAGAAAACTGTGCTGTGGATCATCAATTTCACCTTCTCTCTGTATTCTGTATTTTCTCTCTAAGCTCAGAGCTTGCTGCTCTGAGACACTGGGGGCTGAGATAATGAGTCTAGACTGCTCATTTGCTCTGCTAAGCGGATGGGAGCACCTGTCATGTATGGGCAGACTGCCTCTCTAGAGGTCGGGTAGTAGTGATGTATTTGGACCCTCTTTCTAGTTCCAAATGCCACAAGGTTACACAATTAAGGGAGAGTTTGAATCAAAACATCTTATATCAACCTCAAAGCAACTGAAAAGTGCTTCTTCTTGTAGTTTAGTGGAATTGTCCCTGAATTGGAAACTTTAATCAGAGCAATTTTCTTTCAGTGGGCCTAGAAGTTTTTGGAAACAATACAGGCATTTTGATTCTCTCTATTTCTTTAGCTCTCTGCAGGTTCAAACCAGTATCAACCAAATGCTCTATTTCCTTGAGGCCTGTGTGTTTGTACGTGTGTTTTGGGATGGAGGGTGGTGGTGAGGGGGGCAGTGGTGGTGTTTGACTTTCAAGAGTTAATCTTTTAATGAAGGAATCAGGTTGAATCTGAAACTTCTTTCTATTCTAGAACTAGTTCTATTGTCAGCTGTTACTTGCTCTAACCTCTGCTACACCCAGGTCTCCCAGCAGGAAGAATCAATCTCCCTTTCGTACATTCCCAGAGGCCTCTAGGTATCAGAAAAACATCTGAAGTGTGAGTTAGAAGACCTAGATTTTATACCCAGAGTAGTTACCAACAAATGAGTAGCGTTGGACAAATCACATCACCTCTCCCAGCTTCAGCTTCCTCTGTAGCAGAATAAACAACACTGAGCTGCCTCACAGGAGAGGCAATGCAGCAGAGTGGTTAAGACTTTTGACCAGGAGTCAGATGACCTGGTTCAAAGCCTGGATTCAAAACTTAAGAACTGAATGACTTGGGCCTCAGTTTTATTACTTGTAAAATGGGGATAATAATGGTACATAGTTTATAAGGATTGAGGCCTTCTGTTGTGCAGTTCTCTTAGGAGTTGAGTAATGAGCCATCATTTTTAGGTAGCTTTATTCTGCTAATTTTAAACTTGCTTAACATCAATACAATAAAGACCTCAGAACACTGGCATGTAACTCTGTTGTTATTACTGTCGTTATTACTAACAGACATTCTAAAGAGTCTCCCAGTTTTAAAATTTTCTTTTGTTTTAATATCATTTGCTTTTATAATCCCCACCCCTTTGCAGAAGTTCTTTGATTGTCATGACTGGTGTTAATAATATCTAGTGGGTAGAGCCCAGAGGTGCTGCTAGATGTCCTACAGTGCACAGGCCAGCCCTGCTTCCCACCAACAAAGAATTGTTCTGTCCTTGAGGATTGCTATGAAGGAGGGATTTGAAACCTGCTTTGAGTGTCTTTTGGTGATATGTTTTCTTTTCCTTTACCAAATTAGTATTTATTGGCAGTGGTGATGCTTCTGGCTCAATAAGTGGTAATAGAGGAGGATGGTAAGTCCTGTTTTATATCCTTCACTTTCCACTGAGAAAGCTCAACTTTGAATCCTTTCTTGCAAATCAATCAATATGTATATGTATTTTCTAGTCAAGAAGAATCAGTGAAAACCAGCTCCAGACACCTAAAAGTGAAACTTTTCTTGGCTGTATATCCACTTCCTGCTTGCTTTCTCTTATCTCTGTGGTTTGCTGCTGCTTCACATTCTACCCACTGTTGGGACAGGGGATCCCTCTGCTGTTAACCCTTCAACTTCTGTACCTACTAAAATTCTGCTCATCCTTTAAAATCCATGTCACACATGGTTCCTTCCATGATGCTTTTCCAAAACATCCAAAAGTTTCCTTTTTACTGCTGGCTCCCAGAGCCTATGATTTTATGTTTCATGATGTATCTCATATCCTGCCCTGTATCACAGGTATTGACGTATTTGTGTAATCCTTTCTCCTAAATGATAAGTTCCTGGAAGACAGGGATTGCCTCTTACTCACCTTTGAATTATGTTTAGAGTTTAGCCAATGTGTTGCATACACATTGGTGAGGTTGGTTAGGTGAGGCTTCAACCAACACTTGGTGAATTACAGTATTGTTCCCGTGACTAAACTCCATCCCTACATGTTCACTGCAGTTGCCCAGGACGTCCCTAGGCTTGCATTAGAATTCCTGTTTTAATGTTCCTAGGTATTACCTTTGTAATGTCTACACTTTGTCCTCTCCTTCTCTCCTCTCTCCTCTTTTTTTTGAAGGTTAATTATTTTCACCGATGAAATCTGCTGTGATATACTTCATTTGTCTGTCCTCTTCTGTTAACATGCAAGCTATTTTAGGAATGCAGTAAAAGGTTGCAGCTGCTATTTATAAAATAAGAAGCAGTTCTGAATTCCCCTGAGGGTCACATGCCCATCCATCTTCATTTATGTTTGAGAGGTGTTTCCTATGAGCCCATGTGATTTATTTTTTTCCTATCATACTACCCACCCTACACACTACACCAATCATTGAGGATTTTCATTTTATTTTTGTCCTGGCTTTAATTTTACATTTGATTTAGATTCTTTCCTTACTTCTCTCTTCTTATAAGAAGCAGAAGACAGCGGGAAAACCCTCTGAGCTATGTAAATATCTTTTTATGAATTGGATGAATTGGACCTCTAGAGATGAGAGCTTCATTACTGAAGGAAAGATGAACTGTCTGTCCCTGTGATTTGATCATAGAAATGTGCCATTTTATAAAGTCTTAAGTGTTTTTTTAAAAGTGGTAATAGATAAACCATTTAATGTTATAATCACTTGCTATTAAAGAACAGAAGATATGGACAATTGCAGTAAGTCATTGTAAGTAATCATAGCTTTATTTTTAGTGCTGATGAATTGAATTACATTTGGATCTGCCCACAAGTACACAATGCCCACACATATATAAGTAGGAGTTGTGATTCAGATTCACACGCTGTAGCAATACTATTAGATTGATGCACAGATCCATAACTTTAGGACCTCGTAGGGAAGCGATTCATTACTTCATGACTTTAAAGAGCTTCCAAGCTCAGCCCCCTGACGTTTCTTTTTTCCTATCTCTATCTAACCTCACTTGTGCTAGGGTTATAATTTTAAAGATGATCCTATGTTTCATGTCCTGAAAAATTTCACAGTCTCCATTGTGTACAGCTTGGGGTCCACAACTCCTCAATATTGCAGAAAAAGCTCTTACACTCCACCCAAATTTATCTCTTGGCTCCTGTATTCAATACACACTTTAGCCACAGCAAACTTCTTTCCCTTCTCTGAAAATATTGTGGACCCTTCTGTGCCTTGGACCCTCTGAACAAAAGCTTCCTATTTCCTGGAAGCCTCTGCTCACCCCCGTCTCCTTACCTCCTCTTGACATAACCCCACTTCCTCCTATGAAGTGATAAATGTGAAAAGGACTAGCAGAGGACTTGCCGCAGAGCAGTGGCTCAGCAAATACATGTTCCATGAATGGACAACTGAGCTTGCAAATTCAAAGAAGGATCTTTGTCTTATTAATGAGTTCTCTTCTGGATGTTTATAAGTAAGTTTAACCCAGCATGACTGATCCACGTATAATATTGTTTTTATGTAAAAAGAGATACATACTCCCTCTGCTTAAAAACTCATGGGGGCAAGAGAGGACCATCCTCACAGTAATTATTCCACACCACCACCACCCATTGTGGACTGTTTGTCTGTCAGCCTTGGCCGATCAGAAACCCTGGGGTAGGGGAAGAAATAGAAGTTCGGACAGGAAAGCCGATACTCAAGAGTGGGGCTTTAGGGGGCAGAGTCCCAGATGGTAGAGGTTTGATGGGAGAGGTGGGGTGTATTATTTTACCAGCTCTGCCATAAAAAAGTACCACAGACTGGATGGCTAAACAGCAGAAATTGATTTGTTTTCAACATTCCAGAGGCTGGAAATCCAAGATCAAGCTGTCAGCAGGATTGGTTTTTTCTAAAGCCCCTTTTTTTTGGCTGTAAATCGAGGTCACCTTCTCACTGCGTCCTCATATGGTGTCTTAGTCTGTTTTGTGCTGCTACAACAAAATGCCTGAGACTGGGTAGTTTATAAGGAATGAAAATGTGCTTTCTCGCAATTGTAGAGGCTGGGAAGTCTAAGATACAGGCATCAGCATTTGGCGTCTTGGGAGGGCCTTCTTGCTGTGTTCTCACAAGGTGGAAGGTAGAAGGGAAAGTGGGCTAAATGATGTGTGAAGCCTTTTTTTACGAGGGTCATAATCCCATTCATGAGGAAGGAATCCTTATGGCCTACTCACTTCTTCAAGGCCTTGACTTCCTAACACTATCACATTGGCATCATCTAAACTTTGGAGGGGACACATTCAAACAATAGCACATGGTCTTCTCTGTGTGTCTGTGTCTGAATTTCCTCTTTTTATAAGAATACCAATCAGATTGGAATAGGCCTATCCTAATAACCTTATTTTAACTTAGTTACTTCTTTTGTGACTCTAAGTACATTTGACCCCCCATATCCATGGATTAAAAATGTTTGAAAAAAATAAAATAAATATAACAATAAAAACAATACCAATCAAAAAGAATACAATGAACAGCTATTTATGTAACATTTACATTGTATTAAGTATTATAAGTAATCTAGTGGTGATTTAAAATATCTGGGAAAACTTGTGTAGGTTATGTGCAAACACTACATCATCTTATATAAAGAACTTGAACATCTGAAGAGTTTCGTATCTTTAGGGGGTCCTGGAACCAATCCCTGCTCAATCACATTCTGAGGTACTGCAAGTTAGGACTTCGTTGTATGAACTTTGGATGGGGGGATACAATTAAGTTGTTAACAGGGTGGTAATTGGGACAGCAGTGGCTGCTCACAGGAAACCCTGGAGAGCAGGAGCTGTTCCTTGCCTTGGCATTTTTCACAGTGCCTTGTTCATGGTGGGCATTTAACAGATCTTTTGGAATTAAATGACAGACTCTACCTAGAAGTGAAATAAGATTCTGGTTATGTCTTTTCAACATGCAAGCTTTCCCTCTTGGCCTTTATTTCCTATGCGAGTTTTATCAGCATTTTGTTGACATACTGATTTAAATAATTTTAGAAAACACCGCGCAGAATCAAGGATCGAGGCCTTTCATTGTACACCCTTCTTCTGGATTGGCAATAGCTATAATTTTTGGTAGGTTTATTTCATTAATTTTAAATTCAACTAACTATAATGCCATGCAGGTCACATGCCTCTACAAAGATGTTTTGTTATGTGTTTATTTTACCAAGTGTATTAATGGATTTTTTACATGCTTATCACAAAACTGATTCCTAAAAAATGATTTGAGGTGGCCCTTAAAATTTAGACACAGTATTTCTATTGCATTATCTTCATCTATCTCTTTCATGACCCTCTTGCAAATGTAAGTAGTGTTCATCTGCTGATCTTACTTGTTCTCAGTGAACCATGCTGGTGTCTAGTAAATGTCATGCTCTTAAGTGTTCACAAACCATGTTTTAAGTAACCTTTTCAGAACATTTGCACCTACTTCCCTAGTCTGCTGCTCTCCAATGACACACACACATCTACATTGAATAGACAAGTAGAGCTAAAGTGTAGAGGCCTCCATAGCTGCTTCATGTACCCAGTAAAGCCACATCATACATACTTATCAGCATTAGCTGGAGGCATAATAGAAAGGCTTAATGGGGATGCTATTCTCAGACAACCCCACTTGACAGGATTTGTGCTGATGAAAAGATGCTAGGAATAGTTCTGAGATTTGAGACTGGTCACTTGTATGGCCTTAGTATTGCCATTTATTATTCTCCTGGCATTATATTACATATTTATTTGTTCACACATTCATGAGTATCTCATTCTGGAAGATAAACTGTACAAGGATAGAAACATTGCCTGTCTTGTGTGCTGCTCTATTGCCAACCATCAGAGCAGTTCCTGATATTAAGCAGGTGACAGATTCTCTGAGGATAAACTTGCTCATATGTCAGATTATAATACCAATATTTGTTATGCCTAATCTCAACGTCATTGAGAACAACTAAAGAGGCATAAAGGGAATTTGTATGGTGTAAAGTAGCTTGTAAAGAGAAGTTAAACAGTTATAAATATATGTAGTTTTGAAACACTATGAAGAAACATTATATAATAAAATGTTACATGAGGACTTCAGACTTGGTGGAGTAAAAACCTTTAAAAAAACCAGTTTATTTGCTGGGTTGCCAGCTCAGTATTTTTAAAAAGCTTATCATTTCTTAAACGATGGTGAATTTGTTTAGAGAAATCTAAAAAAAAACAAAATTATATTTGAAAGCAAAAATTGTTGAATTTACAGATAGCACATGAACCTCTCTTCTCTTGTTAATAAACTCTTTTAAAAGTGTGACTTCTCCCTCAAATGAATCCTGTCTATGAGAAATGTCCTCTGGTGGAAACTTAAAGGTCGATCAGAATTCCTAGAAGCTCTTTGTTTAAATAATCACATGAAAAGATTCCTCTTAAACTTGTCTGTCAGCAAACAAATGCCACAAAGCAGAATGAATTTTACACCTTTTGGGAGTCCATTAATTTACTTTCAGTGACATCGAGTAATAAAAACTCTTATAGCAAGGTCACAGTTCCATTTTATATCAAACAACTATCCTTTGTCATGTATGATACATGAAGCACATTTCTTACTCGGGGCAAAATGTTTTATTAAAATTATTTCCTTTGTTCTTTTGTATAGATCGTCCTTTGTGACAAGAAAAATTATCTTCACAATATATCTCTTTAGGACTTCACTGTATAATTATAATTATGCCAATAGAACTTCATCTAATGCTACATTTTTTTATTCTCTCTAAGAAGGATGACATTATTTACGTGTAAATGCAATTTTTCCCTTCCTCCCTCCTTCCCTCCCTTCATTTCTTCCTTCTTCCCATTCTTCCTTCCTTCATCTCTCCTTTCTTTTAACTGTGGGAGATTTATAAAAAGAGAAGTAGAAAAAAATGAATCTTTCAGATACAGCGATGCCTTTCTTAATCCTCTGGGTACAAAGAATGACTGATAATTATAGATTTTACAGAGCAAACAAGCCAAGCTTCATAATCCCCTCCTTACACCATCACAAGTATATTCTCTAGCCAAAATTGATGGAAAGAAAAAGAAAGTATATAATAGTGTAGCAAAGAGGAGTGCATATCCAGGTTGTTTGACTTTAGAATCATCCCCTCTGTCATTCAGACTTAGATTTTTACAGCCTTTCACCTGGATTACTGTAAAAGTCTCTCAATTGTTCTCTCTTTTATCTCTGCTTTCTCCAACCTATCTTTCCCTCTGTTGACTGAGAAATGTTTCTAAAATTCCAATCTAATCATGTCATTTGTTCTCTACTTTTATTAAAATTTTAATCTTGACCCTCCTCCTCCATTGTGGACATTTACAATTTACAGGGCTAGCTGCAGTGAGTTCCTGCAGGTCACTGTGTACCACATGAAACTTCTCGGAATGAGGATGAGCATTCCTGTTCTCCCTAACCATCAGGAGGTAAAAGTGCTATGTAAATGGAAAAATGCTAAGTCTAAAGACATTAAAAAGAACAGTAACCCTTGAACACCCCGACTCTTTCTTTTCCCTCCCCTCTAGATGGTTAGAAGGACCAGTTTTTCTTCTTTTGTGAGGTCTTGTATCTGTTTCATTGCCATAATTCTTTCAAACTTGTGCCACAATCTCTAGGTTAGTCTTCTTGCCACCAGTGTTTCAGCTACAGTACTTCTTTCACATCAGTTTAACACCCTTAAAACACTCCTTTGCACCATGCTAATATAGCTTCAGAAGCTTCCAGATGCCTATAGGGAAAGCCCAGATGAATGAGTTTTATATTCATTTTGAAAGTTCTGTGCTAATAGTAAAGTGTTACACAAAATGAGGTAATACTGTTGTCTTTTAATGCATTGGTGTCATTTTGGTATCAGCTAGGTCCCTAGAGAGCAGCTATGTAAAGTTCAATCTTTCTAGTGATACAAATGACCTAAGGAATGAAAACATAATCTGTCTTCAATTTGTACTTTGCTAAGCCTACCCTGAGACTCAAGGGATTTTCTAAGTCAGAAAGAAATCATTTGGAAATGAGATTAGGAATATCTTTGCTGTTCATAAGGTGGCAGTTTAAGAGTTAAAAGGGAAACCAACATCATGTAGAAAACATTAGGGGAAATTTTCTTGGAGGCAAGTGTGATGTCATGGTTAAGAGCATGGGATATGAATTTACAGTTCTTCAGTTCAAACTTGGAACACTTTTATATTCTGGATAAGATATCTTATTACTACAGTGACTCTCAAAGAATCATGCCTATTGTATGCATACCCTTGTTGAGCTCTCTCCACATTAACCCTAGGTTTAGGACATTGGTAATGTGACTCAAGCAGAGGCTTAAAGAGTGCTTATTCATTGAGGCTTGCCCTTTCTTACTCCTTCCTGGGAACCCATTTGGCAACAAGTGAAGAAACCTAGGCCAGCCTCCCTGAAGATGAGGGACCAACGGAGAGAGAGGCTCTTCTGTCCTGCCTAGCCTTCCCACATAATAAGTAAGCCTAGCCAAACCACATGGAGCAGAGATGAACCATCTCAGTTGAGCCCAGCCCAAATTGCTGACCCAAAGAATTGGGAACAAATAAATAATTATTGTTTTAAGCTACTGTGTTTCTGGGTGGTTTTGTATACAATAGTAGCTACCTGATACATTGGATGACCAAATTACTGAACTTCTCTTAGGCCTGTTTTATCATGTGTAAATGGGGATAATTTTAGTAATTTGGGGTTGCTGTGAAGATAGTGAGATAATCCATTTAGAGATCTTAGCATAAGTGATGAATAAATATTAGTTATAATTATATTTTATATCAGGAATTATTATAATTAAAAATCATTAAATTTGTAGTGAAATAATGTAATTTTTTTCATATTTGTTATTTCATACTCACACTTCCTCTGTGAGATATTATTATCCACAATTTATATTTGAACAAGTGGAAATTAAATGATATCCTTGACAAGCAAATGTTTTCTAAGCCTGGGCTCTTTGCACCATGTAATAGATGATACAAGCTCTTGTCCTTTTTATACCACAGAAAAGGTATAAGACCATAATGTGTGAATTTTGTATATAGTCTTCATCCTTGGTCATATTTTATAACCCGCAATGATCTGTATCATTGTTTACATCATATTTATCTTGCATTTTATGTGTCTCTAAGCTACCTCAAATAGTTTTTCAAAACTTTTTTGAGGCATTAGAAAAAGAATATAAAATTTATATAAATATTGCCCAAGTAATGACATGGCCCCTTGAATAGTTTTTGATGTTGGATAAAGCTGAGTAAATGGCAACTTGTGAAGAGAAAATGCAAAGAAAACAGTTTAGCAAAGGGTATTCTACTTTTAGGATTATCTCTGAGAATAAAAATTTATTTCTGTGGCTATGCAATAATTTCAATACTTTAGCATATAAACACCTGTGCTTATAATCGTGAAAACAATATTTATTCACATCTAGAGTTAGTAATTATGGAATATTCTGTGTGGCCTTAGTCATACCATTTCTGAGATGACTATCATAGCAGATTGTTTAATTTCTAGTTAAATTTCAGTGCCATCTGCTGTCTCCTTGATTCGTCTAATTTCTCTGAGCTTTTGTTTCCTCATCTGTCAAATGGGATAACAGCCACCTTATCCTGTTGTGAGGACTATAGATCTAGTAGTGTGTATTGTGCCTGTAAGAATGCTTGGACTATAAGAGGCATTCAATGAATTAAAGACATGTAGAGCAGAGCTTCTCACACTTCAGTGTGTGTATGAATCTTCTGGGGAATCTTGTTAAAAGTCTGATTCTGATTCAGTAGATTTGGGGCTGGATCCAAAATTCTGCATTTCCAGCAAGCTTCCAAGTGATTCTAATGCTGCTGGTGCATGGACCACACTTTGAGTAGCAAGCATGACGATCAGGGGTTGGTAAACTATAGCCCATGGGTCAAATTCAGCCAACTGCCTGGCTTTGTAAAAAAGTTTTACTGGAACACAGCCAAGATCATTTGTTTATCTACTGTCTATATCTGTGCACTACAGTGGCAGAGTAGAGTGACCTCACAAGAGACTGTATAGCTCACAAAGCTGTTTGGTGTCTGTCTCTTTATAAAAAAAAATGTTTATTGCAGCACTATTCACAATAGCAAAGACTTAGAACTAACCCAGATGCTCATCAATGTAGACTAGATAAAGAAAATGTGGCACATATACACCATGAAATACTATGCAGCCATAAAAAAGGATGAGTTCATGTCCTCTGCAGGAACATGGATAAAGCTGGAAATCATCATGATCAACAAACTAACACAGGAACAGAAAACCAGACACCACATGTTCTCACTCATAAGTGGGAGCTGAGCAATGAGAACACATGGACACACGGAGGGGAACATCACACACTGGGGCCTGTCGGAGGGTGGGGAGCTAGGGGAGGGACAGCATTAGGAGAAATATCTAATGTAGATGATGGGTTGATGGGTGCAGCAAACCACCATGGCACTTGTATACCTATGTAACAAATCTGCACGTTCTGCACATGTATCCCAGAACTTAAAATATAATAATAATAATATATATGTGTGTGTATATATATACACACACATACATAGAGCGCTGAAGGTTTGTAACATCATGAAGGGGCAATATAATGCTGCTAGAGGGACATGGAAGGATCTGTCTGAAGAATCAGGTTATTTATTGGATCCCACTAGACCACCATGTAGGAAGAAGATGCTGGGAATAAGTGTCAGTGTCAGACCCTGTGTATATGAAGCAATAGGACCTGGTGACAAGTGTGCAGGATTTGAAGTCTCGACCCTGCCCTTTACCAGCTCTGTGACCCTGAGCAAGTCATTTTAACCTCTCCGAGTCTTAGTTTGCTCAATTGTAAAATAGCATTCACCAAACCAACTCTTGGATTCCCTTGGAAGATTAGTGATTATGTATGAAAGATATTTAACATATAACCTGCCACAGAGTAGATAATAAAGTAACTGTTACCAGGGCATGGGCTAAGCAAAGAGGGTCTTGTCAGCTCTGAGAGACATGCCTGGAATTTCTAAGTTATTGTGATGCTCAGGGTCAAGTGGGTGGTTGTTTCCTGGTTCCAGGTGGTCCTTCTTGGGAAGGGGCCCTGGTGAGAACTCAGTCCCAGCCAAGTGGGTTGGGCTTCATGGAAGAGTTCTAGTCCTGATGGTAATATTTCAGAGTCTGAGACAAAAGCCTTATCATACAGATAGGGAATATTCGTAATAATAAAAATAATGACTATTTTCAGTTGAATGCCTACCATTGTCTGGTGCTGTAATGGGTATTTTCCATACATTTTCTTATTTAATATCCTCTGCAAACTCTGCAATGTAAATACTAAGAGATGAGACAACTGATGCTCAATAAAGTTAAGTAATTAATCAAAGGGCAATCAAGTAATAAGTAGCAGAAATGGACTCAGATACAGGACTGTGTGATTCAAAATTTATGCTCTTTTTGCTTGGCTATGAGGCTCTCATGCTGCAGAATAGAAAGAATGGCTGAAGCTTGATATAGAGACTAGCGCTCAGGGCTCATCTTAGGCCTATTTGGAACTCAACCTATTGTGAAAACTCCAACTTCAACACCATTTTCCATTTGCTGATTGGAAAGTGGTCTCTTAGAAACAAAGCCAGGATGTCTGTGATTAGGTGGGAAATTGTGTGGGGCTTAGACTGCAGGTTGGATAATAATAATAATAATAATAACAATATTAATGATAATGATCATAGCAAAAGCTGCCATTTATAAAGAACTATAATGGGCCATGTGCTAAACACACTATCTCATTTAATGGGCCATGTGCTACACACACTATCTCATTTAATTAACACAACTTTCCTATGAAATAGGAGTTATTCATTTTGTTTTAAGAGGTGCTAAGTAGCTCGCTCATGAAGCCCATGTGGCTTGCATTATATATCAGAAAGTGCACATAAGCCAAGCTCTACAGTGCAGAAATTGACCAAATCTGGGGCCATGTCTTGGCTTTGATGTTAGCTGAGTGAACTTGAGATAATCATGTACCCTTCTAAGTTTTTATTTCTTTATCTGTAAACAGAGGTAATTGTACCAGAAAATATATCCTGGATATTCTAACACCAACATTTTAAGATTCTATGAAATTGACATCAAAGTTGACTAATATCACTATCTGGAGAAAATCGAACTTTTAAAATTATGGTTTTAAAGAACATGTTGAAGGCTTTAACTCTCCAGCTTCACAATATTCATACAAACGTTTAAATGTGAGGGGCTTCTATGTCTAAGTGTGGATTTGTTCTTCACAAATGTTTTGTCTGGCTGGAAACCTGAGGATGCAGAACATTCTGCCTTGAAATCAAATTGCATAATATAATGCGTCTGTGATTTTCACCTGGCAGTTGTCATATTGGATCTGGCCTCCATTCTGGAGACATGTACAGAATTCCATAGTGACTGCTTCATGCATGAGCTGACTTTGCTATTTGAAATGTTGAAAATATCCTTAGCCTATTGCTTTGCGAAAGCTCCTTTAGCCAGAGTAGAGGCCAGAAGGAAATGTGCATCTTCTGAGAGCGTGTTCACTTTACTATTGGCTTTCTGTTGAGGCCCAAGCTCAGGCATTTGCCTGAAGAGATAACCTGGTATTCTTAATAATCTGATGGGGTGGGAGCTGTCTCTCAAGTATGTCATTCATGTTCACTCAGCACTGTGCATGCCAGACTTAATGAGATGATCCTAATTCAGGAAGATAACATTCTGAGCATTCTGTAGGCTTTTGATGTAATAATCTGAGCAGTCCTTCATGTGTATTATTATTTTAAGTATCATTTACTGAGTAATATATTATAGCATGGTATGGTACTAGCTAGAGGAGTCTGGATGAAGTAAAGAAAGCAGAAGGCATGGCCCTCTGGGCTTTCTGTTCATTGGCTGGCATGCATTCTATCTAGATTGGAAGGCAACCATCCACACATTAATTAATCAGAAAAAATTCATCTTTTATACTGATGCAGGAGAATGTGACACAGATATCTTAGTTCAGAGGAAAGAAAAAGTAAAGGAAGAGAGGGATCAATGCAGGAGTAAGAAAAAGCTTCTTGGAGTAATTAGTACCATGAGCTTTCCTGACAGCATAAAATGTGGGTGCTAGAGAAAAGGGAGGAAGTACTACTAAGAAGAGATAACCTTATCTTGATTAAATAATGAAGATTCATTTAACTTTCATGAACAGATGGTTTTGACTTCAGTTTCTCAATGATGAAAACACTAGCAGCTTACTGAACTTGTTATTATGAGGGATACCTGTTTCTTAAAGTGCATACTTTGGAAGTTTGACAACTGGTATGAAAAAAATGGCATTATTTTGACAAGATCTTAAGTTTCAGAGCCAATGATGGCTGTCTCTTCCCTCTCATCATCTCTGTCTTTGTCCTCACTTCCTTTCCTTATTTCTTTTTCCTGGACTCATTCCATGCATTTAAGCTGGATGGGATTCTAAAGTGCCAATACCAAGATAGAAGTAATGGCAAAATAGGACTGGATCAAAGTCAGATACTTGAGAGAGTAAGTGCCATGGATAAAAGATGGTTTGTCCCCATGAAAACTTGTGTTGACACTTGATTCCCAATGTGCCAGTGTTGGGAGGTGGTGCATTTAAGAAGCAATTAGGTCATTAGGATGCATTGCTTTCTTTGTGTGCGATTGGGTTAGTTTTTGTGGGACTGGATTAGTTACCATGAAAGTGGGTTATTATAAACTGAGGCTGCCTCTTGTGTTTGTTCTCTTTTGAACATGCTTCTGCCATGTGATGCCATCTGCCATGTTATGACCATGTCATAACATGGCAGATGGCATCACATGGCAGAAGCATGTTCAAACAGCATAAGGCCCTCACCAGATGTAGCCTCCAGGTCTTGAACTTCCCAGCCTCTAGAACTGTCAGCCAAATAAACTTCTTTTCATTATAAATTATCCAGTTTCAGGTATTCTGTTATAGCAATAGAAAACAGGCTAAGACAGTGTGGTACAAAACACTCTTTATAGAGCAAAACCATAACTGATTACAGGCCACAGACATGAGGATAGCTTTTATCCATTGATGATAAGCTTGCTATGTACCGTTACCTCATTTTGAAAGCGTCTTGTTTGAGGTAGGTGTAACTATCCTTATTTTACAGGTGAAAACCCAAGATTTAGAGAGATGACACAGCTTGAACAAGGCCACATAGGTTTAGAGGTGGAGTTTGTTCCCAGGTCAGTCCAGCTTCAAAGGCTAAGCCTTATGCTCAGAGCAAGAGCCCTCAACTCCAGGCTGGAGTGACTAAGAATCATCAGTGAAAGAGAACCTTGAGATATCTTTCAAAGAATTCAGAACAATTAGGAGAGAACACTAGCAGCCTGAAGAAATGAACTCAGAGCTATCCTGTGTGGTGCAGGGCCTCTTTTGTGGGGATCATAGCAGCAGGGAAAATATATGGGTTCTGGAGTCAGATTGAGGTTTAATATTGCCTCTGCTGCTTACTAGCTATGTAGACTTAGACAACCTGTGAACCCTATTTCCCTCATTTTGCAGGAATGTAATAACAACTGAGGTACTGAGAGACAGAGAGCAACTAGCAGGCAAGTGGTGGAGGGCCAGCATAGTAGGTGCTCAATCAGCAAAAACCCTGAAAGGCACACCCTACATTTGGGTTTGACCGAGTGAATTTTTTCTTTTTTTAACTTCAGCTGCACCTACTTGTCTCCTTTACCACCCCCTAACCCTGCCCCAACAAACACGTGTTTTAATCATGGTAATATGTGCTGTTTAAACTTCACAGATGAGACTTAGAATTTAGGTCAAAATGAGTACAGCGTTCTTTTATTTATTTATTTTTTTGAGACAGAGTCTCGTTTCATCGATAAGACTGTAGTGCAGTGGCGCAATCTCGGCTCACTGCAACCTCCATCTCCCAGTTCAAGTGATTCTCCTGCCTCAGCCTCCCGAGTAGCTGGGATTACAGGCACCCACCACCACACCTGGCTAATTTTTGTATTTTTAGTAGAGACAGGGTTTTACCATGTTGTCCAAGCTGGTCTCAAACTCCTGACCTCAGGTGATCGGCCTGCCTCAGCCTCCCAAAGTGCTGGGATTATGAACGTGAGCCACCGCACCCAGCCTGAGTACAGCATTTCTTTAGATGGTTGCAAGAACACCCTGTTACCTTTGCTATTACACTGATTAACACATTTCTGACATATGCTATAATATCATTATTCAAGAAGAATTCTCAGGTGATCATTTCTACTTTATAGGAATATCATTTGAATTCAGCCTTCGTTAGCATGAATGTCTATTAGCTAATGAAAGAAAGCTTGCCTGTTCCTGGGGAATCATTTTGGGACTTATTTGGGAATTATTTCAGTTGTCAGAAATAATTCTATTTGCATTTAATAGACTGTGAAGATATCTCAGAAGAAATTAAATATACATTTTCATTTACATTAATGTAATATAATTGAGGTCCCACTCAGCACTTCCTAGGTCATATTGATAGGTAAGCCTGTTTTCTGTCATGTTTAGGTCTTATTTACATGTCTGGTTATGAGACAATTGTTGTCACTTTCAAAAAGGAAATAATATTTCCTTTTACTAAAGGAGAAAAAGCCTTTTGTGGGCCTCCTTTATGGAGAATACATGAGTCCCACTTGGTTTCATTGCTGTTCCATCCCCGGTAAAAGAAGGCTGATAGTTACTGTGATTCAGATCTCTTGTTTTCCCTGTGATAAAAGTAAATTCTGATGAGAGGTTGTGAATTTAGGAAGTCTGGGAAGCTCCTACTTTTATATGAATAACTTTCACGCATCAGGCTTTGGGGAAATCCTCACAAGACCAATTTGTCTGCTTAGAAGTGTGGCAGGTAGGGCCTTCTCTGCTGGTGCTGCCCAGAGCCCAGGACCTGGGCGTTCCTGGCCTCTGGAAACCTCACTCTTCAGACCAGTAAACCACAGCACTGTCGCCCTTTCTACAGGGCTAACTCTCTCCTTGCATTTTCTCTCCGTTTTGTTTTGTCGTTTTTGGAGAATATTCTTTAGAAAAGATTGGGAAAGCTCAAAGGCAAATCAACCAAGGGGTGATCTTTACTGTCCTTGTAGGTGTTTAATTCTTACCAGTTACCTTAAAAGCTTTCTCTTTTAATTTCTTAGCACTCCATCTGGGCTACAGCTCTGATGTTTTATTTCCAATTCTATAGGTAGAACCCAGAGATCATTCTACATCAGCTTTTTGTCACCAAATTTTTCACCTGTGATTTGAAACTGCTTTACACTACTTTAAGTCTGAATTTGGGTAAACTCTTACTAATACATAATACAATAATTATCTTACATTTTTGAGAGAATTAAAATTAATACTGAAGTACTCATTCCTAGTTTGTGCAAGATTTTCTTTTCTTGGACATGGAAAGGTGTATTTAAATATAATTCATTTCACTAAGTCCCAGAGAGATTGAGAGAGAGAGAGAGAGAGAGGAAGAGAGAGGGAGAGAGAGCTAATATTTACTGAACTTTACACTAAGCACGTTATATATCTTATTTGATCTCATTTAATTCTCATGACTGCTCTCTCAGGTAGAAACCACTATAATCTCCATGTTACAAATGAGAAAACTGAGGCTTAGACAGCCTGAGATAACACAGCAAATAAGCAGAGGAGCCAAAACTTGAACCTTTTCAGGCTGACTGTAGAGCTTACTCCCTTAAACAAGTATGCGATACCATTTTTCAATAAGAACAATACAGCTCCACCTTACGTTTTGCTAGTCAAAATGCCTTCACCTCAAAATGTCTTCACCTCTTGTGTTTTCCTCACCAAAAACTCTCTACACTTAAAAAACAAAAAACAAAAGCAAACACATAAAAATCCCAGCCTTTTAAAAAAAGTCCAAGTATTGGAATACAGTTCAAGGCTATGCCTCAAGAGATAACATGTATGTAAAAGTTCTTTGAAAAGTATTAATTGTCAGTTTTGACCAATTTTTGTTGTGGTTTTCGATCTCATTCATTTTTGCCATTAATTTTATTATTTTCTTCTTCATTTCTTTGGGTTTGCTCTATTTATCCTTTGAGTTGAATGTTCAGCTCAAATTTTTGGTCATCTTTGTTTTGTGATAAATACATTCAAAGCTGTAAATTTTCCTGTAAATATTATTTTATCTGTGTTCCTCATATGTTGACATGAGATGCTTTTACTACCCTTCAGTTTAAAGTATTTATAAATGTGCATAAATAAAACCAAAATCTTCTTCGTTGAAAAGACAAACAAGAAGAATCAACTTATGGCAAGGCTAATTTTTAAAAAGAAATGAGAATACATAAAATCCAGAATGAAATAAGGGAAACAGTCACAGATATAAAATAAGTTTATAATATAATAAAAATAATCATGTAAAACACTGCATGCCAATAAGTTTGAATAAAATGAAGTGGACAGATTTCTGGAACTGTAAAAAGTGCTAAAATTGGCACAAGAAGAGACTTAGCTAGATCTATAACCTAAAGCTTCTAGATTCAGTCCGTTACACAGATGATCTGACTCAAACTTGCAAGAAATGGTAGTTTTCATCTTATGAAAGAGTTTTCAGAAAGTAGTAAAAAAAGGGAAGATTTTCTAACTCATTTCATGAGGCCAGTGTAATACTGAGATGAAGGACACATAAGCTCAGCACACATATGAAAATTGTAGGCCAATTTCAGTGATGGTTATTGGTGCAGATGTTGCAAATAAAATCTCGGCTAGCCAAATTTAACAGTATATTTTATAAAAATTATAATTAAGCATGATTTAATCTGAAAAACATAAAGATGATTTGATATTAGTAATATATTAATGTAATTCAATTCATTAATAGAGAAAAATTATTTAATTATATCAATTGTTACTTTGGTTAAAGAATATCAAAAACACTTGATGAAGATTTACGGTTTCTAAAAATTTCCTTGAGGGCCAGGCTTTCTTTAACTTTATAGAAGCTACATATCAAAAGGCTAGAGCAAGCGTCATACTTAATGGAGATACTTTAAGGTCAGGCACAAAACAAGGATGGCCCCTATCTTTACTACTATTTGGTACAGTACATAGTATCCTTGCTATGCTATAAGAAAATAAATAAAGAATAAGAATTAGAAGGGAAGAGACAGAACTGTTATTATTTGAAAATGACATAATTATTTACATCAAACATAAAAAAGAATTCACAAATAAACTATAAAAACTAATATGAGTGTTTAGCAAGTTTAAATTAACTTAGTATTTTTATATTAGCAGAAATCAGATAGAAAATATGATATTATCCAAGGGCTATGAATATAAACTATCTACATAGAAATTACCTTAACAAAGAATCCATAGGACCATATGGAGAAAGTATAAGATCCTGCTAAAGAATATAAAAGATACCTGAATAAATGAAGTGACAGTATTAGTATATAGATAAGATGATGTTGTAAAGGTGTTAATATTTCTTAAATTAATATATCAATTAATTTACAGATATAAATTTAATTAAAATACCAGCAAAAATTTTAGGGTAATCTTAATAAGTTGACTTAAAACAGTATATAGAGGGCTGGGCACAGTGGCTTACGCCTGTAATCTCAGCACTTGCTGGCCGAGGCAGGTGGATCACCTGAGGTCAGGAGTTTGAGACCAGCCTGACCAACATGGTGAAACCTCGTCACTACTAAATACAAAAAAAATGGCCAGGCATGGTGGCACATGCTTGTAATCCTTGTAATCCCAGCTACATGGGAGGCTGAGGCAGGAGAGTCACTTGAACCTGGGAGGCAGAGGTTGCAGTGAGCTGAGATTGCACCATTGCACTCCAGCCTGGGTGACAAGAGCAAAACTCTATCTCAAAAAAAAAAAAAAAAGTATATAGAGAACTAGAGGTCCAGAAATAGCTAAGAAAGAAAAAAAGGAGCAAAGAGGGGGAATTACCTTACAATATTAAATACATAACATTATTAATTAAATTTAAACATTAAAACATTACAATATCATAGATGTGTGTTAAAAATAGCTTCACAAATCAGTAGAGAAAAAAACACATGATTCTTTTTTTTAATACTTTATGTTCTGGGGTACATGTGCAGAATGTGCAGGTTTTTTACATAGCTATACACGTGCCATGATGGTTTGCTGCACCCATCAACCTGTCACCTACATTAGGTATTTCTCCTAATGCTATCCCTTCCCTAGCCACCCAACCTCGACAGGCCCCAGTGTGCAATGAGCCCCTCCCTGTGTCCATGTGTTCTCATTGTTCAACTCCCATTTTTTGATGGGGTTGTTTGTTTTTTCATGTAAATTCGTTTAAGTTCCTTGTAGATTCTGGATATTAGCTCTCTGTCAGATGATAGATAGATAAAAATTTTCTCCCATTCTGTAGGTTGCCTGTTCACTCTGACAATAGTTTCTTTTTCTGTGCAGAAGCTCTTTAGTTTATTTAAATTCCATTTGTCATTTTGGCTTTTGTTGCCATTGCTTTTGGTGTTTTAGTCATGAAGTCGTTGCCCATGCCTATGTCCTGAATGGTATTGTCTAGGTTTTCTTCTAGGGTTTTTATGGTTTAAGGTCTGACATTTAAGTCTTTAATCTATCTTGAGTTAATTTTTGTATAAAGTGTAAGGAAGGGATCCAGTTTCAATTTTCTGCATATGCCTAGCCAATTTTCCCAACACTATTTATTAAATAGGGAATTCTTTCCCCATTGCTTGTTTTTGTCAGGTTTGTCAAAGATCAGATGGTCAGAGATGTGTGGCATTATTTCTGAGGCCTCTGTTCTTTTCCATTGTTCTATTTATCTGTTTTGGTACCGGTACCATGCTGTTTTGGTTACTGTTGCCTTGTAGTATAGTTTGAAGTCAGGCAGTGTGATGCCTCCGGCTTTGTCCTTTTTGCTTAGGATTGTCTTGGCTATATGGGCTCTTTTTTTGGCTCCATATGAACTTTAAAGTAGTTTTTTCTAATTCTGTGAAGAAAGTCAGTGGTAGCTTGATGGGGATAGCATTGAATCTATAAATTCCTTTGGGCAGTATGGCCATTTTAACTATATTGATTCTTCCTATCATGAGCATGGAATGTGTTTCCATTTGTTTATGTCCTCTCTTATTTCCTTGAGCAGTGGTTTGTAGTTCTCCTTGAAGAGGTCCTTCACATCCCTTGCAAGTTGGGCTCCTAGGTATTTTATTCTCTTTGTAGCAATTGTGAATGGGAGTTCACTCATGATTTGGCTCTCTGTTTGGTGTATAGGAATGCTTGTGATTTTTGCAAATTGATTTTGTATCCTTAGACGTTGCTGAAGTTGCTTATCAGCTTAAGGAGATTTTGGGCTGAGACGATGGGGTTTTCTAAATATACAATCATGTCATCTTCAAACAGAGACCATTTGACTTCCTCTCTTCCTATTTGAATGTCCTTTGTTTCTTTCTCTTGCCTGATTGCCCTGACCAGAACTTCCAATACTATGTTGAATAGGAGTGGTGAGAGAGGGCATCATTGTCTTGTTCTGGTTTTCAAAGGGAATGCTTCCAGCTCTTGCCCATTCAATATGATATTGGCTGTGGGTTTTTCATAAATAGCTCTTATAATTTTGAGATACGTTCCATCAGTACCTAGTTTATTGAGAGTTTTTAGCATGAAGGGGTGTTAAATTTTATCAAAGGCCTTTTCTGCATCTATTAAGATAATCATGTGGTTTTTGCCATTGGTTCTGTTTATGTGATGGATTACGTATATTGATATGCGTATGTTGAATCAGCCTTGCATCCTATGGATGAAAGCAACTTGATCATAGTGGATATTCTTTCTGATGTGCTGCTGGATTCAGTTTGCCAGTATTTTATTGAGGATTTTCGCATCAATGTTCATCAGGGATATTGGCCTGAAATTTTGATTTGTTGTTGTGTCTCTGCCAGGTTTTGGTATCAGGATGATGCTGGCCTCATAAAATGAGTTAGGGAGAAGTCCCTGTAGTTCAGAAGGAACACCCAAATTCATAAAGCAAGATCTTAGACACCTACAAAAAGATGTAGACTCCCACACAATAATAGTAGGAGACTTTAACACCCCACTGTCAATATTAGACAGATCATCGAGACAGAAAATTAACAAGGCTATTCGAGGCTTAAACTCAGGATAAAGTGGACCTAATAGACATCTACAGAACTCTCTACCCCAAATTAACAGAATGTACATTTTTCTCAGCACCACATCACACTGATTCTAAAACTGACCACATAATTGGGAGCAAACCACTCCTCAGCAAATGCAAAAGAATGGAAATCATAACAAACAGTCTCTCAGACCACAGTGCAATCAAATTAGAACTCAGGATTAAGAAACTCACTGAAAACCACACAACTACATGGAAACTGAACAACCTACTCCTGAATGACTACTGGGTAAATAACAAAACTAAGGCAGAAATAAATAAGTTCTTTGAAACCAATGAGAACAAAGACACAATGTACAAGAATCCCTGGTACACAGCTAAAGCAGCATTTAGAGGGAAATTTATAGCACTAAATGCCTACAGGAGAAAGCGGGAAAGATCTAAAATCAATACCCTAACATCACAACGAAAAGAACTAGAGAAACAAGAGTGAACAAATTTAAAAGCTAGCAGAAGACAAGAAATAACGAAGCTCAGAGCAGAACTGAAGGAGAAAAAAAAAATCAATGAATCCAGGAGCTTTTTTTTTTTTTAAAAAAAAAAAGATTAACAAAATAGACTGCTAGCCAGACTAATAAAGAAAAGAGAGAAGAGTCAGATAGATACAAATAAAAAAAGATAAAGGGGATATCATCACTGTTGCCACAGAAATATAAACTACCATCAGAGAATACTATACACACCTCTACTCAAATAAACTAGAAAATCTAGAAGAAATGGATACATTCCTGGACACATACATCCTCCCAAGACTAAATCAGGAAGAAGTTACATCTCTGAATAGACTAATAACAAATTCTAAAATTGAGGCAGTAATTAATAGCCTACCAACCAAAAAAAAAGCCCAGGACCAGACAGATTCACAGCCGAATTCTACCAGAGTACAAAGAGGAAAAATACATGATTCTATAGACGATGTTGGGAGAACTGTTGCAGAAAAAAATAAAGCTGGATCCCTACCTCACACAATATGCAAAAAGCTTCTAATTGAAATAACTTCTAAACAAGAATAGTAAAAATATAAAAAGAATAGAAGGTGATGTTTATGAGTATCTCTAATTTTTATGTGGAGAAGAATTTATTGAACAAGACTGAAAGAGCTTAAAACATAAAGAGCAAAGATGATGGATTGATTTACATCCAAACAAAAATTATATTCAATGAAAGAGAATACAAGAAAAATTATCAGAAGATGAAAAACTAAGACAAGTTACTTACCAAGTGTAAAGCAGATAAAGGAAACTAACATCTAAATCATATAGGGAATTACAAATCTGTAAGAAATGGCAGGAAACCTAGGAAAAATGGGCAAAACCATGATTAGGCAATTTAGAGAATGGGCTACCTATGTCTATGAACTGAGGGACATGATGAATAACGACATTAAGATATAAGCAACGTCACACTTATTAGAGAAGTGCAAATTCAAAAAACAGTGAAATACCACTCCACATCCATCAGATAACATATATTAGCACACCAAATAATGCCATGCTTTGCCAAGGATATGGGGAATTGGAAAATGAGGCAGCAAACTATCAGTGACATTAAATATGCAAATCCTGGTGCCTAGATATGTCTATAAACCAAAAAATCTTTAACAGACTTATATGGAGTTGATGTTTATTTGTTACGGCAGCAAGGAAAGAAAGCAAATTGAATGTCCAGCTAGGCTAACAGATAAGTAAAATGCAATCTTTGCATTCCATGGAATACTAAAGCAGACAAGTTAGGTTTACATAAAAACAGAATGGTTCACTCAAGAAGTGTTAAGAGAACAAAGAAATGACTTAATTTTTATGTTTTTTGTTTTGTTTTGTTTTGTTTTTAAGAGACAGACTCTGACTCTGTAGTTCAGGCTGGGGTAAAGTGGCATGATCATAACTCACAGCGTGCTGCCTTGAACTCCTTGAGCTCCTGGGCTCAAGTGATCTTCCCCCTCAGCCTCACAGTAGCTGGCACTACAGGTGCACGCCGCCACATTTGGCTATTTTTAAAATTTTTTTGTAGAGATGGGGTCTTGCTATGTTGCCCAGGATGGTCTTGAACTACTGGCCTCAGGTGATCCTCTTGCCTCAGTTTCCCAAAATGTTGGGATTACATGCATGAGCCATTGTGCCTGGTAAAACAACTTATTTATAACATAATATTTTTGTGTATATCATATATGGGAACATATATTTTAAGAATACATAGAGCTCTGAATGAATGGGTGAAAGTAGAATATTAAATTCTTTAGTGTGGATACCTATGGTGCAAAGAATTAGAGTGTTGGTAAGGAACAAAGGGAAAAATAGGGCTTTGCATGAACTTGATGACAGTGTGTCATGAGCTAAGAAATGTGATTAATTCAGTGTTGTGCACTTGAAGTCAGAAGAAAAAAGAAAAGACAATATGTACTGTATAAATCAAATTAATTATTTGTATATAATTATATCAAAACATTACTGATATTCTCAAGTTTGAAAGTAATAACTGTCTTTAATCATTTGACTTAAAATGAGACCATTATTTTTCATGAATTGTTAGCAAATATTTGTTCTATGATTATATGTCCTCCTGTATTTTAGTATGTCCAGAACCATGTCCACGTTGCTCATTTCTATATCCCAGCACCTAAAATATTATTGCTGGACCATGATGGATTTTCAGTAAAGGTTTGATGAATAAATAAATAAAGCTGCCTTGGTTATCCAAAAATCATGAAGGGAAGCCTACTTAACTATTATTAAGTACTTAATGTGCTGTAGGTAAATAACATGTATTCTCATTCAATCAACAAAACACTGTGGGGTAGCCTTTCTTATTTACATTTTATAGATGATAAAACTTGGGTTCAGATAATTTAAATAACTTTTTTAAGCTTATAAGTGGTGGAATTAGGATTTTAACTCAGGTTATTATGATTCTAGTGCACTCTATTAAGGCTCTGGAAACAGGTGAGTAATCACAAGACATGACTAAATTCTAGTAGAAAGCAGCTAAACTCTTTTTCTCATTTATTTTTGTCTGCAAATTTTGTCCATAGTGTATGTCTAGAATTAAAAAGAGAAAGATGGAAAAAAGCACAAGGTAATGAACTTCATCTGTCTAACAGGAATTTTCTCCCTTTATTTTATTATTTATTATTTATTTGTTTTTATTTTTTTAATTTGGAAGGAGAACTTTATGTCTTATAAAGGGTTGCAGCCTGTGGAGTGGTCTTTCTGACAGGCTAGGAAGCATATTTATCCTTACAACTGGCATTAATAGACATGCAAACCAGAGAGGTCCAGCAGCAGGCAAGCTGAGACTTAAGTTAGAACTGGATAGATTATAAACTGATGTAGCAGAATCAACATATAAACATACTTCATAGCTGTCTTCTTTATTGCGTCTATTTTCAATTACAGTATAGCTGTAAGATCATACTTATTTTTCTTAAAGCTTCTTAGCATTTATCTAACAATAATATATATGGAGAAGTTGATTCAAGAGATCAATTATGTGGCTGTATAATGAACTTTACTATTGAAAATGCTTTTTTAATAAAGACGATTTATCTGTAGAGCTGGCATAGTTTTTATTGAAGTCATTTTTCTCCTTATTGAGTGGAGGATAAATGTTCTCTAATGAATTCTGTCACCAGGACCAGACCAAGTTCATTAACAGCATGACACAGTATTAACTTACTATCCAGAGCTGTGGCTTGGGAGATTGATGCCAGAGAATGCTTCCATCACCCTGTCTTCTGTAGTCCTAATTGACTAATTCTCGGACCTGCTGGTCGGAAAGGATTGTTTCAGCCGCGCTTACAATAGCAGGTTCTTACTTCTTTACAGTGAGTGTCATGCTTTCCCTGGACTACAACATCAACGTCTCTGGCCCCATAGCTGTTTCCCTTTTATCTTCCTATAAGTCAGAGAAACAGATGCCCTTTGTCCCTGGGAGATTCAGTCTGTTCTTTTCTGGCTGGCATAGCTAAATTATACTAAGTTTGGGCCAAAATGAAGCCGGCAGTTAAACCAAGCTTATAATGTAGAGGAAACAAATTAATGTGCTGATGATTCATCAAAACCTTTATCATGGATGTTGAGCCATTGTCAGATATTTGCCTGTTTCCAGAGTCCTTAAGAGTCCACTGCCCAGCACAGATGGAAATGAACCTTGGGCTCTCCCCTACAGCTGTTTGATTTCTCTGTGATCTTCAAACTATCTCTCCAGGACTATCATCTAGGCAGGGACACAGATACCCTCAGGAAATAAATGTTCTCAGGCCCACTTCTCTGGACACTGTCACTTTTTTTGTTCCAAGCTACATTTTCTTGTGTTCAGATGAGACGTTTCTCTTGATAACCGTGGATGCAGGTAACTGCATGCAGACGGATGTGAGATGCGAGGGTCTGCTTTACTTCTAAGTGGAAAAAAATATGTGCCCTCATTATGTGATTCCAGGAGGACCACATAAAACTCCTGTCCCCCGTCAAGCAGCACCAGACATACTATCAGATTTGTTAAATGTCTAATACTTTTTATTCCTTTAAAAGCTAATAGGCACATGAGGCTTTTTGGGCACATGTGTTTCACAGACCCTTTCATGCTTGTGTCTAACCCATATGCCCTCCCTCCCCACCTCAGTCAGAGCACAGCCTCCAACTGCCTGCTGTGAGCACTGGTCTGTCTTGCCTGAGGACTTTCTCAGGCCCCCAGAGCTGGGTCTGTGGCCTGGTTGGCAGAACAGAAGTGCCACCAACACTGATCCAGGAGCACCCTAACCAGTGAATGAATAGATACTTCCACTCTCTTTGAGCTATTCTCCTACACTGGCTGCCAGGGCTGCCCTGGTGGGATTGCACATCAGTGGCCCATAGAGGTAGCTGGCTTGATATTTTCCCCTTCATTGACTGCCTTTCCTTCCTGGACTTAATTTGCATCCCCCTTACAGATGTTTATTTCCCCTGCCAAAGAAATGAATGGCACTGGAATCATTGTCTCAGGAGTTTGCTTTCAGGGGATTCTGAGTACGAAAGGCAAGGAGAGAAAACATAAGAATCTTGGATCTTAGGCTGGGTGCAGTGGCTTATACTTGTAATCCCAGCACTTTCGGAGGCCGAGGCGGGCAGATAGCCTGAGGTCGGGAGTTCGAGACCAATCTGACCAACATGGAGAAACCCTGTCTCTACTAAAAATACAAAATTAGCTGGGCGTAGTGACGCATGCCTGTAATCCCAGCTACTCAGGAGGCTGAGGCAGGAGAATCACTTGAACCTAGTGGCAGAGGTTGTGGTGAGCCGAGATCACGCCATTGTACTCTTCTCTGGGCAACAAGAGCAAAATTCATCTCAAAAAAAAAAAAAAAATCTTAGATCTTAAACAGGGGAGGGGAACTACCATTAGAAAAAGAAGGCAATATTTTAAAAAACAAGTACCTATGTCTTAGGTGCTAAGGACCTTGAAAGGCATTTTCATATACATGTCTTCATTTAACTCAATTTAATCTAATCTAGTTCTGTTTGGTACATTCTTATCCCTATTTTATAGGTGGGTAAACTAAAGCTCTACAAGATGAACTTGTCTAAATTCATGTAGCTTGTAAGGGATGTAGAACTTTGGTTCATACTGAGATTGTGTGGCTCCAAGTTCACTATTTCTTCTGTAACACCATGTTTGCCTGCTACTCTGCCTCACAATTTTGGGTGGTGCAAAAATAAAAGCATGGGTCTATGGCAGAAACTGATGCAAAGCCAAGAGGAGAAGCTGACGATGCACACGTACACATGTCTTTAGCTTAAGGACAATCTGTGAGCACACTGGAGCTTAAGTGGCCCCATCTTAGCCTGCCTCAATCATCTCACAGATGCAGCGCTGCTGCAGAGGGCCTGCTAAGCCAGGCAGGTGAAGTTCCAGGTGTCTCAGGATGAGTGTAAGCCCTTAGTGTGACAGAGTGCAGTGGTTCTTATATAGTTGTGTCTGGGTATGATACTTAGTCACATGGCGCCGTGGAGGACATGGACTTTGAAAATCAGCAGCCCTGTGGTCCAATTCATATCTTCCCCACCTGGCCGTCTCCAACAACACTCCAATAATGACCCACCTCTCTTCCTTGGCTAAATGTGCTCTCTCAGTGCCTTTGCACACTGGTGCCCTTTGCCTGGAGTTCTTTCTTGCTTCCTTTCTATCTAGAGTTTCTCCTATATCTTGAAGTCCCAGTCAAGCACCACCTTCTTGGGAGCCTTCCCTGATTTAGGCATTCTGGTTGAGTACTTTGTTTTTGCCTTGCTCGGAGGGTATTATCATTTCTTTCAGATCCCAAAAGGACTTCTGGAAACCAGGTACAGTTAGTGACGTGGTGGAACTGGGGGGAGTATTTAATGTGCTAGTTTGCCTCAGAGGACATGGTCTGTGAGAAGGCTGTTGTTTGGATATCTAAAGGTGTGAAGTGTGAAAAGGGGTGGAAAAGACAGTGGCATATGCCTCTATATCCTTCTGGTAGTTCCATGGGCAAGGTCTAAGCTCTTGAGGGATGATGATATTGAAGACAGACTCGGCGTTCTCAGAATGCTCTGAGAACTGGGCAGTGGTATCATGACAGGAAATGTAGATTGAGAAAGAAGAAGGCAACGTGTGTGAGGAATCCTTGAAAGTACCTAGAAACAACAGGGCGAGTCCCTAAGAAGGTCAGGCTAGAGGGTTTGAAATTTGGGGCATTTCTATGACTGGAACCTACTGTTTCCTGTAGGCTGGGGAGATCAAGGATGCCTGACTTTTAGCTCCTGGAGAGCAGTGAACTTATCTTTTTTGACAAGATTACCAATATCTTGAAATAAGTATAGATTCACAGTATATTGCAAAGAAATGCACAAGAAAGTCTCATGCACCCTTCACCCACTCTATACCAACATTAGTGTCATGCACAACTGTAATACAATATAAAAACCAAGAAATGGACACTGCTACAATCTGTAGAGCTTATTCAGGTTTCAGCAGTTATACATGCATGTATGTGTGTGTATATAGGGCTATACAACTTTATCACTTGTTTAGCCTCATGTAAACACTACTACAATCAAGACACTTAATTGTACCACCATCACATGACTCTGTCATGTGACTGACATCTTTATAGTCACCACTTCTATCCCTTCCACTCTGATCCCTAACCCCTGGCAACTACAAACCCATTCTCCAGCTCCATAATTATGTTATTTCATGAATGTTCCATATATAAAATCACTAAGAATCAATCCTTTGAGATTGGCTATTTTCATTTGGCATAATTTCCTTGAGGTTCATCCAGGTTATTCCATGCAGTGGTTCACTCCTTTTTATTGCTGAGTTGTATTCTATGCTATTGTGTACCAAAGGGACCTTGTTCCACCCAGCACACAGCTAGCTGGAGCTCAGTGTCAGCTACGTAAAAGAATAACTGACTCTACAAACAACCTGCTGTGTCAAACATCTTCTGCAGGTGGGGAAAGTTGAAGCTGGTTATTTCCATATCATTTAAAACAGGTAATTGTTTTGACCTTCTGATTGAAATCCACTGCCATGAATCCCCTTAAATGACCAGTCACCTCACTTGACTGATGAAGAAGTAGATCAAATAAGACCAAATGATACAACAACTGATTTGCATGCTGCCATGATCAGGACAAATTTTAAATTGGTGATATAGTTGAAAACTTCAGTTTTTAATGTCTTGATTACACTACAAGATTTTTACCCCAGCAATGGAGTTTAACAAAAAATTTGAAATCCCAGGAAATGAAATTGCATTAATGATGGACTTTATGTATAAAAACCTGATGAGAGGATCTCAGAACATCTTCTCCCTAACTTGCACTTCTAATAATATTAGTATCTTCCATTTCTATTGCACTTGAAAATTATAAAAGGCAGCTTCATACATACCATTGTGCTTAGTATTGAATTAATACTGTGAGGAAGGTGGGGAGCACAGGGTGGTGCTGGTGGTGGGTGTTATTGTCATTTCCCTGAACACATAAGAGAACAGAACTACAGAGGTGTCATCTTATTTGTCCAGGATTGCACAACTACTTAATTCATAAGCCTGGTTAGAACTCTGATCTTCATTCTACTTTCACCCCATTTCTCATGGATAAATAAGCACTTTTTAGAAAAGGAGAAATCTGTGCTTTTTTATTTGGAGACTATTTCTATCATTTGACCTTTACAATCCCGATGTCAAAATATCCCATATGTGTATTTCTGTAGTAATCACTTGCTGAAAGTCATGTTTGTAAAAAACAAAATCTCTATCTGAATTGTTTTTCCCCAAACAAACCTTAGAGATACTTAGAATAAACTGCTGTATATTATTACACATGATTGCAGTAATTTATTTTACCTGGGGGCAAAATCCTAGCTATTTAGTAAGTCTTATAAAAATCTCCAGATGGCTTAATTATACCAGTTTAGAAACTAAGGGTATAAAAATAAAACGGATAAATAAGCATAATTTAGAAACATATTGAGATGAAATATAAAAGTTAAAAAGAAAGTTTTTAAAAATAAGATTTACCCATTCATGATAAAAACTCCCACAAACTAGGAATAGAGAGGAACTTTCTCAACTTGAAAAGAACATGTACAGAAATCCTAGAATTAGCATGATGTTAAAGAGAAAGAGAACATTTTCTCTAGGGAACAAGGAAAAAAATTTAGCTCTTACTACTTCTATTCAACATTGTACCAAAAGTCCTAACTACTGCAGTAAGATAAAAACAAGAAATAAAATGCACACAAAGTGGGAAAAAAGAAAAAAATCTTTATTCACAGATATGATTGATTGTGTGTGCAGAATATCTCAAAGAATCAACAAGAAACCCCTCCTGGAATGAATCAGTGATTATAGCAAGGTCCCTGAACAAAAGGTTAATATATAAAAGCCAATTGCTTTCTTTTTTACTAGCAATAAACAAATGGATTTGAAATTAAAAAAAATCACATAAAGTTGCACCAGTGAAACTTAAGTATAAATCTGACAAAATATGTGTGGGTTCTATATGTGAAAAACTACAGAACTCTTTGAAAAAAATCAGAATAAATGTAGAGATATCCACATTTATTGATTTAGAAGACTTAATATTAAGATGTTAATTCTTTCAAACTTAATCTATAAAGTTAACACAATATCAGTCAAAATTCCAGGAAGCTGTTTTGTAGATATTGACAAACTGATTCTAGAGCTCTTATAAAAAAAGCAAAAATCTACAATCAGTTACACAATACTGAAGAAGAACAAAGTTGGAGAACTGAAACTATCCGATTTCAAAAATTAATGTAAAGTTAAAGAAATCATGACAGTGTAGTATTGGTAAACTAATAGACACATAAATCATTAAAACTAAATTCAGAGTCCAGAAGCAGACCCAAAGAAACATGTTCAACTGATCTTGGACAAAGGAACACAGACAATTCAATGGAGAAAAGGTAGTCTTTTCAACAAATGGTAATAGACCAATTGGATCTCCATATGCAAAAAAGAAGAACCTAGACACAGACCCAGAGACCTTACTACTTAAAAAAAAAATTAACTGAAAATGGATCATTGACCTTAATGCAAAACTACAAAACTTCTAGAATAAGCATAGAAGGCAATCCAGGTGACCTTGGATTTGGTTCTCAGTTTTTAGTACAACCCCCAAAGCACAATCCATGAAAGAAAAATCAATAAGTTGATCTTTATTAAAAAATGAGAATTTTGGCTTCATGAGTTGGGAATTAATTTTTGGTTGTGAAATAATTAACTTTTAGTCCAGATGAGTTTTCAAATATATATAAACAAAAAAAAGAGGAAAATTTTCAAGGCATAGAGACTTAGTGATGTGGTTTGGCTCTGTGTCCCCACCCGAATCTCATGTCGAATTGTAATACCTAGTGTTGGGGAGGGACGTGGTGGGAAGTGTTTGGATCATGGGGGCGGATTACCCCCTTGCTGTTCTTGTGATAGTGAGTGAGTTCTCACAAGATCCGGTTGTTTAAAAAGTGTGTAGCACTTCACCCTTTTCTCTCTCTTTCTTGCTCCTCCATGGTAAGACGTGCTTGCTTCCCCTTTGCCTTCTGCCGTGATTGTAAGTTTCCTGAGGCCTCCCAACCATGCTTCTTGTACAGCCTGTGGAACTGTAAGTCAATTAACCCTCTTTTCTTCATAAATTACCCAATGTCAGGTAGTTCTTTATAGCAGTGTGAAAATGGACTAATACAGTTACCAATAGAGATAGTAGCGTCTTGTGCCCATTTCACTGTGTTGTAGTAAGTCATGATATATAAAGTCCACAAGAATGCAAGATTTAAAATAAATTTTAATATTTCATGGCATTCTTTTTTTTCTAGGACAAGGGAAAACATTGATATTTATTGGCATGTGTTCTGTGTCAGACATTGTACTAGACATATACATAACAGTATGAGGAAATCTTTTTCTTTCCTACTTTTAGCCATAAGGTTAATACATGCTCACACTGATTCCATCCCTCACTTCATACAGAAATAATAGAAGGACGTTATGCATGACATGCAAACTAAGAACTTGATTTAAAAATTGAAAAAACCATTTAATTTTAAATGTCCTTCTGATGTTGTATAGAACCACATGGTACACGTAGGTGTGGATGTGCTATAGTGAATCCCATTTTTAAAAAATTTCCAAGAGGCCTTAGAAGTGAGTGATAACTCATAGAGAGTGGAAGAATAGAAAGGAACATGCAACAGGGGAATGGACAATTTAGGATCAGTTTGAGAAGAGCCCTTTTTCCCAAAGGGGAAAGTTACTCCTAAGGATGAAGAACCCTGGGATTTGGGTTATATAGATATTATTATATTTATTTTTATTAATAACTTTGTCATATAAGTATTATTTAACCATCTTGTAGATAATGAAATAAGTCTCAGAGAGGTTAAATACTTTGCTCAGGACAACACAACTAGTAGTAAATAACAGGAAGGATTTAATCCTTGTCTAACTGCACAGCCAATGGACAGTACAGTATAGTGATCAAGTGGGTAGATTCCAGTGTCAAATTACTTTGATTCTCTTTCTGTGATTTTCATTTATTAGCTGTTTCACCTTGGATAATTTATTCAACATATCTCTGCCTCAATGCTCACAACTGGAAAATGGTGATATGATCTCATCAGATTGCTGTGAGACATAAATGAGATAATTAATGTCAAGCTTTGAATATATTACAAGGTATTTAAAACAGATCAATACATATCAGCTAGAATTATTTTAACATGGCTTTGCTTCTGTAATAAACAGCAAACAATATTTGAAGATGTTACTTGGATTTATAGAAATTTAAAAAAATCTATTCAAGGATAACTCCAGTACAGCTAAAGTTGATAAAACAAACGAGTAGAAAGACATCTTACACATGAAATCTGTAGGCACCACTGCATAATGTAGAAACTTACCTTAAGTCAATGGTTTATATTTCTAGAATAAATATACATTACATGGATGTTTTAAAAATCTACTTAACAATTTAAATCTTTGAATATCCATAAGGAAATGATTGACTAATGCTATTTTAAAAGGCTTCTATGAAAGAAGTCTACAAGCATTTGGTAGTCTGTACCAGAACAGCCCATCTAAACAACCCCTGTAACTGATATGTTCTTTCTACTATCTAAGAAAATACTTCCTGGTCAAAATGTAATTTCTTTCATATCTGTCTCCTCTGATGAGACTTCAACCTCAATACACATGAATTAGGGCCAAAATATATACAAGACATTACATTAGTTATTTAAGCTTACATTCTTGTCAAGAGTGTCTTTTAGTAAGTATTTTATCATAAAAAGTGAGAAGTACCATAAGAGAATTGCAGATAAAACACTGTAGGTGTTTGGGGGCAGAAAAGATTGCTTCCAGCCGGAGGATGGGGAAAAGCTTTAGAGAAGAGGTGGCATTTTATTGGTGCCTTGACGCAAGAGTAGATTCAGACATGTAGAGATAATGGGGAAAGCAATCTAGAGGAGAATAAAAACAGGAAAATATAAAGGAAGAACCATGCAATTCAATAAGTTAGGAGTGTATCTGAAAGAGATTAGAAGGAAATGAACCAAAAAAAGTTTGGTTGAAATGAGGTTGTGGGGATCTCAAAAAACAGTCTAGGGAGTTTGAATTTTACACACAGGCTAAAGGATACAATTAAATGTGTTTAAGAATAGTAGACTTTTCCTTGTCCTTTGAAAAATAACTCTGGTAGCTATTTCCAGAATGGGCTGGAAGACAGAGAAAAGAAGTGAGGCCATGGATTAGGTATTGTGGAAATCCACAGCGAGGTTTGAATCAAGGTGCTGATGGTGAAGAAGACATAACTGCTATGAGTTGTGGCAGTTGAATCAGCAGGATTGAGCCCTGTTTAGATGAGTGTCCATGAACAGAAAGGAGTTTAGTAAATCTGAAAGCTGTATGACTAAGAGGATGCTGGGACTCCTCAATAGAAACAGAAGTATTAGAAGATTCAGGATTGACAGAAATACTGAAATCATTGTGGGACTTAATAAGTTTGAATTTATCTTATAGAACACCCAAGTAGAAACATGTCCAGTAAGATGCTGTAAAGGGAGAATGGTCTATCAGAGACAGAAAATAACTACCATACGCAGGGTTTGTTACAAGCCTTGGGTTTCTTCTACCATGTTTTGACTACCTAGTATCTCCAGGTTTGCCCCATTAGTTTGTTAGTGGTTTCTTCATAAACCATCTATCCCTGTATGACCTTCATTTCACTTGTGTTAGACCATTTACATTCATTTACTGAATTAGAACAATAGGTATGGGACCTCACAAATTTTCTTTTTCTATGATTTCACCTTATAGATTGGGGAAACTAAAGATCAATGTAATTAACTATCTTCTAAATGTTATTAGATACTGATGAAGAACCTGCTCACCACTCCCTTCCAGTGTCCAAGTTCTGCTGTGTCATAAGACAGTTCTGCCCATCCCTGTGTCACAGGAACTCCTAACCTCAAGAAAAGAAAATAGGAAACAAAGATAGTTTGATAATGCTGGTGAAGCCACATAGGAAAAGGAATGTTTTTACAATGTTGGTGGGAGTGTAAATTAATTCAACCGTTGCAGAAGACAGTGTGGCTATTCCTCAAAGACCTAGAAGCAGAAATACAATTTGACCCAACAATCCCATTACTAGGTACATACTCAAAGGAACATAAATCTTTCTGTTATAAAGATACATGCTTGCATATGTTCATTGCAGCACTATACACAATAGAAAAGGCATGGAATCAGCCTAAATGCCCATCAATGATAGATTGGATAAACAAAATATGGTACCTATACACCATGAAATACAATGCAGCCACAAAAAAAAAGAATGAGAGCATGTCCTCTGCAGGGATATGGATGGAGTTGGAAGTCATTTTCCTTAACAAACTAATGCAAGAACTGAGAACCAAACACCACATGTTCTCACTTATGAGTGGGTGCTGAATGATCATAAGTGGACACGTGGACACATGGGGGAACAACACACACTGTGGCCTGTTGGGGGGCGTGGGCTTAATACTTGGGTGGTGGAATGATCTGTGCAGCAAACCACCACGGCACATGTTTACCTCTGTAACAAACCTGCACATTTGGCACGTGTACCCGTGTACTTAAAAGTTGAAGAAAATAAAAGCAATGCTTAGAAGAGACTCCATTGATAGAGAAGGACGATTCTTGGAAAGAGGTCCCAGATGGCTTGCTCAAGCAGTTTTGCGTATTTGTCCCACATGAAGATGAAAAGAGTGCTGGAAGCTTCAAGGTACCAAGAAGCTAAGAGAGTGAGTGCAGTTTTTCTTTCTGATTATATATTAAGTCCCCAGTGCACAGTGATATCACAAGGCAATGAATTAGGACATGGGTCCCTCTATTTGTGTTTTGTTTTTAAATGACGTGCCTGAAAAACATAATTTGTCTAAGTTGAAGAGATTTTTTTTAATGTTACTTGTGCCTCTGACTTTATTTTTTTCATAAGTTATTGGGATACAGGTGGTATTTGGTTACATGAGTAAATTCTTTAGTGGTGATTTGTGAGATTTTGGTGCACCCATCACCCGAGCAGTATACACTGCATTATATTTGTATTATTTTATCCCTCACTGCCCTCCCATTCTTCCACCCAATTTCCTACAATCCATTATATCATTTTTATGCTGAAGGGATCTTTTTTGAGAAGCAATTTTCTGTAACTCCCTGGGCTGGGGTTGCAAAATTTGGAAGAAACCAAACACTGACTTACGGTTGTATCTGAGACACAGATTTCAAGGACATCAAGTACTCAATAAATTATGTTATATCTAATTTAAAATCAAAGTTCAAAATTACTTTAGCTTGGGAAAAATGCTCAAACCATACATAAAATGAAGTGCACAGGTGACATATTCCTTCTGCATCTCTAATGACAGTGTTGTCAATGAAATTATGAAACTCTGGCTTTTGGTTAATAACCATTTTGTTTGTGGTACTAATGACTATGAATTAGTAGGTAATGAACAAGAACTGAAGTATTGAATTTTTATAATTATTATAGTTTACCAGGCAATTATCTTTAAAATAATAAGCTAAAAGATAATTTCATGCCCAAATATAAATTCTTAAATGTCGCCATATAGACACAGTGGTGAATGATTGGTATGTGAAAAAAACACAGAATGTATACCTGAATATAAATTCAGGTCTTGATGGCACCACATAGCCTGAATGAAGAAGGAATACGACACAGAAAACTTGGCAGAGTTGCAGAGCAAGTGATGAGACTGGTGAGGAGAATGTGGCAAGATGCCAAATGACACTTCTATTCATTCATAGAAAACTGTGACACAGAGATTTCAGAGCTATTCCACTGTAGCTACATCTAAAGTTGTCTGTTGTTTTTCCCTCTGCCTGGTGTCAAAGCTGAGCTTATTGTGAGGAAGGGAGTGTGTGTGTGTGTGTGTGTGTGTGTGTATGCATAAGCACCTGTGTAAGGGATATTATAATTATTGCAAACAAGAATCCTGTAACTGCTGGATACTTGTCTTAGTAACATGTATGTCCCCAGGCCTCACTAGCCTACTGGCAAGGAAGAAAATAAATCAGCAATTTGTATCCAAATGGTGCTGGCTCTTAGATCTTCTTAGTTCAAGCAGGTTGGTAAAGTGTCCTCCTCTGGCTGGTATTTTGGCTCATCTCCAAGGATGTTGAGTGCAATAAAATCTTTGTGCACTGGGCATTGCTGTTTCCTCTCCAGCCCTTCCACTACGGAGAAGCACTACCTTCTCTGGGGTGCTGCCCCCTGCTATGCCTCAAAGCTGAAAAGTCATACACCAAAACAGAATTCAATTCCCTTCCATCACCACAGTCCAGGAGCCTTAATATGGGACAGGGAAAGGGGAAAATTTTCCTCCCCACTGAACTCAGACTTGTACCCTTGCACCCCATGTTGCCTCTATCTCTTCCATTTTACCCTAGACCTGGAATGACCAAGACCTTCTGATCAAAGGCCCTTTTCCTCAGAGCTCAAACAATTCAAACAAATATACAGGTATAGAGGCCTTCAGGGTCATAGGCACTCATAAACTTAATCTTGGTTACTCCCCTCTGCCTTCTTAAATATTTCTCCCTGAGATCTCACATCAGAAAGATGGCAGCCATTCACTTAGGCTTTTGAGGGAGTCTAGCATTGGATTTTGCTCTGTTAGACCAAACCGTGTGATACGGTTTTGTTGTATCCCCACCCACATCTCATCTTGAATTGTAGTCCCCATAATCCCCACGTATTGTGGGAAGGACCTGGTGGGAGGTAATTGAATCATGGGGGTGGTTACCTCCATGCTGTTCTCATGATAGTGAGTCAGATATGTCATGATATCTGATGGTTTTATAAGGGATTTTTCCCATTTTGGTTGGCTCTTCTTGCTGCCACCATGTGAAGAAGGGCATGTTTGCTTCCCCTTCTGCCATGATTTTAAGTTTCCTGAGGCCTCCCTGGTCATGCTGAACTGTGAGTCAATTAAACCTCTTTCCTTTATAAATTACCCAGTCTCAGGTATTTCCTTATTAGCAGTGTGAGAACAGACTAATACAGTAAATTGGGACTGCAGAGAGTGGGGTGCTGCTGTAAAGATACCCAAAAATGTGAAAGTGACTTTGAAACTGGGTAACAGACAGAGGTGGGAACCATTTGAAGGTCTCAGAATATAGGAAATGTGGGAAAGTTTGGAACTTTCTAGAGACTTGTTGAATGACTTTGACCAGAATTGTGATAGTGATATGGACAATAAAGTCCAGGCCGAGGTAGTCTCACATGGAGATGAGGAACTTGTTAGGAACTGGAGTAAAAGTCACTCTTGTATGCAAAGAGACTAGTGGCATTTTACCCCTGCCCTAGAGATCTGTGTAACTTTGAACTTGAGATATATGATTTAAGGTATCTGGCAGAAGAAATTTCTAAGCAGCAAAGTGTTCAACAGGACGAAGAGCATAAAAATTTGAAAAATGTGTAGTCTAATGATGTGATAGAAAAGAAAAACTTATATTCTGGGAAGAAATTCAAGCCAGTAGTAGAAATTTGCATGAGTAACAGGGAGCCAAATGCTAATCACCAAGGCAATGGTAAAAATGTCTCCAGGGATGTCAGAGAACTTCATGGCAGCCCTTCCCATCATAGGCCCAGAGGCCTAGGAGGGAAAAATGGTTTCCTGGGGCAGGTACAGGTGCCCACCCAACCCCCGACCACTGTGTGCAGCCTCAGGCCTTGGTGCCCCACATCCCAGCTCCTCCAACCTTGGCTACAAGGGGCCAAGGTACAGTTTGGGCCATGGCTTCAGAGGGTGTGAGCCCAAAGCCTTGACAGGTGCCATGTGGTGTTCAGCCTGCAGGTGCACAGAAGTCAAGAACTGAGGTTTGGGAACTTCTGCCTAGATTTCAGAGGGTTTATAGGAATGCCTGCATGACCAGTCAGAAGTTTGCTGGAGGGATTGGGGCCCTCATGGAGAACCTCCACGAGGGCAGTGCAGAAGGGAAATGTGGGTTGAATCCCCCACACAGAGTCCCCACTGAGGCACTGCCTAGTGGATCTGTGAGAAGAGGGCCACCATTCCTCAGACCCCAGAATGGTAGAGCCACCAACAGCTTACACTGTGCACCTGGAAAAGTTGCAGACACTCAATGCCAGCCTGTGAAAGCAGCTGGGAGGGGGGCTGTACCCTGCAAAGCTACAGGAGTGGAGCTGCCCAAGGCCATGGGAGCCTACCTCTTGCATCAGTGTGACCTGGATGTGTGTGAGACATGGAGTCAAAGGGGATCATTTTGTAACTTTAGGGTTTAATGATTGCCCTATTGGATTTTGGACTTGCATGGGGCCTGTAGCCCCTTTGTTTTGAACAATTTCTTCTATTTGGAATGGGTGTATTGACCCAATACCTGTACTCCCATGGTATCTAGGAAGTAACTAACTTGCTTTTGATTTTACAGGCTCATAGGCAGAAGGGACTTGCCTTGTCTCAGATGAGACTTTGGACCTCGACTTTTGAGTTAATGCTGGAATGAGCTAAGACTTTGGGGGACTGTTAGGAAGGCATGATTGTGTTTTGAAATGTGAGGACATGAGATTTGGGAGGGGCCAAGGGTGAAATGATATTATTTGGCTGTGTCCCCACCCAAATCTCATCTTGAATTGTAGTTCCCGTAATCCCCATGTGTCATGGGAGGGACTCAGTGGGAGGTAATTGAATCATAGGGGCAGTTACCTCCATGCTGTTCTCATGACAGTAAGCTCTCACAGATCTGATGGCTTTATAAGTGGCGTTTCCCCTTTTTCTCAGCACTTCTCCTTGCTGCTACCATGTGAAGAAGGACATGTTTGCTTCCCTTCCCCTCTGCCACGATTGTAAGTTTCCTGAGTCCTCCCCAGTCATGCTGAGACATGAGTCAATTAAACCTCTTTCTTTTATAAATTACCCAGTGTCAGTGTGAGACACTATATCTTTATTAGCAGTGTGAGAATACATGATGGGTCTTAGTTTGATCCGAGGGATAGAGAGCATACTGTGTGTACTATCATTTTTCCTTGATCAAGCCACTCTTTTCTGTAATGTTATTGTTTGTTATGGAGGTAAAGGCAGAGGGACATACACAACAGTCAGACAAAGCCCTGTGTTTTCAGACTCTGTGTTGAGATGTGTACATTTCCTGAGGCATTGTACTAATCCTGTTTCCAAAGGAAACAAAAGCATCAGGATAACATGGTCTTGCCTCCCAGATGACGCAGAATAATTTATAGTTTTAATTAAATTGCTTCCAGACCTGTTGTACTGTCAACCTGTTGCAGTGAATGCAAATTAAATAACCCATATTTCTATTTTAACTGAAAATATTTTCTAGTAAAGCTGGAAACCATGCATGATGTGAAGCTGTGGCTAGAATAGCTGTTTTCTCCATATGAGAATTAACATCTGGATCTATTATGCTAGGTATGCTTCTGTGACTTGAGAATTGTTAGTGCAGTTAACTTTGAGTAAAATTTAAATTAATTAGCCAAAGGAGTGGCAAAACAAGCTGAAATCCATAATTTGAATTTTAGTTGGTAGTCCCATTTTCTCCCAACACCTTTTAATTTGAATTGTGACAAATCGCACACCTGAGATTTGAATTTCCCTCTCTCATTCTTTGTCTACCTGGCTATAGTCAAGGAACAATTATTCATCTGTTCATCCATTAATCCATCCATCCATCCATCCATCCATCCGCCCATCCATCCACCCTCCCATCCAGTGTTCACCATGTGTTATTTGGGCCTAACCATGGGCAGCAAAAGGGAATTAAGGAATGCCAGCCACATAGGTGGAAGCTGAGTAGTTTTGTCAGCTCATGGATTGTGGGATAAAATGCATTCATGTCCTTTTATTAATAGCTATGTGGCTTGGGTCCCCTAGCCTTTTCAATCTCAATGTAGCTGTTACTGACAGCACTAATAAGCTGTCAGTCTGTTTTTGCCATGTGTTAGGCAGCAAGCACCACTGAGAGTGCCATCTTTACCAGGAATTTCAGAAAGTACTGAGAGGTTTATCAGTCACGGAGAGGAAGGAATATGAAGTGAGGAAGTGAGGAAGATGACCTAGAGGTTTGGTTAGTGAGTAAGGAGTAATTTTTACCCCAATGAACCATATTAAGGAGATAGGAAGAGTCTCTGCCTTTCTTAAAGTTTAGATATCTGAATCCTTTTAAGAGATAAGCTTCCATCAGGGAGAGTAGAAACACTTTCTCCGTATTAAAAATGTTGTATAGTTTTATTAAGTTGTCTGACTTCTTTCTTTGCTTGTAAATAATGCCTAACATATTCAAAACTACTGAAAAATAAGGTGCTTCACATAAATCACTTTTCCAGATAATTGAAAGTTGCTTTCTAAAACACAAAAGCTGGTTAGGCTCGGATAAGATTTTCCTAAAAACAATTCCAGCATTTTTGTTCTTAAGAGCTCTTAAGAGTTCTTAAGAGTCCACTAGTAAATGAAACATTTTGCTTAGGAGACAGAAGTTCAGGTCTCCATTCCTCACATCAATTTGCATATACTATTGCATATAATAGAGTCTTTGTATCTTGAAAAAAAGAGATGGGGAAGACAAGAAAAGGAGAAGGGAGGAGGGAATGGCATGGTATCTGTTGCCCTCTCACTTCCTTGAATTTACTATAAACTAGAAGCTGGACTGTGGTGCCCACAGTACACTTATAAAAACCAGAAGCTGGCACAACCATTTTCAAGAAAGAATTTGTGATATTCCAGACCCAATGTAACTCTGGTTAGGAACCAGGTGGCAAAGTATAGCAAAGGGTTTAGAAGAGATCGTTCTGTCTGTGACTGGCAGAAACAGAACTCGACAGTCCATGACCTTGTCATTAGTGATGGTTCCAAAATTCTTATATGGAACAGCTTACTGGTGGCAGTCCTGTTGGGAGGAGATGTTGGAACACTTATTTTATTTCGAAGATGATTTTGTGTTCAACACACATTTTAATTTAGATTGTATGCTTATTTGTCAGTAGGTTCTAGGAGAGTATTTCTGGAAATTGTGGGAGAAGGAGGGGTCTAAAGCCCAAGCAAACCATCCTTTGATACCATCTTTCTTGTCATGGTCTTGGTGTAAACAGAAATGGCTCAATTGTAGCAGAGAGTCTCTTAAAAGAAGCCCCAGGGAAATGGACTTTGTGGTCATTTATAAATGGAAGTAAAAGCAGGAAAAAAGCAATATGGTGGACACTGGGGCAGGGTGAGATCCTCCTTTAGCACTGGAGATTCATAAGTGTCATTGGGTATAACTGTAACTGCGAGTCTGTTGGTGGCATCAGGTAACATTGGCAGTACATTAAACAATATCTCATCTTACCAAATCTAAGAACCATCACTAGCCTATACTGTTTACTGTAGTTTGTACTGCAGAAATGCCCTTTGAAAGTATGGAGGTACGTAGGGCATTTTGCCTTACTCTAAATGGGCCCAAACTTAATGAGGAGGTTCCATTTGGAAACTCCTGGTGGACTATTCATTTCCATGAGCACAAACTTACTACTTCTCCTTCTTGACATTTTATTTATTGAATTATTTGTGTTTATTGTGTATTTCTTTGAGGTCAAGGAGTTTGTCTTATCGATCTTTGTGTATCCGTGTGTCTGGCACAAAGCTTTTACTGTAAGAGGTACTCTGTAACTATTACATAACAAAGTACAATGACGATTGTGATCTTGGACTATTGGTGACCTCATTTTCCAGACCAAGATTCTGTTTATGTTGTTTTTAATCTCTCTGATTATAACACCTCTTATGCCTTGCAACCACCCCATTCTCACCCCAACCAAGTAACACCCTATTGCTTTGATTCCTCTTGAACTATACCCAGCCCCTCAGACTTCTAATAAGAAATTTGCCCTTCACTTCACCACTCTCCCTTTCAGGAGGAATCACCTCCTTTGTCCCTGTTAATTTTTCCCACAGGATTGTATTATTTTATGCTTGCTTGCTCTAGAATTAGAACATGCTATTTATAATAAACAAATCAAACAAATCCAGATGAGTAGAATGAACAGATATATAAATGTAGAAAAATGTAAGACCATGTATAGAAGACAATGAGTCGCTTAATATGGCTGGAACTAAAAATACAGGAAGGAGTGAAAGAATAGAAGTTTGGAAAGCTAACCGGGAACTGAAATAGGGAGTTGGGGGTTATAATGTAGATAATTAGGAGCCATTTTAAATATTATAGAAAAGGAGAGGTCTGAATGAAAATATTAATTCCGTACATTAAATTTAATAGTTAAATTTGCTTCAGTTAAACGAGTATTTTTATATTGTTGAGATAATATCAGGAGAAGATATTTAAGTAGACAGAGGTCTTATGGTAAAACTAGTCCATGCTCTTGGGCCATGAGCAATTTAAATCCAAGTATGTGTTTTCCTAGATATAAATATAATGGCTATAATAACACACAGTTGGAAGTATTCTCTCCAGAGCAGCCCAACCAGAATTCTTCAAAGACTTAGGTATTTGAACATCTCTAACATTTTTAAGAATGATTTTCCCTTTCCTAAATGCCAGGAAACTACACAGTGGTCCTTAATATAAACACCAGAAAATGCCCTTCTATGGTAAAGTTTATCACATGTACTCCTAGAGGGTCTTTTGCCGTGGCACCTTCCCATAATGATTCTTCAGTTCATTTAACTCACACCCTGAGCTGGATACTTACAAAAGCCCCATCATTTTCTGTATAGTTTTAGACTGCAATTGCTTGAAAATATTGCTAGATCACAATAATCAAACCTCATTCTCTAATCTCAGAAATGATGGCTAGCCTACCCTCTCCAGCATTTTGATTACGCTTATTCTCCAATTCATATTCTGTGTTATAGGAAGTAAAATGATAAGTTAAATGCACTTTAATTGGCAGAAACCAGGATCATTATTTTTCCCTTCGTACGATTTCTTTTCAAGAACTATTTACTTACAAAATCAAATGGGACTAGAGTCTGGTATTCACAAAGGAAAACCAAGTGGTCTTGTCTTCTTGTGTTCAGTCCTCCTTTTAGCATTGAAGCAGAATTCTAGAGAGGAGTGTTAAGGAAGATGGATGTTGATAAGAAGGGAGAGGGGCTTAGGGAGAGTTACCGTATGAGACAAAATAATCTAGCTCTAAGATAATTCTAATAATAATTAGAAGTTTGTTTATGAATATATTTTGAAACTGTTAAAAATATGAAGCAAAATCTTATACAATTAATTTAGAGGGAAGTCATTTTCTTAATTAAAACTGGGCTAAGTGGTTAGTTTGTGCTCATTGTCATTAGCTGGGAAATTCACACTAGTCAGTTCCGCACAATCACAGCTGCCTCTTTAGCATTTTCTGGGTGTTCAAGTCTCACTTTTTCCTTCCATCAAAATTTATATTCTTTGCTCTTCTTTGGAAAATCAGTGACTGAAATACAAGGACAGAATATTTGATTGCACTGGTTGCTGTCCCCGTAACACAATTCAAGTCTTTGAGAAGCAACAACTTATTTTAATACGATTTTGTCAGATTAGCATAATCAAGGCTGAAATGGCTCATAAAATACAGGTGAAGATAGAGCAGCATGATTAGCAGCTGCAGGTCTGTTCTTTTTTCCTGTGACCTTAAATCAAATGGTCACCATGATGAAAGAAAATTAAGAGAAGTTTTCCAGGGACAAAGTTGAGAAGGTGTCTGAACATTTGTTGAAGAAAGTTGTTTCATATAGAATGTTATTATGAAAGTGAAATGAGTCAAAATGAGATATCATTTCTCACAAGCTTTTATAAGAACAAATGTAAAAGTTTTCTTTCAAAAAAGAACTGGGTGTTAGGTTTCAGCATCACTCTTATAATGAGGCTCTGGACTGTACATAAAACTGTTCTCCTAGGACATTCTACTATAATCCTAAATGGATGTTCAAAGCCACAACATCAGGCTTCAAATTCTTGTTTCAAAGGCAAAATTATGGAATAACAGTAAAAATTAGTCTTAGTATTTTCTTTGTAGTTGTACATTTAAGGAAAAATATTACCAGATAACCAAAATGTAAGGCCAATCATGAATGAAATTAAAGAATTTCAACTTTTCTTTCTGGTTACTTCAGAAGTTTAGGCTTTTAACACAGAGAGAATAAAATAAATCTCAATGTTTATAAATAATCTAGCCAACTCAAATCCTTAAACCTCTATGAGGCAATTAATAAGATGACATTAATTGCACTTAATAATTTTACATAGGAGACAGGCATTTATACTTATAAATTACTTTTATAACCTTGGATTTTGCCATTGGCCAGTGTAAGTTAACATAGTTATAGTATGATATGGTTAGGTTTTGTGTCCCCACCCAAATCTCATCTTGAATTCTAATCCCCATAATCTCCATGTGTCTAGGGAGAGAACTGGTGGGCAGTGATTGGATCCTGGGGGCAGTTTACCCCATGCTGTTCCCGTGATAGTGAGTGACTTCTCATGAAATCTGATGGTTTTATAAGAGGTTCTTCCCACTTCACTGCATACCCTTTCTCTCCTGCTGCCTTGTGAAGAAGGACATATTTGCTTCCCCTTCTGCCATTATTGTAAGTTTCCTGAGGCCTTCCCAGCCATGTGGAACTTGAGTCAATTAAATCTCCTTTCTTTATAAATTATGCAGCCTTGGGCAGTTCTTTATAGCAGTGTGAAAATGGACTAATACTTAGTAATAAAGATCACTTGTTGAATACTTACCATGTGTCAGGCACTTTGCAAGCCATTTTACTTAAATTATTTAATTTTTCCCACAAGCCTGTGAGGTAGACTTTATTATAATTTTCACTTCATAAATGAGAAATCAATGCTCAGAAATGTTAAATAACTTGCATGGGTCTGACAGTTAATGACAGTACTGGTGTTCAAATTCAGGTGTCTCTGACTCCAGGTCCCCTTTGCCTTTTTGCAAGATCTCTTATACTGCAGAAGGGAGCAATGCCAATGATAGAAATTTACAGAAGCATTCTGTCCCATCTTTTTCCATTTTCCTCAGTGGTATGAGAGAATGAACTCAGGTACCAGAGCATTCTGAAATTAACCTTCAGCTGGGCACTCATTAAAATAGTTTCCCTGATCAGTCTCTTCTTAAAAAATACTCTGTGTCCTTTAGGCCTATTTCACTGTATAATAAATGAGACAGGGGAATGTCTCTCACTAATACTTATGGCAAGATCAAGTCTTACTCTATAGGGTGAGTCATGTCAAAGTTTTACTTTTTGCCATTGATGCATTTGGAAGAACATGAACACGTGACCCCTGATTTATGTAAGAAGGGGTCAAGTGGATATTGAGCATATACTACACTGATGATAGTCCATTTTGTGGAGTTGAAAACAGGTTCAGAAAAGTTTAATGACTTCACCAAGCCTGCCTACCAAGTAGGTGAAGAGTTAGTATTTGAACCTAGGGCTATCTAACTCCATGACTCATCTTCTCTTCCCTATTTTCCACTGTTCTACACTATGTAATAATTCACTGCTTGATTTGTGGCAATCTCTGTTCTCTATCTTCCTGATAGACTTTGCTATGAATTAGATAATAGTCAAGCACCTTAGTCACCCCTCCTCTCCCCTCACCTGGCCCACCTCCCCACCCTGGCATTGACCGCAAAGTGCAATGCCCTGGTCACTTGGCAAGTGGCTGGGCCTGGCGGAGGCCTAGGGGTGGGCTGCAGCTCCAGCCAGACCCCTGAAAAGAAGCGGGGAGCACCCGCTTCCAGGCCTTAGTTGGGGTGGGCGGTCCAGCTCCTGGGCCTGGGGTTTTCTCCCCACCCCCACCCCCTTGTCCTGGGTAGGCCCCTGCCTGCCTCTCTCTGCCTTTTCCTTGGGTGTCCCTCCTCGAGCCCTGCGGCACTGGCTTGGGTGGCAGGGCCCACTTGTTTCAGGGACCCCAGGAGGTGCCTCCTGGCTCCCAACACTGTGTGTGTGTGTCTGGGGGGTAATGGGGAGAAGAAGAGCCAGGCAGAGGGTGCAAGGGAGGAAACTCCTCACCAGGAGAGCCAAAGACAGGGTTGTGCCTTACCCCAGGAGCCACCCATGTGCCCCCCTTGCCCTGCCGTTCACTCCCTACCCCTTCCCCCGGGCAGCCTGCTGCTTTTTCCTTATCTTCTTCCCCTGCCCTGCCCTAAGTTGCTTGGTTTCCCCCACTCTGGGAAGCCAGGAAGGAATCTGAATGGAGAATCACCGACCACCAGAGATAAAAGACCATGGGGCCCTCCCCTGCCAACTCCCGTTGCCTGGCCTCCCACTCACCCACAACTCTGTCACTCAGGACAGGCTGCCCGCCCTGTCCACGTGAAGTGCCAACACCCTCCCCACCCTGGACAGAGCCCCCACCCCTCCCTGGGCCCCCAAGTGAGATTGCACATTTAACTACTGTAATGAGGAGAGCGGTGTTGGCAAATGTGTACCATGAAAATATAAGTGAAACTGATGGGGAGAATAAACTAAATGCCTTTTTTTAAAAAAAAAGAAAAAGAAAAAAAAGAAAAAATAGAAAGCTACTGAATCTTTCTAAAAGCCCCCAATTCAAGATATTATGACAATACTAACATGGAGGTCAAATGGATCAGACTTGACAAATAATGTATTGTCTCAACGAGTATGTTGGAAGGAGAAAAATTTGACTTTATGCAACATTACACATTTTCCACAGTGGAATTCAACCCTTTAGTATAGACATCTTAGTACAGATATTTTGCATCTACAAAAACCAAATTTGTGTATTTTCAAAAATCCCAGGCAATAATGAGAAACTTTTATTATTAAGTTGAGCTGTTCATGGGTTGGGTATCAATCCAGAAAAAGGCAAAAAAAAAAAAAAAAAACAAACCCTGTAAGCAAGTTTTTTGTTTGTTTTGTTATTTATTTATTTATTTTTTTTAATTCTCTGAGGTTTGATTAAAAAAAAACTGAAATCTGCCCTTACTTGAATGCTTGTGGCAATTTGCTCAGCTCAGCTCTCCTTTGGACCAGGGACCTTGGGTTGGCTAACAGCCTGGGAATTGGGCCCAGATGCACATAGCACGTAGGTGCTAATCCACATGAAACTTGAGGCACTTAAGTGGGCAGCTGTGTCTGATGTAATTTCTCATCCCTGTGATGCTATTGTCCTTAAGGTATCCTATGACCTTTGGCCTTCTCTCAGGAGAGCTCCTGGGCAAGTATTCTTCCAATGAGATTATACCTGAGGCTTGCCCAGCACTCAAGGAGAAGGCTAGCTGAGGCTTACCCCTGACATCATGAATAGCTGTGACTCATCGTTTTAAATTGAGGCCTTGAATACAGTCTACCAGTATGGATTTGTAGATATCTTCAGGGCATGTTTCCAAAACAGGAGGAGTTGATGCAGAGGGAAACAATAAACAAAAACCTGGAATGAATTATAAAAGTTTGCTGAACCTTAACTCAAATATCAAACATTATTATTTTATTTTCTATGGAACTGAGAAATAAAACAAAGCTTATTTTATTATTTAAACTGCAGTGAACCACTTTGAACCTGTCACTGATTCACTGAACTGGAACCAGACTAGAATATCAAAATATTTTCTAAATCACACATGAGTCAACTGAATATTATTTAGTTGAGGGTTCCTGGCTTGTTCACTGTCAGAACTAAAATTCAAGTTGATGATTTCTCCCTGCCATATATCTGGGTGTGGGTAGAGACACTATAACAGAGGCTTTGGTAGTAGAATAGGGAGAGAGAATACCTACTAAATTAATGCTTCAAACATTTATTTTAGCTAATTTTGTTAATCAAACTCTGACACTGAGATTCAATATAAATCACATAAGTGTGGCCCTATGGTGATTGAAGCAGTATCTGAGGCCCCAAGTCCAGGCAGTTGGATACTGCTGCCCCTCTAGGGAATGTCAGCACACCATCAGACACAGAATAGCCCCACACTAAATAACACTGTGCAGGATTTGAGTTCTGTGGCTTTAATCATTTTTTTGTGTGTAGGTGATTCCTTGGGCTTTATATCTCTCCTGAATGTTAATCCATTTCTATTTGCTATTCACTTACACTACTTACTGGTGTCCCAAACTTGACGTGTCTAATGTTGAATAGTTCTATGTTCCTTCAAACAGACTACTCTTGTACTGACTATTTGTGTTAATGTCATTCTCCTGGTTAACTGGGCTTGAAACTTAGTTAACTCATTTAATCTCTTCTCATATTCACCCCCCCCCAAAAAAAATCAGTGCCCCACTTTGTTATGGTCCAATTAAAGGACAATACGTTTGTGTCAGACTTGGTTTGTGATGCTGTACTCAGATTTCAGGTGGGCAGTGAAGTCAGCAGGGGTGCCTGGATAAATAGGCACCACCAGATGCTATGGGGGAGGCTACTTAACAAAGCTGAAGCAGCAAGTAGAGAGGTTTTCAGGAATCACAGCAAGATCAAGGTTCAGAACTGGGGCAACTTAAGAGGGCGCTGTGAATGGGGATTGGTTCAACCTTGCCTGTGGTGACTCTCATCTGGGTTGTCTTTAAGATAACTCTGGCCTTGGGAAGTTTGAGAGTCAGGATCTTCCTTTGGCTTTACCATTTATCAGCTATATGACCTTGAGCAAACAACTTTCTGAGACTCAATATTATCAAAGGTAAAATGTAGATAATAATTCCTTCCCTTCTTTGACTTTGTGGTTAAAATTAAATAAAATGGTCATGAAACAGGCACCATACATTTTAATGTGCTCTATGCATGTGTGTGTTAGGCAGTAAGATCTGTGCACTCAGCTTTTCATTTGTCCATTCATTCATTCAAATATTTATCAAACACCCACTGTGTCCAGGCACTTTGCTAGGCCTGTGATATAGTGTTAAACACATTCTCAACCTCTTACAGATAGATTCTGCCCTCACAGAATATATGAGAAGGCAGGTTTTAAACAACTTATTACACGACTAGTAATAGTTTTCAGATATACTCCACTTCCTATATGCCAATCTTGTTCTCAGCATTTATCTCATTTAGTATTCCTGACAATCCTATAAGAGAAGCAACAATATCCTATTTTATAAATGAAGAAATTTAGCCCCAGAGAGCTTAAACAACTTGCTTGAGGGATTTCACAGCTAGTAAGTGCCAGGGGCAAGATCATAACCCAATTAGTCTGTCTCTAGATTCTGTGCTTAATCTAATAATCACTACATCAAATTACCTGCCTTACTTGAGCCAGAACATCCCTCTAGGTAGGTAAGAGCGGTCACTTCCAAATTCCATAGTTAACTAACCCTTGTGATCTTGAGTTCCTTTCTCTGGAAAATAGGGGATAATACTAATGTCTAATTATGTGTTTTTTTATGTGTTTTTTATTTGTTTTTTTTTTTGGATAAAAGGAGATAATCCTTGTAAAGAAAACTTAACAGAGTAATTTATCTCACAAATGCACAGTAAATATTAGTTTTTAGATATTGATTATAATAAGTGCAATGGAAAAAAACTGCAAGGTGCTGTGAGGGAGTAAAACAAGAAGACCTAGTCTAGACTGGCTTGGAGGGGCATGAAAACAGTCCTGGAAAAATATTTAAGCAGAGACCCAAAGAAATAATGAACAAAGATATCAGAAAGAGAAGGGTGGAGGAGGAAGATATTTAAGCAGAGACCCAAACAAATAATGAACAAAGATGTCAGAGAGAGAAAATATTTAAGCAGAGACCCAAAGAAATAATGAACAAAGATGTCAGAGAGAGAAGGGTAGAGGAAGCCCTAGTTGGGCAACTAGATTAGTTCCTTCCAGAAACAGAGAAAAGGCCAGAATAGCTAAAACGGAGAGAGTAAGAGGAGCAGGAATTAGGGGGTTGGTTGGAGAGGCAGAAGAGGAACTTCCCCATCTGTTCCTCCCTTGTTATCTGTTCCACTGCTATCATGTGAATTCAGGCTCTATTGTTTCGGGCCTAAATTATTTCAATGACTTTGTAATTATTCTTCCTGTTAGTACTCTCTTGCGTCTTCTATTCATTGTGCATATTCCCGGTAAATTAAGGTCCTAAAGCATCCCTTTGACCATGGCATTGCCTTACTAAAGAACTTTCAAAAGTTTGCCATTGCTTATGAAAATAAATTCCAAACTCTTTAGCCAAGCATACAGTGATAATTTCAGTCTGGCTTCAAACCGCTTTGGGTCTTATATCTCACAACTTCCTTTGCACACCCAAAACTCTTAACTAATTTTGCTCTGTCCTTCTCTGCCTAGAATGCATCCTTCTTTCCCCTTTCTATCCAGTCTTAGCATTGGCAAGTCCTGTTTATCTTTCACAGTTGTATCAAATGTTATCTTATTGCCAGGAGTTAGATCTTCATCCTTAAAATCTTACACCTATTTGGTTGTCTTTTGCTATGGTCTGAATGTTAGTGTTTCCCCAAAATACATGATGTTGAAATCCTAACATGTAAAACAATGGTATGAAGAGGTGGGAAGCTGGTAAGTGGTTAGGTCATGAGGTCTTAGAGTTCTTATTAAAGAGACGTCAGAGAATTAGCTCATTCTTTTCATCATGCAAGAGCACAGTGAGAAGGTACCGTCTATGAATCAGGGAGCAAGTCCTCACCAGACACTGAATCTGCTAGCACCTGGATCTTGGACTTCTCAGCCTCAAGAATTGTAATAGATAAATTTTTGCTGTGTATATCCCACTCATTCTGTTTGCTGTGTATACAGCATAAATAAATTTTGCTGTGTATATCCCACCCAAGCATTTTGTTACAGAAGCTTAATGGACAAAAATATCTTTCCTGTATATAACTTTTTCTCTAAAAAATAATTTAAAATTTTTTTCAATTTAAAATCTGCATATAAAAATTATTCATAGTTTCATTAGCTTATCCAGCTATTAGCATTTTGGCATATTTTTTTCTAGTTGTATGTATGAATATTGAGAACTTAATTTTTACATACTTTTCATTATAATCGTATGTTCATAACAAGTCCTTAAAAATATTACTTTGAGGGCTGCCTAATATTCAAGCATATCATAATATATATAAACATTCCCCTATGGGAATGTTTATATATTGCCAAAAAATTTCCCTATGATTTTTCTGCTCTCAGATGAAAGATGGAGCGTATAGGGGTAAGAATGAGGAAGCTCTTACATGAGGGACTTCTCTTTGCCTATTAAAAACAAAGATTATTCTGCCCACAAGAAACAAAAGGCTTCCATTTCTCTCACAAGACTCAGTAAAAATTATCCAAAACATGTAAATTTTTATTTTAATCAATTTCATGGGTCAAGGAAAAGGTTGGAAGCAAAATGTTGTTTAAAGATGATGGAAATGAAATTCATTTTACTTTCTGTGGTCCTTATTTCCATATATAATCATGGATTGACTTTAGACTTTTTTGGTTTAATTGTCACAAGCAGAAATATCTTTGGGCCTTGGTTTTTTATACTCTAATAAATCTTTATAATAAAGTGAGTTAGAGGTAGTCTTATTTTATCCAATTACTCCCAATTTGATTGCAAATCCAAGAGCATTTTAATTCTCTTGGTATTTAGAGTCTGTAAATCTTTGATCATTTCATGTTGCAGCCATCTTTTACTCAAAGTTACATGTTTAGTAACTTTGGTTTGAGTATTTCTTTAGGTTTTTATTTCCTTGATCAAAACTGAGCAGGCTGCTTGAGACACTTCTAGTCTCTATAGTTCAATTTCCATGTGACTTCTGACATTCATTCTTAGAGGAGATGAACAGTTTCTTATTTTAAATATATCTGCCATACCTGCAGCTAAGGAAAGATAGTATATAAGGCCCTCCAGTCTCACTCTCCTTCCCCTACTAGACTGCAAACCCTTCAAAGCCAGCGGTCATATAATGCTCTACTCTGTATCCTCAGAACATAACTGTGTCTGATACATGGCAGCTGCTCAGTAAGTATTGGCTGAAAGAATTAACAATGACTGCTGTTTCCTCACTGTATTAGAGAAACCTTTTTAGGACACGGGCTTTGGGATCAAACAGAGCTGGGTTTTAAACCATCACTGGCTGTATGTTCCTGGACAGGCGATTTGTATTCTCTAGTCCCAATTTTTTATCTTACAGTGAAAAAATAATTCTTACCTAAGGACTAAAGGAAATAATATGTGTAAGTGGGCTTGGCACATAGAACATGCACCATAAAATGTATCTTTCCTCCCTTTTTGAGACATCCCAATTCACATTCCTTTTTAAATTCTCTTAGCCTCTCCTCTATCTGAGGCTAAATTCAGAAGAGAATAAACTATGTAAGTAAAAGGCTATAAAAAGCAGTAGAAAGATGGAAAAATGGGAAGGGCATTGAGTTTTTTTAAACTTCTTTATGGCTTTCGGTAACTTTCATTTTCCAAAAATAGGTTTCTGTTTGCCAATCAGATAGATTACCTTCCCTTTACCTCCTCTCTTCTCACTTTTGAGTTGTAAGTGAAAAGGAGGTATAAAGAGAGTGAAAGAAAGTGTCAGAACTCCCTATGCTTGACCCCTGAATGCAAGAACGAAGCTCTTGCTATGTATTTGGACTTTCTTTCTGTTGAAATAGGGTGAAGACAGAGAAGGATTAGGGCAGGATGATTCAGCACACAGGCTCTGTGGGCAGATGGGTTATGAGGATAAAATAAAAAATTCATGTAAAGAAAACATTGGCAAGGTTTCTGGCACACTGTGAGCCGTAAATAATGCCAATATTTAGGACAATAATAGATGATGATAATAATGATAATGTTAATGGTAATAACTAGAAGGAAATCCATACAAAAACAAATAAAAAGTTGTATTATTTTTGCTGTTATTTATTTTTGTAATAATGTGGTAAAGTAAGAATTTGAGCTTGTGGAACTATAATTTGATATTGGTTGAAGTTTTTTTTCTCTCATTTTTGCTTATATATTTCCTATAGGAAATAAGACAAAATGTATTATTTTTACTTAAAAATACTATCTATAAAATGATTCTAAGTTTATTAAAAATCTATCTGTCTGCATATGATTTTTGTCTATAGGCATATCTACAATGAAATATGCCAGAAATGTGTTTTCTTAATGTGAAGGACGATTACTTTTGAGTGTTGGGTTTTCTTTTTTTTTTTTAGACAGAGTCTTGCTCTGTCGCCCAGGGTGGAGTGCAGTGGCGTGATCTTGGCTCACTGCAATCTCTGCCTCCTGGATTCAAGCGATTCTCCTGCCTCAGCCTCCAGAGTAGCTGGAACTACAGGTACCCACCACCACACTCAGCTAATTTTTTTGTATTTTTAGTAGAGACGGGGTTTCATCATGTTAGCCAGGATGGTCTCGATCTCCTGACCTCGTGATCTGCCTGCCTCGGCCTCCCAAAGTGCTGGGATTACAGGCGTGAGCCACCACGCCTGGACTGTGTTTTTAAAAACTTTAATTTTTTTAGATGGAAACATTTCTTTTGAATAATAATAATATTTTAAAACAAGCTAACAATCATAATTAGAAGCAAATATTTCAACATTTTAGTAATAATTATTTCTGAGTGGTAGGAATTTGAGCAATTGTTACTTGTTTCTATGTTCTTTTAAAAATAAAAAACACACACAACAAAAATCATCTTAAAGAGCATTAAAATCTAGGCAAAAAAAAAAAAAAACAAAAATAAAACTTCTGTATCTCCTCTGCCCCTACCACATTTCACCAGTGAGGTAGATGGATGTCTATGTAGCCCTACAATCTCTACAGGGAAGAAAATGGAGTTATTCCTCTGCTCATTGATTCCAGCCTGGTCAAGTAGGAAAGGTATGGGTTGGAGATAAGATAACTAGATTCCATTTTCCATTTTTACAAATGATTTGGTATGAATCTGTAGGCATATCATGGAAGTTTACTTCCTTTTTGTTTTTCCATCTGTGAAATGGGGATTATAAAACCAACCCCACAGGAGGCAGGGCAAGATGGTGGGATAGAACCTTCCACTGATTGTTCCTCTGACAAGGACACCAAGTTAACAACTATCCACACAGAGAAAAACACCTTCATAAGAACCAAAAGTCAGGTGAGCACTCATAGTACCTGGTTTTAACTTTGTGTCACTGAAAGAGGCATTGCAGAAAAGAAAAAAACAGTTCTGAATTGCAGACATCACCCCTCCTCCACCCCAGGCAGCAGCAGCTTGGTGCAGAGAGTGTCTCTGGATGCTGGGGGAGGGAGAACACAGCAATTTTGAGGCATTGAATACAGTATTATCCTGTTAGACCAGAAAAAAAAAACCAGACAAAACTCTTCCAACACTCACCCAAGGAGGGAGCATTTAAACCAGCCCTAGCCAGAGCACCATTTCTGATCCCAGTGGTGTGAACTTCAGTGCCTGAAAACCTTGCCACTGAGGGCTGCAGCACTCTATATCTCCAAGTAAACTTGAAAGGCGGTCTAGGACGTAAGGACTGCAACTCTTATGTGAGTCCTAATGACAAACTAGGTTCAGAGATGGGGGACTCTGGGGGCACCCGACTTACTAAGACATCAGCTGCCAAGGGATTGCTGGCATCATCCCTCCCCTCACTTCAGGCTGCATAGCTCACAGATCCAAAAGAGAGCCCTTCCTTCTGCTTGCAGAGAGGAAAGGGAAGAGTGGGGAAGACTTAGTTTTGCATCTTGGATACCAACTCAGCCACAGCAAGATAAGGCACCAGTCAGAGTCGTGAGGTTCCCATTCCAGGCCCTAGCCCCCAGATGACATTTCTAGACACCTGGGTCAGAAGAGAACCCACTGCTTTGAAGGAAAGGAAACAGTCCTGGCAGCATTCATCACCTGCCAACTGAAGAACCCTTGGGCCCTGAATAACAAGCAATGATACTCAGGTACTCTATCAAGGCCCTTAGGTAAGCCTCTGAGACTTGTCTTCAGGCACCAGCACAGCCACAGTGAGGCAGAGCATCGAGTGGGCTTTTGGGTTCCCCGGTTCCAGGATTTGACTCTTGTATGGCATTTCTGGACCTGCCCTAGGCCAGAGGGGAACCCACTGCCCTGACAGGTGAGTCCCAGGCCAGGCAGCACTCATCACAAGCTGACTTAAGAGCCCTTGAGCCTAAAGGGAACATTGGCTGGTAGTCTGGCAGTTCTCCTTGTGGCCTGGGATGGTGATGGCTGCAGGGTGAGGCTCCTTTGCCTTTGGAAAGGGGAAGGAAGAGTAGGAAAGAGTGCGTCTTGTGGTTTGACTGCCAGCTCAGCCTCAATAGAATAGAACATCAGGTAGACTTCTAATATTTTTGACTCTGGTCCCTGACTCCTGGATAGCATCTCTGGAGCCACTTGGGCCCTGGGGGAATTCACCATCCTAAAGGGAAGGACAGAGGCCTGGCTGGCTTTGCCACCTGCTGACTGTAGAGCCCCAGAGCCTTGAGTGAACACAGGCAGTAGCCAGGGAATGGTTACAGCAGGCCATGGGCGAGATGCAGTATTGTGCTGCTTCAGATCTGATTCAGTGCAGTCATTGTGGTGCTGGCCACAGGGGTGTGTGTGTCACTCTGCTTTCAGCTAAGGTGACTCCGATCAGAGAGAGAAAGAGACTCTGTTTGCCTTGGAGAAAGTAAGGGGAGAAACAAGAGCTTCTGTCAGGTAATCCAGATAATTCTCCTAAATCTTGTCCAAGATCATCAAGGCAGCACTTCTATGAGTCTGCAAGAACCACAGCATTACTTGTCTTGCGGTGCCCCCTAAAGTAGACATGGCTTAGATCCCAACACCCAAGCCCTTTCAAATATCTGAAAAGCCTTTTCAAGAAGGACAACTACAAATAAGCCCAGACGGTGAAGACTACAATAAATACCTAACACTTTATGCACAGACACCAAAGAACATCTACTATCATCAATACCATCCAGGAAAACATGAACTCACCACATGAACTAAATAAGTCACCAGGGACCAATGCTGGAGAAACAGTTATGTGACCTCTCAGACAGAAAATTCAAAATAGCTGTGTTGAGGAAACTCAAAGAAATTCCAGATAACACAGAGAAAGAATTCAGAATTTTATAAGTGATATAGTTTGGCTGTGTCCCCACCCAAATCTCACCTTGAGTTGTAGCTCCCACAATTCCCATATGTTGTGGGAAGGACCTGGTGGGAGGTAGTTGAATCATGGGGGCAGGTCTTTTCCATGCTGTTCTCATGATAGTGAATAAGTCTCATGAGATACGATGGTTTTATAAAGGGGAGTTTCCCTGCACAAGTCCTCTTCTCTTGTCTGCCACCATGAAGACATGACTTTCACCTTCTGCCATGATTGTGAGGCCTCCCCAGCCATGTGGAACTGTGAGTCCATTAAATCTTATATATATATATATATATATATAAATTAGCCCAGTCTTAGGTGTGTCTTTATCAGCAGTGTGAAAATGGACTAATACTATAAGATAAATTTAACAAAGAGACAGAAATAATTAAAAGGAATCAAGCAGAAATTCTAGAGTTGAAAAATGCTATCAGCATACTAATGAATGCACCAGATTCTTTTAATAGCAGGACAGATCAAGCAGAAGAAAGAATTAGTGAGCCTGAAGAAAGACTATTTGAAAATACAACAGTTAGAGGAGACAAAAGAAAAACATAGAAATGAAGCACACCTACAGGATCAAGAATATAGCCTCAAAAGGGCAAATCTAAGAGTTATTGTCCTCAAAGAGGGGGTAGAAAGCTTATTCAAAGGGATAATAACAGAGAACATCCCAAACCTAGAGAAAGATATCAGTATCCAAGTACAAGATGGTTATAGAACCAAGCAGATTTAACCCAAAGAAGAATACCTCAAGGCATTTAATAATCAAACTTCAAAGGTCAAGGATAAAGAAAGGATTATAAAAGCATCAAGAAGACAGAAACAAATAACATACAATGGAGCTCCAATACCTCTGACAGCAGACTTTTCCATGGAAACTTTACAGTCCAGGAGAGAGTGGCATGCCATATTTAAACTGCTGAACTTTACCCTTGAGTAGCATATCTGGTGAAAATATCCTTCAACATGAGGGAGAAATAAAGACTTTCCCAGACAAACAGAAGCGGAGGAATTTCATCAATACCAAACCTGTCCCACAAGAAATGCTAAAGGGAATACTTCAATCAGAAATAAAAGGATATTAATGAGCAATAAATACTCACCTGAAGGTACAAAACTTACTGGTAATAGTAAGTGCAGAGAAAAACACAGAATATTAATAGACTGTAACTGTGTGTAAACTACAGTGGCACAATCTTGGCTCACTGCAACCTCTGCCTCCTGGGTCAAGAGATTCTCCTGGCTTAGCCTCCTAAGTAGTGGGGATTAAAGGTGCCCACCACCATGCCCCACTAATTTTTGTATTTTTAGTAGAGATGGGGTTTTGCCATGTTGGCCATGTGGGTCATGAACCCTTGACCTCATGTAATCCTCCTACCTTGGCCACCCAAAGTGCCGGGATTACAGGCATGAGCCACTGCTCTCAGCCTAACAACTTTTTGTCATTACAGTAAGATATAAATAGAAATAATAAAATGTTAAAAAGTGGAAGGACAAAGTCATGGTGAGTTTTTATTAGTGTTCTTTTTGTTTGTTTGTTTTTTGTTTATGCAAACAGTATTAAGTTATTATCAGGTTAAAATAATGGGTTATAATATAATATTTGCAAGCGTCATGGTAACCTCAAACCAAAAAACATACAATAGATACACAAAAAATATAAAGTAAGAAACAAAATCATATTATCAGAGAAAGTCACCTTCACTAGAGGAAAACAAGAAGAAAAGAAAGAAGGAAAAGGAGATCATAAAACAACCAGAAAACAAATAACAAAATGACAGGATTAAGTCCTTACTTATCAGTAATAACATTAAACGTAAAATGGACTAAACTCTCTAATCAAAAAAGACATAGACTGGCTGAACAGATGAAAAAACAAGACCCATTGATTCACTGCCTATAGGAAATACTACACCTATGAAGACAAACATAGACTGAAAATAAAGGGTTGGAAAAAAGATATTTTATACCTATAAAAACAAAAAAGAGCAGGAGTCACTATGCTTCTTTCAGACAAAATAGATTTCAGAGCAAAAATTATAAGAGACAAAGAAGGTCACTGTATAATGATAAAGGGGTTATTTCAGCAAGAAGATATAACAATTTTTAATATATATGCACCCAACACTTCAGCACCCAGATATAGAAAGGAAATATTGTTAAAGAGAAATAGGCCCCAATATAATAATAGCTGGGGACTTCAACACCCCACTTTCAGCAATGGACAGATCTTCCTGACAGAAGAATCAACAAAAAAAAATCAGACTAAATTTGCACTGTAGACCAAATGGATCTAATAGATATTTACAGAACATTTCATCCAATATCTGCAGAACTCACAATCTTTTCCTCAGAACATAGATCATTCTAAAGGATAGACTATGAATTAGGTCACCAAACAAGTCTTAACAACATTACAAAAATTAAAATAATGTCAATAATCTTCTCTGACCACAATGAAACTAAACTAGAAATTAATAACAAGAAAAATTTTGGAAACTATACAAATACGTGAAAATAAAATACTATATTCTTAAGTGATTAGTGGGTTGATGAATAAATTAATAAGAAAGTTGAAAAATTTCTTAAACAAATAATAACGGAAACACAGCATGCCAAAACCTATGCGATACAGCAAAGACAATACTAAGAGGGAAGTTTATAGCTATCAGTGTCTACATCAAAAAAGAGAAGAAACTTCAAATCTACAATCTAACAATGCATCTTAAAGAACTAGTAAAGCAAGAGCAAGTCAAACCCATAATTAGTACAAAAATAAATAAATAAATAGATTAAATTAAATGAAGAAAATATAAAAGATCAATGCAATAAAAAGGGTTTTTTTTGTTTTGTTTTGTTTTGTGAGACAGAGTCTCGCTCTGTCTCCCAGGCTGGAGTGCAGTGGTGCAATCTCAGCTCACTGCAAGCTCCACCTCCTGGGTTCACGCCATTCTCCTGCCTCAGCCTCCTGAGTAGCTGGGACTACAGGCGCCCGCCACCACATCCAGCTAATATTTTTGTATTTTTAGTAGAGACGGGGTTTCATCATGTTAGCCAGGATGGTCTCGATCTCCTGACCTTGTGACCTGCCTGCCTTGGCCTCCTAAAGTGCTGGGATTACAGGCGCAAGCCACTGCGCCCAGCTTGGGGTTTTTTTTTGAAAAGTTAAACAAAGTTGACAAACCTTTAGCCAGATGAACTAAGAAAAAAAGAGAGAGGTTCCAAATAAATACAATGAGAAATACAAAAGAAGGTATTACAACTGATACTGCAAAAATTCAAAGGATTACTAGTGGCTACGATGAGCAACTATATGCCCATAAACTGAAAAATCTGGAATAAATGGACAAATCCCTAGACACATACAACCTACCAATATTGAACCAAAACATGAACAGACCAATAGCAAGTAACAAGATCAAAGCTGTAATAAAAAGTCTCCCAGTAAAGAAAAGCCTGGGACCTGATGGCTTCACTGCTGAATTCTACCAAATATTGAATGAAGAACAAATGCCAAGTCTACTCAAACTATTCACAAAAATAGAGGAGGAGCAAATACTTCCAAATTTATTCTATGAGGCTAGTATTACCCTGATACCAAAACCAGAAAAAAACACCTCAACATCACTTCATGATAAAAACCCTCAGGAAGACTGGGTATAGAAGGAACGTATCTCAACATAATAAAAGACATATACAACAAACCCACAGCTAGTATCATATTGAGTGGGAAAAAACTGAAAGCCTTTCCTCTAAGATCTGGAACACGACCCGGATACTATTCAAAATAGTACTGGAAATCCTAGCTAGAGCAGTCAGAAAAGAGAAATATATAATGGGCATCCTAACTGGAAAAAGAAGTCAAATTATTCTTGTTTGAAGATGAGATGATCTAAGATTTGGAAAACCTTTGAGACTCCACAAGAAAACTATTAGAACTGATAAACAAATTCAGTAAAGTTGCAGGATACAAAATCAACATACAGAAATCAGTAGTATTTCTATATGCCAACAGTGAACAATGTGAAAAAGAAATAAAAAAGTAATCCCATTTAAAATAGCTACACATAAAATTAAATACCTAGGAATTAACCAAAGAAGTGAATGATCTCTATGATGAAAACTGTAAAATGCTGATTAAGGAAATTGAAGAGGGCATCAAAAAATGGAAAAATATTTCATGTTCATGTATTGAAAGAATCAATATTGTTAAAATGTCCATACTACCCAAAACAATTTACAGATTCAAAATACCAATATTTTTCACAGAAATTAGAAAAAACTATGCTAAAATTTATATGGAGTCACAAAAGATCCAGAATAGCCAAAGCTATCCTAAGCAAAAAACTGGAGGAATCACATTACCTGACCTCAAATTATACTACAGAGCTACAGTAAACAAAACAGCATGGTACTGGCATAAATACAGACACATAGACCAATGGAACAACATAGAGAACCCAGAAACAAATCCACACACCTACAGTGAACTCATTTTTGACAAAGGTGCAAAGAATATACACTGGAAAAAAGATAGTCTCTTCAATAAATGGTGCTGGAAAACTGGATATTCATATGCAGAAGGTTGAAACTAGACCTCTGTCTCTTATCATACACAAAAATCAAACCAGGCTGGGCATGGTGACCCACACCTGTAATCCCAGCACTTTGGGAGGCCAAGATATGTGGATTGCTTGATCCCAGGAGCTTGAAACCAGCCTGAGCAACGTGGCTAAACTCAGTCTCTACCAAAAAATATGAAAATTAGCTGGGCATGGTGGTGCATGCCTGTAGTCCCAGATACTCATGGGGGTGAGGCGGGAGGATTGCTTGAGCCTGGGAGGCAGAGGTGGCAGTGAGCCAAGATGGCACCACTGCACTTCAGGCTGGATGACAGAGGGACAATTTGCCAAAAAAAAAAAAATCAAAATAGACTAAAGACTTATATCTAAGATCTCACACTATGAAATGACTACAAGTAAACATTGGAGAAAATTTCCAGGACATTTGTCTGGGCAAAGTTTTCTTGAACAATACCCTACAAGCACAGGCAAGCAAAGCAAAAAATGGACAAATTGGATCACATCAAGTTAAAAAGCTTCTGCACAGCAAGGAATGTAATCAACAAAGTGAAGAGACAACTGACAGAATGGGAAAAAAAACCACCTCAGACAAGGGATTAATAATCAGAATACACAAGGAGCTCAAACAACTCTATAGGAAAAAATCTAATAAACTTATCAAAAAATGGGCACAAGATTTGAATAGACATTTCTCAAAAGAAGTCATAAAAAAGGGCAAACAGTAATATGTAAAGGTGCTCAACATCACTGATCATCAGAGAAATGCAAAACTACAATGAGATATCATGTCACCACAGTTAAAATGGTTTATGGCCAAAAAACAGGCAATAAAAAATGCTAGCAAGGATGTGGAGAAAAGGGAACTGTTGTACATTGTTTGTGGGAATGTAAATTAGTACAAACAGTATGGGGAACAATTTGGAGGTTCCTCAAAAAACTAAAAATTGAGCTGCCATATGATCCAGCAATCCCACTGCTGGGCGTGTACCCAAAAGAAAGGAAATCAGTATATTGGAGAGATAGCTGCACTCCTGTGTTTGTTGCAGCATGGTTTACAATAGCTAAGATTTGGAAGTAACCTAAGTGTCCATCAACAGATAAACAGGTAAAGAAAAATGTGGTATATGTACACAATGGAGTACTATTTAACCGTAAAAAAGAATGAGATACAGTCATTTGCAGCAACATAGAACTGGAGGCACAGAAAGACAAACTGCATATTCTCACTTATTTGTGGGATCTAAAAATCAGAACAATTGAACTTAAGGACCCAGAGAGTAGAAGGGTGGTTCCCAGGAGATGGGAAGGGTAGTTAGGGGCTGAGGGGGCAGTGGAAATAGGTACCAAAAATAGAAAGAATAAGTAAGACCTACTATTTGATAGCACAATAGGGTGATTATTGTCAATAATAACTTAATTGTACATTTTAAAATAACTTAGAGTGTAATTGGATTGTTTGTAACTCAATGGATAAATACTTGAGGGGATGGATATCCCATTCTCTATGATTGTGCTTATTTCATGTTGCATGCCTCTATCAAAACATCTCACGTACTCAATAAATATATGCACCTACTATGTACCCAGAAAAATTAAAAAAAAAAGATAAATTAAAAATACAACCAACCCTATGTATATTTTAGGACAGTTTTAATGAGAGAGTTAAGAGCCAATTTGAGCACTTCAATTTTAAGTCCACGTCCTGCCGGAATAAATGATTATTGCCAGCCTATAGGTAAAATTATAAAATACTCTTGCATCCTTGTTTACTCTCCTTCATGGGTTAAAAATCCCACCAAGTCCAGTTTTTCTCCAACACATTCATAGTGTCTGTTGCTTTACTTTAGAAGTTTGAATTTAATTTTCTTATTTCGTCTATTTTGCTCTTACCTCTTTCAAAGTCTCTCTATCCTGTGACTGTAATTTTACTTCCTCTCATGTATATTTCTGTGCTTGTTTAGGAAGATTCAAAATATAAACCCACATTTTTAAGATCTCTTACTCCCTTTGTGTGCTCTGTGTCTGCTAAACATTAAAATTTTACTTAAGGAAGAATCTTAGAACTACTAGAGAAATGGTGTTCATTCTTGCTAGCTAAGTAGGAACATGGATCCCATAAAAATTGATCTGTTCTTTTCATTAAAACCTATAAAAAAATCTCATTTTAAATGACTGTATTAACAAGATAACAGAGCATAGAAGGAAATTACTTATGTTAGATACTCAGTAGCTGACCCAAGAAATTACGAATGCTTTCTTAAAGCTTTGTCTTTAGTATTTGCTAATAAGACAGTTAGCAAACCTGAAACACAAACTTGTATGTGTTTATACACACACACACACACACACACACACACACACACAATGAATTTGGAGGGACTAATGCTAATTAAATTGACAATTGCATTTACTTTGATCACTACCTTGGCAATCCTGTATATAAACTCTCAGATAAGATACAGTGCCTACATTACAGAGATGGAGAAACACAACTCTGTAGTCCTGAAATCTGGGCAATCTAGAACAAGAAGTTAACAGGCTGTTGTAATCAGAGGTTTGAAGAGGTTTGCAGGCATTTTAAAAACAAAAACATGGATTTTAAATGACCACTGACATACTCTATCCACAATCCTGCCTGTCTTTTTATTTCTTTTTTCTTTTTTTTTCAGTTGTCTCATTAACAAATTTTTATTTATTTATTTTTTATTTTTATTTTTATTTTATTATTATTATACTTTAAGTTTTAGGGTACATGTGCACAATGTGCAGGTTAGTTACATATGTATACATGTGCCATGCTGGTGTGCTGCACCCATTAACTCGTCATTTAGCATTAGGTATATCTCCTAAAGCTATCCCTCCCCCCTGCCCCCCACCCCACAACAGTCCCCAGAGTGTGATGTTCCCCTTCCTGTGTCCATGTGTTCTCATTGTTCAATTCCCACCTATGAGTGAGAATATGCGGTGTTTGGTTTTTTGTTCTTGCGATAGTTTACTGAGAATGATGATTTCTTAATTTATTATCAACTTAGCCATTCCATATGTTTCAGAATCTTTAGGGCTCAGTCAAAATATCTTTCTTCTAGGAGATCTAACCCATTTGCCACTGCACTGTATACCCGTCCCGATGTTTTTTACACCCGAATCACCATTAAGTTTCTATATTCAGTTCTTTCTTTAAGAAAGTTCTCTCTTTAAGAGGAATATGCTCCAGTGGAAATAATACTCGTCCTAAATCTGACCTTGGACCTGGTCCTGTCTTAGTCTATTCAGGCTGCTATAATAAACTACCATAAACTGGGTTGCTTATAAACAACAGAAATTTATTTCTCACAGTTCTGAAGGCTGGGAAGTCCTAGATCAAAGTGCTGGCAGATTCAATGTCTAGTGAGGGACTACTTATTGGTTCATAGATGGCTGTCTTTTTGCTGTGTCTTCACATGGTGGAAGGGGAGAGAGAGCTTTCTGGTATCTCATCTTGTATTTCCTGAGATTGAAACTTTCTCTATAGCTCAAATCCCATTTGTAAGGGCTCTGCCCTTGTGACTTACTCTCCTCCCAAAGGCCCTTACCTCTTAATACCATCACATTAGGGATGAGGATTTTAACATATGAATTTGGTGGGGGGGATGCAAACATTCAATCTATATTATTCAGCTTCTGCCCCCACCCCCAAATCAGGTCCTTCTTACATGCAAAATACATTAAAGGGATCATCATAACCCCAGAGATGGGTGAGACTCAAGATATGATTCATCCAGAGACAAATTGCTCTCCAGCTGTGAGCTTGTGAAACCAAACAAATTATGTACTTCCAAAATACAAAGATAGCTCAGACAAAGGATAGAAATTTCCACTAGAAAAAAAAGAAGTAGGAAAGAAGAAAGGCATAACACATTCCAAATAAGTCCAAGCTACAAGACAAACTTCAAGAGGTCTTACAGCTCCAGAATAATCCTCTTTGGCTTGTGGCTCTGCCCTCTACGTCCACTAGTTGGGGAGGTACCTCTCTATGGACCCACAGCTTTGGGCAGAACCCTTCTAACCAGTTGAAACTCAGGCAATGGCTCCACTTTTTGAAACTGAAGAGGCATCTCTGATGATATTTGAATTGCTTTTGGGGTCCTTCTTCCCTTGTCTTCAATAGTGCACATTTGCAGCTGAATAGGTCCTATTCTATAAAACGTATCTATAAGATAGGTCCTCTCCTATAAGACGTGGGAATCTGACAATCTCCCTTCATTCCTTCCTATCTCCTTCCCCTTCAGTTCAAACTGGTGGTATTCCTTCTGGGGTGGTTGATTAAGTCTACAGTTTATGCCCACACAAATCTTATCAAATGGTCTCTAGGCCACACCCTTAGTGTTCCAAACATTTTTTCTCAATTTTTGCAATATGGATGGCTGCAAATTTTCCAAATCTTTAAGTTTAGATCCTTTTTGCCTAACAATTCTATTGTTATGTCATTTTCTCCTCTTAGATTTTACTGTAAGAAGTCAGGGGGCACCAAGCTGTACTTTTAACACTTTGCTTGGGAATTATTTCAGCTAAATATCAAAGCTTGCAAGTTCTGTCTTCCACAAAACACTAGAACATAAACGCTATTCAGCCAAATTCTTTGCCACTTTATAAAAAAGATCACCTTTCCTCCAGTTTCCAATAAAATATTCTTCATTTCTGTCTGACTTTTGCTGTTTATATGTCTACTAATATTCTGTTCATGATACTTAGCTATTCCCTAGGAAGACTGAGGCTTTCTATGCTGCTTTTCTTTCTGAGCCTGTACCAGAATCACCTTTAAAGGTCTATTCATGGCAATGCAGACTTTTCCTAGCATGTACATACAAACTCTTCCAGCCTCCACCCTTTATCCTGTTTTAAGATACGTTTTAAGGTATTTGTTACAGCAGCACATTCACTTCTTGGGACCAATTTTCTGTCTTAGTCAGTTTGGGCTGCTATAAGAGAATTCCATAGACTAAGTAGCTTTTATAAACAACAGAAATTTATTTCTCCACAGCTCTAGAGGCTGGGAAGTCCTAGATCAAAGCACCGACAGATTCAGTGTCTGGTCATCTTCTGGCTGTGTCCTCATGTGATGAAAGAGGGTGAGAGAGCTCTTCAGAGCCCTTTTATAAGGGCTTTAATCCCATTCATGAGGTCTTGGTCCTCACAACCTAATCACCAACCAAAGGTCTTGCTTCCTAATACCGTAATATTTCAAAACATGAATTTTAGGGAACACAAACATTCAGTCTGTAGCAGGTCCTAAAAAAACTACTTGATCTTAGGCAAGACATAAATCTTTGGGGACTTCTTCTTATAGATCAGTAAAACAAATGGGTCAAATTGAATATTGTCTAAGCTTTCATCAGTTTTATGATTCTGTTGGTCATAAGCTATTATATCACAGTTATCAGTATAATGTGTCATGTTTTCAGAATTCTTAGGCTAGCCAGGAACTTACAGATTGCCTAATCAAATTGAATAATTTACTTACTAGGAAACTGATTGATTTAAATGATTTACTTTGTGTCAAATAAGTTAGCCAGCAGCAGAACCAGATCATGCTTTCTCATACAAGGCAAGTAACTTCAGAATGAGTATCATTAGTCACTAATAAATCAGATGAATGATTTGGCAAGGGAAATGCTAGCAGGTATTGGTGAAAATGAAATTCTTCTGGATTTTCATAATTTTAAAAACCAAATCTTGTAATTCCAAACTTGTAAATTCCATTTATATTTCTTTAGTTCATTTAAAATATTCATAAATCATTTAAAATCAGACTTGAATGTTTGCACTAAAACCATAGGGTAATTTTAGGTTATGAGGAGAAAATGATGTGGATTTCAGACATTTTGAAATGCTACTGGCTGCATGCTATAAAATATTCATGGTTCTGGGTTACACTGTGTGCTTTTTTTTTTTTAACCACTTCAATTGCTTCTTTCAGCATGTTTTTTGTATTGAATTTTACTCTGAAATTTTGTTTGTAGCATTATTTTCCATATTTTGAAATTAATTTTGTAATTTCTCTTGATCATATCTGACTTTGTCCATCATGACTTCATATAACTCACTCCACTCCAGTTGCATGTCAGTTCTGTGGTTTAATTTTCTTTCTCACCTGCAAACAGTGCTTATTTAGCAAGGAACAGCATTCCCATTTGCTTTGTTCCAAAGGGGTGAGACTACTGGGGGGAGGTGGGCAGGGAATGAGGACACGCCGATATGAGGTGATGAGAAACAGGATGCCCTTTAGAGAAAGAGGTGAGCAGAGCCATGTTGGGGTAGCCTGCTGTCTCTCTGGAAAACTGCTGCCACAGTTGCCTTGGGGTGGTTCTGTGTCTCCTCAGTGTGAGAACTCTTGCTCCAGGGCTTCGAACTATGTCACTGATACTCTTCCTTTTAGACCAATGTATGTGCAATGTCAGTTTCACTTACTAGCCTTCGTGGTTGCTTTCCCCTAGACATGAAATTTTCAAATGTCCCTGAACACAGAATGAAGGTGCTTAAACTTGAGAATAAGCAGTAGAATTCCCAATTCCCAACAGACCCTCCACTGCCTAGAATACAGTATCATCATGTCAGTACTGCATCTGGTTACCCTGCTTATCATTCAGCTAACATGCTCTCCCTATGGTCTCAACTTTCCCATGTTCCTAAAGACAATGGATGTCTGTGACCCTCTCTCGTTGGTCCTCTCTGCAGTTGTAGAGCATCATCTCCTCCTGGAAATGTTCTCTTCTATTCTGTTCATTTCTTGAGCACTTCTGATTGCCTCTCCTGACCTTTTGGGTCTTCCTTTTTTCCTTCCTTTGCCCATTTCTTCCTTCCTTCCTTTGCCCATTTCTCAAATGACCCATTTCTTATTTCAAAAGTTTGTTCTAGGACTTCTCTTTTTATCTACATGTTCTCTCTGGGCTATTTCTACAGCTCTAATCTCTATCTCCATACCTTCCCAGATCCCTGACCTGTGTCTCTGTCCATTTTTCTATTTCTTTTAGCTCCTTAATAACATATATTTAACTACTTGCTTTGTGTAAATCTGATATATACATTTGAAATAACTTACATTTGATTATTACATTCTACTTATGAGACTTATAAGCACCACCCTCAGGACCCAAATGCCATTTTCTGTCCCATCTCTTCCTCCTCTTTTCCCTGCCCCAGGGAAGATCATAATCCTTCTGACTACACACTTCAAAGACCTCATCACCTGCCATATCCAATTAGTCACTGAGAACTCTCAGTTCTACACCTTGATCACAGTCCATCACCTCTCCCACGTCACTCATCCAGGCTGTTACTATCTCTTACTATAATGGCCACCTGTTTTGGAAGATGTGCTTCCCACCCCCTCCAATCTCTAACTCCAATATATTCTCTACATTAGTTGTTCTCAGTATGTGGTCCCCAGACCAGCTGCATCTGCGTCATCTGGGAACTTGTTCAAATTGCAAATTCACTAGCACTATAACATCAGAAACTCTGGGGGTGGGCTCAGCTGTCTGTGCTTTAACAAACCCTCCCAATGGCTTTGGTGTTTGTAAAATATGAGAACCTCACGAACCTCAACCCACTCACTTCATATTTGTCCTACTGAGCTACAGTCCTTTACTCACCCTGCCTCCTCTCTCCAGCTGCAGGACCCTCGTACCTGCTGCTGCTCCCATTCTTCCTTTCCACCTGGCTGGCTCCTCCTTGTCCCTCTGGCTTTGCTTACATATCACTCCTCCCCGCCACCCCTGAACCGCCCAGTACCCAGAGCTGTAGTAGGGCTTGTCCTAAGTGTCCCACAGGACTCTGCAGTAATGGCTATTTTTTATTGCCCCCCTTTATTGTAATTGCTGATTCCTTGTCTGTCACATTTTCTAGGAACTCTCTGAGGATTTGGACTGTGTTTATTCTATTTCCTAAAGCTTTATTTCACTGAAGCTATTAACTAAATCAGAATTATTCAGGCATATAGTAGGTAAATCAGCAAAAAAAAAATCGATATATATATTTTTTGTGGGGAGGAGGATGAATGATTCTGGTTTCTGCCCTGTATCCCTCTGGGTTCATGCTGCTCTATAGGCATAGGAGATAGTTACCCTAGATTGGCAATCTTTTCTAATTCTCCAAAGTCATACTTTCCCCTATATTCCAGGTCTCTGCCATATCAGCTAAGTCATCTGAGTGGTGATATTAGGGTATTATCCTGGATCTATCCTTCTTATACCTCTCTCCTCTATCATATCAAGGCAGTCAATAAGCCTGTTGAGGAAAAATCATGCAGAAGCCTGTTATTAATTATAGAGAGATCTAATAAATCAGTCTGGCAGAAAACCCTTTAATTTACCTACTCTCCTCCAATTCTTTGCCAAGGCTCCTCAAAATGATCAGACAATTACTGGCCAGGTATTTGCATAATGGCTTTTCTTTTGTTGCCTTTGTTCCTTTGCGGCCCCAGCTAATTGCTTGAGAGTGCCACTGTTAGTTTTCAACTCTTTCTGATAGAAACCCTGTGTACTAACATGGAAATCTTAGGTAATGTGCTTTTTCATAGCACAATGCAGAATTTATTGGCGGTGGTGTAACTTTTAGAATATCCGAGAAGCCGCCAAGACGTCGAGGTAAAATAGAATGAGGAACTTTTCTGTACACTTCCTTTACCCTGTGACTCAAAAGGAGGGCCCCTCCTGAGGAAAGGCCAGGAAAGTAATGCAATGTTTAATTTTTCTATACTTCTTGTAGAAGTGTTCTTTCTGAGTCAGCTGTGGACAGGGATATTCACTGACCTCAAGATTATGCTGTCCAAAGAGGTTTGTGTTATTTTCATACAACTGAAAAACCCCTCACAGGGCCACATTCATTAAAAAGACCAGTGGTGGTTGTGGGGAAGTCCTAAAGACCTTAACAAAATCACCTTCATTTTTAAAATTTTTATTTATTTATTTGTTTTTATTATACTTAAGTTCTGGGATACATGTGCAGAACGTGCAGGTTTGTTACATAGGTATACATGTGCCATGGTGGTTTGCTGCACCCATCAATCTGTCATCTGCATTAGGTATTTGTCCTAATGCTATCCCTCCCCTTCCCCCCCAGCCCCCTGACAGGACCCCATGTGTAATGTTTCCCTCCTTGTGTCCATATGTTCTCATTGTTCAACTCCCACGTATGAGTGAGAATATGCAGTGTCTGGTTTTCTGTTTCTGTTAGTTTGCTGAGAATGATGGTTTCTAGCTTCATCCATGTCCCTGCAAAGGACATGAACTCATCCTTTTTTATGGCTGCATAGTATTCCGTGGTGTATATGTGCCACATTTTCTTTATCTAGTCTATCATTGATGCTGGACAGGATATGGAGAAATAGGAATGCTTTTACACTGTTGGAGTGTAAATTAGTTCAACCATTGTGGAAGACAGAGTGGTGATTCCTCAAGGATCTAGAACTAGAAATACCATTTGACCCAGCAATCTTATTACTGGGTATATACCCAAAGGGTTATAAATCATTCTACTATAAAAATACATGCACACATTATGTTTATTGCAGCACTATTCACACTAGTAAAGACTTGGAACCAACAAAATCACCTCATTAACCTCTCTGAGCGATGTCCGCCCTTGCCCTTCATTCCTACCATCTCTGTCCTGAAGTCCCCATCCTCCCCTTCCTTTCTCTCCAAAGCAGCAGATCCCTCCCTACCCTTTAGGAAACAAATGCTTATGTAGAATTCTGTTTTATGAAATAGATAAAGCTGCTTTTTATATGGATACATTTATTTTCCAATGGATAGCTTTTACTTATTAAAAGTCAATGTATTCCTTAAAAAATTAAAAATAGAGTTATTGTATGATCCAGGATTCTACTTCTGGTTATCTATTCAAGGTAATTAAAGGGTCTTAAAGAGATATTTGCACACCCATGTTCATAGGAGCATTATTCACAATAGCCAAGACATGAAAGCAACCCAAATGCCTGTTGATGGACAAATGAATAAACAAAATGTGGCATATATATACACAATGGAATATTAAGCCTTAAAAAGGAAGAAAATTCTGACATGTGATACAACATGAATAAATCTTGAGGACATTATGCTAAATAAAATAAGCTAGTCACAGCTGGGCCCAGTGGCTCATACCTGTAATCCTAGCACTTTGGGAGGCCAAGGTGGGTGGATCACTTGAGGTCAGGAGTTCAAGACCAACCTGGCCAACATGATGATACCCCTTCTCTACTAAAAATACAAAAATTAGCCAGGCATGGTGGCACACACCTGTAATCCCAGCTACTTGGGAGGCTGAGGCAGGAGAATCGTTTGAACCCAGGAAGTGGAGATTGCAGTGAGCCAAGATTGTGCCACTTGACTCCAGCCTGGCTGGGTGACAGAGTGAGACTCCATCTCAATAAAAAGGCTAGTCACCAAAAGAGAAATACTGCAGAATACGTCTTGTATGAGGTATCTAGATTAGTCAAACTCACAGAAACAGAAAAGTAGAATGGTGGTTCCCAGGGGCTGGCAGAGGAGTGGGAGATGAGTTGTGTGTTTAATGGGTATAAAGTTTCAGTTTTGTAAGATGAAAAGGTTTTGGAAATTAGTTGTACAACAATGTGAATGTGCTTAATACTGTTGAACTGTATGCATAAAATGAATAATGAATACACATAAAAATAAAATTGTATGTATATATTACCACTTTTTTTTAAGAAAGTAAATGCACAAAATAAAAAAAGTCATGTGTAAGGACAATGAGTGTGAGGAACACAAAATACTTGAAATCTGGAATTGTGTGTTGCAATTTGTCATCAACATTTAATGTATATTGTTTTGATAGCACATACTTTTAAAAAATCCTGTAGCCTGGTGACTTTTTCTTTTTCCTGCTTTTTTAGTAGCTTGCCGTATAATTCCAAGCTATTCATCAATTAAGATTTCAGGAGCATCTTTATTGAATTAAATTAGAAACATAAATTCAACCATTCCTGATGTACTAAAATTTGATCTATATCACATTGAATTTTTGTCAGTTATTCTTTTTAATAGTAATTAAGCAAATATTTTTAAAAGCAAATTGAAAGCAAGTGTTCTACAACCTTTGCAGAAACTCCATAAAACCTTAGAGCTTTGGTGAACCACAGTTTGAAAATCACTGCTATAATACACTATGTTAATCTTCTACTTGGTTTTCATCCCTCTCGATCCACTCTCCACACATCTGCTGGACTTCTTTGTAAAACACAAAACTGACCTTGACATTCTTTGCTTAAACATCCTCTTCATAACTCCATCTCTGTAGCATGGTGGGGATCCCTGGCTGTCTGTGAGTAGCACTGAAAATTCCAACCTCAAGTCTATCCGCAAACCAAATAAATCAAATATTTTGGGATGAGTTCTGAATATATTTCAAAAACTCCTGAAGTGTAGTGTGCAGCAAGAATGAAGAATGACTGATTTGGAGGGGAGTGCACACACACCTTAATATGACACATAAGAGCTTCAAGATTTGATCTTTCCCCAGTCATGCGTAACTTCAACATGGCCCTACACATGGATCAAATGAGGTCCCTGGTCACGTGTGCACTCTAACCCTTTCCTGCTTGCTCAGGTTGCTCCCCCTGGGTCTGGCCTTCTTTGTTACAACCCCTGAGAGTCCATCTTGACAACACAGCTCAAACATCACCAGTTCCATGCTGGTTCCTTCTTTCCTTTGTCCCTCCTTCCCCCTTTCTTCTAACCAGTGAATAAACTCTACTGTAATCATAGCTTTCTTTCTAAAAAACAAATCTCTCTCCCTGTTTGGTTCATTATTGATGTGAATTACTGGGAAAAGTTTCCTTACCAGAATGAGTACATAAATGAATGAGTGAATGAGTGAACAAATAAATAAATAAACAAACAGAATACCTATTAGCTTGCTAAGAAATCTGGTCACTCTATTTCTATATAACAATTCATGTTCTCTAGTGCTTTACAGACCTTTATTGTCTGTAATTTGCATCCAGAAAAGTGCTGCTACGTCGCTATCTCTTGGCTGGATTCAAACCTGGAGTTCTCTACAAATCCCAAGCTCATCCCACCAAACACTTTTATATACGGAACTACTCCCCAGTTTAGAGAGTTTAGAGGTTAAGATGGAGTGGTTATAGCAAAATGGTCAGGTACCTGACTGAGCTCATGTAGCAAGTTTTGAGGCTGGTTTTAAACTCATTAGAAACTTTGAAGTCTGTATTTCTTTTTTTTTTTTTTTTGTCCTGCATTTTCCTTAATTCTTTATCATCAAACTGTTTTCTAACAGTTTAAAAATCTGAGTTCTTATTAAGGCTCCATGTTTCACTTTTCCAGCCATTTCTTCCTCCCACCCCAGTTTTTTAACTTTTGAGATATTTAAGAGCCAACACAAAAGAAGAAGGTGTAGCCAAGGAGATTACCAACAGGGCCACTTTTTACTATCATAACTCGGTCAGAGAGGAAAAGATGGAAATAACCATCTAAATATCTTGCCTATAACCTTGTCAAACACAACCCATGGTAGTTAGGAAAACGAATGGTGAGGAGCACATCATTTGAGTATATTTGTGTGAAATTATTGACATTATGATACTTGAGCACCTCCAGTATTTCTGCTTCAGGAGTCTTAATGCAATTCATGGTGAATGATGTGTTTGTTGTATCACTGCGTCAGTAAATGGAAAAGACAATGTGACTTTGTTCCCATTCATGCTTTGCATGCCAGTTTTATCCCAAGTGAAACCTTCTCTTTGATTATTCAATGGGCCTAGCTGTGCAAACTCAGTGTTGTGCACATTTCATGAGGAATGAAGCTAGGGAGAGGCAAGTGGCTTTTAGATGCCTGCACACTTATAAGTGAGCTTTACTTTTCCCAATGGCTGTGTCCTATGGGTCACCTTCTCCTTCATAATGATGATATCTGGAAATAAACTTTAAACTAGACATTAATGTAATGGTTATTGAGCTGTACATTGTGTATCTTTGTACCTATTAACATCACAATCAACATAGCATTCCAGAGTGCCCCACAATCATAATTCATTAACAAGGCAATGATTTTCAACTGGCTGAGGAGCTCCTTTATGATATGATAAAAACCCATTATAGAAAAGAGGCATAAGAATGTCAGGGTGTGAATTAAATTTCTCCCCATGATGCCTGTTTAAGTCAGGTAGCTTGAGACTGTGCATTACTAACCCTGTTCTTTTATGAGTCTCCTCAGCATGCATGGCATCTGCGTGGAGAAGAGCAGCAGGCACACCTGTGAAGGCTGAACCTCAGGATGGAAACTCCACCCACCCTCTTCTCTCCTCTCCAGCCATATGCCACATAGAAACCTTAAATGTGAAGCAGACAACGGATTGGATGTATTAACTGAAAGAGGTTCTCCAATAAATTATATCTTTTAGTTTTGGTGGAGATTTATGGGTCCTGTTTGAGAGACAGATTTAGTGTCTGGTACAAAATTGAATCTCTTGCCTTTTAGAAACATAGAAGTTTCTTTCAATCAGGCTGTTGTAAAGATATCTCATTCATTCCTGGACTTCACTAATTGTATCAGGGTTTGGCAATCCCTGGGTGGGAGGTGGAGGTTGGTGGGAATGTGGGGCTAGAAGATGGGAGAGGACCATGGAAAAACTTGTTGACTCTTTTAAGGCAGAAAGAAGAAGCAAATTAATCTCATCCAGAGAATGAAGTAGACTACAGTTTGGCTCATGTTTGATATTGTCTTATGGAAAGTAGCAAAGGGTCATGATGAGGGGAGGTAGTAGTGTAATTAGGGAAAGCTTGGACTTTGGATTTATATGTTCATTGAATTCATATCCCAACTCTTCCAATTATTAGTAGCTTTGTGATCATAGGAAAGAATGTTTTAGTTTTTCTGAGTTTGTTCTCTCATTTTTAAAATAGAAAAATAATGCCTTTCTAATATGATTGTTGTGCAGCTTAGAGAATATGAGCAAAGGCCAAGTGTGTATAAAAGTATAAAATCAATGATATATGTTCTTATTCTGAACTATCATTATTGAGGATAGGTTATTAAGATTGAAAATAAATCATCTGCAACTGGATGCATGGGAATGTGTGAGTAGGACTCAGAAATTTAGTTAACAAAAGGAAAGCATCCAAGGGATTAAGATTGAAGAGCAAGATAAAATGTTAATGTGTTGGCATCTATGGGAACACATCTCAAATCAAAGGTGGCAAGAGCTAAGTGGGTGAGGTAGATGAGTGGAAGGTGCCTTTCAAGCTGAGTCCAGACACATTCTTGGGGTCATCATTCTCCTCCCTTTCAGTGCTTCTTCGGAAATCTCAAGATCCCCTGCCTGAGGGTGTCTAGTGATTAAACCCAGATCCACACACAGAGCATCTGACCTACTGAATGGTGCCCAGTAAAGACAATTTATTTCCTTAGTCTTCAATTTGAAATGTAAAAAAGACCTATACTACTTGTCATCCTGTGCCATTTATTGGATTGGCAGCTGTATTAGTCAGTTCTCACGCTGCTAATAAAGACATACCCGAGACTGGGTAATTTATAAAGGAAAGAGGTTTAATTGACTCACAGCTCAGTATGGCTGGGGAGGCCTCAGGAAACTTACAATTATGGTGGAAGGGGAAGCAAACACATCCTTTTTCACATGGCAGCAGGAAGGAGAATAAATGCCCAGCTAATGGGGAAGCCCCTTATAAAAACCACCAGATCTCGTTAGCACTAACTCACTACCATGAGAACAAGATGGGGGAACTGCCCCCCATGATTCAATTATCACCACCTGGTCCCTCCCACAACACATGGGGATTATGGGAACTGCAACTCAAGATAAGATTTGGATGGAGACACAGCCAAACCATATCAGCAGCTAAGGATGAGCAGGACCTCGGGCTTTTCAGAAAGATGACAAGTTGAAGAGGAGCAGGCACTTGGACTACCAGGATTCAAACCATGATGACCCATTTCTCAGCTCAAGTAAATCACTTCACCTCCTGAGCCTTAGTTTCTCAAAATTTAAATCACGGATGATAACACTGACCTGCCTAGTATTTGGATGTCATGAGGTTCAAAGTCAAACAGAGATAATGGATGATAAAGCACACTGGAAACTGTTAGCTATCATGTGAGGATGTGACAAATTTTTAATATGCTGAAATACCTCTTTTAGCAGTGATAGCCATCTAACAGTTGACAGCCTCAACGTGTTGATGTATTGATTTTTTTTTTTTTTGCAAATACTGTATATGGCCAGTAAGGCATGGAATAATAAGACGTTAGTAATTCAATATTCAAACAGATAATTGTATGCCCATGTCTATATTAGCCTCATAAATAACTTCATTAGTAGTGTGTCATTGGAAACAAGAATTGCAAACAGATTTTTCATAAGAGAATATGGTGAAGAATGAAATCTCTCTAATGATACTCATATGAGACTTTAGCATTGTTGTGCAAGTTGGGGTCTCAGTATTATTCATTCATTTATTCATTTCACATTTTTAGTGCTTTTTATGTGTTAACATTCCTCTTTTTTATCTATACTCACTTATAAATAATGCTTATATGTTGACAACTTCTGAGTTAATTTATCTAGATGCAGCCTCCCCCTTGAATTCCAGACTAAAACATCCAATTGTCTACAAGGCATCCTGACTTGAGTGTCTAATAAGCATCTCAATTCAACATTTCCAAGATTGAACTTCTAATTTGCTCCTATTCTCTGCAAACATGCTCTTTCTATTCTATCTCAGTAAATGGCTACTTCAATTTTCCAATTCCTTTGACCCCAAACATGGGGGTCATCTTTGATTTCTTCATTCTGTCACACCTACATCAATTCACCAGCAAATCCTATTGCTTCTAGTTTCAAAACACATCCAGAATCTGGCAACTTCCCATCATCTTCACTGCTTCCACACTAATTTCTTGCTCAGGTTAATGTAATTTCTTCCTAATTGGTCTCTCTGCTTTTGCTCTTCTCACACTTCTCACTCTCACAGACATTCTCACCATGGAAGCCAGAGTGAGCCTTTAAAATACAAAACAGATCATACCAATTATTTGCTAGAATCCTTCCAGTGACATTCCATATTACTCAAAGCATAAGGTCCTACATGATCTGCCTCATCTTCTGTCTGCCACCTAATCTCCTAATAGTCTTCCCTTCACTCACTTTACTCTTGCCTCAGTGCTGTCTTCCTGATATTCCTCAAATATGCCAGGCACACTTGGGTAGGTAAGGAGGGAGGGAGGGAAGAGGGCATACCAGAAGAACAAAATAGCATTTTCAAAGTGATGGCTCTCAAAGAACTTGCCTGCTTGGAATTTCAGTCCCTCTGGGGTCATGCAGACATGATTAGAGATAAAGGCTTAGTCAGGTAATGAATGGTCTGGTATGCCGTGGCCAAGAGGTTGGACTTTATCCAATAGGTAAAGAGTAGCAAAAAAAGAGTTTCAAGCAGAAGGCTGACATAATCAGACTTGCATTTTAAGAATCTAGGGTGGAGATGTATTGAAAGGAGAAGGATGACCTGTTGGAAGGACATTGCAATAACACGGGAAAGAGACACAAAAGCCCAATCTAAGGCCGGGGAATTGGTAGTAGATAGAGATGGGAGGTGATTAGGTCATTCCAGGAAGTGAAACATGCCATATTATGGATATTAAATAACTATTGGTCAACAAAATAAGCATTGGTCAAAATCAATAGAATAAAACTTTGTCACCAGTTAGTTTTCAGAGTAGATTGTAGTGGGGAGAATTCAGCTCAAGGACTCCAAAACCACTTTGAAATCAGTTTACAAAATTTAACTTATCCAATGAAAAAGTGGACTCATAAAAGTCAAATCATGTCTTTTGATGCAGTATTCTCTAGCTAGACTCTGTGGCGTGTTTAATTGTGGATTTCAAGATGCATTTCATTTGATTAGTCCCTGTAGAAGGAACTGAGTCAGGTGATATATGACTTCTTACTGGTTTGCTTATTTTATTAGACACTTATTTCATTTCTGGTACTTGTTCCCAGACGTATGATTTTCCATTTTACACGTCATAAATATATACATAAATATTTTAAAAGTTTCTGTTTCTACAGGTTGAATATGTGCCATATAATGGAAAATAGCTCTAAAAGTACCTAGGTAATAAACTGCTCTGGCTTCCAAGCTTAAGTTAACTTAAAACTCGAGAATGGCCTGTTAGTTGGCAGGACCCATAGAGATCATCTACAACATCCCACTCCCCAGCACCAGAGCCCCCTTCCCTCTGCTCCTACTTTATTTTTTAAAAAAAGAAATTGAGGGGTAAAAGAACTTGTCAAACTTTATACCTTTAGTGGCCAAAACATTTGGAATATTAAATGGTGTTTTCTGAGGCCATATTAAAGCAAAAGAGTCACACGAAGAAAGAAAACGACTTCAGTGTGTATTATGCTAACAAACCGGGCCCTTCTCACAGAAATTCTGGTTCCATAGAAACCTTCACTTTAAAAAAATACCTCACTGCAGTGATGCTAATGTAGACGGTCTATGTGCCATACTTTAAGAATGACTCCCAAAAACAAAATAAGCAGGCACAAACCAGGAGTTTACCAAAGCATATAGACCTACCAGAACTTTAGAGACAATAGTATAACCCAGATTACAGGTTAACAGATACTACTTCTCTATCAACATCTCTTTTTATGGAAAACACACATAGCACACATAGGCTGTCATAGAGCCCTTTGTGGCTGATTCCAACATAGCATAATAATTGCAAATACAGTTATCCCTTTTCAGTCATTTGTGTATCAAGCCCTCCTGATTTTGATGCATTACACATATGCATCATTCCTTACGAGAGTGTGAGATAACCATAAGTATTAAATGATGTCTTTGTCCTCAGTGGACCTCTGGCTTAGGAAAACAGATGTGGTTGCTCTCTTGTGGGAGGCAGAAGCTCATCTGTATTACCTTCGTGTTCCACCTGCACTCTTACATTCCCATAGTCTGAAATAATGCAGTCAAACTGTGCCTTTCAGGAATGCTTTGTTTGAGGGCTAAGGGTGAGAGATCACACATTATGTAGCCTGAACATGATTTACAACTGCTGGTGTGATTAAGATAATTCAGACCATCCATAAATATTGCCAGTAATAGCAAAGAAGAAAATCCTATGGAAAGCAATATATGCTACAGATATGAAGGGCAAGTACTCTTTTGCCCTCGCATAGAAAGATACAAACTTGAACTGAGTTATTATAAAAATTCACATTGGGCTAAAACTGACACTAGGAATCATCTTGTTCAGTAATTTTCACCAAAAAGAAAAAACATTGGTGGCAGAATCCTGTTTTCAAACAAAGTTTTATATAGAACCCTAAAAAAAAATAAAGGCAGAGCTGCCCTCAATGAAGCCAGGGGAGCAGGAAAAAGCTGAGCCCGATCTTTTCAACCTGCGGACTGACCGACCTGATATTCTACATCAGAGTCCCAGGGTTTCACAGGAAAGCACTATGACCAAAGATGTTAAGGGATTTGCCTATAGCAAGAAGGGCTGGAGTCTTCAAGTTAAACTTAGGAGTCCGGGGACCAGCCCTTATTCTCTGAAGGCCAAGCTGCCTCTCACTCCTTGATACAGATGCCAGATTATAAAAACACACCATCAGCAATGGAGGTCCCAATGGCATCTATAGCCTCTTTATAGTCATGTGACAGTCTGGCTGAGTGCCTCCTTCTTCAATGTGGGTTTCTTTGGGGAAGATTAATTTAAAGCAATGAGAGACAGGGAGTGCTACCTCCTCCTGAGAAGGCTTGGGGATGAGCAGGAGAAAAGTTTTTAAGAAAATGGAAACCATGAGTTCCTCATTTATGCATGTTTTGAATCTTACTGGGTACAGCACTTGGTTCTAGAAAAAGACAGAATGAGCCCTGAAGAAGGGAAAAGCAATGAAAACCTAGTGATCTATGCAATGAAAGACAAGGAATGTGAAACAGTCAGCTCTTTCTTTTGGCAAACTCATGTATATGCTGATTCCTCTAATGAGTATTTATTAATCTTAACCATTGAGTATTGATTATATACAGGGATATTTGGGATTTTTTTTTATTGGCGTCCTCAGATCTATGGATTAACTATGAGAGGGTGAGAATTACTTTAAATAAAGACCTATCAAAATGTGGCTTATGAAATATTAGCTTCCTCTCCATTGCAGATTACACCATTTTGTTTTACAAGTTTCCTGGGCCAAATTCTGAAGTAACTCGCTTTCAGTCACTAATCTGTGCTTTGTTTTTTAGTGGCTCATGGATCATGCAACATAATAAAAAACATTGAAATGAAATTAGTAGACTTGCTTTCTCTTTCATTCAAATAGGAGGAAATGTTGGGGGGTAAAAGAATTTACCAGTCCTGCTCCAAAATTGTAATTGCAGTAGGATCCTAACTCTACGTTAAAAAGTGATTAAAGTATTACATAAAAGTAGAGTCGTGGAGGGCCTGGGCACTGGCATGATACACTCAATCATGACCAGTCATGATGTACTCTTAGTTTGAGTAGTGTTTTCTCCAACTACAAGCTGTATGGCTCAAGACAAGTTACTTAACTGTTCTGTGCATTAATCTCAACCATAGATAAGAGATACTAGTAGTGCCTACTTTGTAGCATTGATGAGGATTAAACAAGATAATGCATACAGCTCTTGGAGAAGTATCTGGAATATACAAAGTGCCCAATAAATGTCAGCTATTATTATTTCCAAGTGGTTGGACAATGAGTGATTTTTTTCCCTTAATTTTTTAAAAAAAGTTAATGCAATCATGTTATATGTTACATTATGACAGAAACTAAAGTCATAAATACAAAACAAAAAGTAAAAATTTTTGAAATTTGAAAATGTTGAAAGGCTCTCTTTTTTTTCTCTAAATCCAATGTCAACTAAGATAAGGTTCAATTTTTGAGTGGAATAGTGTGTATATGAAGGGGAGAAAAATGGATAAAAAGTGTACAGATAAAATTTTTCTACCCAATCTTTTTGGAAATACCCATTCTCCCTCCTTTCTTCTCAATGAATATTTGTCACTATGACCTTCCAGCACCAAATAAGAGAGAGAAGGAAGGAGGATAAGAGGAAGAAGATGAATAAAAATGGTTAGATGCAATTTTTCTGGTTAAACCTTCCCAAATCTCAATGGAATAACATTTTAGTCTCATACCAAACCTTACCTCTCACTGTCATACTTTTGGGCCAGTAATTTTAAGTGTATTGTTATGGATATAGATCTGACTTGATCTCATCTTACATGGTAGGCCATTAAAAAAAATTCCCAGCTCAGGGTGAACAATTTAAAATGTTATGACTTTCTTTAGGGGATTGCAGAATAGAGTTTTAAGATCTCACTTTTACCTGGTCTTGCCACTTCAGTGAATTAACCCACAAGTGTTTATTGAATGGTTAATTACTCTGGGTCCAAAGTTTTAAAACTTTGTCTAGGACAGGTCACTACCCTTCCAAATGGCCTCACACAATCTCTTTTCAAATGTGAGGGAGCCCTGGATGGGATCAGGCTGAAATAAATCTATTGTCAAGGAGTTTGAGACCAGCATAGGCAACACAGCAAGGGCCTGGTTTCTACAAAAATATTTAAAAATTTGTCAGGTGTGGTGGCACACACTTGTAGTCCTAGCTACTTGGAAGGCTGAGGCTGGAGGATTGCTTGAGCCCAGGAGTTCGAGGCTACAGTGGGCTATGATCACACTACTGCATTATAGCTTGCGTGAAAGATCAAGACCTTATCTCAAAAACAAACAAACAAACAACAACAAAAAAACACAACCTCCCCCTCCCCACCCAAGACAAAAACCAAAACCATGGTGTGAGTCCCTATGATCTGCTGGTTATTTCTGAGACACCATAATTGGGAATTAGGAAGTGGGGTGTGGAGACAGATCTCATTGAATTAGCACCGGCTGTGGTGTTTGCATGTGAGCTCAGGCAGAACCAAACGTGCTAACAAAATTCAGTGATTTTACAATGCACCTAGTGTTTCTGTCAGAAATTTGGGCTCCGCAAACCTGCTATTTTCTAATTGGAGGGCTTGGAAGGGGGAAGCTGAGCTGTTAGAACGTTGGGGTAAAAACCCATTACATTTATTTGATAATGATTATATGTTTTAGGTAATTTTCTATTTAGATAAACCTGCCCTTCTTTTTAGTGAAGAGTCTTTTTTAAGGCCATAGAAGATGGTTTAAAAAAGCAACCCTACTAAGTATTTAGTGTTTGAGTTAAGCCTGAGGGGAATCACTTCATTCACATAGGCTCTGTGAAACCACTTAATAGCTATGTGACCTCAACAGTCATTAGCTGTTGAGCATTTTCTTTGCGCCAGGTCCTTGCTCCTTGTTTGATATCCATTATCTCATAAATTACTCACAATAGTCCTTTGAATGGCCCCTCTCATTTTCTCCATGAGGAGCCTGAGGCTTAGAGTACTGTGGTAATTGCCCAAGGTTTTGTAAGTGGTGTAATGATGCTGGGTAGCTGGGTTCAGTGTCTTCAAACGGAAGTCGTAATAGCTACCTCCCAGAGTGGCTGTCAGGAATACACCTATATGTATACATGTTTATATACAATATGTGATATCCACACATATATACATATGATGTTTATGAATATAGATAAAAATTAAATTAAAAATTATGTATATACCCACACACATATATGCATGTATGTGTGTATCTGGTACATGAGAAACATTTGATAAATAGCATTATATCAACAGAGATCACCTTTCTACAATGAGAAACTTGCTTCTGTAGAGGAATATATAGACATGACACAGGTGAGAAGTAAATGAAGAAGCTTTCATTTGAGGCTTGCTAACACTCTCTTAAGGCAGAGTTTTAATTACTTTCTCCCATCTCCCTGCTTAAAGTTCCCTGAAAATTGTAAATCTCCCACTAGTTAAATGAATTATACACTAATAGGACTCTTTTGCTTCCACCTCGGGTAATGGTGACAGAGCTTTTAACCTCTGATTGGAATGATGCCTTTTTTTCGCATGGGACCTCTCTCTGATAGGCTATGAGCTTCTTAAAGGGAGGGTCGATCTGGTCAATGAAGTCCTTGACAAAGTGCCTGATGTTGTACAGGTGCTCTGTTACCTGCCATCCCTTAGTAGGTCAGAAAGAGCCTCTGATAAAAAAGATTACTATGCAGCCATAAAAAATGAAAAATGATGAGTTCATGTCCTTTGTAGGGACATGGGTGAAGCTGGAAACCATCATTCTCAGCAGACTATCACAAGGACAAAAAACCAAACACCGCATGTTCTCACTCATAGGTGGGAATTGAACAATGAGAACACTGGACACAGGAAGGGGAACATCACACACTGGGGCCTGTTGTGGGGTGGGGGGAGGGGAGAAGGATAGCATTAGGAGATATACCTAATGTTAAATGATGAGTTAATGGGTGCAGCACACCAACATGGTACATGTATACATATGTAACAAACCTGCACGTTGTGCACATGTACCCTAAAACTTGAAGTATAATAATAATAATAATAAAAGATTACTGGCTCACGTCTGTAATCCCAGCACTTTGGGAGGCCGAGGTGGGCGGATCACCTGAGATTGTGAGTTTGAGACCAGCCTGACCAACATGGTAAAACCCCATCTCTACTAAAAATACAACAACAACAAAAAAAACCCCCCAAAATTAGCTGGGCGTGGCGGCGCATGCCTGTAATCCCAGCTACCCTGGAGGCTGAGGCAGGAGAATCGCTTGAACCCAGGAGGCGGAGGTTGCAGTGAGCCGAGATGGCACCATTGCACTCCAGCCTGGGCAACAAGAGGGGAACCCCGTCTCAAAAAAAAAAATTACAGGAAAAGATAATCAATCTCCTGAGTTCTGTTTATTGGGGGAGAAAGGTCCTTGGACTCCAGGGGTCCTTCTTCCACCCTCTGTTTCCCAACACTTCCCCAGCCTTAGGTCAGCCTGGGATAATCCATTTCTGCTGGAACATTTATTAGGGATTATCTAGTAAAAATGAATAAATGAAGATATCTTAAAAAGATATTCTCTAGTAGATTGGAAAATGTAGTATAAAAGCTGAAGAAGTTAGGAACAATTTAATAACAAAAGAGGAATAGATAAATAGACCCAGAGAGCAGAATAGAGTTCAAACCATGTCCTCTTCCCCAATTACTATGTTCACACCATAAATGTGGCATTTTGAATCAGTAAAGGAAGAAGAGACTATTTTATTACATATATTTAGAGAAAAATAAAAGTATATTCCTCCTTGGTATTCAAAAGGTGGTTTTAATCCACATTTTAGTCTGGGTGGATTAAAAAATTTAAACATAAAAAACAATATTGTACTACAAAAAGTATAAGAAAATAGTTTTATAATCTTGACATCAAACCGAGAAACCACAAGATAAAAGACTGGCATTTTGGGCCGGGCATAGTGGTTCACGCCTGTAATCCCAGCACTTTGGGAGGCCCAGGTGGGCAGATCACCTGAGGTCAGGAGTTCGAGACAAGCCTGACCAACACGGTGAAACCCTGTCTCTACTAAAAATACAAAAATTAGCCAGGCGTGGTGGCACGTGCCTGTAATCCCAGCTACTCAGGAGGCTGAGGCAGGAGAATGGCTTGAACCCGGGAGGCGGAGGTTGCAGTGAGCTGAGATTGTGCCACTGCACTCCAGTCTGGTGACGGAGCGAGACTCAGTCTCAAAAAGAAAAAAAAAAAAAAAAAAAAGAAAGAAAAGAAAAGAAAAGAAAAGTGCTCTCTCCCCACTTCCTTCTATTCTTCTGAAAAAAAATTATGACAGACTGTTTTCAAAAAGTAAATTTTAAAGACACAAGATTTATTTTATGCTAAAATGTAATGCTGACTAAAAGAGCTCATCTTTAGACTTCCTGACGTGCTTGATTTGTTACCACAATTACTTCTTTCTTTTTTTTCCTGTCCAGTGGCATATCACAAAATTTCTTTTTAATTTGGCTCTCTGCTGGTGTTTGCAGCTGGAAATTATTTCCACCTCCTGCTTAGGTCAAGGGAAAGTCAAAGATGGAAGGAATCTTAGAATTCATCTAGTCAAATCCTCCATCCTAAACTTGAATTCCTTCCACAAAATCCTCTCTTGACACATCCATGGGGGCTTATCCCATTTGCCCCAGCTTGTGTAAACGAGGCAAAGAGCAAGAGACAGGGTAGAGAAACAGCAAAAGGGGAGCAGTGGCTGTTTCTGCACCTCACAATCTTACTAAGTTTTCTATACGACTCTACCATACAGGAAAAATACTCAAAGATTGTTTTATCAAAGGCCTTACCTTCTGTTCTACCACACACACTAACTAATAAACTTACATGGCAGTGTGCGAACATTAATGAGAATGAATCACTCCTAAATTATCAGCTCACATTATCATATAAATGATCACTTCTATTTTCTCTCCCAATAGTGCTATAATCTCTAATAAAGCAGTTTATACATGTTTTAAGTGAGACTACAGTGCCCTAGAAAACTAGCATTATATTGCTTTGTTAATAAAAATGCAAAACTACTCAGGCAGCTTTTATCAGATGCCTAAGTCTCTGGATCAAGCCCAAGTCAGCCCACCCTACATCTGGAAGAAAAGCAAGTCAGACTGAACCCTGAACACAGTGTTACAGGAAGTATCCCAGGCTTGGTATATTCAAATACCCAGATAAGATTGCTGATGATGGAATCTGTTTCCAGCCCTGTCTCTCTCCCCTTCCCAACCCTAAAAATTTCTGTTATTAGAATTTGGGGGTCTAGTAGCAAAAGTAAGTGGAAAACAATGATCCTACCTTTGATGCATTGTGGCCATGATACGGACCATGAAAAAGAAGTTCTCCAGTCTAGTGAAAGGGATAGTTAATATAATAACTTGGACTTAAATGAAGCTGATTGGCTCTGTAGGAACACAAAAGAAATGACCCTGTGGGAGTAAAACAGACCTTTGTAAATTTCATCATGCATCATGTGGGACAAAAGAGCCACTGAAATTCGAGTTTGTACAAATGTATTATGATGATGCTGTTTTCAACAAGTTCTGCCAAAGTCTGAAAAACACAAGCGTTTCTAGAGTCGCTATTTGCCGGGAGAATAATCTGCTTTCTGTTTGCAGAAATCTAAGTGAAGGAAAGAGGATTCTGTCCAGGGAGTTTTAATTTGACCCAAAACCTTGATCAGATGACTTTTCTGTAGATCCTTCTCTTAGTCTGTCAAGAAGAGCGCTGCTGCTGAAGCCAAAAACATTGGCAGATAAACTCCTTCTTAGAAGAAAGAACATTGTAGATAGGTGCACACAAATACAATATGTAAACAATGGCTATGCCTCCGATGGTTTCTGTTTGTTTTTTGAGGGTGATGGAGGGAGGTTATTGCAATCTTTTGGCAGTGAAAAAATAACAGGTGTGATAATCAACTCACCTTTCTATCAAGAGAGTGAATTTAAATGAGTGTCACTTACATGATATTAATATAGTAGAAATTTGACTACTTAGTCAAAATAAAAGAAAAAGGGATGAATTTTCACACAAGCTTTTTCTTTTGGAGATGGAGGGAGGGAGGGGGAGAGCACCTGCGGGAGACTGGGCAGGTTCTCTCCTATAAAGTTGGAACAACTATTGCCTGTGGCAAAGTACCCAGCACTGTCTCCCACTAAGCCTCACTAATTTATCTTAGTCTGTACATGTAAGAATCCTCTAATACACCAACCTTGGACCAGTTTCTCATTCTCGTTCAGGGTTTTTTAAGGTGAGCAGCAAGCTGCTTTGGAGGCACTAAACTTGAGTGTTGGCTGGGATATAAAAGCCATACGCAGATGCATGAGCCATCCGTTTCATCATCTTTTTAAAGCAGACATGTTAGCCCTGCCAGCTAGGACAACCCCTTGGCTAGCTGCTTTTTGTCTTCTGTACATCTCCTTTGCCAGTGCCCTTGGAGAAGTTAGACATTACAAAACATGACAAAAATAACACCATTTCTGGTTGAATAAATGATTTCAACCCAAGTTTTCCTAACCAGGGAAGATAGCTTAGTGTGGAGTTTCACAGCCCTCCGGTTAATTCTTCCACCTGCTACTGCATCACTTTCAGGCCATGAGAACAGGTAATTATAATACCAGGGAGTGCAGTTAACAGCTTGCTATTGGAAGTCAAAGAAAGGAACCATAAACTCTGGCCATTTCCTTCTTTTTTGACCTTAGTGTTTCTGAGTATATTTATGTGCATGATCTCATTTCTTCTTCAAAACATCTCTGTGAAGAGAGTAAGGTATTATTCTCACTTTTAGAAATAAAAATTTCGGAGCCTCAGAAAAGTTAAGTAACTTGCCAGGATTACACAGCTAGTAGATTTTAGCTGTGAAAAGGAATTTTTTATTCTTTTTTTAAATTCTATCTTCTTGAGGACATCATTATAAAAGATCCAATCAATGAGAAACAGTTATTATTTTTATATTTTGTAACTCAGTCAAATTTGAAATAAATAACTCAAAGTTCTTAACTATTTACAATTACAGAATATCACCTCCAATTAGTGAATTAAAGGTTTTTGATGAATTCTCAACCAAAAAGAGACTGAAACTTGCCATTATTAAGTTCCCTTTTTATATTTGTATAACTTAATTTTGATTTAAATAAGAAAATAAGATTTAACCAATGATTGGTATAATCTAATGTAATTGCTCATCTTACTTTGTGGAAGGCAAATAACAAATGGATCATACTTTAAACAGCCAATTATCCTATAAATATATTAGCAATTTTTATAGTAACTTTTTTATTTCTGAAACATGCATTTTAATATGTATTAACAACTCTAGGTAGCCATTTCATCCATCGAGTAAATAATGTATACTTTAAGACTGTTCACTTGAAGTCCTAAGACATAGATTATATTGAACTCAAAGCACATTATTTCTGTTTCCTCTTATAACCAAATGAACATATGGAAAATTATTCCATTTTTAAAGAGAACCAGTATCATTGGATTCTTATTTTATGCCAGAAGTTTTACATACACCATGTCTTTCCTTCTTCAGTTTTACCATTGAGGAGTTGATTCTCAGAAAAGTTAAATAATTTGCTCGTGGTCATGCAATAGTTTAGTGGTAAAAATAGTATTTAATCCAAGGCCTTTTCTCTGCATTGTGCTGATTCACAGTGACATTATTATTTTTTTCTTATAAACGGGCATATAAACAAAATCATATGCAAAGTCTTCCTATTTCTAGAAGGCCTAAGAAAGATATAGACAATGGATACAGAAAAATAATTATTCTGGAGGCTCAAGGTAAATTAACTTTTAAAGAAAATTAGTGATAGATGTGGGAAGAGGTCAATCAAAAAAGTGACCTTTTGAATGGTTTGCCCTGTATTTGTAAAACTAGACAACCCGTTATCTTGTAATTACATGACATGTCTTAAGGAAATAAATTAAAATATTTATTATGCTCATCTGATTTTTTTTCTATTTTTCTATACTTCAAGTTCTGGAATACATGTGCAGAATGTGAAGGTTTGTTACATAGTATACGTGTGCCATGGTGGTTTGCTATACCCATCAACCCATCACTTACATTAGGTATTTCTCCTAAGGCTATCCCTCCCCTAACCCCCACCCCGTCACAGGCCCTGGTGTGTGATGTTCTCTCCCTGTGTCCATATGTTCTCAGTGTTCAACTCCTACATAAGAGTAAGAACATGTGGTGTTTGGTTTTCTGTTCCTGTGTTAGTTTGCTGAGAGTGATGGTTTCCAGCTTCATCCATGTCCCTGCAAAGGACATGAACTCATCCTTTTTTATGGCTGCATAGTATTCAATGGTGTATATGTGCCACATTTTCTTTATCCAGTCTATCATTGATGGGCATTTGGGTTGCTAGCAAGTCTTTGCTATTGTGAACAGTGCTGCAATAAACATACAAGTGCATGTGTCTTAATATTGGAATTATTTATAATCCTTTGGGTATATACCCAGTAATGGGGTTGCTGGGTCAAATGGCATTTCTGATTCTAGATCCTTGAGGAACTGCCACACTGTCTTCCACAATGGTTGAACTAATATACACTCCCACCAACAGTGTAAAAGCATTCCTATTTCTCCACATCCTCTCCAGCATCTGTTGTTTCCTGCCTTTTTAATGATTGCCATTCTAACTGGCATGAGATGATATCTCATTGTGGTTTTGATTTGCATTTCTCTAATGATCACTGATGACGAGCTTTTTTTCATATGTTTGTTGGCTGCATAAATGTCTTATTTTGAGAAGTGTCTGTTTATATTCTTTGCCCACTTTTTTGATGGAGTTGTTCTTTTTTCTTGCAAATTTGTTTAAGCTCCTTGTAGATTCCAGATGTTAGCCCTTTGTCAGATGGATAGATTGTAAAAATTTTCTCCCATTCTGTAGGTTTCCTGTTCACTCTGATGATAGTTTCTTTTGCTGTGCCGAAGCTCTTTAGTTAATTAGATCCCATTTGTCTATTTTGGCTTTTGTTGCCATTGCTTTTGGTGTTTTAGTCATGAAGTCTTTGCCTAAGCCTATGTCCTGAATGGTATTGCCTAGGTTTTCTTCTAGGGTTTTTATGGTTTTAGGTCTAACATTTAAGTCTTTAATCTATCTTGAGTTAATTTTTGTATAAGGTGTAAGGAAGGGGTCCAGTTTCAGTTTTCTGCATATGGCTAGCCAGTTTTCCCAACATCATTTATTAAATAGGGAATCTTTTCCCTATAGCTTGTTTTTGTCACGTTTGTCAAAGACCAGATGGTTGTAGATGTGTGATGTTATTTCTGAGGCCTCTGTTTTGTTCTATTGGTCTATCTCTCTGTTTTGGTACCAGTACCATGCTGTTTTGGTTACTGTAGCCTTGTAGTATAGTTTGAAGTCAGGTAATGTGATGCCTCCAGCTATGTTCTTTTTGCTAATGTTTGCCTTGGCTATACAGGCTCATTTTTGGTTCCATATGAACTTCAAGGTAGTTTTTTCTAATTCGGCGAAGAAAGTCAGTGGTAGCTTGATGGGGATAGCATTGAATCTATAAATTCCTTTGGGCAGTATGGCCATTTTGACTATACTGATTCTTCCTATCCATGAGCATGGAATGTTTTTCCATTTGTTTGTGTCCTCTCTTATTTCCTTGAGCAGTGGTTTGTAGTTCTCCTTGAAGAGTTCCTTCACATCCCTTGTAAGTTGGATTCCTAGGTATTTTATTCTCTTTGTAGTAATTGTGAATGGGAGTTCACTCATGATTTGGCTCCCTGTTTGTCTATTATTGGTGTATAGAAATGCTTGTGACTTTTACACATTGATTTTGTCTCCTGAGACTTTGCTGAAGTTGCTTATCAGCTTAAGCAGATTTTGGGCTGAGATGATGGCGTTTTCTAAATATACAATCATGTCACCTTCAAACAGAGACAATTTGACTTCCTCTCTTCCTATTTGAATACCTTTTATTTCTTTCTCTTGCCTGATTGCCCTGGCCAGAACTTCCAATACTATGTTGAATAGGAGTGATGAGAGCGCATCCTTGTCGTGTGCTGGTTTTCAAAGGGAATGCTTCCAGCTTTTGCCCATTCAGTATGATATTGGCTGTGGGTTTGTCATAAATAGCTCTTATTATTTTGATACATTGTGTCAATACCCAGTTTATTGAGTTTTTAGCATGAAGGGCTGTTGAATTTTATTGAAGGCCTTTTCTGCATCTATTGAGATAATCATGTGGTTTCTGTCATTGGTTCTGGTTATGTGATGGATTACATTTATTGATTTGCATATGTTGAACCAGCCTTGCATCCCAGGGATGAAGCCAACTGGATTGTGGTGGATAAGCTTTTTGATGTGCTGATGGATTCAGTTTGCCAGTATTTTACTGAGGATTTTCACATCAATGTTCATCAGGCCTGATATTGGCCTGAAATTTTCTTTTTTTGTTGTGTGTCTGCCAGGTTTTGGCATCAGGATGATGCTGGCCTCATAAAATGAGTTAGGGAGGAGTCCCTCTTTTTCTATTGTTTGGAATAGTTTCGGAACAAATGGTACCAAATTCCCTTTTACCTCTCATAGAATTCGGCTGCGAATTCATCTGGTCCTGGGCTTTTTTGGTTGGTAGGCTATTAATTACTGCCTCAATTTCAGAACTTGTTATTGGTATATTCAGAGATTCGACTTCTTCCTGGTTTAGCCTTGGGAGGGTGTATGTGTCCAGGAGTTTATCTGTTGTAGATTTTCTAGTTTATTTGCATAGAGGTTTTTATAGTGTTCTCTGATGGTAGTTTGTATTTCTGTGGTATAAGTGGTGATATCCCCTTTATCATTTTTTATTGTGTCTATTTGATTCTTCTCTCATTTCTTCTTTATTAGCCTGGAGAGTGGTCTATCTATTTTGTTAATCTTTTCAAACAAACCAGCTCCTGGATTCTTTGATTTTTTGAAGGGTTTTTCATGTCTCTATCTCCTTCAGTTCTGCTCTGATCTTAGTTGTTTCTTCTCTTCTGCTAGCTTTTGAATTTGTTTGCTCTTGCTTCTCTAGTTCTTTTAATTGTGATTTTAGGGTCTTGATTTTAGATCTTTCCTGCTTTCTCCTGTGGGCATTTAGTGCTATAAATTTCCCTCTAAACACTGCGTTAGCTGTGTCCCAGAGATTCTTGTGTGTCGTGTCTTTGTTCTCATTAGTTTCAAAGAACTTACTTATTTTTGCCATAATTTCATTTTTACCTCGTAGTCATTCAGGAGCAGGTTGTTCAGTTTCCATGTAGTTGTGTGGTTTTGAGTAAGTTTCTTAATCCTGAGTTCTAATTTGATTGCACTGTAGCCTGAGAGACTGTTTGTTATGATTTCTGTTCTTTTGCATTTGCTGAGGAGTGTTTTACTTCCAATTATGTGGTCAATTTTGGAATAAGTGTGATGTGGTTCTTAGAAGAACGTATATTCTGTTGATTTGGGGTGGGGAGTTCTGTTGATGTCTATTACGTCTGCTTGGTCCATAGCTGAGGTCAAGTCCTGAATATCCTTGTTAATTTCCCATCTCATTGATCTGTCTAATATTGATGGTGGGTTGTTAAAGTCTCCCATTATTATTGTGTGGAAGTCCAAGTCTCTTTGTAGGTCTCCAAGAACTTGCTTTATGAATCTGTTTGCTCCTGTATTGGGTGCATATGTATTTAGGATAGTTAGCTCTTCTCATTACATTGATCTCTTTACCTTTATGTAATGCTCTTCTTTGTCTTTTTTGATCTTTGTTAGTTTAAAGTCTGTTTTGTCAGAGACTAGGATTGCAAACACTGCTTCTTTTTGATTTCCATTTGGTTAGTAAATATTCCTCCATCTCTTTATTTTGAGCCTTTGTGTGTCTTTGCACATTAGATTGATCTCCTGAATACAGCAGACTGATGGGTCTTGATTTTTTATTCAATTTGCCAGTCTGTGTCTTTTAACTGGGGCATTTAACCTGTTTACATTTGAGGTTAATATTGTTATGTGTGTATTTGATCCTGTCATTATGATGCTAGCTGGTTATTTTGACTGTTAGTTGATGCAGTTTCTTTATAGTGTCAATGGTCTTTACAATTTGGTATGTTTTTGCAGTGGCTGGTACTAGTTTTTCCTTTCCATATTTAGTGCATCCTTCAGGAACTCTTGTAAGGCAGGCCTGGTGGTGACAAATCTCTCAGCATTTGCTTGTTGGTAAACTAGTTTGTTTCTCCTTCGCTTATGAAGCTTAGTTTGGCTGGATATGAAATTCTGGGTTGAAAATTCTTTTCTGTAAGAGTGTTCAATATTGGCCCCCACTCTATTCTGGCTTGTAGGGTTACTGCAGAGAGATCTGCTGTTGGTTTGATGGGCTTCCCTTTGTGGGTAACCCAACCTTTCTCTCTGGCTGCCCTTAACATTTTCTCCTTCATTTTAACCTTGGTGAATCCGACAATTACGTGTCTTGGGGTTGCTCTTCTCAAGGAGTATGTTTGTGGTGTTCTCTGTATTTCCTGAATTTGAATGTTGGCCTGTCTTGCTAGGTTGGGGAAGTTCTCCTGGATAATATCCTGAAGAATGTTTTCCAACTTGGTTCCATTTTCCCTGTCACTTTCAGGTACACCAATCAAATGTAGGATTGGCATTTTCACATAATCCCATTTTTCTTGGAGGCTTTATTCTTTCCTTTTCATTCTTTTTCTCTAGTCTTGTCTTCATACTTTATTTCATCAAGTTGATCTTCAATCTCTGATATCCTTTCTTCTGCTTAATCGATTCGGCTATTGATACTTGTGTATGCTTCACGAAGTTCTCGTGCCGTTTTTCAGCTCTATCTTCTCTAAACTTGTGTTTGTGTTCTTCTTTAAACTGGTTATTCTAGTTAGCAATTCCTCTAACCTTTTTTCAAGGTTCTTAGCTTCCTTGCATTGGGTTAGAACATGCTCCTTTACCTTGGAGGAGTTTGTTATTACCCACCTTCTGAAGCCTACTTCTGTCAATTCATCAAACTCCTTCTCTGTCCAGTTTTGTTCCCTTGCTGGTGAGGAGTTGTGATCCTTTGGAGGAGAAGAGACGTTCTGGTTTTTGGAATTTTCAGAATTGTTGAGCTGGTTTTTCCTCATCTTTATGGATTTATCTACCTTTGGTCTTTGATGTTGGTGACCTTCAGATGGGGTTTTGGTATGGATGTCCTTTTTGTTGATGTTGATGCTATTCCTTTCTGTTTGTTAGTTTTCCTTCTAACAGTCAGGCCCCTCTTCTGCAGGTCTGCTGTAATCTGCTGAAAGTCCACTCCAGACCCTGTTTGCCTGGAGTGGAGGCAAGCAGAGGCTGCAGAAGAGCAAATATTGCTCCCTGTTCCTTCCTTTGGAAGCTTTGTCCCAGAGAGGCACCCACCAGATGCCAGCTGGAGCTCTCCAGTATGAGGTGCCTGTCGACACCTCATTCGTGGGAGGTGTCGACCTGCTGGGAGGTGTCTCCCAGTCAGGAGGCACCGGGGTCAGGGACCCCCTTGAGGAGGCAGTCTGTCCCTTAGCAGAGCTCGAGCACTGTGCTGGGAGATCCTCCACTCTCTTCAGAGCCGGCAGTCAGGAACATTTAAGTCTGCTGAGGCTGCACCCACAGCTGCCCCTTCCCTCAGGTGCTCTGTCCCAGGGAAACGGGAGTTTTAGATATAAGCCCCTGTCTGGGGCTGCTGCCTTTCTTTCAGAGATGCCTTGCCCAGGGAGGAGGAATCTAGACAGGCAGTCTGGCTACAGTGGCTTTGCCAAGGTGTGGTGGGCTCTGCCCTGTTTGAACTTCCTGATGGCTTTGTTTACACTGTGAGGGGAAAATTGCCTACTCAAGCCTTGGTAATGGTGGATGCCCCTCCCCCTACCAAGCTTGAGCCTCCCAGGTCAACTTCAGACTGCTGTGCTGGCAGCGAGAATTTCAAGCCAGTGGATCTTAGCTTGCTGGGCTCCATGGGGGTGGGATCTGCTGAGCTAGACCACTTGGCTCCCTGGCTTCAGCCCCCTTTCCAGGGAAGTGAACAGTTTTGTCTTGCTGGTTTTCCAGGCACCACTGGGGTATGAAAAAAAATTCCTGCAGCTAGCTCGGTGTCTGCCCAAATGGCTGCCCAGCTTTGTGCTTAAAACCCAGGTCCTTGGTGGTGTAGGCACCCAAGGGAATCTCCTGGTCTGCAGGTTGCAAAGACCATGGGCAAAGAGCAGTATCTGGGCTGAGTGCCTAGTTCTTCATGGCACAGTCCCTCACAGCTTCCCTTGGCTAGGGGAGGGAGTTCCCCAGCCCCTTGTGCTTCCTGGGTGAGGCAACGCTCTACCCTGCTTCTGCTTGCCCTCCATGGGCTGCACCCACTATCTAACCAGTTCCAATGAGATGAACTGGGTACCTCAGTTGCAAATGCAGAAATCACCTGCCTTCTGCATTGATCTTGCTGGGAGCTGCAGACCAGAGCTGCTCCTATTCAGCCATCTTACCAGCCACCCCCTTATCTGATTTTGTATAAGCTTAGAGAGATGTAGGAAAGGTGGCAGGACTGAAAATATAACCTCTAAAACTGGAACAAACTTCTGACTTAAAAATCATATTTTTGTGAGATCCAGCTGTAGAAATTGCAATGTACTTAGTGAAATGAAGAGATTTTGATTTTAAACAGTGTTCACAGTGTTACCAACATGGATGACATAAATATATGGACATAAAAATTTTTTCCCTATAAAGTTCAAGCTTGGTAATATTCTCTCCCTCGCACATCATCAGTATGTATTGCAAGCATTTTTTTTATTACTCACAATTTCTAAAAAGTGAGATTGGTGGATGCCTACCTGGCATGGGACTCACTGTTCTTCCCTTTACTGTAGTTTATACTGGTAATGATCATGATCCTGTGTATCTATATAAAGACCTTTGGTTCACAAATGCTTTTATATCTTTTATTTCATATTAGTTGTATCCTGTCAATAATCCTGAGGAGTAGAAATCACAGCAAAATTACCATCAGTTCTGACTATCACTAGATGGTATCTTCATTTTCTTGGATTTGTGCTCCTACATGTTTGGAAGTTGATTCATCACAGCTCACAATTGTTAGTATACATATTTTAAACTTGGTATGTTAATATTGACCCTGGTTGGGAGGAGGATTGGAATGATGCTAATAAACTTAGCAGTCTTGGTGTATTTTACTTGTGGTGATGTGACATAACCCCTTACCCCAGAACTCAACTCACCCTGCTCTCTACTCACTGAGTCCCTTTCCTTCTGTAACTACCCAGCCCAAACCAGTATCTCATCTCTTTCCTCACTCCCATTCTTGTTAGATATTTTAATATTTCCATAGTATTTATCACAGTTGAATTTATCTTGTTTATTTTCTCACTTTTATTATTGTCTCTTACAACTAGAATGGAAGCATCACAAAGATACAGATTTTATTTGTTTATTTATTTATTTATAGACAGAGTCTTGATCTGTTGCCCAGGCTTGAGTGCAGTGGTGTGATCTTGGCTCACTGCAACCTCTGTCTCCTGGGTTCAAGTGATTCTCCTGCCTTAGCCCCCCAAGTAGCTGGGATTACAGGTATGCATCACCATGCCTGGCTAGTTTTTGCATTTTTAGTAGAGATGGGGTTTCAGCATGTTGGCCAGGCTGGTCTCCAACTCCTGACCTCAGGTGATCTGCCTGCCTCAGCCTCCCAAAGTGCTGGGATTACAGGCATGAGCCACCAAGCCTGGCCCAGATTTATTTATTTATTTAAATTGTGTACATTGTATCATCCAGCACATAGAGCAACAGGTGTATGAATGAAGGATAAAATCTAGATAGTCAGGCCTTGAACCGCACAACACTTCCACCCTGATTAAAGGTGATTGGGCAACAGTTGGGCACTTGACTCAAGGGCAGCTGATCCTTAAGTTGGACAGGGATGTCTGACACGGACTGGATTAGAAAACATAAGCCAAACAGGCAGATTCCCTCCCTTAGGAATTTGCAGCAAGAGCCATAAAGAGAATCAACATTACGTGGTGGCTGTGGAAGTAAAAACACGGATAGAAAGCAGTTCTAAGCTGCAATGAGTCCAACAGAGATACAGACAAGTTGAATATGAAGAAATACTTAAAAGGCAAAGAGATAAGATATATCCGGAAGGAATAAGGCTCACTTAGTTCTGAAGCCCCATGAGGTGCCAGGTTAAAATGGTAGAGTCAGAGCGTGAAGAGGCACAGCCTGCTGCCTGTGTGCTCAGTGCAGCCTGCTCTCCAAACAAGCTTCTGCTTCCCTCGTTTCCTCCATGGGAACCTGCACTACCTAACATCTCCTTGTTTGGGGCAAGAGGTGCGATTCCTTGGTTTCTGTGTTCTTAGAGGACCTCTGTTCTTATGTCTAAAAAAGACTAATTCAACTGTCCTTCTTGGTGTCGAATTTAGAGTGCCACATGTTTGGCTCTATTCTTGGAGAAAATCATCTAACATTAGAACATAATTTTGTAATTTACAGAGTGCTTTAATGTATATTATGCCATTTGCTTCTCACAGCAACCTCGCTCTGTGAAGTTTCTTTATTTCCTCTAGGTGGGAAATTTCTCTCTTACACACTTCTTGATCATTTTGATCTCTCCTTTCACAGGCATCACAGCTTTATTTGAGTGAATGCCTTACATTTTTCTATTAAACACTAAACATCTAGAAAGCAGTTTATCTCTCATACTGGTTAGTGTCATGTCTCATACAACATTGTTGCTAAATAAAAGCCTTTTTTTTTTTTTTGAGACAGGGTCTCACTCTGTTACCCAGGCTGGAATGCAGTGGCACAATCATGGCTCACTTCAGCCTTGACCTCCCGGGCTCAAACAATCCTCCCTCCTCAGCCTTCCAAGTTGCTGAGTTGAGGCATGCACCACCATGCCTGGCTAGTTTTATTTTTTTTATGTTTTATAGAGATGACATCTCCCCACATTGTCCAGGCTGGACTTGAACTCCTGAGCTCAAGCAATCCTCCTGCCTTGGTTTCTCAAATTGCTGGGATTATAGGCATGAGCCCCCACTGTACACAGCCAAATCAAATCTTTGGTCAAATACAGAACTGGCTTTAAGACTGAATGTAAAACAATTCCACAAACTCTGGTTGCACTTATTAATAACTATGCTACTGAATTAGACCTTAATTCATAAACTTTTGGAGTTGTTACTTAGAATATTTCTGGCCGGGTGTGGTGGCTCATGCTTGTAATCCCAGCACTTCGGGATGCTGAAGCAGGCGGATCACCCGAGGTCAGGAATTCAAGACTAGCCTGGTCAACATGGTGAAACACCATGTCTACTAAAAATACAAAAATTGTCTGGGCGTGGTGGCAGGCGCCTGTAATCCCAGCTACTCGGGGAGGCTGAGGCAAGAGAATCTTGGAACCTGGGAGGCAAAAGTTGCAGTGAACCAAGATTGTGCCACTGTCCTCCAACGTGGGTGACAGAGTAAGACTCTGTCTCAAGAAAAAAAAAAAAAAAAAAAAACAAGAAAAAAAATTTCTTCCTCAAATGTATTTACGTTTTTACATTTTGTTCATAATAGTTTCTGGAGAACCTACTATGATATTTACTGTTTGAATTTGTAAATAAGTGAAAAAACCTACTTAAAACATGTGTCCAGTTATAACATTAGTAAACAGTTTTAGATTAATTTATTTTAGTTATTTCAAGCATTTGCTTAGGTTTTTATTCTTTAAAGTCATAACTTCCTAGACTATGACTTGATTAGGTTATTTATATTTGCTGATTGCTTTTCTTCCTATGTAAGTGGTGTTCTGAGGACTGAGTCTGGATGAAAATGTCATTATCCACGGGATCCACGTTTCCCTCAAAGATGCTAGGATTTCCCTTTGTTTTATCTTGCTGTTTTATTTTTAAAGATGCAGAAGTAAAGCAACAACTAAAATGCACAAATTTGCAAGCCTTTCTCAAAGATAGTAGAGATAGCACTGGAATTTTGCAGAAGATTAATACATTTCCTTTGTTATTACTACTAGGTGTCATGTTCTAAGCAACTATATTGTTATATACTAAGGTCATATGTTTGATATTCTTGATAATCTTTCATCATCAGTATTAGTTGAGAGTAGCATATAGATACAAACAGACAAGATAGCATTTGTTCTTTGGATGATTCTTCCCTTGAGAAAATCAGTGATTTTCTGTTTCCTTAGCTACTCTATTAAATAGGTAGTCATGCATTCTATGTATGGATATAATTGTATAGCTTTGTTGAGCCGGTAAAGTAAGCCAGTGGCATGATTCTGCCAGAAAGTCTCTTCTGTCTATACTAAACTGTTATCCTCACTCACACAAAAAATGCACATTGACCAACCATCCTTCTTTTGTATATGCTGTGCAGCTACCCCTGAAAATGTTTCCATTTGCTTGGAGAAATGATTGTGTAACATTCATTTGAGATATTCAGAATGGCAGAATTTTAAATTCAAAAAATAAATTCTTACACTTGTACAGTAATTTACAGAGTGGGAAACAAATAAAGACACCTGCACACATGTATTTATTGCAGCATTATTTACAATAGCAAACACTTGGAACCAACCCAAAAGCCCATCAGTGATAAGCTGGATAAAGAAAATGTGGCACATGTATATCATGGAATACTATGCAGCCATAAAAAGGAATGACTTCATGTCCTTTGCAGGGACATGGATGGGCTGGAAACCATCATTCTCAGCAAACTAACACAGGAACAGAAAGCCAAACACCCATGTTCTCATTCGTAATTGGGAGTTGAACAATGAGAACACAGGGACACAGGGAGGGCAACATCACACACCGGACAGAGCCTGTTGGGGGTTTGGGGGAAAGGGGAGGGAGAGCATTAGGACAAATACCTAATGCATGTGGGGCTTTAAAACCTAGATGACAGGTTAATAGCTGCAGCAAACCACCATGGCACGTGTATACCTATGTAACAAACCTGCATGTTCTGCCCATGTATCCCAGAACTTAAAGTAAAATAAATACATAAATAAATACATAAATAAGTGAAACAGAAATATATATATATATATATATATACATATATATATCCATAAGGAAAAGGCAGATCCACAGAGTTTGCCTTACCTACAAATATTCCTTCTATTTTATTTATTTATTCACCATATATTTATGTAACACATTATTAGATCTTGATCAAAAGGGGAAATGTGAAAGTTGTCAGTTTCAAAACAGAGTCACTTGTGTTAAAACAACAACAACAACAACAACAACAACAACAAAACACTTTTGTCAAACAAAGCCAGGGAAAGCCGTGAAGCTTGATTAAAAAAAAAAAATCACAAAAGACTCTGCTACACATCCATATACATATATAGAGCAACTAAAAAGTAGAAAGAATAAAATTGTAATAAATTAGAGATTGTATTTAAAGTTCATGTAGTAATTCAGTGTTTTAAAAGTTTATAGTTAATTTGTGGAAGAAAATATTAGCCTCTGTGACATTGTGGAAACAGTACAAAATGTTTACATCAGAGTATGGCTAGCCTTGCTTTCTTGGGAAAACCACTTTAAGTCTGGAACACAGTTTCCCAATCCCAAAGTGATGAACATATAATAGCTATTTCAAAGCATTGTTGAATGGTTACATCCTATGAGGCAGAACAGATAAGACTTTGGTGTAAATTGTAAAGTAAGATAGCATATCTTTGTGGTCAAAGCTCCTTTTCTTCTAACCAGAGTTCATTAATTATATTACCTATTACCCCCATTTTTGTGAGAATAGAATAAAAATTGCTGCATGTCATATTTTCTTGACAGTCATTTCTTTGTAAGGTTTTGCTCTTTTAGCTGGTGGCTTCTGCTCCTTTTTTCACTTGTTCTTTGCTCCAGAATCAAGTGTTCAGGGTTTTTTCTCTCCACAATAGCTAGTGACAATTATGTGAAAAGAACTAAGGACTAAAAGTCTTTGTTATACTGAATTATTAACAAAGGAAACATTTACTTTACCAAGAGGAAAAAAAAAAAAAAGGGTATCATTACTATTGGTCAATGTCCAGAAGGGACTGGAAATATTTTAATTATAATGACCTTCTATTGCAGTTGGGTTCATTTTAATGAGGTAAGTTTTCAAGTTTTGTCTTAAGACTTTCTAATTTCTCAGACTAAATTAAAAAAATTGTGGGGGACTTTTTTGATTGCAGGGCATTGTGAGTGATTTAAAAAAAGTGTATAAAACATAGTCCTCCTTGAGAGGGTTATGATTTGTCTCCCAGCATAATTAAAAATACATGAAAACTAGGAAACCACTTTCAATGGGTGAGAGACTGTAGTTTCAAGATAGTGATGACTTGTAAGGCACTACAAAGATACTGGGGAGTATTGAAAACAAACTACTTCATTCTGAAGATTAAAAGAAATAACATGCATAGGAGAAAGAGCCAGTGCATACCAGATTAGATGTCATTACTAACAAAAGAAAAGGAAAACAGACATGGCTACATTCCAAATAATCTTGCTCCATGCCAGGAGTAGAGAAATAATATTACAATGAATACTACAGGAGTTGTGTTTCAAGATAATAACACAGTTTTAAAATTTCATCTTCAGCCCTTTTCCTTTATAAATCACGAAAAAAAAGCATGCAATAAACAGATATAAGTTGAAAGAGGCATAGATGCAGAAGCTATTGCTGGAAGCAATTCTGCATTACTCCTTGAAAATCACTGAATTTTGAGATAGAAGGGCTGTCTTTTTAACTCTTTCAGAAGGTTGAAGACAATTAAGTTCATTATCCTAAATATTTACATTTATATAATTCTTTACAGTTTACAAAGTGGTTTTGCAGAAGTTATCCCTTTAAATTAAAGAGTGCAGATGATGTTCAACACACCAGGTTGTGAGGAAAACATGTTTTTCTACTCAGAATGTTTAAATCCTGAGGCAGTCTGGCGGTTGTAAACGACTGACTACAGTACTATGGAGGCTCAAGGAGGGAAGCAACCAAGGATGTAAAAGTAATTTATGGAAGAGGCTGTAGGTGACATCTATTATTTTGTTTCTTCTACATCCTTTTCATTTGGAAATTGCCTCTTTCTCTTACCGTGATTTGGATGAGGCTATGAATCAAAGGGTAGTGCGCCCCTCTACACCACAGATGTGGTTACATGAACCGAGGTGGTAAATTAGAATGTGCTATGTTTCTAACCATTGTGATTAGCCACCATGATCGTGTGGACCCAATCAGATTTAAGCAGGGTCTCTTCACTTGAAGTCCTCTTAAGGTAATTATTTGGATGTTTGAAGAGAGAGCCTCTCTGTCCTACTGAGGGCAAAGTCTATGTAGCTCTGAAGCTTCTGGTGGCTATTTATTCCTAACACACGGGGAAAAACTTCTGGAAACTGTAGCCAACCCAAAAGAAAAAGAGGCAAGAAATAAAGAGAGAACACTTTTGAGGAGCTATGCTAAGCCAGTCAACTCCTGATATTTTTACTTATATAAGCCAATATAATTCATATTTGGTTGGATGTATTTGAAATGTTTTTCTGTCATTTATATCAAAAAGAGTTCTGAATAATACAGAGACTCAATTCTTTCGAACCAAGGTCCTAGTTCAGTCTATCTATCTATCTATCTATCTATCTATCTATCAATCAATCAATCATCTATCTATCTATCTATCTATCATCTTAAAGATTTCTCTACACATTCCAGGTAGGATAAATGCATTTATTAGTTCAATAAGTATTCCTTGAGTGTCTTCTAAGCACTGGAAAAGTGCTGGTTATGATGCATTTCTCTCCCTTTCCTTTTACCATTCCTCTTAAGAGCCATGAAGTACTGTGACTATTAAGCTGATTGACTATCCCCATGATTATAGCATGAATGTCATCAGAAGGTTTTGTGCTCTTTCCAAGCGGAATTCCTTCCTCTGGCATTGTGAGTGTTCAAGATATCACTGGCATTTACGAATGTGTACTCTGGAGGGATCCAGATTTTGTCTGTGGTTTCAAAAAGGGAAACAGGAAAGTATCATGAAAGAAACATAGCAGGAACATACATCCAAGCTGGTGTAGTTACACTCACAATGGTGTAGTGGCTGGCCCTGTTTCAACAATTAGTCAACAGACTTTAAAGTCTGAGACATTTATGAACTTGCTTTGACTCAGATAAAAAGGAGAAAGGGAAACTACTTTTTCTTTCTGTCTGTGATTACATATCTTCTTATCTGTGTCTGAGTATATATTAAATGATAAACCAAGTCTAACAGCAGTGTCATATGGAAATTAGGCTTTCCATATGTTAATTTTCTAGGTAACTAAAAATTACCTCTTTACATGACAGCATTGTTTTAGACATTAAAATATTTGAAAGGGACCTTAAATCACACATTTCTATGTTTTCTTAAGCAAAATATGGTAATAATAATGTAGTTACCTAAGTGGATTCCATGTGGTGGACCCTGTGTTAGCCACTTACATTCAACATTTCATTTAGACCTAGTGTACTGTGAGGAAGAGATGGAATCTTTATTTAAGGGAGCAGTAAACTGAGAATCATGGTTAAGCAACTTAGCCAAGATCACAAAACCACAGGGTGGTAGAGCTGGGATTTGAACTCAGATATGTCTGACTCCACAGCTGCTATTTTTAACAGTGTCATCACTAAGAAAATAAAGTGTGTGTTTTGCAAAGATTAAGTGATGCTCTCTCTGGCTACAAATAGTCTAAACTATTTGTCCTGGTGCAAATGTCCTGGCGCATGCTGCTCTTTAAGTTATGTTTGTCTTTTATAATTTTCTTTATATTTTTTCTTTATTGTTAGAATGCTAGCTATAACTCTTTGCTATTGTAAGCAGGCCTGACTATAGCAAAATGTGTCCTCCATTTCAGCTGATTGCTTCTTATCTGCTTTAAGGTTAAATAAGTTTGTTAGTGATTTCAGGTTCTCTGTGTAGCCATACAGAGGCAATAATGATGATAATAATATAGTGATCGTTTATTGAATACCTTCTCTAAGCCACTAGTTGTATTACGTATGTGTCTATTTAATCTCCACATTTAGACATTTCTATTCGTTGCTCAGGACTTCTCCCCAACTATCTTCTATGTCTCAGGTAATTTTCAAACAGATGATATTGGCTGATAAATGATACCATGCTTAAGTGAGCTATTCAGACACACACACACACACACACACACACACTCTCTCATACGCTGTCACACATGTGTACTCTCATCTACATGTACACTCAGAAACTCAGATTACTTCCATTGATCTTTCTGCTTCTGGTCAGATATTGGCAAGTATAAAGATCAGAATGAGAAAATCTAGAATGGTGATATGCAAAGTACACCTTCAATAGAGTCACGATACCCTTGTTTGAAAATAATCAAATTACTTCCATTAAGTACCAGAAAGTTTGAAGACATCTTATTAATCTGTGTAATTATTCATCATAATGCATCCTCAGTACCTACAGCTACAAAAGATAGGAAGTTTATCTTTAAATGAATGCTTCTCAATTATGCCAACATCAATGTTTTTTGCTGTAATATTTCCTGGGGAGCCATTAGGTGGTTAATTCATACAATATGAATGCACATTGTTAAGCACAGCGCTACTTGCTAACTTTTGCAAAGTGTGCACTATAAATGTATCCTTAGTAAAATGAATTTTTGCTGAAATGCCCCCACTTGAGCAACATTCATATGGAGTTTCCTGGATTTGTACACATTTATCTAAATGTAAAGTAAGGGATAGTTTTTTTATGTTTGCTTGATTTAAAAAATTAAATTAATATGTTATTCCCCTCTGACATTGGGTTCAAAACAAAAAACAGAGAAACAGTGGTTTTCTTGAAGGAGACAGGATGTAATGGCTAGATAGACTGACATTTCTTTTGATTTGGTTTTGGAGAAAGTTTTTGAATGGCTTGTGTCTTATAGTCCATATAAGTTTTCTCTGAGCTAACATTGCCAAGTAGGAGTGTGTGTATGTGTGTGTGCACATGTGCAAGTGTGCATGTGTGTTTGTGTGAAACGGCCAGATACTGCCACTCAAGTGCTGAGACCAAATCACAATTACAGATGTGATTCAATTTATATTTAGACCTACCTCTAAAATTATCTAATAGAAAATCAATACCTTTAGTAAGCTGCACATTCTAAACATGGTTTTATCTTGTTTATTAATAGGCCAGAAAAAGTTGGACTAATATTATACCTTGAGAAAGTTATAGACTACCATAGACCTTAGCAGATCAACCTTGAGCATTTTCATCTGAAACATCTAAGTGTTATTACTTAGATGTTTTAGGAGAAATGCATATAAGAGAAGAAAAGACCTTAAAGGACATCTGGTTCAACCATCTTTGGGTGCTTCAGTTTATTCTCATGATATTCCCCTTGCCAGTAAGAATCTGCCCTGATTCAAAGAGATAAGTTACTATAATTTAGTTTGTCTACCTTCAATATTCTTGGAACTTTGGACATATTTCTGAATTTTTTATATTCGTGTTTTACTCTTTGTTACCTTGTTTCCGGGTTCTGGATTTCACTAATAATTATAATGAGTGTTATTAAATATTGTAGTGTTTCTAAAAATCCAGCTCTTCTTCCTTGTATGAGATTTATATTGTGAGGATGTGATTGATCAGAATCTTGATTTTCAGCAGGATACTATATGAGAAAAACCAGAGGAGATGCTGAAGATTTAAATTTGGAGATATAAATGCATTGTTAGAGAATCTGAAAGTCAATGATAGCTATGTGTACCTAGACATGTCTTCTGGGGGTAATTTAATCAAATAGTTAGACCTGCTCTAAAGAACGACACTCTTAGAAAAACAAACTCATGTGACACAACACTTTCTTTGTAGCCATCTTCATATCTAGAGATATATATTAATTCATGGCAAAATAATGAGTTTGTGGCTGCTGCCATGGCCTTCATCCATGCTTTAATTGATTTTCCTTGGACAATTTTTCCTGTTCTCTCACATAATTCTGCTGTGTATCATTTTCTACTCTAGACAGTGTAACGTCATTTCAGAAGAAGAGGAATCCCAAAATGTAAACTTAGAAGTCAATACTGAAGCAGGAACTATGATGAGTCCCAACTGCTGGTGGCTGCTTGTGTGACTTTGGGTTCATTATTCCTTTCCATCTTTTTTAAAGGAATGGTACTTTTCTGTTTGAGACAGTTTAAATAATACAGAACAGCAGAAGGTAGGATGTGGTCTCTTCCGCTCTAGCCCTTTGTCTCATTCTCTAGATGTAACTACTGTTAATCACTTGGCATATAGTGTTCTAGATCATTCACTATACCCATACAGATGTATATATACTTTATTAATAAAAAGTTAATTTTGCTACTTATGATATTTTTGTATTTTTGATTTTTATACTAAGAAATATTACTAAAATATTATTCCAAATGAATTTAATTTCATATACTTTAATATTTTTATTACCTTCAAAGTATTCTAGAATATAGATGTATCATAAGTTGTTTCACCAAATACCTGTTAGGTTGCCTCCAAAATTTTAATATTACAAATAATGCTGGAATGAGGAAAATTGCACATAATATCTTTGCACACATGAAAAAGTATTTCTGAGGAATAAATGGTTAAAAATTTCATTGCTGAGGTAATAATTTTGCTTCTTAAAGTTTTTGATAATTTGGATGAATTACCCTCCAAAACATTTGTATTGATTTGTAATCCATCAAGTTTATGAGAGGGGGGCAAGTTTTTTAAACTGAGCTCTAATTTTCTTGTGCAGAAATGGGAATAAATTACCTTTTTTTCTCAAGATTAATATGAGGATTCGATAAGGCAATGCATGTAAATCACCTAGCACTGTGCCTGACTAGAAGTGGGGTGTTTGATAAATCTTTATTCCCATCCATTTACTTTCCAACTACTCTACTTTATACAAAGCAACAACATGCAATTGTTAGATAGGTCTGATTTTTCCTCTCAATTTTTCCAGTTGGATTAAATGCCCTGTTCTCAGACCTATGATATTCAGACCTACATCAGCACTGAATTTCGTGTCTCAGTCAGAGTTTGTTCTAGTCACTATTGTTATATATTAACCATTGTCCTTCTACGACATATGATACCCACCATAATCAAAATCTCAATATTTTTCTTTTTTGAGATGGAGTCTCGCTCTCTCGCCCAGGCTGGAGTGCACTGGCATGACCTTGACTCACTGCAACCTCCGCCTCCCGGGTTCAAGCGATTCTCCTTCCTCAGCCTCTTGAGTAGCTGGGATGACAGGTGCATGCCACCACACCTGGTTAATTTTTTTATTTTTAGTGGAGATGGGCTTTCACCATGTTGGTCAAGCTGGTCTCGAACTCCTGACCTCATGATCCACCTGCCTTGCCTCCCAAAGTGTTGGGATTACAAGCATGAGCCACCACACCTGGCCAGAATCTCAATGTTTTAAAAATAGTTTACAGATATCTTCTCAGTCTTCTTGTTGTGGCTCTTCATTTCCATGTTTTGGGGATTTTAAGACATGGATTTCTATTTTGAATGATTCAACATTAAAGTGTCCACTTTGACTCAGTCTCACAAAACATCATAAAGGTGGCTCTGAGAGATTGCAGATCCTAAATTCTGAAGCTCCTCATCACTACACCCATGCTCTCTGCTCCTTTGTTGAGGGACTCTGGGAGACGCTCTGGTATTTTCTTTCCAAAGTACCCACACTTCCTGGACACCACCGTTACTTTCTAGGATTGCATATGCCTTCCCTGTACTTCATTTTTCCTGGGTACTTAATTTATGACTTCAATTGATTCTCATCTCAAAGCAGGGATGAGTCCTGTCTGAGAAGTGAAATGTGATGCAAGACCATTCAGTAAAGGAGACATGTCTTTGACTTCAAGTATCTGTTGCACATGAAATTGAGTCCAGGTTTATAAGCTACCTTCGAGAACCATCTAGGCCTGGACCCTGGTAGTCTCCAAGTCTGAGTGGGCTTTTCATTTATCAGAATACTGTCTCATAACCATCTCATGGATGTTTGCCCTCCAGCTACCCACCACAGAAACAACTCGTTTAAGCTTTGGACAACTCTGACTGTGAAGACAACTTCATTTTATTTAATAGATAATGCTTACTCTGTGCAGATACTACTTTAGGTGCTTTACAAATATTTACTCATTTAATCCTTAATGGCTGCCCAGTTTTTTTTCTGGTTTAGCCCCTAAAGAGAAGCTAAAATATCTGTAATACCTCATCTGTATAGCAACCTTCAAATACTTGGAAGACAACCACCAGGTTCACAATTGTCTACACTTTTTCAAATTAAAGGATCCCAGTTCACTCAGTTGTTCCGCATGCTGCACAGTTGTGAGTTATTTCGTATCCTGACCACTTTCCTTTGAACGTCCTTTTATTTTTTAATGACTCAGAGATTCTGGCTCACAGATGTGTTTTGCTTGACACAATATCTATTTTATTTGTTTTGTTTTTACATCCAAAAGTAAAAGCAAAAGGAATTTGACTATCTTTCTGCTGGGCACACCCTCTCCAGCTTCAAGGTTTCATCAGTGCCTACTGTCTTTGTCCCACTTTCACTCAACTTGGTCCCCAAAGGTATCTATGTTTAAGACCCCTGCTAAAGTGTCATGTTCAGAACTGAACCTAGATGCAATCTAGCCAGTCACATTCTGATCGAGGAGGGCCTTCATGCTATGATGATAGCAATACTGCAAATTCAGATTTGTGTATTTCAGCACATTTCCTTACAATGCATTTTTAACCCATGAGTCAGCCTCTGAAACTGGATTTAATCATTTTACATTCAAGATAAAGAATCCACTTGCACCAAGGCATTACTGAAGAGTGTATAGTTTATCAACAATTTAGAATTGGAGGAAAAAGAGAGGGTTTGTAGAACACAGCATTTCCCTCCAAGTTTCTTTTCTTAGCCTTGTAGCTCTTGGGTCTTCTTCTCTACCTTCTTATCCCCTTTTTCACTGCTACCACTTAGCTGTAATGGTTCCTGCTTCCCTTCCCAGAATCCTTTCTCTGGGGCTTCTCAATCTCTTTCCCTTAATTATGCAGTCTTGGCCCAGCTGTGCCAAACCTAGTGGTCACACTTGTCATCCCCTCGGCTAACAACAGACCCTCCACTTACCAGGACCTACATAGAAGTCAGTGAGTGATTGCATAACCAAAACATATTGTTTTTGTATCACAATAAGGTCAATTGTGTTAGAGCTAAGCAACGTATCTGACAGAAAGGTCACATTCATTAATGAAGATAACACAGCTAATTATAGAAAGGTAGGCAAAGAACCCAGCACTGGGGATTCCAGGTCTGTATATATAGCATTGCTTTATATACAATATTACTAGAAACTGTATTTGTACACGAGCTGTCACTAATTGTAAGTACAGTAAGTCTTGGTGATATTTTAGATTTTATTTTATGTACACCAAAGTGGATAACTGAATTTTAAGTAAGCCCAATTAAAATTGAGAAAGTTCTAGAAAATGGCTCAGATTGCTCTAATTCCCTGTGTGAATCTTGCCATATCTTTCATCATGTCTTGGCTGGTCTGGTGTCCTGTAATGGTGACAGTTTTGTTTTTCCTTTTTTTAGTCTTATTTTGTCACTCTTCCTTCACCTTGCACATACACTATAGTTGCTGCATATCAGATTATAGCTAAAAGGCTGCTGTATTTCTTTCCCTTCTGAGTTTTGGCATAAAGTATGTTTTGAATCTCCTGATACAGGGAATTTTGCAAAAGGTAAAAAATTTTGAAGTGAGCATTTCCAACTACGCTAACATTGGAATCTAATGCAGCACTATTACAGAATGATGGGATTTTAGAGTTGGAAGGACCTTATAAATCATCTCATCTGATCCTCCCCTACATTTAACCATGAGGAGATTTAGGCCTGAAAAGGTCAGTCTTTTGCTGAGAGTCATAGAGCCATTTAGTTTCAGAACCAAGAATAGAACTCAGCTGTCCTAACCCTAGTCTAGTTGCGCAACTCCACACAGCTTTCATGTAAAAGCAAATAAACAAAATGGCCTATTTCTCAGCAATTGTTTTGTTTTTATTGATAGCAAAGGGGATCATGTGCTACTTACAGTAATCTCTAAAAATTTTATAATAATCCTTGCATTATCCTGTTAAACTGTTGCTGTAGCTCTGTGCTTAATAGATTGAAATCTATTATTCATAATGCCATCTTGTTCCTGTTCAAATAACATTATCCTTATGACTAAAATTTTATGGAGCCATACTTGATTTCTTAGCGCAGTGAGATGATACATCATTAGAGAAAAGAGTTTTCATTTGTGAATACGATTCAATAGATATTTTTCAAGCACCACTCTGAGTGTGGCATTATTGTTGGCAATTTTTTGGATGCAGAGGCAACATATGGCATGCTTTTTAGCCTCCGATAACTGATACTCTGCTGTGTGTTTCTGAGTGTCCAGAAGCATCTGAAAGCAAAACAGTGCTGCGCGCCTAAGGAGATGGTGTAGTGTGGTGCTCAGGTCGCGCTGGGTTTGCATCCTGGTTCTGTTGTTTAGCAGCTGTGTTATCTTGGGCAAGCAACTGTAGTCAAGCCTTAGTGTCCACATCTAGGGACAAAAATGCACTAACTTCATATAGTTATTTCAAAAATTCTGATAAAGGACGAGACAGAAATCATTTAGCAAATCCCTGACACGTAGTGCTCAAAAATGTTGGCTAATGTTTAAAATCTTTATCACCTTAAGTCAGTGAACTCTCTATCTTCAAAGCACAGTGTAGAGCAAAGCCAATTATCTCGCTACATTTAGGAGAAGAAAACTTTGGCTTTGGATAGATTTCATTGATTGACTGGCTACTGGTTGATTGATCTAGTTGTGCTTGTGTGGTTCAGTGGAGCACATTTGCCTGTACGGCAATCTCAAGCTTGGAAAAAGAATTCTAAGGATAAAGTTGGGAATAGCAATTGCTTCAGTGGGGTGATATCTTTAATTTAATTTTGCATTATTTGTTTTCATGAGAAATACCCTCCAGACAGAAGTCTCCCTCCCTTTGATTGTCAGTTTTTATTAGTCACCTCAGATTCTTAGACAAAGGCCTCCTGAATGGATGTCAATTACTTGGGTTCTCACCCTTTCTTATCTCTAACTCACTCTGTTGTTGCTAATAAATTAGCCCCTCAGAGGAAACATTTGAACCAAATGGTACAAACTATCTTGGAAAACTTGAAGTATTTTGTTTGGTGATCTCAAATAATCAAATGAACTGACTAATTACTTGCCAATTATTTTCTTTCTTGTGGTTCTTAATTTATATATATATAAAAAAAGTAATTTATATATATTAGTCATTTATATATTCATTTTTCCTGTTTAATAAAAAAGATATGTATAATATATAATAAATACATTGCATATTCATAAAAGAGTATATAAATATACATATATATTGTTTTAACATATTTTATACATAGTCATATTATATATTATATATATATAATTTTTATTAAACAGGGAAAACTAAATATGGGCAAAGAAAATGACCTTAATACATCTGTATAGTCTGAAAAAATAAATTATGGCTAATTTAAAATGAAAGGTTTCTTAAACAATTTTGCAGTCAGGCTATTAATAATCATTTTCGCAAAGTGGACAACATATACCAGGAATATTAGAGATTCATGAATTGCTGTCGGTTTGAATTTGTATATATTTTCTCATCACTAAAAATACTGTGATCTAGTATGCAGAGGAAAAAAGAGTCCTGGAAAATAATAGTGTTGTTAAATGTTTTTGTAAGACAATTTCTACGTGTGAAAAGTTAATTAGTGATATAAAATACATATTTGGATAATTAATACCAGTGAAGACTAGACACTTGTTGCCTAAAACAATGAAGATACTTTTTTTCTAGAGTCATCTAGATGCTTATATCCATTTTCCAACTCAGTTTGCATGTCTAGACAGAGCTTCTTTTAAGAAATTATTCAAATACAAGAAAATTCTGATAGTAAAATAATTGAGAATTTGAAAGGCTGAGAAAAATCATGATTCCAATGTATTATATTAGAGTTGAAATCTGAGACTTGTGAATTAACATCACGCAATGTTTTAAAATATGAGAAAATATGCACTAGAATCAAGAATAACCCTAAATCCAACTAAGAAAAGAAAAATCACTTCCCTGTGGAAAAAAACATTCTCACAAGTCCTCATGTCCCTCCACTCCCGACTTTGTAGTCATACAGACAGTTCCAAAGCCAGCAAATATTGCATTTTCTACACTTTTCCATCATGCAATCATTTTACAAAACATCCAAACCAATACAGCTCTTTTAAATTGTAGCCTCTCCTCTCTTTGTGTGTCACGAGTTCTTTTTATTAATTCATGGGGATGAATGCAAAATAAATACGGTTCTTTGGGTGAGTCCAGCTTACCCACAGCGCATGCTGCCCTCTCACACCACTCGCCGCTTTGTTGCTCTTTCTCTCAGTTCTTTCCAACATGCCCCTGGGTCTCATGAGATGACCCAAGAGCGTACTGCATACTTGGATAGGATTAAGAAAAGAAGGAAAACAGAAAGGTGTCCAGCAGCGTTTGTACCAAGGTGCAGTGCCCTTCCTGGCACATGATGTGAGAAGAGAGCAGTCAACCATGCAAGGTAAATAGCAACCAGCCTAGTGCAACTAAAGGTAGTGAAAAGCCCACTGAAGCACAGAGCTGAGTTTAGAATATTTACACCAACGCTCCTCTATTTTACTGATAAGGAACCTGAAATTGAGCCATAAATTTATTTATAATTAAAAAAAAACCTGGAACTATGATCCGTGAAATATTTTTATAGTTTGTTTTTAACTATTTTAGAAATGTTGGTGGGGGGATGACAAAAATTAAAATACAGACAGAAATGAGAGAGATTTAATTCTGAAAGAAGTGTTCTAGCTTATTCATCTTGTTTTACAGATTTAAAAAAACCCAGGCCCAGAGAATTGCAGCTCCTATCCTTGTATTGTAGCCATGCAGAGGAGACCCACTGATCTTGTTACTACACACACAGCTCCTTTTTAACTACTTAAAATAAGTCCTGTTACAGCTTGCAGGATCTATCCTGCTGATTCTGTATTATTGCAAGTTTTCCTTTTGCCTTTCATTGGATTTCAAACAATGTGTTGAGTGTGGCAACTGAATTATTACAGTCAGTTATCTCTGTGTTGTATGGGCAATTTAAAATTGACTTGGGTTAAAATGGGAAACTTTACACTAGTCGTAAGAAACTCTTCAGAGATGCAGCAATTCAATCTGATTCACATAATAACAGCAATAAAGAAGAAATTGCACATAGTTTTTTTTTCTCTCTTGCAAAGAGCTAAAACCAATTTACAGATTTTCTTATTAATCCTCCCAAAAGAATGACAGCCATTTTGCTAACCAGGAACCTCATGACAGAGGTCAGGAGGCCAAGTGTGTGCAGGAGCTGAAGGCACTGGTGTGGGGCTCCAAGGCTTCATTTCAATGTCTCTTGGTGTTGCTAACTTGCTGTTTGGTGGTGATCAAATCACAGAATCTTTCTGAACCCTAGTTTACTCATAATTTAAATGGTGGGTGAGATAATCTCCAAGGTCCCGTCGAGGATGAATTCTCAGTGATTTCACAGAGATTTCAATGCACTGCTTGGATTTCCTTATTCTTGATACCTTTACTTAAAGTCTTCACTAAGGCTCTATTAACGTTACTATTCTTCTAGCTGTTCCCCAGTTATAATATTTCTTTTTCTCTTTTTCATAAGAGTAACAAGAAACACAGTAATGCCCTTTCTTTGTAAAGGCATGGCGAACGAATAAGGGTAGAGAGAATAAAGCAGTAATCGGACAGTTACCTTGTTTATCTCTGTGGAAATCTTAATAGTTATTTGGAATGCTTTAAATTTCTTTCATGGCCCAATCTTACTTTTGCACCCTCAATGTAAGCATCTTACCTTCTACTTTCTCAGTTTGAAGCCATTCATCAGGAGTCCTTTCAAAGTCTTTCTAAATGTTTCTGCTCTTAATTCATCCTTTTCTTACTCCTCTACCCCAGTACTATACTACCCTCATCTCAGAGGAAAAAGAGAGCCTTTGTCATCCCAAAATAACCATCTATAGTGGTCTTAATCCAATGTCCAGTTCTTCTAAGTCAGTGACTCTCATACCTAGATACAGATTTGAATCACCTGGGAAAACTAGTAAATAATCCTGATCAGAATCAGGACCAGGCGTTAGTATTATAATAAGGGTCCTAAGTGAGTTTTATGTTAAGAAAGGGTTGATAACCAGTGCTCTGGAGGTCTTGATTGATTAATTAATCCTTGTTTATTCTTCAGCTTCAATCCATTTTACTGGCTCCTTCCCTCCAAACTGCAAATGTCTTTAGGCTATTATTATCCTAATAAAACACCTTCCCTTGTCCCTCAAGCTACAATTCTATGCATCCTCCTCTCTCCCACTTTATCTTCTCAATGGTTCTGCTCCTTCTTAGCCCTGAAACAGCTTTCTATGCAGTCACCTCATGGCATACACAGTCCCTTATGCTTCATGCTACTCAGGCTCTCTTTAGGGCCTGACATTCCCAATCACCCTTGCCACTGTAAAATTTGCTCTTCCTTTGGCCTCTGTGATTCTGCATTCTCCTGGTTTCCTGCCCAGCTGCACAAAGTTTCCTTTAAAAGTATGTGTCGGCTGGGCGCGGTGGCTTACACCTGTAATCCCAGCACTTTGGGAGGCTGAGGTGGGTGGATCACGAGGTCAGCAGTTCAAGACCACCATGACCAACATGGTGAAACCCCATCTCTACTAAAAATACAAAAAAATTAGCTGGGCGTGGTGGCAGGTGCCTGTAATCTCAGCTACTTGGGAGGCTGAGGCAGGAGAATTGCTTGAAACTGGAAGGCGGAGGTTGCAGTGAGCCAAGATTGTGCCACTGCACTCTAGCCTGGGCAATAAGAGCAAAACTCCATCTCAAAACAACAACAACAACAAAAAACCAACTATGTGTCTATGAGTCTCCAAATCACAGCTGCTTCTTACTGTTCTATACTAGTTGCCATTAAATTATTGATTTATTCTCTCCCCTAAAATGATTGCTTAAGTTTAAATGATCACATCCATGAAAATGACTCTGGAGTCTGCATCTCTTCCATGAATTGTAAATTATACTTCACCAGGATATATCCTCATCTGGATGTTCTTCCTCCACCTCAAACTCAACCTGAATTTATCATCTTCTACTTATTTCACCCCTTCTCTGTGATGTCCTGCTGAACTTCAGGCAGCACTGTCCTTCCAGTTTTCTGGGCTTCTAAATTCTGGTTTTCACTCTTGTTTTTCCTATTTACTCTCCATATCCTATACATCCCAAATTGTGTCTGTTTTGCTTTTGAAATTTTGAGGTATCTATTTCCTTCTTATTTCTAATTCTTATTCGAGCCTTTGTTTAAGACACAGATCAAATATGCGGCCTTCCATGATGGCATCCCCAACTCCTGATCAAAATTAGCTTTCTCCTCTTTGGTGATCCCAAAGTGCTTTGTGAGTCTAGCATAACAGTGAGCACATTCTACTTTCTAATATAGCACCATATGTATAGTCTCCACCACTTAGGTTAGATCCTCAATGTCAGAGATGATATGCTTTCTTGGATGTAGTTAGTATCAAGGGTCAGGGACTTACAATCTATCTGAATAAACAAAAATATCTCCCCATTCTTTCTCGCCCTGGGCCTCCTCCCTACGAACTGCAATACAGTGGAAATGGCTATTCACCATAAAGTGAATAGTGACAATAGGGCTTTGTGAACATAACCCATGCTTTTATAACAATGGCTAGTTTTGATTGCTCACCCATCATATGAGCACATGCCTTATATATGTCATTTCATTCAAACTTCCCAAAAGACCTGCAAGATAAATATTATGAGCACCCGTTTATAGATGTAGAAACTGATGCTCAAAACATTAAGTAACTTGCCCAAGATGACACAGCTAGTAATGAGAGGACAAGGTCCAAATCCCAGGTGTGAAAACTCATGCTCTTAACTTCATGTGATTCCATTAGACTAAATCGGGTGTTGTGTCATACAACAGGAGTTGGCGGCACAGGGAAAAAAATTTTTTGCTTGGGGAAGGTTTGTGGACAATGAAGAGTTATTTTATTGAGAAAGAGTAAAATGTTCTGTTCAGTCTTTCTTTTGACTCTCATTGTTCTTGGAACTTCCCAGTTGCAGAGTCCACCAGAGCAGCAGGTAGCATGGGTGCTTTCCATGTGTGAGGACACTCTTCTAACATGCCAGCTCCTCTGATCTGTCAGACCACCATTTCTATCACCTCTCTTTTCATCCTGAAGGCATCAACTTTAAGTAATCCCCATTTAAATGACAAGAACACTGGTCTTGGTCATATGTTCTTATCAGCTACCTGCTAAGGAAGGATTAGTTTGACAGCCTTGTGAAGTCCTCACTAGACAACTATCCATAATAAAGTCACTTGCAGAGAGCAGAGACCCATGTCCTTACACAAGACCAATATGCTTTTGAAAACCACGACAGTGCTTTCTTTTGAGTAGTAATCAATACTAATTTGCAAGCAACTTGAGAGTAAGGGAACATGTCTTCCAGTCTGTTTATCAACCTTAGTTTCTTACTAGCCTACTGACTTCTGAATGTAAATTACACTTATTTCATAGAAATAATGCAAACTTGAGTTCTTTATTTTCGAGAGGAAAAGCATAAGTGCTTTTTTTTCTGAAAGGGGCCTGAAAATTGATTGTTAAAAAGAATTGAATTAAATTAATTTGCAAGTTGGGTCACTTGGTCTACATCAGAAAGAAAGAAAGGAATTGACATTCTAATAAGGTTCTAGGTGACACTGATAAGAGAAAAAAATATTTTTTTCTTTAAACAATATGTGTTTATGAACTCTCTAAATATCACTATGATTTGAAGTTCAATTCTGTAACACCAGCTGACAATAGGCATGGTTTTTTGGTACCAACTGTAGTTTCGAGATATGACTCCGATAAATATTTCAGGTTTGAATTCTTATTAAAAGTTGATTCAAATTTATCTACAACCATATCCTCTGAAGGTTATTATTTTACCTGCATAGTGGTTTGAAATTTTATTGCAATGGGGATAAAGTATATAAACTCTGGAATCAGGATTGGATCAACTGAATTTGAATTAAGGCCTTAACACTTGTTAAGTGTAACTTTGAAGAAGTTGAAGGTCTTTTCTGTGTGCCTCATTTTCCTCATCTGAGAACAGATGAGAAAAAAAAAAAACCTACCTCATAGCTTTATCATCAGGATGAGATGCGATAATCATGTAAGCATAACAGCTGACACATAAATATAATAAGTAATCAATAAATGTTAGCTATTAATAATTTTAATAGTTTTTGTTAAAACAATCTGGCTGTGGTATATTTCTTTTCAATGGTTTCATCTAATTATTTGCATTTTTCTTTTCTCTGCTTACCTTCATTCCTTCTTTTATTTTTAGGAAAACCGATATGAACAATCCTCCAGTACTATAGAATCTCTGGCTGGGCGCAGTGGCTCACGTCTGTAACCCCAGCACTTTGGGAGACCAAGACAGGCAGATCCTTTGAGGTCGGGAGTTTGAGAACAGCCTGGCCAACATGGTGAAACCCCATCTCTACTAAAGATACAAAAATTATCTGGGTGTGGTAGCATGTGTGCCCGTAATCTCTGCTCCCTGGGAGGAATGAGGCAAGAGAATCACTTGAAACCAGGAGACGAAATGAAGGTTGCGGTGAGCTGAGGTGGTGCCACTGCCCTCCAGCCTGGGCCACAGAGGGAGACTGTCAAAAAAAAAAAAAAAAAAAAAAAGGAATCTCTCTGAAGCTGATCAGAGAATGCTCAGTGCTGAGTGACATTCCTCAGTCAAAAACTCTCTTTCCGTGTCTGGGTCACAATGCCCATCATTTCTTGCATTTGAGTGGTTTGTCCATGCCTTTTAATTTTGTTTTCAGTGCGCATTGTTAAAAGTCTGTGTTGGCCAATATTCAGTTCATTTTTCAAAAGTTGGAATCAAATCTTACAAACATATCCAGATTAAGACTAGCCACAAACCAGGATTTCAGGTTCTTTTCTAGCATGGTGCCAGATGGTACTTAGGTAGGATAATAAGGGAAATCTGTTTCCTTCCTCACATTTTATGTATCTGTCATAAATCTTAACTGACTTTAGATGAACTGCAATTTAGAAGTTCAAGTTTCAGGTGAAGGTTTGGGTGAAATTTCATTTTAATGTTTTATTAAAATTGATTTTCTTTTGTGATTATGAATGAATGCAATATCACTGCAGAGGAAGCATGTTGACAAGCAGTGACAAAAATCCAGCTAAGATAACAACATAGGGCAGTTGTTTTCTCCTCATCTTTATTATAGAACTACCAGTAAGAAACCTGTAGGCGTTATTATGCCTTCGAAACACGAGTAACATCAAGCTCTGCACTAATTAGCAAAGAAGAGAGAAATCTAAGCATCATTATGGGGGCTGTCAGAAGTGACTATGGTATTTATTCACAAATCTAGCAGACTACTGAGGCTTAAAATATGTGACTTATTAGGACATTGCTTTTGAATACAAATTATAATTTTAGAATAATAGATTGTTTGAATTCCTATAATTTAGATAAAAGCAAAAGCAAGGATACTTATTATATTTGCTTGAGTTAAAACAGTTACAAATATATATTTAATGAATTAATAGAGATGGAAAGAACTATGGTCTAAATTCTACCTAGTTTGAGGAAAGGTGATTTTATAGAAAAGCAGCCCCATGCATTATATTAATGAGCTCAAGGCTGATTTTGGGGAAATGAGACAGAAAGAAAATAAAGCTTATAGTACCATTGATATACAGTTATGGAAATTATTAGGTAAATAAAATAGAGGCATAATAGTATTTTGTCTGAAATGGGTTGTCAAACTGAATTGTCTTAAGATGGTGGCAAAAGAATAGGATATTTTGGGGGGTTTTTTAATTCAAAAAATAAAACTGCAGAAAAATAGAGAAACAATTTGATGATATGTTAAGAAAAGAATAGGAAATCTGTTATAAAACATTTTCCTTCTTTGCTGGACTCTTCTTTCTCTTTCACAACTCCTCAGTGTGGGAGTTTGTGGTGGGAGTGCTGTTACATCATTCTTCCACAGTCGACATTTAGAATCGTATCTGTAAACCTTGGTCAGCGTCTGGATGGGGACCAGCCATGCATTACCTTGTGCATATACAAAGACAAAAGATAGATTTTGATCCACAGGAAAGCAGATTGCCTGGGTTAGCTGCCCCAGACGTTTGTGTGTGAGTCATGTGCTTTCTTCTGGGTTCCGGAGCTCTGGGTGTGGCCCTCTTAGGACCTCACAGTCCAGACCTGCACACTTGGGGCTTGTGCACACTGGTACCTAGGAAGAAAGTGTGTCAAATGGCCAGCAGGTGTCAAATGGGATACTTGAAGATCTGTCAGTCTGGCAGGCTTCAGCTTGAATATTGGCTTTGCCATCTACAAGTTGTGTACCTTGGGCAAGCTGATCATGCTTTCTGAGCGACAGATTTCTCAAGTGCATGATAGGGATTTTAGGACTGTTCTGAACTTTAAATGACAGAATGCAGGTAAAATGCCTAGTACAATCCTTGCACTTAATAAGGGCTCACAAGCTATAACTGATATTATTGTATAAACTGTCTGCCAGCTACAAATGTTACACAATGTTGTGTAACATTGTGGATATTTTTAAGGACTTGTTAGCAGTGGCCCCTTTAGAATAAACAACTATTTCTCCAAGGATTTTCCCTCCAAATCCTCTCTGGAAATGCACTCGTCTTAGTGAAGAAGGTTCAAAAGGCTGAAGTGATGGGTTCACAGTTAGGTCAGGCAGTGTGGCCTGCAGTTTACATTAGAAGAGCTGGTGGAAAGCCTGGCTCTGCCATTACTTGTCATGGGACTTGGGATAGGACTTTCAATGCTTTTTAACTTCAGTTTTTCTGTCCTAAATGGGGATGGTGATGCTCACCACACAGAGTTGTGAGAATAATAGGAGATAAGTTTAGAGTGAATTCAATGTGTAATCTACAAAATAGGATAAGATACTAGTTCATCAACTACCAAAAAGCCCTCACAGCCAGCCTCTGGGAAGAAAAAGCATCTGTACTGTTTCTTCATCCTCACCAGCCCTTCGTCAACTGCCCTCACTCTTACTTTCCTTTTGGGGAAAATTTTTTCTTGGAAAGAAAAATCCGCATCCTCACCACTTGCTCAGTCCTTTAATGTCATTGCAACCTGATTTTGGTGCTTATCCTCTTTGTGGAAAATGTTCTCCCGCTTTGTCATTGAATTCAGATCCAAAATCCAAAATCCAAAGCCCTTCCTTTGAATTCTCTGTAATATTTGACATGATTACCCACTCTCGTCTTAATAATAAAAACAGGAGTCATTTATTGAAATGCTACTATGTGCTGCACTGTGCTAGCCACGTGGCATACATGATTTCATTTAACTTATACAAAGCCCTTGTGTGGCAGGTATTCGGATCCCATTTTACAGAGGAGGAAACTGAGGCATCAAGATGCTAACTAACTTGCTCAATATCACATAATTGCCACACTAGTGGCAAAAAAGAGATTGGAACCCTGCTAATACTGATGTTCCTTCTTAGAGCTTTGTTCTTTTCTTAGCTTCTGTTCGTAATACTTTTTTCTATTAAAATGTCGAAAGCACTGTGTACCTTTGTATGGCATTTGTCTCATATCTCACTCCTAACTCCTGGGAACTTGACATACCTCTTGAATAATGTATAATCCTCAAGGACCTCTTTTATTGTAATGCCTTCATGGGGCAAATCTTTTTTTTTTTTTTTTTTTTTTGAGACGGAGTCTCACTCTGTCCCCCAGGCTGGAGTGCAGTGGCACTATCTCGGCTCACTGCAAGCTCTGCCTCCCGGGTTCATGCCATTCTCCTGCCTCTGCCTCCCGAGCAGCTGGGACTACAGGTGCCCGCCACCACGCCCGGCTAATTTTTTTTTGTGTATTTTTAGTAGAGATGGGGTTTCACCGTGATAGTCTCGATCTCCTGACCTCATGATCCGCCTGCCTCGGCCTCCCAAAGTGCTGGGATTGCAGGCGTGAGCCACTGTGCCCGGCTGGGCAAATCATTTTTTAACAAAGGAAGTATTAGACAAAGAATCTCTCCTTGGGGTTGCAAAGTCTGAAGATTAAAGTAAGAATCTGAGAATGACATCAATTCCTTACTTAATTTACTTGTTTAGCCAACGTAACACTGACCTTATCAAGGTAAGAGTTTCCTTTAAGTTAACTGGTCAAGAGGTATTTTTCTTTTCATAAATAATGCAAGGGGATAGAAAGCTGAAGAGAAAAAAAATATGCATACTTTTTTTGTAAGTTACATTTGGAAACATTGTTGTTATTCTGATTAATGACAAAGAATTCCAGCCAGGGTAGAGCGTAATGTGATTTAGATAAACTCTAGGTAAAATAACAATGCACAGGAGAGAAATTTGAGCAAGTTTGCATGATGCTCAGATGGACCATAAACAAGAGACAATGAGTGTTGTTACTTTTCTTGTTGACCTTTATTTAACAGAACTCTCTCATTAGAAAAGAGCTTGCTTTAGCTTATTGTTAAAACTGCTGTGTGCTCACCTGCTTTGAAAAAGGAACAGGCAGCCCGACGTGGTGGTTCACGCCTATAATCCCAGCACTCTGGGAGGCTGAGCAGGCGGATCACCTGAGGTCAGGTGTTCAAGACCAGCCTGGCCAACATGGTGAAACCTCATCTCTACTAAAAATACAAAAAAAAAAAAAAAAAAAAAAAATGCTGGGCGTGGTGGTGTGTGCCTGTAATTCCAGCTACTTGGGAGGCTGGGGCAGGAGAATCGCTTGAACCCGGGAGGCAGAGATTGCAGTGAGCCAAGATCGTGCCATTGCACTACAGCCTGGATGATAGAGTGAGACTGCATCTCAAGAAAAAAAAAAAAAAAAAGAAAAATGAAGAGACAAGGTAAGCCCTGAGGCAGATTGTTTCCCTTCTTTTCTCTCTTCTCTCTACTTCAGAGTCTCTCTAACTCTTCTCTCTCTTCATGCTAATAGGTATAGCATTACTATATTCATTTATATATTCAGTGGGCAATATGTGTAAAGTGGATGTAAAGCATAGTATACAACAATATTTTAAAGAAAAGCGTACTAAAATATAGAGAACCACCAGGTATAATGAAATTTCCGTTTTGTTATTGAAAATAAAATATTAGCCATTTCATATTGCTTATCTTTTTATAAGATACCTCTATTTATACTGATCAAAATTCTATAAAGTAAGTGACATAATCTCACTTAATAAGGGAACTCAATTATTTGCCCAAGGACATCCACTAGATGGATTTTGAACTCTGGTCAACTTTCTTTCTATTCATCAATTCATCTTTTCATAAAATATAGTTCCTGTCTTCAATTTTGTAAGTAGAAGTAAAAAAGGAAAACTTATTTATACATATAGTTATGTTACAAGCAAGTACCAAAAGGTAAAATCTGCTGAAGGAGTTCAAAGATTGGAGAGGCTCCTTATAGCTTGGAGTGAAAGGAATAGAAAAGGAAGAGGAAAAATGGGAAAGGATTAAGGGGAGGCTTTATATTTAAGAGGAACCATTGAGAACTGGTAGATTTTGACAGGTGGAAATGATAGGGGAAAGAGACCTTTTCTGGAGGTTTGAAATGCATGGGGCTCAGGGACAGAGATATAAAGACATGATAGGCATGCTTGAGATATGGCAAGTAGTATAGTTTAGTTGTAACAGGGTGAGAGAAGGGAGGTAAGGATTAGGCTAGAAATTCCCCTGGCCATCAAAAATTGGAGGGTCTTGACATCTAGTCCTAGGAGACTTGATTTGCTTGGTTAAGTGAGAGCCAATGGCTGTGATGAGGGAAGTTCCATGATCAAGGTCATGCTTTGAAACTATTCATTTGCATGATCTATGCAGAAGAAACCCAGGGCAGAAAGAGAATGCAAAATTGTTTTCTCAAAATGTATAATATATAATAGATCTATGTATAATATTTGGTAAATTTCCAGGCCTTACCCAAAAAGATTCTGATTAAATATGGGCCACATGAATTGATGTTTTTACAAAGCTCCCCAGATAATTCTTGTGCAGGTGATTCAATAACTACCACTTTGAAAAATATGAGGGTAGAGTTGAGGAGGTTATTTAGCAAACTATCTTAATAACCAAAGTGTGCCAATAAAGGGACTTTATTTGTCTCTGAAGAGAAAAGTGACAGAAACAAAAGATATTTTGAAAGAAGAATCTGTAGGCCAATTAGATCTATCATTGGAAGAGGATTCGAAGACAATTATTGGCTTTAATAGCTGGAAGATTTGTGGTACAATGAATAGAAACATGAGACAGTATAGATTTATTAGGTCTGATAAGAGTTTAATTTTGCCAAGTGAATTTTGAAGTCTAAAGGTGACAGCCACAGGGAAATGTCAACATAGGTAGTAGACAACATAGGACTTGGGTTGGAAGAGCAAGGTTGCAGCTGGAGAGATGGCTTGGGTTTTAAGTGTAGATAGATGATATTTGCAATTACTGTAAAAAGCTCTGAAGAGTAAGAGAAGATAAAGAGCCCAGGAAAGGAGAAAAGATAAAAAGAACTATAAAGTAGGAGAGAACCTGGGAAGTTAAATAGTTAAACGTAATTCAAGTCAAGAGAGGATTTCAAGAGTATACATGCATACATACACACATACATACATACACACATACATACATACACATACACATACACACACATATATGAAGTAGAGGCAGTGAGTATACACTATAATTTTAAAATGTTTTTTGATGAAAGGGAACTGTAGTCCTTTTCCAGTGTTCCATAATCTCACCATCTATCCAGTTGTTTAACCAGAAATATAGCGTTATCCTTGACATCATCTCTTTCTCTACCCACATCTCAAATATAGTCCATAAACAACTCTATGAAGTGATTTTTTGTCTTAGTTCATTTTATGCTGCTATAACAGAATACCTGAGACTGAGTAATTTATACAGAACAGAGATTTATTTCTTACATACCTGGAGGCTGGGGAGTTCAAGGTCAAGGGGCCAATGGTGGAAAGCGGAAGAGCAAGAGAGCACACACACGTAAGAGAGAAGTGAAGGAGGAAAAGGGGGCCCAACTTGTCCTTTTATTAGGGACTCACTTCCACAATAACTAACCCACTCCAGCAAAAATGGCATTAATCCATTCTTGAGGGCAGAGCACTCATGACCTACTCATCTAAAGGTCCCACCTTTTAACACTGTTGCATTGGGGATTAAGTTTCTGTCACGTGAACATTGGGAATGTACTCAAATATAGCACTTTCCTGACACATATTCTTCTGGCCATCTTTCTGCCATCTCACTGCTGCCTGGGCTAGGCTAGCATCATCTGGATTACTACAGTAGACTTTCATCTGGCTTCTTGGCATCCACTTTTGTTCTTCTCCATTTTGATCACAACATTGCAGTCATAGATACCTTTGGAAAGCGCAACTACCTTGTCAGCCCCCTGCTTAATACCTTGGATGGCTTTCCATTCCTCTTAGAATGATGAGCAAACTCATTAATGTGACCTGTAAGGTCTTACCTAGCATGGCTTTTTTTCTACTTTTTAGCCTTATTTCCAAATACATGCTGCTGACTCTTGCTCTCCAGACACATTGACACTCTGTCAGGGCACAGTCCCCACTTACTCCCTGTAACAGGCTATAATTTAAAGTGTAGTAGGATGGAGAATGAATTTTTAAAATGTGTAGACACCTTAGGAAGTTCATAGGTTGAGGTGAAGTAAGTAGCTTCCTTTTTATCTTGTTTATTAATTTTCTTATTACTTCTCACTAGAATGTAAGCTACAATAAACATACTAAATGCCACCATGTGCCTGAAATCAAAATTACAACTTTATATGCTTATATGAAAAAAGACAGCTTTCTTCATATAGGCATGTAAATCAGAGCACATTTGTTTTCTTTATACCATTTTTTTTTCACTTTCAGTTCAGCAAACACTAAATCCACATGTCAATGGGGAAATAGACCTAGACGATTGAGAAGCAGATTGTTATAGACATTCTCTAGCCAGTTTTCTTTGTACCAGTTCTATTGTTGTATTTTCTATACCTACAAAAATTTTCTCATATTTGGGTATATGTTATTTAAACCTTCCTTCGCCTTTGTACATAAACTTTATTTCTCTCTCTCAACTTTTCTTTTGATTCATTCCAACAGAGAAATGAGTCCTGTGCTGTTCTATTTTTATGTTTTCAAAGCAAACAGTTACCTTGAGTTATCTACACAGAGAGCCTCACATGGCTGTTCCCAAGCACCACACAAATAAAACCACCATGAAGCAAAGTTAAACAAGTGAATGACCATCTTCACAGAGAGGGAGAAATGGGACTAATCCTGTTAAAATGTGATTAAAATGTGGCCTCTAAAGTTAGGTATTATTTTCTTCTGGATGTCAGGTTTTTATTCCCCCTTCTTCTACTTTCCTCATTTGAAATATAGTAGGAAACAAACAAACAATCCAGAGACAACCAATAGTTCCAGAATTTCTACAGAAATAGGATCCTTCTGGAGGAGTTTTAGTTCAGTTTGATGGGACTATACATTCTTCATATAGTCTAAAATTTTCAGATGCTTATGCAAAACCAAACTCAAGACATTCAAGAATTATCTCACGAGCAAGATTTACCAACTGCTTCTCTATCCTTCTCATAAAGTGCCTTATGCAGCATGTCCAGAATGATTCTCTGCATCTGATGCAAAGAAAGAAAGATTCTAGATTTGCATTTGAATTGCTGGCTATTTTTAACTTTCTCAGAGTTTTACTTTGAGAGATATTTTACCTTTGTGGATGAGTTATGGAGTCAGGTGCTTGACCTTTACCAGCTTTTCAGTGAAAAATCCAATGAGGAAAAGAGTTCAAATGTCTTACAAAACTAAACTCATTATTTATGAAGTCCTGAACTATGTCAGTGACATTCCCAGACACACATAGTGTAGTAAGGGCTTTGTTTCGAGAAATTCCCAAATTGAATCCTCTTTAGTAAAAATCCTATGTGGACTAATTTTGTAAATGATTTCCAATCATAGAAATGCCTGTGAGTGATAGGATTCTACAAAAAAAAACAGGCAGCATCAGAACTCACAAGCTGCTCTTTCCTTCCCCGTTTATAAGAGCCCTCTCTACACCATGGTGTGCAAAGGGGATTCTGTGGAATTAAAACTTGTGTGGTTTCTGGAACCCTAAATCCCCAGTCAAGCAGCCTGGTAAATAAAGATAAGGCATTTACTTGATTTCCCTAATATGGCTTTACCTCAGGGTATAGGGTGAGGAGGAGGGCATATATTAATCAAGAGGTTGTTTTTAAAAAACCTATTGTATATATTTAATATAGTTCTAGTCACCTGAGATTTATAAAAAACATCGTTGCTGCTTTCAATGAGTTTGCAACCTAATTATCTGGCTAAAACTTAGACTTTAAAATTTTAGTTGCATATTTTACTACTTGCCTATTTTTTTTTCTCATCAGATAGATTTGTTGAAAACTGAAAATGAGCTCTGATGTCCAGAATCTTTTGGAGTTTTAATTTTACACTCAGGAAAACACCAAGATGACAAGGAATCCACATGTGGGATTCAGCTGACATTTTCCCTATTTAGTATAATGCTGGCAAATGTAAGCCAAAGCCCTCCTGTCCAGTATTATAAGTATCTTCTCTTTCTTTCCTAAGAAGTCAGCAGAATTGACATTTGACTGCTGATTCATTTCCTCCCCTCCCCAGAGCTGAAATTCTCACCCAGGATCATCTGTCACCCTGGCTTTGATGAGGAGGGGGTTTAGGCATTTGCTGTCTGCACTGTCAAACTCAAAGTCAGCTTTGAATGGAAGGTCCCACCATGTGCTTTAGAAAAATAGGGTAGTGGCTGTGGGCAGACAGCAGAGAGAAAGGGAGAGAGAAACAGTCAAAAAGAGCATCTGATGTGGGCCTGGGAATATAAAGAGAAGAGGTGAGAGGCCGGGTGAATGAGAGTTTAGTGAGCCCATGGCAGATCCAGGGCTTAATTATTATAAAATAATTCCCTGCAGCACTGTATTTCTGAGGCGTATGATTTTTTTGACCATGTGGGCATTTACCCTTTTTAGGTCAAACTGGACACTAAGAAATCTACTATAGATATGACTGATTTGTTCTTTCAAGAAACACTTATTGAGCATTAACTACTGCCATGAAGTCTGCTAGGCACGGAAAGTACTGTGATGACGATGACCTAGTCCTTAACCTTTCAGAGACTTACAGTTTAAGGAGGGGTGGAAGGAGGCAGGTAAGTGAACCAAAGATCACAGCATAATGTAATAAGGACTGTGGTAGAATTACGCATGGAGTATTTTTGCGACAAAAAGGAGCAACATATTGTGAAGATTAAGAAAAAAATCCAATCCTAAAAATCTGTGACATTTTTATGACAGTGACACATACACACTTTTGGAGAGAGATACTAGTGTTGGGACCAGTTGCACTTACAGAGGAAGATATGAGAAATTACAAAATATTAAAGAACACATCCCCCAAAATTCAACCATTAGTTCCCAAGCTTCAGGAATCAGAAATTTGAGAAGTTTTTTGGTACAGAATGAAGCTCCGAATTGACTGAAGAAAAGGAAAGTTTAACCTATGTAGTAGATCAGGATTTGAGAGTTTCCCAATAGTTTAATTGGAGGTAGTGATATTTTTATTGAGCAATTAAATGAAACACCCTTTGGATTCAAAAATTAATGCTAAATCTAGAGTAACTGATGAGGCTAATTCCCAATTTCACGCACGTTGTGCACTGAAGTCATTTGTATGATCGTGCATTCACCTGGTCAGTTTCTCAGGGTTTCAGTCAGTGTAGCCACAGACAGAGTGAAGACACTGGACATGTTGAAGCTGAAGTCTGACAAGGTACTGGGTTGAAGTTCTGTCCCAGGTATGTGAATTATAGAATTAGGTATGGTATCTCAGAGAGGCAGACATTTTCTTTGATTTTTCCAGAATTGCTTCTTTCATTTGGACCTAATAAGCAGTGAGCAAATGTCATACACTTCAGGAAAATTGGTTTCTGGTTCTGGTCAAATGACTCTTAAATGACATCTCTTGAATGAGTTTGGAGACATGAAATGCCAAGAAGTAAAAACTAAAGGGGGCCTTTAAACCAAATCTCGCAGTATTATAATATATACAATTAAAGTTTATAGTTTCATCTTAGATAATAATAGTTTAATACAAATAGGTCATAGGCATTATGCATTAATTTGTGCCAAGCATGGTACTAACACCTGGGCACAGGTTATTTCATTTAATCCTTGTGACCCCATGAATAATATACCATTACTACCTATATTTCTTCTGAGGAAAGGGAGACTCAGGCAAGATGCAGAACTGGGATTCAAACTAAGATATTCAGGGCTGTGAAACTGGTTTCCTAATACCCCATTATATGGAGTGTCTAAGAAGGGCTTTCTTAATTTGTAAATTTGCATTAATTCAGATTGTTTCCTAGGAGTTTGAGTGTACTTTTGTTTAGGTAAGGAGTACATGAGACATCTGTATTGTTCAAATATGAAAGAAAATTCTATTCTTTAGATCCTTCCTTTAAAAAAATTCTCCTAACCACCAGTAGCCTTCAGTCATCAAATACATTAAAGACAGTTAATCTAACATTCAATTTATCAGGAGTCTTTACAGCTGAATAGAGAGTAAATTTTGATAGCATAGTAGTTCTTTGACCTTGAGCAATTTGATTAACTTTCCTACTTCTGAGTTTTCTTATCTGTTCAATGGAAGGTATAATATCTACTGCTGAGGTATGCTGTGAAGATTAAATAACAATAGTAATGAGATAACTATTACTTTTTGAGCTTCTCCTCTGAGCCAGTTACTCTAATGGGAAAGTGGTATATATTATGACATTTAATCTTCAACCCAACCAGGTAGTTACTACTGTCACCAATTACCACTGAAGAAACTGAGGCTCAGTAAGGTTTAAGAAACTTGCCCAACATCATGTAGCTATTGTTAAATATAAAGTTTCGGTGCTGCAAAAGGAATAACACTCGAATGTAAAATTTTCTTTTTAATTCTCAGCAAGACAAGTTACTTCTATAGAAGGGTGCACCCTTACAGATGGAGCAATGGTGAGCGCACACTTGGACAAGGGAGGGGAAGGGGTCCTTATCCCTGACACATGTGGCCCCTGCTGCTGTGTTGTTCCCCTATTGGCTGGGGTTAGACCGCACAGGATAAACTAATTCCAATTGGCTAATTTAAAGAGAATGACAGGGTGAGTGCTTTGGCAGGAGTCGGGGCAGAGCAGGTAGCAGGTAATCTGAATGAGTTAGGGTGGAGCAGGTAATCGGAATGAGTCAGGTGGAGTAGGTAATCGAAAAAGGTTGCTTTATGAGGAAGTTAAGTTTAAAAGTAGAAGGCAAAGAATTGAACATACTGATATTAATTCTTTGAAAAGAAATTTAGAGCTCATATCTAACAACATGAAGTAGAAAAGGTGAGATTCAAACCAAGTTTATCTTGTCTTAATGCTTGTGTTTGTCTCAGATGCTGCATTCTTTTCACATCACACTACCTCTTGACACTATAAAACATTCTAGAAATATTGGACATTATTATTTAAATCCAATTTGTACAATAAGATTATTATATAATATTTTAATTAGTTGAAAAAATGTATAAGTGGTAGAGATGTCACTGTTTAACAGACCATGAGATTGTACCATGCTGATTTTGAAAGTGTAAATGAATAGTACGATTATTGATTAGTATTAACTGATTCCTACTGCTGCACAGGTTACTGGGGCTTGTGCACTTAGAAAGCCATACTGACCCCAATCATCACTTCCAACTTGGTTTTACCATCCCTTTCCTCATCTCCAGGGGAGAGGAAAGAAAATATAGGACGTGTCAACATTTATAGTCATTTGTATAGGAGATCTGTGAAAATGTCCTTTTTGAAATAGAAGTCATCATTTGGATAAGATCAAATTCAGACAAATTGAATTTTTATTTGCTTTGACATGGATTGGAATCAGTGATGTGATTTTTTTACCCTCCTGTGCAGGGAGGGGAAAGAAAACCATCCTGATAAATTTCCTTAACTTTCTTGAAGGTGCTCAATATTTTTCTCTTTGGAAAAAGCAACAGAGTGTTATGACACAGAGCTCTGACTCTGAGGTTGAAAATCTTATACTTGGAATCTAATGCTACTAATGGATTTTGATGAAGGAAAACATTTAATTACTACATTGAACAATTTGTTCATTCGTTTGACAATTGTTCATTAAGTGCCTACTACATAAGAGGCCCTATTCTACGTGCTATGAATACTTCAGAAAGTAAATAAAAATTCCTGCTTTCATAGAGTTTACAACTGAGGATAAGGGAGATAGACAATAAAATCTTAGCATGTAATGTCCTGGGGATAATATGGTATGCTATGGAGAAAAAGAAAGCATTGTCTGGGAATAATAAGTGTACAAAGGGGTGTGATTTGAAAGGTGTTTTCAGGGAAGTTTTCTGACATTCAGCAGAAACCTGAAAAAAGGTAAAGAACTGAGTCAAGTGACTATGCAGGGGAAGAATTCTTTAGGCAGCAGGCAGAGCAAGTCAAAGGCTCTGAGGTTTGAGAGTGCTTGGTGGATTTGAGCACTAGCCCAGGAGGCCAGCGTGGTGGCAGTGGAATGGGAAAGAGTGGTAGCAGAAGGGTACAGGGAGGAACCAGATTATTCCAGGGCACACGGGCCACTGTAAGGCCTTGGCTTCTATCTGCAGTCATACAGAAAGACATCGGAGGCTTTTGAGCAGAAGGTATGACTTAACGTCAATATTGAAATGACCACCGGTGTTGGGTAGAGAATAGAACGTGTGGGTGGGAGAAGGGAGGCAGAAGTAAGAGACCAACTGTGAAAAATATGTAATAATGTGAGAGTTGGTAGTGACTTGCCCAGAGTGGTAGCAGTGGAAATGACAAGAAATAATTAAAGCTAGGCATAGTTTGAAGGTAGAGGCATTAGGATTTCCCGTGATGTGCGAAAGAAAGAGAGAATCACAGAGGACTCCAAGGTTTTTCTTCTGAGCATGTGCAACAGTGAAGTTCCCATTTACACAGATGGAGAAAAATATAGAAGGAGGACATTTTGTGGAATTCCGAAAGTTGATTTTGCACATATCCTGTGTGAGACGCCTGTAAGACATTTAAGTGGAAATGTTAGGTAGGTAGTTGGATATGTAAGTATGGAGGTTAGAGGAAAAGTCGAGGTTAGAGGAAAAGTCAAGGTTAGAGATTAGAATTTGTGAGCTCTCAGTATAGGGGAAGTTTCTGAGGGCTTGAAACTTGATTGAACTCATTTAGGGCTTAAGTATAGATAAAGATGAAATTTATAGTTGATCCATGGAACACTCCAATATTTAAAGATTTAGGAAATAATGAAGAACCAGCAGGAGATTGAAAAAGCCTCTATTTATAAAATAAGGAGAAATCATACACACACACACACGCACACTCAACACACACACACACACACTCTCTCTCTCTCTCTCTTTCCCCGTTTTTCAGAAACCTGAGTTAAGAGGTAGGAGTCAGTCTCTGAAAAAGGGTAATGCTGTTTTTCTTGAAGTACCAAGAAACCTAAAGATGAAGAGGATTTGACAATGGAATGGCATCTTTAATCAGTTGTGCTTAGACAAGCAAATGACTTTGGAATTTGAGGTAAAGACATACTACATGATATGCAGCAGGATCACAGGCAAAGATGGCAACAGGAGGTAGAGATAAACTTTTATGATATGTCTTATTCTTACTATTGATATAATAGATGCTCTTTGAAAAAAATAGCAACCGTGCAAATGTATGAAGAGAATAAAATGCACCAATTCCACCTCACTGAGATAACTGCTGTTAACATTTTGATGCATTTTTTTCCAGTTTTTTTCATACACACATATGCATTAACAAAATTATATATACATTCTTGCAGTCTGCTTTTTTATTTGATATAATAGCAGAAATATTTTTGGAAGCTTTATTTTTAATTATATTTTGATGAGAGGGAGAGATGATCAAAGGGGAAGATTGTGTTAGTTTGAGAAATATCTGGTCAAATATCTTCCAATAAAGTAGGATGATGACTGTCTGTGTATATAAGAAAGACAGAGAACAAGGACAACTCTGGATTCTAAGTGTCTTGGTGACTGATACGATGGCTGTGTTACCCATGGGGACTGAGGAAACAAGACTGACTAAAGCTGTGCTTATTTTTTATATCAAGGGGGATTGCAGACTTGCTTTTTGCATAGCTGGAGAATTGCTTGTTTTTTATTACTAGATGTAGCAGAAGCTGAAAGAAAAAGATATCTCAAAATGTTTTGGCTGATATCTACCAATGTAAACAGGCAATGAAATTAATTTGTGATACAAAGTAGATTGTTTTGACTAAATTACTTGGTTTGGCTTTCCTCACAGCTTACAAAGAAAAAAAAACAAGCACCATATCTCCTCTATATTTTTCATGTTGCGGGCGTACAGTCCAGACACATACATCATCAAGAATTAATACAGAAACTTTTTCCTCATCAATCTGTGAAAATTGTGAAAATTCGTTTTAGTTTATCAGTAAAGTATTATGAGCATAACCATAGCAAAATAATTTCTCCTGTTGACAACTTTCATGGCATGAATTGCCTCTAAAGTAAATACCTGATGCAATTAGATTCAGAAGATATTGGTAAGACCAGAGGCAGTGAAAGTCCTTTTACCCTTAATGAAATTAATGAAAATAATAGAAATAATATCAATTTGTAAACCTCTAACAACAGTAAGTAAAATGTACGTGTGTATTTTTGTTTGTGTATTTTGAGCTCTCTCTTTCTATACATGCATTCTTGACTGGTCAGTTGGCTGGAGAAGGGACTTTACAAGGTCAAGGGCACACATTTCACTGGCCACACAGAAGCAGAAAACGATGTCATAGCTATCAAATGCACCAAGAATTCCATACAGTCATTTCGTGGACATGTGGTCTGGTCACGTAAAGACCAGCCAAGAGAGTTCGGCTGGTTCAGTAAAATCCACCACACTGTTAGGAAAAACAAACAGGAAACTTTAACATAGATGCTACCTACTATGGGGCAATGATTTCAACTTTGTATGTGGATTACAGTATATATGTAGAAGCTCACAAATACACAAACTCAACTGCATCAGAGAAGAGCAAAAGCCCTATTTATCCTTAATTGCAGTATTTAGCTGAAAACAAACATACTCTAATTGTCTTTTACTTTTATTTCTAGTTAATTCTGCATTAGTATGGAAGTTTTAGATGCATTTGAAGAATATTGCATTCTTTTATAAATTTACAATTATATCATGTATCTGCCATTCGTTATAACCAATCTATGCCTCAGAATATAGAGTTTTTCAGAATATAAAGCAACATCTTTACAGCCCAGAGTACGTGAAGTCCGCTGGGTAACAACACAACAGCACCGAGAGAGAAATTCACTTACTATGTTTCTGCCACTTCACATTGAGGGTCATATGCAATGACAAAGACTGAAATTTGCACCATAGATCAAGTTGAGAAAACACTGGTTTCTGATCATTGTACTTTTGCCTTAGAAATCTCAGCCTGTGATTTCCTGACATTTCCTTTTCTGATTGTGCTATACTGATCCCATATAAAGTACAAAGCAGTATAATAAGTTCCTCTGGGTTCCTTTGGAACCCAACAGCCCCTCCCATCTTTGAAGGAAAATTGTGTTTTTATGCTGTTCATTTAAAAAACAAAACAAAACAAAAAGGTAAAATGTCAAGTCCATAACCTCTAACGAATCACCATTTCCATCTGCAGCCCCGGCAGTTGTTGAAAAGCAAGAGCAGGAACCGAGAGAAAGCCCCTTCTTTTAGTGGAAAACTCTTGCTGTGCTTAGGAAAACCATGAACCCAAACAGTGTGGGTCAGCCTTTCAATATGCAAAACGGACGAAGGTACCCAATTTTCTTTTATAATAGATTACATAGGAAATAGTTCTTTGTCAGGGAAATTTGTCGTAATCTTCCAATTTCCCCTTTGAAAAATCAGACTCTGACCATCAAAACACATTGACTGTAGAAATAAAATATTTATCTAACAGGTTTCAAATCTTAAGGACCGCTTCCTCTTTATTTTTCTTGGACCTTTATGCCTTCCACCCACGAAAGTCTTCACTCAACCCTACCAATAGCCCGGCTGGCACCACAGATAAGAGGCAAAGTGTTTCCTTCGTGACCTCTAAGCATTCTACTCCACAGGAAAAGCAACGTGGAATGCACACTCAGCAGGCTATAAGCCTGGAGCCAGTTTGTCCTGGAGGCATTTCTGCCATAAAACATAACACTATCCACTGTGTTTTGCTCTAAGCAGACCATCTCCCACTCCCCTCTCCCTCCTCTTGCTGCTTCTCACTCCGCACCTGGCTGCAATTCACGATCCGCACGCCACAGAACAAACAAAAAGCATGAAACAGCAACAGATTCCTTTGTTTTACATGCAAATCCTACCTCCGGTAGTTGTCACATCTTCCTCAAAAGCCACGCTTAATTTTTAGTGACAGCGATCCAGTGCAGTCCTCCAAATAGCCACCGGTAATCATCATTACCTCTTGTGTCAAAAGCCTTTGTGGACCATTAATGTCACAACCCTTTCTAACTCATAGCTTTAATACTCCCTGCTCAAAATGTCTGAAAGAGTTTGGAAGGACAATAGGAGTGACAGGCACGCTAGACAGCCATGCTTGAAATTAGTTATCTGGAGCTCCGTTAAAGCTGCTTCATACTGTTTTAAAGCGTGCAGGAGGTAGGATTTATTAGCCTATGATAGGCATGCTGTTTCTGTTTTTATTAAATACTGTAATAGGCTGTCTGTTAGAAATGCTGTGATAGGTCCAACATCACTTCCCCACTGCTTTCGAATTCTCATATTAAAAAGGGAGAGAGGGCTCACAGTCTTCCTTCCCAGACCGACATCGCCCTGCACTGGATCAGATTTCCAAATCCTCCTTAACTATAGGTGAGAGAGCCAAATAGATACTTTCGATATGGAAAGCGAACTTGGTAGTAAACACTCTAGGATTCTCCAAACAATTCTCTCACTCCCAGTAAGGGATTCCTGCTCTTCCCAGTTACAAAAATAAGTGTTCTCTGGAGTTAGGTATGAGAATCAATCCAAATAGGAAAAGTTGTCATTATTACTGAGATATGACTTAAGGTACGCATGTACACAAAATCTCAAATTATAGATCAACTAGACTGAATGGATCATTTAGTGTATAAAGTGTTTATTTTATGCTGACTTACAAAGCTTTGTGTTTCAGGCTGAAGCAATCACATGCCGTGCACAACTGTCAAACGGAAAGAATGAATGGTGGATGGAAAGAATGGGAATGTGTACGCTATCTTGCTCCACTTTGGACAGTCATGATCGTGGAAGACAGAAGAGGGATTTCTTAACATTGGTCAGAGAAGAGGGTATCAGTTAGCTGGAAGTGCTCCTCTGAAAAGTTAAGTACCTTTGCAAGTAAGGAAGCGGAGAAAGTTCTTAGTAGAACTACCCAATTTATTCATTCTCTTCCACATTTCCTTTCTTCCTGTTACCCCAGGAGCGATAGTTTTGTAGTAGTTACTACGCAAACTAGATGGTGTGCTCCAGAGAAGGGCTTAAAGAGAGCAGCAGATGTAATATGGATGGACATGTATTATACTGGCCTATAGAACTAAAAATGAGTAGCAATTAACAAACAAAAACTGCTACAAACTACTACAACAAAATATTGGAGAGAATGATTATAAATCACCACTATTTAATTATGGGTAGTTTTGTAATCTAGAAATGCTCCAATGATCGAGTCATAGCATCCATTATTTTATATGTAATAACTGAATATCTGAATTGCTCAGATGTCTGATAAAGCAAAGATGCTGTTTCCTCCACTCCTTTGTCCCTCCCTCCCTCCCTGTCTTCTTTCCTTCCTTCCTTCCTTCTTTCCTTCCTTCCTCCCTCCCTCCCTCCCTCCTTCCCTCTCTCCCTCTCTCTCGTTCTTTTCTTTTCTTTTCTTTTCCTCTCTCTGTCACTCTCTCTCTGTCTCTCTCACTCTCTCTCTGTCTCTCTCTCTCTCTCTCTCTTTCGAGACAGGGATCTACTATGTTACCCAGGGTGTTCTCGAACCTTTTTTTTTCTAAACTCCTGGTTGTCAGTTTGAATATGCCCTAATCGTGTGTGAGTTTTAGTTGTTACTTGACTGGTTACAGTTTCTTCTCAGGAATGAAATGTGATTTAGAGGAAAACTCTCCTAGTATCACAAACCATAATTTTATTCTCTTTGAGTATCCTTATAGTGGTTTTCCTGGGACAACCAAAGTCAGAAAATACTTATTGCAACTCAAATTAAAAAGAAAAAAAATCTTTGCCCATTAAATTGGTAGGAAAAAATAGAAAAAGACTTTTTCAAATTTTCAGTTTTCCAAGTAGTGAAAGAAAAAAAATTCTTTTATGTTAAGTGTCCAAGAGATTTCAGTAGCCTCATGGTCATCCAAGAGGAACTATTTCTCACCAGAGTAATTAAATTTTCACAGTTGTGTGGAGTCCAGGGAATACAAAATTATTTTCTTTAGTACCTCAGCTTCACAGTTTGTAATTGGAGTAATTGATACCACTGAAGTAGGAGTACACAAACTCTGAAAAGAAATTGTTGAAAAATAATGCTTCAAGATTTTATGAAAATCCTGTCTTTTATAGGCAAGCAAATAATCCAACCATTTGTAATAGAAGAATTATTTCAGGGGAAAAGTATTTGTGATATTCTCTTTTAAAAATAATGGGGCTGGGCACGGTGGCTCACGCCTGTAATCTCAGCACTTTGGGAGGCTGAGGCAGGCGGATCACCTGAGGTCGGGAGTTCGAGATCAGCCTGACCAACATGGAGAAACCCCGTCTTTACTAAAAATACAAAAAATTAGCCGGGCATGGTGGTGTATGCCTGTAATTCCAGTTACTTGGGAGGCTGAGGCAGGAGAATCACTTGAACTTGGGAAGTGGAGGTTGCGGTGAGCCGAGATCATGCCATTGCACTCCAGCCTGGGCAACAAGAGTGAAACTCCGTCTCAAAAAAACAAAACCAAAACAAAAAAGGAAAAGTAATATTATAAATATATCTCACAGTTATTTTTTCAAATGTAAGGAAGTGTTTAAATTATAATCTAAACACCACCAGTATATGATTTAGAGAGAGAAGAGAAGAGAATAGGAGAGGAGACAAGAAGGGAGAAGAAAGGAGAAGAGGGGAGGGGAAGAAAGCAGAGAGGAGGGATCAGAAAAAATACCCCAGTTGTATACTTCCCTCCAATTTTTATCTGTGGTTAATTCAGAAAACAGTGGCTAAAAACACAAGAGATAAATGAATAAGACTTTGATAATGGGATAAAGTGAGAAGGTGGGCCTGGGGCAGGGATTGTTAGTGATACTTTCTGGAGGCTGTGTTCCTGGAGGAGCAAAGAAAGCCCCTAACTCGGACCCATCTGAGAATAAAGGAGGTTTCTGGAAGGAGCAGTGTTCAGATGGGAATGGGGATGGAGCATAAGATGGTTTGTTGAGGTAGTGAAAGAGGAGCAAGAAATGAGGAAGGGAAGCTGAAGGAGGAGAAAGAAGAGAAAAAGGAGAAAAGAGATTTATGAGGAAGGGAGGAAAGAATTTCTTGAGGTAGCATGGTGTTGGAAGAGGGCACAGGCTTTGAAATAAGGCAGCCTGACTTTGAAACAGTTCTGCTAGCCTGTTTCCAGTTCACTGTGTTCAAATGAAATGATAGCAATGGCTGTTCTAAGACTGCAGTGATGTGAGTGAAAGGACATAATGCATGAGTGAAGCTCTTTATAAAGAGATGTACTGAAATAAATGTTAGTTATTACAGAGCAGGAAGAAAGAGGGAGATGCATGATTGAAGATGAGGAGAGGGCCGCAATAGGAAAGAGAGAAGAAAAGGAATAAGAAAAGGAAGCATGAAAAGAACCTCTCTAGGGGAGGTAGAAGAGAGAAAAATTTCTCCTGTTGAATCATATAAGATATAATCTCTTTCTTGCATTTGTTTTGTTTTCTGGATCACATTTCAATAGCTGTTGCTTTAGTTCTACCTCTATCTTGAAGTTTCAGATAATAAAGTGTCTTTGAAGCTCATACCTTCTTCAACAAGAGAGAAACCTACGCTGAATTTGTTGAAAGCTTGTTCTACCATTTTGAAAACAGCTGATCTGAGGAGTGAATTTAGTAACTCTTAGCATTACTTTTCTGGATGGTTCCCCGGAGAGTGAAGTTTGGGCCGGCAGAAGGCAGGGACTGAAGTGATATTTCAGAGCTATATTACCAAACACATTCAGCAAGAATATTTTGTGCATCTGTAACTTGATAACATTTCAACAGCATCTGCTCCCTGAATGTACATCAGAGAACTTGTTCTGGAAAGAATTTGTGTGTGTTAACAAATATTAGGTTAAGAACTGGAGACTGGGGGAGAGTGGTGCGATCACACATACACAGATTTTGCAGTTTACATGCACAGCCTGCTAGTGAAATGGTTTAATGAATGGAACGATGAATGCATAATTTCATTATGAGTCATCACTATTAAAATGAAAATTTGATAGATACATAACCAGAAAATGTAGCTATCTGTTACAGACACAAGTGTTAATTATATTTTGGAGTATATAATTTATGCTCTGAATAATACAGCAAGTAACTGCTTTTGCCCTATTATGACTATTTTTCTAGGAACAACAGGAAAGTTAGACACTGCTTCCTTACTATTATATTTCTGTGAATGTTGAAGCTGACTCACTTTGAAGTGATCTACAGTTCCACATTAGGTGCATACAAAAGGCATTTTCTAGTATAAACTCAAATGCATAACCTGAGAAAGCAATTAAAGACAACAGTTGAAGAAAATCTAACATCAAACCAGCATCTTATTTCTAAAATAGAAATGAAATGCTGTAATTGGTCCGTATCACTTTTCACAAAAATTTTCCTTCAAATTTAAATTTCTCTAAAAAAGTTTTCATGAAATTATAATTTCTGAAAGTTTACATTTCTGGAGTATATTTGCCCACATCATATTTGATCCTCAGAATAAAGTTATTGGGTGGCAAGGCAAATATTAATAGTTACATTTCCATCTAGGGAAATTGAGGATAAGGGAGGTTTAATGATTTTTTTTGCAATCACGTAGCCTGTGCGTATGTCCTCATAATCTAGTGTTCTTTTTATTTCATAAAATTTTTCATCTAAGTCCTGTAATTTTTAGTTAAAACTTCTACTTCAGAAATATATGCAGCAGAAGATTTTTTTAAAAACATTTTAAAATAAGAGAGACAACAAAGAGAAGCTACACACTGGTAGAAAATAGTCACAAGACATATTTTATAAAGGACTACTGTCCAAGCTATACGAGGAACACTTAAGACCTAGCAATAAGAAAACACACAACCTGATTAAAAAGTGTGCCAAAGACCTTAACAGACACTTCACCAAGGAAGATATATAGACGGCAAATAAGCATATGAAAAGATGCTCCACATCATATGTCATCAGGAAAATGCAAATTAAAACAACAACACACTACCACTATGCACCTATTAGAAGGGCCAAAATCTAGAACAGTGACAACACCAAATTCTGGAGAGGATGTGGAGCAACAGGAACTCTCATTCATTGCTGGTGGAAATGCAAAATGGTGCAGCCACTTTGGAAGACATTAAGCAAAGCATACTCTTATCATATGATCCAGCAAACAGGCTCTTTGCTATTTATCCAAAAGAACTGAAAACTTATGTCTACACAAAAACCTGCACACAAATGTTTACAGCAGCTTTATTCCAAACTTTGGAAGCAACCAAGATGTCCTTCAGTAGCTGAAAAAAATAAACTGTGGTACACCCAGACAAGGGAATATTATTCAGCACTGAAAAAGAAGAGCTCTCAAGCCATGAAAAGATGTGGAAGACAGTCAAATGAACATTACTAAGTGAAAGAAGCCAATCCAAGTCTACCTACTGATTCCAGCAACCTGATGTTCTGGAAAAGTGAAAACAATGGAGACAGTAAAAAGATCTTTGGTTCCCAGGGGATGGGAGGTCAGGGGAGGGATAAGTGGGTGAAGCACAGAAAATTTTTAGGGCAGTGAAAATAGTCTGTATAATACTGTGATGATGGATCATGTCATAATACGTTTGTCCAAACCCATAGAATGTACATCACCAAGAGTGAACCTTAATGTAAACTATGGACTTTGGGTAATTATGATGAACCTAAATATAGTTTCATCAATTTAAAAGTTAAATATAGGTTCATCAATTTTAATAAATGTACCACTCTGGTGGGAGATGTGGATAATGGGGAAATCTCTTCATATGTGGGGCAAGGAATACAGTGAGGGGGTATATGGGAAACCTCTGTGTCTTCCTCTCAACTTTGCTGTGAACCTAAAACTGCTCTAAAAAATAAAGTTTTTAAAATAAACTACAGAAAAAAGCATAAAATAAGAGATTGCTGGAATATATATATATATATTTTCTCCTTCCATATGACAAATACTCATGGCTTTTTAAGAAACATTTTGTTTTATTGCAACTTATGTTTTTAAGATAGAGTTGCTATTTTTAAAAGGTGAACTATAGAAATTCATAATAATTCTAATTACAGAATCGATATTGAATAATTCTGTAATAATTGCAGCTGCTGACCTGTGGGCTACAAGCAAAAACCCACCCAGTAAGAACATGATTTGGGTCATGTTCTTGGATTCTTTGATTGCTTTCCCTTCTTTCTTTATCACAATTAGGAGAGCAAGTCCTATAGGACCTAACCCCCACCACCAACCTTGTGGCAGTTAGCCTTGCCTGCAGGTTTTATGTAGAGTTATTACCATTCTGTATGCATGTGGTTAAATGGGAGAAGGAGGTACATGATAATATAATATACATATTAATTAATTTTATCTGAATTTTCAGAATAGTAACATCCTCTCCAACACCTCCCTGATTCCCCACCAAATACAGATAGAGATGTTGCAGAGCCCACTCTTGGATCCCATGAAAAGGCACTGGAATAAGCTAGTTTAACCACTTTCAGAAGCCGTAGTTCTTTGGCTGAGGCATTGCATTAGGCAGACAGCTTATTGGGGCTTCATTACCATCCTTCTCAAGCCTGTCAGTGTACTGAACATAAATCAGTTTTAAAATAAAACATAAAATAGAGCATTGACAGTTGCTCTGGTTTTATTTCATTTGGAATCTCCTACTTCCCAGGACCTAGCTGCAGTCTTCCTGCTTATTGGAAACATGGACTATATGAATGTGGCACTCCAGGCTCTGTGCATCTATGTGCAATCAATGGGAAGATGATACTGCTTGCTATACAACATAGCATTAGATATGATACCTGCTGCTTTCAATATCATGTTAATTAAAAGATATCTGTCTTCCAAACAAAATGAAACAAAAACAGAAATCTTTGGTATGCAGAGAGCTCCAAGGTTAGCTATAAAAGGCAAAGATTTATGTGTATGTTGGTGTTTACATTCATGTGTATATTTTATTAGCTCATTTTATGTTGCTAGATTCTTAGAGTAAAAGAAGAAACACTTAATAAACAAAATGCTTTTCAGCAAAATGTGAATATTTTTTGTGAAACGTTTCACTTTACAAAATGACAGCATAATCCTGATAAACGTATTGTGTCTTCACTAGGTGGAGAATTTTTGAGGGCTTATTAAGTGCTAGGCATCTAGGAAAGTCTTAACAAATATTTCCTTGTTTCATAATTTACTTAGAAAAGGAATCGGCAAAATGGATATAAACACATACATTTGTATATTGAAGTATATTTGTAAAGTTGTTTTCATAAAGGATATAAGTTAGATAGGATGGTAGTGTCATTGTATGTCCTGTTTTATTCCTTAAAAATAAAACAAAAAATCCCTAAACCTTGTTTAATTCAGATTATGAAAGGGATACACACTCAGTATTGAAAAATTGGAGTATAGAAAAAAACATAAAAATTAAAAGTATACAAAGAATATTTTAAAAGTTTCCTATCATCCCACAATCCAGAGATAACTTCTAATATTAAAAAGTAAGAATTTTATTGCATATAGTTTTATATATTTATTTTCTCCTTATCCTTATAATATGTCTTCCATGTTATTTTGAAATCCTTTAATCTTTTTAATAAAAGTATAGTATTTTGTCACATGCATCTTCTGTAATTTGTTTCAACAACCCTCATTGGTTAACACACAGGTTATTTTCATTTTTCATTAGCAAAATGGCTTTGCTGAAGGCTTAGTACCAAAATCTTTGTCTACATCTCTGATTACATTACTTCAGGATAGATTTCCATGTGTGGATCGTAGGGCTGAAATGTACAAGCATTCTAAAGGGTCTTGGTATGTTCTTGCTGAGTTGCTCTGTTGAAGGGTTGTACCGTTTTCATAGTCCCATGAGTGGAGTATGACTCTACTTTTGGCAGAAGAGTCATCATGGTGAGAAAAGAATGCTTTATTCCAGTCTTCCACACAGGTTTATTTCATTTTCTTTTTGCTTTTGGGACTAAAGTGGAAATCACTTGTCATATAACAAGAGGGGAGAGAGAGGGGGCAAAGGAAAAGGATAATTAGTGTTGGCATTTTTATTTCGGTTTCTTGAAGTAGAAATGTTTTCATTCTTATTGTGGGAAGAGGGAAAGTGAAGAACTACTGCAAAGTCTGGTCTCTAGATTCATGTTTTTCCTATTGCTCAAAGCAGAATCCCTTCCTCACTGTGTCCTTTAAAACCTTGGGTATTTCTACTTCCAGGGGATTCTGATGTACGAAAATCCACATGGTAAATCTGGTGTGTCTTCCTGGAAAATCAATTTGCTCCAAGACTGTAGGGACAGGAGTTTTGAATTTTTGTGTTCTGTAAAGTTTTTAACAGATGTGTAAGATCAGGTTATTCAACATTATTAATAATGTAAACTCGGAAAAAAGAGCAACTTTATGAACTGGGAGTCATTGGGAATCTGGAACTTTTTTGTCTTCAGTGAGCTTTTGTGATAGAAGTCAAAATGAACAGAAAACAAGTCCTCAGTGAGAACTGGTGATGCTAATACAAAAGGGTGGGAGCGTACGATTTCTTGGCAAGTTAGAAGAAACTTATGTTGCTTGCTATATGGAGAAAGAGTTTATCTCCTTTCTAAGATTCAGTATTTTTTTGGTTGTTACACATAAGAAAACTGCCCACATACAAATCAGATCAACATCTTGCTAAAATTGCATTCAATTAAATGTTAATTTAAATGAGTCCCTGTTTTATTTTAATTTCTACCAGTGAAGTAACTTAAATTGTGTGTGTGTGCATGATTCTAGTGCTATACCTAATTTATGTCTAAAGTATGCTAATTCTAAAGTTATATTTTCAACTGTGATAGATCTCTGGCTAGTTAAAAACAGTAACTCTTAAAATGAGCTTGAAATATCAGGAAATATGCAAGATAATGAAAGAAATTAAGAATAACCTGAAATTATTGACATGTGTCAAAACTGACATCCTTAAATCTCTCTACAAAGTGCTTGATAGCAACAAGGTTGATAGCGTGACCCAACTATGTCTGGAAAATACATAATGAGAAGCATCCAGACTTGTCAAAAACTGTAGAATGTACCCAAATGTTTATTTAAAGTTTGAGTATATTATTATGGAAATAGAGAATAACCTTTTTTCTTATACAAGAATACAATGGATAAACATTCCATGAATCTATCACTTCTGAAGGGAAATTTAAAAAACAATCACAGAAGTTTTGAAGAAAAAAATCACTAGAGTTTTGCCAAATAAAAGAAAAAGTCTTGGGTAGAAGTACTAGAATGCATTACAAAATCAAACAAGCCATTCAAAACAACTTGACATTATCTTTAAGTTTAAAGTGTTACCTTTTCCATTTCTCTTAGAAAATGAAGCTTATAAAACAGAGACACTTTGGTGAAATCTTAACCATGCATGTGGCCAGATGGTGACTTTGTAAAAATTAGAAAAAGCCACTCTTTCATCAGAATTTATGAATCTTCTGCTAGAAAATAATCTCAATAAGTAGAAAAACACTATGATGTCTACATATATGAATGGCAGCTCTGGAATCACAGCATAAAAAACCTGCATGACTACAGGTAATAGTCTTGTATTTCTCAGCTGAGAAGTGGTAGCACAGGCCAAAATAATTGTGGCAAATTTGTGTTTTAAAAAGGATTAGGATTAACCTTCCTCTTTCCCTTATATTTTCATGATAACTTGGATAATTGTCTATTTTTATTTAATACTGTATTATTAATAGTCATGTTTATGATATTAGTTTGCAAATTACTCAATTTTATTAAATGATGAAGAATTGTTTAGTAAGTGAGTTATTTAACAAAAACAATAGTAAGTGCAAAAATGTATTAACAAAGAAGAGATTTTACGATACAGTTCACTGAGTGTGGCTCAATTCCACTCTTTTCCTTTCTCCAATAGACTGATGGCCCTTTGCAGGTGTGACTCTGAGCTCTGTTGGATTTCTTGTGAAGAAAACTCCAAGGAATGGATGAATGCCTGGAAACTTACTGCTGGAAGTCATAAGGCAATGACAAGAAAATAGCATATCATTGGAAGACTTGACCCATGGGATCTATAAATTCCTAGGGAAGCTCCTTACTAAAATTTGTTTGGTTTCTATGGAATCCAACAAGAAAAGAAATAGTGAAACACGTGGGTTGTCTCCTCTTTGGCACTGAGCCTGGGAGAATATGAAGATGTCTGAAAACAAAGAGGCTTCCTTCAGGTGTTCAGGAGGGGGCTAACACTGCCTACTTGTATGTCAAGGGCCCAGGGGAGTAGACACTCCCAGAATGCTACCACTTGGATTCTCCAGGGATCATATGTGATACCAATCAGCTAACAAAGAAAATAACAACCCATCTAAGGGGATTCAGCAGCTAGAAAGAAAATGAGTATGCCAAGCAAACTGAACACACGACCAGCAAAATAGAGCTTCAAAAGGAGACAAAATACAACATTCTCTCTCTCTCTCTCTCTCTCTCTCTCTCTCTGTGTGTGTGTGTGTGTTTGTGTGTAAATAACAAAATTCAAGTTCTGGACACAATTTTTAGAGCTAAACACATGACTTTCCAACTAAACTTTTTATTAGATATCAAAGAAGCTGGTCACTGTTGAGGTGAAGATCAATTGCAAGATACATTTTGAGGCACAGAGCAAAAATATAAAGAATCAGAAAAAGATAAGAGACTTGAGGATTTAATCCAAACAACTGAACAGCTAAAAACAAGAGCTGCAGGGGCAGAAGAAGAAAAAGTTTAGAAAAGAGACAATATATTATTTTCTCTGAGCAGAGGTAAAGCTGGAAACCTGTTGTAAGCAAGATTTATTGAATTTTCTCATCATAGTCTTAAAAGAGCAGTACTCCAATAGGTCTTGTTTACTAAAAGAAGATTTGTTGAAAAAATCAAACAACTGATGGAGGCCGATGAAAAGAATACATGATGATCAATGACACTTGGTACACACATTCACACTCACAGACACATACACAAACGTTGGATAGGAAAAGGCTGGCTGGCAATATGTGGCAACAGTGCTCTGTAAGGACTCTTGAAGTAGAATAAATAGTCTTACTGAAAGCGGAATTCGGATTATTATTTTTAAAAAGCTTAGAACAAGAGTTCTAGGCTGACTCAGCAAAAACTAGGAGCCAGGCTAGAGGAGGGGATAAGTAAAAATCCTTCCAAAGGATTCCTATCTGGGGAAAGGAGGAGGAGGCCAAGCATTTAAGATCTCGTATTACAGAAGACAGGAGAGGGAGCAAATTGAGAAGAAATATAGCATCTTGGTTGTATAGTGTGTTCTGGTGTGAAAATGTGCATTTAATGTTCAAAAATAGTTAGTGTGAGAAAAGATCATCATTGATGGAATAGTATCATAAAAGTCCCAAATTAACAAGAAAAAAAAAAAAGAAAAGAAAAACCACAAAGATAAAGCATGATCAGCAAAGATGATAGGGGAAAGAAAAAAAGTAGTAATATAAAATAAATAATTAAAATAAAGTGAAAAGGAAGACATAAAATCAAGTACAATGGTTACTATATGATTTGTAGACAGAATTTTCCCTTTAAAGGACTGAGACATCAGACTGGGTTAAAACAAATTTAACCATGTATATGCTATTTAAAAGAAAATAAGATAAAAGTGAACAAAGATTGAAGATAAAGAGGTGAAAAAAGAAGTATCATACAAATGCAAGCTAATAGAAAGTTATATTAGTGGCAGCTGATATATTTAAACTTAAAAGCACTGTAGAGGATAAAAGGAAATATTACATAATGATAAAACTGATACTACTTGAGGAAGCAATGATAATCATAAACCTATATTTACCCACCAATTAAAAAACATCAACTAGCTAAATACGTAAAGCAAAAACAATGAAAAATTTGAGAACTTTTAAAAAATTATAATAAGTGACACTAATTTAAGGAAGTAATAGCTCTCTCTAAGAATTGGACAGATTAAATAGGCAAGAAATAAGTAAAATCATAAAGCAATTGAAAAGTGTCATACATCAGTAAGTATTTGTAAAAAGCTTCCATCTTTCAAATAGTGAATTGCAATTACAAAATAATCATAGTAATAATAATAATGGTGATAATTATGTACTTGACTAACAAAGGAAAACCTTACAAATTTTTAAAAGTTGGTTGTGAGCCATGAGCCATGGTCTTCTGTCAAGTATAATTTGTGGCAGAAATAAATGAGAGGTGACTAAAGAAAGATTATTTCTTATAAATAAAATTTTAAAAAGCACTCTTGAATTACCATTGTAGAAAGGGGAAGTCAAATGGAAATTATTATTTATCTAAGAACTACAAAGGGAGACTCTTTATTCTGTAACTTACTACTCTTAAAATATACAACCCCAAATGCCTGTACTATTAGAAAAGAAAGATGAGAAAGTAAAGCAAGTACTACACATCTGAAAAGATTAGAAAAGCAATTTTTAAAAAGAAGGAGAAATTAATAGAATAGAAAAAAATGAAATGAAAGAAAAGACAAATTAATCTAAAACCTTAAAAAAACTAATGAAATAGATATACTCTGAGCATGATTAAAGAAAACACAATGAGCAAAAATATATGACATCAATTAGAAGGAAGATATAATTGTAAATATAGAAGGAAGATATAACTGTGAACATATACATTAAAATTGTAATAAAACTTTTGAAAACTTAGATAACAAACATGCTAATAAACCAATCATCACATAAAAGATCAGACGTGTTCACAGCTGAAATTTTACCTAAACTTTAAAGAATAGTTAATTGTAAAGCTATTTCTAATCCAGATCATAAAAAATGAGTAAATCATTTAATTTGATTTTTATAAAGTCAGAATAACTTTAGTACCAAACCAGAATAAAGTTACTTTGGAAAAAGTAATAATATATTATGTCAAACTAGGATTCATTCAAGAAATGCAACATCTATTAATCTATCAATATAAGCTTTCAACAAATTCAAGGGGAAAAGCCATATTATCTTATTAAAAGACATTACAAGGCATTTGATAAAAGTCAACATCCAGTCCTAATAAAATACTAAGTAAAATAAAAGAAAGAAAAAAAGACAATTTAAATATAATAAAGACTGTTTTCGAAAATCCAACAGCAAATATTCTAAATGTAAAACTCTAAGGAAATTTCAACTAAAGTAAGAAATTATTTAGGGATGCTTAGCTCAAAACTCTTGATTGGTTCCGCACTGTTCTGTTAAGAAGTTCAAGCTTCCTGACATATGAAGGCATTCTTGCATGGCCCTGCCTCCTTTTGGAGCTTCATTTTCTTCACTGTATTACTCATAGGTCACTGTCCATTGAGATCTTTGTCTAGCCTCCGTGTTTGATGTTTTCTTACCTCTCTGCTTGTGCTCATGCCGCCCCCTTTGCCTTCCATGACTGCTCATGCTTCTCCTCTCTTTTTCATCTGGGGAATGCCTCATTTTTAAGACCTGCTCCTGCCCTCCCATAGATGCCCATGTATTGCCCATAAGAAATGCTGCTTCAGCACAGAAATGAGGTTCATTTCCCTTTGCATACCCAGTATCTAGCTCTGTGCCTGACACATAGAACATGTGCAATAAAAGTTAACTGAATCAATGTATGAAGAGATGAAAAATCCACAAATACTAAAGCCTCTGTTGCCTTGCTTTTACTACCCCTAGTAACAGCAATGGTGGTTACTTCCTGCTGAGAGGCCCATTCATGATGATGACAAAACTTGTCTCTTTGTGGATGGAAGAATTATGTTCTTTTGTTTTATGACCCACGTGCACACCTGACAAATGGTGCTAGTAATGGATTTTACTCGTGTTCTGCGTCATGAACTGCCAGTTGTGTCCGTATCTGCTAGATTACTTGCTCATTCCTTTGTTCTTGCCATTGTGTCCTGAAAGAATGGGATGAGCATGGGGGCAGAGGAGATGTTCCAGAAGCCCTGTTCAGTGATCCAGAAGAAGTCTTCACCTTTTACATGGTGTTTTATACAAATTCTCTAGTGTTTTGCTATGGTGTTTTGCTGGCTGATGATTCAGTGAACACTTTTGACAATCATTGCTTGTGCAGTATGCATCTTTTTAACTACAAATTTCGAGGCTGTCAAGGGGAAAATTTCTTTTGAATGAATTCAAAAGAGTTCAGTAGGTGAGCTTGATTCTGCAGCTGCTGGAACTTGCCACTTCTTGTAGGCTTTTTTTTTTTTTTGTCTCTCACTCTAGCCTTCGCCATCTGCCATTGTTACATGGCCCAGATGTGAAAGATTTTCTCGTTCTCCTGTAAACATGACTCTGTCATCCCCTTCACTTGTCTGGCCATTAGTTATCAAATTGTTGAGGGTCTGGCTGACCGTTCCTTAACACATCTGTTCCAGATGCTACTTTTCCCAGGGGAATGAAGAATAGCTAATATGCTTTGCAATTAGTAGCTTATATTTAATTGCTTTCTCCTAATTCCAGTCAACTTGCAAAAATTTTAATAATCGGTATAATTTATAGTCAGTTGTCCTGTATATTTGGGCATGTAAAGTGTACCATATGGAAATTAAGGCCACACTCCTCCAACTTCAAAACTCATTTCAAGTACCATATTCTCAGGGAAGGCTTACCTGACCCCACCCAGAATAAGCTGTGATTTTTTTCCTTTATTCATGTCAGTATTTTATAATATGCCATATTTAATTACAATTGTTTGTATCCCTAGAGGTGAGGTTAGGTTGTATATGTCCTTTACTTCCATAATCTCATTTATTAACACTATTAGCAATTGTTTAGAAATTAACAGGTGCTCAGTAGAGACATGTAGCCCGACTGACCAACTACCACCTTCATTTGAACTCTTCATATCCACGCTGGTGAGTTCTTAAAGAATGCAGGAGACCAGTGCTAGGGAAAATTCTAATAAGCAATCTTTGGTGATATTTCTTTTTTTTTTTTAAGACGGAGTTTCACTCTTGTTGCCCAGGCTGGAGTGCAATGGCATGATCTTGGCTCACTGCAACCTCCTCCTCCCAGGTTCAAGTGATTCTCCTGCCTCAGCCTCCCGAGTAGCTAGGATTATAGGTGTGTGTCACCATGCCCAGGTAATTTTTGTATTTTTAGTAGAGACGGGGTTTCACCATCTTGGCCCGGCTGGTCTCAAACTCCTGACCTCGTGATCCACCTGCCTCGGCCTCCCAAAGTGCTTGGATTACAGGTGTAAGCCACCGCGCTCGGCCACTTTGGTGATATTTCTCTGGAAGCCTGGCTTGGAAGCAAGAGCACTGTATTTATAGTTGGGAAATGTGGATTTCAGTATCATGACTGCTGTTTTTGAACTTTGCATGAAGTAATTTTGAATGTCACCTTGGAAAAGTCATGTACATTCACCTTTCCCATTTCTAATATAAGGATACTAATATGTATCCCCACCTCATAAGGTTATAGTGAGAACAAAATAAGAGAGCATTTGATAAAATGTAAAACAATATGCAGAACGAAGCTGCTAAAGTTGCTTCTGCTCATTTCGACATATTCAATGTATACATATAGGTCACATGATATATTTAATTTAGTACACTTAAATACTGTTTTTAAAAATTATTTGTCACATAAAGAATATAGAGCACTCTATAAAGGATAATAGAAGTGATTTGTCTTCTGGGCATAACCAAGGCTTTAGTAATCCTTCAAAGACGGAAATATGGCAGGTTACAGAGATGGAAAGCATACAGAATAATCGCAGCCTCCTTTTTCAAAACTGTTTGCTGACTGCCTCTTTAGTTCTCTCCCAAAACTATATAGGATTCCTTATATTTATATATGCAGGTGGCATTTGACCAAATTAGGCTGTGTGTATAAGAGCTTTATTGAGTAATTCCAAAGGAATTTCCCAATCTTGCTTTCCTTGATAGAAGGTCACAGAATTCACTTGGCTTCAAATAGACCCATGTGAGTGCTGGGAATTTGGTTCAGCTTGCCCTCCCTCTACATATTCTGCTGAGAGTCAGTTGATGTCTGCTGGTGTTCCATTTGTTAAGTAGTGGATTACTGATCAAATGTTATCTCTCTGGCAGAGCCTACTATGACTTAGAAACCCTCACCTTTTACTATCATTTAGGGGTCCCACAGTCACTACTCTCTTAGGTTTGTTAATTTCTCCAAAGCCTTCCAGTAGTTATTACCACCGTTCCTTCTTTAGGCAATCAAAAGCAGTTTAGAGAATAAATTATGCATCTCTACTCTGGAAATTTGACAACAGAGCCCTTATCAGCTCCCTAAGATGCTGTCTTCATCACATAAAACAGGCCGTTTTGGGGTCTATGACCTTAAATTAAGTTTATGCCATTAGCGTCACCTATCAAAGTATTGGGGGCTAATTCATTCCTTTTATCTTAAAAAAAAAAGATTAAACATCTGGTATAATGCTTTTAAAAATTTTCACATACTTTGATTTCATCTTATTGCCATTTTTCAATTTCAATTACTTAGTGTTTTAGAACCAATATGCTAAAACTCAGCATGATAGAAAATACAGACCAGATCTTTAGAAAAGGGCAGACAGCAAACTAAAAGGCAGAAAAAGAAATGGAGCAAAGAATGGTCACACAAGACCTGTAGTCTGAGCTCTTCGAGATGCCATCCGTTCAAACGTTACTTACCTTGGCCGCAAGACTTTATTCTACTGAACATCACTTGTTAGGTCCTTAAGCTAACATGTATTTTCAGACATGGTTCTCTGATTTTCTTATTTGAAAACCTGGGCTGATTTACATTACATGACCTGAAAATAGATGCCTGCTTTTGTTGATGGAATATTAACTCAATTAAAAAGAATAGGAATCCTGGAAGGTGCCTAGAGATGACATGGAAAATTACAGGATTATAACTCTAACTTTTTCACAGAGGAAACTATTATAACATTCATTTTTCCAGAACCCTAGAGTTGATACAGGATTTGACCTAGGAGTACTTGCCTTCGTATCTGTGTTTAGCCATTTACTTGTGTGCGAATCAGGGCAAATTCTTTAACTTTTGTGTTTTTCAGCTTTCTCATCTATTAAATAGGACTTCAAATACCTACCTCACAGAATTATCATTAGGTTCAGCTGTATAAAATTCCTTTGAATACTCTAAAGACTACAACTGCCAGTTGGTCTTGAGGTTATTGCTTGTCAAGATCAAGCCCTATCAGAAAAACCTAGTCTCATGTAGGGCAGAAGGATAGTTTTGGTTTCTGACATTCTGTAGATGTCATTTCTCTTGACCTCGGTTAATGTTTCTAAATTGAGTTTGCAGCACAGTATCGGTCCTTATGGAAATATGACTAAGAACACATACACTTCTAACTACATAACATCTGGCTAGAAACATAATCTGAGAATAGTCTTTGAAAATAAATGGTTAGAGACACTACAAGTTATGTTCAGTAGCAAGAAGTCTTAGAAACAGGGTGAGTCACATTTAAATCAATGACACAGCAGTGACCAATGAAGATTATTAAGTATATCCGTGACAAGGCTGTGTAAACTGGGTTCTATTACTTTGATAAAAGATAGATTCAGAATTCAAAGTGCCTTTGGTGATTTAGAAAATAAATACAGAAAACTTGTTTCTAACTAGGAGCAGAGGAAGACACAGGATGGGGAGAAGGCTCAAATGTGCCCATATTTATGAGGGGAAAGAGCCAGCTATGTGTGGAGAGGCAGAAAAAGAAAGTGAGGTTCTGGGTAGTTATCAGATTGCCTGTGAGTCAGCAATGCGGCACTGCAGTTAGAAGAGCCAGCTGAGTGCTGCAGGGCACGACAGGAAGGTGGCATGGAGCAAAATCTGAAGGTCCACCTCCTCTTAGGGGGATAACTGGACAGACCACATATGGATTATCCGTTTGTCTCTGGTTAAATACCTGTATATATTTCTTTAGCACACCTATTATGATCACTTTTGCAGAGTGAAGATGGCTTTTCTCTTTCTAATGTGAGCCATAATGGATGCATTACGGGAGAGGAGTTATCTAAAAATGAAGAAACCTAATCTTATTTAGGGCAGGAGGGACCCCAACCCTCCTTAGCCTCCTCTATTAAACTATTATTTGTCAGTTGTTTCGAAAGTTTCAAAATACTTTAAAGATTTTCTAATTTTTAGCCTATATTATCTCTTGAATAAGTGAATCCTTAAGTTTAGTACTCATAAGGGTGGCACTGTGCATGAAGACCATTGCACCCTGTGTCTTGTGTAAATTCACTTTCTTCTTCGACAGCCCCTTTTCCTTATTTCTACTTGGTGAACTTCTCTTTATCCATCAGGTCTCAGCTGAAGCCTCACTCTGTGTGAAGCCCCACTCTGTGTGAAGCCCTTTTTGACCTTCCTGGGTAAAGTTGCATCTCTTATGCTCACCTCTGCTGCACTGTGTACATTCCCCTTTTAAAGGCTCATTAATCACACTGGATAGAATTAGAATGTGAGCTTCTTGAAAGTACAGATCACATCTTACTCATCTATTCATCTTTGTATTCTCAGACCTAGAAGTGCCCCTGGCACATGGTGTGTGCTCTATAATTACTTATGAAATGATTTAATGAAGGGTCGAATGAAGATGAGTACATAACTACAAGATCTACGTGCATAGGTAAAAAAAAAAAAAAAAAGTCTGCTATTTAACTAGAAAAAAGGCAACTCCAACTTTCTGCATTCCATTGTGTACCACACGGGTGAGGAATTATATTTTAAAAAGAATTTTAAGAGTTTCCCGTGAGCTGTAAGAAAGAAGTCGTTGCCAGCAACAACTAAGCATAGTCTTTTCTCCCTTCACATGCAGAGGATGAGCTAGATTAAGTTTCTTCTAACTTTAAATTCTTTATTACCTCATGCTAAGCTCCAGCATTTTCTATTCTTTGGCTTGTACCAGTTGCTTGAGGATCCATGATGGAAACAAACTCATCCTGAAAAGCCCAGTTCCACCTTCAGCAAAACCTGCAAGAGGCCTCATCTGTTGAACTGAACTAAAAGTTTAGCAAGTGATAAAATTTTCACATTGTCACACATTCATTTAATAGTAAGGGGAAACGTGAAGCCAACGAATATTTTTTAAGGCAGCAATGTACAAACATATCTTTTTCATTCTGTAAATCTCTTTTCTCAGGGTAGGTTTGATCAGAGGGAAAGAAACATCTTTACCATAGTATTGTCTCCAAGTGTTCTGTTTCTGTTTTTTGAGTGAAGCGTTTGATGCCTGTTGAGGGTTTTAATGGTCTGATTCTGACTGTAAAGTTGCTGATTTCTTCTACCCGCTACCATTTTTGTTTCAGAAACAAAGCAACAGAAAATGGCATTGTTTGTTTGCCTAATGACATGTGCTAAAAACACACATACACACACACACACACAGAAGAAAAACAAAAAGCCTCCCTCCTGTCCTCCAGCTCATTTTTAATATTTATCTTTCCATGAGTACATCCAGCCTATCTTTAGTGTTGTCAACATGTTCCTAAGGAGGCTGAATAGAGTGTTAGCAAACAACAGCAACAGGAAATCTCTAGCCCCTGACAGTTAGAGAAGGTTCCCCTCCAAGAAATGAGCCTAAAAAGTACATATTAGCTTTTTTAAAAAAATCTCAGACTCAACAAATTTATTAGTGTCATGATTTCATTTTCTATTTTAGAATATCATGGTTTTCACAGGGTCCCATGATTCTATTAATTCCTTTTATTAACAAATGAGTTATAGATATTTTAATTTATATCTCAATTCTTAAGATTCTAGAAGACATAATTCATCAGTCACAGACATCAAGACCTCAGTGAGAAATTGGTTGGTAGTGGTGAAAGCATGAGTTTGAGAACCAGGCTCACCTGAATCTGAATTATGGTTCTGTTATGTTCTACCTGCATGACTGAGAAAATAAGCTTCTCTGTGCCTCAGTTTCCCACTTATAAAATAAGATTGACATTACTCCCTTTTCAGAGTTAGTGTCAAAATTAAGTGAATTGCAACATGTAAGGCTCTTAGTACAATTTCAGATATATAGTAAACTCCTGATAAATGGTGACAATGAAGATGATGATGGAGTTGAAGATGCATTTTTTTTCAGTAGAGTTCATTCAGACAGGTACATTCCCTGATGCTGGAGATCGCAAATCCTTATACATAAAAATCAACTCTACTTTTTAGGGTGGAAAATGTCTAAAGGTTTTCAAGGTGTTGATTTTAAAATGTCTTAAAAAGCTCAAAAGAGACAAAGCCTTCAATATTCAGAGTGTCTGCTGGCAGCATTAAAGAGAGAAGGCTCAATCTATGTAAATCTAGAAGTTGCAATTTGTCATTTATTTTCTGAATCTCCAAATGCAGGTTTTGGACCTTTATTTTATTTAAATTCTTGGGTGATAATTAAATCACAGGAGTATCTATGACATATGTGGTTGAGTGATCACCTCTTAATCTCAAATACCCTGTGACTGTTTCTGACAGACATATTTTGAAGACATTTATAAAAGAGGATAAATAGTTCGCAAATATTTTCTCCTATTCTGTAGCATGTCTGTTTACTCTGTTGATAGTTTCTTTTGCCATATAGAAGCTATTTAGTTTAATTAGGTCCATTTATCAATTTTTGTGTTTGTTGCAATTGCTTTTGAGGACTTAGCCATAAATTCTTTGCCAAGGCTGATGTTCAGAATGGTGTTTCCTAGGTTTTCTTCTAGTATTTTATAGTTCGAGGACTTACATTTAAATATTTAATCCATCTTGAGTTAATTTTTGTATATGGTGAAAAGTAGGGGTCCACTAGCATCCAGAATCTCTTAGGAGCTTAAACAGTTCAACAAACAAGAAGTAATCCTTTTAAACAGTGTGCAAAAGACATGAACAGACATTTCTCAAAAGAAAACATACAAGCAGCCAACAAACACATGAAAAAATGTTCAGCATCACTAAACAGCAGAGAAATGCAAATCAAAACCACAATGAGTTATCATCTCACACGAGTTAGAATGGCTTTTACTATTACTATTATTATCGTTATTTGAGATGGGGCCTCACTCTGTCACCCAGGCTGGAATGCAGTGGTGCGATCATGGCTCACTGCAGCCTCGACCTCAAGTTATCCTCCCACCTCAGGCTCCTGAGTAGCTGGGTCTATAGGAATGTGACACCATGCCCAGCTAATTTCTATTTTTTTGTATTTTCTGTAGAGACAGGGTTTTGCCATGTTGCCCAGGCTGGTCTTGAACTCCTGAACTCAAGTAATCCATCCGCCTCAGCCTCCCAAAGTGCTGAGATTATTGGCATGAGCCACTGTACCCAGCTGGCTATTACTTAAATGTCAAAAAATAACAAATGCTGGTGAGGCTGAAGAAGAAAAAAAGGAATGCTTATACACTGTTGGTGGGAATGTAAATTAGTCCAGCCACTGTGGAAAGCAGTTTGGAGATTTTTCAAAGAATGTAAAACAGAACTACCATTTGTCTCAGTGATCCCATTACTGGGTATATATCCAAAGGAAAATAAGTCATTCTACCAAAAAGACATGTGCTTATATGTTCATGGCAGCACTATTCACAATGGTGAAGACATATAATCAACCTAGATGCCCATCAATGGAGGATTGGGTAAGAAAATGTGGTACAATATATACCATGGAATACTACGCAGCTATAAGAAAGAACAAAATTACATCCTTTGGGCTGGGTGCAGTGGCTCACGCCTGCAATCCCAGCACTTTGGGAGGCCAAGTCAGGCAGATCACTTGAGGTCAGGAGTTTGAGACCAACCTGGCCAACAGGGTGAAACCCTGTCTCTTAAAAAAAAAATGTCCTCAGCAAATTAATGCGGGAACAGAAAACCAAGTATTGCACGTTCTCACTTATAAGTAGAAGCTGAACATTGGGTACACATGGACATAAAGATGGGAGCAATGGACACTGGAGACTACTAGCAGGGGAAGAGAGACAGGAAGGCAAGGGCTGAAAACTACCTGTTGGGTACTGTGCTCACTATCTGGGTGACAGAGACTGTCATACCCCAAACCTCGGCATCACACTGTATAGCCATGTAACAAATCTGCACATGTACCCTATGAATCTAAAATAAAGATGAACATTTTTTAAAAAGTAAGAAGGGTCAAATTAAAAGATAATTATAGTAATATAACTGTGTTGTATTTTAAAAATAAGTAAATGTATAAATGTTAAAGACTAAAAAAAAGAGGATCAGTAGAAAAAAAGGTGTTACTATTTTAAGGTAATTAATATTTTGGCTTCCTTGGCAGTAAAAATAGGACTTCACCAGATGGCAGATGTCTTTTTGGTTAGTAATGTCACGCTATATTTTCAAAGAAGAAATGGGGGAGGGAGGGCAGATGCTGTTGAGAACAGCTTTTTCAAATCACACCAAGGCATATAATATGGGGTTTGGGAATGGAGAAGGAAATGAATAAACAAACAAGGTATTTTTATTGCCTAAGAGCATGAACTTAGCTTTCTTGAGAAAATGTGACTTTTTCAGATGAAATTGAACATGTGAGAGCTGTGGAATTCTGTGAGGGTGTGTGTATTAGAAATAGAGTAATGCAGACAATGAAATGCCCAGACGCCTCAGAGCAGGAGTGTTCAGGGTACTTAGGAGAATGCTTCCCTGAGACAGAAGGGAAAGACAGGACAGGTGAGTCTCCCTTACTCTGAATTCCTCTGCAGTGTTCTTCTCCTTTCATACACATGGATTGATTTAAGACTCTTATAAGCCTCTGGGAAAAGCACTGGGGAAACAAAAGTATCCTCGAAAGCTCACCACCTGGTGAAGAAAGCAGGATGTAGCCCTCACTTATGAACCAAAGCCAAGGCCCAAGCAAGGCAAGAAAGAGGAAGGCCAAGGTCCCATATCTATTGCAGCTGGGGGCAGTTAGACCTCAAGCCTTTTCTCAATGTGATATTCTCAGTCCTTTCCAAACGGCCTTGTGGTGGTGATAGTGAACCAAATGGCTGAGCCATGAGTGAGCCTCAGAGGTAATAATAAGTGGCATTTATTGAATGCCTACTATGTGCCAGAATCTTTACATGTGCACTCTCTGCTTCCTTGTTGATCCCTCAAGATAGGCGTCATCTCCACTTTGTTGGAATGACAGGGAATTGAGGCTCATATTGGTGGAGTAATAAACTCAAAGTTACACTAAAATGTCATTTAAGCCCCTATCATTCTGGAGTCAAAGCCTGCATTCTTCCTATGATATCACAGGGTTCCATAGGGCACATTTATTAGTCCAATCTCACATTGCTACAAAGAAATACCTGAAACTGGGAAATTTATGGAGAAAAGAAGTTTAATTGGCTCAGGGTTCTGCAGGCTATACAAGAAGCATAGTGGTTTCTGCTTCTGGGGAGGCCTCAGGAAACTTACAATCACGGTGGAAGGTGAAGGTGAAGCAGGCACATCTTACATGGCAGGAGCAGGAGGAGGAGAGAGTGGGGGAGGTTCTACACACTTTTAAATAACCAGATCTCGTGATAATTCACTCACTCACTATCACAAGAACACAACTGAGTGGATGGTGCTAAACCATTCATGAGAACTGCCCCCATGATGCAATTACCTCCCACCAGGCCTCACCTCTAACATTGGGGGTTACAATTCGTTGTTAGATTTAGGTGGGGACACAGGCCCAAACCATATTAGCACACTTGTGTCTTCCGGCATGTTCTCATTTTCTTTAGCTTCTGGGCTGGCAGCAGGGGAGGAAATATACATTTACATGATAAGATTAAACATCCGGATTTTAATGTGCCCGGTGACATGAAGTATGTGTCAGTGTTATTTTAGTATTACCACTATGGAGAACAGTTTGGAGGTTCCTCAAACTAAAAATAGAGCTACTATATGATCCAGCAACCCCACTGCTAGGTATCTACCCAAAAGAAAGGAAATCAGTATATTGAAGAGATAGCTGCAATCCCATGTCTATTGTTTTTCCTATCTTTTTCTGCCATGGTGAAGCAGGGTAGTATGTGGAAAGGATATTTATGTGGAAGTTAAGCCATGAAGATTTTAGTCTGAGTTGCACCGCCACAAAGTTGTGGCTTTGGGTAAATTATTTAAAATTCTATGCCCCAGTAACTTCAAATGAAAATGAGGAGTAGATTAAATTACCGTTTCTCTAATTTTTCCTCTAGGTCTAATACTAAATGATTTTTAAAGGCTCTCAAAGTCTTTTTTGATGAAACCATCCCTCCTACCCTTACCCCATCATAACTGCCCCATTTTCATGTGAAAAGACTATGGTACACATATAGCAGATAACTTACTTTACATCTGCTTTGAGTGCGAATAGACTCCTGATTGAGTCTTTAATGATGGTTTGAGTAGATTTAGGAGCACACTTTCCAAATAATTACCAATATTCATGAAGATAATTAACTTACACAGACGTTGGAGGCATAATACAATTCTTAGAAATATCATCTGATGCCAGGAATGTTTACCGAAGATTCATTTATTTCCCCAATCAGCTGAGGCATGAGGGGAAAAGGAAAGATAATTTCATGGTTTTATGTGCTCTGTGGGTACATTCTTAAAAACCTCCTTAGCTTTATTATTTGCTTTTTAGACTCATTAATTCTGCCGAGGAGATTAAAGAAGCAAATGCTAGTAAAAGAGAATTGAAAACTCTAAAATGCTCATGTTAACATATGTTATTGCGAGTATCAGTAGCTGCTGACTTGAGTACTTCCTAAATTCAGATTCTCTGCACATATCATGACCACTTTTTACAGTGACCTTTTAAGGCAGCTACTGTCATCTTTTTTTTAAAATAGCTTTATTGATATATAATTCACACTGTTGTCTTCCTTTCACCAGCAAGGTAAAGAACCTCATAGGACTTATGTTGTATATTCAAAGGAACTTACTGTTTATGCTAAAAGTATGACTTGAGCCCTGATCAACCTTATTAAAAGGCCTGTGTATTTTCCTCTCCCCTGGAGGGGAGAACACGATCACAGCGGTATAGAAGGGATGCCCTGTGAAATGAGTGATCTTTACTCTGAGTGTGTGCTGAGGGTATCGCTTCTCATGCCAGAACACATGGGTGTTTGGGATGGGCTACAGAAGGGCATGGCTTACAACTGAAAACTGGTGCTGTTACAAACATTTCTCCTGAAGCCTATATGCATGGCTATCCCCCACTCTTTTGCTCATTGTACGTCCACTCTTTCAAAATCTTAAAAAGACAAAGTTCAAAACTTAAAGGTCATCTGGTTTAACCCTCACTTTTACAGAAGAGAAAACAGACAATTAAAGAAAGCAAGTACTGTTGAAGAGTAGAGAGAGTCTGGAAACATAGATTTGAGTCCAATGGCAGAGTATCTTGAGAGCCAGATTAGGGAGTTTAGACCTGAACCTATAGGCAATGGAGATACTTTAGGCATTAAGTAGGGAAGAGACCTTTACTCAAGGTCACACCCTCATCTGAGGTTGATTTGGGAGTAAAGTCCAGATGGTCATGTTTAATTGTTTCCGTCTGTACCCTGCTTCTCTCATTCACTTTAACCTTTGATCTGTTTGGGTACCATTATGATAAACTAAGATCTTTGGAGCCATGGTAATCCCAAACTTTGTCACTGATGTGTAATATGCGTGTAAATAAGGGTTACAAATAAAACATCTGTAGAAAATGTCTTGTTATAAGAAAGGAATATTTGCTGCATTGGACTTAATCTAGATACCTTTTAGAACAAAGAAAGCATATTTCACAATTGCAACAAGTAGATTAAGCTTAATAGGAAGTTCATGATTTAATTACAGTAAACAATTTGGAACACAATGGTTTCTATCTAAAGATAGACCACAGCAGAACTTTCACCTGGAACATTTATTTTCCCTGCATTATGGATACTTGACATAATCAGCAATTTTATGTTACCTAATTAAACCATACTTTCAATATTTCATAAAAATATTGTTATGATTATCTTCCCATATTCTTGCCTCTGCTTCTTTACTTTTGCTCTGGTGTCTGTTTTTATTTTACTTTTCTTAGAAAAACAAAAACATACACACACAATTCTTTCCCTTTGTAAATGAAAATAATTTGAAGGTTTTATACTTGATGTAAAAGTCTATGTGAAACATTCTTTATGAACTTTGTTTTATACTTCAGGGCATGCTACATTATTGTTTAATATTTTCAGGTTATCTTTATATTAAAATAATACTGCCCTAGCTTGGCTTCTCTGACACTGAGACAGAGTTTGGGGTATGAATTAATTTCCTAGGGCTGCTATAACAATGTACCACAAATTGAGTGACTTAAAAAACAGAGACTTTGGCTGGGTGCGGTGGCTCACGCCTGTAGTCCCAGCAATCTGGGAGGCCAAGGTGGGCAGATCACCTGAGGATGGGAGTTTGAGACCAGCCTGAACAACATGGAGAAACCCCGTCTCTACTAAACATACAAAATTAGCCAGGCATGGCGGCACATACCTGTAATCCTAGCTAGTCGGGAGGTTGAGGCAGGAGAATCTCTTGATCCTGGGAGGTGGAGGTTGCAGTGAGCCTAGATGGCACCATTGTACACCAGCGATGCACTTGTTGGGCAACAAGAGCAAAACTCCATCTCAAAAACAATCAACAAACAAACAAAACAGAAATCTGTTGTCTCACAGTTTTGGAGACTGAGTCTGGAGTCAAAGTGTGGCAGGGTTGGTTCCTTTGAGGGCTGTAAGGGAAGGCTGTGTTCTATGCCTTCCACACACCTTTTGGTGATTTGTTGGCATTCTTTGGTCTTCCTTGGCTTGTGGCAGCATCACCCCAATTTCTGCCTTCATCTTCGTATAGCGTTCTTCCTGTGTGTGTGTGTATGTGTGTGTGTGTGTGTGTGTGTGTCTATGTCAAAATTTCCCCTTTTTGTAAGGCCACCACTCATATTGCATTAAAGTCTACCTTATTCCAATATGACTTCATCTTAACAAGTTACATCTACAATGACTGTGTTTTCCAATAAGGTCATATTCTGAGATACTAGGGGTTGGGATGTCAACATACAAATTTTGGGGGCCCACAATTCAACCCATACAGGGTACAAGATGTATATCTGTGAAGGAAATGGAGAAGAAGCAACATTGGGCAGAGGAAGAAGTTAAGCTGTGATGCAGAGCCTCCAAAGCCTTAGACTTTCTGGCAGTGAGCTTTGGAAGAAATATTGCCCATCTGAGTGTCCTTCGACAGGTAGTGGTGAGCCTTCACACCCCTGCCTCACTCAGTCATTGGGTGTGGGCTGCTAGGAAGGACTTGACCTTGGATGGGGCATCTTTCTGAAGTAGAGGGAGACCCTGAAGGAGCAGACAGTCGAAGGCCAGCTACAGACTGCATTCCACATGGGGACAGCAAGTTCTTCCATGAAGAGAGATCTGGGTGGGAGAAATCCATGTCTACCACAAATACAGTGAATGTTACTGACCTCTATGAAGGTCAGAAAAACCTTGATCTGAAAAAATATTGACCTTATAAAAATGTCTCACTTCCCCACTTAAATGCAAGTATCTCCATTGCCTATAGGTTCAGGTCTAAATCTCCTAACCTGACTCTCAAGAGTCAAACACTCTGCCATTAGAGTCAAATCTATGTTTCCAGACTCTCTCTACTCTTCAACAGAATCCTCTTCCCTAGCCATGCTGATATTTCTTTACCTAGGACATGACTTTTGCATTCTTGCTTCCAACACTTTGTACAAATGGAACTCCTGCCTTAATGGTCTACCTGATGAGAAGTACAGAGGTATTGAAAAGGTAGATTTTAGTCCAATTGGAAAGGCCTTGAAATCCAGACTAAGAGGTTTATAACTAAATCTATAGTCTAACCCAGGGGCTGACAAAATAGCCTTCAGGTCAAATCCAGTCTGCCATCTGTTATTGTAAATAAAGTTTTATTGGAACACAGCCATGCCCTTTTGTTTACATATTGTCTGTGGCTATCACATTATGATTCTGCCCAATAGCAGAGTTCAGTAGTTACAACAGTAACTGTATTGCCCACAAATCCTAAAATATTTACCGTCTGGCCCTTTACAGATAAAGTTTGCAGATCGTCTAATTCCTCTAAATCAACCTTTTGTAGTAGTAGTAGGAAACATACCAGCTTCCCCCTTCAGCAATCTGAATGATTCCTACTCTCACTGAGCTTTCCAATCTCTAAACTTATAAGGCACATAGCAATTTTGCTATATTGGGATTTGTACTTCCAATGTCTATGTCCCATGGACCCAGCCAGATTGTGAGCTTCCTGTGAGCAGAGACTGTGCCTTCATTTTACTTTGGACTTTGCACAGTCCAAAGGGAGCATCTGTTAATAACATGGAGATTAATAGCACTTGCTTGTGAGACAGTTTCTTGGACTGCAGAAATGGGCTTTGGAGTCCAATAGATCCAGTTCCTCAGTGTTACGTGTGTGACCTTGGGAAAGACACATAATTTCTCTCGGCTTCAGACCTCTGCTTGGCCTCCTTATGATTTTCACAATTTGAGGCTACAAGAGAGGTATCTGGCCTAAAAGACAGTCTTTCATTCCATGCTATAGCTACTATGGTAAACGACACCTCTCACACTCAAGCAGAGTGCAGCAGAAGGCTTTGTGTAGAAGGCGTTGCCAGAGTGACTAATTTATGTCACACACAGGCTTGTGCAAATAAAAGAAAGAAGAGATGGAGCTCTGAACTTTTTCAGTGGGGACACTAATGACATTTGGTGGGGCGGGTGATAGTTTTCTGAGGTGAGGGGGTCCTTCTCTTTGTAGATTGTTTAGCTTTTCTGTTTCTCTCCCACTAAATGCCAGTAGTGACTCCAGATTTCACTGTGACAGCTGTAATGGCTCACACACGTTTCCGAATGCATGCCAGGGGTCACCAGCACCTTGGCTGAGAACCACTGGTCACACTCTAAAAAGTGCTAGGTGTTCTGCACTTAGAAATCTCTAAGGGGTTGAGGAGACTTCCAGCAGAACACTTCTACTTTTTTCTGTTTTGTGTCATTAAGATTTTTTTGAAAGATGCCTATGGCTAAAATTTTTGAAATTACATATAATAGTAGCTGTACAGTTGAAATCAAATGTTGCTTCACTGTAGAGGCTGAACCAAAAAAATGTCAGATTGAAACTGAAAAATGATCATTCAACCAAAGAAGGCATGGAGCAGGATAGAAAAAATGGTGGTGGGACTGCGGGGTCCTGTCCTATTGAGACCAATACAGACTGCCCCCCCGCCATCATCTAGATATGGACACAAACACCAGGATCATACTGCAATCATGATAACAATAATGTCCAAATAAGTGATTTAGTACCTAGTAGGAGCTAAACATTATATACATACTACTTCTGCACTTAAAGAAACTTAGCATGGTAGATATTATAGAGGCCAAGCAGTCTCAAGGAAGTGGAGCAACGTCCCCACACTTATGCATTTATGCAGCTGATTAGTGACTGAACCTACATTCAAACTTACATTTTGCTATAAAAGCCGTAGACTTTCTGCTCTACTAAGCTACATAATATTATTTGTAAATTGTTCTTCATCTGACATATCAAATAAACAATTGTTTGCATTAGGCATGTTACCATGGTTGCTGTTTATGTTTTTTTTCTTTCTTTCTTTTTTTTTTTTTTTTAATCTGGAGGCAAGGTCTTGTTCTGTCACCCAGGCTGGAGTGCAGTGGTGCAATCATGGCTCACTGCAGCCTCGACCTCCTAGGCTCAAGCAATCCTTCTCTCTCAGCCTCCTGAGTAGCTGGGAGTATAGGCATGCACCACCATGCCTGGCTAATTATTTTATTTTTGTAGAGATAGAGTCCTACTATGTGGCCCAGGCTGGTCTCTAACTCTTGGGCTCAAACGATCCTTCCACCTAGGCCTCCCAAAATGCTGGGATTACAGGCTGAGCCACCATACCTGGCCAATGTTTCTGTTTAAATGTGAAAAAATTGTTTGTGGCATATTGCATACGATAATATTAGTTTTATTTTTTTCTGCTCATCAATCCATTTTTTGTCCTTATTAAGACTCCTTTCAGGTAGTTAAGTGAGACGCCTGCACTAGGGTGAAGCATCAATATTTGCACTGTCTTAGAGCCCTCTCAGGCATGCCAAGCAAGGAGTGTCTCCTCTAGAAAGAGATTGAAAGCAGCCTCTTCCTGTGTCACTTATTACTCCACGTTGGTAGAGATTAGGAACAGAAGGAATGCTACAGAAATCAAACATCTCCACAGGAGCCAGTTTTTCTTTCTAACAAATCATAGCAATGGTTCTGTGAGGCAAATAAGGCACTGTTTGAAACTGTGGACTTTTGATTTTTTTTTTAAATAAATTTTATTGCATATTTAAGGTACACAACATGATATTATGGGATACATATAGATATTAAAACAGTTACTATAGTGAAGCAAATTAGCTAGGATAAATATGTGTCACTTGTGAAAGCTCTGAGTCAGGACTTTAGATTGTTAAGTATGCTGCTATTGTTACATAAATAAGACAAGTCAATTGATTCTCATCTTTGGAACATGGGAGTCCATTTGCAAAATCAGCTGATGTGCCTAATCATGCACGGAAGTTAGATATGAGACCTTTATGTGTACATCGATAATAAGCCATTGTTATGAAACGCAGTTACAAGATTTCCCATTCTGTTTCTTATAATGCTTGATTCCCATATGTTTCATTGTTGACAGCTCAGCAGAAGCATGCAATATTTCTCCCTTATTTTCTGGCTTATCACACAGATAAATTGTCTAGAAAATGCCGTAAGTAATTTTCTCTGTATTTGCTAAAATTGCTTATACAAATTGCTCCATCAGTTCAGGATATGAAGTTCTATAGAAATTAGTAGCTTATATCTCTGGCTTTGGGTTTTTAGTGTTTTTGGGTTTCATTGTCTTCTTTCTTAAAGTATGTTATAAAGACTTGGGCCAATGAATTCTACAATTATCGCCAAACTTCAGAGGTTTTAACTTTTCCTTCAGCCCACTTCACTATTTAGTGTCCCTTTTCACAGTAAAAAGTGGTCTTATACAATTAAATCAAAGTGTGTTATAAAAGAATATATTTTTAAAAGAGGAACACTGTACTTGCAGATGAAAGAGCTGGATAATCTTTGCTTTTAATTTCTTTGTCCAACCTCTAGATTTGCTATGTGGCGTAGAGCAGACCATCGTTAGTTGGGGCTAAGGTTTTCTCTTCTGCCAGATGAGTATGTTGGAGCAGTAATGGAAGCACTCAACAAGTGACATGCTGGATGGTGTGGGTCAGGCATTTCTCTCATGCCCATAGAATCTGTCTGACTTCATTGTCCTTTTCAACATGAATCTCTAGGCAGTATTTCCAAATGATCGAATTAATGCAAAGTAAAAGCAAGTTGTCATCTTTTGTCCAATGACTAGTTGGCTCCTTCAAGCTCACATTAATGTGTTGTAATGTCAGTCCCTCTTAGATATTTTTACATACGCAAGAGACGATGGGTGGAGCACAACACTTAATGGAAAGTAAAGACTCCCTGAGAATAAAAAGTTAGCAGAGTAGATGAGAACACTGGGGAAGGACAGATGAGTATCTGAGGCTTTCTTGGTATCATTCAAATCCCATGCTGTTAATATCATCCTATATTATCTCCCTTTCAAAACTCATTCTATTGAGACTTTTAAAAACTAAGAAATTTTAGCTGTTAATTTATAAGAATAGTTTTTCTACTACTTAAGACTGAATAAAAATTAAAACTTTAGGTTAATTACTTAGAATTTTATATATTAATAAGAATCAATGAATTTTAATTGTGAGAAAATTGACGAAATCATGAAAAGCTGCAAAATTGTGGACAAATAAAAAGAATTTTTATTAACGTAATCGAGTTTCTTCATTTCAGAGTACCTGATAACTGGCCTCAAATCCTCAAAGGATTATTTTCATAGGTGACATGCTCTTTGCATTTACTGTTAACCATGTGAACATGTTGGCAGCACACACACAGACTACTCCTCTCCATCACCCCTCCCCAACACCACTCCACTGTTTTTCCTCCATCACAATTTCTATTCTCTATCTGTTAAGGTAAATGTATCAGAGCTGATCATAAGAGACACATATTCTCAGGTTGCCATTTATCTTGTAGGTACTGGCAGATTTGCTTATTTTTTCTTTTGATGAGATTGTCGCCTTTTGTAAATTATAGGCAAGACCAAAGAAAGCACCTGTTCTTTTCCCATATGCCTCTTTGTTTCTCCCCAAATCTAGTTCCCCTTTAAACTCAATTTAGCCAAATGACTCATGTAACATCATAATAATATCACCCCAAACAAACTCATTCTTCATGGTCCTGCCAAGAAGTTTGCTGTCAGGGGTTTGTGAATTTTCCTGCATACACATTGGGATTTGACTCATACTGAAATTTGTTGACCTGAAAGTAACATTTGTTATAAAGTATATAAAAGGATGCATAAAAGGAAGTGCCATAAAGAAAAGAGTTGAAGCTTGGAACTGGATAGATCAAAGGATTTACTTCTGGTTTAATTATTTACTAGCTTTTCTCATGCAAATGCTTTGACTTTTTTTGACATTCGGCTTTCCTATCTGGAAAATAGGAGTAATATTCTTACTCAACAGCACCTAGAAAAGTTTCTGAATCATAACAGATGACCAAAAGTGATTGTTATTGTTCATATGTTATTGCTATTTCTATTATTATTTGTTATTCAATGGCAAAAATTTCAAATATAAAAAAGTCCTACAACCTGTCTACAGTTGGCCTTCATATCTAGGGGCTCTACATCCATGGATTCAACTAACCTTGGAATAAAATACTTTAGCTGGGTGCAGTGGCTCATGCCTGTAATCCCAGCATTTTGGGAGGCAGAGGTAGGTTGATCACTTGAGCTCAGGAGTTTGAGACCAGCCTGGACAACGTGGTTAAACCCCATCTCAACAAAAAAAAAAAAGAAAAAAAAAATTAACCAGGTGTGGTGGCTCACACGTGTAGTCCCAGCTACTTAGGAGGCTGAGGTGGGAGGATCTCTTGAGCCTAGGAGAAGGAGACTTCAGTGAGATCATGCCACTGCACTCCAGTCTGGGCAACAGAGCCAAACCCTGTCTCAAAAATAATAATAATAATAATTAAAAATACTAAAAAACGATGTATGGTTGTGTTTGTACCAAACATGTACAGAATTTTTTTTCTTGGCATTATTCCCCAAACAATATAGGAAAACAACTATTATATGGCATTTGTGTTGATTGTATTAGGTATTACAAGAAATCTAGAGACAATTTAAAGGATATGGGAGGATTGTGTGGGTCACATGCAAATACTGGACCATTTATATAAGAGACTTCTGTGGATTCTGATATTGTGGGGAAGATTCCTAGAATCAATACTGCATGGATACTGAGGTATGACTGTATTTCTATATTGGCTGAGTTGTGAATTAAACATTTTCTGTGAGAGAGAGTCTATAAGATCTGTTCTTATTTTACAAGGTAGAAGAAAGTTTTGTAGTAGTATATGGAGTGATAGTCTTGGAATATTATATGGGTTAAATTTATACTGATTCATAGAATTAATCTGCCTAATTGGAACCCCCTCAGGAGCTGATGAGCACAAGCAACACAGCAGAGCCCATTAACTCCCATTTTAATCTAATTTTAATGTAAAAGCCAATGAGCAAATAGTGTTTACTGTATTAAATTTTGCTCTCTGCATCCTGTATGACTGAAGTGAACTGCCTCAGATGACAGAGAGACCCTGGGGTCAGTGAAGTTTCCCTTCCTGGTTTACTCTTATAGAGTGACATACAACACAATGAGAAGCAATGAAACACAATCACATATCCAGATTCTTCATTCATTCACTCTTGCTTTTACTTTAAAAAATCATTGTTTTTCACACCTGTAATCCCAGCACTTTGGGAGACTGAGGTGGGCAGATCACGAGGTCAGGACTTCGAGACCAGCCTGACCAACATGGTGAAATGCTGTCTCTACTATAAATACAAAAATTAGCTGGGCGTGGTGGCACGCATCTGTAATCCCAGCTACTCAGGAGGCTGAGGCAGGAGAATTGCTTGAACCTGGGAGGCGGAGGTTATAGTGAGCCAACATCGCGCCAATGCACTCCAGCCTGGGCGACAGAGCGAGACCCCATCAAAAAAAAAAAAAAAAAAATCATTGTTTTGATTCTTTGCAACAATCATGTTGACATCAGTTAATATTTGTTGGAATGGTCCCCTTACTCATGATGCTAAGCACTGAAGAAAGAGACTGCTTGGATATAGGCTCTGCCTTCATGTTGTTTACTGTCTAGTAGGAAAGGTAAACATAAATAAATCAGATGAATGAATGTTATAGATACACTGATGACCCTGATTAGGAAACAGGGAGAGTATAAAGGCAAGAGTAGTTAATCCCAAACTCTGCAGTATGAGAGTTAAGGAATTTTGTGATCTTGCACCCGCCTAATTTTTCAGCCTCATCCTTTACCACTTTTCCTAATCTTATATCCACTCCCCACAAATACACGTATGTATTCTATATCGTATTAAATTGTATTAATTGCCACCCTGTATTAAACTATATTTTTCTATATGTCCATGCATAGCCATATTACTTTAATATTCGGATGGCTTGGTAGGAAGCCTAAACCTTGGCTAAGATTTAAATTTAATCACCAGAGGGGTGAAAAATAAACATCTCCTAGACAATAGATTACTTCCTCACTGAGAATTTTGTAAGTCACATTTCTAAAGTGACTGCCTGATCAATACATGGTTTCTTGAGCATGGCACCTGAGGGAGGAACCTAATGAACTCCATTTTATTTCCCAATCCAAAGAGCTGGCAAATGTTTTCCCAGAGAGCTTTCTAAAAGTGAGGATCAAAAGTCTCCGTCGTGATGAACATGAGCACGCTCATTCTTCTCTTTTTCTTTTCTTTTGAGAAGGAATCTTGCTCTGTTCCATACTCATTACTAAGATAACATTTTCTCATACAGGACAATGGTGTGGATTGGCCTAAAAACAATATAGAAGTAGTTATCACCACACTTTTGACTCTTGCATCTGATGTGAACATGGCTGAGAAGTTAATGGCAACAATTTTACATCCTGGTCTCAAGAGACATGTTTTGCAGAAATATAGTCCCAGAGGAACGCATTTATAACACTAGGCTTAAACGTACCCTCTGTGACAGAAGAATTCAAGCCTGGCAAGTCTCCTTTCTACTGTTATTTCATTCATTTGTACAAGCGATTTGCGATCACTTGTGTTAGGTAGTATGGAGAAATAACCCAAGCAATCTTCGATCACCTATGTTTTAGGTAATGTGTAAAGAAGTAACCCAAGCTGCTTGCATTAACGTGGATACCTATTAAGCCGGTTTCAGCCTTCACTTACTGGGATAAGGTGGTGAAAGCCATGGTCAGGTTCTTTTTTTTTTTTTTTGAGATGGAGTCTGGCTCTGTCGCCCAGGCTGGAGTGCAGTGGCACGATCTCGGTTCACTGCAAGCTCCGCCTCCCGGGTTCACGGCATTCTCCTGCCTCAGCCACCTGAGTAGCTGGGACTACAGGCGCCCGCTACCACGCCCGGCTAATTTTTTTTTTTTTTTTTGTATTTTTAGTAGAGACGGGGTTTCACAAGTTAGCCAGGATGATCTCGGTCCCCTGACCTCGTGATCTGCCCGCCTCAGCCTCCCAAAGTGCTGGGATTACAGGCGTGAGCCACCGCGCCTGGCCAAGCCATGGTCAGGTTTTGGTAGTCAAGACCACAGCTGCTGCCTTAGGAGTGATGCATACACTACAGTTCTGGCCATTTTTCTTGAGCGAGACAAACACTTTCACATCATTCCAGGAGGGTTTCTTTTAGACTATTATTGAATATGGTTCTGATATGAGATTTGTCAAAGGAAGCCAGCCTGGCTAAAATTTTCCATTTTCTGAATCACTTCCTCCAAACATAGTTTACAAGAAACCAAAACGTATTTTGACTCACTTTTAATGATGACCATGATATAGTACCAAACTTTACAAGGATTGGTAAAGATATCTCTTAAGATGTGAAATAAAGAAAAATAGGTCAATAAATATTTGCATTTCAGTTTGACTACATCCCGAGTTTGGAAGAAGTGGGGAACAAAGAGAAGGGTAAGATTGATGGCTGATGCCAGAAATGGCTAGGAGGTTTTCTGAGGTCTGTTAGTCCCATATTTATAGGGAATATTTAAGTCAGGGACAATTACTTAAGTATTAATTTTTTAAAATAAAAGCAAAATGATTTAATGTGAACTAAAGCAATATAGCCATACCACCCCCAACAGCTTGGAAGACTACATCTTTGAGCCATACCTGGGCAGGCTAGAATATATTTCTATGTTCTTTACATACCAAGGGGGTCTGATGAGGTGGGTATAGAGGAGGAAGAAGAAGTTTTGTGGACTTCAAAGTGGGCACAACCCTAGAATGTGGGAAAGAGGCCAGCAAAGAGCAGTATCTAGATGAAAGCTTGTACATTGAGACAATGGAAAAGGTTAGCTTTCTGAAAAGTGAAGTATGTTATGGTTGGGCTGGTTCGTAAATTTCTCTGATATACTCAAAGGATTTTAAAAGCAGGAAAAGTGGGCTCTAGGCTCTTTGTTATTTACACGACCTTCAGCAAGTCATTTAACCTTTGTAGAGCTCAATTTCCTCATCTATAAAATAACAGGATTGAATTAAATAATCTTTAAGGTCCCTTGAAGTGCTGACATCTATGAGATTAGAAGCATTAATACTTAAAAGCATTAAAAATATTATCTATCCAGTCCCCTTCTCTTCACCAAAAACAAAGCAAATGAACAAAAGTGGACTATACCTCAATAAAAACGCCTCATTTGGGTAGTGAGATTGATAAATACTTTATTCTCCTTGTCATTAGAACAAAAAGAAATCTCAGTAGGGTTAAATCCCTTAAGGTATGTGTTGGATTGGATTATCTTATCGAGCCAACTCAGTACTGCCTCTTTCCTGCTTCATGCCTCTGATCCCCTACCCTAATGAAAGACCTGAGGTTCTCCCACAGCATGACCTTCTCCCTTACCTGCATGCCTTGGTGAACCAACCTTCTGCCTGCCCACTCCTTGTACACACTTCAGGACTCAGCATAACAAAAGATTCACCAGAAAGTCTGACCTTCCAGATATCTTATCCCTCCCACAAAAAAGCAAAGTCTTATTCAGCTGGCCATTTCTGACTACATCATTGTAATTTTAACTGTTTTTCACCCTTCTCCCCTACCAGTCTGGAAAGCAAGGATCTTCTTATTTATCTTGGAATTTTAGAGATGAGCACTTTGCCTAGTACCAGGAGGTGCTCAATCAATGATGTTAATTAAATTAATGAACACATAATTAAACACTATTCAGGAAAAAAAATGCAGAGACAAAACAATGTCTTTAAAAGACAAGCCAGACACATGTCTGCTTTTTCTAATAGTCTATTTCAAAGACTGCTCTGTCACCTTCCCATTGGGAAGAGTCTAATGGCAGAGATAATACTAATCACTTCCCATTTGCATGCAATTGCCAAATTTCCCAAGCTGCATTTGGCTGGTAGCAATGGAGTCTAATCTGGTCCCATCCATTGGAGAGCATTCCATTGTAATAGCTGTCTTAACAAGTTGGGAATGTGTCACACACAAGCTACTTATTTCTGCATCATAAACTTCTAATGTTTCTTTAGGCTGATAGGGTTTCGTGTTTCCTGAATTTGGGAGATTAGCCAAATATTCTTTTCTTCTTGTCAATGTTTTGGATTGCCCCCTCACCTTGTGTCACCCTCCTGTCCCAGTGCTCACTGGAAGTCTAGGATTGCTGGAGTTAGCAGACTTTTTTCCAAGATACTGTTCCCTCCTTAAAACCAACTATAAGTTACTAGATGTTGACTGAAGATAAGAGGTCAGCCATCCATGGAGTTTATGCCATAGGTCTCAATTTTGGGGCATGCTTAGATCAATCCATACTATCACTCCCCACTTCAAAACCTGCCAATACTTCCCCTCTAATTCTCTAGGGGCAGAGGGTGTAAGCACATGATGTGGCAGGAGGTGGAGAGTAGCCCTCAGCACTGAGCTGCAGATGGCTAGGTATTGAGATGGGCCTGGGAACAGAGAAATGAATAGGACATGATGCTGAACCCCATGGAATCCAGTATCAAATAAGGAAACAAATAATTAAATTACAATACAGTGTGATAACTGCTAACATAGCGGCGAGCATATACTCTTTCATGCTATTTCTTATTCCCCTGGCACCTAAGTAGAGTGGACTGCAGCATGTAAAATGTATTCCCCTGCTCCCTTCGAATATCTACTAATTATTTGTTCCTTCAGAAGGCTGGGACCACACTGTTCTTTCATATTCACTGGTTATAGTTATCAATCCAGGTCAGACAGAGAGGAGAAAAGAGCTATGACCCGGCTCTGGATTCATCACTAAGGAATTCACTCTCTACCTATGTGAAGGAAGAAACTCTCATGTCCTTGCCCTCAAAGGGCTCTTGGTCTGCTGGGGGAGAGAGAAATGTGACATGTTTGCCCTCAAAGCTTTCTAGACCCAGTAGGGCATAGTGAGGACAAGGTGAGGTCTGCATTAAAGTGCAATGTGTGTGTGTGTGCGTGTGTGTGTGTGTACACACACACGCGTGTGTGCATGTATGTGTTGGAGGGGTAGGAGGAGGGCAGAGGTTTCTCGAGCTATGAGTTGGGCAGTGTATTAGTCCATTCTCACACTGCTGTAATGAACTACCTGAGACTGGGTAGTTTATGAAGAAAAGAGATTTGACTCACAGTTCTGAAGGCTTTACAGGAAGCATGGCTGGGGAGGCCTCAGGAAACTTACAATCATTGTGGAAGGTGAAAAAGAAGCAGGCACGTCTTCACATGGCAGAGCAGGAGAGATAGAGAGTGAAGTGGGAGGTGCAACACACTTTTAGGCAACCAGATCTCATGAGAACTCATTCACCATCATGAAAACAGCAAGGGGGATGTCTGCCTCCATGATCCAATCACCTGCCATCAGATCCCTCCTCCAACACTGAGGATTACAGTTCAACATGAGATTTGGGTAGGGATACAGAGCCAAACCATATCATTTGTCCCTGCCAAAAACTTATGTCCTTCTCACATTTCAAAACACAATCATGCATTTCCAACAGTCTCCCAAAGTCTTAACTTATTCCAGCATTAACTCAGAAGTCCAAGTTCAAAGTCTCATCTGAGACAAGACAATTTCCTCTTGCCTATGAGCCTGTACAATCAAAACAAATTAGTTACTTCCAAGATACAATAGGGAAATAGGCATTGGATAAATGCTCTCATTTCAAAAGGGAGAAATTGGCCAAAACAAAGGGGCTACAGGATCCATGCAAGTCCAAAACCTAGCAGGGCAGTCATTAAATCTTAAGGCTCCAAAATATTCTCCTTTGACTCCATGTCTCACATCTAGACCACACTGATGCAAGGAGTATGCTACCAAGGCCTTGGGCAGATTCATCCCTGTGGTGCTGCAGGGTATAGCCCTTGTGGCTATTTTCACAGGCTGGCATTGAATGCCTGTGGCTTTTCCATGCACACAGTGAAAGCTTCAAGCTGTTGGTGGATCTACCATTCTGGAATCTGGAGGATGGTGGCCCTCTTCTCACAGCTCCACTAGGCAGTGCCCCAGTGAGGACTCTGTGTTGGGGTTTCAACCCCACACTTCCCTTTTGTACTCCCTTAGTAGAGGTACTACATGAGGGCTCTGCCCCTGCAGCAGACCTCTGCCTGGACATTCAGGCATTTCCATACATCCTCTGAAATCTAGGCAGAGGCTTCCAAGTCTCAACTCTTACCCTCTGTGTATGCACAGGCTTAACACCATGTGGAAGCTGCCAAGATTTATGGCTTGCACCCTCTGTAGCAGTGGCCTGAGATGTATCTGGGGCCCTTTGAGCCACAGTTGGAGCTGGAGTGGCTGGGGCACATGTAGCAGTGTCCCAAGGTTGTGCACGGCAGTGGGGCCCTGGGCCCAGCCCACAAAACTATTTTTCCCTCCTAGGCCTCTGGGCCTGTGATGGGAATGGCTACTGTGAAGGTCTCTGAAATGCCTTCCTGGCATTTTCCCCATCGTCTTGGCTAGTAACCTTTGGCTCCTCTTTTTTGTAAATTTCTGCAGCTGGCTTTAATTTCTCCCCTGAAAATTGATTTTTCTTTTCTACTGCATGGTCAGGTTGCAATTTTTCCAAACTTTTATATTCTGTTTCACTTTTAAATATAAGTTCTAGTTTCAGATAATCTCTTTGCTCATGAATATAAGCATATGCTGTTAGAAGAAGCAAGGCTACATCTTGAATGCTTTGTTGGTTATAGATTTCTTCAACTAAATCAACTGAGACTGGGTAGTTTACGAAGAAAAGAGATTTGACTCACAGTTAAAAATTCCACAGATCTCTAGGGCAGGGGCACAGTGCCTCCATCCTTTTTGCTAATGCATAACAAAAGTGACTGTTGCTCCAGTTCCCAAAGTTCTTCATCCCTATCTGAGACTACCTAAGCCTGGATTTCATTGTCCATATCACTATCAGCATTTTGATCACAACAATTTAACAATACTCTAGGAAGTTCCAAGCTTTCCCTCAACTTGCCTTCTTCTTCTGAGCCCTCCAAACTGTTGCAACCTCTGCCTGCTACCCAGTTCCAAAGCTGCTTCCACATTTTCACATATCTTTATATCAATGCCCCACTTCCTGGTACCAATTTTCTGTATTAATCTGTTCTTGCATTGCTATAAAGAACTACCTGGATGGGGTAATTTATAAAGAAAAGAGGTTTAGTTGACTCAGAGTTCTGCAGACTGTACAGGAAGCATGGCTGAGGAGGCCTCAGGAAACTTACAATTATGGCAGAAGGTGAAGTGGAAGCAAGCATGTCTTCACGTGGTGGATCAGGAGAGAGAGAGGGTAAAGAAGGAGGTGCTACAAACTTTAAAACAACCAAATCTCATGAGAACTCACTCGCTATCATGAGAACAGCAAGGGGGAGGTCTGCCCCCATGATCCAGTCACTTCTCATCAAGCCCCTCCTCTAACATTGAGGATTACATTTTGACAAGATTTGGGTAGGGACAAAGAGCCAAACCATAGCAGGAGGTGAATAAATGTTTACCAGGTTAACCGATAGACAAAAAAAAAAAAAAAAAAAAAAAAGATATTCTAGGAAGGATGGATCTGGAGATCTAGGCCTGATGGCTCTAGCTGTTTATGGTAGTGGAGATGTAGCCAAGTGGGCTAGTATTGCTTCAGAAAACACAAAATACGTAATCATAGCAAATATATATGACAGGCATTAACACTCCAAAGGTCAGGGTCCCAAGGTGGTCAAAGCACAGAGGTGGTGAATCCAGGCAGTCTTCACCTAAGAGATGGCTTCACCTAAGAGAAGCGCAAGGCCTTAGACATCAAAAAAGCCTGTAGAGTAAACATCTTACCTCTGCAGGGGTGGATGGTGACAAGGCAATGTAAAGGCTTTAGGAAGCATAGCTCCTGGGCACCTGGAGGATGGAGGGCCACACAGGAGCCTAGGGGTTATCAGCAGATATCCATGCCTTTTGGCAGGTTAGGGAAAGATTTGAAGAGTCGGTGTTGGAATACTGAGAATGTGAAGGAAAATATTGCTGAGATCCACCAATAGGGCTAAGGGGACAGTTGCTCCAAATGTTGACGCTCCCTGTGGCCTGCTTTGGCCAGGACTGGCGCAGGAACTGCAGGAAAACACTGGTGGACACACATGTGGAGACATGGGGTGGCTGAGGCAGAATGGACCTCTCTTCTTGAGTCACCACCTCCATTGTGTTATTCTTTTTCAAAGACTTAGAATGAGTTCCTGACGCCTCGCCCTTTAAGTTCAAACTCCCCTGAGTGGCCAGCTGGGACCTTCAGATTAGACCCATGTTTCCTTTACAGTCTTATTTCTCACTTTTAAAATAACATTTGAGAAATGTTCCCAGACCACAGCAGGCTCATTTCTATCTAGGATTTTGTTTTTCCCTTCGTTTTCACTTTAAATGGCTGGAATGACTTGCTCACTACTTATGTAAATGATATTCATCATTAAACAGCCAGTCAAGCCCTACATGTTTTCCATTCTTACCTTCAGTTATTTTCTGTCAATGATTTCCAAACCAATTTAGCCCATGTGTATACATGCTTCTCTTGTACGATGACACACTATTTAACATCTAATTATTCCTAGATTGTTTAGAAGATGTTAGCTTTATCTCCTTAGATAGATAATAAGCTACTATAATAACAAGGAAACAAAATAATAGTAAGGAAACAAAAGTTTCCTTTTCTCCCCATATTCTCAGTCATTACCTAGTACTTAGTACAACACTGCAGAACCATATGGGGCTAAATACAGGCATATAAATTGGCCAGATAACTGAAGTAATTTAGAGATATAGATCTGAGTTCCACTGGACACTTAATAACTTATATTTGGCTGAAAAATGTGTAGATCCTTCTTTTTATTCTAACCACTCATATCAGTTCTCATGGTTTATCATGAAGTGGTTTTTTTTTAAATCCACCACGATCATTTTTCACATTTTCTATTATATTTCATGTGAGTTTTGGGCTGTCTACCACCACCATGCACAAATTTGGAGTAGAGTAAGGCCAGAAACAGTGATGGGTAATAAACATAAAGTTTTTTTCTTCTTTGTAGTTCAAAGCATTTGCTCTATTGTGTTATGCAACTTGGACCTCAAAAGCCATTTGGGAGGCTGAGCATTTTGAAATCATTCTCGGCTGTTTTGCAGACACCACCAACACTGGTAGCCCCACACTGTCAGCCATGATCTACGCCACCGTGTTCTTCCACATCACCATCAATGGCAAGCACTTGGGCCGTGTCTCCTTAGAACTGTTTGCAGACAAGTTTCCGAAACAGCAGAAAATTTTATGCTCTGAGCACTGGAAAGAAAGGATTTGGTTATAAGGGTTCCTGCTTTCACATAATTATTCCAGGGTTTATGTGTCAGGGTGGTGACTTCAAACACCATAATGGCACTGGTGGCAAGTCCATCTATGGGGAGAAATTTGATGATGAGAAATTCATCCTGAAGAATACAGGTCCTGGCATCTTGTGCATGGCAATGCTAGACCCAACACAAATGGTTCTCAGTTTTCCATCTGCACTGCCAAGACTGAGTGGTTGGATGGCAAGCATGTGGTCTTGGCAAGGTGAAAGAAGGCATGAATATTGTGGATGCCATGGAGTGCTTTGGGTCCAGGAATGGCAAGACCAGCAAGAAGATCACCATTGCTGACTGTAGACAATTCCAGTAAGTTTGACTTGTGTTTTACTTTAACCACCAGACCATTCCTTCTGTAGCTCAGAAGAGCACCCCTCCACCCCATTTGCTTGCAGTATTCTATAATCTTTGTGCTCTTGTTCCCTTTGGGTTCCATGTTTTCCTTATTCCCTTCCATGCCTAACTGTATTGAAGACTTAAGTTTATGATTATGAGAAAAACTAAATAATAATAACAACAACAACAACAAAAATCATTCTCATTTTTGGTCTGAGTGCTGAGGCTGTCTGTAATTGAGTGAGAGAAAAAAATTGCTGTATGCTAATTCCAAGTGGAAATGAAAAGTCTATCAATAACCATGATGGTTTTTGGAAGGCTTAGGTCACAATGTTTGGGTGATCCTAGTCACTCTGCTCACCTCTTTAATTTCACCAGAGCCTTGATACATATGTTACTACTACTTCTGTTTTATAGAAGAAGTCTAAAGTGCCTCAGAATTGCCTGTGACATGGGGAACAAAAAACAAAAGGTGGCACTTTGGCAAAGGTTACAGCTGTGGCATATCAGTCACATTCACCAAATGTCATCATGGGTTGGAGCTGTCAGCTTACAGTCCTTTTGAGGTGGTGTGAGAAGTAGAGGTCTGGGGTGGGCAGGCCTCCTGTAGATTCCACCCACAGCTTCCTGGGCTTTGTAACTGAGAGCAAATCACTTAACCTTTCTGTCAGTTTATTCATCAGTACAATGCAAGGTGCTAATAACACCCACTTTGCAAGATAATTTATGTCTGTATATGGCCTAACACAACATCAGGCGCTAGTAGACACCCAGTAGCTGTGGCTATAATTATTAATTCAAAGAATGTAGTTCATAGAGCTAAGATGAAAGAAACATAATATTGAGGAAAGAACAAAGACTTTGGAGCAAAATCTGGTTTTCAATTCTAGTTCTTCTGCTTATTATCAGCAAAGGTTGGTAAATTACACATCAACTCTAGGCTTCAGTTTCCTCATATGTGAAATGAGAGTAGTAAGAGTACCTACCTTAAAGGACTATCATGCAGATTTAAAGAGCAAAACATGTAAAATCCCACGAATAGTTCCTGGCATATTGGTAAAGCATATAATGAATAGTAACTGTTGTTATTTCACATTCAAATCTTAAAGAAAAAATAGTATTTCTAAGCCTATTTCTCTATGATGGGTCCAGGGAATCAAAGGTGAATGTTGTTCTTACAGAGGAGGGTGAGAATTTTATCAATGACATACTAACAAATGTTTAAAAATTAGCTAACTATACCCTCCTCCCTAGGTAAGTCCTAATCTGTAGTGTTTGCTGATTTCCATGGTATAAACATGACCAATGTGATGTCAGTGAACACAGAGCTGGCAGGAGATGCTAACAAGCTGCCACTGGGTGTTTTTCATCTTCCTGAACCCACGTAATACACAAGAGCTATAAAATCACACTATCTAGGTTGCCCCATGGGATATACCGATAATATATATTTATATAAACTCTATGACTGAGAATTCCAACTGTGGTGAAGTAGTCACAGGACTGGGAATCAAGGACTTGGGTTCTAATCCCAAATTTTTAGGGGTGCTGTGACCTTGAAAAAGTCACTTAACCCCTTTAAGACTCAACGAAGTCTGAAGCCCAGAGCGTTTCTAAGCCCATTTCCAACTCTAAAAGCCAATAATCAATAATTCTAAAGATACAGCTTTCCATTGCTTATTCCTAGGTCACGTCTTTTTTATCTAGAGACAAAATGGACAGAATGGATTTTAACAAGCTCTGTAGGAAAAAATAAAAGTCTTTTATCTTTATAGATCCTGGTGAATATATGTTCTCTGTGAAAGGGATTTTACTGACCATTACAAAAGCACATTGTGAAAAGAGCCTCACCAGTGATTAGAAATTTGAATTAAGTGGGTCTTACCTTCTTTTCATGTTTGTCATGTGATTTAATGAAATAATACAACTCAGGGAAGGAGTTTAAAGAGCATAAAGTGCTACCCACTGTTAAGGTGTTAACTTAAACAGGTCTTTTCTACATTGCAAAAATGTCACCATGCTAAAATAAAAATAAGTTTAATTATCTTTTAAACGTCTACTTCAAGCTGTACTGTGAGCTGTTCGCAATATCTGGCCACAAAATAAATAATTTCATGCAATATCTGGCCACAAAACAAATTATTTCAAAAGAAATGATGCGATATTTTAATTAATTAATGATCGACACTTTGAGTACTATACAAATCTGATGCTTTGCAAGAAATGTTTGTTAAAAAAAAAACTTACTATAAGTCAATTTTATTTTGTTTTGCATAAGAATCATGCTATCAGACATTTCAGTGTTCTTGGCACTGAGGTATTTAGAATACAACAGAACAGAGAGAAAATGTTAATTGAAACATACAAAAAATTGTCTTTGATGTAAACGTTATTATTAAGTAATTTATCTAGCTTAGACATTTAATTATACCAGAAATCCATCAATGATTTTTCTTTCCTTTTTGCAACAGCAATACTCAAAAGCATTATTTTGGAAACACCAAGACAATCCACTGATTTTTTTATTTCAGAGTAACAGTTTGTTCATTCAGTGAACTATCTATCAACAGTTAGGACTGAACTAACTAGATTATTTTACTTGCTATCCATCCATTCCACAAATATCTGTTGAGCACCTACCTATGTAAGACACTTTTAGACACTGGGGATATAGAAATGGATCAGATTGCATCCTGTAATGGATTTGATGGTGGCCTCCGCAAAAGATATGTGCAGGTCCTAATTCCCAAAGCCTTATTTGGAAAAAGTTCCTTACACATATAATTAAGAATCTTAAGATGAAGAAATACTTCTGGATTATCAAGATAAGACTAATTCCAAGAACAAATGAGGCAACATAGCTACAGAGGCAGAGATTGGAGTGATGTGGCCATAAATCAAGAAATACCTGCAGCTACCAGAAACTAGAGGAGAAAGGGAATTAATTTTACCCTTGAATTTTCACAGGGAATGCAGCTCTACCAACATCTTTATTTTGGACTTCTGTCCTCCAGAACTATGACAATAAATTTCTGTTGCTTAAGCCACCAAATGTGTGGTAATATATTATGGCAGCCTCAGGAAACTAATGAAGATCCAGTCTCCAAGGAAGATAACATATTTCTTTCTATATTATATTGTTGTTAAATGCAATAAGATTGGTTACAATAGGAATTTGGAGAAAGAAGAGATTTCTTTCTATTGGGGGGTATCAGGACATAGTTGCTAAAGGAGGAAGGATTTGAGAATCCTCTTAAAATGAGCAGAATTGTGATTTAGAAAGATTGAGCTTATGATGATGGTGCTGGAGGTTGGTGAGCCTGGGATTGTTGAGTAGATGTGTTTTGGGTGTGGATGGATGTGGGCGGTGAATTCCAGGCAGAAGGAAACTTACAATTAAAGGTCCATAGGCTGTCAGGTGGGAGACCTATCCAGAGAAGAGGGCAGAGTTCAATTAATTTGCAAATGGAAGAGCCACAAATAAGACACATAAGAAATGGCCTTGTGTGTCCAGTTAGAGTGTGGATTTCATTTTATAATCTATAGAAAATAGGGTGGTTTTTAGGCAGGAGGATGACAAGGTAAGATCTGTGTTCAGGAAGAATCTCTGGCTGTGGTATAATTTAGAGAAGAAAAGTACTGAAGGTAGGGAGAGACCGGTTAGGAGGAGATAATACTGTATTGCAAGAAACTAGGGTGTTATGGGCTAAACTGTGTCTCCGCAAAATTCATATGTTGAAGTCCTAACCCCAGTATGTATGTCAGAATGTGACTATCGAGAGACAGCATCTTTTAAGAGATAATTAAGGTAAAATGATGTCATATGAATGGGCTCTAATTCAATATGACTGATATGTTTCATAAAAAAGAAGAGATTAGGAAGCAGACAACACACAGACCAAGGGGTGACCATGTGAGGACATGGAGAGTAGGCTGGCATCTGCAAGCCAAGAAGAGAGGCCTCAAAGAAACCAAATCCACTTACAACTTGATCTTGAACTTCTAGCCTCCAGAGCTGTGGGAAAATAAAGTTCTGTTGTTTAAACCACCCAGACTGTGATATTTTGTTATGGCATTCCTAGCAAAGTAATATAAAGGATTTCCTATGGGTCTTTTGCAACAAAGCACACCATTCAACATGGAGATTTTTGATGTGTGTTATTATTTGCTCTCTTAGATAGAGTTGTGTCTGACCTCAATATAAGGACACTCAGTTTAGTTTCATTACCTCCCAAAAGGAGGTATACCATTGCCATGTTCCAACTCCAAAAGCGTGGTGCATCAAAAGGCACAACAATAATACCAATTTTATAGTTGCTATAATATCGCTTCTTTTCAGAATACGTAACACAATCTCTTTTGCTTCACAAACTCCATGCATTTTGTTCCTACCTTTCTCATAAATAATGATACTGAACAGATGCTACCTTCAGATATTTGCTGACTGAGTTATGAAATATTCCCATTGCCTGAGCTTCTGGGCATCCAGATACAGTAATCTATCTTAATTTTCCCCTTCCTAATTTGTCCAAAATTTACTCATTAGTGAGGTCTGATTAAGTGTGTGGGCTTTGCCCTGAAGATGAACAGCAGATGGGAAGTGAATGAGAAAGATATGGACTACCCCTGTAGTTCATATTGCAGGTTTCTAACTGAGAAGACAATATTGTCCGGGCATCAGGATGAGCAGTATAAAATGATTCAGTCAAAAAAGTTGCTTATCTGTTAGAATTGAGGGCAAGAGCCCTAATGGTTGCCCATTCAGATTTCCCAACAGAAGTTAGTGTGATGTTCTTTAGCGTTCTGCAATGGGGAAGCTACAACTTGTGGAAAGCAAAGGAGATCAGAAAACAGGCCAGTTTTGACTTTTTTCCCATTTACACTTTTTTTTTTTTTAAGTCTCATGGGAAACATAGCTACTGACTGTTTAACCCTGTTCTTTGTGTTATGGTCAGCCATAAGGCTGACTGTGAATCCATTGAGTGTCCAGTACCATGCTAGATGTTCTAGAAAAGAAGGAAGAATCCAGGCTCTTAGGAAGCTGGCGATCCATCTGGAAGGCAGGCCAAATACTTTACACCTTATCAATTATTGTAAAGTAGTATGGAACAGAATGAGCTAAATATGACTGGCTGGCTGTGGGGTGCTCGACAGCAGATTTGGGTTGATTTGATTACATTCAATACGTGTATCTCATTATTTCCTAATGCACACTCAACTATAAGCCAAGTGATATGGGAGTTACACAAAGGTTGTAAGACCTTTCTCTGTCCCAAAGGACTTATAGGTCACCTGAGTGACTAAGACTTAGATGACGCAAGCAGGTAAAAAGTAACATTGTCCAAATGAATGATGTCACTGTGTGCTAGAGAATTTAGAATTCAGAAAATTAAGAGGACAGTATAAGCCAGTTTAGCTGTAGGAGGCATAGAAAATAAGGCTTGGTATACACATTAATTTATTTATTATATGTTACATATAATTATAGATAATTTATTATATATTTATTATAATTTATTTATTATGCATTTATTATTCATGTATTTTTCATTCACACAGCAAACATTATGTAAGTCATGTACAATATTCCATGTTCTGATAAAATGGTGAAGAAAACTGATACGGTCTCTATCCTTATGGTGTTTATAGTTTAAGGGGAGAGACAAACATTAGTCAACTAAATGAACAGATATTAAATTATACACTGTGTTAAGTGCCTTGAAAGAAAATTATTAGGGGAAATGGTCTGGAGCAGAGTGGTCAGACCAATGTTTAATCAAACATCCAAAGGATGAGTAAGAGATAGTCAGGCAGTGGAGGTGGGGAGGATTCTAGGTATATGAGTTGGCATGTACAGAGGGAGATGTAAGGTGGAGAAGGAAGGCAACTGCCCATCTGCAGGAAGGCAATAAGCCAGTGCAATTAGACGACTGAGATGGGGAGAATTTTCATTCCTGATGTTTCTGGACTCACAGGTATATTTAAGATCTGTTGAAAGCTATGCATCCTCTCTCCAAAATGTGCTCTACATTCAAAATTCAGGAGCTTTGCGGATTTCCAGAAGCCTGTCCTCAAACTCCAGAATAAGAGCTCCTGCTTTAAGGACAGGATGCAACTGGGCCTGGCTCTCAGGAGAAGAAAGTGTTTTCTCAGCAAGAGGAGTGTTTGGAATGAGCAGTGTTTGCATGATTGTCAGGGACAAGGGTTCCTGCTAGGCAGGATTTTTATCAGTCTTACTCCAGTTGCATTGGATGCTCTCAATTCACAAAAAACAAGGTGAATAATAAGGGAAGAGCTATCTCTACGCTTGTATGCACTTTGAATTTGCTAGCAATGCTAATGGTGGCATTTGGCCTTTAAATAATGATTTCCTTCCTCCCCCTGGCTTGGCTCTTTCCTCCCAGTGCATTACCCATCAGCACCAGGGAGCTGGTACAGTGCTCAGGGATATGGCAGAGAAATAGACTCTATAGCATTGATTTTCTGGCTCAGTGGGCTTCAAAAACATCAGCAAGAATATCAGCGAAGCTGCTGAATACAAAACATTTCCTAATGCATTTTTAATTAGTATTTGGTCAGTTAAGTTAATCAATTTGTAAAATACGTGGAAGGAAAGGCCTATTAAAATAGAATTCATGTTTGGTGTGGTAAATCTTTCCATAAACTTACAACTACAAACTAGATATTTCTTCTGAATGGGAAATATGGGCAGACAGATACACAGATCCCCTGCGGAGACTATTTTCAGTATTAATTACCTTGCTGTGCCTTAAAATGTTATTGTTTAGGTGTTAAGAGGTTTTTGGAGATTAGATTATTTAAATGGCAAAAAATCAATTTTCCTGAACTTGGACAGTCTTTTGCAGTGTAAAAAGCCAAAGGGAGTAGAGAAAGAGGGGAATTTTGTGCATCTCATTTGTTCTTTTCCAAATGTGAAAACAAACTGAATTGTTAAAACGAAGAAAAGGAGGGTGTACATTGGAGAAAAAGAAGTGGATTTCAAATGCTTTTGTCTTTCTTAGACTGCATGGTAAGAGGAAGCCAGCACCCATGGCCATGGTTAGAAATCAATTCATGGATTGTGCTCCATTAGCTTAGAAGTTTCTTAGTTCAGGAGCCAGGAGGGCTCAGGCAGAAAAAATGAGATAAACATGTGCAGTGGGATGCTCAGAAGAGGAGCCAAAATGTGCCCTAAGGAAAAGGCAGTATTGTCTATCATACTGCAAATGTCTTCCTCTTCTCCAGGGCCAACATGTAGTTTAAGCAAAATTTGGTTTTAATTCAGCAGATGAGTAAGTCTGTAGTCTGCAGAAGGCATGTGCTTGGCTCTGAGCCTTACGGCTCCACAAAGAGTATAACTGTTGGGCAGTTATACTGATGCACAGCTGGCAATGTTACACAAGGGGCATGATCAAGAGGTCTAATATATATTAGGTTCCCGACACAAATTTGCTAAATGTATTAGCCTGCTCCAGCTGCCCTAACAAAATATCACACATTGAGCGGCTTAAACAACAGGAATTTATTTTCTCACGGTTCTGGAGGCTGGAAGTCTAAGATCAAGGTGCCAGCAGGTTTGGTTTCTCTGAAAGCCTCTCTCCTTGGCTTGCAAACAGCCACCTTCTTGCTGCATCCTTACATGGTTCTTTCTCTGTGTGCTTGGAGTTGGGAGCAGGAAAGAGAGAGAGAGAGGTCTCTAGTATGTTTTCCCCTTTTTATAAAGACATCAGTTCTATTGGATTAGGGCCAAATCCTTACGATCTAGTTTAGCCTTAATCATCTCCTGAAATACAGTCATGTTGGGAGTAAGCACTTTAACGTAGGAATTGTGGGAGGAACGGAATTCAGTCTGCAGTAGCGAGTGGATGAAAGAGGAAATACAAATATAGTCCATAGTGCTATAAACATAAATGGAATAAAAGATTAATTTTGATTTGAAGAGGGGACATTTCTTAGAGGATTTGTGATTTGAGCTAGATCACAAATAATAGCAAGAACATTGTTAGAACTGTGTGTGAGGGAAAGGAAGCTCAATTGTGCAGACAAGTTTGAGGAATGCTTGGAGGACTGAAAGATCAGGGGAACCATGTGGGGAACAGTGACTGGGTCATGGGTCTTTCGGAGGGGGTAGACTATGTAGGTAAAGCTAGAGAAGGTTGTAGGGGTAATTCATGGAGACGCTTTATTATACTGAGGGCATTGAAGAGACAGTGGGCTCTAAGTGAGAAGGTGCCATGATTCATGGAGATTTGGGGAAGATGGGTGGGATGGCTTGACATGGGGAAAGAATAAAAGGCAGGGGGCTCAGGCAATCAGTACAGGTATCCCTGCTCCCTTTCTTCACAAGGCAAGTTAACATCATTTTCCTGTTGCCCTCTGGCTATCCAGATAAACTTCTATCATTCCATGCCTCCTCTGGGCTGAACATCAGGCTTTAGTTTAAGACTGAGGATCTTGATTTATACTAAAATTCTACAAAAATAATCCACAACCAGGTGTAGTAAGCAGTAGGGGTTATTTTGGAGCACTGGGATTTCCTAGCAAGGAGACTCAAACTCCAACAGCCACATGACTGTGCCCCTGCTCTCTTGCCACACCCCTCAGCCTCCATCCCAGGAATCCCGAAGCCTCCATCTTGATGAGTCTGTACCCCCACCATACTTCCTCAAGGGGGATGCCTGCCATGACCAGCTGCATGAATGATGGGAGTGTGACATTCTTATGTGATCGGAGGAGGGAGAAAGTTGAGAATCAGTCTGCTAGAAAGTGGGGTGATGTTCTGCTCCCTGTTTTTGAGGCCAAGAGAATAATTTATTCCAGATGGGCTGCTGTTTGTCTATAATTCAGAACAGAGCCTTGTAAGATCTAGGGAAGACAATAGAAGAATTGGTATCACAGGTTAACCAACAATACTATTAAGAGAGGTATTAATTCTCATTGCCTTGCCATTCAATAGCTCATGCAAACAATACAGGAGCTACAAGAATAATTCACAAAACTAATTTCCTGCTTTGATGAACACTCTATTTGTAATCTATTCAATTCTTCTTCTGCTTCTTCTCACTCACCCTCTGTTTCTTCATTTTAGTCTTTGGGTATTGATCTCTTCATCACATCTTCTTTTCCCCATCATTCCTTTTCACATTTACTTCTCTATGCCTCTTCATCCAATTTACTAATAATTGTTTTAAGATTAAAACGATATATGAAATTTTTCTTTACATAATACTGTTGTGTAAAAATATAACTCAAACTAAAAGACTCTGGGACACTCTGTTTGTCTGGATAGAGACAAATTGGATGTGTTTTCATACTCTCAAAAGGAATGAAAGTAATGAATGGTTGAGTAAGAAATGAGCTTAATGTTTGCCTCCCTTCACGATTCCACAGCTGGCAGAATGTGAGGGAATAGAAGGATCTAATCTCTTTTCTTCCTAAATACATTTCCTCCTTCTTTCCTCGCTGTGTGCCTGTCTGTATATTTCACTATCTTTTAAAATTTTCCATTTTTTTCAATTTCCATGATATGGGACTAAAAATGTTATTTCAGCAATTCTGATACATGATGGAGTTTTATGTTTAATTTGCCATCTTTCTCCTAAATAAATGGAGAACATTATACTAAGAGTTATAGGTGATAATTTTAAAAAGTTTAGAAATAATCCTGGCCTTCAAGGAGCCTAACATCTAGTGAAATGTATCATGTAAGAACTCTTTGAACAGAGAAAGTGGTCAAAGTGGAGGTCCTCTTATAATTTCTGTGGCTGGGGGCAAAACCTGAAGTTGGTCCCTTTACCATTTTTCTCTTAAAATGAGGTAAAAACCAGACCAAAGCAAAAACAAAACAAAAAACTAAAAGGCAATGGGAAACCTATCTCTTCTAATTGGCTGTACAGGAACAGGGAGGGTCTCTTTGACTGATTTGGTTTTGGCTGTGGTCACAGGCTCAGGGGCTGGCTGTACACTTACAAGCCTTAGGAAATATTCAGCTCCAACTAGTGCCATTTTTTTCCTGGCAGCCACCTTGTACATTGCTTAACCACAGATCTCTCATATCATGGGGATGTTGATCACAGTTGCCATATCCAGGAATGCACTTCCGAATGGCACTGACACAGCTGGCTGGTTCGCTCACTGGAGGGAAACCTAGAAGATTGCAGTCTGGGTAGAGGAAGCATTAGAAGCAAGCACTTGCAAGAGAAATTTCCCAAGTGATTTTTAAAAGCATTATTCTTTGAAACAATAGATTTTTAGGTGGGTTAAAAAGATTTCTCTCTTTCTCTCCATTTTCCTTAAGATACAGATGCTGGCTTTTTCCCAGTGGGGCTATTTCCATTAGGGCTGCATTTTTGTGAGATCACCGCTTTCACCAGTGGGTTAGAACCATTAGTGCTCTGAGTTTTAGCTATCGTGACCTCTCATTACCCATGCTGTTTGGCCTCACAGTCACATAAAACACACAATAATAGGACCACTGGCATTTTAGATTTCATTACAATTCGTATTTTGTTTAGCGCTTTCCCCCTGTACACTTTAATTTCTGTGCATAGCTGAACTGCCTCATTTCCACAGAAATGAAGTTAGACCCAAAGCCTGCACTCACGGTTCTGGAGGTGGTGATTCACTTCTGAGCTTTTGTGTCTTTTACCCGATGTGGGAGAAGCATACACACATATGCACACAGAGTAATTTATCTTTTCCCGACTTTGCTGTTTTCATGATCCTTCTAAGAGTAGATATGGAAACAGATCTTTGCTCTGCTTAATTGTTTTTAATACCAAGGGCCATTAGAAGTCACAAAACAACATATCTGAGTGCTTTCTGAGTGGCTGTAATAACCAAAAGATTATTTTATCAATATTTCCTACTTTTGTTTGAGTACATACACACATACACAATCTCAACCATTTTTGACTGAATTGGCTGTTTCTTAATGGACCACTTAATTGATTGGTATATGCTTGCTGAATGAAGTGACCAGTTCCCCCCACAGCCCTTGACTCCAATTAATCTATCAATAAAATCCATCACAAAGGTTTGGCAGTATGGACAAAACTTTAGCTGCATGATGAAGCTATCTTTGCCTTTCTCATTATCTGTATGATTGAGTCAAAAGCCCTGAAAAAATCTGAACATAATCTTTCTGAGTGAAGTCAAGTAATAACATCATATGCTGCTTCTATGAGAAATAATTTTTTCATTTGAGTAGCTTGAGGATTACAGAACTTCCTGCTGCTACCACATTTGGGTCACATCACAGGTAAAGGCTCTAACTTTTTTCTTTTTTGAGACAGAGTCTTGCTCTCTTGCCCAGGCTAGAGTGCATTCGCATGATCTCAGCTCACTGCAACCTCCCCCTCCGGATTCAAGCAATTCGCCTGCCTCAGCCTCCTGAGTAGCTGGGATTACAGGAGCACACCACCATACCCGGCTGATTTTTGTATTTTTAGTAGAGACAGGGTTTCACCACATTGACCAAGCTGGTCTCGAATTCTTGACCTTGTGATCCGCCCACCTTGGCCTCCCAAAGTGCAAGGCTCTAACTTTTAACATCAATTAGTAAGGATCACTCATCCTTAGAAGAACCATAAAAAGGACTGAAGCTGAGCTGCCTCTATTTTAGCACTGGGCTCAGATTTTTGTTTTTCCTACTTCATGCTACTGTCTCAGCTAACCCCTGGATTTGAGGCCTTTTACCTACTTTGTCTTCAATTTTGTCTACTTCTTCAGGTTTGATCTATTTTCTCTTAGATTTTCATTTGATTTCCTTCCCAACCCTTTTTATCTTGCTGAATTTCCTTAGCTCTTGGTCTATTTGGACCTCAAATATCTTCCCTAACCCCAAATAATGCCTAAGTTCTACTAAAAATACAAATTCCACTAAAATACAAATTGAGTAAACTGTGAGGACATTTTAAAATCTGCTGGAGCAGACTGCAAAATACTTGACGGGGAGGATGTTGGAAGGATGGGTTAAGGCATCTATTCAGTGGCCCATCTAAAAAGCTTACATTTTATTCTGGAGACAATGGAAAAACTTGGACACTTAAACACCAACATCTGGAAATAAATGCTTCACATATGTATACGTATTTGAGGAAGATTGAGCTTTCAGTGCGATGTGGGATGCATTGGAATAGAGATGCTGGAGGTGAGCGTTTCAGGCTGGGGTCTAGCAAGGTTCCAAGCAAGAGCACCCAGCCAAGATGATAGAAGTCAGAAAGTGAAATGCAGAGTGGTGTGAGAGATAGAACTCATGGAACTCGATGGAGTGTGGTGGGTAGAGGTCAGAATAGAAGCAGAAGTCAAAGCTGCCCCCAAGGTTCTGTATCAGTGACTGGTGGTATAGGTGATGCTATTAGATGGGACAAGAAAGGCAACCCAAAAGGAGAAGAACAGCTTTGAGAAAGGGATGCTTTGCTTCGGGAATTTAAGGTGCTGACTCCAGAGTTCAAATTAGTTAGGGATTATAGGGGCAGCTAAAAAGACATTGATGGGCTGAGAGATTTGTGTGAAAGAGGACACTAACCCAAAACAAGGAAGAAAGCAGACATACACTTTTACTTGCCTTAAAGAAAGCGTGCTGTGCTATTTAATAAGGTGACCTAGTAGGGAAAAGCCTCCTCTATAAACTTATTCACAATCCCAATTCCAACCCACATGGCTTTCTCCAGGTGCTAGCCCTTCCCAAGAAGCACCCCTGCATGACCCTCCCTTTCAGCCCAGCAAATACTACTGTGCTGGTTGTGTGGGTGATAAAGAGCACTGCCCCCAGGCACCCAGGCTGGGCTTGTTGCATAGTGGGGTGGGGAAGAGGGTATGAAGTGGATGTGAGGGAACTGATGCCTCTCTCTGCATTGAAAGGCCAAGTATAATAGATGGGGGCGTACCACTTCCCTGACACCTCACAGACCCTGCCTCTCAGAAACGATTCTTTAAATGGTATGACCTGCCACCTTTCTGAAAACTGTGTTAAAACACTTGAGATTGAAAGTTAAAATTCACAAACAAAAGCTTTCTTGTTCCCATAGCAAGTGATCATCATTAGTCAAGCTATTCAGAGGAAATTGAAATACCCTCTCTTGCTTGCAGGTGCCTTGGCTGGACTCCCACCCATCTTCCAGGTCCCTCATCCTCGCCTGGTTTCCCTGGTGACCAGGACTCCTAGAGCAGGGAGCAAATGCTTTTATGGATGCCGATCAGGCCAGGCTGTCTCACTACACCCACCCTCGTAGCTGTTGAGGGCCCAGTACTCACAGGTCCAAGGCTGCTCCAGGGCACAGTAGGCAGGGAGTGCTGGGGAGGCAAGCCTGGCAACCCTGCTCCTGACAAAGGAGGCAGTCGGGGTGGGGGTGGGTGGCACACCTGGGCCTTTTGTTTTCTACTATAATTGACATGGACTGTGCTGCATTTCTTTGGCTTTATTTGCAAAGGGCTTTAGGATTAAAGATCCTATATAAATGGAAATTATTTTATCATTGAAAGGAAAAAGTACAAGTATGCGTGAGATGATGAGAAACTAAGCTTCATGTTATTGCATATGACCTTTTTCACTGGATGTGTATGACACATGACAAATACCAGCATTAGCAGGAGCTGGCTTCCAAATACTGACACTGTCCTGGATCCATGCCTTCACTCCTGGATTATTGCCATAGTTCCCTAACTGGCTGTTCAACCTCTAATCTCTCTTCACTATCACTGTCTTCAAAATAAACTGCACGATACTACCATATGCCCTGATAAAGGCTAAAATGGAAAAGATAATAGTACCAAGGTTGGTGAGGAGGTGGAGGAACTGGTACTTCATAGACCAGTGGGGGGAGTGTGAATTGCATGTTTTAGAGAAATGTTTAGCAGTATCTACTAAAGTTGAATATCAGCATACCCTTTGATCCAGCAAATCTACTCCTACTACATATACTCAGCAGGAGTAAGCACGCATATTTATCAAAAGTCTTGTATGAAGTGTTCATGGTAACAGTGTTTGTTAATCATCCGAATCTGAAAATAAGCCAGATGCCCACCTCAACATTAGAACTGATAAATTATGGTATATTCGTATAATGGGATACTATACATCAATGGGAATGAATGAATTCAATCTACATCACAACGCAGATAAAATCTTACAAACATTAATATTGAGCAAAAAAAGCCAAACACTAAAGTACACATACCATATTGTTCCATTCATACAAAGTTCAAAATCAGCAAAACTAAGAAACAGTATTAGAAATCAGGGTAATTGTTCCCTTGTTGGGGTGGGAGGTTATGACAGGAAAGGAGCATGGGGTGGGGAGTGGTCTTTAGGGGAGTTGGCAATGTTATGTTTCTTGACCCAATTACTGGTTATCTGGCTGACCAGAGGCCTGAGATGGACATATGTTCACTTTGTAAAATTCAGTAAGTTGAATACTTATTTTGTGTCCCTATTATACTTTGACAAAATGTATTAAACAAACAAGATAGAACTACCACAGCTTTCATGTTGCTTTCCTGCATAGAAACCTCAAATGGTTCTCCGCAGCTTTCAGACTAAAGCCTAAACTCTTTAGCTTCAGATATAAGCTTTTACAATCTGTCCCCATCTATTTCTCCAGCCCCATCTCCTACCCATTCCTACTAAGTACACTATGCTCTAGCTCTGTGGGATTTTTCAAATCATTACTTCAGTCTTCCATGCATTTGTATGTATTCAGCACTTTGCTCATGTTGTTCTTTGTGCCTGGAATACTCTTCCACATTTGTTAACTTGATGACCCAACTCAAATGAAGGTCATCTCCCTTACAAAACCTTCCCTGACTTACCTGGCCAGATGTATTTGTGTCTCATGTGCTCATATTGCTATTAAAACACAACTTACCCAGTTCAGAATAAACTCTCATATGTATTTGTTAAATTAATGATTTCTTTGAGAGCCGAGCTACCTGAGATAATAGGATTCATATTTCAAAGAGCCTTCTGATATAGATAGATGCAGAGACTGTCACCAGGAATTATTGGCTTGACTGTTTCTCATTCTGTTTACTTAGCATTGCTGCCCCTACCTTGAGAAAGAAGAACTTGTTTGTGGGCTTCAAAGCTTTTTATGTAGCTACATTATTTACTGGAGTTATCTCTTGATGGTTTTGGTAGTAGCTGCAGACTAAAGATAATTTTATTTTGCTCTTATCTTTTGGGGGGAAAGGGGAAAATAAAAAAGATGTGTGTATTTGTTTATTTCAAGTTAAAATAAAATTTTAATCTACAGAATAGAAGCAAAAAATAAAATAGGGTCAAATTCTGCCATATGCTTCGGACTCTCTATGCTTCTTGGGCCATGTTTTATTCTTCTAGCTGCATCTAGAGAGAAGTTTCTAGATAACATGATTTCCTTTTTGCAGGATTTAGGTCTCTGCATATTAAATTGATCACAGTGTGTGACTAAGAACTAATCTCCTAATGTTCTAGCCAGTTATTGGGTTAGCAGTATATACATATTAGGAGATGAATGTTGTTTGTGAGACTTCACCCTTATATCAAAATGCATTAACACATGTATGGAGAAAAAGAGAAAAGCAGTAGACTAAAAGAAAACTTGTTTATAAGCCTGTATGGTTGTAACAGTGAATCAGAAGCAAGTGAATAAAAACTCACACTAAATTAACTGGGTACATTTTGGGTTGTTTTTTCCCCCTTTCATTTTATATACACCAGTTTAAAGCCTCACGTTTCTCCAGCCTCTGCAATTATAGCCGCCTAATTCTGTGTCTACCCTGGAGATACAAATGAGCTAAAATGAGACTTTCTAATCAGCTCTTATAATTATGCAGTCAGATGGAAAATACGGATAACTAAGTCTTATTCTTAGTTATGAGCTTTGCATATTTCGAAAATCGGTGGGCTGCAACACAGAGCATAGCCTATGCCTAGATTACACGAGTGACCCTTTGGAACAGGATTTTAACAAGCCTTGGTTTTCACAGTCTTACAATATTAAAAGAAAAAAATAATATATTAGGGCTTGTATAGTGCATTTTGTATTGTTCATATTTATTTTAAGGTATCATCAGATCATTCCCGTGTGGCTAAGACCAGTGTGTAACCTGAGGCATAATGTAGAGAAACTGCTTCCTAAGTGGTAACACAGGGATAAAGAGCCAGCTCAGAGCTGGTTGGCATCAGAGCAGAGTCTGACTTAAACCCAGGTCATTGACTGCTGGCTTAGGCTGCTCTCATTGACTCACTCTTACTCTTTTCACTAAATCCTGCTGTCTCATGAAACTCAAAAGCATTAAATAAAATGCATTCCCTGTGAACCTAGACTACTGGTGAAGCTGTTGGAAGCCTCAGTCTCCCAGGTACCAATACAAAGTAAACACCTTTCTGCTCTACCTCTCCTCCAGCCCTTGGTAAAATCTGGCTGCTATGATGATGGCACAGATGCTCCCTCCCTAGAGTGACTCCAAGACTCTAAGCACACTCTCTACGGGGCTCCAGAATTAACCCACTAATTGCTACAATCAAATCATGAGAGGTTCCTCTCCCTCCCCAAACTACTGATTGTCATTCACCTATTGTAAGAGGAGTAGCTTGGGGAAGTGAAGAAAGCATGGACTCTGAAGCCCCAGAGCTCTGGGTGCCAGTTTTCCTTCTGCTATTTTGTAGTTTTGAACCTATGCAAGCAACTTAATTATCTGAAGCTCAGGCATCCCTTGATGCCTTTTAATTGGGTTATTTGGAAATTTAATGATAGTGCATACAATTACCTGGTACACAGTAAAAATTCAAAACTACTTTGAACTGAAAAGTGGCTGCTAAGGCTGAAGATTTCAGATCCCACATAGTTTAAAGACCTTCACATTATTAGAAATAAAAAATTTTCAGTGAAACTAAACTAGTCTTCTATCTTCATCTCATTTAGCATCATCAAAATGCCTAGCAGTTCCAGTTAGACATCTTGTCAGATGTATCTAGTTATGTGTCAGATTTTTCCCTACCTAGAAAATCTTTTTTTAACTTACTTTTAAATCTACGATCATATTCATTTAAAAATGTATTGGGAAAGGTTGTGGGCTCCAGGAAGGTACGGCCAAGCCTGTTTTTGCCCTTTGTATTTTTATTATGTAATACTGAGCTAGTGGCTAAATGAATGAATAAACGGCTGGGTTAGAGTGCTGATGATTCTATAGAGCTTCATTAGCTCAGGAAAATGTATCATGTCCTGTGTTAGCAGGCCTACAGCATCATCCTTACATTTAAAGCGCAAGGGCAACACAGGGATAAAGAGCCGTTTTGGACTGTCAAAGTTCTGAGTTCATGATTTGGGTCTGCTGCTGACTCACAGTATGACTCTGGTCAATTAAACTTATTTGCTTTGAAATTGAGGGGAGGGTTAGTTGATATTTCTCATGGAGGCATCAAGTAATGCCTATGACATACTATTTCATAGAAGCAAGCGGGTAATGCATGGTCATTAAAGCACACTGTGTTGACCAGCTGGCTCCAACCCTTGGCATAGCTCCTATCCCACTGCTGTGGCTCCAGCAGCCCACCTGAGGCCGCAACCCTATAGGGGCCTTGGAACAATTCTGATCTTGGTTAACAGAATATTAGGAGCCCTTATTTGATAACTCTTGTGAATCAGTGTCAAGTTATCTTGGCTGCCACGCTTATTCTGAGCTTTTGTGGCCAAATATGGTAAGTGGGTTTCCATCAGATTCATGTAATTAAGTTCATTTGTTACATCTATTCATCCTCTATACAGTTTAAAATCTATGTTAGGTTCTGGCTATTTAAGGATGGATCTGCCTTTAAAGAGTTTCCAGTCTAGTGGGAGAGATGTGTAGACACATCACTGTATAAGAACAGAGCTTATTAAAGTGTTTTAAGAGTGCCTTACGATCAGCATGAAACTCATTTAGCCATTGTTGGGTGTTGTTCTGCTCCTCTAGGCCCAAGTTCTTATCTTGGGATCCTGCCAGCTCACAGCAGGCCCTCTGGCACTGACTGCTGGCCGGGTCTTTACCTACCAGCTGCACTGACCAGGCAGGATTCCCTCCATTAGCTTGACTTTGTAATGCTGTCATCTCACCACATATTGGGGTTCTCCTGTTCCTGGGAATCTGCATCCTGTTCCTCTTTGTGGTTCTATCTGATGCCCAGGTATTGACCTACATTAGTTTTTATGGGTGTTTTTGATGTATGTTTTCATCTGGTTTTAGCTGTATAGATGTGGAGTGGCCCACATAATGTGTATTACTCCACGCTGCCTCCCAACAATATTAATGATAAATTGTAAACAAAGTGTGTGCCTTCAACCCTTTGATTGAATCTACTCGCATATCATGCCAAAGAAACACATAAAAATCAACTATGAGCTCCAGTTACTGATCCCACTGTTTATCCAGGCTGTCCTCCCTCTTTTCTGTTCAAGTGTCCTTTCCTGCTCTTGTATTTGTTACTCCCTCTGCACTCTCCAGGTTTTGTTCCCCAGCTTGCAACAAGACATATCAGAATTCCACTTCCTCGTGGTGTACAGATCAAATCTGAGATAAGAACTCCTTAGATAGAAGGCAGTGCTGTGTACTGGAAAGAACACAGTCTTGGAATCTGATAAACGAGTTTAAACCAGGCTACGTCTCTAGCTGTGTGAGCTTTGTTAAATTAAAATAACTCAGCTAATCTGATCTAGAGATGTCTTCTGTTAAGTGTAGATAATAACATCTCATAGAGTTATGAGGTCAGTATGAGATAATATATGCAGAGCTCTTAGGGCTTAGCAGAACCTCAATAAATGCTTGCCCCTTCTCTTTTCTGCATATCGACACAGAAACCCCATCTATAACTTAAATTTGTGATTGCTCATCTGACCCTAAACCTGGGAACAAAAACAGTGTATTCATGTAGTAGTTCTGACTTGACCAATAGCTGCTGTTATGAGCCCTGGAAAGCCTTTCGTTACGTTGTCTTAAAAATATTATTGAAAACATTTACCATTGGTCTAGGACAGGCTGTGGAATACTAAGAAAGGATAGTCACTTGGAAGAGGTTAAGGTCAAGAGGAAATCAGTGAAGAACATTTTCCCCTTCTTTATCAGTCCTCAGCTCACAATGTGCAATGTTTTCTCTGAATCAGCAGAGAATGAATTCATCCATATATTTGCATCAATAACATAATGATTGGAAGTCACAATTGCAGAACCAGACAGCTTGGGTTCAAATAGCAGATCCACCTTCAACTAGGTGTATAATTTTGGACCATAGTTTCTTTATTAGTAAAATATTTGAATGGCTCTAAAAATAGTAATACCTAATTTAAGGGATTTTTCTGATAATTTCATGAGTTAATTCATATAAAGCACTTAGAAAAGAATATGGCCCCTAGTAAACATTGCATCAGGCTTTGCTATGATTATTCTACTCTTATCAACATTATTATCATTGAGGAAAAATCTGTGCTATGTTACAAGTAAATATGTCTTACCTTAATTGAATCAATATAATCATAAAAAGAGATTTTTTCATTTGTTTATCATTTGCATTATTTCTTGATTTGTTTACCACTTGTGTTTTTTCTTAAAGTTATTATTTATATTCCCTATCCATTTTTAATTCTTTACCATTAATAATTTCAAACAACTCTTTTTGTGTTGGTGATTATATTCCATCCTCCACCTTTGCTTTGTTTTTTTCTTAAGCATATATGTTTTCAATCCAGATTAAATTTGCTTCAAGGTGAAAGTAGACAAAGTTTGCTTAAAAGCCTGTAAGCAAAATTTTGAAATTAAAATATTTTTAGCCTTTTAGCCACTTGTCTTATATTTTATAATATATAAGGTAATACAATGGGCTGATACAATTGGTAACAAGTATTTAAATTGAAGCTGGTGTTTTAGCCTCACGATCAATATCTAATTATGTATTATAGTAGGTAAATAATTCCAGGGGCCTTAATCCTATCTTTAAACTATATGGCCAATGTGCCAATCCAATTGTTTTTACTTAGGTGTATTTTCAGTCTTGAATTAATAGGCTTCAAAATTATACTAAGATTTTTGGTTGAGAACATTGCAGTGTGATGGAGTGACTAATACATGTGCACTATTTTTTTCCCTATGCCTTTTTCTTTTTGCTGACCTTACATAACACAATATATTTATATTGATTTTGTATTTTAAATTATTTTCTCACTTAATAAAGACTTTTTCTTACAGTTTTCCACACTAGCATAACCATTTAACTTTTAGTAAGATGAAATATAATAATAATGACACTTATTGAATGTTTACTGTGCACCAGGGACTGTTTTGTGCTTGTTATACAAATTTATTTAGTTCTCCCGAATAACATGCATTTGGTAGTATAACCCTCAGATGAGAAAACTGAGGCAGAGGAAGGCTAAGTTGCCCAAGAATACCCAGCTAATAAGTGAATTACAGAAGGATGTGAATTTAAGTAGAATAATTTTAGGGCATTGTCTGGCAAAATTTTTTTATGGTCAAGGGTCAGATATTAAGTATTTTTGGCTTTGAGGGCCATCTGATCTCTATTGCAACTACTCAGCTCTGTGGTTATAGCACAAAAACAACCATAGATAATATGTAAATGAATGGGTGTGGCTGTATTCCAATAATACTTTATGGTCGCTGAAATTTGAATTGTATAAAATTGTCACCTGTCACAAAATATTTTATCTTGATTTTAAAAACATGGTTTACAAACTATGATAAACATTTTGGCCCATTGGCTGTAGATTGCCAACTTCTGTTCTAGAGGGTAAGATCTTAGCCACTGTGTTCCTACTTACTTACACATATCAAAAAGTGAAAAATCCAAAGTGTGTCTAATACTAATGGTGTTACCTAGTAAGGATAACTCCTTCTTCAGAGATACTACTTATTAGAACTATATTATTTTGGTTTGGAAGTTAAAAGTTTATCAGTTGAATTCTTAAAGTTCTCCTGAGCGTTTGCATTTTTTTCACCCTTGATTGCGAGTATAACCCTCTTCAGGCTGAGCCCGTATAGTAAAAGTAAGGCCAATTTGTAATTACTGGATTGGCTTCACTAAAGTGCAAACAATGGAGTAAATCAGAGTGAGAAAACATAATGTTAGGTTCTGAGTTATGCTGTTTTACTGTCTACATTTATAAATTAACCTGGTTCATCTTCAGAACAGCATTTTGCTCTGTTTCGTGTGGATAGATTCTAATTCACGGCACCAGCATCTGGCATGGTTTCTTTATTATGGAAAATAAATTCCCAATAAGCCACCCAGCAGCATGATTAAATTTTGAAATAACATTGGCATTGTGGCCACATCATTTTAATTGTCCTCCCTGCCAGCCTAGTTTATCTTCATGACAACCACCTCATTCATTATCACCTATTACCAATCCAGAAGGCTCTCAGTACACCATCTCCAAGACAGTTCCCAACAATAAAGCCAGTTATACACCTAGACATGTCATATTGACACATAATTTGACCAGGGCTCCCAAGCTGTTGCACAGGCACCAACAACTTTGATTCGTCAGTGACTGACTCCAAGATTCTGCTTGAGAAGGGGAAGGCTAGGGCCTGGAGAGCTTGTGGAGCAAGAAGAGAAGTAGTCAACATTGCTGTGGAGACAAGTTTCTCAACCTCATAAAACTCTACACTATCTCCACACCAGATGATGTTAGAATGGCATTGACTAACCTTACCAAGAAGGATGGAGAGATTATGATGAGAAAATGAAGAAATATAAGAGATTTCAAGTAAAAACGTTTTAGATTATTGCATGATAGTTTAGCCAGACAACTTGAACAGATCTTTGCCATAATAAGCATTGTGGTTGTAAATTCTAGATTCACTTGTATTACAGCCTTTAATCACTGTCATAATCATGCGTGTTTTTTCACATATGATCATTTTTGGACTTTAATGTGTAACTCACTCAAGCAGAATAGGTATTACTCTCCTCCTTCACAGCTGGGGGAAGCAAGGCACAGACGGGATCACTGATCACCTCAAGTGATTAGGAGAGCAGGTTAGCGCTGTGACTGGAGCGTTGCTCCAAACTCCTGGCCATTACTCCTTCTGCCATGGTATACTACATATAATTCCTAGGAATGGTGAAATACTGCTGAAGCAACCAGCCATTTATGCAGGGGAAGGAAACAAAATACAAATTTTTGATGCATTAATAAAACCAAATTTTTAAAAGTTTGTGAGGGGCCTTGATTTAGGAGACATGGATTCAAATCACCAAATTCACAGATTACTAGGAACATAAATCTGAGCTTGTCAGTTACAATCTTAAAGTCTTATTTTCCTTTTCTGTAAAATGTGAATAATAATATGCTACACAAGTTCTTGTGAGAATAGAATGAGACAAAGCCATCAGGAAGCATCTAGCACCTGGCTTAGCACTTGATTAACACCAGTTCTTTTCCTCCTTGAAATTGTGCATTATCTGAAGCCAGATACGCATGGGTAAAAACATTAGAGATATTTTCAATTATCCGTGCAGTCTCTAAAGAACTTTAACTTGAAAAAACTTTTGCAGATGCCACTATAATTTAAACTTTCTCTTTTATTTACTTATTTACTGAGACCTGTTGTCCAGGCTGAAGTGCAGTGCTCTGATCATAGCTCACTACAACTCTTTTTTATTTTTAATATTTCCTCTTACCCCTAGTGAACTGAAATTAGCAAATGAACAATAACAACAACAGCAAACCACCCCCCCCAAAACCCCAGGATTATTTAGAAGTGGGAGATCATTAAAAGCTGATTTGTCCATGCCTAGGTCCTGAATGGTATTGCCTAGGTTTTCTCTAGGGTTTTTTTTATGGTTTTAGGTGTTACATTTACGTCTTTAATCCATCTTGAGTTAATTTTTGTGTAAGGTGTAAGGAAGGGATCCAGTTTCCATTTTCTGCATATGGCTAGACAGTTTTCCCAGCATGGGCAAAGACTTCATGACTAAAACCCTAAAAGCAATCGCAACAAAAGCCAAAATTGACAAATGGTATCTAATTAAACTAAGGAGCTTCTGCACAGCAAAACAAACTGTCATCAGAGTGAACAGGCAACCTACAGAATGAGAGAAAATTTTTGCAATCTATCCATCTGACCGAAGTCTAATATCCAGAATCTACAAGGAATTTAAACAAATTTACAAGAAGAAAAAAAAAAATCAAGAAGTGTGCAAGGGATATGAACAGACATTTCTCAAAGGAAGACATTTATGTGGCCAAACACATGCAAAAAAGCTTATCATCACTGATTATTAGAGAAATGTAAATAAAAACCGCAATGAGATACCATCTCATGTCAGTTTGAATGGCAAACATTAAAAAGTCAGGAAACAACAGATGCTGGTGAGGATGTGGAGAAATAGGAGCACTTTTACACTTTTGGGAGTGTGAATTAGTTCAACCATTGTGGAAGAGTGTGGCAATTCCTCAAGGATCTAGAACCAGAAATACCATTTGACCCAGAAGTCCTATTATTGGGTATGTACCCAAAAGATTATAAGTCATTCTACTATAAAGATGGATGCACATGTATGTTTATTGCAGCACTATTTACAATAGCAAAGATGGAACAAACCCAAATGCCCATCAGTGATAGGCCGGATAAAGAAAATGTGGCACATGTACACCATGGAATACTATGCAGTCATAAAAAAGAACGAGTTCATGTCCTTTGCAGGGACATGGATGAAGCTGGAAACCATCATTCTCAGCAAAGTAACACAGGAACAGAAGACCAAACACCGCATGTTCTCACTGATAAGTGGGAGTTGAACAATGAGAACACATGGACACAGGGAGGGGAACATTACATACTGGGGCCTGTCAGGCAGTAGGGGGAAAGGGGAGGGAGAGCATTAGGACAAATACCTAATGCATGAGGGGTTTAAAATCTAGCTGATGGGTTGATAGGTGCAGCAAAACCACCATGGCATATGTACACTCATGTAACAAACCTGCATGTTCTGCACATGTATCCCAGGACTTAAGGTAAAAAATTAATAATAATAATAATAATAAAAGAAATCTAGGTGGGGGGATCGTGAGGTCAAGAGATCGAGACCATCCTGGTCAACATGGTGAAACCCTGTCTCTACTAAAAATACAAAAATTAGCTGGTGGTGGCACGCACCTGTAGTCCCAGCTGCTCAGGAGGCTGAGGTAGGAGAATTGCTTGAACCCGGGAGGCGGAGGTTGCAGTGAGCCAAGGTCACGCCACTGCTCTCTAGCCTGGTGACAGAGCGAGACTCCGTCTCAAAAAAAAAAAAAAAAGGTTGATTTGCAAATTTTTAAGTTACATTTTTTAACTGTGGTACTATATGCATAACATAAAATTTACCATCTTGTTTCTAAGTTTACAGTTCCATGACATTAAGTACATTCATATAGATGTGCCACAATCACCACTATTTGTCTCCATTTCATCATTCAAACTGAAATTATGGGCCCATTAAACAATTATTCCTCATTCCCCCTCCCCCAACCCCTGACAATCACCATTCTAGTTTTTGTCTCTAAGAATTTGACCATTCTAGGTACTTCATATGAATTGCTTTGCATATTTAATTCTCCATTCTCGAAGGGATCTGGAAACTTCTATTTTTGTTGCAGTATTTTATAAATTCAGTCTAATGTTATTCGGTTAACTTTAATCTCAGTGGAGACTCCAACACTTAAAGTTACATCTTTATTTAATCAAAAACTAATCTTGCAATAGAAAGTGACATTTGAACTGAAAAGATTTACAAAGTTGTTAAAAATTATCCATGAGCAAACACCTCTTCAATAATAATTATTCCCAGGACAGAATATGTACATACATGAGCACATTAGGTGGGGGTGTAAAAGAAAAAAGTTAATGTTGCATTAATCATCCAAATGAAGTAATACTATTACTTTTATGTCATTTATTAAAACCAGACCATAAAGTATAAATTATTAAACAGAATTACGTTGCCATTTTACACTTAAATCTCTTTCTTTACATTTTACTGTAAACAAACACAATTTAAATGTTTGTTTATTTAGCATGCATCAATATTTCTAGAGGCCTTTTAAAACTGCTCTCAAAATTAAACCAGTAATAATTACTAAATGATGCTTTAAATGGCCAATAAATTCCACCTTAGAAACTCATCTCCCTGCACTTCAAGTAATACTGGGTTGACATACATTATCTAAATTTTCAGCAACCCTGTGAAGAGAGATTACTTCCACTTTACAGAGGAGGACAGGAAGATCCAGACATGTTGAGTGACTTGCCCAAGTCGTACATGTCCAGTTTGGGACTCAAACTCAAGTCTTCTAGCTCAAAGTCCTGGACCTGCTACTCTCAAGGCCCCCGCACTGCACAATTCCAGAGGCATCACTTTCTCTACACACCAGCCCCCTTTCTCTTTTCCATGTCGTCATTTCTTTATGGCACCACTTCCTTCAGGTTATAGTATAGTGGTTTACCAATGTGTCTACCATATTCTATCAGACTTTCATCTCTCTGGAGTCTGAAGTATTCTCAGTTATCTCAGTGTTTTCCACAGGACCTCACATGTCACTCACAAAGTGCTTTTGGAATTGGGGCAGGGATGTTGCAGTTGCAGAGTGTGTCATGTGAGGCTCTCTTCCTGGTGCCAAAATGTTAGAGCAAAAAAATGTGAAAATTTTAGTCAATTATCTGGATGCTTTTCTCATAAACTTCCATTTGGCAGTAGACACATGGATGCATCTTTCATCTTTGAACAGTGAGATTAATGATGTGTGGTAGCATCTTTACTGTTATCAAAGTTGTCTTCATTGCTGTGTAGACTAGGATGTCTTCATGATGTCCAATTAATTATTTAAGAATGCCTATTGAACAATTTCAGGGAGAGGACTTGAAGTTGACTTTGGATAAATTCCATTTTCTCCTTAGTAATGGAGTTGATCCCCCTTTATGGACCCATCCTGATATAATTGCTGATTTCTGTAATTTAGCAATAAAAGATAGTCTACGAAACAGGTTATCAATAGTGTGCCCAAATGGCAAAGTCATTATGAATTTAAGTTATAAATTAAATCCTGGACATTTCAAGGTACTTAGGTCTAAAAATTGTTTTATATTTAAGACTTTCTTGAATATATATATTGATATATATGTCTCATATACATATATGAAACTCTGAGAGCCTACATATTCTTAGAAGCCAAGAGCAAACTAAACCTACTCAAGAGTTCCTCCTCATATATATATATATATATCTATATATATCTATATATATTTTCAAGAGAGTCCTAAATATAAATATATAAATATATATTTATTTATATATCTCAGATATATGTGTCTCATATATATGAGACATATATATCATATGTAATATGATAAAACTGAATACTATATATACATATCATATATAACTGAATACTATATACATAGTATATATATACTATATATATATACTAACTGAATATTATATATATAGTATTCAGTTATATCATACAACTGAAGTTTCAGATTCATCTTTCCTGCAGAATGCAAAGCAATGTGAGGGCATCAGCATAATGTGTTGCATAGATGGCCCATCTGCCAAGTATTTCTCTTTTTGGCACCTCAAGAACAGAAAATTCACTGGAGATTAATTGAAAATCTGTATGTCTTGTGTCTGCTATATATTATTTGAGCCTGTATGTTCATTTAATTAAAATTTCATAAAGCCTAAGATTATTCTCTCTCCCTAGACTACGAAAAACATACTATCTGCTGAATTCAATGTCACTATAATTGTATCTCCTCTACCAATAATAATGCTTTATATTCTTTGGGTTTTAGACAAGCATTAATGTGAACTTTCTCCCCAGATATTTTTACAGCACCATATAACACAATTAACAAGCTAAATTTTATAGCAGTCTTAAAAGAAGGTAGGAACTGCTAGACACAAGAGAAAGTGATGTTTCTGGATGAGATCAGATGGAAGACCAGGAGTTAATGCAATGTCTGTGACTCCAGTATCTGCAGATCTCAGTACCAGCTCCAATTGGTATTGACCTGGTAAAAATACAACCTCCTAAAATCCTAAATGGCCTTTGGAGAAGAGAAAGTTGTTAGCAGCTCTCTAATCTGCAGAAATGGAATTCTAATTGCTTGAAACTAATTGGGACTGAGGAACTGAGCATTTCTCTGGAGTTCTTTGGTTGAAACTGGACAGCTGAGAAGCTACATTTGTTTGGGTTCTTTGTATATAACCCTACAAGATGGATGCCTCAGATGAGCATTGCCCATTAAACAGTCCTGGTTACGGTGTGCTGAACATGAGGGCTGCAGGTGAGGAGGAGCTCTTGAGTAGGTTCAGTTCGCTCTTGGCTTCTAAGAATATGTAGACTCTCAGAGTTTCATCATACATTTTATTCCTGGTTTCATTCACTTTTCTTCTCTTCTCCTCTTCCTACCTTTGTCAAACTTTCATTCTATATGGTCCCTTGAGGTACAGAGTAACATATAGGAGGGAAATATGCTTAGCATGACAAAGGTCAGGTTGAGTATAGATGGGTAAAAGGGAACTATTTTGTTTTTGTTTTGTACTCCACCCTGAGTCATGCAAATGTCTAACAGAGCCTTCTGAACACAGGCTTCCTTCTGAACACACACTTCCTTCAGGCAGAAAACTCTCCCAGATAATAGAGGCAGAGCGTGGGAATCTGAAAGGAATAAGCCATATGAAGAAATGTACACTTGACAATCTTGGGTCTATCTCAAGAAGGAGAACATATATCAATGCTTACTAAGTGTTAGGTGCTACACTAAGCCCCTCACGGGCATTACATCATGCATCTCTCACACCAACGTTCTCAAAGGAAGTGTTATTTGTATCCTCATTATACAGATGAGAAAACATAATTAGAAAGGTTAAGCTATGCAGCCATGTTGCTCTGAACTTGCTGTCTAAGTTCTTAACCCCTCTGCTATACTGGCTGGTTGTAGGCCTCTTTGACTTTGTTTTTTGTGACCTGGCACTCATCCCCAGGTTCTCCCATTTAGTGGTCTCCCAACACTACTGAAATTCTGGCACAGTGTTTTATTTACCATGCTATCTCTACTGCTCAGATCTAGCTTTATGGCAACCAGCTCCTTCAAGGCTGCAGGGGATATCTGGGGGCTTGCAGACCAAGCATCTCTTCCCCTTCACTTTCCAATGAAAGTGAAGGGAATCACTTCTTCTCCAACGAGTATAGGCTAGTGGAATGATTAATAAAGCAGCTCTTTTTTTCCTTTAGCTGAAACGTGGGAAAAAGACCCAACTAGGCACACGAGCCCTCTCTCCTTGGAATTAGCACATAAAGCAGAAAACATAACACCCAAAAATGATGGAGTCCCAATGACAGCGATTTATCCCTACCATGTAGATTTCAAGAGATCTTTGGGTTTTGCTTGTTTCAAAGACGGGTTCTTCAGTTTTCCACTCTGTGCTGTGAGTTACCCCATATCATACCTTTATAATTTTTTTAAGGTAGTTGACTCAATATTCATTGTTTAAAGGAAAAGAACTTCAAGTGAAACAGGTTCAGCAGTAAAAGCCCTGGAAACTTCAGTCATACTATTTGAGTACTTTTTAAGTTTCAACAAGGTAAGCCAAGCCATTCATGTGTGTCTTCTTCTCCTGCAGTGTTCATATTGAGGCTGAGCAAGGTAAGCTAGGAAAAAAGCTTTTTCACTAATCAATTCTCTCTGGGAAATGGGCAAACTGAAGGTAAAACATGCAGGAAAGGCATTCAAGATGCCAAGATATAAGATATGAGAAAACACAACTGAGAGAAAATGAAGTTCTAGAGAAAGAATCAAAGGTGAGAAATCCATATTTAGGTGCATATGTCTTCCATAAAACAGCTTCTCTGGCACAGTCATCACTGATATGTATGCCCTGTTCAGTGACATTACTAATGCTATGCTGTGTGACACTTATAATCTTGTGCAAGTTGACTGGCCTAATCCATCAGAAATGACACATCAAAAATGGACCCATCAGCTTGAGTAATTGAAACAGAAGCAGCTCTTTGAAATTTCATTTTTAAATGAGCTTTGAGAATGTTAATAAACTTGATTACCAATGGTGAAATAAAATTTCTTTTTAAAATATTGCTCTTTTCTGTCTCCATTGAAAGCCTGGTACTCAGCAAACCAAACATTCAGAGTCAGTGATAAAGTCCCAGACAGACTGGTTGCTTCTTTGTTCAGTCTCATTGAATTCACATACCTTAGATCACACTCTTCCAAGAAATTATCTTAATTTCATATTTTGAAATTTTGATATTTAACACATTCATCTAGCTCTTTTCTTCTGCCAGCCACTCCCCTTTTGGAGAAGAGAATTACCGGGATAAGCATGAAGCTATTCGCCCTGAACAATTTATCCTTCTTTTAAGTCCATTGTGCAACACCTGTAACAGTTTCACTCCTTTCAGTGTCCTCCCTGGCTTTTTGCTAAAATGCAGTTAACTGTTGTCTGTGCTCTGTTTGAGCTGCAAAGTCAACGTGGGTATAATGGTTATGCCTGCATTTTGTCTCCTCAAGCCTAGCTCAACTGAGATCGCTGCAGGTATAGCTTTGTACAACTCTGGGACCATTCTAGGGTAAGGCAGACAGTATATGGAAGTAGAAGGAAGCTGGGTTTAATTTTGGCTGCATGGCCACTGATGGGCGCTCTGGACATGTGCAAGCATATCGTGCCATGGTGTTTTCTTGACCCAGCCATGTGAGCTCATCCTGACTAGCTGCTCCTCTGCCTAAGTACTGTATATATTTTTAAGCTGGATATCTAAGTTCCTGCTATAACAACAAAGCTGTCCTCACAGCCTCAGCCCACTTGGCTGAGACTTGGCCTTCTGTCTTGTCTCTCTTTTCAGAGATGACTTTTTTAAATCCCTAGTCACCAGATTTGGAGCAGGACTGTTTCTGCTCTGAATAGCTCAGTCTACTCACAGTCTTTGCACCCTCTGCTGCCTGATTTCAAGGCTCATGCATTGTCTGCACCTCTGCGGTTCTGCCCTGCCAACTGAATTGGACCTTTTAATGCTGATAGCAGACCCCTCAGATTAACCAAAACTGGATGCCGACCCTCAGAGGGCAGCTCCACGTTCCAATCCAATATATTAGCTCCAGACTCATCAATATGCAGTCTCTCCCCACATTTTCCCACAGCACAAACATTTTAAACAATTTTAGCATACCTGTATTAGTCTGTTTGCATGTTGCTGATAAAGACATTCCCAAAACTGGGAAGAAAAGAGGTTTAATTGAACTTACAGTTCCACACGGTTGGGGAGGCCTCAGAATCATGGTTGGAGGCAAAAGACACTGCTTACATGGCAGTGGCAAGAGAAAACGCGAGAGAAACAAAAACAGAAGCCCCTTATGAACCCATCAGATCTCGTGAGACTTATTCACTATCACAAGAATAGCACAGGAAAGACTGGCCCCCATGATTCAGTTACCTTCCCCTGGGTCCCTCCCACAACATGTGGGAATTCTGGGGATACAATTCAAGTTGAGATTTGGGTGGCGACACAGCCAAACCATATCATTCCACCCCTGGCCCCTCCAAATCTCATGTCGTCACATTTCAAAACCAAGCATGCCTTTCCAACAGTCCCCCAAGTCTTAACTCATTTCAGCATTAATCCCAAAAGTCCATAGTCCAAAGTCTCATCTGAGAAAAGGCAAGTCCCTTTCACCTATGAGCCTGTAAAATCAAAAACAAGCTCGTTATTTCCTAGACATAATGGGGGTGCAGGTATTGGGTAAATACAGCTGTTTCAAATGGGAGAAATTGGCCAAAACAAAGGAGTTACAGGGCCCATGCAAGTCCAAAATCCAGTGGGACAGTCAAATTTTAAAGCTCCAAAATGATATCTTTTGACTCCAGGTCTCACATCCAGGTCACACTGATGCACGAGGTGGGTTCCCATGGTTTTGAGCAGCTCTGCCCCTGTGGGTTTGCAAGGTACAGCCTCCCTCCTGGCTGCTTTCACAGGCTGGCATTGAGTGTCTGTGGCTTTTCCAGGTACATGGTGTAAGCTGTCAGTGGATCTACCATTCTGGGGTCTGAAAGATGGTGGCCTTCTTCTCACCGCTCCACAAGGCAGTGCCCCAATAGGTGTTCTGTGTGGGGGCTCTGACCCCACATTTCCCTTCCGCATTGCCCTAGCAGATGTTCTCCATGAGGGCCCCACTCCTGCAGCAAAGTTTTGCCTGGGCATCCAGGCATTTCCATACATCTTCTGAAATCTAGGTAGAAGTTCCCAAACCTCAATTCTTGACTTCTGTGCACTCTCAGGCTCAACACCATGTGGAAGCTGCCAAGGTTTGGGGCTTCCACCCTCTAAAGCCACAGCCTGAGCTGTACATTGGCCCCTTTCAGCCATGGCTGGAGCTGTTGGGACACAGGGCACCAAGTCCCTAGGCTGCACACAGCACGGGGACCCAGGGCCCAGCCCATGAAACCACTTTTTCCTCCTGTGACTCTGGGCCTGTGATGGGAGGGGCTGCTGTGAAGGTCTCTGACATGACCTGGAGACAATCCCCGTGGTCTTGGAAATTAACATTAGGCTCCTTGCTACTTATGCGAATTTCTGCAGCTGGCTTGAATTTCTCCCCAGAAAATGGGTTTTCCTTTTCTATCGCATAGTCAGGCTGCAAATTATCCAAACATTTATCCTTTGCTTCCCTTGTAAAACTGAATGTCTTTAACAGCACCCAAGTCACCTCTTGAATGCTTTGCTGCTTAGAAATTTTTTTCCACCAGATACCCTAAATCATCTCTTTCAAGTTCAAAGTTCCACAAATCTCTAGGGCAGGAGCAAAATGCTGCCAGTCTCTTTGCTAAACATAACAAGAGTCACCTTTGTTCCAGTTCCCAACAAGTTCCTCATCTCCATCTGTGACCACCTCAGCATGGACCTTATAGTTCCTATCACTATCAGCATTTTTGTCGAAGCCATTCAACAAGTCTCTAGGAAGTTCCAAACTTTCCCACATTTTCCTGTCTTCTTCTGAGACCTCCAAACTGTTCCAACCAGTGCCTGTCACCCAAAGTCACTTCCATATCTTCAGTTATTTTTTCAGCAATGCCCCACTCTACTGGCACCAATTTACTGTATTAGTCCTTTTTCATGCTACTGATAGAGACATACCAGAGACTGGTAAGAAAAAGAGGTTTAGTTGGATTTAAAGTTCCACATGGTTGGGGAGGCCTCAGAATCAAGGTTAGGAGGTGAAAGGCACTTCTTATATGTCAGTGGCAAGAGAAAATGAGAGAGAAACAAAAGCAGGAACCCCTTATAAACCCATCAGATCTCATGAGACTTATTCACTAACCCAAGAATAGCATGGGAAAGACCGGCCCCCATGATTCAATTACATCCTCCTGGGTCTGTCCCACAACACGTGGAAATTTTGGGAGATACATTTCAAGTTGAGATTTGGGTGGGGATACAGTCAAACCATATCAATACATTATAGCCAAGTCCCACCCTGAGTTATGTTGGGTTCTTGTGCATCAGATCATGCATCAGAGAGAATCATGTATTTCATAAGTGTTCCAGAAAAGTTGTTCAGAGTATCTGTACAGAAAATTCCAGATTACAATGATCAAAAGCACCCTAAAAACAGAAAAGCACAAATCTTGTAAAATAAGTGTTATAAATTACATTTTACAGGTGAGAAAAATGAGGCTCTCTGGAGTTACACAGCTGTTACTCAATTATATTTATGTGTTGTGGATTTGAACACAGGGTCTCTGATTCCAAATCTCCAAATTCTTCTGCACTATGTTGCCTCTTTGTGAAGTGGCATTGGTATAGGAGTTAAGAAGCAATCACTTAGGCAGATAGTAAGAGTATGGGAGTCCTCGGTAAGGCTTTTCTTTTTAATGAAAAGCAGCCCCAAATAATTTTCTAACAAATAACAGCCTGTAAAGTCGACCTGCAGACATACACAGGCAAGCCAGGAGCTTGCACGAATGAATGCCACCAGCGACTAGGGACTAGACATCCTCAAGATGGCGACTCCATCTTCCCTTCTCTGTCAGCCACTTGTACAGTAAGGAGCAGACAAGATGGTGCAGGCCAAAGAGAGAGTTCATTTGCATAATAAGATTAGGGTGGGTTGACCAACCTTCCCCACACACTATGTAAACGTCACACCTGATCAAACCAATCTGTGGACTCTATGTAAATCAGACACCATCATCTCAAGCCGGACTATAAAATCCGGCACATCCACTGCCAGCCAGTCTTTGCACTCGGGTGACACCTCTATAGAGAGAGAGCTGTTTTGCTTTCTCTTTTCTTCTGCCTATTAAACCTCTGCTCCTAAACTCCTTGTGTGTGTCCGTGTCCTAATTTTTCCTGGTGCTAGACTACGAACCCCTGGTATATACCCCAGACAGTGTAGCCGCTTCAGCATCTTAGGCTGCAGCATTCTATGAGTTACTTCCATCTTTCAGACATGCCCCATGATCCAGAATTATCCTGCTATGAGTCTCAACATCTTCATTCAAAGAACCATCACTTTATAAATTAAGGAACAAACATTAGTGCTCCTGCAGTTAAACCCTCTCATTTTACTGATGAAAACACCACCACCACCAACAACAAACTGAACCTCTAAGAGGTACAGTGATTTCTCCATGAAAATGAGCTAATTCATAGCAGGATCAGGACTGAATCCTATTTCCTGATTTCTAGTTCAGGGCTTTTTCTATTGATCCCAATTTTTCTGTCCAATTATAAGGATCACTTAGGAAAATTTGTCACATAAGTTAATGTGATATATAAACCAAAAGAGAACTGCTGATGATTTCTGTTTGACAGACACTCACAGGAATATCTGCAGTTGAGACAAGTCTTAGGAAAGATTGACAGGAGCCACTGGACTCAGAACTTTATCTTTTTCCCATCCTTCATTCCACTAAAGCAATAGTAAAAAAAATTTTGAAAGTGTAAACCCATGAGGGCAAATAAAACAAAAGAGGAAACAATAGTGGACATGAGATTTTAATAAGAGTTTAGAAGATGGAAAGCAGACAGCTGGAAGAATTGCAAAAACGGAGTACTTTCGTAATGGGATATCCATGACAAGCACACTCATTCATCAAAAAGCATCATAATGATTCAGAAATAGAGGCACCAGGGACCATAGAGCACTAGAGTAAGGGATGAGCTGAATCTGAGACATTTGGTTAAAAGGCTCTAGGGGTAGTCAGAACCCCAGCTCCCCACCTCTACTCTATGAAACCAGGTGAATGCCATCTTCCCAGCAGGGGAAGATGGGCTTGTTTATACTCTGGGGAAATTTGGCCAGAGATCTTTTTAACTTAGAGAACAGGCAGGCGTAACGACCCAGCCTGAAAACAGAGGAATTAGTTAAAAGTCTGAATGTTGAAAAGTGAAATCCCAAGTTCACTTCCCTTGACAGCCTTCCAGAATATCTGTGAAAAGCTTACACCTCACCAATTCTCTCAGGCAGAGGCAGATTGTTTTCTGCAAAAACTGGGGACTTTCAGGGAAAAGACTTACAGATAATATGCTGGGGTCCCTCAAGGAAGAATCAGTTTTCCATTAGACCTCTCAATGAAGTCCGCTGTTTGGCAAGTTCCATCTCTGCACCCAGAGTTTTAAATCTGTATTTAAATGCTTCACTTTTAAATAAGAACAGTCAAGTGGGAACAGGTCTTATTGGAAATATGCAGCATGGAAGACAGAAGAAAACAAATAGGAAAAAAAAATAACCTGACTTGCAAAAGATATACGGAAGACTAAGTACAGATATCTCTATGAAAAGATTCTACAAACAAATATGAAAAGATAAAGCATTGTGTTTTGGAGCTCAGCCTCGTGGAGGAGCCAAGAACATGATATGGATTGGCAATTTGTAGAACACACATGTGAAAACGGCCGGCAAATGAAAGAATGTTCAATTTTAATAGTGATTGGGAAATGTTATTGAAGACACTAAAAATGCTTCTTAAGGCTGAGATTGGAGGATTGTTTGAGTCCAGGAGTTCAAGATTGCAATGAACACTTGCACACCTGCCACTGCACTCCATCCAGAGCAACAGAATGAGACCCCATCTCTTACATCAAAAACAAAATAAACTTCTTAACTGATGCATTTAAAAAAGATCTAGACTGGCAAAAATTTAATAAGATTGATAATCTCCAATACTGACAGGGGTATGAGGAATTGCGATCCCAAATACACAAGGATATAAATACAAGGGTGCCCATGGATAACTAACTTGTTGTAATGGGGAAAAGTTGGAAAAAAACTCAATATTCATTGATGGGGAAATAAGGTAGGTTAATTTTGTATAACATTATATAGCTGTTAAAAGAATAAAAAAGATATGTATGATTCATGGAGGAATGCCCACAATACATTACTGAATTAAAAAGTTATGTCAAAAAACTGTATTTATAGCATTATGACATTTTTTCAAAAGCAAAAACACTATCAAACAGTTTATATTTAAACACTCACACACACACATTGTACACAGAGAAAAATGACTGGAGAATTAACATATTATTAATAGTAGTATGGGAATGGTAGTCACGGGGAAGGCATTTGCTTTTCATTTTGTCCTCGAGTATTTTTGAACTTATTTTTTACATGCATGCATTAATCATTTACTTTTAAACAATTCTTTTAAGTTTAATCCATGTGCACAACTATCAAATAGTGTTAGTGTGTAGGTTAGAACCGTGCCTAGCTCAAAGTAGCAATCAATAGTTACTATCTGAACAAATGATTTCTAAAAATCATTACTGTTTGTAAATAATTCAAACTTCTGCTCAAAAAGCCATTGTTTTTGAACCTTTTACTAAGACATTTTCTTATAAAAATTGCTAGCTTAATCTGGTTTTCTTGTGGCTTGTAAAAGCACTTTAATTCAGAGTTTGGTAATACACACCTAACTGTGTAAGCAGCATCTTTAAAACCAAGAGACTAATAGGAGTGCAATAGCAAAAAAGCTTTAATTGCTGCAGAACCAGTGGCAGGAGAAGGAAACTGTCAGTTTTCACACCTCAGTGAAGGCTGTGCAAGGGTCTTGCAGGTTCAGATGTACGTGGTCAAGTGATAAATGGCAGGCTCTGGATTCGGTTGTGGTCTGAGCTCAGCATGGGGGCAGGAAACAAACAGTGCCTTCAGCACTTGTCTGACACCATCCCTGGCAGGAAACAACTCCAGAAGGAGCTATGCACAGTCAATGATTTTCCTTTTCAGCCCTGTCTATCCTACAGCAGCTGGAGTAGCTGCTCTAGGAGGCTGTAATTGATAGCTTTGATTTACTGAAGAAAAATAACTGTGGGCAGTTATCTAGTCCAGGGACAAGCCCTTCTGAATGTGAAAACGGTGCCCTCTCAGTAACAAGGGACTGTTATTGATCTTTAAACTGTCATTTCTGCTGTGAACCAACCTCGACCAAGTATGGGCTTCCGTCTGTGTATTCCTGTTCCTGATTTAGTCCCAGAACACTTTGGAAACTTACCGGGTCTGCATATCAGCTTAATATGCCCACCAAATGCACTTTCTTTCATGGTCTCCCGTATGGACTGTGATTCCATTTGGGTTGTATGATTTTGCAATTGTGATTTGTTGTTTTGTATTGTTTTCAAGTTGTGTCAAGCATGCGCATATAGTTTCCCACCTTAGAGACAATTTGTCAGAGGAAAGAAAGAAACTGTATTAAAGACAAGCAAAATGTTTCCTTTCTAAAACTCTTTTCACTGAATAACTCTGCCACTTCTCAGGAGTGTGAGTTTTGTTTTCATTTGTGTTTGTGAAGTAGAGAAAATATATTTGAAGGCACAGGCAAAGGAACTCGCCACAACCTTCAATTTTTTGAAAATCGTGTAATTTACATTAAATTTCTTAAAATTTTGCATTCGTTTCTATTATCTGTTTTTATTTGAATACAAAATTAATAATTAAAATTATTTAATGCAGAACTAAATAGGTCCTCCAGGAAGAGGGAGATTTCTCTTCCGTGGCTTCTGATTTTATGCCCAGGCAGTATTGAGACAGCCAGGTGGGAGGGGGTCCTCAGAGAAACTCCAGCCAGGTTGCCCACTGAGATGGAGCCTTATGAAGTTTACGATGTTTGTAGCAGGGAGGAGTCTGGCTCCTCCTCTTCCTGTGTGGAGCCTGGGATTAGAACAGTGGGCGTGAAGTGCTCTAGAAGGGACTCTGACCTAGCAAAAGTCCCTGTTTCCCCCTTTTCTTCCTCTTCACCCAATAAAACCCTGTCTCACTCATCATTCAAATTGTCTGTGAGCCTGAATTTTCATGGCCATGGGACAAAGCACCCCATCTTTAGCTGAATTAAGGAAAAGTCCTGCAACAGTGTGACCTAGAATGTGCACAATCCTGGAGATCTGGAGAAGCCAACAACATCCCTAATAGGAAAGCATTAACATGTTCATTTTAGTAACAAACAGAACCCCAGGAGTATTTCCCGAGTTCATGGACTAACACCTAACTCCAGATACAGCCATTCCCACAAGACCATGCTATAGAAATTCTCTTCTATTAATTTTGTTTCTTCTCTTTCATCTCTCTTAGCTTTACACTAAATACAGTGTTTTTTTATATTAAGTATAACATGTGTTTAAAAATTATTAAATGGTAAGTTCTCTGGTAACTTACTTATTTTTTAAGAGCAGAGAAAGGGGTGGGATAAAGCAAAGGCTTCATCAAAAACCCTATACAAAATTTTGGGAAGTGTGTAGTTACAGACCCCATACTGGGGCTGCATTCTTTCTCGCTGACATTTTTGGCAGGGTGACTGAGTGGCAAATCACCAGATCCAAGTTCTAACTTGTAATGACACCAAATAATTTCCTGTGCATGGGGAGTCATAAACTCTCTTATACCCTTCTATCACGCATATTATTAAGGAAGTGAGGGCTGAAATCAGTGATCTTTGAAGTCTCCACACTGTTGTTTTACTCCAGTGGAAGATTCAATTGAGGATGGAGAAAATTCACACCTCCTAGCCTGGCCTTTTCATAATATTGCTTGGGCTGATTCAAGGGACAGTGCACTTTTTTTCAGCTAATGTTTTTACTTCACAGTAACACTATGATATGTATTCTATATTTTATTTTCTTCTTTCAATTTGTCTTGATGTCTACTGCTCTACTATAACTGTTTAAATGGAGAACAAGATTAGTTCATCTTTCACGAAGCTTCCAAATGCTGGCAGGCCCATGTCTACTCTTTGGCTCCAGCTTCCCTCGACTGTCAGCTGCTCTGGCCATGCAGCAATCTTCATTCCCAGCTGCAGCAAGAGACCCAGTGGAGTGCTGGCCTGGCTCAGATGCAACCTACAGTGTTATTTTTATAATCTGGAAGTCCTAGGCAAAGAAAGCAACTCTTCTTCCATCAGTTATTAGCTATCCCCTACTGTCCAAGATCCTGGAAGTAATCACCTTCCCTACAGACTCAGAAGGCAGCAAAGTCTAATCTCTTGACCTTGCTATTCAGCTTCCTTAACTGTAGGGAAGGTGATTACAAAGGACCAACCATTTAATTAGCTTCTGGGGCCTACAGCTTGCAGTTTTACATTTCTCTTTCTCGTGATTGAATATTTTATTTAGTACTTTTTGGTAGAGCAAACACTGAGCGACTGCTAGCATTTCCTGGTGAATGATATGGGATTGGCTTTCAAGACTTATTTATTTATTTTACAAGAAGGAGGTAAAAACTAATAGAAGTTTATCTGTTTTTACAAATGCAGAAAATTTCTAGGAAGCATTATTAAGCTATCCAGTTCTATGCATTTTAGGTTTGGGTGCACACTATCGAATTGTAATAATTAATTAGGCTCAGGAACAGCCATCTTTGGTTATGCTTTCTAAATCCTTTAGCTAAACTCTATTAATCAATATTCACTTAAAAGTGTGGTGTGCTCCTCAACCCCATCCTTTCCCTTTCCCTAGCAATGTCCAATTATTTCAGGTGGAGGTAACTTTATTTTCCTAAATATCTTTAGTGTAAGTTTACTTATAAATTCATCAAATATTTATTTAACAGTAATGGCAAGATATTTGAACATCTTATCAAAAAAGATCAATCAAATATAAATAAGAATATGAAAAGATTTTTAACATGACTAGTCTTCAGGGAAATGCAAACTAAAACCATAATGAGGTACTACTGGATACCTATTAGAATAACTTTAAAAAATGACTATCTCAAGTACATGAAAGGATGCAGAGTAACTTAAACTCTAATACATTGCTTTTGGAAAACATCCAGCATCTTATTAAGTTAATCATATGCTGATAATATGACCCGGTGCTTCTATTCTTAGGTATTTGCCCAAATGAAATAAAAATTATGTTGGCACAAACATATGGATGATTTATTTTCCATCAAACTAGAAACAACTCTAATATCTTTCCACTGAGGCCTGGATAAATGCTGGTATATTTGTACCATGGAATATCACTAAGGAAAAAACAGAAATGTACCAGAGTACTGATACAACTACAATAAGGATGAACTTCAAACACACTATGATAAATGAAAGAAGCCAGACTCGAAGGGTTACATACTGTGTGTATGTGGTTGCCAGGGGCTGGAGTTGTGAGATTGACTACAAAAGGGCAACATGAAGAAATTTAGGGGGTGATGGAGCTGTTCTATATCTTGATTGTGGTAGTGGTTACATTATGATATACAATTTTCAAAATTCACAAACAAGGTGAATTTTATTGTATGTAAATTACTCTTTAACAATAAAAGCAAAAATTACTGAACACCTGCTATGTGCTGTTGTTCCAGAAGTGAAAAGACAGACCAGGTTCTTGCTTCCTACGATCTTATATCCTTGTTCTGTGTTCACTCTTCTGTGTCCACTGTCAGCACTAAAGTCTATGTTCTTTTCGTCTCTTGCCTGCTCTAACCTTCTAAATTGATCCCCTTGTCTCCCAACTCTCCTCTTCTCCAATCCATTTTCAATAATGCTACCAAATGAATCTTTTTATGATGTCAATTTGATTATGCATCTTCCATGTGGCAGTGGATAGTTTCTATGACTTGTAGCCTTTTAGCTTCTTTGAAATACCTTTTCTGTGCTTGGAATTTCTCACATCATGGTTTCCTAGATAGAAGCTAGAAATTCACTTTCCAGTCTCCCTTGAAGCTATGGTGCTGGCATACGACCTGGGCCAATCTGAAGAATATGAGCATGACTTTGATTAGAAAAAAAGCAATGGGAGGAAGGAGGTGCTGTGTGGAATTCATTTCTGTTGAGGGTGACAGGAATGGCTTTCTTAGAGTACTGGTGGAGGTTTTGCTGACTAGTGCCCAGGGTCTTGATGTGACTGCTAAAGTATGTGCTCAGTGGTCTTTGCTGGAGCCTCTAAGTCTGAACTCACAGTCTCTGCCAGAGTGTCTCTGAACTACTTAATATTCTTTAATAAATTCTTCTTTTTCTCCTTAAGCTAGAGTGGTTATTATTTTTCACTTACTTTGCCTCTGAATCTCAATGGATACACCTGTGTATAAGCCTTCAAAGACTTCCCATCACCTTAGGAAAAAAATCAGTACTTTTAACTATGGCATCTAAGGCCTTCAACATAGAGTTCATACATACTTTCCAGTTTAAACTGTTCTCAATGTGCTCTATGTTTTAGTCATCCTAAACTTGCTGTTTGTCCAACACTTCATTCTCATTTATACCTTCATGCCTTTGCAGATGATGTTCCCTTTGTTTAGTATAAGTTTTCCTCTTTTCTCACCACTTTGTAACCCTCTCTTCATGTTGTCCTTATTTACCCTTCAATTCCATTCAAAATCTATCTCAAATACCACGAGCTCAAATGTCCTTTGTGAAGCCTTCCTTGATAGCCTTACCATGGTCCCAGTACCCAGGAGCTGTTTGCTTCCTCCTGTATCTGAGAACTTCTTGTATTGTATTATGATGTTTTGTTCATTTAGTCATTCATTCAATAATAATTATTGAGCAAATACCATGTGCCAGGCACAGAGCTAAAATCTGAATGATAAGTAGGAGTTAATTAGGTAAAAATGGAGTAGAGTGTGTTCCCACAGAGATCAGCATGGAAAGTGGGCAGGCAGCTCATGAAGAGTGTGAGCCTCCAAGTGAGTGAGTATGCCCCCTTCAGTCTTCTGCAAGTCCTTTGAGGCAGGAGCCCAGTTTTACTCACCTTTGTGCCTCTAGTGAAGCCAATCAGGCATGGAGTTGACATTCAATGAAGGGTTATTGAATTAATAAATAAATCACCAGATCATGTCTCTCCCTAAAACATTTATTTGATGCTTGAACCAGAGGAGATAATTTAGGCTTAATTTCCTGTGCGTCAAATCATTGTTAGGACATAAGAAATACCTTTAATTAGCAAACAAAGTCTCCCACTTCCTCACACTAATAATCCAGTGTTGCATTGATGTAATAGATGCAGATCAACTTCAAAAGTGTTTTCTTGGATAATTATTTGGGTGTCATCGGTTTACTTATCTTTAAAGCCTATTAACACACCAGATATCTCCAATCTGCTTTTTCATGTGATTCTGTCATCATCGCAACCTCACAAGTCAACTCTCTGATGTGTCTTAACATTATAGCTTGGGCAAAAAGAGGGAAAATAGTTTTCTGATCATTACACAGAAAATCAGTGTCACAATAAGAGCCATTTCTTCCCAGACCTTTCTTTCATGGCCAAGGGTCATCTTTTAATAAAAGAGGTATTAAATGAGGCAAGAGCTTCATGTTTAAGTCAATCTGTGTGCAGTAAGTGTCGATACCTCCTTTAGCCCTATATCCATAGGATACAGAACAGTCGCTTCCTGGCGAGGGTGAAACTGGAGGCACCAAGCTTCAATGTCATCCACAGGGCTTGGAATGTAAATGCATGTCATTGCTGCTTTGGATAGTTTTGAAACCCTCTCCTACCATCAGATAGCAATGTCTTTCCTTTGATTTGGTACCAAAGTTAAGCTGAATTTTAATCACCTCCTTAACGCTTAACTTCACAGAGAAACAGACTGAGTATTAGGGATATCTTTCTGATGTTTTCAGTGAACCAGAGGCACAGACTTTGCTGTCATCTTCAGCCAAGGACAAATTGTAATTGGCAAGGCTGGCAAATTGCTTCTTCTTATTGGAAACTGCCATTGGCACATTAGATTGAAAATAAGATCCTTCCTGTATGGATGTGATGTGGTTCTTCACCATGCAGCTGTAAGTGAAAAGTTGTTTTTCTAAACTAATGTTTATAGAGGTAATTCAGTTTGTGATACTAAGGGATATAAATTTGGGATATTACTGAGAATGATTCAGCTTTCATTTTTTACTTGAACTTCTGCAGTTGCCCTTTTTTCTTCCTCCTTAAACGTGTGATGGTACATCTGTCTTGTTAGGAACATGCTCAGAGGATAAAAATGAACAGTCTTCCTTAAGAGGAAAGTGAGAATTGAAAGGAGGAATATGCCATTATCACAAACATTGCCCCTAGATGACAGACATGGGACTTCATATTGACACCATTAATCATGGTGGGGCCCTGTGGCTGTCTGCTACACAGCTCTCAACTAGACTTACTTTGATATGTCCAAGAGGCTCATTTTTGGATGTTAAAGGTGGTTGGCTCTGTGCTCTGATTTAGTGGAGCCTCGGGGCAATGGGAGTCTCTTTCCTAGCCTGAATACAAGGCACCCAGACTATTTTCTAATTAATAAGCAAGGTGTTAACAAGCTTCTGAAACAGAATATAAAATGTTCTTCAGGTGCAATCAACATTGTACTCACTCCTAGCTAAATAAATAAATAAATAAATAAAGGGCTAACTTTAATAAGACAGAGATGTTAAAACTTGAAAATCTATTTTTTATAGTCCTATTGATCCTTTCAGAACTCCTTACTGTCTTTTACATCTGTACCAGAGAAAAGCTTTATAAACAGCCATTGTGATACAGCAAAAACAGTAAAATTTGGAAGCAGTTGGCTGTGCAAATCAGGCTCTACTAAGATGAGACAAAATTGTGTGGTTAATGGACTTTTGCCATGGCACTTGGTGTTCATCAAAATCTAAGGAAAATTTTGTCCTCAAAGGAAATATGAAAAGTTAAAGTCAGCATTCAGATGTCTTAATAGTGCCACCCTAAGACCTTGGGTTCCAGTTTCTTTAACTATGCCCTCCTAATCAGTGGGCTTTGAAGTCAGTATGCTGGGCTTTCCATCAGGGCCTCACCACTTACTGTTATGTAGCTTTCAGCAAGTTATTTGACTTCAATTGCTTTATCTCTAAAATGGGGATAATAGCAGTATGGTATGGTTTGGCTCTGTGTCCCCATCCAAATGTCATCTTGTAGCTCCCATAATTCCCACATGTTGTGGGAGGGACCCAGTGAAGGATGACTGAATTATGTGGGTGGGTCTTTCCTATACTGTTCTTGTGCTAGTAAATGGGTCTCACGAGATCTAATAGTTTTATAAAACGGGAGTTGCTCTGCACAAACTCTCTCTTTGCCTGCACCTATCCATGTAAGATGTGACTTGCTCCTCCTTGCCCTCCACCATGATTGTGAGGCCTCTCCAGCCATGTGAAACTGTAAGTCCGGTTAAACCTCTTTCTTTTGTAAATTGCCCAGTTTTGAGTACGTCTTTATCGGTAGCATGAAAATGGGCTAATACACAGCATCTACCTCATTTTTGTGAGGATGAAATAATACTTGCTAAATACTTAACACATAGTGCCTGGCTTATGATAAGGACTCAATAATAGTGACTATTTTCTTGATCTTGTAACATCTGTACAAGTAGTAAATTCATACCTCTAAGCTCCAGTCCTATGGCTAGGATTTGGTTTAGCGATCAGTCTTCCCGATGTCAAGAGCTACCTATCTGATGTTCCTGAAGTGTTTTGGGGAATCAGGTGGTAACTGGACTCACTGCCTGTCACTGTAATTGAATGCTATCTATAGGCCAAAGGAGCCTGAAAAAGCACTCAGGAATTAACTCACTGTGAGACAAATGCTTTGTGTGTGTATGTGTATGAGGAAGAAGCAAGTGGGGGATTAAATTCCTGAAAGATGTGAAATTGCACGGTTAATAACTTTGGGCATCTTTGTGGTCAGGTATTGATTATTTTAGTCAAAGGCAAAGCATTATTGATAGAATCATCTAAAGTATGAACTTGTTAGTCTTGAGGGTACATGCAGAGATACTAATACCAATTCAATAAGTACAGAAAGCGTTGAAGGTTTATCTGTGCGATCTGCTCATGAATTACATAAGCATTTACTGTAGATATCAGCCTGAATGGAGCACTGTAATTATTTGCTAACATGGCTGATTAATGATGAGCTCCTTGAGAGAAGGAACATAGCTTATTTGCTTTTGAATTCCTGATATTGGCCTAGTACCTGGCATATAGTAGGTGCTCAATAAATGTTGGCCAAATGAATAAAAGAGTGAATAAATGAAGCCTGAGAGAAAAAATTCTTTATAAGTCAGATGGGGGCTGCGTGGTGTAAAGTTTTGTTTTATTCTTGGGTGAACTCATCCTCCCATCCCTACCCTTGAGGAATCCAGATCAAAGCAAGGCTTTCTGTCTTTGACGTTTCTATTCTCTTGGGAAGCAATCAACTTTGATTTTCTGAGCAGAGATAATCTTCTGATTTGGAAGTAAGTCATATAACAAACCTGGAAATGGAATAAATTTATACAAAAGTCTGGAATACCATTATATCATTGTTAGTTATACCTTATCCAGTATTGTGGGTGAGATCGTGTTTCATTCTGGTGGTGATTAATCCACTGAGTCAAAGATTGGAATGCTTGCCACAAATGGTATGGCTGGATCCATCTGTCATTCTTTAGAGTCGTCAACTCATTTTTAAGTAAATAATTATTCTTAGCATGGATGTGTAAGATTAAGTGAGTATGTGGAAGTGCCTGAATTTCAGAATTAATGGAACAGAATTTCTTCAAGAAAGAAATTATAGGCAGGATGCCAACACTTGTGAGCAACAGTTAAAGAAGTGGAAGCTCTTTTTGCTATTGATGAGGTGATTCTGGACAGTGAATCAGTGGTTCTTCCATGTTACATTGTCGAGGAGACAGTTATAGACATATTTTTCTACATAAGCATCTTAAATTGCCTGAATCTTTCTTTTTAATGTTGAAACAATTATGCTAACGAACTAATCTGAAATTGCACAGAACTTTCTGACTCTCAGAAAGTTTCCATGTCTTCTAGAAATGTAGGTACTTCAGGAACTCTGTGCTAGATCTGAGATCATAATGAGAGCCACTTCCAATAGAGTGTGCTGATACAGATCACAGAGATACAATTAGGATTTACAAATGCATAATTGTATAAAAAGTCATGGACAATGAGCTGGAAAATTTTCCATGTATTTCTCCTTGTGAGATCATGTAGCTTTCTTTGTTCTTTTCGAGATTAAGTTAAAACTTAATGACAACCTTAACTTATTGGAACTGGTACAATAATTCAGAGATCAAGAGCAAGGGGTATTTTTAAAGGATTATGATTACATTCAAAACCTGTAATTTTCTACCTCTCTTCTTTGTGGTAATGAAAAATTATAATCCTGAAACCCTGTTGGAGAGGTAAGCCCTGTCTGGATACACCTGTGCTTCACAATTTGAACTGTTCTCTCATCTGCAAAATGAGAGAGCTGGACTAGATGATTAGCTAATATCCTTAGGTCTAACATCCTAAGGATGCAGGATTTTATGTCCCATGAAGTTTCATTTCTGGGAATATCCAAAGAACAGATGCTCACAACAAGAAAAACATGCATTGGCGTGATGGTGATATATTCACCTGCATAGGACCAAGAAGTCTTTAATTAAAGGATTGATTGATTTAGAATAAGACAATATTCTTTCATTAGGTGAGTCCTTTTTGTTGCCTCTGGTGTTCCTGATAGTACATTGGCAATTGTGCTGGGCAAGTAATGCTGACACAGTCAATGTTTCCTTCGAACATTTCAAAGGAAAGTACCTTGAAGTTCTTCTCTCTTTTTCCACCCTCAAGCTCCTGCCATCTCTATTCCTACTATGTCGTTTCCTGATTGACTTTTCTGGAAACCAGAGCCTCCCATTCCAGCGTTATAGACCTATTCCTCACCATGAGTATATTGTAACTTTTATAGCTCAAGTCCATTCATTTTAAATCACAATGTCATAAAACCCAAAGGTTGGAAGTTAATAGAGAGATCACCTGTAGTAATACCTTAATTCTTTGAGTGTTCCTGTTTAATCATGGCATGTGGATCAGGGATCCAGATGCAGATGCCTCCCCAGCTGAACTAGCAAATACTCCATCCCCAGCTCTCTCTTCAGACTGGGCCTAGGCAGCCAACCAGAGAATCGGCCTAGATATTGTGTAGATAAGTGAATCTCTCCCACAGAGTCAGAGGGGACTGCAGCTCTTGGGGATCCATCTTGTATCCCCCTCTCAGAGAAGGATTCGAAATTGGGCTGGAACAGGAAGAAGGAAGTCTACTGAGTAATAACCTGAGAACTTCAGTCAAGCCTTGGGAAGAAGGTAGACTTGAGCTACACAGAAATTTGCATTAAAAATTATCCAAAATGGCTCTCCTGTGCAAATAAGCCATTCAGTTGTTTAATAAGACATTTTAGACAAGAAGATGATGGATAAAATATAGATATTACTGCCCCAAGGTATTGATTTTACTTAAAATGACAAAGCCTAAAAATTTAGTGACAGTATCCTATGAAGAGGAAATATAAACTCTGAGTATCTTTTTAGAAGATAGAAACAAAGCACGCTATTTTCAGTTGTAGACTCTTGGTTATGATTTCCTGAGTAGTAGATAACATATAGCCAGAATGTGTTGGCAAGCTTTCCTAAGTGAGGCAATATGTACATATAGTTTTAATGTGTTTGAACATAAACACAAGTGTACGGAAGATGGAAAAAGAAAATAGAGCAGGCACCACTTCTAGCCATGTTTTCCTTTTCTTGCTGCAAAGAAAAATAATGTTATTTTATAAAATAAAACAGAATCTAATTATGCATATAATTTTTTATAAAGTAGTAAAATGCAATATTTATAATGATGATGAAGATATACATGTCAAAGTGTAGTCAAACATGACAGCCATTAAATGCCTGGCTGGAGAAAGATCATTAATTACACAGGACATTAGATGCAGTTGAATTGAGAAGGATTATTGGTCAAGTCAACAAAATTATTTTCGAGGCTAGATTCATGTTATTATACCCGTGAATAGAATCAGGGTGTACATTTTCAGTCACATTCAGATTTTAGGCACCACCAGGCTCAGACCTTCCCTCCTGGGCCCATGATCACTGGCTTTGCCTTTTTAAAGGGACATTCTCATGGTTACTGAGGCTTTTGGGAGTGTGAACTGTCAAAATGGTTACTGATGCTTAAAAACAAAGAGCTCCCAGAGGCTTGTTAAGTAGGAGAGCTGATAGCGTAGGAACAAGAAAAATGAAAAAGCAAGGGTAGATAGATGGCAGGAAGGGCCCCAATTTTTTATCTTGGGCTCTAGGGCAGGACTTCCCTTTCTTGGAAACGATTGGCTAGAACAAAGCAATCTTCCAGTTCTAGGAGCCCTAGAAGAATAATGAGCTGAGTGAGTACTAGCGGGCCAAGAGTAATATTATTAACTAAAATGTATTGCATGCTTATTCTACGCTAAGCACTGTATACACAACTCATCTAATCGTGATAAAGTAAATATTAGTATTTTGCCTATTTTACATATCAGGCCTTGAGAGGTTAGGTGACTTGCTCAAGGTTGCGCAGTTAGGAAGTAAACTTCGGGTGACTCACCATCTCCGTTTGCCTGTGACTGAGGAATTTCAGGGGATCCTGGACTTTTTGGTGCTGAAACAAGGACAGTCTTAGGCAAACCAGGATAGTTGGTCACCCTAAAAGTGATGGTACTGGGACTCAAACTCAGAGCCAGAGATATTAATCCTCATGCTAGTTGTTGCCTTCCCAAGGCAGGGATTAAAGTTCACACAACAAAGCAATGGGTCGGAGAGGGGCTTGTCTAAGGTTCAACTTCAATGTTGCCCAGAACAACCAGCAGTAAGCTTAATATTGAATCACCTTCTAAATAAGGGAAGAATGGCCCCAGAACTTCAGAAGGCAAAGGGCTGAGTTTGTAGGTCTGAGTCAAGAAACTACAGCTATAGAGGAGGCTCCTGAGAGCAGAAATTCCTGCCGGTGTGATTGGGAAATCAGGAACATCTGGAAGCAACAGTAATATTAATGCTTATGATTTACACCAAACATTACTTTGAAACTTATACAATACTAGATAACAATAATAATAGATGATGATAAAAACCAATGGATATTGAAATGCCCTTTTGCAGGGTTCTATATGCTGGGAGTTGCCCTGGCGGGTGGCCCTACTGTGCTAAAAAACCCAGGAGACAGGAGCTGCTGGGTTGATGCTTATTAGGTTCAGTGTGACGGTCCAGCACCCTTAGCTGCTGTAGAATAGAGCCTGGACAGGAGACAGTCCCAGAGTTTGTTTTATATCCATTCTTGAATTCTTTTTACTGCTTTGTTTGTTTGAGGCCTTGAGGCAGTATGGCAGAAATTGCACAGGATTTGGGTTCAGATAGTTTTGTCTTTGAATATTGATTCTGGCTGTATGCCTTGGGAAATTGAGCTAACACTCATTAACCTCATTTTTTCATTTGTAAAATGGGGATTAAAATCAATAGAGATATCTCAGTCCATTCGGGCACCTGTAACAGAATACTATAGACTGGGTGGTTTATAAGCAAGAAAAATTTATTTCTCACAGTTCTGGAGTCTGGGAAGTCCAAGATTGAGGTGCAAGAAGATTCGGTGTCTGGCGAGGGCCTGCTCCCTCATAGACGGTGTCTTCTAGCTGCATCCTCACAAGGTGGAAGGGGCAAATAAGCTCCCCTGTGCCTTTTTTGTTAGGGATGCTAATTCCATTCATAAGGGCTCTGCCCCATGACTTAATCTCCTCCCAAAGGCCCCACCTCCTGAAAACATCACAATGGGCTTAGGATTTCAATATACGAATTTGGGGGGAACATAAACATTCACACCATAGCACAGGGTTATTTTAAAGATTAGAAATAATGTATGTTAAGTGCCTAGCATGTACGAGGCATCCAACAAGTAGGGGCTGCTACATTGCTACAGGCCCCAGACACGGAATTCAAAATGGAGACTTCAAATCTTCATTTCTTAAAATTAAAACTATTTCCCAGCATTGGATTTATCATTTTAGCTTGAGGCTGACACCTTGTGGAATTCTCTGATAATTATGAACTTATTTCATGGTCTGTGTACAATAATAAATCCTTTCTGGAAGCTGAAACAACAATGTAGATTTAAGTAAATATACTAGCTATTTAAGTCAGAGAAAACAGGCAAAGCCTAAACAGAGTAACTCATTTTTTGAAACCATTTTGGGAGATTAATTTTAGTCTTTAATTTTAATTTATTATTATTACATTTTTTTGCTGTTTTCCCAGGAAGAATGTTAATTCAGAATTTTAAGTCTCCCCCCTCCCCTTGCCTAAATTATTTACCTCCTAAATTTTATTCAAAGCCTGATTAAGTCTTTCTTTTCCATTTGCTTTCCTTGACCAGTTGTGCATGCAATGCCTGCCCATCTGAGGACTCCCATATCACAGGCAAGAGTAGAGACATATTTCGTGGAGCCCAATACAAAATGAAAACATGGGATCCTTTGTTTAAAAATCATTAAGAATTTCAAGATGGCAGCAGCAGAGCATTAAACCAAAGGGTCTTGTCTGTCTCTTATTAATTGCTTTTTAAAATAATTATCTATTTAGTTATAAATTGTTTGCTAGCAGAAACATAATATTTTTTATTCATTCATACCTTTTTTCTCTCTTTTTTTATTATACTTTAAGTTCTAGTTTCTGAGATAACTTTTCTCTTTCTCAAAACTCCTCCCTTAAAAATATTATGCAGAAATTCTACTTAGGTCACATTTCTATATAGAGAAGTCTAGAGAAGACACTGGTTTCTGGGGAGGTGCTAAGTGATGGGAAACCTGCCTGGAAGTTGTATCAAAATAACAAGCATTCTATTTTTACTTATATTTGTATGGCTATTTGGGTGAGGCTTTAGGAGTTACTGATGTAGATTGTGGAAAGGGTAATTATCCACAAACAACTCCTTGTGCAAACTCACATTCATCCATGTAGAGCCCAGCCTTTATCTTGAACTGCATTGATCTAGATGCTTTTTGGATTTAGACTTCATGGGAGAGAATTAAAAACCAGCTCTTGGGAGAGACACTGGTGATGGAAACTGCTCAATAGATGCATTGACCTTGGTTCATAATGACCACTTAATTTGTATCAAAATTACTTAGGATTTCAATAGAATCACTTGTCACGGTGCTTAGACACACAGCAAGTGCTAAAGAACTATTAATGGAAATAAGGCTCTCAAATAGTTAATCATGATTGTTTGGTCAATTGAGAAGCTGAGTGTTTTTGATCTTGGCTATTCTCCAGCCCAGTGCTGGCAGGCATTTATAGTGAGAAAACCTGGCTCTGTGGCTAAAAACAGATAATTTTAAATGGTGGCATTCACCTTTCTCTCCTCTGTTTTCCCTCAATTCTAGCTTATGCTCCTATAACTCTGACCTGCTTATAGCTCCCTGGATACATCAATTTCTTTCTCCCTTCCAGGCCTTTGCCTAGGTTGCCTGCTCTCCTTGAGCTGCCATTGCACAGTCTCATCCTCCTGGCCCACACCTGCTCATCCTTTGAGACCTAGCATGAGCATCATAGCCTCATCTTCATAATTATTGTCAACAAAAGGAAACAAACCACTTAGTAATTTTCTCTTCATATGTACTACTGGGATAATACACTTTTCTATTAGTTTGCAATTTTAGAACTGTTCTTGTAATTTCTTCTGCTGCGTTGTAGAAATAATATTTAAAAAATGGAAAATGTGATGATTTTGACAGGGACTAAAATGAATTCATGCGATTTTAGATTTCCAAGAATCAAATTAACTGTACAATGAGAGAGTTTTATTAAACGTCTTTGAAGATCTCTTCCAACTACAAACTGTGGTTCTGAGTTCACTTGAAGTTTCCTCAAATGATCTAAGTTTATGTAGAAAGTTTTTATGCTGTGGTCCTTGTTTAATTTTCTATACATTTATTTAACTATACCAAGACTTAAAGTGTATTATTTGCACACTGGGAACCATAACTATCTGTGAGAGGAGGTGCAGTGAGATGCATGCTGACAAAGAGGGTATCTTTAACATGGCCATTAACATGCCTACCCACAGGACTTCTACAGGCATCAAAACAAATCGCCAGGAGCAGGTGAAAATGCATTTATAACACAGTCCAGTCAAAGCCTTCCCGAGAGTACCATAAATTAAGACAAGTACCTTTGCCTTATGGAGGTCCAAGGTGGCTGCAAAGACTCAGTACGACGAGGACAAGAGGTAATTTACGGTTTTAAAAGCAGTCTTTTATGTATATTTGTATAACCTGTTTCATACACATAAAAGACTGCCTTAACTTATTTTTAAAAACAAGGTGGCACATCCAAAATAGTTTACTGCAGATAGCTTTGTGAAAGCTGTTTATAGAGATTTTGGCAGGGTGAAAGTTTTTTTTGTTTTGTTTTTTTTTTTTGAGATGGAGTCTTGCTCTGTCGCCCAGGCTGGAGTGCAGTGACATGATCTTGGCTGACTGCAAGCTCTGCCTCCCGGATTCACGCCATTCTTCTGCCTCAGCCTCCTGAGTAGCTGGGACTACAGGCGCCTGTCACCACGCCCAGCTAATTTTTTTATTTTTAGTAGAGATGGGGTTTCACCATGTTAGCCAGGATGGTCTCGATCTCCTGACCTCCTGATGTGCCCACCCCAGCCTCCCAAAGTGCTGGGACACAGGCGTGAGCCACTGTGCCCAGCTGGTGAAAGGTTTTAATAGTGATATATCCAAGGTCTAGCAAGAGTGACATAATATTTTTCCAAGAGCACTGTTTTTACCAGAGTCTGGCTATGAAAGAGAGACTACAAGCAGGAGCTGTAGCCACAGTGGCAGAGAAGGAGCAAGAAGAATGAATACCCTGACCTCTCACTCTTCCCATTTTCCCATCTCCCCCAGTACCTCCCATTATGCCAATCCTAACCAGGAAGCCAGAGGCAAGGAAGCCCAGGCTCAGAACAAGACAAAGAAGTGTGGAAGAAGGGATGGGGATGCAGGAGCTGATCATGCTGTCAAGCAGTCCCTAAGCAGCATCAGGAAGGTTTTAGGTCAGCTCTGCAGAATTCCATAGGTTTGATTGGTAAGGAGACAATGAACACAAATCGATTTACTCAGCTGATTGCTCATGGGACAACAGGCAGCATGAGCTTCATGTTGGCTTCAGCTCCACTTACCCTCCAGTTTCCATGGGGCCCATGCGAAGCCAGGTCCTGGTGGATACTGTACACACTGTGAGTTGTGTCACAGCTGAGCAACACTGAACTTAGGAAGCCACTCAGGAGGGATGCTAGAAAACATGCCAAATCTTTGTCCCCTGGGGAAGAAGTTATCTGTACTATCCTGGTCAGGAAACAAATCTTCCCTCTCTCTATCCTAGAGAGGTACACTAGACACTATATCTACTTTCCAAGGCTGTTTGCTATAAAGATCATCCTAAACACAAGCTGTCACAAGACTCACAGAAATGCCATGGAGAATTACCTCCCATCAGGTGCAAATGGAGATTAATGAACACTGGTATAAACACTTTTAATGTTTACATAATCAGTAGGCCTGGCTGGCTGACTTTGCTCTGAGCTCCACCCTGCTCCATGCTCGAACCTAATATTGCCCATTTGCCACAGTTATCACCTTTTCCTTCCAAGTCTGCTTTTTTTTCATTTGTTTTTTTATCACATTTTTTATGGAGTAAGGAAGTAGTAAATCTTAGTGAACACAAAACTAACTTTGGCTTTTGACAGATCTGTTAGATTCCCCTTGCCATTGGTTAGCTGATTGACCTTGTGTTTTCTTTTTCTCTGTCAAATTGAGATAATCACACATATTTTTACGTAAATTTGTAAGGATGAAAACCCAAAATGTTAAGTATCAGCCCAGAACAGGGTACATACTACTGTGGTTAATAGCCTGTGTTGGAAGGACAGGCAGATGGGTGTTTGTTCTCAGGTTTCTTAGGACAGTCATGGATTTTTCCATACAGTGGGTAAAACACAAAAGGTTCCACTGATGTTGAAAAACCTGGACAGTGCAGCACAAAATGACTGCAAAATTCCCCTATGACTTAGCATAAACCAGGGCTACTGCCTATTCCTGCTAGCTGGACACACATGCTGACTCATCCCTGCCTTGTAGTTGCTTTCCACAAAGCAAATGAAAGAGGAAAGCCTTGAGGTATTCTTATTCAAGTGCTTGAGCTTGGATTATTTGGGGAATAAGCACACATTTTAATAACCCTGTGGATTCAGTGAGAAAATGCAACATACATTTATTTGTTCTGTGTCCAAAATGTAGACTGTTCATAGGGATTTAAGAAAAACAGAACCTCGGGGTTCGAGACCAAATAAATCACTAAAACTCTTTTCATAATGTGAACCTCTGTGGGCCAAATATGAAGATAGGTGGATTTATATATTTTTAATATGATTAAGGATTTGGAAGTCCCCAACTTCTTAAGTACCATGGTTAATAGTTAATGAAGTACCTTTTTCTAAGCTGTGTGCAAATTAATATCAGAGAGAAAAAAATATGGCAAATGCATATGAATTAAAGCAGAAAGACTTTCCAGTTATTTAAAACCAGGCAGATGGAAACGAATTACTTTTCTTTAACTGTGGCTAGAGGCAAGGCAAAGATAGTAAGTCCAAGACTGGAGACTGCAGAGGTTTTCTAATCAGATCCCCCAGCCTGGCTTCCTGATGTTGTATCCAACCTCTCTTCACCAACCCCATACACACACGTGGGCACACACACACACACGCACACACACACACACACACGCACACACGTCTCTCTCCATTTCAAGGTTCTGTCCTGGATAATACCATCATTCCTAGTCCACTGGATCATGGCACACAATGATATTTCCTTGTCCCTTTTTTCTCACATACAAGCCCATTCTTTAAAGCCTGGCACATAGTAGGAAATTAATACATGTCTGCTAAATGAGCTGACCCATATGTTTATTTGAGCTGTAATGATTTTTGTAGGCATGGCAGGAGGAACTGTTGGATGTCATTCTCTTTTTTTGGGGGGGGGACGGAGTCTCACTCTGTCACCCAGGCTGGAGTACAGTGGTGCGATCTTAGCTCACTGCAACCTCCGCCTCCCGGGTTTAAGTGATTCTTCTGCCTCAGCCTCCTGAGTAGCTGGGACGACAAGCATGCGCCACCATGCCCAGCTAATTTCTGTATTTTTAGTAGAGACGGGGTTTCACCGTATTGGCCAGGCTGGTCTCAAACTCCTGACATCATAGTCTGTCTGCCTCGGCCTCTCAAAGTGCTGGGATTATAGGCATGAGCCACTGCGCCCAGCCTGGATGTCATTCTTGTCTTAGCAACTTGAAGCAGGTTCCTGGAACTGACCATTTATTTAAAGTTTTGCATAAAGGAGTACCATAACATCCCACATGAATTGCATATGTTTATCATAACACACCTTCACCTTTCACCTCCCCCAGGTGTTCAATAAACATGGAATGAATAAGTACTTGTATCATTTGGGAAATTATTTTACTATCTCTGCATCTCATACTTGATGTTATGGATTTAAACAAAAGTATTCTTACTTATAAAATGAGTAGCATTATTTCTGCTGTAAATATTCTGTTTGTGACTTGATTTGAAGAGAGTTCAAATCCAATGTTAAAGATATTTCTTGTAATGCTTTACAAAAGAATTGTAAAATTCTGCTTAATTTTATTCCTATCCTCAAAAACCTAATCAAGTATTGTAATTCTATAAAGAAAATATTTATTGATTTTTAAATATTTTTATTGCCTCATATAAAGTTGTATCAGAATTTTAAGTAAGTGCAAGAAATAGTAAACTGCTATTCTATCTCACATTCACTTCCCTCATAGATTCATAGACTCTCAGGTCTGGAGGGGTCTTTAAATTTGGTCCCTAGCTCTAGAACTCAGTCATTCTGGATTGTAAGCATTCTAAGGCCACTGCTCCTTGAACAGTAATGTGCATACAAATCACCTGGGACTGATGTTAAACTGCAGCTTCTGGAGTGAGGCCCAAGCTCAGATTTATTCCTAATAACCCTTAAGAAAGATTATTTTCTAGTTCTTTTTTCTGCAACTGATTGGAATGCAAACAGAGACAACGGGATAGGGTTTCCAGATAAAATTATTCTTAATCAAATCACATTTCAGGTAAGTAACAAATAACATTTTCAGTGTAAGTATGTCTCAAATACTGCATGGGATGTATACTAAAAAAGTCGTTGTTTGTCTGAAATTAAAATTTAATTGTATGTTCTGTAGTTTTATTTGCTAAATATGACAACCCTACATGGGCATAAAGAAGAAAAGCAAGGGCTTTGGTGTCAAGACCTCTCCGATATTGAGTTGTCTTCTCATTTACTTGCTGTGTGATAAGAGGCAGTCTTGTGACATCGAAGCCTCTATTTCTTCATCTATAAAAAGAGAGATAAGAGCACTGGCCATGCCGGGTTGTTATAAAGAGTAAATGAGTTGACACTGGTGAAATACTAGGCCCATAGTAAGTAATTAATAAGGCCAACAGAAATGATATTGATGATTGAGGTTTGTCCATGCTATTGACTCTGAAAAGAGAACATTGCATTCATTAGGAAATAACGTTTGCAATGTATATTATCATGTTGCCTCAATGTGAAAAACTATTGTCTGATTTTCATGCAAGCTTGATTTTCTATCTCAGTGATTCTCATCTTTTAGCATGCAACATAATCACTTATTAAAACACGATTGTTGGGGCCTAGAGATTATGATTAGGTAGGTCTGGGGTAGGGCCTAAGAATCTGCATTTTGAGCAAGTTCCAAGATGATGGTGATACTGCTAGTCTGAAGACCAACATTTGAGAGTTTCTGATCTGTATCAGAATTATTCTGGCTTTTTCATGGTTTTCTTGCTTTGTGTGGTTAAAGTTATGCCACCTACTGGACATAATTGAGAAGCACTCTCAATAGAAACAACATTTTTTTTAAATGATGAAATTCTAAGGGTCCTGTCGAGAGCTTGAAAATTCTTGTGCTTTTGACAAATTGGGAACAGACAGAGGATTTTTATTGTGACACAAGAATATCAACTTGTTTGTAGTATTTCTTTTTTAAATAAAGAAAACATTAAAAATATTCTCCCTTCTGTTTATAGTTAAATGTATAAGAGCAATACTGACACTAAGTGCTGCCAATTACTTGTTGTTTTCTAGTTCTCTCAATTTCATGAAAGAAAGGAACATATCTTGGTACAATAAGCACAAAAAAGTCTTTCTCTTTGGTCCTATGTATTCATCTAGACAATGAAAAGAAGTGAGATAATCTCAACAAGTAGTCTCTAATGTTCTGTGATTCTGCCCAAAAGACATTTTACTTAGCTTAACCTCAGAAGGAGAAAGATTCTCATTTAGAATGAAAGCCTGTTCTCTGACATTATACAACTCTTTCATTTTATAAAAACTAACCTAAATGTGACTCTTACCCCAAACGCAGTCATATTCTGAGGTACTAGGGAATAGAGGTTCAATATATGAATTTTGGGGAGGCATAATTCAGCCCATAACAGTACTGTACAAATGTTGTTTTAAAATAGAATCTTATCCCCTTGGGGTTTATTTTCCGCATTTGTAAAACAAGGAAGTGTTCCTGAGGGAGTTCTGAGTAACTTGAAACTCAATATTCTGTTGTGCTCTCATTTCTTTAGCCCTTCAGAGTCTACAGTTAAGGAGAAGCTTCTCCAGGAGCCACTGTACGCCAGGTTTCAGGAGAGGGGACCGTTTGCATTCATGTAGTGTTGTGAAAAGAGCAAGGCATCAGATAACTGAGTTTCATTTCAACTCAGTAATTTTCTTATTAAGAAAGCTTGGATATAATAATCAATCTCTCTGGGTCTCAGTTTCCTCCTGGGCAAAGTGGGGCTTGTAAAACCGTCTAGAGTTGCTCTGAAGCTAAGGCGTTTAACATGCGTAAAGTACCTGACACAAAGATTGCTTAACAATGGAGGCTCAGCGAATGGTAGTTACACATTGCACATTCAGCCTTGTCTTGCCTCCCCTAAGGCAGAATGAATCTTGCAGCAGCATGCCTCAGTGGTGTTTGGAGACTGTGCCTCATACTTCCCTGGGGTGACTGCGGCTATTGTGCTTCCTTCTGAGCCATACTGCTGACATGAGAAGCAAACAGCAACCTGTCTTTCTCCCCATTGCAGAGCCACAGATCCCTTTCTAGGGGCCAGTGAGAACAATGCTTATTCCAACAACTATCCATCATGACAACCTCATGTACTTTTTGGATGCAAGCTCTGGAATCGAAACACCAGAGCTTCACTTTCGAGTAGCCAGTTCTTTCTTAACAGCATCCTCAAGGAAGGTAAGAAATGCTGCATCAGGTCCAACAGCAACTCTAGAGAAAGCTAGCTCTAGACACTATGCTAGGTCAATTTTTCCAGTGCCTGACCACCTGGTAGAGCTTTGGTGAGTCTTTGACTACTTTAACTCTCTTTCCCTATTTCAAAATTACCTAAAGCACAGATTACCCTGGTGCTTCCTGGGTAAGTCTCTCTTAGGAGGGGAAGCTATGCTGTCATATTTAGGCAATTACTTAGATACTACTTGAAATGTGAAAAACAAGAGCATTAATAATCCCAGCACCCTTAAACAATTATGTTCATTTTTGTACGAAAAATTTCAGTCTAATATTCCTGTGTGTATATATGTACATGTATAATACATATATTTTTATATATTTACAGATCAAAGATTGTTTTATATAATACCATTTTTACTGTATCTAGCCAAGAAGCATTTTTCAACTGCTATCATTTTTATGGTTTAATTATATTATATTATTATATTATATTGTATTATATTATATTAACTACATGGACAAAAACTTCCTCATATCCTATCTATGAGTATTTATATTGCTTTTAATTTTATAAATGGTGCTGCAATGCCCATTATTATGCATATGTTTTCCATGCCCTCCTTCTCTCAAATCATTTCCTTAGAATAAATAAATTTCTAGAACTTGGCATGAACATTTCTATGTAGATTAGACTTCAGAACCAAGCATCCCTCACTTTCCTGAAAAGTGCTGCAGTCTTTTAAATTTTTGATTCTCTATAGAAGACAGAGCTTCTTTCATTGAAACTTTTAGTACTGAATCATAGAAAAGAGTGCCATCTGCTGCCTTGAAAATATCACTTCCTTCAATTTTCTGCTTGTTCCTGGAGAGCATGACCAGTTATCGGCCAAGATAAGATCTATTCCCAAGTTGGGTATTAAATGATAGGAAGAGTGTTCATTAAGTAAAGTCACATTGCCGTTATGAGGCCCAGCGTAACCTGCAGTTACGGTGTCTAGAGTGCAGCCAGGCACTATTTCCTGCTTCTGTTGGGAAATACAAAGTCCTAATAATTGGATGATGAGAACTTGTGATGCAAGCCACTGTAAAATGATATATGCTATGCTCTGGGCTGTGATCACTCCGTCCAACTAATCTTCCTCTTCTCATTATGCCGATCTATCCACCTAAGTGGTGATTACCTTTGGAGTCTTGCCTCAATCCTCTCCTTTTTGCCTTCCTAGGAGTTTTGCAAGATTTTCCTACCCCTGCAATGTGCCTATCACACTACCTCCCATGACTGTTCTTTGATTATTATATGAGATTTTTCTGGAGAGCAAGTTGAGACTATCTTTCACTTCACAAAAGGCTCTTCATAATAGGCCCCTGCCTGTTAATCCACCTTTATCTCTCATAATTAGTTCTTCGTTTTCTACACTCTATGATAGCTTTGTCCAATAAAAATATAATTCAAGTTACATATGTAATTTAACATTTTCTAGTAGCCACATTAAGAGAGGAAAAACCAACTAACCAAATAAAAGAAATACCTCCAAACAACAATAGCTTACCCAGAATATTATCATGTTAATTAACTTTTGATACTACACACATTTCAAGTGTTCAATAGACATGTGTATTCCCAGCTGTAGGAAACCCAAGCTAAATGTAAGTTCCCCAAATACACTAGTTATGTTTCAAGCCATGGGCCTTTGCATACAGTCTTCTTTCTGCCTGGAATGAGTTTTCCCTCTTCTGGTAAACTCATGCTCATGTTTACATGCTTAGAAGAAATATTACCTTTTCTAATGATTCTTCCTTGAGTCTCTGCAAATGTTATTAATCTCTTTCTTCTCTGTTCTGTGACTCTACATTTGTACAGGCTTCTACTTTATATTTATCACTTTCTTTGTTGATATATTGATTCCAATTTATAAATAATTGATTCATAGCTTTATACCTGATTTTGAGCTTCTTTAGGGCAGAGATGCCTCTGTATCACAAGCATTAAGAACAGACCACATTCTCACTATCAATGAGCAATAAATACGTGAATGAATGTCTATTAATTGAGGTACCACCCACTGTCACTGTTGATGCTTACTCTGTAGTCCTGTGTAATATTACAGGGCTTCAATACAAGTCTGATGGAAAGATGTATCCAGACAAGACATGATTTCTGTTGTTGCTCCATTTCTTGGTCAGAGTCAGAAACAAAAAAGAAATAACTGGTAAGAATAGGGAAATATTGGTAGCTTAATTTTGATGCCTGTCTTCACACTGATTTCCTGGGTGTTTTCTGGGATAATTGGCTTTTCAGGTTAAACTTAGAACACTATTTTAAAGTATTCAAACAGGAATGTCTTCATACTTTGAATAAGGTGTTTCCCCCACCAAAACTCTTTCTTCACAAAATCTGCTTAGATGTGTGCATGAGCTGGGACTTAATCTCATTTATAGTTAAATTAAATTCCCTTCCTGTTAAAATCTCCTACTATATGCTTCTGATAGAAAGTTTTTGGGGAAGGCTGGATGGCAAGATTATTGACATAGTGTATTAGGTTGTTCTTGAGTTGCTATGAATAAATACCTGAGACTGGGTAATTTATAAATAAAAGAGGTTTAATTGGCTCAAGACTCTGCAAGCTATGCAAGCATGGCTCCAGCATCCTGCTTCTGGTGAGGGCCTCAGGAAGCTTACAATCATGGCAACAGGCAAAAGGGTAGCAGGCAAGTCACATGGCAGGAGAGGGAGCAAGAAAAAGAGAGAAGGGGTAAGTCCCAGACTCTTTTTTTTCTTTTTCTTTTTGAGACAGAGTCTCCCTCTGTCACTCAGGCTGGAGTGCAGTGGCCCTGTCTCTGCTCACTGCAACCTCCGCCTCTGCTCACTGCAACCTCCGCCTCCTGGGTTCAAGTGATTCTCCTGCCTCAGCCTCCCGAGTAGCTGGGATTACAGGTGCCTGTCACCACACCCGGCTAATTTTTGTATTTTTAATAGAGATGGGGTTTCTACATGTTGGCCAGGCTGGTCTTGAACTCCTGACTTCAGGTCATCTGCCTGCTTTGGCCTCCCAAAGTGCTGGGATTACAGGCATGAGCCACTGCACCTGGCCCCAGACTCTTAAATAACTACATCCCCTGTGAACTGAGTCAGAACTCACTTGTCACCAAGGGGATAGTGTTAAACCATTCATGAAGGAACCACCCCCCCGCCACCCCATGATCCAAACCTCCAACCAGGTCCATCTCCAACACTGGAAATCACATTTCAACATGACTTTTGGAGGGGCAGACATCCAAACCACATCACATAGTTTGTATGTATCCTACTATCCTACTATCTCTAAGTAGAGTTGTATGTAAATGACAAAAGGTCGGCTCTGCATCTGAAAATGTTGTAAGCCATAGGGAAAGAAACTGCAATAGTATACCTGGATGCTATGCCTCTTAAGATTAGAAATCTGTTACTAAAATCAGGTAAAATATTAAAATAAAATATAAATATTTTGAAAATAGAAGAGTATACCTCACCCTGTAACTTAGATTCATTGCTTTAAATCTGCACACATCATATGTACATATATAAATTTTTAAGTAGGTCCCTTATTATATACTGGCCAAGGTGGACATACAGATATAATGCCAGGGATTTATGGCTTTTTTAGCAGATGTGAAAGATACAATTTACCGGCCCCTAAATATGAAAAATCATGGTGATATTAATTCAAAAATACCTAGTAGCCTTAAAATGTAATATTATATAAGCTTGATTAATAGTTAATATTTATAAACATTTTATAATATTTGAAAACAATTTGTAAGTTAAGTTTCCTCACTTACAAGAATTCTGAAGCATGTACTATGATTGCTGGATACTTGATGATCATAAATTAAATAAACTAGTCAGATCCAAATAACTTAAAAAGGAAAATTATAAAAATATTTTCACATTTTTATAGCAAAAACAATGTTTACTGTGGGATGTGAGGATATTTTAATAGGTTTTATATAATGATTTTTAAAAATATTTATTAACTTAGTGTGGTTTTTAAAAAATAAAATATTTTCTTTTTAGTGGAATCCTAATTGGTCTGTTTTCATCATGACTTATTTAATCTTCTCCTGGGGTGTATTCCAAAGTTGGATACTTACAGTGACTTATTTTCAGGATTACTATTGTTATTATGTTTATTCAGGGCATCTATTAGGTGTTTGATTTCCTTCAGTTGGTTGCCTCTGATGTTGGGTCCTTATTTCCTGTTGTCACCTAGATTTATTTTCACAGATTATTACCTATCTTTGAATTTTCTTCTTTATGGATTTTACTGTAGTGCCCCAACAAGTTATTTCTGAGGAAGCCTGTAGCTGTTTTTCAGTTCCTATCTTTCAGGTGTACCAATTGATTGGCTAATACTAAATGAACTAGAAGTATAATAAAATGTAGTGAAATAATGCAGGACTTAAAAATCAGAAGTAGATTCAAGTCCTACCTATCACTCACTAACTGGGCATTAAGCCTTCAATAAGTGGGAATAATGATGCCTGATCTGCCTTTGAACATGCTCGTCCTTCTGTCTGGAATGTCTATCCTGCTCAGGCCTACCTAAAAGCAATCTATTTTGCCTTCAAAACTCAATTTGCAGGTCAACACTTGCAGGATGCCTTCCCAGATAGAGTCCATCATTCCTTCCTCTGTGTCTTATACATACTACCACTTACTACGATGTAATGTGTTTACTTTCATGTCAGTCACAAGGCTATCATAAGAATGAAATGAAATGCTGTTCATAAAAATACATTCTGAATCATAAAGGTTCCTGTAGAAATTTTTTTGTACACATTGCACTGCTTTACCAAGTTGTAGCTCTTGTCTTCAGAGAGGCTAGCATTTAAGAAGTTTTTGACAGCACAAGTATAATTACTCATTTATTCCTTCATTCAAAAATGTTTATGGAAGCACCAACTATATCCCAAGAACTATGTATGAAAGCATCGCCAAGAGCATAAAATGTTTTGAAAATGTGATAAAATATAATACTTAAAACACAAAAAGCAAGTAAACAAGACCAATAATTAGTAAGGAGGGCTCTGAAATCAGGCATGAGCATCTCAGTTGCTGACAACTGAAACAAAAAATAGCATGGGAGCTATCAGAGGATAATAGCTACTCCCCTGCTCCACTTGTTATGGGTTATTATATGTGCAAAAGAATCTGGAGTTTGATAGCATAACCCACTGAATATCCTTAAGTTATCTCTTAGAGCTTATCATAGATATGTAAACGTGATATATTCTCATTTAAAAAGTGTGACTTTGATTATTCTTAATAAATTAATTTGTCATAAAACCCCTGGTCAAAAATTCTTTTAAGTTATATTTGGTTAGTTATGCAAAACTGAGTTGGATTGTTCCTACATGACTATTAGGATCAGGATTTTGGGACTACAGGTGTGTGCCACAATGCCTGGTACACTTTTAATTTTTTAATAGAGATGTGGTCTTGCTTTATTGGCCAGGATGGTCTCAAAATTATCCTACCTCAGTCTTCGAAAATGCTGAGATTACAGGTGTGAGCCATCACGCCTGGCCCCATCCAATTTTTACTGAGTGTCTCCCCTATGCTAAACTCTGGGAATACAGATGAGTGGGTCCCAGCACTGCCCTTTTGGAGTTCACAGTCTTGTATAAATCAGGTAAACACCCGTGATTCTATCTGGAGATTTTTAACTTAGTGTAAATAACTGAGATGAATGTGTTCCCCTTCCCTTTCCCTTTCATTGTTGGTTTGTCTCATGGCCTTTTGTGGTCCCTCACCTAACATGTCTAAGGGATCTGAAGTATATACTAGGCTGAGTGGTGATATCTGAGGTGACACCAGCTCCTTCTAATTGTATTCGGGTGTGTAGTCTTAGAGAGGACTGGAGGTTGGGGACAGCATTAGAGAGACTGAGCGTAGTTGATGCTTTGTGAAAATATTTTGTTGGCAACTGATAGTATAATTTCTCATTTGCGGTACACAGTTCACAAGTGGCTTCAGTAGTACCTTTATTGATTGTTTTGTAGACATAATCTCAAAGTGTCTCTGGCCCTACCACCCTGAGCATACCCAATCTCATCTGATCTCAGAAGCTAAGCAGGGTCTGCCATGGTTAGTACTTGGAGGGGAGATATAATTTCAAAGTGACAATATGTGAGTTAAATAACAGAAATAATTTTCAATACACTTTGTAAAGCCAAACAAATATTCTTTGTGTTGTGTGGGTTCTCAGTGTTTACCTTTTGGGATCATGATGAAAAAAGAAAACCCTCATTTAGTAATGCAACAAAATATATCTTGAATCCTCATTGATTATAAGACTTTTAATGAAGCCAACCAGACATCTGTTTGACAAATTATTTGGTTATTATGGTCTCTCTTCTTTGGGAGAAAATTTTCAGTCATTTCTAAATCTCTCTTGGACACTTGATTCTTTCTTATCACAGAAGAGCTGTTCTGGCTATATTTCAAAAAATTTCAGCAATATCAGTAGTGGTCTAATGTTTAGAACAGCTTTTGAGTCTCAGATCCTGCCATGATTCTTCTTAATGGGAAATACCATGAAATAAAATGGGGTATAGCTGGTGAAACAATATATGTCTCCTTGCTTGTTTGGCTTAAAGCTCATTGGACCATACTCCAAATCTAGCTGATTGTGGTACCAAGTATTAGAGAAACAATGACACCCCTGAAATAGGGATTTATAAATCATTTTTCTTTTGGGAAGTGGTATTGTGTATTGATTGAAATCAAAAAAGGATTTCATAGCTATCAATTATAATATTTCATCAATTAACAAGATGCATTTTTTTCCTGTACATGTAATATTTCTGAAATTGAGGCACGATGTTGTAATTGATGGCATGTTGTAGTCTAATTCGCCATATTTTTGTCACCATGAGTGGTAAATAAAACAGTAATGTTACTGTCATCCTAGATTAGATGATGATACGGCATTAATTATGTGAACCATAGAAAAGTTACCTAAATGCTTACATATTACATTGACATAACAGGATAATTTCTACTTTATAGAGTTGCTATGAAGATTAAATTAAATAATGCATATAACTCTCATTGCACAATACTTAGCACTTACTAAACTACAGAAACAAGATTGCTTTTCTATGTTTTATCTCATATTATTTTAGATTTCTTCTTTATCTCTGCGATACAGAGTAGAACATAAATTAGATTTATTTGCATATTAATAAGTATGTGTTTTTGTGATTACTTACTTGTTAATGTTATTATTCTAATAATCATATGATGATGTATTTATTTTTATTATGAAATATGATCGTGGGTGGGGCAGGGAAATAAGTATGGAGAAGAATAACAGTATATATTTGCAAAATGTCTTATGTTTCCTACCCTGACAGCCACTGCCAGCGCCTGTGTGCACCATCCAGAAGCCTAAAGATGGGCCTGGCCCATATGCTGCTGGCTTTGCTGGCACCTGGACACATCTTCTGGAGACCTGGAGATTCATCTATGACACCTGCCACCACCAGTGCCTGCATGCGCCATCCAGGAGCCTGAGGACAGGTCTGCCCTGCCTCCCAGTGCCTGTGTACATCTTCCAAGGAGCTGCCGTGCCTGCTATTGCAGGCACTCATGCATACTGTCTGGGGCCTGAGGGTGGTCTATCCCACCTACTGCCACCGCCCATGCATACTGTGCAGGGGACCTACAAATTGACCAGCTCTGCCTGCCACTACTGGTACACATGCAAGCCATCCAGGGGCCTAAAGATAGGCCTACCCCAACTGCCACTCATGTTTGCACATACCCCCTGAGAGACCAAAGAGCAGCCTGCTAAGCTTACTGCCAATACCACTGGCACCCACTCATGCAAGCCACCCAGGAACCTGGGGACTGACTTACCCAGTTGGCCGCTACCACTTCTGGCCCCCATGTATGCCACTTGGAATCCCAAGGTTAGCCTGCCTCCCCACTATTGCCACTCCAATATCATGCACACCACCTGAAGGTCTGAGGACCTACCCACCTGACCCACTGCTGCCACTGCTGGCACCTGAGCATGCTTCTTGGAGGCTTGAGGACCCACTCACCTGGATCCTCCACTGCTGGTGCTTACATATGTCACCTAGTGGCCCAAATTCTCAATTCTTGCAAGAGACATAGACAGTCTGAGACAGGAAGCTCAAAATCCCCAAATAGATTCAACTCAAAAAGGTCTTCTTCAAAGCGCGTTATAGGCAAACTGTCAAAATTCAAAGACAGAGACAACTCTAAAAACAACAAGAGAAAAGAGTCCAGTCACATATATGGAGATTCCCATCAGACTAACAGCTGGTTTCTCAATGGAAAACTTACAGATCAGGAGAGAGTAGGATGATATATTCAAATTGCTGACCAAAAAAATGCTGCCAGCCAAGAAAACTTTTACCCAGGAAAGTTATCCTTAAAAACTGCAATGAAATCTTTTCCATATAAACAAAGACGGAGAGAATTCACCATCACTAGACTGGCCCTGCATGAAATGCTTACAGAGGTACTATATGTGGAAGTGAAAGGATGATATTTGCCATAATGAAAACACACAAAGTATGAAACTCACTGATATAGGAGTCAAACATTATCAAGTGGGGTTTATCCCAGGGATGCCAGGATGGTTTAAAACACACAAACCAATAAATGTAATACTTCACATCAACAAAATGAAGGACAAAAATATGATTATTTTAACAGATACAGTAAAAGCATTTGATAAAATTCAACATCCTTTCATAATAATAAAAAAATTTAAATATATATTACAGAAATCTAAGTTGAATGTATTTCATTGTATTAACAAGATAAGCCTGTTAACAAACTTTGCCTCCTTATTAGGATCTATTGTGATCCTTTGCTTGTTGTGATGATCCTGTCATATGTCATATTAAAATGTAATTGTTAAAAGGAAAAAAAAAATCTCAACAAATTATGCATAGAAGGAACACATTTCAATATAATAAAGGCCGTTTTTGACAAACCCACACCTAACATCATACTCAATGGGGAAAAGCTGAAAGCCTTTCATCTAAGAATTGGAACAAGACAAAGATGCCCACTTTCATCCTCTAAAAACTTAATAGTGGAAGCCCTCACCAGAGCAATCAGGCAACAGAAAAAAAAAAGAAAGACATACACATTGAAAAAGAGGAAACCAAATTGTCTTTCTTTGTAGAGAACACAATTTTATATGTAGAAAAAACTAAAAACCCCAGCAAAAAACTTTTAGAACTGACAAATTTGGTAAAGTTGCAGGATGCAAAACTGACATACACAATTCAGTAGCAGTTCTATACACCAATAACAAATTAGCTGGAAGAAAAATCAAGAAAGTTGAACCTGGGAGGTGGAGCTTGCAGTGAGCCAAGGTGGCACCACTGCACTCCAGCCTGGCCACAGAGGGAGACTCCGTCTCAAAAAAAAAAAAAAAAAAAAAAAAATCAAGAAAGTAATTTCACCTAAAATAGCTACAAAAAAGCCTAGGAACAAATTGAACCAAGGAGGTGAAAGAATTCTACTATGAAAGCTACAAAAAAACTGATTAAAGAAATTGAAGAGGCCACACACAAAGAATATAAAGACATCCCATGCTCATGACCTGGAAGAATTAATTTAATGAAAATGGCTAAACTACCCAAATCAATCTACAGATTCAATGCAATCCCTATCAAAATACCAATGCCACTGTTTACAGAAATGAAAACACAATCCTAAAACTTGTATGAAACCACAGAAAACCACTAATAGTCAAAGCAATCCTGAGCAAAAAGAATAAACGTGGAAGTGTCACATTATCTGGCTTCAACATGCAATACAAAGCTATCGTAATCAAAAGTATGGTATTGATATAAAACAGACAATTGGCCAATGAAAAAGAATAGAAAATCCAGAAACAAATTTACACATTTATAGCCAACTGATTTTTAACAAAGGTACCAAGAACATACATTGTGGAAAGGACACTCTTTTCAAGAAATGGTGCTGGGAAAAGTGGATATCCATATGCAGAAGAATAAAACTAGATCCCTGTCTCTCATCATATACAAAAATCAATTCAAAATAAATTAGAGACTAAAATGTAATACCAAAACCTATAAAACTACTAGAAGAAATCATAAAACACTTCAGGACATTGGTCTAGGCAAAGATTTTATGGCTAAAACTTCAAAAGCACAAGCAACAAAAACAAAACTGGACACATGAAATTACATTACAGTAAAAAGCTTCTGCATAGCAGAGGAGACAATCAAGAGTGAAGAGACAACCTGTAGAATGGAAGATAATATTTGCTAACTATGTATCCAACAAGCTACTAATATTCAGAACATACAAGGAAGTCCAACAACTCAACAGTAAAAAAAAAAAAAAAAGGATCTGAATAGACTTTTCTCTAAAGAAGGCATACAAATGACTAACAAGTATATATAAAAATGCTCAATATCACATTATCAGGGAAATGCAAATAGAAACTACAATGAGATATCACCTTACCTCAGTTAGAATGGCTATTATCAAAAAAAATGACAAATGCCAGTGAGGATACAGAGAAAAAAGAATGCTTGTCAGCTTTATCAAAGACGACAAGCTGTCAGATGGTTGTAGATATGCAGCCTTATTTCTGAGCTCACTATCAGAATAGAGTGTCTTCTCCTTAATTTTTTAGATAGTTTCTATAGGAATAGCATCAACTCTTCTTTGTACTCCTGGTACCTGTTTTTGTACCAGTACCATGCTGTTTGGTTACTGCAGCCCGGTAGTATAGTTTGAAGTTGAGTAACATGGGGCCTCCAACTTTGTTCTTTTTGCTTATGATTGGCCAAAACTGGCCATAAACAAAATCTCTGCAGCACTGTGACATGTTCATGATGGCCATAACACCCACGCTGGAAGGTTGTGGGTTGACCAGAATGAGGGCAAGGAACACCTGGCCCGCCCAGGGCAGAAAACCGCTTAAAGGCATTCTTAAGCCACAAATAATAGCATGAGTGATTGGTGCCTTAAGGACATGCTCCTGCTGCAGTTAACTAGTCCAACCTATTCCTTTAATCGGGCCCATCCCTTCGTTTCCCATAAGGGATACTTTTAGTTAATTTAATATCCATAGAAACAATGCTAATGACTGGCTTGCTGTTAATAAATATGTGGGTAAATCTCTGTTAAGGGCTCTCAGCTCTGAAGGCTGTGAGACCCCTGATTTCCCACTTCACACCTCTCTATTTCTGTGTGTGTGTCTTTAATTCCTCTAGCACTGCTGGGTTAGGGTCTCCCCAGCCGAGCTGGTCTCGGCAGTTGGGGATGAAGAAGAGTTGGTTAACAAATACAAACAGAGTCAGATAGAAGAAATAAGTTCTAGTGTTCAATAGCACAGTTGGGTTACTATAGTTAATAATGATATTTAATAATAATTCATAATAGCTAAAAGAAGAGATTCGAAGTATTTCTAATACAAAGAAAAGATAAATGTTTGAGGTGCTGGATATCCTAGTAACCCTGATTTAATCATTACACCTTGTATGCATTTATCAAAATACCACATGTACCCCCACGAAATGTATAATTATTATGTATCAATAAAATTTTTTTAAAAATCAGCTTAGAATTTCTACTACATAACATTAAAATGTATCATCTAAAAAGAGTTCGTATTTCTACTAATTTTATGTGTATTAAAAATTTATGCATTGTTAATATTTAGCTACTTACTCAAATATTTAAAAGTTTTGAAGAAACGCAAAAATTGCCTGAGTATTAAGATCCCTGAGATATTGTACGAAAAATGCTAATGAGACATCAGAGATGAGCTCACAAAGGTTGGGAGATTGAAATGGAGCTCCAGGACAAAAGAAGTCAGAGAAGGAAGAAGAAAGGGAACTTCTGAAAATGAGAAGAGTAAAATGTCAAAGGGCTCATCAAAGAGAGGTTCCAGGTATAAATACTTAACCAGCTGTAAACAATGAGGGTATGTGTAACGTATAAGATGAGGGTACTATTCTGTAGACTGCATTTCATGACACTGGGAACAAAAGTTAAGTGCATCAGAGAAATATATTAAATGTGGCCATGGTAGGATATGTCACTGAAACATCTACTTAGTTATGAGCACCGTTTTAACTGCATACATGAGAAGCAAAAATGAATCTAGACAATTTATATACAAGACAGCAAATGAATTACTGTCTACACTTACTAACAAACCACGTGACTTTCTTGAGTTTAGCAATTGTTCCAATTAAGTGTTGTTGCTATGATTATTGTGTTTCCCATAAAATATTAAATAAACATAAAATAATACAAAATGCCTTATGTTATTAAATAGTCTTATCCCCATTTCATTTTTAAATCTTCCCCATGAGGTAAAGAGAAGAGGTATTATCCTCAATCTACAGATAAGAGATTGAGCACGACTTAAAGACGCTCATATCATTCAGATACTTTTAAAATTCCTGGTCCAGAGCTCTCTTCTGTGTTTAAAGTCTTACTCATACTCGCAGCGTCAACTTCCACTATATTTAGATTGTCATTTCTACTTCCGCGTGTACCTCCTCATATTTCTAATATATTTCCACTATGTGTCAATGCATCATCCCCAGCTCCACATGCCTTACACAAACTTGCCATCTTTTCCTTGTAGCAGACCCATTAGAGTTTTCTTCCTACATTTACATCTGTCAGCAGCACAGTTACTCTCTCATAGAAATTTGAAGTCTATTTAACTGCTCTCCTTTCTTTGATATCCTGTATTACAGTTTATCAATACCAATTTTTAAAATTATTCCTCTATAGTGGCTTTCCTTAAAACTTTCTCCAGTATTGTCTTCTAGACAGGTCTTTTGCAATAGCTCTTAGTTCTCTAACTCATTCTGTACTTGGCCAGATTAATCTTTATAAAATTCACTTTTGTATGTCACAGGTAGGGGGCAGAATGAAGCCTAAGGATTGATACCAAAGGAGGATCTCAGATCTCATTAGTGTTACCTTTTGGTCACAGAAGGTTGGGAGATAATGGGACTGGGTTGACCGAGAGAAATTAGAGTCATGAATCCAGCAAAGAGAAGATAATGCTCATCTAGACAAGCAAGGTCCTCAAAGATCTGACTTCTCCTGAACTATTTTGACGTATCTTCTATTATCTGCAACATAAAATTCTTTCTTTTGCACAGCTAGTACTTTCAATGAAATCGGAACATGCTGTGCTTATTTCTGCCCTGTGCTTTTGCTTGTATTGCTTTGTAATCACTCAAAAATGCACTCAACAAATGTTTATTGAGAACCTTCAGACTCTGGAAATACAAAAATGAAGATCCTGCTCTGCCTTTTAGTAATTCATAAGGATGTAAGGAGAGTGTGTTGGGAGAGGGAGTAAGCAATTAACTACAATATATTGCAACAAGTGCCATTGCTTGGAAAGCATTAGATGGAAACCTAAAGAAGCTAGTAGCTCTGGAGGTGACATTTGAACTTATCCTCTTTTTCCCCTCAATTTGTTCAGATCCTATTTGGGTGTCCACATAATGCTACAATTCCTCTCAAGTACCCACGGCCTTTATTGAGGTGTTAACCTACATTTTTCACCTTCTGAAACTCCTTTGGAAATTACTGTTATTATCTCTGGTTTTGCCATTAATCATCATTTATTTCCCGTGTACTCTCCTGGGTTCCTCCAACCAGATCATCAACTGCTAAGTGCCAGGGATCATGTTTTACACTTTTTAGTATCCACCTCCAGACATAGAAACCAAATTCATGTTTTAAAAGATTTCTTTCAATCCTTTGTGTACATACAAATTTTCATGTTTGAGAACTCTTATATTTGCAGTCACATATTAGTGTCTACAAGCTCTAGTGATCAAAAGAAATTTTTCAGAGAGAAGAATGGACTTTAGTACAGTTATAATTTCTAAAGAAATGTGTCATTAAATAATTTTAGTTACATATCTAGTGATCCTAAGCTGATTATTATGTTGGTAATGATTCTGTTATTTAGTGAAATTCAGTGCACATTCGGGGAAAAATGTGCAAATGTTTGAATGAAGCACTGCAGGCAAGAGAAAGTGATGATGTATGGTCAGCAATATATGCCGTGTTATTACAACAAACATGTTGGGTAGAATGTTTATTGATTTTTTTAATCCTTAAGTAGGACTTCTGGTCTATAAAATATTTAATATTGTTTCCCAGGATCAGCTTTCCTTGAACAAACATAGGTGACTGCTCTTCCCTGACACTTTTTCATCAATGATTACCAGACTGGCACCGCGGTGTACCCTCTTTCCTTCTTCCCTGTGTAGGTAAGGAAAGCTTGAACTGTGATTATTTTTATTTCAGTCACTTAAAACAAACAAGAAAGACAGATGGAACTGGACCAAACTGAAGGATTTTATAGCAGAGGAAGTGTGTATGCCTGAAAATAAATTAACCATTTAAAATAGACTCCATTTGCTACTTAGGGACCATTCAATCCATATATCTAGATTTGAATTTTCCAGATTAAATGCCCAATATAGTAACCATTCTTTTTTTTAAAAAAAAAAAAAGTAAAGCTAATGCTATTTTAAATTTTTAGCACTGAGGAATTCCCTGTTTCTTCAGGTTAAAATAAAATCATACAATAAAATTTAAACAGAACACTATTGTTGCATTCTACATAATACTTTTAAAGCATTGGAAAATACATGAATTTTCTCTCTACAAACAGTTATATCTCCAGATCATTATGTGTGAACACTAGTAAATCTTGAACTCATAAAAGTAGAATGAGTTTATACTTTACTGGTTACCAATTTAGGGATTTAAATTTATAAATGATTTTCTTAATAAGACTTTCTATTTGACTTAAGGAACAGATTAAAAAACAATGAAATAGTTCATGTAGCACTTTTAAATTATTAGAGAAAATAACATCATGTTTTATAGGAAACACTTATAAGCTATAAAAAAGCTCATAGAGGAAAAAATAAAAATATTTGTAAAAACTCAATAGATGATATTCTAGTTTTACTGTACATCACATTATTTTAAGATTACTCAAATAATTTGTATGTCAGAGAAGTTGCTTTGAACATGGGTTATAAAAGGTGTAATTTCAAACACTTTCTTCTGATAATATGCATTAAGCAAAGAAGGACTCAAAATGTAACATTATGAATATCGAAGTCCAGTGTTATGACTCACTTGGCATTGCTCATTTCATAAGAAAACTCATACAAATATAATCAGTGGCATATTAGATATGACTTAGGAGATTGGAGACAACTTCTAAATATACATTTTCATTTTCAATATGTATATACATTTCATAAATATACATATTCACCTAGCATTTGTTCTTCCACAACAATCATTGTATTTGTTCACCTGCTGCCTTTTTATGGTGAGGTTAATAACAAGTGCTCTTCTCTGTTGCCTTGGATTACTTGAATAAAAGCCTTTCATACAATCAGGGCCAGGCCCTCAGTTTAAGCCATTATTGTTGTATGATTTGAGAGAGATAATTTTGGTTTGGGGGCTTATTTAACTGAATTTTTATGGTGATTTTTAACAAAATACATTTGTTTCTTTAACTTTTTAATATGGATTCAAATATTAGCTAAATATTCAAGATACATCAGAGGGCAATAATTTTAAAGAATGGGAAAGCAAGATTGCTCAAATAAACCTATTCTGAAATGCATGTGTCATGCATTGACATTTCTACTATAATAGGTGACCAATTCCTGAATAACATGGGTTTTTTGTTGGTTCCAGCCCCTGATTGTTCCAGATAGTAAACAATGGGACGCTCAAGCAACATCTTGGAATAAAAATTTAACTTTTATTGTCAAATGCATTTTTACCTGATATGACAGCAAGTAAAAGATTAAAGGACTAAAGTAAGTTTGAGGGTCTCAGTAATTAACAAATTTGATTGCCTTTAGCTTTTCTTATGCTTTTTACCATGTATATGTATATATGGCAATAACACTTCTGGATACTTTATCAATTGCTCATATGACATTTCTTGTTTTGATACCACAGCTAAGTCATATTTCCCTATTGAGAAGTGGGAAAAGTTAGGCCAATATGCCAATAGAAATATCTAAAATAACACTACTCCTTTAAAAATCATTCTACTGATTTTTTTTATTTTTAAAAATTACTTACCTCATTATGTCTGTGTGATATTCAAAGTTAAAGGTCATTTATTTTTCCAGGTTGTAGGGAGGCTTCTGTGCTGACCATTTTCTGGCTTATTCATGAAAACATCGTAAGCAGAGGAACGAGAGGCAGTGAGTAAAACAAACATAGAAACCCAGGAGAAAAGACGTGCCCTGGAGACCTGTGCTAATGGCAACGAAGGGAAGGAAGGGCTCCTCCTCTGACACTTTCCCCATGTTAGCATGGATAGCTCACAGATCCCCTTTTCAGATGCTGAAATTGTACTTTAACCCAGAAATGTTTAGTCCAGAAATGTACTGAAACTAGTTTTTCCCCTGCATAAACAAGGAATGTCATATGCTTGCATATCAATATAGCATATAGTGTGCAAAGATAATGCAGCTTCTTGACATCTCTGATATATAGAGTTATACCAGGGCATAGAAATTTAATCTCCTGTTTATTTTAGTAACTGTTTAAAATGGCTTAATTTGGTTTTCAACTCAAATAATAGAACAGAGTTGTTTTAAAAAACCCATTTTTATAGCAATTTCTGGCTAAAAGGCCTGAAAAAATAATCATGCTAGCAATGTATAGCTGGTTCTGAGGGGAGATTAACCAGTCAGGAAAACATGAGCAGTTTCGCTGCTTTGAAATGATTGGCATTTTTGATGTCTCTATCCATGTGCAATAAGATGAAAAAGTAATATTTTGAGAATAGAGTGACCAGAAATAAACTCACATAAATATACTCAACTGATCTTTGGCAAAGGAGCAAAGGCAATACAATGGAGAAAAGATAGTCTTTTCAACAAATAGTGCTGGAACAACTGCATATCCACGTGCAAAAAAAAAAAAAAAAAAAAAAAAAAGGGATCTAGATACAGACCTTACATCTTCTAAAAAAATTAACTCAAAATCAATCACAGATCTAAATGTATAACATGTAACTCCAAAACTTCTAGAAGATAACATAGAAAACAATCTAGTGACCTAAGGTTTGGCAATGACTCTTTAGAGACAACACCAAAGACACAATCCATGAAAGAAAGAATTGATAATCTGGACTTTATTAAAATTAAGTATTTCTGCTCTATGAAAGACACTGACAAGAGAATGGAAAGAGAAGCAACCTATTGGGAAACATTTGTAAAAGAAATATCTGTTATAGAATTGTTATCCAAAATGTACAGAGAATTATTTAAATGAACAATAAAAATAATACGATTAACAAAAAAGACCAAAGACCTTAACGGACACCTCACCAAAGAAGATATACATATGACAAGCATATGAAAAGATGCTCCACATCATATATCATCAGGGAAACACAATTAAAACATCAGTGAGCTACCACTACAAACCTATTAGAATGGCCAAAATCCGGAACGCTGACAACAACAAATGTTGGTGGGAATGTGGAAGAACAGGAACTCTCACTCATTGCTGATGGTAATGCAAAATAGTACAGCCATGTGGGAAAACAGCTGGGCAGTTTCTCACAAAACTAAACCTACTCTTACCATGTGATTCAGCAATTGTGCTTCTTGATATTTACCCCAAGGAGTTGAACCTTATGTCTACACAAAAACCTGCACATGGATGATTATAGCAGCTTCATTTATAATTGCCAAAACTTTAAGCAACCAAGATGTCCTTTACTAGGCGAATGGATAAATTGTGGTACATCCAAACAACAGAATATTATTCAGCGTTAAAAAGAAATCATCTGTCAAGCCATGAAAATATGTGGAGGAACCTTAAATGCATATTACCAAGTTAAAAAACTCAATCGACAAAGACCACATACTGTTTGATTCCAACTATATGACATTCTGGAAAAGGCAAAACTATGCAGGCAGCCAAAAGATCACTGGTTGCCAGAGATAACTGGGGAGAGTGGGATGAATAGGCAGATCCCAGAGGAATTTAAGGCAGTGAAACTACTCTGCATGATACTTTGATTGTGAATATATGTCATTATTAATGTGCCCAAGCCCATAGAATATAAACACCAAGAGTGAACCTTAATGTGAACTCTGATTTGAGATAATAATGACTTCTAATTTAGGCCTTTTTTTTTTTTCTTTGTGGCTCACTAAAATGTTTCAGGTTCACCTTGTGTCTTACCTGTTCAAGATTTGGAGTCAGTCATTATTTTTAGACACTGTTCCTTCTAGAGAAGAGTGGCAGTTTGAAATAAAGTTCTGAGTGCTAGGTATTTTCACTCCTACGAGAATGTTATTGCTTCTAGGCCACTTCAGTAGACAGAGCCAGGAAATAAACTGTTAAAAATTATAAATTTGTGTTGATATTTTGGGGTTAAATTTAATATATGGAGCTTTTTATAACTTTTTTATTTTATATTTGTATCTCTTTTTAACATGGAAAAATCATTTTATAGTAATACTACATTTATTTTAAATTAGTTATTCTACAATATTTGTAAGTGGTTTCAAATTATAATACCAGTATATTACTATTATAAATTTAAGTATAGATTTTGAAGTTTTCTCTGTAGTTTAAAACTTTTTTAATTTTTTGTCTGTAGAAAGCATTCTATAAAGGATGGGTATTTAGAACACTGCACTCAAAACTTATTTGAAATAATAGTTCTCTCTGTGTAGCTATATTATAAATTTGATGTATTGACTTATCTGTATCTCTATGATTAATTGTTACTGCTTTTTTCTGCTTTAGTTTTACATTAGAATATATAATCTTGATTAAAATAAAAAATAAGTAAAAATTATGCTCAAAGTAATATGGTTTTTATTCCTATTGCTCCACCTCATTTCTACATCCATACATAGGTAACGAATTTCATTACTTTCTGGCTTATGTTTCCTTTGTTTATTTTAGAAACAGTAGGCAAATATGTGTGTGGGTAGATTAATTCATATTTTATTTTCATGCAACATTTCACATATTATATAAAATCCAGACTCACTAAATTTTGTGTAAGAATAAATCAATGTCTTAATTTTTTCTACATAATATTTCCTATAAATCATTTTATCTTAATACGTATAAATTTTCTTTATTCTTTTTCATGACTGTATATCATAGACCTATTATTGCACCACTGTTTATTCAATATATCCCTTATAAACTAAAATTAAATGAAATTTTGCACCTACAAGTGAGGTCTAATGTGTATGTTGTTTGTATTTGAGGAGTTATATTCTAGCATCCATTTATAAGAAGTTCTGTCTGTAAAATTACCAACAAAGTGTTTTTTCAAACTTTTTGAATTTCTGCCAATCTTAGAAATACCAATGACATAGTAGTATTAATTTGAATTTCTCTCATTATTGGTAATATTAATCCTTTCTTGTTTAGTGGCCATTTTCCTTTTTCTTTTATTTTCTGTGATTGGCTTATTAATGTCTTTTTTTTTTTTTTTTTTTGAGGTGGAGTCTCGTTTTGTCACCCAGGCTGGAATGCAGTGGCGTGATCTTGGCTCACTGCAACCTCTGCCTGCTAGGTTCAAGCGATTCTTCTGCCTAAGCCTCCTGAGTAGCTGGGACTACAGATACTTGCCACCAGGCACGGCTAATTTTTGTTTTTTAATAGAGACAGGGTTTCACCATGTTGGCCAGGCTGGTCTTCAGCTCCTGACCTCAAGTGATCGCCTGCCTTGGCATCCAAAGTGTTGGAATTACAGGCTTGAGCCACCGCACCCGGCCTATTAATATCTTTTGACTTAGATACTCAAACTTTTTTTTCAATTTTGAAAATATTTAGATGCCCACGAGTAGTGAAGATGGTACAGGGTTCCTGTATACACTTCACCCTGTTTCCCAATGTTAGCATTTTACAATATCATTGTACATTTACTGAAACCAAGAACTTAGCATTGTTACAATACTGTGAACCAATCTGCAGACTTTATTCAGATTTTATTAGTTTTCCACTAATATTATTTTTCTGTTCCAGGATACCGCATTGCGTTTAGTTATCTCGTTGGTCTCTTCCAATCTGTAATTGTTTCTCAGTCTTTATTGTCTATGACTTTGATACTTTTGAAGAGTATTGGTCAGGCATTTTGGAAAATGTCTCTTTGTTTGTGTTTGTCTGATGTTTTCTTATGACTGGACTGGGCTACTGGGTTTTTAAGAAAAATACCACGAAGCTGAAGTGCCCGTCTTATCACACCAGAGGAACATGGTATGAACATGATTCATAACTTGTGATATTAACTTTGATTACTTGGTTAGAATGATTTTGATTTGGTTTCTAAACTATAAAATTACACTCCCCAATTTTCATTTTCTATGTGTTAAAAGTGAGTAACTAAGTTTAGTTTATACTCAAGAAAAGGAAAATTACATTCTACTTCTTGAAGGGAGGGCATCAAGGAATTGGTGGATATATGTTAAAACCACCGTATTTTTTTTTTTAATTTCATGAATACACTTTTCAGACATGAAAATATCCTCTTTCTCTTTAAAGTTTTACCCACTTATTTTAGCATTTGCCAGTGGATCTTGCCTGTACCAATTATCATGTGATGTTCTAAGGTATTTTTTCTTTTTCCCATTCCTTCTACATTTATTCTTGGGGATTCTTCTGTAAAAAAATATTTGTTCCTTAAAACTCATTTAGTTATTTATTGGGACATTTACTTTTATAAACATAGACTTATAGGTTTTTATTTTATTATTTTACTTATAATCTAACATTATTTTTATTTATTTTGTTGCTCAAATAGCAACAAAATAAATAAAAGTTCTTTCACACTGGCTCCTGTATTTTTTCTTTTACTATCTATTTTCTAGTATTACAGAATCCATTATGCTGTACTTGTATTTTGCCTGCCATGTTTCATGAGCACATAGACATGCAAAAAACTTTCTTATTTTGAAATATTTGTATGCTTACAGAATATTTACAAAAGTAGTGTGAAGTTTTGTTTTGTTTTTGTTTTGTTTTGTTTTGTTTGAGGCAGGGTCTCACACTGCCTTGTACAGTGTCAGGGTCTCACACTGTGGTCGTACAGTGGCACGACCATAGATCACTGCAGCCTCGGCCTCTGGGCTCAAGTGATCCTCTCACCTTGACCTCTCAAAGAGTTAGGATTACAAGCATGAGCCACCGTGCCCAGCCTCGAGTTTTAATATATCTCTCATTCAGCTTTTCCTAATGGTAACATCTTATGGAACCATAGTACAATTGTCAAAGCAAAACAAATAGTTCCTCCATCTTTTCTTATCATTTATGAACTTGACACTTGAAGAGTACTGGCAAAGTAGTTAGTTCACAGAACCACTACCCTCAATTGGGTTTATATGATGTTTTCTCTTCTTCAACTGAGGTTAAGTGTTTTGAGGAAAAATACTATAGGAGTACTGAGTCGCATATTTTAAAACCTGTTTAAGTCCCAGTTTTCTTATCTATAAAATGAAATAAGTGCCTTCCTCATAGGTGTGCTGTGATAATTAAATAAGGCAGTAAATAAAGTGCTTAGCACAGGACTTGATGCAAACTAAGCCTTTGATAAAATGTTAGGCATACAATCTCCATCATCATCATCATAGTTATTGTCATTATTATTATCACTATTATCTTCATTTCCACCATTATTGTGTCAAGAGATAGATATTGAACACCCAATAGTTTGGTCTTCTGGACTCAAGTGTCACACCTTTGCCCTCCTCACATTCTTCCTACACATATCGACTATGTTAATCCATAAACAAACCAAATATATTTGATCCATTTGATCAAGTTATCTCACTTCTTAAAATCTTTCTCTTATATCACGTAACTATCCATCACCTACAGAATTAAGTTTAAACTTCCTCATGTAACACCAAAGTCCTTTATGACCTACATTCTGCTTCTTTAGGCTTATCTCCAACTAGTGCTTTGAAAATCTGCTTGCAGGTCCTCACATTAAAGACACTCTGTCTCCTCTTTGTGTCTTAACTCATAGTTTTCTCTGCCTGGCTATTTTTCCACAGCATTCCACATCTACCACCAACAAACTTCCATTATCATGTGAGATTCAACTCCAATTTAATCTCTCTCCAAAAGCTTTATTTTCCTTTTATAACTTGTGATAATATCTGTTTCCTTTTCTTCCCATAACACCCATTCAGCATTCATTTATAGATTAAATAGATATTTCTTGAACACTTACTATATTCCAGGCTGGGTGTTAACTAGCAGCCTCAATAAGAGCAATCCTATAAGAAATAGGATTGCAGGTGTCCAACCAGAGAGCTATGGCAAGAATGATGGCCAACTGTATACATTCTGGTTTGTTCTATATTCAGATTGCTGGCAGAGGTAGCAAAAAATATATCTGTTTTGAGTCACTGAAGTTTTTAAAGGCAAACCCATTTAGAACTTTCTGAACACTTATACTCACCATTAATACTTATTTGAAGAGAGTCAGAAACTTAAGGGGTAAGCTTCCTTTAGAAAACTTTATCCCTCCAAGGATTAAAAAAGGGGAAGTCTTAAATTTATATCACAGCATTAACCACGCTCTTCCCTACAAAGATGGATACTTGCAGAACAAGGGCAAAAATACAACTTCAGGAGTAAAATTACTTGGAACACGTTATAGAAAGGAGAAATAAAATTTAAGGCTAAGAAAACAGGTTATGATTTATTAACCTGACCATCTATTCTTGCTTTTCAGAAGTTGCTCAGAGTGACTTTTGGCTCTTTCAAAATATGCGCCTCAAAAGATCATATTTGGAAAGAATAAGATTAAAACTAGATGGTGAAATTTTAATAGATTATTTCAGTCATTCAATTTCCTTTCTTTTTTTATAAAGTACAGTAAATTATTGTTCAATGATTCTGTTTTTGTCCTGTCTAAGCAAAAATATTCTAATTTTTCTTAACAATATCTGACCATTTTAACGGACCAGTTCACTTAGATGTTAGCCACTGTTTTTGAGAAAAATGAGAAGAGCTTGAAACTCTCTATGGATACCTATAGTGCCCTTAAATTCAGCTGTAATTTAATAAATTATTCAAGAAATGTGGTCAGTATGTGTAGAGTCAAGTAGCAATGATAAATTGACAATAATTGCTTTTTAAAAATTAAACTCCTATGTGCCAATGGCTATGCTAGGTGCTTTACATACATGATCTAATTTAACTTCTACAATAGTCCTTTAGATGGACTATTAATATATCTCTGTTGAGCAGCATCTCAAAGAGATTTTCACTTGCCTAGGGTCAGTTAGTTAACAGGGGGTCTGGGATTTAAATCTGTATATGCAAGATTTGAAATTCTGTGCTTTTTGCCTATATTTATTTGTTGTCATGAGGACGCTGGGATGAGGGCAAAAGTATGGAATAAGATGATAGCAGAGAGACATCCTCACTTGGCCAAGCATCAAAATAATTATAAGTAGCTTTTTCAGAATATAGAATTTCAGGATCCATTGAGATGTAGTGAATCCTCAATTATATATATATATATATTATTATTATTATTATTATTATACTTTAAGTTTTAGGGTACATACGCAGAATGTGCAGGTTAGTTACATATGTTTACATGTGCCATGCTGGTGTGCTGCACCCATTAACTAGTCATTTAGCATTAGGTATATCTCCTAATGCTATCCCTCCCCCCTCCCCCCACCCCACAACAGTCCCCAGAGTGTGATGTTCCCCTTCCTGTGTCCATGTGTTCTCATTGTTCAATTCCCATCTATGAGTGAGAACATGCCGGTGTTTCATTTTTTGTCCTTGCGATAGTTTACTGAGAATGATGATTTCCAATTTCATCCATGTCCCAACAAAGGACATGAACTCATCATTTTTTATGGCTGCATAGTATTCCATGGTGTATATATGCCACATTTTCTTAATCCAGTCTATCATTGTTGGACATTTGGGTTGGTTCCAAGTCTTTGCTATTGTGAATAGTGCCGCAATAAACATATGTGTGCATGTGTCTTTATAGCAGCATGATTTATAGTCCTTTGGGTATATACCCAGTAACGGGATGGCTGGGTCAAATGGTATTTCTAGTTCTAGATCCCTGAGGAATCGCCACACTGACTTCCACAATGGTTGAACTAGTTTACAGTCCCACCAACAGTGTAAAAGTGTTCCTATTTCTCCACATCCTCTCCAGCACCTGTTGTTTCCTGACTTTTTAATGATTGCCATTCTAACTGGTGTGAGATGGTATATCATTGTGGTTTTGATTTGCATTTCTCTGATGGCCAGTGATGATGAGCTTCATCCCTGGGATGCAAGGCTGGTTCAATATATGCAAATCAATAAATGTAATCCAGCATATAAACAGAACCAAAGACAAAAACCACATGATTATCTCAATAGATGCAGAAAAGGCCTTTGACAAAATTCATCAACCCTTCATGCTAAAAACTCTCAATAAATTAGGTATTGATGGGATGTATCTCAAAATAATAAGAGCTATTTATGACAAACCCACAGCCAATATCATACTGAATGGGCAAAAACTGGAAGCATTCCCTTTGAAAACTGGCACAAGACAGGGATGCCCTCTCTCACCACTCCTATTCAACATAGTGTTGGAAATTCTGGCCAGGGCAATTAGGCAGGAGAAGGAAATAAAGGGTATTCAATTAGGAAAAGAGAAAACCAAATTGTCCCTGTTTGCAGACGACATGATTGTATATCTAGAAAACCCCATTGTCTCAGCCCAAAATCTCCTTAAGCTGATAAGCAACTTCAGCAAAGTCTCAGGATACAAAATCAATGTACAAAAATCACAAGCATTCTTATACACCAATAACAGACAAACAGAGAGGCAAATCATGAGTGAACTCCCATTCACAATTGCTTCAAAGAGAATAAAATACTTAGGAAGCCAACTTACAAGGGATGTGAAGGACCTCTTCAAGGAGAACTATCAACCACTGCTCAATGAAATAAAAAAGGATACAAACAAATGGAAGAACATTCCATGCTCATGGGTAGGAAGAATCAATATCGTGAAAATGGCCATATGTCCGAGGTAATTTATAGATTCAATGCCATCCCCATCAAGCTACCAATGACTTTCTTCACAGAATTGGAAAAAACTACTTTAAAGTTCATATGGAACCAAAAAAGAGCCCGCATTGCCAAGTCAATCCTAAGCCAAAAGAACAAAGCTGGAGGCATCACGCTACCTGACTTCAAACTATACTACAAGGCTACAGTAACCAAAACAGCATTGTACTGGTACCAAAACAGAGATATAGATCAATGGAACAGAACAGAGCCCTCAGAAATAACGTCGCATGTCTACAACTATCTGATCTTTGACAAACCTGAGAAAAACAAGCAATGGGGAAAGGATTCCCTATTTAATAAATGGTGCTGGGAAAACTGGCTAGCCATATGTAGAAAGCTGAAACTGGATCCCTTCCTTACACCTTATACAAAAATTAATTCAAGATGGATTAAAGACTTAAACATTAGACCTAAAACCATAAAAACCCTAGAAGAAAACCTAGGCATTACCACTCAGGACATAGGCATGGGCAAGGACTTCATGTCTAAAACACCAAAAGCAATGGCAACAAAAGCCAAAATTGACAAATGGGATCTAATTAAACTAAAGAGCTTCTGCACAGCAAAAGAAACTACCATCAGAGTGAACAGGCAACCTACAAAATGGGAGAAAATTTTCGCAACCTACTCATCTGACAAAGGGCTAATATCCAGAATCTACAATGATCTCAAACAAATTTACAAGAAAAAAACAAACAACCCCATCAAAAAGTAGGCGAAGGATATGAGCAGACACTTCTCAAAAGAAGACATTTATGCAGCCAAAAGACACATGTAAAAATCCTTAATGATTTTTAAAGGCATTGGGTGATTTAGATACATCCTGTCCATGGAAAAGGGTTGAACGACCACTGAAATTGCATATTAAAAAAAAATCTGAATTATATTGTATAAAAAGACAAGGACATTTGTCCTTGCAGAGAGAAAAAACACAGCTTAGAGGGAGAATTACTTGGGACTCTTTATAGAAAGAAGAAAAAATTTATGGCTAAGAAATTAGGTTATGATCTATTAACCTGATCTTCTAATCTTACTTTTCAGAAGTTGCTTTGAATGACTTTTGACTATTTCAAAATGTGCACCTCAGAAGATTGTAATTTACTACCTCTGAAGTTATTCAAAAGAATTTGCTACAGGCTCTCACAGGCAATTCCAAAATAGGAGTTTCAGAAATTATATGAGTAATGGAAGTTTTGTGTAGTTTCTGAAAGGAAGAGGCCGGGGCTTACTTGTATAGGTCTGACACAAGTTTCAAGAGCTTTTTCTATTTTTCAAACAACATATTTAAAATAATCACATAATTTTGTGTTAAAAAGTGAGTTTCCATATTGCTCAATTAACAGTTTAAAATGTGCCCCTATAGTGTAAAATAGCAATATAAGATTGGACAGTCAACTGAAAGAAGATAAAAGAAATTTGGCATTATAATTAAGGGATAATAAACATGCTTAAAAATGAGAGTTTGGGTTTTTGTATTTTATTGATATATATATCATATAGTTTGATATACAAGGAACAATTTATAGCATCCCTCTAGCCCCACTGCTCATTCTTTAGTTGAAACCCTTTTTCAATATTGTTGCAGAGATGAGATAATATGTGATCAGACACATCTAGTGATAAAAATTTAATTTCTTGAGTATCCCTTTTAATCTTAATACACTCTTGATATAAAGAAATTTCTTCTTTTGAGAGGAAATCTGCTTTCCTCTTACATCTACCCATTGTTCTCTGCTCAACTCCCTAACACCGTACCAACTAGATTATCTTCCTTTGCCACACTCTAACCTTAAGAGTTCTGGTGATTGCTAAAATGACCATCCTTCTTCTTTAAACTAATCATTTCCATTCTTTTAATGTCTTTATATAGCATGATTTCAATACAACATTATTTCAAGCCACTTCATTCAGGGTGTGCTCCCTTAAAACAATCTTAGTTTCTCTATATCCCCCTCAAATGTGTGTATCCACAAGCATTTTGAAATAAAAAAAAAGTTCACTAGATACTTTGTATTTATGAAGCCATAATAATGGAATATGATGTAGTAGAAGGACATCTCATCTGTCTAGGTTAGGATTTTTTTGGTTATTTCTCCTTTCATGTTTGTCTTTCTCCATTGGACTATTAGCTCTCTGAAGGGAACAGAATTTATTTTTTGGTCATTACTCTAGTATTCCCCATGCCTACCACAGTGCCTGTGCTGTGCACAGTTAGTATTATATTTATATCCACTAGTTGAACAGATGAATGGATGGATGTTAAGGTCTGTGGCATAATTATGATTTTAATTCAACAATAAATTACTTTTACTTTCAGTTGAGCTCTGATACAAACTGGTTCATGATAGTCAATCTCATAATCTATTTTTTCCAAGAGCTATAGAATCTTTCTAGTATGACTTTTTTACAAAGAAGAAAACATCACATATCAAGAGGATACATCTTGGAGGATGAGGTGATTTTTGACTTGTGTAGTAACCAAGTTATTGATGTCTTTTTTCCCTTGCAATTTTTTTTTACCGGTCTGTCACTTTGGAGTGACATAAGTATTAGGTGATTATTTAGCTGATTTGAAATAGCCTTGATGTCATGGTCTCAATATTTTAATCAATATTATGGATGGGTAGAATTGTGAGAGGCTGATCAATGTACAAATAGCATAGATACGAAATATGCTGCGAATACACTGGAATCTTAATCAAAATTGATCTCAGCAGGTTGGAATGATGCTGTAATTTCCTCCTTTTTAATCTAATGTCTAGAAAAGATACAAAAATAAGTCATAATTATATAGCCAGACTTGAAAACTCATGGCGGGTCAGAAGCTATGAAGACATTGAAGAGATGGGAAGCAGATAGGAAGCGGCATCAATCCGCCGGGTTTTCACAGTAAGCTTTGAAGACCATTTTAGAAATCATGCAGCGCACCTGTGGGAGAACCTTGTCCCATAAAATGGCATATAATGAAACAAGTGAAAGAGATTTGGGGCCTAGAAAGGTTTTGCTAATGCTGAAAAGGGAACCAAATACTATCAGGCTGCATTAATTGAACAAGGGAGGTGGTAGCCCTGTTTCCTATGGATGTATGGAGTTTTATATTCTTTATCAGGTGTCATTACTAATAAAACATGATTAAAAGCTAATACTCTCAAAGAGTAGCAGCTGAGATGGAGAGAAATTTTAGATTTTCTCATTTGAGAAAGAACTAAGGAGATTGAAATAATGGTTCTGAATTTGGCGTATACTTTGGAATCATTGGAGATTTGTGTTTATTTTTAATACACATATGGATACTCCTCCTCTGAAGGATTCTTACTTGTTAGATCTGGAATGAGCAGAGTATATGCATTTTAAAAACATTTTTACAGATGGTTCACATTTATACCTCTGGTTGAGAATCATCAAACTAGAAGTAGCTTAGAAAAGAATATTAAGTAGGATATAATGATTTGTCTACAAACACAAAAATGACAAAGTTCCTACTCACTGAATCCCCTGGGAAAGCCTGTTGCTCAATTTCCACCTGGGATCTTTTACAAATTCTAAAATTAATAGCTAACTAGATGTGGGCCAAGGGAAATGGCTTTTGGGTAACTAGTGGGCTGGGATAAATATCGCTGGTATAGAAGCACTGTGCTTCCTTTTCTCTATATTCTATATTCTCTTTTCAATCCCCACTTCAACACTCTTCTTGTGCCAGGGTAGCCCAGGCCCTTGGGGGTGATATGGGTCTGAACTAGGACTAGGACTGGAATGGGACTAGACCTTAGATGATTATGCATGGTTTACAATTTAGCAAAGATATCAAATTCATTAGCTCTTTATTTAGAACCTTTATCTCATTATTGCCACAGCAATATCAGATTTGTAAACAGACTTAACTCATTGAGAAGTTAAGTCACTCATCTGTCCTGCAATCTGGCCAACTTGGTGTTTGAAAGGTGAGATAATTTTCTGCTTTGAAAAGGTCTGCAATATTTCCTTTTTATTACAAAGTAGTTAAAGGCAGTCATGCATGCCCACAGTTCCTTCACTCTTCCATCTCTGTCCACTATATTTTACTCTCGAAATTTAGTAGCTCATGGACAAATGGGGGATTTTTCTGGTTGTGTTTGTAATGATCTGACCTTGAAGATGAGGAAAGGTAAGGTAGGGAGTTTAGGAATTTTCCTCCCAAATATTCTTATGATTTTCTCACCTAGGAAAAGGGTGGCAGAGATCGTATGATGTCTAGCTTAGAATGTGAGCATACTTGGGCTTTAAACTTACAATGGTTCAAACATAATTTTACTCTAGTATCTGAGACTTGCCTAGAAAGTTGTTTCACTTGCTTGAATGTTGCCACAGATTGTCTTCCTAAATAAGCTAAAGCAGTCAGGCTTATAGTGGTCTCACAGCCCTGAAAGAAAAGAACCAGTAAGATCAGACAGGTCTGCTTCTCATAGGTAGAGTGGGGGCAATGTTGGGAGAGAATGGACCTGTGATGAGGAGGTGGAATGGACACCTCACATTTGTGTCTTCAGAAGGGAATCTGGGACCCAAATACACCCTGCCTAGAAGAAAACCACATAGTTAAAAATAAAGGCTCAGCGCAGACAACTAGTTAGCCAAAGCATCTTTTATGTTCCCTCTGTCAACAGTCCTATCTATCCTAAAGAAGAAATAATACTTTCTTAGGTATTCTTTAGGACCAAGAAGATGAGAACAGAGAATGAAGTATCTGGTTACTTTTATCTTTTCCATTTTTGTCTGCAGCAGACAAACAAATAGGCTCTTCTCCACTGCTCCCCTCATTTATTTTTGTATTGGCATAAAAGATTTTTATAATGCATTACTTAATTCCTCAGTCTGTAAAACTAACCTCCTACTATTACTTTTAAGAAAAGTACCAATAGAAGTTTTTCCCTCAGCTCAGGATGAATTTAATGGGACTCTTGAAGCCATGTTCATATTTTAAGCCTCTCATTTAAAAAATAAACCTCTTAGGCTTTATTAAAGAAATTTCAGACATGATGGACGTAGATGAAGTTAGTGTGAGTGTGGAGTACATTTTGGAACATATAGCTGTCTCAGGGCTCCTATATTTTATACCAAGAGATGAAAACACTACCAAGTCCTAATGATGGCACTAAGAGCAGAATCCTGTATTAAAATCTCCATCACTCCTCAGGTTTTCCCAGCTATAACTCCTATATGCACAAAGGACCCTTTAAAATGAGTTAATGACTTTGATTTTGTATCACCAGCTCCATTTATTTATCGATATTCTTACCCTCAAAAATCTATTTCAGGCCGGGTGCTGTGGCTCACGCCTGTAATCCCAACACTTTGGGAGGCCGAGGTGGGCGGATCACAAGGTCAGCAGATTGAGACAATCCTGGCTATCACAGTGAAACCCCGTCTCTACTAAAAACACAAAAAAATTAGCCGGGTATGGTGGCGGGTGCCCGTAGTCCCAGCTACTCGGGAGAGGGAGGCAGGAGAATGGTGTGAACCCGGGAGGCGGAGCTTGCAGTGAGCAGAGATCCCGCCACTGCACTCCAGCCTGGGCGACAGAGCCAGACTCCATCTCAAAAAAATAAATTAATAAAAATATATTTCATCACTTCTAAATGATTGACAGAGAACGTTCCTATCAGTAAGGTCATAATGCATAGTTATTTTATGTTTGGGCCTTGGAGTAATGGGAACCTAGGTTTGAATTCCAACCCCTACGTTAATTAGGATGACCTAGAGAAAGCTACTTAACCATCCTGATTCTCAGGTTCCTCACTGTAGAAAGGAAATGATGTTCAACCTCAAAGGGAAAAGACAGAATATCTATTAAGTGCTTGCTGTAGAGTAAGCAGCAATAAATATTGGCTTATATTTTGATGGTAGCTTAACTTACAGAACGATCTTCTTGTTTTCTTTTTTTCATCAGTTAAGCTGAGGCATTAAAAGTCATAGCAATGATGATTTTAAAAGTTATTGATTATGCCAACTAAGAAGAGGTGAAAAGTCAGACTGCAAAGCAGTAAGACAAGGTGTTTATTGGGGTCTTAGGAATTGCAATTTGGGAGACACAGATTTAGCTAGAAGCCAAATTGTGTTCTGAAGAGAGGGAAGAGTGTAGGGTTTTTTTTTTTGTGGTTTGTTTTTTTTTTTTTGTTTTTTTTTTAGAACGCTCAGGGAAATTACACAAGTTGTTTTGAAAGAATTATCATTCGTGGAGGTAGCTGTCATAGCACATGGGTCCATAATTCATTGGTTGTTGCCATTGAGGAGCTGCAGTGCTAGAGAAATTCAGCTGTTTCCAGGATGTTGTGGTTTGGTGGTTTGGCCCAGTTAAAAAGTTCCAGGCAAGTTTCTATAATAAGTTTCTGGGTTTTGTTTTTTGTTTTTTGATTTTTTTTGCATGGTTGCAGGTCTTGCAGGCAGTCGTTAGAATGGCTTCTTGACTCTGTTTTAGAGCTCTGAACTTGAGGGATGACATTTTGTATATCACATTTCACAATAATAATTGTAATTTAATTTTACTTTTACTATAGTGGTAAATTTATGTGTATCATCTGGCATATAATAAATATTCTTATCCTCATGTTTCTGAGGAGGAGAGCAAAGCTGGAAATTACAGCTAAATATTCTAAGTAAAATGTATACTAACCCCCACTGCCTCATCCAAAAGAAATCCTCTATGCTGTTTTTGAATTTCAGTTTTTCCTTTATCTTTTTTTGATTAAACTTGGCCTTTTTCACAATGAGTGCTATAAAAATCCAACTCTGAGACAGTAGTGGAAAAGATAACTTTAGGGGATGATATAAGCTGGAAACACATTTTGTTTATAACACTCACTTTATCCCAGGGCATCCTAGATAGAATGAGGGCTGCCTCGGGCCACTGGCCTTTCAGGTATTCATTAATCCTGAAGAAAGCTTCAGGTTGGGGTCATTACCGCTTAATTACAGTTTGTGATTACTGGCACATTCTTCAGTGACCTTATTCTGTGTGTTGGCCTGTTTGTTCACAAGAGAATCCATGCAGCTGGAAATTTTGGCTGACTAGAAAGTTTAAATGAGGATTTTTTTGGCTTGAATTGAAGGCTGTTCTTGCTGAAATGTCAACACATTTTTCTCCCATCTGGATATAGTTAATCACGGTGCTTGCTTTTATATACTTTTTTTTAATAAGCTTTGCTTTTGAGGTGTGCTTGAACTTATCGAAATGCTGTTTTAAAGCAGAGCTTCGAGCAGAAGTGCTCCTCTATCATTATTTGCTCTTTGTGGGCATAACAGGGGAGGTTTTCTCATGAACACTTCAGCATCTTCAAACCTGTAATGTAGGCGACATCCCAGACTATGAAAAAATTGGAGGAAATTTAAATTTTATGAAGAATCTAAGAATAATGTTGTTCTACAGTCATAGAAAAGGAGACCTGATGTAGTGGCAAAGATAACTTGGCTAGGAAATGGTAAATCTGGCTGGATTTTATGCTGAATTGCAACTAATTACTGGGCAAAATAGTTTTACTTCCTTATTCACACGTTATTGATGCCACAGATACTTATTGAGTGCATCCTTTGAGCTACACATTGGGGAAGATATTGTGGATACCAAACTCTGTGAAAACTGGGATAGTGCTTTCTCTTTCATGATTGTGTCTACAATACCTTCACAGTGTGTGACAATACATAAACAAATGAGTGTGGCTGGGCTCCAGTAAAATTGTATTTGTGGACAATGAAATTTGAATATTATATAATTTTTTGTATGTCATGAAATTTTTATGTTGAGTTTTTTCAACTATGTAAAAATGTGAAAACTATTCTTAGCGTGTGGACTGTACACAGATAGCATCTGGATATGGCCTATGGGCTGTAGTTTAGCAACCTCTGATGTATACCACAAACAAAATAAACAGTAGCATGATCACTGTTAGTAATAGATCTTCTGAGTTTTATGGGAGCATATGGAACTCTTGAGTGTCTGAGTATTGCTTAAGGAAATGATGGCTTCTATGCTGGAATCACAAAAAGAGAAAGGATCATCCTGTTAAATCCAAAGAGAAGAGCATGTACAAGAGCCCAGAGGCAAGAGAATAAAGTACAACCGGAATGTAAGATGGGAAATAGTGAGAAACGTGCAGTCTATAGAGGTAAGCAGGGGCCATATTATGAATAGCCTTTTATGTCATATAAAGGATTTTGGAGCCGTAGGAAGCCTTTGGAAGGTTTTAAGTATAAGATTAAATTTGCAGTTTAAAATATCCCTGTGGATGCACATGGAAAATGGAATAGACATAGCCGTGTCCAATATAATTTTACTTACAAAAACAAGTGGCAGATCAGATTTGGCCTGTGGTTTATATTTTGCTAAACCCTACTCAAGAGTCTGACAGCCTGATTACAGTCTGATTTCCTAACTGACTGTTGTTTGTTTGTTTTGTTTTTGTTTTTTCTGTTTGTTTATTTTGGCAAATTACTAAAATTCTTTAGGATCCTGTTCTGGTGAACTCTTCTTTTCAAGGAAAGGTCCATCAGAAGTCCATAAATCTAAAGGAAGATTGGAAAAACTTAAAACTTTCATTTACTTTGTTTAAAGAAAGCAGTAATTCTGGGTAAATGTCAGACTAAAGCTACTTTATTTCATTTCATTCAATGCTATTACCACCTTTCCCCAGGGAATCTGTCCTTGTGTAGGGTAATTTGCCCCATTACTAGTTTTGATATTTCCTTTTCCTCATGTCTGGGTCCTGTTTCCCAGTTCATGCTATTGAGGTTCCTGCATGACATTGGCCACACTGACTTGAATTATAAGATGATCAGCTAGTTAACTTGAAATCCAGGCTTAGTTTTCTAATTTCATAACTTCAAATCAAGTAGAGGGGAGGGAGGGATGAAGAGAGGCTGGTTAATGGATACAAATATACACTTAAATAGAAGAAATAAGACCTGGTGTTCAATAGATCAACAGAGTGACTTAATTAATATTAATCAATTGTACATTTGAAAATAGCTAGATGAGAATAATTTGAATGTTCCTGGTGTAAAGAAAAGATAAATAAGGTGGTGAACATCCCAGTTACCCTAACGTGATTATATGAATGTATCCAATTAGCACATGCATCCCCAAAAATGCACATCTAATATGTATCAGTGAAAAAAATTCAAGTAGAGAATGGCAAGGACTATTTGCCAGATTATTTAATTTTAAAGACATTTTGCCAATTTTGATATAAAAAAATAATAATTTTTCAAGTGGTGAGATCCCAAAGATTACCTAGAATTCAAATGTATATGAGAAGCAAAGTGACATAAAATGACAGGCTCACATGAAAGCACTAATAAAGATGAATATGAGAAGACTCTATAGAAGTAAAGGCTTCTTTTTTATCAGAGGATTTAGCACAAAAATCCAAGGTTGAAAGTTTTGGCTATAAGAATAGATATTAGAAGTTTGAAAAGTCATGAACTTATTGATGTTCTGAAAAATTTGTGTAATTATTATTTTTTATTTTGAAAAAGAAAAAAAAAAACAAGAGATCTTTACAAAGTATATTAGCATATGTAATATGTAGAAGAAAGATTCCTGAACTGGAGGGCTGATAAGACCAGGGTTATAGTCTGTCACTCACTAGTTGTTGTTTATCTTTGAGCAGGTGATATGATGCCCTGTGAAGTGAGAAGGAAGGGGGTATTACTGTATTACTGTCTTGCCTTCAAATTTGCTCCCTACCTCTGCCACCTCATCATTCCAGAGCAGATGTAGAATGTCAGTAAGGGTAATTTTCCCAAACATGAGTCAATGTGCATGCTTAAAACATTAGTACTATTTATAGTACTAATATAACAATTAATACAATATTATATTAGTACAATTATGCTAACAACAATTATTGATAAGTTAACCACTCAAAAAATTTTTAAAGTAAATCATACGTTGATTGAAAAGCTTATATTGTGTAGATGAAATTCTTCCAAAAGGTATCTGTAGATTTTAATATCAATCAAGGTCCTAGCAAGTAAATTATTTTTCCACTTGGGATACCAAGAACTCAAAAGACTGTTACCCCTAGCCTAACAATGAGAAAAAGCCAGATAATCTACAAAATCATAGCTTTTATTATAGCCATCAGAGAGTCCTGAGGTCACAAGACAATGAAGAAAACTGAATTCTGAATAGTAACAGATCCCTTGACATAGGGAGGGCTGACACAAACCTTTTCAACTTTTACAGAGGATGGGAAGAATAAACAGCTTTCATAGAAGCATGTTCAGAAAAAAAGTTAGCTAAGAATGTAAATGCTGTTTAAAGACCAAGAGTGGGCTAAGATTTCAGTTTAGATAAATGGAGAGCCCCAAACACAAGGAGCATTTGCCCTAACTCACAAATTGTTCTCCATGGGCCTCTACTAGGTGCTCACAGAGAGACTGGGTGCAAGGCAAGAGGCTGGAAAGCCCCCGACCCTTGGCCTATAGTGGGGTAGATGTGCAGGAGCTAACTAAATGCCACTGAGTGGCAGGCAAAAACACTGTCCACTTCTGCCGATCCTCCTTCCATAGGGAACAAAGGGCTTCGGAGACTGAGAGAGGACAGAAAACACTCTTACATAAGGAATGCTGAAGAAAGAGCAGAAAAACCTCTTGGGTCAAGAATCATGCACCAGTACAAAGCAGAGATATGTTACCACTTGTGGAGGACCAGAAAATCATCTCTTGCCTGACCATTGACACAGATTTTAAAAAGAGTTTGGGTGCTATGGGAAGGAGAAGGAGAAGGGGAAGGAATGCTAAAAATACCTCATTCACAAGACCCATATGAAGAATTCTTGCCTTACTTAGCCTGAGGTTGAACCAGGGGAACAAGAACCCTCCTCACCCCCACCATGCAGCTAACACTAAGTAACCAGCAGAAGCAACCCGCTGACGGAAAAGGGTGTAAAGAGACTCCTTCTATGATTCAGACATTCAGGAACTGCTGAAATGGAGGGATAGAAAAAGAACAATAGAGCTCCTCCAGCAGCCCCATCCTCTGTGCAGAAGATGGCAGCCCAACGCTGAAGGTATTTGACGACTGGGTCACTGAGGATAATGACAGCAACAAAAAAAGCCAAACCCAACTCAATTATTGACTAGATTGAGTCAAACTCTCCCTGTACCAACAACCTGAGAGAACTCATTTCTAGGAATAAATACTATTTGCCTCAGACTCTACCGCCATTTGATATGTTATGTTTAGCATCCGATCAAAAGTTACATGACTCACAAAAAGAAAATGAAAGACCCATTGTAAAAAGATAAAGTAATTTGGAGAACTAGACACAGAGAGAATCTAGCTATTAGAACAATTAGATAGGAGTTTAAGATTACCATAATTAACAGGTTAAAATATCTAATAAAAAGGGTGGACAATATATATGAGGGAATGGAGACTTTCAACAGAGAGATAAAAATTAGTTTAAATGGCAAAATATTAGAAATTAAGAAAAATGGGCTATCAGAGGTGAAGATTTCCTTCAACAGGTTGATCAGAAGACTAGACACATTTGAGGAAAGAGTGAGCTTGGAAGTAGGCTAATAGAATTTACCCAAAATAAAACACAAAGAGAAAAATAATGCTAAAACAAAACAAAACAAACAAACAAAAAAGCCAACATAACACCCCAGGGATGTGGGTCAATATCAAATGGTCTAAAATATTAACTAATTGGAATCTCAGAAGGAGAAAAGATATAGAAATAAGCAGAATAAATATTTGTATAAATAATGGCTGAGGATTTTTCAAAATTAATGTAAAACAGATCTATGTTGTTCAAAACAGATCATTCAACAAATAACAGATCCATGAAGCTCAGAGTACCCCACAAAGAATGTTTACAGTGTAAACATATCTGTATATGTTTACTGCTAAAAATCAAAGATAAGAAGAGATTATTGTAGGCAGCTGAAGAAACGTGAACGTTTTAAACATGCTGTCTCTACATATGAACACACAGTGTCTCAGTCCATTCAGGCTCCTATAATAAAATATTAGAACCTAGGTAGTTTAAAATCATAATAAATTTATATCTCACAGTAGTGGGTAGTGGAGTAGTGGAGATTGGGACATTCAAGATCAAGTCATCAGCAGATTCAGCATCTGGTGAAGGCCCACTCTCTGGTTTATAGATAGCACACTCTAGGTGTGTTCTCACATGACAGAGGTGCTAGTTAGCTCTCTGGGGTCTCTATTATAAGAGCCACCATGTTAGGCTGTTTTTCACTGTTATAAAGGAATGCCTGAGACTTGCTAATTTGTAAAGAAAAGAGGTTTATTTGGCTCACGATTCTGCAGATGGTACAAGAATGGTACTCGCATCTGCTTGGCTTCTGGTGAGGCCTCAGCAAGTTTTTACTCATGGAGCAAGGTGAAGGGGAGCAAGTGTGTCACATGGTGAGAGAGAGAGAGAAGAAGAGAGAGGGGTGGAGGTGCCAGCTCCTTTGAACAACCATCTCTTGTGTGTGAATTAATAGAGCAAAAACTCACTCTTTACCAAGGGAAGGGCACCAAGCCATTCATGAGAGATCCGCCCCCATGACCCAAACACCTCCCACTAGCCCCACCTCTTACATTGGGGATCATGTTTCGGCATGAGATTTGGAGAGGACAAACATCCAAATGATATCAGGCACTAATTCTAATCATGTGGGTTCTACCCTTAGGACTTGATCACCTCCCAAAGGCCCTTCTACTAATTCCATCAACTTGGAGATTAGGATGTCAGTGTATGAATTTGGGAGGGAAAAGTATTAAGTCTATTGGAGTACAGGTCAGTAAGAAGTAAAAAGATAGATTATATTCTATCTTTATACGTTATAAAGTGTTCAATAGATCAACAGAGTGACTTAGTTAACATTACTACAATTCTTCAGTTAACTTACAGGTTTGTTTTTGTTTTTGTTTTTACTAAATCTCTTCTTATTTTTATAGATTACGATATAGATTATATTCTAATCACTAATTACAAGAATACTGGAGTGGCTGTATTAATGGAAGACATAATAGATTTCAAAATTAAGGATATTACCACGGATAAAAAGGGATATTACATAATGATAAGTAAATTAATTCATCAAGAAGACATAACAATCTTAAATGTTTATGTACCCAATTACAAATCTTCATATATGTATGTATATATCTATCCCAATGTATATATGCATATATGTGTGCATATATATATATATGTATCCTGATGAAATGATCAAAAGAAAAATTGGTAAATCTACAAAGACAGTTAAAGATCAACATTCCTCTGTCTAATTAATAGAAAAAGTAGACAAAAATCAGTATATTTTATATGTACTTTCAAGATGTGTATTTTGCTGTTATTAAAATAATTTTTCTCTAAATGTCATTTTAGTCAAGTGGTTGATTCCATTTATATAAATTTTAAAATGGGATAAAATAGTTTTTGCAACACTAACATTCTAGATGGTCACTGCTTTTGAGGGCAGATGGTGGGAGGTGGTCACAGATGAGCTTCTGGAGTGTTGGTGATTTTTAAATTTCTTGATCTGGATGCTGGTCAAATGGGTATGTTTACTTCATGACAACACATTAAGCTGCACACTTGGAATTTTTGTACTTACTATATTTATGTTTTATTCCAATATTTTAAAAATTTACATACAATATGCACTATTAAATTTGGAAACCACAGACAATATTCATGAAAGATGAGATGAAAAAGAAATACATCTCTATGTGGGCAGATAATAGTAAAACTTCTCAAACAAGGTGAAAAAAATATTCTGCCATCAGCCAAGATGAGGAAACTGTGACTGGATTTACCCTTCTGCCTAAAACAGCTAAAATTCCAGAAAAAATTCCTGAAACAGAAATTTATTAGACATTGGACCTTAGGCAGCATGGGACCAGTTATACCTGGGAGAGGAAAAGCGAACAAAGTGAACACTATGATTGCACCAGGTAACTGTCTAGAGAGTTTTCACACTGCAGCATGAAGAGAAGATACCAGGCAAAGCCTGGCATTCCCTGAGTTGAGGAGACAGAGTTGGGTGTCCTCAGAAACCATGATATAAAGTATATAAAGAATATCCAAAATAAATGTCTAAAGATAAAAATTACAATGTTTAATATAAAAAATACATTGGATGAGATTAACAGCATATTAGACAATGCAGAAGAAAGATTAATGACTCATATGTAAATAGAAACTATAATAAACAGTATTAAAAGATTGAAAATATATGAGTATTACATCAGTGAGATAGGGGATAACTTTAATTGGCCAAATATCCATCTAATTGGAGTTCCCAAAAGAGAAGAGAGAAAAAATAGTGTAAAAATACTGATAGCCCAGGCCATGCTCTAGAATAATTGAATCAGAATACCTGTGGGTGGCATCTGGAGATCAAGAGTTGGACAGGAATGGTATATGCATGCTGAGAACAGGATAAATCAATGGCCTAGCCCGGTGAAAGTGGCTTTCCAAACCGGGATATATGTTATTGACCAAAATGGAAGTGGAATCTGACATGAGTGGGTTTTTGGAAGGAGCAGAACCTGTGACATGAAGGAGAAAGCCAAAGCTACGGGAATTTACATAAGAGCAGTCTTTTGTGAGACTTGTCAAGGAGACAGTAAAACATTGATCTGATTGGTGGTTAAGAAGGTGATTATTTCGGAGAACCTGTAATAAGATCATAGGATTCTATTATAGGATAATTTCTGCTCCTCACTGCTCTGAGTTGGTAGATTTTCAGGACCCAGTCTTGTCATTTCCAAGTAATGTAATTATATTTTGTGAGCAAGAGATATAATCCTCAAAAGATATCTTGGTGGCTGGAGCAACATCCCAAATGGAATCAGCCGAAAATTTCCAAGATTCAAGATTGCACAAAATTAATATTAACCCACTCTTAAAAGAATATGTATTTCAAGAGGGGAAGTGAGGGAGAAAAAACATACACAGTGAGGGAGAAAAGACGTATACAGATTAGCTTTTAGTTTCAAACTCTGCTATTATTTTATCTCTAATCTTGTCTCCCAAAAATGGATTGTAAATATTTTGTAAATACCATGAAATTAGGAATATATCTTATCCTTAAGTTTTTACCACTAGCATAGCATTAGGTGTTTAATTAATATTTGTTTAGTAATTTGATAGGCAAAAATGTATTCATTGTGTATGTCTAACCGATGAATTGAATGCTCCCTGAGATTTTGTTACAGCTCTTAGTCTATGGGAGTTGTTATCTTGGGCTAGCTAAAGGCAACTCTGCTTTATAAACACATACACGTTTTGATGCAAACTTTTAATTGAAATATATCTACAAAAAGCACAGAGATCAATAGTGTATGGCAGAATAAACTTTCACAAAGTGAACAAACTTATATGATCAGCACCTGGATTAAAAACAGAACATCACCTGGATCCCAGAAGGTCTCTTCTGTCTCCTTACATTTGGTAGCTTTCTAAGAGTAACCACTATCTTGAATTGTGACACCATAGATTAATTTTGCAATATTTTGAGCCTGGCTTCTTTTGCTGTATATTTGTGACTTATATCTGTATTTTTGTGTATAGTTACAGTTCATTCTCACTGCTGAGTAGTACTTATTGTCTAAATATGCCACTATTTATTTATTCAGTCTACTGTTGTTAGATACTTGAGTAGCTTCCTATATGGGGATATTATAAATAGTACTGCTATGAAAATTCTTGGACGTGTATTTTGGGAAATATACTTATGCATTTTGTTGAGTTTGTATCTAAAAGTAGAATAGCTGGGTCAAAGATATGCACAGCTTAGCTTTAGTAGATACTGCCAAGCATTTCTTCAATTTATACTCCTACCAGCAATATATAAGAGTTCCAGCTGCTCTACATTGTTACCAACATTTGGAATTGTTAATTTTTTAATTTAAGCTTGTTTTGGTGTGTAGTAGTACTGCTTTGTGATTTAAATTCTCATTTTTCTGATTCTTAATGAAACTGAGCTCCTTTCCTTATGACTATTGGCAAATGCAAATTGATATGTGCTTTTGTGAAACACTTGGTAATATCTTTTGCCCATTGGTTTTCTTTCAATTAAATATATCATGTGTTATTGATTTGTAGAAGTTCTTTGCATATTATAGCTATAAATCTTTGTTGGATATATGTGTTGCAAATCATTTCTCCAGCTTTGTGGGTTGCCTTTTTACTTCTTTAATGCTATCTCCATATGAGATTGTATAAGCTTTATTTAGTCTTTTAGAAGCTTTCTGTTTAGATTTTAATTTCCTGCCTGCTACTGTTCCAGAATTTGGTAACTGTCATGAGAGGAAAGCTAGCAATATGATTCAAACTCCCCATGTCTCTGCCGAAAGCTTAGTTCTGTCTTCTCTGTCCTTTTGTAGCATTCTTGTCTGAGTACATAATTCAGATTCTCATTGTATTAGTCAGGGCTCTCCAGATAAACAGTATTCATGGTATAAATAAACAAGTTATATGTATATATGCAATATATATGTATTACATATATAGATAATTCAGTTAAATATGTATATTTCAGTGTTGCAATTTAGTCTGAGTCTGAAGATTTGAGAACCAATGAAGCTGATTCCAAAGGCCAGAAAAGAGGGCTAGGAAAGCCTCTGGTATAAGTCCTGGAGTTTGAAAAACCATGAACCAAAAGCTTCAGTGTTGTGGAGCAGAAGATGGATGTACCAGCTCAAGAAGAGAGAGAAATAACTTACCCTTCTTTCATGTTTTTGTTCTATTCAGGCCATCAGTGGATTGAATGATGCTGCCCACATTGGTGAGGATGGATATTCTTTGCTCAGTCTACTGATTCAAATGTGAATCTCTTCCAGAAACATCCTCACAGACACACCAAGAAATAATGTTTTACCAGGTATCTGGGCATCATTTAATCTACACACATAACTTTCATCCTTTGGCCCATGCACAAAATTGCCAAATGCCACAAGGGTAAATATAACTACAGAATTGTTTATTTCTGCTATGTTCTTCCCTCTTTGGAGTTATGGTTTTTCCATTTCTCTTTTCTGTTGTAGCAGTGTGAAGACTTCAAACAGATGATTACCATATGTTATGTGGCTTTTTTTCTTTTTATTCTCAGGGGCAGCATTGGCCTGCCGAAATCCACTTCTTCCCATTTTTAAGCAAAAATCCACCACAGCATATTTTGGATTGATGTACACTGATATCAGCTATCATATATCAATCAATGAAGAAATACCAATGGAGAAGTATTTTATGTAAAATAAACCACAAGTATTGCTAATCTGAGTACTGACACATTTTTTACTGACCCTGGGCATCAGCAGATCTGAAGAGTAGGATCTCTTGATAATTAAGGGACATCTCAGTTTTACTTGCTTTTGGGGATTGAACCCTGATTAGCAGTATTGGAAAATTAAAGTGGAGTTGATTGTCCTAATAAAGTGAAAGAAGTGAAACAGAACATATTTAAGGATGTTTAAACACATTAGTAATGATTGTCTTGTGCACGACTAGTTTTTTTGCCAATTCGAGTGATGTTAACTGAATCATCGGTTTGATCTTTCTCAGAAAACCATGAAAAGAAACTGAAAAATTAGTTGGCAAATCACACACACACACACAAACACACACACACACACACACACACACACAATGTGATTTGTTTTGAAATGAATCCCTAACCTAAATTACCAGACTAATTCCTGTTTTTGTGCCAAGGGTGGAACTTGAGCATATCACATCTTAGCTATGGCTGGCTAAGGCAAAAACACTGACTTAGGCTGGCAAATCCCATGGCTGTTGCTTACAGTAACAACATGAACAATCTGAGTTCTTTCATGTACATTGTCTCTCTTACTGGTATTTTAACTGGGGCCACTTAATTGAGCCTTAGCAGTGTTTGTATACACAACAATTACTTTTTAAAAATCTAAATAGCTGTTTCAAAGTGAAGCAGAAACATTAATAATACTTGGACCCCTCCAGGGGATACTTCTGGACTTTAAATTTAGAGCTTAGAGATTTCCTGAGAATGATTCAAAATATGTTTGTTTCCTTTTAAAAGAAAATTCCATATCCAAGCAACATTCAGTAAGGGTTGGCACAAATAATGTGACACTTGAATAATAACAGTTAAATATCTAAGTCAAAGATGTTTGCTATAATTCTAATTTTAAAGATAATATTTATTGACTTTTTCTAGTTATAAAGATAACACTTTTCTGTACATAACTTAAAAGAAAATTCTTATCATTTCATCCTAAAAAGAGTTAACAGTTTTACACAAACTTTATTTTTTATAGAAGATAATATATGTTCAAGTTGGATTCATATAACACATGATCATGTATTTGTTTATATATATGTTTAAATTATATATGCTTAGACTTATGTGATATACAATTTTATAATCTGATTTCTAAATTTAACTGTATGACAAACTTATCTTGTCATCATATTTTCTCTAAAATGTTATTTTAACGGGTGCATAATGTAGCAAAATATTTATACACTGACATATTAATAGTCATGTAAGTTCTTTGGAACTTTTCACTGTGTTATGTGGACATCATTGTATATAAAATTTTAATACACATCTGATTATTTTATTAGAATAACTCTTTAAAATGAAAATATGGGCAAATATTTTACAACTTTAAAGCCCTTGTATCATAATATCAAATTACCCTTCAGAATGATGGTAAAGGTATGAGAGCATCTATTTCTTTGAATATTTGCCAGTACTGAGAATTGTGCATTTAACTATCTTTCCCAACTTTATAGGTGAAAGAAATGCTATTTTATGTTCTTTTTAGTATTACTTACCATTTTGCATTACTGGCAAGTTGGACATTAAAAAATGTTTATTTGTCTTTGTATATGTTTTTCTTCAGTATATTTCTTGCCACCTCATGTACTTTACTTTCCGTTATATTGGGTGGTTTACGTTTTTCTAACTATTAGTAAGACCTCTTTCAACATAAAGGTTGTTAGCCCTTTGTCTGCCATACGTGTTTCAAAAATTTTCTATTTATAATTTGTCTATTAATTTTCTGACACAACAAAAATTTTACTATGTACATAGTCAAATCTATCATACTTTTTCTCCCTGGTTTTTAATTTTGATTTTATACCTAAAAAGGTCTTACAGCTTCAAGTTCAGTTAGATGTTTACCTATATCTATCTACACATCTATGTCTCAAATTAGCATTTTTATTCACACACTGTACAGACTGATGGAGTATATGTGATATTTTGATACAAGCATACAATATATAATGATCAAATCAGGGTAATTGAGATATTCGGCACCTTAAATATTTATCATTTATTTGTGTTGGGAACATTCCAAATCTTCTAGCTATTTTGAAATGTATAATAAATTATTGTTAAGTATAGTCATCCTACTGTGCTAATGAACACCAGAACTTATTTCTTCTATCTAACTGTATTTTTATACCCTTAACTAACCTGTCTTCACTCCCTACCCCCGACACATACACACTTTCAAGCCTCTGGTAACCACCATTCTACTTCCTACCTCCATGAGATCAGCTCTTTTTAGCTCCCACATATGAGTAAGAACAAGTGATACTTGTCTTACTGTGCCTGGCTTATTTCACTTAATATAATGTCCTCCAGTTTCAAGCAAGTTGCTGCAAATGACAGGATTTCAGGCTTTTTTCAATAGCTGATATTCCATTGTGTATATGTACCACATTTTCTTCATCCACTCATCCATTGATAGACACATTGATTCCATATCTTGGCTATTGTGAATAAGACTGCAATAAACATAGAGTATTTACTTTTGCTTCTTTTATGGTTTCATTTTCTTACACTTAACCCTTCAATTCATTTAGAATATATTTGGAATGTGATACTAATCTAATTTAACCTTTTCCAAATATCTCATTTACTATACAGATTTTATTATATACCAGATAGCTATATACATTAGGTCCTTTTGCTGTGCTTTCTGTTTGTGGTCTGTCATGTAGTAATATTGAACTCTTTTACTATTTTAGAGTATACTTGGACATTTAGATGGTGGGATGGACAAACTTTCCCTTTATGATTATTCTCTTTACAAAAATGTCTTGAATATTTTCATCTGTTTGTTCTTCCATGTTAAATCTAAAAATAATTTTATAAGGTACAGAAGTTATATAGTTTGTCAAAAGGATGAGTAAGCTTTTGGTGCACTCTTACATATTTAACAGACTTTGAGAAATATTGATAAGTAAATAACAAATGTGAAAACTATGTATAGTAAACTACCTTTGATGTTAAAAATGAATAAAATTGCTTGACTATGCAAAGGATTTCTTTGGAAGGATACATAAGAAACAGTGGTTTTGAGTTAGAGGATAGCAGTGGCGGAAGATTTACATGTAACCAAATATTCTTTGGCATTTTTGAATTTTGTAATGTTCATGTTAAATATAACAAATTAAAAATTTTCAAAGATAAAATAAAAACCCTGAACGCAGATATAAAACTACTTCGATGTTTACAGATTGAAAGTTGTGAGGATAAAGCACTTGCTCCAAATCATACACGGCTAGTAAATGGTCAGCCAGGACCCCCTCAACTACCCAGGATTTCTTCTTCCAGGCTTCATTGAAGGAGGGGAGAAAACAAAGGATTCACAAGCAAATTTAGCCCAGGAAGCACATTCTTTACTGCTTCTTAGTATTTGGCTTAAGTCATCTTGAGCATAAGATTCTTAGTCTGAATGTCATTCAGTTTCTGAACGTAGCTTGTAACTTTCAAAAATAGTTGAGGATAGGAAACTAGTTTGGGGAGATAAGTTGTGAAAATTCCAGTGTAAAGAAGGTAAATAGCTGAGAAACTAGAGAGACTCAATAAAACCTATATAATATTTGGTAAAAATAAAACAGTATATATGTAATGACCAGAGCTATTGTTATGAGATAATGTTTATGTACCAGTTAATTCTGACACATAAGAATGTCACATTCCTGCACAAACAGGTGACCACATTCCAGCTGGGCACCATGTAGGTAGAGTGCCAACAAAGGACTTTAAAATACTTTCTGTATTAATTGCAGAGGACAGAATGGAGTCCACTGTGCAGAACACTGAGAAGCCAAGTGTCTCACTCAGAGTAGAGACATAGGGCTAACAATTTACCAATAACATCTGGAAGGAAAGCAATGCTTTTCATGGCAATAGACTTCATTACTTTGAAATATATTTGTTGGCTTTTGAAGTTAGATAGAACCGAGTTATACCTCAGCCCAAAACTTACTAGCTGTGTGCAGAGGGACTTGTTCTTTGATAATGTAGAGGCAAAGCAACATTGATTAGCCTTAATTTTTTTATCTGTCAAATATATATTGTAATACCATCAACATTCATTCATTAATTCAACGAGCTACACAGTAGACAGTGTTCCAGGCATGGGTGGTTCCATAGTGTATAAGAAAAAAATGTCTCTGCATTCATGAAACTTATCTTTTACTAGGGGATAACTAAGTGAAATAAACACAATGCAGTGTTTACTAGAACACTTAGCACAGTAAACCCTGAATGAGTGATACTATTTATATTATAGTCATAAGAGTATATATATATATGCTAACATTATTTATTATTTTCATTATTTCAATAAGTAGCTAAACAAAGTTCTAGTCTGAGTTTTAAAGGTCTTGGCACAAACTGTAATGGAGCAATAGCAACATAGCACCCACCAAAGGGGAACCAGACAGAAGCAGAACTCAGTCCTTTAACTCCACTGGCAAAGGAGTTCCCTCAGTCCTTAGCAAAGAAGTATTCAGTCTCAGAACCAACATAACAGTCTTTCTTAGTTGTGTACTGTATGTTGTAAGCCACATCTGATTATCATTATATTGCAGGTTTCAGTTCTTTACAGTAAAACCTTCTACCATTTTTACAAAACATTGAGTCACAGTCCCTTTTAATACGGTTCTATATAGATACCTAGATCAGGAGAACACAAGTCTGTGTCCTGAGTGGAAAATGAAAGGACCATTCTTTGTTAATGAGGGTACATATTTCCCCTGTAGTTAGAAAATTTCAATTTGATGGGTTTAGGAAAATGTGCCTCTTTCTAAAGAAATTATGACCTTCCTCTGACCTTTATTATTCATTTAACATTTATTGAGCAAGTCTTTCATATCGCTCTGAAAAGAATAAGGAAACGGTGAGGCAGTAGATGGAGTCTCTTCCGAATCTCAAAAGCCTTTTGATTTCATCCCTCAAGGGTTTGTGAGGAGACATTGATAGTCCAGCGGTGAAGTATAAAGCACAGGACTTTATCATGGAAGATTAAATCACTGAAAACTATGCTGGGAATCTACTGAGTTCTCTTTTTGAATGAGAAAAATGGTATTTTTAAAGGCAAAGTAGAGAAGGGTAAATTTGCTTGTATTAATTATAGAATTAGGACATCAACATTAAATGGTCCAAGTGCACTTAAGATAATAGTGGAGTTCACAGAAATGAAGTGACGAGATTTCAGAAGTTTGGATTACCAGGGCACAAGAGCAATAGCAACCCTTTTCTTTTTTAGCAAAAAGCTTTTGACCGTTCATTTCCATTTAAGAGACTCAAACATATGGCATTACCCATTGCTCGGCAGGCATTTTCTTAATTGGAAAACACGTGTACCTTTCTTTCAGATTCGTCAGGACACTCTGGAGAAAATGTTTTACCATCCGTGGATGTTCACTTCTCTTTCTCTTTATCTGCATCAAAAATTCTGCATTAACAAACCCAGTTTCATTTGTGAAACAGCAATTATGATTTCTAGCTTGGTTAAATATTTGTGCCAAAGGTGAGAAAGGGAAAACTTCCTAGAATTCAAAAAGAATGCTTTTAAAGTTTTCGCCATATCCATTTCAAAGGAAAATTGTATGACAAAGGTAATTGAGAGACTCCCATATTTATAAATGGCTCCTTGGAAATAAACAGATTTTTCAAAGAAGTGGAAATGGCCTTCCACTCCCTCTCTTGTCATCTAGAAATGGGTTCAAAAGGAGATTCTTTATCACAGCCAAGTGTTTAGGGGTTTAGGGGACAGACACTACTCAGGAAGGTTTCTGGCCGTCCAACAGCCCTTTTCTTTAATCTCCCAGCAGCCTCTGGGGAAGGACGTGAGTAGGATGATACAGCTGGGACATCTTGGATGGCAGTAACCTAGTATGTACTTGAACACTTCTCTCTAACCTCATTACCATTGCACTCCAGGAGGATTGCATACTAGGCAGCAGACGCTGTAACTCTTCTCTTCTAATGTGACCACAGGAAAATTAATCCAGGTAGTTTGCTTTGAAGAAATTTTTGAAGTACAAAGTATGAAGGTGAAAGATTAAAGGTCTTATAACACAAAGAAGATCTATCACATCTCCTGCCACCCCAGAACTGACAATATTTGCTCAAGTTCAGTGTTTCTGTGATCGATGTATGGGTCATTTTTATTTCCAGTGGCTGTCGGCCCAAGACTACAGGACTTGCCGGTCCTAGTAATGCAAATTTGCATTGTATCTCCATTTTAAGGGACCCAAAACACATTGCCGTATTTCTCTGCTTGTTTTCTTATCCTCTCATTAGATAATGCACGTCTATCTGTTGCAATACAATTCTAGGCAATGGTGGATAGAAAGTAATTACAGTAGTCTGAAGAGATTGCTTAAAGAGACTGGCCATAGTGAAACCAGTGTCTAAGGTTTCCATCCGCCTGTCTAGCCATCTCTGAAGGCTTTGGACAGTGTGACAGAACATGGAATTTGGGGCCAGCCTACCTAGGTTTGAGTCTTAACTCTACCTGCTAGGGCCTGTGTGGCTTCAAGCCAATATTTTTATGTCTCTGTGTTTCTGTTTCTTTCTCTGTGGAAAGGGTGAATAATAATAGCTACTTCTTAGAAGAGTTGTGAGGGTTAAATGAGCTAATATGTGAACAGCACTTAAAACAGTACCTGACACATAGTAAGTGGTATGAAAGAGTTTGCTATCGGCCGGGCATGGTGGCTCACGCCTGTAATCCCAGCACTTTGGGAGGCCGAGGCAGGCGGGGATCACAAGGTCAAGAAATGGAGACCATCCTGGCCAACATGGGGAAACTGCGTCTCTACTAAAAATACAAAAATTAAACGGGCGTGGTGGGGGCGCCTGTAGTCTCAGCTACTCCGGAGGCTGAGGCAGAAGAATCACTTGAACAGGGGAGGCGGAGCTTGCAGTGAGCCGAGATCACTGCAACCCAAAGTTAACTCCAGCCTGGGCGACAGTGCGAGACTCCGTCTCAAAAAAAAAAAAAAAAAGAGTTTCCTATCACTATTACTAGTTCAGGTTTTGTTTGTTTGTTTGTTTGTTTTTTACAGCCTGACCTTCAAATGTTTTATGCACTCCTTGGGGTTGTGTGCAAAATTTAGTGTGGCTGCTCAAATATAGAATTTCCTGGCTGAGTATTCATACTGTTTATCGAAGTCATCTGTGAATTTTAAAAGTTTGGGAACTACTGTGCCAGGCTCTGCAGGTCTCCCAACACGAATAGAGAGCTTCTATCATTGGTAAAACTCAGTGAACCATTATGAGTTTTGATTCCTACAAACAACAATTAGAACTTCAAGTAAAAAAGTCCTTAAGAATTTATTTACAACATACATGAAAGCTATTGGTGAGATATGTTCATTTTGTTTTCTACAGCTTTCTTTGAATCATTTTTTAAAAATACACAATTATAAACAGCAGCTATCTAGTGAGATCAATGGGCCAAATTAATTAAAGAGAGCGTACCACACTGAATATCACAAAGATTTGAGAATTTCCCCCAGCTTTTGAACTGGCCTGCATTAATGCAGTGACCCACTAGATGTCAATGTTTCCATGAGAATGAATAAAGGCATTCTGTTGTTATCCTTGAAACAGAGGATTAATTGATTGCTATAAAAAGTTAGATGAAATAAAATGTTCTCCTTGCTCTTCAAACTAAGATAAGCTAATAACTTTGGACACAATCTCACTCCTCTGCATTCACCAAATGTCCAATTACATATCCTCCCTGCCTGGACCTTCAAAACAATATAAAACTGAATGAAGGCAATGAAAGAAGTCACAGGAGGATTTTTGCAGAGCTTCCATCCAGTTCAGAAACAAAGCAATTCAATACATGTCTTCAAGATTTCTAAAGGCAATGACTTAGTAAGTAATGTTCTTCCCATATCATCCTCTATGTCCTTTTTTTCCGCTTTATTTGATACATTTTTTTAAATGTCTGTGTGAAAACAATGTTTTAGCTATCTTTGTTCAAGTAGGCTTGCTTAATTGAGACAAAGAAGATCCTATTTGAATCAAAAGTCAGCCAGGAATACTTCCGTGTTTTCAGATGTTCTGTTTTCACCATTTATCTGAGCACACATTTTAGATTATGTGCCTCAGCTGTCAGATACAGACAATCAGGAGAGCCACAAAGAGCCATCTAAAGAGGCAAGAAAACACAATAGATGGGATACGGGAAAAAATACATAACTAGAACATCTAAATGAGTGAGGAGGATGCTGAAAGCATTAACGCAGGCAAAATACCAGCACATGGGCTCCTTTATCTCCCTGCTCTTGTGGTTTCATTTAGTACATGTCCCTTTTCCTCCTGAGAGCAGAGAGAAAAGCAAGTGAGACTTTATAGGATTCCATTGCATGTGCACTGAAACTTCTCCAACGTCAAATATTGCTTTCCTGGGGATATAAAGTCTACTGTGTATACTAAAGAACCGAACCTAGGATGTTCGTCAAATATATGCTTGAGGTAAAACACAGAGATTGATTAGGGTGGAAATGTTTTTCTAATAAAACAGTAGGAAAAATGTGTTCCAAGAATTCAGTCATCTCTGGTTATTTTCAGCACTGAAAGCAGATGGCCTCAGAGGCTGAGCTGGACACTGGTTCAGAAATGTAACACAAGGTTAACACTAACATATGCTGTCATTCATGGGCTACCAGAGTTCCAAGAAATATACAAATTTATCCCAGTAAGACCCTTCTCTGAAGTATTTTCTTTGTGCATTTTCTAAAAGTTAATGTAATCAAGGCTTAAATGGGCTCAGGAAAAGGGGACATTTTATTTCCTTTGGACCCAATGGGAAACTTCCACAGTATCCAGTCTCTTTTCTCTGTCTTTTATAGTTTTCTCTGACATGTTGAAAGTAGAAGTGGTTATTTGTTGATGACAGTTTATTATTTTTATTCAGACAATATTTCAGTGTAATAGTCTAAGCATTTAAAATGTAATTCTTCATTTTAAAAGCAATATAGACAAATTATTAATCTAAATCTAGGATGCTAGACTTAAAAATATCCATCTAATTAATGTCATGGTTTAGGGGTAGCAGTTGCTAGTAAGACTAACCATTTCCAAATATTTTCCCTTGCAGCCTGTCACTGATATCTGAAATGAACCAATAAGAGACTCATAAAAGAAATAGCTTTGCCATTAACAGAGAAGTCCATTTATCAAATTACTGTCGTTAATGTCTTAGTATGAACTCATTTATTTTCCTCTTTCTATGGAAAAGATGACCAAAACAGGGAAGTACGTCGGGTTCTTCTTAGAGAAGGTGATTTTGGTAGATTGCTCAGGATAGCGAGAGTCCTAAGAAACGCTGGATTTCTGGGGCTGTGAGAGAAATAGAAGTATCCAAAAATTAAGATGTATACATAAAGATTTAGTAATAAAATACCAGGAGAACATTTTTCTATACTTTTTCCAATTTTGCATTGGGAAGACCCTAAGAACAGGGTATTTGTTCCTGTAAATAATGTAGCCAGTCCAGAGAAGTGCCATTTTTTTTTCTAGTGGAAAATGTAGAATAATAAAGAAAGAGTTATGGATTGAGTTATTGCTATGACAGTACATTGAATTTAGGAAATTGCCTGACCTCCCAACTACTATGCTAGGGGCACTAGGGAAGATCAGCTGCCTCTCTCCCTCTTTCTCTCAATTGTGCATCCCACGCATAGGAACAGGGTATCATAGTTTTAGAGGCAGATGAATGGTTTTCAAGAATCATTTTACCATTTGCATGCTCTGTTAACCTTGAGAATTTTCCTTAGCATTTCTAAACTTCAATTTTCTCCTTTTTAAAATGGAAAAAAAAACCACTATAATCTGTCCAAACAAATCATAGAGTGGTTTTAAGTTGACAACAACTATGTGCAAATGGGCTTTGTGAACTATGATGGGCTTTACACAATCTCCTGAGTATATTATTTATATAAATAGTGTAATTATATTCTTTCATGCTCTTTTAGGTCATGAAATCTGATGTAATTACAAGCAAAAAAATACATCTGGTGTTTACTAGGTTAGAAGGCATAAAAATGCGTGTAACAAGATTAGAAAAAGGTTACTTCTCCAAGAAAGGAAAAAATAAAAGAAAGAAATGCTGTGGGATTGTATTGGACTCCTGACAATGGCACCAACTTCACAATGTGATATTAATAGATTTTGAAGGATGGGGTGAGAGTGCCGAAGTTATGACAGTATCCTTCTGGTGTTTTCTTTGGAGATAAAAGAGATAAGGCAATTTTTAAAATGTATATCCTAGATGCTTATTTAGCTCATGACCGTTTCAGAACATTTGCAATCACTCATTTTGATGATTTTTCTGATGTGACTATATCTTATGAGTTATTTTTATTAAGATCTTGCAAGGTTGCCAGACAACTAATTGTGGTGGAAAACAGCCAAGGAGCAGGGCCAAAGTGGTGCACAGTGTGGACTGTTTCTCCAGCCTGTTAGTTATCTGCGTTCCTAATCATTCCAGAAACCTCTTTTAAATCTGAACAAATATTTGTCTGCATACTCTTCTCTTTTTTTTCAATTTTTGTGTCTGTGTCTTGTGTGCATTTATAACTTACTTATTTCACTAGATTGCCATCTCCTCCCAGGCATAGTCTGTGTCTGGTCTTATCTTGAAGACTACTGGTAGGATCTAATATAAGTTTAGGCACACAGGTCTTCCTCTAACATGGATCTTTTTGGTTGCAGGAAAAGGAGTTTGGGTTGTAGATAGGACTAACCTCCTCACTAGATGTACACATTTTACAATTATCTTTACAAAATTTGCTCCTTGTCTTCTCATGATGACCCCAAAGAAGAAAAGAAACACAGCTTATTCCTTCACATGGATTCATGCATCAAACACTATTGAGTGCATATTGCATGCCAGATTCTGTGTTAGCAACTGGAATGACCAAACAAATGTGACAAGAATTCTATCTCAGAGGAACAGTTGAATAAGGATTTCAGAGAAAGAGAAGCTCAGAGAAGGAGAATTCCAGCTGAATAAAGTCATGGGAAGCAACACCCCAGCTGCTGGGCTTTAAGATTAATATGTATTTGTGCCTCATTTGTTTTTTCTATCCTGGCTGTCTTTTTTTTATTAATTAATTTCTTTTGTAATTTGCAAACATTTTATATATTTGTAATGTACAACATAATGTTTTGATACATCTGATGGTTGTGACTCAGAGTGGGCTCTGGTTAGCACACAAATTGCATCATTAATTCCATATTAGTCTATTTTAGATAGACAGAAATAAATCAAAGAGAGGAAGATGATTTGGAATTTGTATGAAGCAAATGAGACACCTACATACAGAGAAGGTCAAGACATGGGATGAATAATCTCACCAAATAGGAATCTCTCTCTTTATGAATAAATACACTAATATATGTAGAAACACACACATTACAGTATCATTTAAAATAGGCAAATATTGAAAACCACATAAGTATCAAATATATTAGAAACCACAGAAATATCTTCTTATCATTTCTTCATTTCTTAGGGCTATTTTGGGGGGATACTTTTTTCTCAGCTTCTATTCATTTTTAAGAGCTTTTTTTTGTATTAATACATCATATATGTTGTAAATAGTTTCAAGGTTTATCATTTGCATTTAATTATTTCCTTTGCTGTTATATGTGATATCCTGCTTTTTAATTAGTTGTACTTATGAGTCTCGTACTTTTGGTTTCTGCTTTTGGTATCATGCTTAGAAAGACTTTCTCCACCACGATGTCATATAAAGTGTTTATTTTCTCCTACTGTCAGTACGGTTTAATTTCTTTATATGTAATTATTTAATCTTGATAAAACTTATAATGATAAAAAGTAATAATCTAACATTCTACCCTCCCCGAGTAGTTAGGTAATTTTCCCATTTTCACTTGTTGGAAGTATTTCTTTTATAACAAGCTTCTGTTTTAGACATGTCTGGTTTTGCACTAGTACAACACTATTTAAATATAGTTCTGTACTACATTAATTCTGATAGATATTATCCCCTCCTCATTACCCACTTTTATGTATTCCTGCTGTACTTTTTATTTATCCAATACCAGGAAGAAACTAAAATGTCAAAAAAAAAGGCAATAGAAAGGATTTAGTGATAAAGAACCAGAGCATCTCTTGTAAGAAAGAGAAGCAAGAGTATGAAAGACTTTGTTGGATGGTTTCAAAGAGGATGAAGGTTATCTAACAGAGGCATCCAATTCTGATTCAACTTTATTAGTCTCTAGACTCTGTTGACCCAGTTAATTCTGTAACAACTGCTGCTTCAACAGATTTGGAAAGCAATTTAATAGCCTACAGATAGCTGCTGTATAATACTCAGAACTAAAATAACTACTGACTGACCAGACATTCCATTAAAATAGGTAACATTCATACAATAATTCATACTTGGGCAGAAAGTAGTCAAACCGTGACTTTCATGACCAACCAGTGGTAATGAGATATTTCTGTCTAAAACAGCAATGTACTTCTAGTGACCACACTGTACCCAATATGTAAGTAGGCTCAGGCCTGCCCTTGGGGATGCACTATTCTTTTCTCAGAGTAAAATTTTGTGGCACAACTATTACAAATGGACTTAAAAAAGGAAATCAGAGATACAGGAGCATAAGGAACTGAAGAAATTTATTATTCCACCCTAATCCCCAAGGGTGGAAGTATTTGTTGCTTGTTATAGGTCTACTTTTTAATAATCTTATCACTAAAATTATTTTCAAGGCAAATAACATAGCATAATTTTAAAGTTATAAAATGCTAATCTCATTATTTTTTCATATAAAGGGAACCAGTGAGATTGAGTCTTCCAACACCACTGGTCTTACTATCTTAGATTAATAGATTTAAATTTAACTTCATTCAAGAGCCAAAAGCCCCATTAGGATATTCTAACAAGTTGATTATTCAACCTCTACTTGGATATATCCACGGTCTGAAAGCCTTTGTAAGCTGGCCCATTTTGCTCCTTAATTTTATTAGGTCAAAATATCTCTCCCTATAACTTCTATGGTTTTGTCCTCTGGTGCCCCATGGAACACATCTACCCAGTCTTTGTTAAGTCAGCACTTTAAACATTTAAAGAGAACAAGCTTCCAAAGATCCACAAAGATCTCCAAGCTGACCATTCTCACTGATCTCTGGGAGCTTGCTGCCCCTCAAATGATGCTATTCTCTAGATTTTTTTGGTTCCTTTCTGGATTTATCAGAATCTGGAGCTCCAAACCCAATGAATCATTTTTTAAAATCTGCTGTATTTCTCTTTGCATTCCCAGTGTCAAATAGACTTCAACATGTACATAGTAGGTTCTTATTAAATATTTGAGAACATAAACGAATTAATGAGATACTTTTGATCACTTTCATGAGATTTTAACAATTATACAATCTTGGTTCTGTGTTCTGACCAGAACGAAATTCTTCCACACTTATGGCTGCACTCCTTGAAGTGTGTGAGAAAAAAAATCATACGTGGGCAGGTTAAATAAATTTTGGCTTACAATTTGCTTAAGGAACTTCGAGAGTTATACCAATTGTATTTTATTGTTATTTTGTTACAGTTCTAGGATCCAAAGCAGAAATTTGGTGTGTGGCAGCTCTATGTATCTTACAAAAGAATATTTCATGTGGAATGTTCCTGCAATGTCCCAGTGCACAGACACCGGTCTTTTTTTAATATGCTGGTGCTAAAGTAGTGTGTCTCCTTTTTTTTTTGAGACGGAGTCTTGCTCTGTCACCCAGGCTGGAGTGCAGTGGCACGATCTCGGCTCACTGCAAGCTCGGCCTCCCGGGTTCACGCCATTCTCCTGCCTCAGCCTCCTGAGTAGCTGGGACTACAGGCGCCCACCACCACGCCCGGCTAATTTTGTTTCTGTATTTTTAGTAGAGTTGGGGTTTCACCGTGTTAGCCGGGATGGTCTTGAACTCTTGACCTCGTGATCTGCCTGTCTCGGCCTCCCAAAGTGCTGGGATTACAGGCGTGAGCCACCGCGCCCGGCCGCGTGCCTCTTTGTTTAACGACCTGGCAGTTTATTTCTCAGCTGCAGATTTCTTTTGTTAGTGTTTCTGCCATTGCCAGAGGCATTTCTGTTGAACCTGGCATCTGTTAGTAAACTTTCTCCAAAACAAACCTAATTTAAGTTTTGCGGTATATGAAGCCCTTCTAGCTCTTTCCACTTTTGATTTTATTTCATCCCTAAATTGCCATCGTATTGAGGTCATTTTTAACTGTTTTTTTCCCAATGATTTATTTTTCCTAGTGTGTTTTTTTTCTCTTGGAATTTGACCTTGGGCATGTGTGCATGAGTTTTACTCGGAACACTTTCTACTAATACCCCGTAACATTTCCAGTTGTCTTCTGCCTTCACCCATCCTCTCACCTCAACTTCTTGGTCTAAGTTGAATATGAACTTTCCTTTTCCCATCTCTGAGATTTGGATCTGTACCTTACACACTCTCATCACTACCATAGTAGTATATTGTGGGCTATTCTGAGTGGGACGGAAGCCCTTTCTAGGAAGTGAAAAAGAATTATCCTCAATACATAGGACCATCTCAGAAACAAGTGAGGGTCCTCAAAATTTCCATATGAAAAAATTTAGGTGTGATTATCTGGTTGAAAGAATGGAAGGAAGAGTGTGCATATGAGGGGTTGTGTTGAAGCTGTTTGTATATAAAGCAAACTTTCTACTTAGAATATATCTTTATTGAAGGGAGGAGGTGATAAAGATTATTGTGGCAATGAAAGCCACCTTCATTAACTCTTTGATACGGCACTCTTGTGCTTTCGTTCCGGATATTAAGTGACTTGACAGAGATCCCTCATGAGTGCTTGGCATCTCCTTTCCATTTCGATTTGTTCTACAGAAACTCCCTTGTTTTATGAAAGATTGGGACGACACAGGTAGCTCAACAGTGGGAGTGAGAACTCGGCAAGGAACAAGAGTCATGCCTACTTCCCCAATTCCTGCAGTCCAGCTTCCTTCTTTCTTCTTCTTTCTGGGATACTCCTGGCATGTAGCAGGGTAAAAAGGAAGTCACATTAATTTAAGAATTAACAGATAACAGATAAAAAAATTAGAAAGAATGAATAAAACCTAGTATTTGCTAGCACAAAAGGGGGACTGTAGTCAAAAATAATTTAAGTGTTCATTTTGAAATAACTAAGAGTATAATTGAATTGTTTGTAACACAAAGGATAAATGCTTGAGGTGATGAATACCCTATTTACCCTGATATGATTATTACACACTGCATGCTTGTATCAAAATGTCTCTTGTATCCCATAAATATATATACCTACTATGTTTCTGCAAAAATTAGAAAAAAATTAAAAAGGAAAAAAAAATGAATTGACACTTACGTTGGGATTCTGGGTATGGCACCTAGGAGTATTAGGTCTGAGACAAGTAATTGAACATCTTTGAGACTCAGATATTTTTATCTGGGAAACAGGAATAATAAAATTACCTTTTAATTTAATGGGTTAATGGGAGGGTTGAAACAGATACTGTATGCTGAAGTTATGCTTGTATTAGAAAATGTTGAACAAATGCTATTCATCCTCCTTCCCTAAGGAAACAATGAAAATGATGTAACAATATGAGAAATACAAAGAGCGTTATCTTCTTTCTGGTTGAATTTAATTCATTTCCATTCAATACATTCTTTAATTGGGTTGCCATAGCTAATGGAAGCCTGGTGAATGGAGAGGGAAATCTAGGATTATTGATGATAGTTCTTTTGCATTAACTTGGTGTACAGGTATACAGGACTGTACTTGTACTGTGGTCATAATTTATACAAATATTTCATAATAATACAAATACCAGTTTGTAAGAAAACTGTTTTTAGAAAGTAAATCTGTGATATGATAGAGTTTTGTGTGATGTGTCTGTATGTAAGCACGTGTACCCATTCAAGCAGCAATCATCTCTTCCTTTTTACCGAAATAGGGTGTGTGTTTCCTTGTTCTTCTCTATGTGAAAGACTTCTGACAGACTGCTTCACAGACATGCAGGCACGTAATGATACATGAGTACACACAGTGGTGCAAAAGGCTGTGTTTAGGCATACAGATACTCTAAAAAAAAAAAAAGGTGCAGAACATTAGCAACATGACCTTTCCTTACATCTGAATATCTAGTTTTGAGACCTAGCTCCACTATTGATGTGCTGTATGCCCTGATAAATCACCACCCTGAGTTTGCTTTCTCAGCTGTAAAATAAGAGATTTTAATTCCTAAAATTTCCAACTTGTAGGATTTGAGACAGATTTCACATAATATACATGGAAGAAATTTGTGGATTTGTAAATGAAAGTGCTATTCATATGCCAGTTATTATTAATTCAGATGGGAGCGTGAGTTCCTTGAGTGATGAGCCAGCCGTGCTCTCCCAGCAGCAGAGGCCATGTGGACCTGAACAAGGACTCCTAGGTGGATGCACTGTCGCTACTTGTTCTAGCAACTGGAGTGGGAACAGCTTCTACCCATTGAGATTCCCCCTTCCACTTACTTTGAGATTTATATAGTAAAAGTAATGGTGACAGAAGGAAGAATATCAGAAATGAGAAGCTTCCTTCCAAAGCTCACCGGGTCACACATTAGTATTTTATCACACAGAGTGAAATAAGAAAAAAAAAAAAAGGTCAGTGTGTTAATTTTAACACATCTTAATTCAATCCTGATACACTTTTTTGTTGTTGTCAGCTGAAATCTTTTAGGATTGCATTGGCCCCTAGAAAAGAGATAGTCACATACAAGTATATGAAAAGTGAGTCATCAGGAAAATGTGGAAAAACATCGTTCTAATGTTGTGTTATTTCTCTTTACGTGAACCTGATTACTCCATTCAATGGAAGAACCACCTCCAACCTTGTCAGATGAGACTTTGCTAATTTTTGTGCAAGAGTGAAAGTAAGCTTGAACTCAAAATGATGCGGATAATCTTAATCATAGATGGTATTTACTAGAGTATGTGTGGGGAACAGAGTAATTTTACACATGCATTCAGTGACTTCAAAATGAACATGCCTTTGGATGAATTTACTTTCTTCTCAAGTATAGTTTTATTTGATTGAGAAAGATATGCATTTATGAGATTTGAGGAGGATTTGCATTATTTTTATGTGTATGAATCTGGGTATGTTATTTTTGCTCAATGTATGAAAGAACACTGAGTTCTCATTATGACTATGTATGGGCAACCATGGCACTTGCACACAATCAGGGATGCCAGTTTGGCTCATTGATCTGTAAGATCCACGTCCAGGTCAAAGATGTGATGAGGGCAACAGATGGTTGTTAGGAGCCTTCTTACATGAGGAGATGGACAAAGTCATAGTTCTGTTGGGAAAGGAGAAGTCATACACCAAGCACTCCAGGGACAAGATATCAACCTTGTTGCTGAGAGCATTTTTGCCAGTCCTGCCAAGGGCCCCTAGTCTGTTGTTTTTACAGAACTGTCTGTATATTGGTGATGTGTACTCAGGAGCATCATATAGTTCAGCTACATGAAGGTCAGATCTAGAAGAGGGGCTATAATGTTGCCAGCATTAGGGCCGCTGTGGAGAAAATATGTACCAAATGAGAAAGAATGGCACAAAAGGAGGTTTTGTTCCTCCTATCATGTCATTCTTTTTCATTTTGTATGAACTTTCTCAGAGTCCACACTGTAACAATGAATCTCATGACTAAAGATGTTCTGGGGCTATACAGTGTAAGCACTGTGGGAAGATGGGTGCTGGCTCTCTATAATATGCAGCACCCGGATTTGCACAACCTCACATTGTCATCACTATTGTACAGTAAATGGATAGATCCTCAAATTAGGATTTTATTAGAGTATAAATATTCCCCGGGAGGAAATCATAGCCTCTTAAGCCTTAGGGTGACTGCTGCTCGTGTCACACTGTCTACGGAGTCAGAAAAGTTACCTTAACCACCCCAAAGTGGCAATCTTTAGAATATACAAAATGAGGTGAATTTAAATTACCATACCACCCAATCCATCTAAATTAGAATCTGACATTGGTAATGCATCTCCCTTAAGCTTCTAATTAATTTCCATAATATAATTTACTCATAACACATTCTAAACAGCTAGGTATAATCTGTCTCATCCAATTTCCTTGAGGTTTTAAACATTCTATGTAAAAATATGAAATACTTATCGGTTTCCCTGGGCTTACCTTTCAATTTTCCTACTATTTATGTATTCAGAAAGTTTGATGAAGTCAAGTATAAGAGTGACACAAGACAGAGTTAAATCCAATTTCTCTCTATTCCACACAAACTGGTAGATATGGCAGCACCTAGCTAAGTGGATAGGAATTCTAGGTGATGTTCTTTTCATTAAGCAGTTATGGCTCGCTAGCATCTCTCGTCTTTTAAGGTGTATGTATTAGGCTGTTCTTGCATTGCTATAAAGAAATAAAGGGATACCTGAGACTGGGTAAATTATAAAGAAAAGCGGTTTAATTGGCTCAAGCCTCTGCAGGCTGTGAAAGCATGAAGCCAGCATCTGCTTGGCTTCTGAGGAGGCCTCAGAGAGCTTTTACTCATTGTGGAAGGCAGGTAGGAACAGGCATGTCACATAGTGAGAGCAGGAGCAAGAGAGAGAAGACAGGAAAGTTTTACACTCTTTTAAACAACCAGATCCTGCAAGAACTCACTCCTTATTGTGAGAACAGCATCAAGCCATGAGAGATCTGCCTCCATGACCCAAAAACACCTCCCACAGGCCCCACCTCCAACACTGGGCACCACATTTCAACATGAAGTTTGGGGGGACAAATATCCAAACCATATCAGTGGGGTTAGAAACACATACTGATGTCTTTAAACTAGATCCTGAAATAAGTGTTTCACCCAATCCACATGCTTGTTAGTGTGAACTCTAGTTCCATGGACTGTAGCCATAATTGTTTGGCATGTGATCATCTAGTAGAGCATGTGAATCAGAATTATATGAAGAATGCGTGGACCATAACAGCCTCACCATCTTTGGTTGAATATTCACTGTGTGTAAGGCACTGTCCTAGCCATAGCATATCTTAGTACCATTCACAACAACTCCAAGAGGCAGGTAGTTCAGTTATTTTTATTTTATGTATGAGAACTATGAGGCTAGCTTGTTTAAATAATTTTCCCATGGACAAGTTGCAAGATGGATAGAGAGCACAAATAATCTGATTGTATACCCATGTCTTTGGCCATCATCTGTTTTTCAGTGGTTTTTTTGTTTGTTTTAGCTTTTGTTTTTGTTTTTTGCCTCCAGCCTTTAGACATTTCATTGTTTTATCTGTTTCTCTAATAATCTGGCTACACATCTGTCTGTCTCATCCAGACTCTTAGAGAAAAGAAACCCAGCTATTAGTAAACTGGTCATCCACTATTTCCTGGTGCAAAGAGTCTACTCAAGCATTAATCAAAAGCCAAGTAAAACAAAGCTAAACAGAACAAAAATATCAGACTGAAATCTTATCCTTGAACCATTGATCAAAGAAGACACATTTTGTGCTTTCATGTATTTTCTTTTATCCTGAAGTTCCCTCTTCCAGGAGAAGCTTCCTGAAGAGATGTACAGACATGCAATTTAGAAAGAAGAGTAAAACATACAGTTTTCTAGGAAGAGAGCATATTTTTAGGAAAAGCTTCTCGACTTGCTATATGAAAGTCAGTTTGTATCTTGTTGAATTATACTCAACATAATTTGCAATTAAGATACTTGAAAATAATCAACTTAAATAACTCTTGTATATGAAGCAATATAATATAGTGATCAAAATCATGGAGTCTAGCAGCCCGAATTCAAATCCCAGATATGCCACGATTTGTGTGGCCTTGAGCAATTCATTTAAACTGTATAAGACCTTGTTTCCTCCTGTACAAAATGAAAATCATCATATTTCTACTTCAAAAGGCATTGAGGAATTAAACCACATGTTTAAAGTTTGTAGCAGAGTTCCCAAGTAATAATGAACAATCAATAAATAATGGCCATTATTATATGGAACTTTAAGATATCTGGGATAATGATAAATCACAGGGTCATAATTATATAGGTATTAATTATAGCCACGAGTTTGGGTGATTTCTTTAGGGCTTATCATATAGTAAAAGAAATAGAGTGGTAAGAGTAAACCAGTTGGGGTGGGAAGATGAGAAGTAAACAGCCCATGAGGAAGATAAGAGGTGACTGGAGAAAGGAAAACCAGAAGCTTAGGAAAGAGAGACTTTACAGAAAAAGGAGATTAACAGCACCAAAGGAAGTCCAGCAGTCTAGTAAGATGAGAAAAAAAAAGATACTCCATTGATTTTTGGCAGTTATGTATCTTATGATAACTTGAAAACTGTGGGTGGAAATGATATTCTGAGTGTGGATGACAAGTGAAGTTATGATACTTGAGAAGGAGGAGGGTTGGCAGCTAAAGGGGCCAAAGGAAAGGTTTTGTTATTGTTGTTGTTGTTACTGTTAGTTTTGTTTTTCAGGTGGGAAAAATGCATGTGCTGAATGGCAAAGGGCCAGTACTAGTAAGAGACTGGTTTAAAGGAGAAAGTGTGTTGCAAGCCCTTGAGGAGATTGATGGGCTGGGATACAGAGCTCAGTTTCATTCACGTACTTGTTTACTGTTATTCTACAAGCCCAAGCATTTACTTCTTATCAGACACCAAAACCTGTGCTGGAGACATTGTGGCAAACCAGATATATGTTACTCTTATTGTCATGGAGCTTCTACTTTATACTCTGGATTTTATTCTAAGTTCAATGAGAAGAATTTACTGAAGTTTTAAGCAGGGAATTCGTATGGTTGTCATACAGCATTACTGCAGTAATAGCTAGTGCTACATAGAAATAAAGTAATATGTTAAAATGCAACATGTGAGCAATCACAAACACATAAAAATAGACCGAGGTGGAACTCATGGTCTAGCAGGGAAAACCCGGCACATTTGTCCTAGCTCTTTCCTCAGCCTGGGTCTCCCTTTCCCTCAATATTTGTAAGGCTAGATCCTTTTTGTAATTTATTTCAGGTTGAACTTCACTCCCTCAGAAAAGCCTTTCCTAAACTTGAGTCTAAAGTAGCTTGCAAGTTGCCCTCTACTACACACTTTAATTCTTTAGATATAACTGATACAATCTTATGATTTTTATTTAAATATTTATTATGTATTTATTTTTATCATCTCTCTTTTTCTGTTAGATTCTAAGTTCCATGGAAGCAGGCATTGTGTGAATTTCTCCTGCATCTGGAACTGGCCTACCACACCAAGTAAGTGCTTGAAAAATGAATATTATGAATAAATGCATAAAAGCATAATATGATGTAGCTGCAGAAACAGAGGCAAGCACCAAACTCTACGACAACACAGAGTAAGAAAAAGCACAAAGACTAAGTGTCATCTATGTATCAACAGAGAAGTATACCAGGAGACATTCTATCTCAGAGAAGCTAGACTTGTGATCAATTAATAGCTTGTCAAACTGCCAGTAAATAATGAATAATGAAGGTGGGATTTGAGCTCACATTGAAGTAGGTTCAGATTCCATACACTTTACACTCCTCCACATTGCCTTTCGTTTCCCTTCTCCTACGGACAGGGTAGTTTTTATTAGCTTCCTACAGACAAAATATACAACCCCCCTAGCTTAAATCAGGAAGAATTAGATATCCTGAACAGACCAATAACAAGCAGCAAGATTGAAATAGTAATTTAAAAATTATCAACAAAAAAAAGTCCAGGACTAGACAGATTCACAGCAGAATTCTAACAGACATTCAAAGAAGAATTGGTACCAATCATATTGACACTATTCCACCAGATAGAGAAAGGGGGAACCCTCCCTAAATCATTCTATGAAACCAGGATCACCCTAATACCAAAACCAGGAAAGGACATAACCAGAAAAGAAAACTACAGACCAATATCCCTGATGAACATAGATGCTAAAATCCTTAACAAAATACTAGCTAACTGAATCCAATAACACATCAAAAAGATAATCCACCACGATCAAGTGGGTTTCATACCACGGATGCAGGTATGGTTTAACATACGCAAGTCAATAAATGTGATACACCACATAAACAGAATTAAAAACAAAAACTTACATGATCATCTCAATTGATGCATAAAAAGCATTTGACAAAATCCAGCATTGCTTTATGATTAAAACTCATAGCAAAATTGGCATAAAAGCGACATACCTCAATGTAATAAAGGCCATCTATGAAAAACCCATAGCCCACATAATACTGAAGGGGGAAAAGTTGAAAGCATTCCCTTAGAGAACTGAAGCAAGACAAGGATGCCCACTGTCACCACTCCTCTTCAACATAGTACTGGGAGTCCTAGCCAGAGCAATCGGACAAGAGAAAGAAATAAAGGGGGTTCAGATCAGTAAAGAGGAAGTCAAACTGTTGCTGTTTGCTGATGATACGACTGTTTACTTAGAAAACCCTAAACTCCTCCAGAAAGCTCCTAGAACTGATAAAAGGATTCAGCGAAGTTTCTGGATACAAAATTAAGGTACACAAATTAGTAGCTTTTTTATACACCAACAGTGACCAGCTGAGAATCAAATCAAGAACTCAACCTCTTTTACAACAGCTGCAAAAAAATAAAACAAAATAAAATACTTAGGAATATACCTAACCAAGGAGGCGAAAGACGTCTACAAGGAAAACCACAAAACACTGCTGAAAGAAATCATAGACGACACAAACAAATGGAAACACATCCTATGTTCATGGATGAGTAGAATCAATATTGTGAAAATGACCATATTGCCAGAAGCAATCTACAAATTCAATACAATTCCCATTAAAATACCAATGTCATTCTTCACAGAATTAGAGAAAAACATTCTAAAATTCATATGGGACCAAAAAAGAGCCCACATAGCCAAAGCAAGACTAAGCAAAAAGAACAAATCTGGAGGCATCACATTACCTGATTTCAAAATACACTATAAAGCCGTAGTCACCAAGGCAGCATGGTATGGGTATAAAAATAGCTACATAGACAAGGGAACAGAATAAAGAACCCAGAAGTAAACTCGAATACTTACAGCCAACTAATCTTTGACAAAGCGAACAAAAACATAAAAAGCATATGTTGGAACTTAATCCTCAATGCAACAGTGTTGGGAGATGGACCCGAATAAGAAGTGATTAGTTCATAAGGGCTCTGCCCTCATAAACAGATTAGTGCTTCTATTGCAGGAGTGGGTTTGTTATCATGGGAGAGGGCTTATCTATAACAGGATGAGTTTGGCCCTCTTTTTGTCTGTGTGCTCTCTCTCTCTCCCTCTTTCTCTCTCTCTCACATACACACCCCTTCTGTTTGCCCTTCTACCATGGGATAAAAGAGAAAAAAAGCCCTCTCCAGACACCGGTGCCTTGATCTTGGAGTTCCCAGCTTCCAGAAATGTGAGCTAATAAATTTCTTTTCATTATAAATTACTCACTATGTAGTATTCCACTGTAGCAAGACAAAACACAAAAATGCTAAATGTTACACTTTCCACCTTCCAAGCCTCCTTTTGTTATTCCCAACCCCTCATCAATGGATTTTATATTTTGAAAGGTTTTGTTCAAGTTGCATTTATTTAGTATAATTTCCTCACTTTTTTAAAAAAAGTGTGTGTACATGCCAATAAGAGCCCATCCTCAGTCTGAGATAAACAGTGGTATGTGTGACTTGAACTATAGCAGAGCATTGGTCTCTGAAGGTTTAAACACTCATGGAGGTACATGACGCAGTGACAGTCATTTCACCCAGATTTGTATTTTCTTTGAATGTTATGGAGTTGATGAATGAGCTGGTAGGGAGCCTGGGTGCCTGCCCAGTTCTCATCTCCAGGCAGCAATGTTGACCTATACTCTTCATTAACCATTTGATGACTCTTATAAAGGGATTAAAAACTTTATTTTTTCACAAATTCATTGTATTTGAGGTTATCATTATTATCCTGAGTATGCTGTGGCAATATGATTTACAGGTTTTTGGGTGTGTGTGTATGTATGAGAACTTATGTTAATAGCTATAGTCTGGAGCTAAAAAAATAAGGATATGTAGGGGTGCCATTCATTTTCAGATATAATATATATCACTTCAGGAGATATTACATACTATGATGTATCCATGAAGTGAAGTTTCTGGGATCACCTTGGGATTATCAAAGTTGTGATATAACTGTAGCCAAAGCAAAGAAAGTTGCAATTTTATTTAGCCTATACAGTCTCATTACACGCAAATACAAATTATAGCTAATTAAATCTCTGAAATATTTAAAGTAACTTCAGATTTCTATTAATATCTTTGGGAACCCTTAGGTAGCAAAGAATTTCAGGTTGGAAACAACTGCCCTCATAGGGATCTAATTAAGTTTTTTGAGTTAATGAAATGATAACGTTTTGTCTCTGAAAAGTTCAACCACTTCCTCATTTAGTACAAATTTGAGAGTTCAGTAGAAACACAGTAAATGAGAAAAATATAAATTTTGGCATGATAAAATGAAATATGGGCACATGAAGATATACTATTTATATGAGAGAAACGAAGAAAGAAAAAAGAAAGAAAGAAAAGAAAGAGAGAAAGAAGGAAAGAGAGGAAGGAAGGAAAAAGGAAGGAAGGAAGGGAGGAAGGGAGGAAGGGAGTTATCCGGAGGTTGAAAATCTGTTAGTACAATAAGGTCTGTCTTCAGGGAAAATTTTGAAATTGCCATAGTGTAACTACAAAGGAAGACTAAGAAAGCTAAGACCATAATTTCTTATGAAAATTCCAACCTGAATAAAGGAAACCATTGCTAATTCATATTTGCAAGTCACCTTATCTAATTCCCATTTTTGGTAGGTACTTGCAATGCATAAGATGCCTGCCAAAAATGCTGGCTGAGAGGAAACAATATTCATGCCAGTGTTGAAATACCTTGCCAGATTTCAGAGGTAATTTTAGGTCACCAGTCCCATGCCAAATACCTTCCCATTTTAGAAAGACTACTAATATATTAGGATGGGGAACATGGGAGAAGGGATTTACTAAGACTTCATCTCTATTAAAGCTCCTCCAATAGACATTACTTCAAAGTTAGATTTCTTTCTGTGTTTCTCCAAAAGGCTGGAATAAAAATCTGACTGCTAATGACAACTCATTTAGCAGAATGACAGTTGCTTGATGCTCACAGGGAATGAAGTAAGCATTGCCAGATGTGTGCCATACCCTCTTTTAACAGCCTCACTGCAGAGTATCTTTACTATAATGACCATTAGAATAAACCATATTTTATTAATGAAGAAAAATCTTACACTATCAATTAATAGCCTTTAAAAAATGTGAGAGAGCAGAAGGAAACTGAGAAATAGTATAATGCTTTATTCTTTGTACTAGATGAATTGATCGCTACAGCATTTAAATCTATGGGGTAACAACGCAGTAGGGTTTTTGGACCACAGATACATCAACATAAATCCTTATTTACATTCATTTAAGAATTCATAGCACCATTTGTTATGAGGAATATGGCTTTTTTAGGCTGCCCATCTGTGTGCAAGCATACTCTCACACACAATAGCATTTGTATGATTTAAAATTTAGATAGCAGTAAGTCTGGATTCTGAATAGTTTTATGTAAACTTTAATAAAAATGCAAGAAAGGATTCTTTTTTATTATACTTTAAGTTCTAGGATACATGTGTAGAACGTGCAGGTTTGTTACATAGGCATACATGTGCCATGGTGGTTTGCTGCACCCATCAACCCGACACCTACATTAGGTATTTCTCCTAACGCTATCCCTCTACTAGTCCCCAGCCCCCTGACAGACCTGGGTGTGTGATGTTTCCCTCCCTGTGCCCATATGTTGTCATTGTTCAATTCCCACTTATGAATGAGAACATATGATGTTTGGTTTTCTGATCCTGTGTTATTTTGCTGAGAATGATGGTTTCCAGTTTCATCCATGTCCCTGCAAAGGACATGGACTCATTCTTTTTTATGGCTGTGTAGTATTCCGTGGTGTGTATGTGCCACATTTTCTTTATACAGTCTAACATTAATGGGCATTTGGATTGGTTCCAAGTCTTTGTTATTATGAATGGTGCTGCAATAAACATATGTGTGCATGTGTCTTTACAGCAGAATGATTTATAATCCTTTGGGTATATATCCAATAACAGGATTGCTGGGTCAAATGGTATTTCTAGTTCTAGATCCTTGAGGAATTGCCACACTGTCTTCCACAATGGTTGAACTAATTTATACTCTGACCAACAGTGTAAAAGTGTTACTATTTCTCCATGTCCTCTCCAGCATCTGTTGTTTCCTGACTTTTTGATGATCACCATTCTAACAGGGGTAAGATGGTATCTCATTGTGGTTTTGATTTGCATTTCTCTAATGACTAGAGATGATGAGCTTTTTTTTTCATATGTTTGTTGGCCGCATAAATCTGTTCCTTTAAAAGGTGTCTGTTCATATCCTTTGCCCAGTTTTTGATGGAGTTTTTTTTTTCTTGTAAATTCGTTTAAGCTCCTTGTAGATTCCGGATATTAGCCCTTTGTCAGATGGATAGATTGCAAAAATTTTCTCCCATTCTCTAAGTTTCCTGTTCACTCTGATGACGGTTTCTTTTGCTGTGCAGAAGCTCTTTAGATTAATTAGATCCCATTTGTCAATTTTGGCTTTTGTTGTCATTACTTTTGGCATTTTAGTCATGAAGTCTTTGCCCATAACTATGTCCTGAATGGTATTGCCTAGGTTTCCTTCTAGGGTTTTTATGATTTTAGATTTTATGTTTAAATCTTTACTTGACCATGAGTTGATTTTTGTATAAGGTGTAAGTAAGGGGTCTAGTTTCAGTTTTCTGCATATGGCTAGCCAGTTTTCCCAACACCATTTATTAAATCGGGAATCCTTTCCCCATTTCTTGTTTTGTCAGGTTTTTCAAAGATCAGATGGTTGTAGATATGTGGTGTTATTTCTGAGAACTCTGTTTTGTTCCATCGGTCTATGCATCTGTTTTAGTACCAGTATCATGCTATTTTGGTTACTGTAGCCTTGTAGTATAGTTTGAAGTCAGGTAGCGTGATGCCTCCAGCTTTGTTCTTTTTGCATAGGATTGTCGTTTTTGGTTCCATATGATGTTTAAAGTAGTTTTTTTCTATTTCCGTAAAGAAAGTCAATGGTAGCTTGATGGGAATAGCATTGAATCTATAAATTACTTTGGGCAGTATGGCCATTTTCACAATATTGATTCTTCCTATCCATAAGCATGGATAGGAATAAATGAGTTTTCCATTTGTTTGTGTCCTCTCTTATTTCCTTGAGCAGTGTTTTGTAGTTCTCCCTGAAGAGGTGCTTCACATCCCTTGGAAGTTGTGTTCCTAGGTATTTTATTCTCTTTGTAGCAATTGTGAATTGGAGTTTGCTCATGATTTGATTTTCTGTTTGTCTATTACTGGTGTATAGGAATGCTTGTGAATTTTGCACATTGATTTTGTATCCTGAGACGTTGCTGAAGTTGCTTATCAGTTTAAGGAGTTTTTGAGCTGAGATGATGGGGTTCTCTAAATATACAATCATGCCATCTGCAAACAGAGATAATTCGACTTTCTCTCTTCCTATTTGAATACCCTTTATTTCTTTCTCTTGCCTGATTGCCCTGGCCAGAACTTCCAATACTATGTTAAATAGGAGTGGTGAAAGAGGGCATCCCTATCTTGTGCCGGTTTTCAAAGGGAATGCTTCCAGCTTTTGTCCATCCAGTATGATATTGGCTGTAGGTTTGTCATAAATAGCTCTTATTATTTTGAGATAATACCATCAATACCTACTTTATTGAGTGTTTTTAGCATGAAGGGATGTTGAATTTTATGGAAGGCCTTTTCTGCATCTATTGAGGTAATCATGTGTTTTTTGTCCTTGGTTCTGTTTATGTGGTGGATTACATTTGTCAATTTGTGTATGTTGAACCAGCCTTGCATCCCAGAGATGAAGCCGACTTAATCGTGGTGGATAAGCTTTTTGATGTGCTGCTGGATTCAGGTTGCCAGTATTTTATTGAGGATTTTCTCCTTGATGTTCATCAGGGATACTGGCCTGAAATTTTCTTTTTTTATTGTGTCTTTGCCAGGTTTTGGTATCAGGATGATACTAGCCTCTTAAAATGAATTAGGGAGGAGTCCCTTTTTTTCTATTGTTTGGAATAATTTCAGAAGGAATGGAACAAACTCCTCTTTGTACCGCTGGTAGAATTTGGCTGTGAATCTGCCTGGTCCTGGGCTTTTTTCAGTTGGTAAGCTATTAATTTCTGCCACAATTTCAGAACTGGCTATTGGTCTATTTGGGGATTTGACCTGTTCCTGGTTTAGTCTTATGAGGGTGTATGTGTCCAAGAATTTATCCATTTCTTCTAGATTTTCTAGTTTTTTTGCTTAGAGGTGTTTATAGCATTCTCTGATGGTAGTCTGTATTTCTCTGGGATCAGTGTTTATATCCCCTTTATCATTTTTTATTGTGTCTATTAGATTCTTCTCTCTTTTCTTCTTTATTAGTATGGCTAGTGGTCTATCTATTTTGTTAATCTTTTCAAAAAACCAGCTCCTGAACGCATTGATTCTTTGAAGTGTTTTTCGTGTCTCTATCTCCTTCAGTTCTGCTCTGATCTTAGTTATTTCTGGCCTTCTGCTAGCTTTTGAATTTATTTGCTCTTGGCTTTTCTAGCTCTTTCTGTTGTGATGTTACAGTGTTGATTTTAGATCTTTCCTGCTTTCTGATGTGGGCATTTAGTGCTATAAAATTTCCACTAAACTCTGCTTTAGCCGTGCCCCATAGATGCTGGTATGTTGTGTCTTTGTTCTCATTGGTTTCAAAAAACTTATTTATTTCTGCCTTAATTTTGTTATTTACCCAGTAGCCATTCAGGAGCAGGTTGTTCAGTTTCCACGTAGTTGTGCAGTTTTGAGTGAGTTTCTTAATCCTGTGTTCTAATTTGATTGCACCGTGGTCTGACAGACTCTTTGTTATGACTTCCATTCTTCTGCATTTGCTGAGGATTGTTTTACATCCAATAATGATGTTGATTTTAGAATAAATGCTATGTGGTTCTGAGAAGAATGTATATTATGTTGATTTGGTGTGGAGAGGTCTGTAGATGTCTATTAGGTCTGCTTGGTCCAGAGCTGAGTTCAAGTCCTGAATATCCTTGTTAATTTTCTGTCTCATTGATCTGACTAATATTGACTGTGGGGTGTTAAAGTCTCCCACTACTAATATGTGGGAGTTTAAGTCTCTTAATAGGTCTCTAAAAACCTGCTTTATGAATCTGGTTGCTCCTGTATTGTGTATATATTTAGGATAGTTAGCTCTTCTTGTTTCATTGATCCCTTTACCATTATGTAATGTCCTTCTTTGTCTTTTTTTTATCTTTGTTGGTTTAAAGTCTGTTTTATCAGAGACTAAGATTGCAACCCTTGATCTTTTTTTTTTTTTTTTTGCTTTTGATTTGCTTGGTAAATCTTCCTCCACCCCTTTATTTTGAGCCTCTATATGTCTTTGCATGTGAGATGGGTCTCCTGAATATAGCACACTGATGGGTCTTGACTCTTTATCCAATTTGCCAGTCTGTGCCTTTTAATTGGGGCATTTAGTCCATTTACACTTAAGGTTAATATTTTTATGTGTGAATTTGATCCTTTCATTATGATTCTAGCTAGTTATTTTGTCCATTAGTTGATGCAGTTTCTTCATAGTGTTGATGGCCTTTACATTTTGGTTTGTTTTTGCAGTGGCTGGTACCGGTTTTTCCTTTCCATATTTAGTGCTTTCTTCAGGAGCTCTTGTAAGGCAGGCCTGGTGGTGACAAAATCCCTCAACATTTGCTTGTCTGTAAAGGATTTTATTTCTCCTTCACTTATGAAGCTTAGTTTGGCTGGATATGAAATTCTGGGTTGAAGATTCTTTTCTTAAGAATGTTGAATATTGGCCCCCACTCTCTTCTGGCTTGTAGGGTTTCTGCAGAGAGATCTGCTGTTAGTCTGATGGGTTTCCCTTTGTCAGTAACCCAACCTTTCTCTCTGGCTTCCCTTAATATTTTTTCCCTCATTTCAATCTTGGTGAATCTGACCATTGTGTGCCTTGGGGTTGCTCTTCTCATGGAGTATCTTTGTGATGTTCTCTGTATTTCCTGAATTTGAATGTTGGCCTGTCTTGCTAGGTTGGGGAAGTTCTCCTGGATAATATCCTGAATAGTGTTTTCCAACTTGATTCCATTCTCTCCATCACTTTCAGGTACACCAATCAAATGTAGGTTTGGTCTTTTCACATAGTCCCATATTTCTTGGAGGCTTTGTTCATTCCTTTTCATTCTTTTTTTCTCTAATCTTGTCTTCATGCTTTATTTCATTAAGTTGATCTTCTACCTCTGATATCCTTTCTTCTGCTTGATCAGTTCAGCTACTGATACTTGTGTATGCTTCATAAAATTCTCATGTCATGTTTTTCAGCTCCATCAGGTTATTTATGTTCTTTTCTAAACTGGTTATTCTAGTTAGCAATTTCTCTAACGTTTTTTCAATGTTCTTAGCTTCCTTGCATTGGGTTACAACATGCTCCTTTAGCTCAGAGAAGTTTCTTATTACCCACCTTCTGAAGCCTACTTCTATCAATTCATCAAACTCATTCTCTGTCCACTTTTGTTCCCTTGCTGGTGAGAAGTTGCGATCCCTTGGAGGAGAAGAGTCATTCTGGTTTTTGGAATTTTCACCCTTTTTGAGCTGGTTTTTCCTCATCTTCAGGGATTTATCTACCTTTCGTCTTTGCTGATGGTGACCTTCGGATGGAGTTTTTGCATGGTTGTCCTTTTTGTTGATGTTGATGCTATTGCTTTCTCCTTTTTAGTTTTCCTTTTAACTGTCAGGCTCCTCTTCTGCAGGTCTGCTGAAATTTGCTGGAGGTACACTCCAGACCCTGTTTGCCTGAGTATCTCCAGCGGAGGCTGCTGAACAACAAAGATTGCTGCCTGCTCCTTCCTCTGGAAGCTTTGTCCCAGAGGGGCACCCACCAGATGCCAGCTGGAGCTCTCCTGTATGAGGTGTCTGTCGATCCCTGCTGGGAGGTATCTCCCAGTCAGGAGGCACGGGGGTCAGAGACCCACTTGAGGAGGCAGTCTGTCCCTTAGCAGAGCTCGAACACTATGCTGGGAGATCTGCTGCTCTGTTCAGAGCCAGCAGACAGGAACATTTAAGTCTGCTGAAGCTGCACCCACAGCCGCCCCTTCCCTCAGGTCCTCTGTCTGAGGGAGATGGGAGTTTTATCTATAATCCCCTGACTGGGGTTGTTGCCTTTCTTTCAGAGATGGCCTTCCTGGAGAGGAGGACTCTAGAGAGGCAGTCTGGCTACAGAGGCTTTGTGGTGCTGCAGTGGGCTCCGCCCAATCCAAACTTCCTGGCAGCTTTGTTTGCACCCTGAGGAGAAAACAGCCTACTCAAGCCTCAGTAATGGCAGACACCCCTCCCCACACCAAGGTTGAGCATCCCACATCGACTTCAGACTGCTGTGCTGGCAGTGAGAATTTTAAGCCAGTGGATCTTAGCTTGCTGGGCTCCATGGGGGTGGGATCCACTGAGCAAGACCTCTTGGCTCCCTGACTTCAGTCCCCTTTCCAGGGAGTGAAGGGTTCTGTCTTGCTGGCATTCCAGGTGCCACTGGGGTCCAAAAAAACTCCCGCACTAGCTTAGTGTCTTCCCAAATGGCCAACCAGTTTTCTGCTTGAAACCCAGGGCCCGTGTGGTGTAGGCACCCAAGGGAATCATCTGGTCTGTGGGTTGCAAAGACCATGGGAAAAGCGTGGTATCTGGGCCAGATAGCCATGTCCCTCATGGCAGGGTCCCTCAAGGCTTCCCTTGACTAGAGGAGGGAGTTCCCTGATCCCTTGTGCTTCCCAGGTGAGGCAATGCCCCACCGTGCTTCTGCTTGCTTTCCATGGGCTGAACCCACTGTCTAACCAGTCCCAGTGAGATGAACCAGGTACTTTAGTTGGAAATGCAGAAATCACACACCTTCTGCATTGGTCTTGCTGAGAGCTGCAGACTGCAGCTGTTCCTATTCGGCCATCTTGCCCAGGAATGCAAAAATGGATTCTATAATATCATTTTGGCTACCACATTTGATTTTTTTTATGAGACTTTGGATACTAGTTTGGTTTGCTATTTTTTTTTTTAAACTCATCAAAACAGGACTGGAGATGAAAGGATAGCAATTGCTGACATTTCTGCTGCTCAGCTTGTTACAGTGATTGTGCTCTGTAAACAGAGCTCCATTTTGTTTAGCTGCTTGTGTGATAACTATTACAAGCCTTTTACAAAATGTTAAAAGAAATATTTTCATTCAAATTTTATATTTTAGGGAATAGTAAATTGTTTAGGAATTTACATTTTGGAGAAACAAAATTTCTTCTTTTTTTTCTAAGACCTAGGATTCCTTTTTGTAGCAATGCACAGTTGGCTACATGAGCATAAACAAATGTGAAACCACATACTGAGAGACCCTACATTAAGAAAGCAAAATAAATTCAATACATAGACAGGAAATATCATTCTATGTCATTCTATGAATGAAAGGATAATATGTTTCCTTGTGCCAGAATTGCTGTGTTTTTTTTTTTTTAAAGAAAAGCCTAGACAGCTTCTTTCAGTTCTTAATAACTTCTCTTGCTCTGAGCCCTTATTTATAAGTCTGAGAAAGTTATGTGTTTTTCTGCCTTACACTGCCTCATTCTTATTTACTCTAGGCAAAGATGCTTTTAGAAAATGTTTAAAACCAATGATTTGATATGACCCCTTACTAACACTATAACATCCTCCAAAAAAACCTCTTCCTGTTTTGTATGTCCTGGTGGGAGATATTTTCTGTGCTTTTTTTGAGGACAGATTCATTCCTTGATTAAGAATGAAAACCTGGAGGGACCAAAGTCAATAAAGTGTGGCTATAGTATCTTTTAAATAAAGATAACTTTCCCTGAGTCTGCTGGCAGGAAGTAATCTGACTCCTTCTTTGAGGTTAAGCCTGTTTATCATTTTATCTCTTGTTTTCATAACACTTCTTTTTTTTTTTTTTTTGAGACGGAGTTTTGCTCTTGTTGCCCAGGCTGGAGTGCAATGGTGTGATCTTGGCTCATCGCAACCTCCGCCTCCCAGGTTCAAGCAATTCTCCTGCCTCAGCCTCCCGAGTAGCTGAGATTACAGGCATGCACCACCACACCCCGCTAATTTTGTATTTTTAGTAGAGACAGGGTTTCTCCATGTTGAGGCTGGTCTCTAACTCCTGACCTCAGGTGATCCACCCACCTTGGCCTCAAAATGCTGGGATTACAAGCATGAGCCACTTCGCCTAGTCAACACTTCTTTTAAGAAAAAGTTTTATTTTGTTTTCTATTAACATATAATAATTGTATATATTTAGGGGATACAATGTGATGTTTTAATACAAGTATATATACATTGTGGAATGATCAAATCAGGATAATTAACATATTCATTACCACAAATATTGATCATTTCTTTGTGGTGAGAACATTTAAAATTCTTTTAGCTATTTTGAAATATACAATACATTACTATTAACTGCACTTACCATGCTGTCCAATAGGTCACCAGAACTTATTCCTCCTGCCTGGCTGAAACTTTGTACCCTTTGGTTATTGACATCTGTTTTCCTACTCAACATCAACTCCCCTGACCCTAGCATGAAAACAGTTATGCGGTGATATATTATTGTGATTTTACTTTGCATTTCTCTGATTAGACTTGTTGAGCATTTTGTTATATATCTGTTGGACATTTTCATGTCTTCTTTTGAGAAATGTCTTTTCAAGTCCTTTGCACATTTTTTAATATGGTTATTATTTTCTTGTTGTTGAGTACTCTGAGTTCTTTGTACATTTTGGACATCAGCCCTTAATCCAATGTATGACTTACAAATATTTCTCTCAGTCTGTGGATTATCCCTTTACTCTGTTAATTGTTTGCTTTGGTATGCAGAAGTTTTTAAATTTGATGCAATCCTACTAGTTTATTTTTGCTTTTGTTGCCTGTGTTTTGGGGAATGTAACCACGAAATTACAGCCCAGACCAATGTCATAGAGCTTTTCCCCTATGTTTTCTCCTAGTAGTTTAACTATTTCTGTGCTTATGTTTAAGTGATTTTGAGTCTATTTTTTTTTAAGCAGTGAGATAACGGTCTGTATTTATTCTTCTGTATGTGGATATTCAGTGGAATTTTTTTTCTGGGCTCTCTATTCCATTCCATTGATCCATATGTCTGTTTTTATGCCAGTGCCATGCTTTTTGGTTACTAGAGCTTTGTAATATATTTTGAAATCCAGTAGTCTGATGACTCCAACTTTCTTCTTTTAGCTCAAGATGGCTTTGGCTATTCAGGAATTTTATGGTTCCATATGAGTTTTAGGATTCTTTTTCTATTTCTGTGAAGAATGACATTAAAATTTTGACAGGGATTACATTGTATGTGTACACTGCTTATGGTAGTATGACTATTTTAACAATATTAATTATTTCAATCCATGAACATAGAATATCTTTCCATTTATTTGTATATTTTTCAATTTCTTTTATCAATGTTTTATAGTTTTCTGTATATGAATTTTCCATCTCTTTAAATTACTTACTCCTAAGTATTTTATTCTTGATCCTATTGTAAATGTATTGTAAATGAGATTATTTTCTTAATTTCTTTTTCAGACAGTCTGTTTGTATAGAAAATCTACTTATTTTTATAGGTTGATTTTATATCTTGCAACTTTACCAAATTCCTTTATCAGTTCTATCAGTTTTTTGTAGAATCATTAGAATTTTCTCTGTGTAAGATCATGTCATCAACAAACAGAGACAATTTCACTTATTCCTATGTAGATGTAATTTATTTTCTTGGCCAATTGCTCTGATTAGGACTTCTAGTACTATATTGAATAGAAGTGGTGGAAGTGGGCATCTGTTTCTTATTCATGATCTCAGAGAAGAAATCTTCAACTTTTCACCATTGAGTGTGATGTGAGATGTGGATTTGTCATATATAGCCTTTATTGTGTTGAGAGAAATTTTTCTATACCTAATTTATTGAGAGTTTTTATAATAAAATGTTGAATTTTGTCAAATTATTCTTTCTGCATCTATTGAGATGATCATGTGGTTTTTTGCATCTATGTTCATCAGGGATATTGGCTTGTAGTTTTTTTTTTTTTATATTCTTTTCTGAGTTACGCATCAGGGTAATAATGATTTGCAAAATAAGTTTGGAAGTACTTTCTCTTCTGCAATGTTTTGGAACAGATTAAGAAGGATTAGTACTTGTTCTTCCTTAAATGTTTGTTACAATTCAGTCATGAAGCCATCTGGTCTTGGGCTTTTCTTTGATGAAAGACTTTTTATTACAAATTCAATATTCTTACTGCTATTGATCTATTCAGATTTTGGATTTCTTCATAATTAAGTCTTAATAGGTTATATATTTCTAGGAGTTTGTCCACTTATAGATTGTCTGATTTTTGGCATATAGTTGTTCATAGTAGTTGCTTATTATCCTTTGTATTTTTTTATCAGTTGTAATGTCTTGTTTTTCATTTATGATTTTGTTTACTTGAGTCTTGCTTCTTTTTTGTCTAGCTGTTTGTCAAGTTTGTTTAGCTTTTCAAGAAACAGCTTTTGATTTCATTGATGTTATATATTGTTTTTCTAGTCTCTTACTTCAGTTCTTTCTGCTTGCAACATTGTTATTTCCTTTCTTCTGATATCTTTGGATTTAGTTTATTCTTCTTTATCTGGTTTCTTAAGGTGTAACATTAAGTTGTCTATTTGATTTTTTTTTGGATGTAGGTGTTATTGCTGTAAACTTTCCCTTAAGTCTGATTTTGCTATATACCATAATTTTTAATATGCTGTATGTTCATATTTGTTTGTCTCAACATGTTTTTAAATTTTCCTTTTAATTTATTCTTTTATCCAATAGTTGTTCAGAAGCATATTATTTAATTTCTAATATTTGATAATCTTCCATGATTCTTTCTGTTATTGATTTCTAGTTTCATACTATTATGGTTGGCAAAGATAGTTGATATGATTTTGACCTTCTTAAATTTATGGCCTAACATGTAATCTATCCTATGAAAGGTTCTAAGTACACTTGAGAAGAATGTGTATTCTGTTGCTGTTGAGAGCAATGTTTTGTATATATCTGTTTGATCCATTTGGTCTAAAATGTAGTTCAAGTTCAATATTTTCTTCTGACTTTCAACACCAGACAGATGATATGTCTGGTGTTGAATGTGGGGTATTAAAATTCCATATAATTATTGTGTTGTATCCTGCCTCTCTTCAGATCTTTTAGTGTTGGCGTTGTATATTTAGGTGCTCTGGTGTTGGGTGCATATATATTTACAATTCTCATATTCTCTTGATGAAATGATCCATTTATCACTATATAATGACATTCTTTGTGTTATTTTTATGTTTTGGGCCTAAAGTCTCTTTTGTCTGAAATAAATATAGTTACCTCTCCTCTCTTTTGGTCTGCATTTGCATGAAATATCTTTTTTCATCTATTCACTTTCAGTTTATGAGTGTCATTGAAGGTAATGTGAGTCTCTTGTTGGCAGCATACAATTGAGTCTTCTATGGTGGTGTTTGCTTTTTCTCAGGAATCCTTCACCAAGCTCCAGACTAGATTAAGTTTTTTGTTATTATTGTTACACTCTTATAGGATCACATTTTTCTTTTCTGTAGAACACTTATATTTTTCTTACCTCTGAATCTGTTTGTGTTATTATTTAACTCTGAGCTCTATGAGACTAGGAATTGCTTGATTTCCTTCACCACAGTCTTGGGCACATAGCATGGTTCCTGGTACTTAAGTACATAATAAAATGTTGTTGAAGGAATGTATAAATAAATTGGCAAAAGACTTTGCACACAAAAAATTTTCAGTCAGTAATTTCAGATATAGTCACAGAAAATAAAACAACTTTACTTTTAGTATGTTAGAATTAAAAGCATTGATTTTGCTCACAGAAGAACACTCTTTGGTGCTTTATTATATATTTAAAAGGAAAGTGTAAAGGACACCACTTCTTCAAATAATTATAATAAGGCCATTTCTTAATTGTGAAATGAAAAAGACTCATAATTATGTTGGTTGACTCTACTTATTATATAAGTACTTAACCAGGTTTTCAATTTACATTGGATGGTAAACACTGGCAAGGAAACTTCTGCATAATGGAAAGTACTTTGACACCTGGCCAGCTTTGCCAGGATTCAATTTCATTAAATTATTGTCAACGTACACATCAAGTGTGTGAGGTGGAGCTGAACGGGTTGCCTTGTAAAGAAATGTGGGAATTATATCTCAAGGCATATAAGGTGACTTAGCTCTCAGAGAAGGTGTTCTTTTTTAGGGCAAGTAACAAAAGTGATTTTCACTGTTATCCTAGAATCATTCTTAATGAAGGTATCATTTGTTTCTTCCCTGAATACATCATGTTCTGACACACGCTTATGCTCCTACCACACTGAATTTATCATACTCTGAATTCAGGCCCTGTTATACTTCTCCCTTTGTCTTTGCACATATTCATCCCCCATCATACTTTTCCGTGTTTTCCTAGCTGAAACAAGATGTGAATTTGGTCCTTGAACAGTCAATGCACTTGCATTTCATTAGTGCTACATGACAGATTTTTTACACTCCTTTTTGGTAGGTATGCTTCTTTATCCCTCAATTCTATCTTTGTCGTTATTGACATTGGACAACTCTCTGGTCTTTTTGTTTTGTTTTCTTTTGTTTTTGAAAGTATAGTCTTTTTCTAAGCCTCCTTATAGGTCCTTGTTTTTATGTCTCAATGACCCTTTCCCTCTGAAGCTAACCATTCTTGTCATAATCTTGGTACTGATCCCATATTCCCCTCTGAAGGACATTATGCTCATATTTATCTTCCTCTTTTTAGAAGCATCAGTTTTTATTTTGCTTTTTCTTGCTCTCAATGTTTATATATTAAAAATCTAATTCTTTTCATCTAAATAAATACAGACTTTTCACAGATTTTATTGTACTTTGTAGCTGTTGATATACTTTGTATCATTCTTTTTTAGCAACACAAATCCATTTGACCACCCAGTCCCTTGCTTCTGCCTCTACCATTGAATTGAACCCAGTATTTACAATGTTGTTATGATGTTCTTACAATCAGATTTAAAAGCTTCTCCTTAGTCCTCTTACTTTTTGACATCTCAGGGCTATTCTGATTCTGTTGGCAATTTCAACTGCTTTCCAAACTTTTCCTTCCCCTTACTCTCATTGATGTAGATGATTCCAGTTTCCCTTTTTGGTTCATCTCTTTGTGGTTTATCTTCCCTCCATCACCAGGTCTCCTTTCTTCTTCCATCTCTAACCGTGAGAAGTATCCAAACTTTATTTCTTGACTTCTCAAGACTTTCTTGACTTCTCAAACTTGATTTTGTAGAAGCTGCTATCCTGTATTTCTGTCTTAAATCATCATCTATAAATCAATTGTTCCCAAATCCTAATCCTGTGCCAAATCTTTCCATCAGGCTCCAGCTTTTTAGTTCAAACTACCTACAAGAAAACTTTTCTTGAAATTTCCTAAAAAGTAAAAATTCAGTGTGACCATAGCCAAACTTCTCATTTTTATCCTTAAAAATGTCCCTTTTGTCCTCATCCTCCTTTCAAGTTGGGCCACTAGTACTCCTCAAAGTTCAAATGCTTGTAATTAATGACAAAGCCCAGTATATTTTCTTGTAGGTTTCTCTGTCTGTTTTTTATTGCCTTCTTCTTCAATTTTCCTTCCTACAGGAAGACTTCACAACTCTTGTGTGAATATAGTTGCCTCCTAGCTATATTTTCTCTTTTATATCTTCCAGTTTTCCAAAACTATATCTTATCTTTCTCTCATTTTTTAAAAAATATTACCTTTCTCTAACTGTGTTTGCATTTAGTAACCCTATTGTACAATTGGGCCCTTCTATTATAAATAGGCTATTCAGAAATCAGTTTATTAAATCAAAATAACACTATCAGTAATCATACTCTACTGCCTCCTACAACTGACAGTATTTTTACTGCCTTTTAAAACTTGCTATATATAAAAAAGTTAATAATGTTTATTACACATCTCAGAAAAATAAGCACAAACATAGCTAGCAGGCAGGCCATTATGTAAATAGAGAGATGAAAATGTTAATATACAACTGAATAGACGTCTGCTGGTGATGGACACAATCTCCCTGGCACTTAGCTTTGTTCCTCTCTATGGAAGTTTATGGGGAGAGGGTTTGGGAAAAAAGCTTTGATACTGTCTTATTCTCTTATGGTATTGTATGGTTTAGCACTCATGTGGCTTCCTAGTATTTTATAAATTTTATTCTTTTAATTGCCTCCATATGAATAGAAGCTATGATGCCTGTCATCTTGGCTAGCATATCTAGTTTCACTGTAAGCGTAAAGCCAAAAAAAAAAAAAAAAAAAAAAAGAGTAAAGCCAAAACCAAAACAAAACAACTATAATTTATTGACTAAATTTTATTAGAGGCATTTTATATACTAATTTTATATTAAAATTTAGACTAATATAAGCAATTTGAAGGTAGAAATTTAAGGCAAGTAAAGTGATAATTTGGTAAGGGTATTCTATATTATTAGATAATTAGAAACATATACTTAGTTTTTTTATTTTAAATTTGAGCCCTTTGCCAAGAATTCAAGTTATACAGTTTTTTTTTTTTATGAAGCCCAAGTAGTCTTCAGTCTAAATGATCTTAGATCTAAATGTGTTTACACGTGATTTTTAAAACTTAATGACTATATAACCAACTAAAAATTTAGCAAATTCTGAAAAAATTTTATACAACCCATCTGTTAATATTTAAATATTCTCTTTTAATCTTTTAAAAAATGTTTATGTGTTTTGCATGCCTGTAATCATAGTGTTTATGCTTTTTTCCTGTGGAATTTAAAAGACAACACTGTATCACAACTATTTCCCCTGCATATGCTGCATAGCTTCCATGCTTCTGTGATTTTTTTTTAACAACAGGGTCTAAGGAGTGAGCAGGGTAAAGTCTAATGACGCACAGCCAAGGAATTTCCTTGCCTTGATAATAGGCCAGCTGCCCATTAACTTACCAGCTTCTAGCTCACTATCACACACTATCGTATGACATTTGTTCTAAAATTGTCAATCTACAGGGAATAATTAAGGCTCATTGCCTTGAGATTTAAAAAAATAAAATTGGCTTTATATGAGAGATTCTTCCTAATGTAATGCAGACAGAATAAAAACAGGAGTAATGTTTCAATCTGCGAAATAAATTCTCAACTTGAACATCCTCATGCTGAGAAGGAAACATCCATTTCAGTGTATAGAGATGCAAGAAATTTGATATTTTTCCCTTGACATTTCTGTCATATTCAGCCATCATCCTGGGCTGTCAGCACCTGCCCCATGACTTAAAAATCCTGTTTGATCTGTGTTCATCAATTACTGCATCAGCAGCTCTACCTCTCAGTTAGTTTGAATGAACTTAAGAAGAAATGGGCCTGGGTTAACTCAACACTTGGTTCTCTTTTTAGTGTGTGATACCCTATACTTTCCCCTTGTATTGAAAAAAATATTATTTGGTTTTCTCTATTTGCTTCCCTTCTCAATGTCCTGTACTTTCCATGTGTTTCAAATTGTATTTTGGTTGTTATTTGAGGGTTAGTTTTATAGAACGTTAGTTTTGTTTTTATTATTCATTATTATTTCACATTTTATCTTTAAAAAATTATATTTTTAGTGACTACATCTGTATTTAATGTTAATTGAAATATGTTTACCTTCAACCATTCATTCATCAATTTACCACTTATTTATTCATTAATTGTAGCCCTCTTTTATGGCAGGAGAAAAGTTTGATTACTTTTATTGAGTTGATTCACTTACTTTGGTTTTAAGAAAGGACCAATTTAGTCAAATTACGATTTGTGATTGGCTGATTTTTCCAAAGCATTCATGTATGAAATCAGAATCTGTTTATTTCGTTGAAATGGAGTTATGTAGCATATCTTGTTGATAATATAAAATGCATTTTCTAATTATTACTTTTTATTTTTAATATCTTCATTTTAAGAGCTCACAATTTTTGTTTTCTAAACTGTGTATTGGGATTAAATTGACATTGTTTCTACTTAGAAAAATGTTTATTTTTTACAGGTTAGTTGTCATAATGTTTTACTGTACTTACTGGTGCTAATAATTTGTGTATAAATGTGTTTTAAAATTTGGGCTTATTTGTCTTTTGCTTATGCAAGGGTACGAAATCTCATTTTCTTCTTCCTTTTTTTCTCAGGCCTTGCTTTCGTTCATTTTTTTTTCTGACCTGTATGTAAAGACAAACAATTATTTCATTTTCTCATCCTCTTCAATCCTTTTTGCAAAATTCTTCCTTTTAAAAATATTATTCTCTAGATAGTCTTTAAATACAAACTTACACAATTATTTTGGTCTAGTAATGACTGACCCATACCCTAGCTCTTTACAGCCAGTTTATTACAGTTTAAATCCAGAGTACACTGGATTAAGGCCAAGTAAACATTGTTGTGATAGCACAATTTTCTGTTCTCTGGCTCACTGTGGTCATACTCCTGATAATGTTTTCATGTTGTGTTTTGCAGGGGAAAATGTATTTCCTCACAAGAATATTTTAAGTTTAGTGCCAGCCATTCTTTGCACACTCTTATTAGAGACATTTGCCCTTTGCCTAGTAAACATTTGTTGAAAATGCTTCCATGAATAATTATCTCTTCCTACACTATTTAAACTCAAAGTTATTCGTGTACATCTAATCAACTGAGAATAAAATCCCATTTTTTAGAATTTGTTTGGATTTCTTCACAGCGATGAGTAATTGTTGCTAAAGGAAGATTTACTGGGGCAAGAAGCATGATCAGTCCAATTTCATCAGATTTATATTTTATGTCTGAGGCATTCCATTCCTTGGGATAATGGTTTCCCAGCCTACCCACTCAAAATGCATTTATAATTTAACTTATATATGCCTAATAGTTGCACAAATTTTCTTTAAATTACATTAATTTTGGTATTGTATGAATTGACTTTCACTTTTGTTTCTATAATAATCCAGTTTGATTCATCATAGCTTGCCATGCAGCCACTGACCAGAAAACATTTACATCATAAATCAGAGATCAATAGTCATGACAAATTTCCTTCTATTATATTAATTTACACTTTCACAGTTTATAGAAACACCTATATTCCCATTTTCTTGCCAGTATAGAGCTTCTTATCTGTTCTTGTTGCAGCAGCCTGAAGTTAGTTAGGGATCTGTCCATGTTTTGTCCCTTGGTCTCTCTGTATCTCTATTATATAGTTAATATTTAAATACTCTCTTGCCTTCAAAAAATTCAAACAATATACATGTATGTTAGTAAAATTCAAATTTCTCCTTCACTCTTTTTCAAGGGCTACTACTCTCAACAGTTTATAGTGAATGTTTTGTAAATTTATTTTAAAACATGTTTTGTTGATATGTACCTATGTATTTTTTTACATACACATATTAAATTATATGCATTGTACTGTCTTTTTTTCTTTGCTTAAAAATATTGTAATGACATGTCTATTTTTAATAATTGCATGCATGTTATTGTGTTCCCTTTTAGCCAACCTTTAGTTTGTTTCCATTTTTTCTGTATTATAACATTTAAATGAATGCTCATAATTGGTAATTCTGGGGCAGAAAAATAAAAATGTATCTAACTTTATTGGATATTGTAAAATTTATAAACACTTTTTTACTAATAGTGTAGGTCACTTTTTCTATGTCCTTAATTATTTTTAGCTGGTTTATCTATAAATTTCAGAAAGAGAATCTGAAAATCTAATTTATTTTTTACTTGCAGATTTCTCCATTTCTCCATAATGTTAATTTTGCTTCATACATTTCAAGAATATATCTTCATTGGTACACATCTGTGATTACTATATATTCCTTGTGGGCTTTTTATTACAATTTTATGCTATTCTGTATTTTTAATAATTTTTCTTAAATCTATTTTGTCTAATATTAGTATTATTTTACCAGTCTTTTGTTTTCCTTTGGTTAGTTTTCAGTTAGAGTACTTTACTGTATTAGTTAGTGTTCTCCAGAAAGACAGAACCAATAGGATATATATAGATATTTAAGAGGAGATTTATTATGATAATTGGCTCATGTGATTATTGAGGCCAAGAAATCTCACAGCATGCCACCTGCAAGCTGGAGATGAAAAAAGGCCAGTGGTATAATTCAGTGTGAGTCCCAATAAGAGGTGAAGCCAGTTGGGCTTCTGGGTCGGGTGGGGACTTGGAGAACTTTTCTGTCTAGCTAGAGGATTGTAAATGCACCAATCAGCACTCTGTAAAAATGCACCAATCAGCACTCTGTGTCTAGCTAATGGATTGTAAACGCACCAATCAGCACTTGGTAAAGACGCACCAATCAGCACTCTGTGTCTAGCTAAAGGTTTGTAAATGCACCAATCAACACTCTGTAAAACGGACCAATCAGCAGTCTGTAAAATGGACCAATCAGCACCCTGTAAAATGGCCAATCAGCAGGAAGTGGGTGGGGTCAAATAAGGGAATAAAAACTGGCCACCCAAGCTAGTAGCAGCAACCCGCTTGGGTCCCCTTCTACTCTGTGGAAGCTGTGTTTCTTCACTCTTCACAATACATCTTGCTGCTGCTCACTCTTTGGGTACACACTACCTTTATGAGCTGTAACACTCACCACGAGGGTCTGTGGCTTCATTCCTGAAGTCAGCGAGACAACGAACCCACTAGGAGGAACAAACAACTACGAACCCACTAGGAGGAACAAATAACTCCAGATGTGCCACCTTTAAGAGCTGTAACACTCACTGTGAAGGTCTGTGGCTTCACTCCTAAAGTCAGCAAGACCACGAACCCACCAGAAGGAAGAAACTCTGATCATCTGAAGGAACAGACTCCAGACACGCCATCTTTAAGAAGTGTGGCTTCACTGACTTCCACAAGGGTTGAACTAGTTTACAGTCCCACCAACAGTGTAAAAGTGTTCCTATTTCTCCACATCCTCTCCAGCACCTGTTGTTTCCTGACTTTTTAATGATTGCCATTCTAACTGGTGTGAGATGGTATCTCATTGTGGTTTTGATTTGCATTTCTCTGATGGCCAGTGATGGTGAGCATTTTTTCATGTGTTTTTTGGCTGCATAAATGTCTTCTTTTGAGAAGTGTCTGTTCATGTCCTTCGCCCACTTTTTGATGGGGTTGTTTGCTTTTTCTTGTAAATTTGTTGGAGTTCATTGTAGATTCTGGATATTAGCCCTTTGTCAGATGAGTAGGTTGCGAAAATTTTCTCCCATTTTGTAGGTTGCCTGTTCACTCTGATGGTAGTTTCTTTTGCTGTGCAGAAGCTCTTTAGTTTAATTAGATCCCATTTGTCAATTTTGGCTTTTGTTGCCATTGCTTTTGGTGTTTTAGACATGAAGTCCTTGCCCATGCCTATGTCCTGAATGGTAATGCCTAGGTTTTCTTCTAGGGTTTTTATGGTTTTAGGTCTAACATTTAAGTCTTTAATCCATCTTGAATTGATTTTTGTATAAGGTGTAAGGAAGGGATCCAGTTTCAGCTTTCTACATATGGCTAGCCAGTCAGTGTGGCGATTCCTCAGGGATCTAGAACTAGAAATTCCATTCGACCCAGCCATCCCATTACTGGGTATATACCCAAAGGACTATAAATCATGCTGCTATAAAGACACATGCACACGTATGTTTATTGCGGCATTATTCACAATAGCAAAGACTTGGAACCAACCCAAATGTCCAACAATGATAGACTGGATTAAGAAAATGTGGCACATATACACCATGGAATACTATGCAGCCATAAAAAATGATGAGTTCACGTCCTTTGTAGGGACATGGATGAAATTGGAAATCATCATTCTCAGTAAACTATCGCAAGAACAAAAAACCAAACACCGCATATTCTCACTCATAGGTGGGAATTAAACAATGAGAACACATGGACACAGGAAGGGGAACATCACACTCTGGGGACTGTTGTGGGGTGGGGGGAGGGGGGAGGGATAGCACTGGGAGATATACCTAATGCTAGATGACGAGTTGGTGGGTGCAGCGCACCAGCATGGCACATGTATACATATGTAACTTACCTGCACATTGTGCACATGTACCATAAAACCTAAAGTATAATAATAATAATAATAAAAGAAAAAAAAAAAAAAAAAAAAAAAAAAGAAGTGTGGCTTCATTCCTGAAGTCAGCGAGACCACAGGAAGGAACCAATTCTGGACACACCAAGGCCAGAGAAGCAGAAGAACTGATGGTATAAATTCTGAAGTCTGAAGGGTGGAGATCCAGGAACTATGATGTCTCAGGCTGAGAGAAGATGGCTTAAGAAGAGCTCCCAGCTCAAAAAGAGAGTGAAAGAATTTCCTCTGCCTCTGCATTGTTATTCTACTTGGGCCCTCAATGGATTGCATGATACCCACTTACATTGGTGAGGGTGCATCTTTTTTACTCAGTTTACTGACTCAAATGCAAATCTCTTCCACAAATACTCTCACAGACACACTCAGAAATAACATTATACCAGATATCTGGGTGTCCCTCAGCCCTGTCAAGTTGACACATAAATTTCACCCTCACATCTTTCTTCTTTATCAATCTCATGTGTGTAGAACTAGATTAATAATAACTTTAGTTTCTAGTGGAGTCATAATTGACAGTCCTTTTCATTTTATTTACATAATTTTAATTTTTAATAATTATTAACAATCATTTATGTATATATGTGTTACTGTCTTAAGTGTGTACAAGTTACAGTGTACACTTTTTAGGGTTAGATTCATCATTTATTATCAAACCATCTTTTTGATAATTTTCAACACTTTTGACTGGCTTCTTGTTATCGCTGATTAGTTCATCACTGATTTTTACCTAAGAATGTGACTGACAAAGAACTCACTTCAGGAGTAGAAGTGCTGGTTTTGTCATTTTATTTTTATTTTCTTGTGCTCTATTATTTGTAGCCCCTTGTTTTCTTGCACAAATATTTGAAAATCACGTGACCACTTTTGTGAGGATTAGTAGAAATGCATAATATTGGCAATCCACTTGACGTGATAAATCAAAATATGAAAGAACAAATGAGTAATCTGTCAACATTTTGGGGTTGAGGAAATCTTATTCTTCCCCTGGGATATTTTCTCTATTATATAAGATTAATAAGCATTTGACATGCAAAAATGATGATGCCAGTGTCCATTTGTATATTACATATTAGTAAAGCATAATTTAAAATTTTGTTTTAAATACAAATTACTTTTCTTTGATTTATTTTATTTTCCCTGTTGCAATGAATTAGCTAATGTAGTGATACTCAAAGTATGACCTATGGACATCTGGAGGCCTCTGAGAACCTTTTTGGAGGTCTATGAAATCAAAACTATTTTCATAATAATACTAAAAATTATTTATATTTTTTGCTTTGTTGGCATTTGCACAGATAATGCATATACCATGGTAGGGAACACTGCTAGATGTGTAGCATGAATCAAGGCAATGTGAAAAAGAAAATAAAACTCTACTGGTAGACATTGTATTCTTTGTTGCCAAGCACATACAGAAAAAAAAGCAAGTTTTACTTACAAATGTATTGGAAGAAGCATTAAAATTATGAATTTTTATTAAATCTTGATCTTTGGTTACATGTCTTTTTAATATTATGTGTAAGTAGGAAGTATGCATAAAGCATTTCTGCTACATTGAAACTGTAGTTATATGGCTGTGGCATTGTTGAGAGCTGAACTGGCCTCTTTTTTCATGAGATGTTATTTTTTTCTTGAAGGAAACTGGTTATTCAGACTTGGAAATTTGGCAGACATTTTCTCAAAGAAGGGTGAAGTGAGCTTGTCACTTCAGGGAACAAAACTGACAGTATTTGTGGCCAATGATAAAATTTGAGCTTTTAAGTTAAAATCAGAAGTTTGAAAATGTGTATCCACCACTGTAAACTTGACAGCTTCTCAGTACTTAAAGACAGGGACAGCTACATAATTTGCAGGGCTTGGTGCAAAATGAAAATATGGAGCTCCTTGTTCAAAAAGCAGGAAAAAAGTGCCACTCAAGTACTAAAATATAAAGCTTTTTTTTCCTGTTCCATGGTCTCTCTCTTGACTTGCCATGGTATATCATACTCACTATTTAATGTTGCTCTAAGCAGAAAAAAAAAAAAAAATTAAAATTTTATATTATTAGCATGAACTTTACTGTTTAAATTGCAAAATGCCAGTTTTATATGCAAATATAAAAACATTTCGTTTATATGCAGAATCACAAATTTGAACAATTTGTATTTCATAGTTCATACATGCACTTTTTTTATTCTCATCCGAAGAGTGGAAATCATGCACAACCTTAATTAGCTGTTTTTATTTCATTTCTTGACACTTGCACATTCTGTCAACACTATCTTTAGCTTACTTATGAGTAAGGAAGGACTGAAAAAAAAGGAACTATAAGTTGCCCTGTTTTTCCTTTTCTTACTCTCATCATTGTTGGCTATTATAGGAAAGGAACACCAGTAAGAAAGAGTATGACAGAATTACCTGTCGATCCATCTTTCTCAGAATGTACTGCCTTCTTTCTACATTAGAAACAAGTTCTGGTTTGATTGAAAAGTGTGGCCTCTGAGGATTGTTAGTACCCCCATTTAGTTAGAATCTTAATAAGGTAACTGTGATAGTTTGAATGTTCGTCCCCTCCAAAACCCACGTTGAAATTTAATTGTCATTGTAACAGTATGAAGAGGTAGGACCTATAAGAGGTGTTCAGATCATGAATAGACCATGCCATTATCACAGGATTGAGTTCCTTACCATGAAAGTGGGTTTACTCCCTATTGCTCTCTCTCTTGCCCTGTCTTGCTCTTCTGCCTTCCACTGTGGGGTGGACTCATCAATAGAGCCTTCACTAGATACTGGCTCTTTGACTTTGGACTTTCCAGCCTACAGACAGGTGAGCTAATAAATTTCTGTTATTTATCGATTACCCAGTCTATAGTATTCTGTTACAGCAACACAAAACAGACTAATACGCTTACCTTGGACTTAGCGTAAATCTCACTAAATTCCCACAAATCATGGGTTCACTAGAATTTTGTGATTGTGGGGTGTTATGAACACTAAATGCAATAATACACTGTAAATTTATATAATGCTTTTGGAAAGCAAGATGTCAATATTATAAAAAGACATTTAAAAATCTGCTCTTAATTCAGGAGTCTTAAATTCGTGGAAATGTAGCATAAAGAAATATTGAAACAAAAGTAGAAAGCTATATGTACAAAATCGTTTTTTATTGTATTAATTATCCAATATTAGTGGAAACTAGAATGAATCATTGTCCAATGAAGTAATTAAATATTATACAATCATGAAAATAGCAAAAAGCATACGTAAAATCATGGTAGCATATTAAGTAAGTCAAAATCTTAATAAAAATTAACAAACACTGGGATTAGAGCTGTGTAAAATTATTAACGCTTTTGGATAAATATCATTGGGGAACACATGAAAAATAGAAAAGTTATTCCAGGTAATAGGATCATACTTAATTTGTTTCCATTTTGCTGAACATTCTTTTTTTTTTTTTAAATGTTTCTTTTTTTTATTATTATACTTTAAGTTCTAGGGTACATGTGCACAACGTGCAGGTTTGTTACATATGTATACATGTGCCATATTGGTGTGCTGCACCCATTAACTCGTCATTTACATTGGGTATATCTCCTAATGCTTTCCCTCCCCCTTCCTCCCACCCCACAACAGGCCCCGGTGTGTGATGTTCCCCTTCCTGTGTCCAAGCTGAACATTCTTTATTATTGACTTTTTGCGGTAAAACAAACACATAAACCAAAAATTCAAGAGGCTTTCTGAAATAATTACAGTCTAATGCATGGCATTTGGAATTGAGACTCAGGTTGGAGACCTGGCTCTCTTATTTATATTTATGTTTTTATTTTTATGTGGTTTATATTTATATTTATCATTTGTATTTGTGTCATTGTAGATCAGTAACTTAATTTTGTGAACCTTAATTTCATCATCAGTTAACTAAAGATTTCCACTAGCTTTTTAGAGTCATGAGATTAAGATGATGTATGTGAAAGTGTTTCTTTTTTTTAACTTTTAAGTTAAGGGGTACGTGTGTGTTTGTTATACAGGTAAACTTGTGTCATGGGAGTTTGTTATACAGGTTATTTCATCACCCAGGTATTAAGTCTAGTATCCATTAGTTATTTTTTTCTTATCCTCTCCTTCCTCCTCTCAATGGTAGTTTAATAGGAACAGCATTGAATCTATAAATTGCTTTGGGCAGTAGGATCATTTTAATAATACTGATTCTTCCTACCCATGAACATGGAATATTTTTTATTTGTTTGTGTCATGTCTGATTCTTTTGAGCAATGTTTTGTAGCTCTCCTTGTAGAGATATTTTATATCCCTGGTTAGCTGTATTCCTAGGTATTTTATTCTTTTTGTGGCAATTGTGAATGGAATTGCATTCCCGATTTGGCTCTTTGCTTGATTGCTGCTGATGTATAGGAAAGATAATGATGTTTTTTACATTGATTTTATATCTTGAGATGTTGATGAAGTTGTTTATCAGCTTAAGCAGATTTTGAGCCAAGACTATGAAGTTTTCCAGATACAGGATTATGTCATCTGCAAATAAGGATAGTTTGACTTCCTCTCTTCCTATTTGATGGGCTTTATTTCTTTCTCTTGCCTAATTTCCCTAGCCAGGACTTTTAATACTATGTTGCATAAGAGTGGTGAGAGAGGGCATCCTTGTCTTGTGCAGGTTTTCAAAAGGAATGCTTCCAGATTTTGCCCATTTAATATGATGTTTGCTGTGGGTTTGTCATAGATGGCTCTTATTCTGAGATATGTTCCTTAAATAACTAGTTTATTGAGAGTTTTTAACATAACGCAGTGTTGAATTTTATTGAAAGCCTTTTCTGTATCTATTGAGAAAATCTTATGGATTTTGTCTTTCGTTCGAATCATATTTATTGATCTGCGTATGTTGAAACAATTTTGCATCTCAAGGATAAAGCCTACTTGATCATGGTGGATAAGATTTTTGATGTGCTTCTGGATGATTCAGTTTGCAAGTAATTTGTTGAGGATTTTTGCTGCAATGTTCATCAAGAATATTGGCCTGAAGTTTCTCTTTTGTTGTATCTCTGCCAAGTTTTGGTATCAGGATGATGCTGGCCTCACAGAATTAGTTAGGAAGGAGTCCCTCCTTGTCCATTTTTTGGAGTAGTTTCAGCATTAATGGTACCAGCTCTTCTTTGTACATCTGGTAGAATTCAGCTATGAATCCATCTGGTCCTAGGCCTTTTTTGGTTGGTAGGCCTTTTACTACTAATTCAATTTCAGTGTATGTTATTGGTCTGTTCAGGGGCTAAATTTCTTGCTGGCTCAGTCTTGGGAGTGTGTATGTATCCAGGAACTAATCTATTTCTTCTAGATTGTTTAATTCCTGTGCATATACATGTTTATAATAGTCTCTGATGGTTGTTTGTATATCTGTGAGGACAGTGGTAATATGCCCCTTGTCATTTCTGATTGTGTTTATTTCAATCTTCTCTTTTTTTGTTATTAGTCTAGCTAGTGGTCTATCTACCTTATTATTTTTCTTCAAAAAAAAAAAAAAAAAAAAAACAGCTGCTTAATTCCTGGATCTTTTGAATGTGTTTTCATGTCTCAATCTCCTCCAGTTCAGCTATTATTTTGGTTACTTTTTGCCTTCTGCTGGCTTAGGGATTTGTTTGCTCTTGGTTCTCTAGTTCTTTCAGTTGTGATGTAAGGTTGCTAACTTGAGATCTTTCTAACTTTTGGATGTGGGCATTTAGTACTATAAATTTCCCTCTTAACAGGGTCTTAGTTGTGTCCCAGGAATACTAGTATATTTTATCTTTGCTCTGATTAGTTTCAAAGAATTTTGTGATTTCTGCCTTAATTTCATTATTTGCCCAAAATTCATTCAGGAGCAGGTTATTCAGTTTTCATGAGATTGTATGGTTTTGAGTGAACTTCTTAGTCTTGATCTCTAATTCGATTGCTCTGTTGTCTGAGAGATTGTTATGATTTCAGTTCTTTTGCATTTGATAAGGAGTGTTTTGCTTCCAATTATGTTATCAACGTTAGCGTAAGTACCATGTGGTGATATATTTTGTTGTTTTTGGATGGAGAGTTCTGAAGATATCTATCAGGTCCATTTGAGTACTGAGTTTTGGTTCTGAATATCTGTTAATTTTCTGTCTTGATGATCTGTCTAATATTTTCAGTGGGACATTAAAGTCTCCCACTATTATGTGGGAATCTAAGTCTCTTTCAATGTCTCTAAGAACTTGCTTTATAAATCTAGGTGCTCCTGTGTTGAGTGCATATATATTTAGGGTAGTTAGATATTCTTGTGGAATTGAACCCTTTACTATTATGTAATGCCCTTCTTTGTCTTTTTAAAAAAATTTTTGTTGGTTTAATGTCTGTTTTGTCAGAAACTAGGATTGCAACCCCTGATTTTTCTGTTTTCCATATGCTTTGCAGATTCTTCTGTATGCCTTTATTTTGAGCCTATGAATGTTGTTGTATGTGAGGGGGGTCTCTTGAAGACAGTATACTAATGGGTCTTGGTTCTTTATCCAGCCTGCCACTCTGTGTCTTTTAATTGTGGCATTTAGTTTGTATACCATTAAGATTAGTATTGATAGATGTGAATTTGATTATGTCATCATGATGTTCGCTGGTTATTCTGTAGACTTATGTGATTGCTTTATAGTGTCACTGGTCTGTGTATGTAAGTGTGTTTTTGTAGTGGCTGATATTGTCTTTCCTTTCCATATTTAGTGCTTCTTTCAGGGACTCTTGTGAGGCAGGTCTAGTGGTAATAAGTTCTTCAGCATTTGCATGTCTGAAATAATCTTATTTTTCCTTCATGTATGAGGCTTAGTTTGACCAGATGTGAAATTCTGGGTTGAAACTTCTTTTCTTTAAGAATGTTGAATGTTGGCTTCCAATCACTTCTGGCTTGTAAGTTTTCTGTTGAGAGATTGACTGTTAGTCTAATGGGCTTTCTTTGTAGGTGACCTGACCTTTCTCTCTAGCTGCCTTTAACATTTTTTCTTTCATTTTGACTCTGATAATTATGTGTCTTGGGATGATCTTCTTGTGAAGTAACTTACTGGAGTTCTCTGTATTTCCTGAAGTTGAATATTGGCCTCTCTAGCTAGGCTGGGGAAGTTCTCATGGATGATATCCTGAAATATGTTTTCCAAGTTGGCATTCTCCCCATCTCTTTCAGGGACACCAATGAGTTGAAGATTTGGTCTCTTTACATAATCTCATATTTCTTGGAGGTTTTGTTGGTTCCTTTTCATCCTTTTTAATTTATTTTTGTTAGGCTGTCTTATTGCAGAAAGCCAGTATTCAAGCTCTGGGATTCTTTTCTCTGCTTGTTCTATTCTGCTATTAATACTTGTGATTACATTATGAAACTTTTGTACTGTTTTTCAGCTCTGTTGGGTCTGTTATATTATTTTCTATACTGGTTATTTTGTCTGTCAGTTCCTGCATTATTTTATCGTGATTTTTACTTTCCTTGCATTAGGTTTCAACATACTCCTGTAGCTCAATGATCTTTTTTCTTATTCATATTCTGATTTCTATTGCTGTCATTTCAGCCATCTCAGCTCAGTTCAAAACCCTTGCTGGAGAGGTGATGCAGCCATTTGGAGGAAAGAAGGCACTGCAGCATTTTGAGTTTTCAGAGTTACCTTGCTGATTCTTTTTCATCTTTGAGAGCTTATCTACCTTCAATCTTGGAGGTTGCTGACCTTCAAATGGGTTTTATTTCTTTTATCCTGTTTGGTGACCTTGAGGGTTTGATTGTAGTAGAAGGTGGATTCAGCCAACTGGCTTTCTTTCTGAGAGACTTTAGGTGGCCATTCCTTAGCTCCCAACTCCTGGACTGTGTGCTCTAACTCTGGGGGACTTGTATTGGGCCTTGAGTTTGTTCTTTGGATCTGGATCCTTGAGATTTGGAATTCATTGCACTGAGGGAGCTGAGCTGCAGCAGCTATGGTAGAGTGCTAGTGGGTGCCAGAGTGCCTGCCTCCCTGCAGGCATGTACCACAGCGCTGGAGGCAATGCAGCTGGGTTGGCAGGGGCCCATGCTGGAGACTGCACATGGTTGTGCTGTAGGTGGTGTTGGCTTCAGGGTGAGGTGCTGGCAAGTTCAGGTCTGGGCGCTTTCTCTGCACCCCACAAGCAGGAGTGATTGCTCAGGGTGGAGGAGGATCTGCTGTTCTCTGTGCAATGTTATTACAAGGAAGGTGGTGAGCCTTGCTGGCTCTGTGCCCACCAAGGCTTTGTCTGCAATGGCAGGGCAGTAAGGGAAGGGCAGGCAGACTGAACTCCTGTGCCTGGGTGGGGCAAGAAAAGCAAACCTGCCTATGCAGACAGGTGCCAGCAAAGCAATGTAGGGAGTTACCACGGTCACAGGAGAAACTGCAGTATGGAGAGGGAGCAGGTTGGCTGATGTACCACCATAGGGGCTGCCTCTCTGGAGTTCTCCACTGGTCAGTCATGGTCAACCAGCACAGAAGCTATTGTTCAGGCCCCAAGGGTACCCAAGACTGCCCTGCAAGCAGCCATGGCCAGGCTGGGGTCTCAGGAGAGGACAGCAGACCAAAGGGTGTTTAGATTTGACCAGCCCCATGTGATGGGCAAGACCACCCTGCAGAGATCAGGTCCAACAGTTCCCCGAGGGCTAAAGTCTCAGTGGGAGCAACTTGAGCCTAAGAAGATGGCTGTCCCTGGACATGCTCTGCTGCAGATGTTCTCACACCAAACCCTCTGATTTCCATATCAGCTGGCTTCTGCCCCTACCACTTCTCTAAGCTTTCTTAATTTTTCAAATTCTCTAAGCAGGTCTCTCTGCCAACTCATGTGTCAGTGGTAGTCAAGGGGTCTCCTCAGAGGCCTGTGGCAAGAGTGGGTTGCTCCTTACCAATTCACCTCACCCATTCCCCTAGTGCTGTTATGGTCCAAAAATGAGTTCTGGTGCACAGTAGCCCTGTGCGGAGTTTCCAGCTTTCTCCCCCTTCAGCCTAGCTTCTGGGTCTTCCCTCTGTCCATTCTCAATACCATCCCTCTGAAGATCTGTTAAAAGCACGCCAACTGTCTCAGGCCCTGTGTGGGAGCTGTTCTACCTGGCTGTATCCTCCCCCTTTGAAAGTGTTTCTTAAAGTCCCTGAAGCGTTGGGATTCAGTACATTTTAGTTTATTCTAAAATTAGAGAGACTTTATTTTTCATTTTAGTGTTTTTAAAATGCTAATAAACTTTGCCAAAAGGCTTAACATGCTGGATGAGAGAAGGTTATACACTTTGGGAATTTTACTTGATAACTGCACTTACTGCTTTCAACAGTTCTGACTGCATATGCTTGAATGATTTTAAGTAGTAAATCCATTTTTACCTTCAAAGGCCGTTTATTGTCTGGTAGGACAATGAAATAGATTCAAATGCAGGTGTATATCTAGTTTAGGCAAAATATTTTGCTTTATCAAAAAGTAACAATCTTCAATAAACTTCTGTAAGGGGTCTTTCGATTTCAAATTCTTGAAATATTTTGCATTTTACAAATAGTTGCAAATGAATTTTTTGGTGCTATTTGCAAGATTCTGTGGAAATGTCTGTAGTCAACATTTTGGTGTAGTGGAAATAACATGAGAAAGGAATCTGAGACAATTGTGTTCTTGCAAATTCAGCATCATCTCTTTCCTTTCATCGGTAAAATTAGGGGTTGCATTACCAATTACTTAAGCTTTCTTAATTTTTCAAATTCTATGTTCTCATGACTCCATTTCTTTCTATCCATCTATCATCTATCATCATCATCATCTATCTTTTTATCTAATGGCTGTCATACATTTCTTCATATAGATCAGGAACTTAATAAGAGGTGTTTTTTGTTGTTGTTGTTTGTTTTTTGTTTTTGGATGGAGTTTCACTCTTCCTCCAGGCTGGAGTGCAATGGCGTGATCTCAGCTCACTGCAACCTCTCCCCCTGAGTTCACGTGTGATTCTCCTGGTTCAGCCTTCTGAGTAGCTGGGATTACAGGCAGGAACCACCACACCTGTCTAATTTTTTGTGTTTTTAGTAGAGATGGCGTTTCACCTTGTTGGCCAGGCTGGTCTTGAACTACTGACCTCAAGTGACCCACCTGCCTTGGCCTCCCAAAGGGCTAGGATTACATGTGTGAGCAACCGCACCAGGCCTAAGAGGTAGTTTTTACATCCCTTATCAGTCAACAGTGTGTTCACATATACTGCTGTGGACCTGAAGTAAACCCTGTTAAAAAGGCCACATAATTCCCTTAATATGCTTGTCTTGTGAGCTAAATTTCTTCATTCTATATCCAATAAAGGAAAAAGTTATCTATCTCATTATTGTAGAAAAACCTATGATATTATAGCATAACCAAAACCAACCTTTCCTGGGAGAGGTAGGGCTGATAATTTCTGAGCATTTATTATATTCCAAGCTCTTTTTAAAAAACACTTTACATACATCATTATATCTAAAACCCAAAGTAATATTCTAGGCAAATACCATTTAATATATAGGCAACCTGATACCCGGAGAACATACAGAACTCTCCCCATGGTCACATAGTCAAATAGCAAAACTAGAACGTAAGCCCATATCCACCTGTGTCCAAAGCCTGAGCCCTTATGCAATATGTTGCACTGCTTTATAAGAGGAGTCTGCTAAGGAATGTCTCCCCAAATGCCTCTCTTGTTTGTAATCATACATTTATAGTTATTCATAGGTGGTCTTTTTACAAGTAGAAGTAAAAATGTCTGTTTTAGGTTTCAGGACTTCCAGTTAGCCAAGGTCAGAGAATAAAAACAGAGAGACAGGAAGCTTTATGACAATTTTTCAAAAGGCACCAGAAATTGGAACAGCTATACTAAAATGAAAAATTGGAGCAAAGGAGGATGAGGGGGGACAAGACAATAAAGATGTGATCGAGAAAGTATGTATATTGAATTATTAGACAGTACGGGGCAGAAAAAAGATGTTTTTACTAATGATGACTGATAGTTGGCAAAGATTTTTGAAACAAGATAACCCATTCTCCACAAGTCAAGTGACAGGACCAAGTCCAAATTTTAACAAAAATATTGCTATGATAGAGTGCACTAGTATGAACGTCACAGGCATAGTTCTGTCTATTGATGTTTCCTGTGACAAAAGCAAGATATTACTGAAGTTGCACGTTCATCACTTTCTAAACCAGATGTCAGAGATCTTAAAACACCCCAAAAGGAAAAGTCCCATCTTTTATATTGTGAAAGAGATAAAACACACAGCAGGAAATGTAATTCTCTTGAGGATTCTTCCCAAAGGATTTGATAGAGCATAGCATTTCTTATTTGGTTTTAAATAAATATCTGTCACAGAAATTTTAGCTTTTAGGTTCAATTTAAACCATAATTCCTTGTGTTAAATACATGTAAGGACAAAAGAGATTGGAATACAGTGCACTGCCATAAACCTGAAGCTTGATGGCAGAGCAGATTTCAATCAGCAGTCTGCAAGTAAGCCAATGACACTTCTGTGATACAACTCAATAAGGTGTAAGATGGTGAAGATTGGGCCATGGCCATGAACTTTGTTCACATGAACTGCATTTGGGAAGTTATAAACTATTCATTTAACTCCATTCATCTTCTTTGGTTCTCAACATTGGATTTTTATTTCCTGACTCCAGGGACAGATAGCCAGGTTTCTTATCATCATATCTGGAGAGATTAGTACTTTCTATTTCCTTACTTATACACAATTGAGACTTGACCATAATTTTGTTTTAAACATCTTGGTTTAGCCATACTCTCTTTTTCCTATATGTTACCTTGTCACTTGAAATTTTATTAATTATTTAATATTGGTAGAAAAGAAATGAGACATATACTAGTTATCTGTTTCTTGTGTAATACATTACTCCAAAACTTAGTGGCTTGAAGCAACAAACGTTTATTTTTCTCACAGACTATAACCACCTGGGATGGTTTAGCTGAATGGTTCTGTCTCAGGGTCACTGACAAGGTTGTAATCAAGGTACTGGCCAGGTCTGGAGTCATCTCAAGCTCAGTTGCAGGGGAATCTGCTTCCAAGCCCTCTGATTTTACTGTTGGTAGGTTTCAAATCCACACAACATGGCAACCGCTTTCTTCAGAGCAAGCAATACAATAGAGCAAAATAAAATAGGGTTTAAGGATGAAAAGGTTAAATTAAACATTTACTATCAAACCAAAATGACACATTTTTGTTCTATAATATAATTTTAAATCTCATGCGCATTGTCTGTGGTCATAGGTCAGGAGTGTCAGAATTATAAACTTTTTTGAGTCATATGAAAAATTAGTCATTGTAATTTTTTTTTTACCTGAGGGCACTCAGGTAAAAGAGTAAAATAATAGTAGTTGTAAAATATATAGAAATTTAACAATAAAACATAATAAACAGGATATAACATAATGAATTATATTAGAAATGAACAACATAACAGTGTAACCATGACATATCTGTGGCCTTAAACACATTTTTTTAAAATGAAAGCCAGTAGAAATATGTGAACTGAGTATTTAAGATAGAAAGTCAGAAAAAAAGGTCAAACTTGTGGAACTTGTGGAAAAACAGAATAATAATATTTATAAAAGAAATTAGTAAAATAGAACTAAGCAATGAATATTTGCTGGTTATGTTAAATAAATACAACAGCCATTTTTCTAAATGAAAGGAAAAACTGATAACCCAAACTGCTAGCAAATATAATAATGATTTATGCAGAATGATATTTATTGTGAAAAAGGGATACAGTAGGGTAAGTCGTGATATGTCTAAATAAAGAATACTCTGTAGTATGTATAAATAATGCTTTGAAAAAATATCCTTTCTTATAAAAACAGTAAATACTATATGCTAATTTAAAAATTTTGATAAAGTGCATAGATTTGATTATTTTGACTATTGCAGGTAGTATTTGATTATTTCCCTAACTTGCTGTAATTACCCCAGCAAATAATATTATTATAGTTAAATAATGGTTGTCTTCTTATACTATAAATTTTTAAAAAAATATTTAACTTTACATTTCTGCTTCCTACAATGGCAGATTAGGTAACTTGGTCCAACTATCCCCTGGAAGTCAACTGAAAATCTTGTTGATATATAAAAAATTTTGCTTGAAAGTAATAGGGAGATAGCATAATAGTGAGGAATTATCAGGCTGGGATGTGTGGAAAGATTGAAAATCAGAGGAATTTGAGTTATATTTCACCTGAGAGTAAGTAAAAAAATCTACAAGGGAGCTGAAAGAATAAAAGGATGGATGGCTCATTTGATAGCCTCAAGGCTAGAGTAAAACCTCTGGGTACAAGGCCCACCAGTAAAAGTCCTGATGCATCTTCCTTACACTGAGATGGAACTCTAAAGAGCCTCACTAGAGAGTAACTGTGATACAGAAGAAGATGGCTTCTGCAGGGACTGTAGTTCAGCTTTGTGGGCATCTCAGCTTTGAGTAATCCCAGATGGCTAGGTACTCTGAATATAAAAATTTAAATACTTTTGGGAAAAACAAAATGTTTCTATTACTCAAACTATCTGCAAAGTTTTGAAAATACTAGCACATATGACATAAGTATGGAAACAATAAACATTATGGACTGCTAGAGGATGGAGGGAGAGGGGTTGGATTACAAAAATTACCCATTGAGTACTATGCTTACTACCAGGGTGACGGGATCCATACTCCAAATCTCAGCATCAGGCAATATTCCCATGTAACAAATATGTACATGTACCCCTGTATCTAAAATTAAGGCTGACATTTTAAAAATAATAATACAATATTTAAAACATGAAATCAAAATGCTAGTTATGCAAGTTGTAAAAATAATATGACTGGAAAGTAGTATCAATAATGATAATAATAGAAACAGATCCACTGGGGGAAGTTGTCAATTCCAGGTTTTAAAATAAGTATGCTTACTAAATTAAGAAGTTAAGGGCAGGAATAAAATAATTTAAGCTTGAAACTGGGAAGAACCACATTGAAATTCTATAACTGAGAAACCTAAACACCAAAGTGAAAAACTCAAATGGTGGAATTAACAGCAGACAAGAGAGAATTTGTAGACTAGATTACAGATTAGAAATAAATTTCTAATAACAAAACAAAATTATATATAAGTCTAGAAAATATAAAAAAGAGAAAAAAAGAGAGACAGTATATAGGTCTGCTTATGTGTAATCTAATCCCAAAATAAAAGGGAAGAGAGGATAGGACAGAAATGATACTAGAGAACGTAATGATAAATAATTTGTTTTCAATTGAGGAAAAGCATCAAGCTTAGGAGCCTACAAATCCTACAAATCCCAAGTAGAAACATTTAAAAGAAAGTCACATGCAGGCTTATGATCATAGCAGTATTGAAGCTAAATTCGAAGAAAAAAATATTAATATAGATTTTATGAATAAATTATTTTCAGGGAACAACAATTAGAATGAAAGCCAAATTTTCAACAGAAATAATAAAGACAGAAAGGAAAATAAATGGTATTGTCAAAGTGGTGAAATGAAATAATTGCAAACCTATAACTATAATTTATTGAAAATATTCTTCAAGAGTGAGAGTAAAATAAAGACACTTTCTGACAAAAAAAAAAGAGAAAATTTTTCAGTGCACCATCACTGAAGAAAATGCTAAAAAATCATGCTGCTATAAAGACACATGCACACGTATGTTTATTGCGCACTATTCACAATAGCAAAGACTTGGAACCAACCCAAATGTCCAACAATGATAGACTGGATTAAGCAAATGTGGCATATATACACCATGGAATACTATGCAGCCATAAAAAATGATGAGTTCATGTCCTTTGTAGGGACATGGATGAAATTGGAAATCATCATTCTCAGTAAACTATCGCAAGGACAAAGAACCAAACACCGCATGTTCTCACTCATAGATGGGAATTGAACAATGAGAACACATGGACACAGGAAGGGGAACATCACACTCTGGGGACTGTTGTGGGGTGGGGGGAGGGGGGAGGGATAGCATTAGGAGATATACCTAATGCTAAATGACTAGTTAATGGGTGCAGCACACCAGCATGGCACATGTATACATATGTAACTAACCTGCACATTGTGCATATGTACCCTAAAACTTAAAGTATAATAATAATAATAATAATAATAAAAAGAAAATGCTAAAAATTTTTTTCAGGCAGAAGAAAATAATCTAAGCTAGAGCTCAGAAATATAGAAAGAAGGGTAGTGCATCAAGAAGAGTACAAAGAAAAGTAAAGGTGAACTAATATTGAAAGTATAAAACAGTAAGAAAGATGTATTGTGGAGCTGAATTAATATTGAAAGCATAAAACAATAAGAATGATGTAATTTGGAGTCTAAAACATCAAGGTAATTAAAATACAAGACTTAGCAGCATATGCTTTTGGAAGTGGATAACTGGAGTTAAATGATTCTCAGGCCCTTCCTTCAAGAGGAAGGGAAATAAAGAAATTAATGAGAATTTGGCCTTCTGTCCTGGAAGAGTGGGTGCCTAATAGGCCAATTTCTTCTACAAATAACAGCTATACAATTTGAAAAACAAATCAACAACAATAAAATCTAACAGAGGACTCTAGAGGTTGAACAGTGGTGGTAGATTTTGGATTGGAGTAGAAACTTGTAGCAAGTGACTGGCATAAAATGAGTTCCTTGGATTTTGTGACTCTTCCCTGAGAGTGGCCATAGGCATTGCCTTGAAAGCAAAAACAAATGCAAATCTGTGATAGAGAACCCAGTCGTTCTGGCCATCAAGGAAGATCAAACAACCAAGGCTACCAGAGAATAAAGGAAGGTACTCAGAAAGCTGAGGCACAGAGAAGGTGAACCCCAAGTCTCATGGTTTAACTTAGCCTGTCACTGGCTGACTCTTGAACCTGTTATGTAGGACACAAACTGAAAATAGCGTACATGTAAAGATTTAAGAATTGATCTTATATCTGAGCCACCACCCACCACAGGCATGAGAATTGACAATATGATTCTAACTAAGTGAATTGTCTGCTGAAACAAAACAATACTCCTTAAAACAATATAATACAATAGAGTCTATACAACATAACATTCACAACTTCCAGGAGACAATCTAAAATTACTCATATGTGTGTGTGAGAAATATGTGGCTTTATTGCAAAGAAAAAGGCAAACAACAGATGACAAATTAGAGATAACCCAGATGTTAAAATTACATGAAGCATAGTGGAGGGTGTGTGGATAAATGAACTTACTATTTTGCAAAGTTTCTACATATTAATACGCTAAGTAGACTGAGAAAAATAGGGTGCACATAGTAATCCCTAGAGCAACCACTTGAAAAGAAAAAATGTGAATAGATATAGTTAAAAAGCTAAATTCTAAAGCACTACAAATAAAAGAAGACAAGAATGGGGAAAGAGGGAGAAATGTTATACACAGTGAACAAATAATAAAATGGTAGACCTAAATTTAACCTAATCAATAATGCCATTAAATATTGATTAAAAACACTAATTAAAAGGCAGAGATTATTAGAAATAAAGGAAGATGACACTATATTCTATCACAAAGAGAAGCACATTAATATAAAGAAACAAGTTAAAAGTAATTGATAGAAAAAGATATATCATGCAATAAGAAAATGCAGCAGAAGAAGACTAGTGAAACTATATTAATACCAGATAAAATAGACTTGAAGACAAAGTATTATTAACATATAAGTATTAATAATATAAAGAACATTATTTTATAATGTTAACAGGTGAATCGATTTGGAACATATGATAATCATGAATATGTATACACCTAATAACAGAACCTTAAAACATATAAAGCACAAACAGGATTAAAGGAAGAAATAAATAATTGGACAATCATTTTAAAATCTCTCCCTGTCTTAGAAACTAATATACATATATATATGTGTATTACATATATACATATACATATACACATATATACATATACATATACATATGTGTATTACATATATGTGTATATACATATATATATATAGTTGTTGTTTTCTGTTTGTTTTATCAGTAGAACCTTGGAGAATTGCCAAGATTGCTGACTAGATGTAGCCAGGAGAAATATCTCCCACTGAGAGACCGGGACACTGGAAAGACTATAACACACCTCTGAGCAGATCTTCTGATGGAAAGCATTAAGAGTGGATGCAGAGAGGATGCAGATGCTGGGCTGAAGAGAGAGGAAGCTGGGAACCCAGTGTAGTGCAGCTGAGCCTCAGGACTTGGACCTGGCCCTCAGAGACTCCTGGGGGAAGGGTGAGTTTACAGGTGAGGAGTGGCCCGCTTTCACCATGGACCCATTCTGTTAGGTCCCTCAACCTCTATGGGCATCTGAGATGGTAGGAAAAGCTGCTTAGAGAGGTCATGTGGGCAAGACTCCAGCCTGTGCAGAGCCCAGAGTGGTGTCAGAAGAGCCGCAGTGAAGCACAGCCAGGGACATCCATCCTCCAAGGCTCACTATGCTTCTCCGGGATAGTTTAACCTCAATATAACTGTTAGAGCTAGACAAAGCAGGGCAGTCTTGCTCGTAGGATGTGGCCTGATGCCTGATCTGATGCTCTCTTGCCTGCTGGCCTCTCTTGGGGAGCCAGTCTGGTCATGCTTGCTTGAAGTGCAGCCTCGGATACCCAACAGGGGTGCTTCTAGGAACCCTCATCATAGCTCCTTCAATGGCAGACTGTGCCTGATTATCAGAGAACTCCAGCAGACCAGGCCCCACTTACATGAACCAGCCCACCCACAGCTTCACCCCATTCACAGCCCTCCCATAATGCTTTACTGACATGCATTTGCTCATGGCCATCTTCCATCGCTGTGCTTGTATGAGTCCACCTTTTTGCTTCCCCCTGCCATTAACATGCAGATTCACTCCTGTGCCAGCACTAATGTGTGCACAGAGGCTGGCAACACTGCTCTCCCCCCGACCCTCACCACCACCACCACCAATGCTGCCAGTGTGAATGCATACATGGACACCAGCAACTCCATCTCTGCTAGTGTACTGCCCTTGCTGTGCTGTCATTACTGGTATAAACATGTGCAGGAACACCACCTCCCTGCTCCCACAGTCGCCATGCGCAAGCCAACATGTGTGCACCCTGCCACATTGCTGTGGCTGTTGGTATGCATGAGCCAGCATGGATCCCACTGCCACCACTCCAGTGACATGCTTTGACCAGCACCCCTCCCCATCAGAGTGTGGTGGCCAGTGGACAAGAACACCTCAGTCTCTCTAGTGCAGCAGCTTCCTAACCTTGAGGGGCCAGAGAACAAGGCCAGGGGCCCAGTACCAGCCCCCCAGAGTTAAAACATGCAGCCCAGCAGTGTCGAGCTGAGCCTTGGCTTTCTAAAATCTTCCAGAAATGAAGCCAGTTGACTGAACCCATCATATGCCACAGTCAAACTCCCAGGGCATCAAAGAAGATAAAAGCCAAAATCCCCATCCAAAGGACAGTAATATCAAAGATGAGAAAGAACCAGTGCAAAAAACTCTGGCAATTCAAAAAGCCAGAGTGTCTTTTTACCTCCAAATGATCACTCCAATTCCTCAGTGATGGTTCTTAACTAGGTTGAAAAGACAGAAATGACAGATATAGACTTCAGAATATGGATAGGAAAGAAGATGATCAAGATTTGGGAGAAGATTGAAACCCAATCCTAGGAAACTAAGGAATACAATAATGCAATACAGGAGCTAAAAGATGAAATGGCCTTTTAAGAAAGAACCAAACTGATGTGATAGAGTGGACCATGCTGAGGAAGGACTCTCAGAGCTTGAAGACCAGTTCTCCCAAGTTAACTTGGTCAGACAAAAATAAAGAAAAAAAGGATATAAAAAGAAGAAACAAAACCTCCAAGAAACATGAGATTATGTAAAGAGATCAAATTTCTGATGCATTGGCATCCTTGAAAATGAGGGAGAGAAAGCATGCAACGTGGAAAACGTATTTCAAGATATTGTCAATGAAAAATTCCCCAGCCTCGCTAGAGAGTCCAATATTCAAATCCAGGAAATGAAGAGAACCCCTGCAAGATATTTTACAAGATGATCATTCCCAAGACACAGAGTCACCTGATTCTCCAAGGTTGAAATGAAAGAAAAAATGTTAAAGGCAGCTAAAGAGAAGGGACAGGTTGCTTACAAAGGCAACCCCATCAAGCCAACAGCAGTCCTTTCAGCAGAAATGCTACAAGACAGAAGAGATTGGGGGCTTAGATTCAGTATTTTTAAAGAAAATAAAATCTAATTAAGAATTTCATATTCAGCCGAACTAAGCTTCATAAGCAAAGGAGAAATAAGATCCTTTTCAGATAAGCAAATACTAAAAGAATTACCATCAGATATGCCTTACATGAGGTTGTGAAGGGAGTACTAAATATGGAAAGGAAAGATCGTTATCAGCAACCACAAAAACACACTTAAGTACATAGACCATTGATACTATAAAGCAACTACACAATCAAGTCTGTATAATACCAGCTAAAAATATGATGACAGGATTAAATCTGCATGTATCAATATTAACCTTAAATGGCGATGGGCTAAATGCATCAATTAAAAGGCACAGCATCGCCAGCTGGATAAAGAAGCAAAATTCATTGGTATGCTGTCTTTGAGAGATCCATCTCACATGAAATAACATGGATAGGCTCAAAATAAAGGGATAGAGAAAATCAACTAAGCAAATGGGAAACACACAATTATAAAAATAATGTATTCATGTCCTTTGTGGTGACATGGTTGGAGCTGGAGGTTATAATCCTGAGCAAACTAATCAGGACAGAAAACCAAATACTGCATGTTGTCACTTATAAGTGAAAGCTAAATATTGAATACACATGGACACAAAGAAGAAAATAACAGACCCTGAGGCCTACTTGAGGGTGGAGAATGGGAGGAAAGTGAGGATTGAAAAACTATCTATTGGGCACTATGCTTATTACCTTGGTGAAAAAAAAATCTGTGCAGCAAATCCCTGTAACATGCAATTTACCTATATAACAAGCCTGTGCATGTACCTCTGAATCTAAAATGAAAGTTACAAAAAGAAAAAAAAAGAAACTATACAAAACATATTTGTAGGAAAAATGAGTAAAGTGAATTCAGTGTTGGACTCTTTGATGATGATTATTAAAATTATGTAAATCTATGTAATTTAAGTAGATATTTTGCCAAATGTGGTTTCAGTGAAGACTTTTAATATCATGGTATTTTTGTTTTCATCTTACGGGAACTTTTTGAGTAATAAAATAATATTTTCAAACAACTACAAAAATATATTAGTAAACCTTATAGGATATAAACAACACTGTTAGCCATCTTGATCTAGTTGATATTTGTAGAACAAGAATCCAACAACTCCAGAATATACTTTTCCACCCTAAATACACATAGTACATTCACCAAAATAGGCCAGGAACTTCAGTCAGGAATGAGATAGATGTCATGACTTGGTGTTTAAGAAGAATCTATTACCACCAAAGCAATCACTTTGCAAACTGATAAAACGTATATTTACATTTTGAAATATTTCCTAATTTATTAAATTGTTGTTAGAAAAGTGAATTAAATGTACTTAAAGTGCCACAGCAAGACCTGTAATCATAGCTGTCTTTTTTAAAATTTTCACATATAATCTCATTGTTTAATTAGCAAAAATGTCAAATTCTAAATTTGGAAAATAAATAATATAGAATCCATTTTAGGAGCATTTTGAAATAGCACTATGTCTGTGATCATATGGAAGCTTATGTATCTTGACATCTAAGAAACACATAATTCTATTTTAAACTTTCTCCTGTTCTCAGCACTTTTAGCCTTGAATGATATGCTCTTGGCAATTTTTATTTTGTGATCACAAAACTTACTGCTTTAACTTAATGTTTCAAAGTATGATTTGGAGGGAAAATTAACCCTGTTCAAAAACTACTCTCTTTCCACAATCATTGCCACTATCCGTTTAACATTTCCTAAAGGTCATTGTTGAGATTTCAATATCATGTTGCTGATTTTTCTGCTTTTTTTTTTTTTTTTTTCCACTATCAGGGGAAGAGAACATTCTGCAAAAAGTTTGCTGGTCTCCCTGTTCCCCTACAGACCCAAAAGAAGAAAACTGATTCCTTAAGCTTCAGAATCTCTAGGCTAGCTCCAGATTCTTATTTAGATACAAACACTCATGGCTTTCAGAGACCCAAAGAATCTTAGAAGGACAGCACCGAGGGATTACAAAATATTTTTGAAGCTACAGTCTCTATTTTGAAAATAAGAATGAAAAAGGTATCATCACCACCTCTGAAAACTGTACCTGCCCCCTAATCAATGTGCAGTGTTTTAGTACATCCAGTTTCTGTTGGGGACAAAACCCATATGCATATTAAGACATAGGCTCAAATTCAGTGTCAAAAGCCTTAAATGATTAGCCCAAGTATTAAGAAATGCATAAAAGAAGGCCCTGACATTTATTAGGCACCAAAAATGCTTTCCCTTACACTTCATAGGTTGGCAAGATGATATTAGAAACTTTGTTTTAAATATATATTCAATAGCCTTCTTTTTAAGAAGGATAAACTAGGTCCAAAGATGTGAAGCAGCTTGCCCAAATATATACAAAAAATCAATCTGACCAGTTTTTGTTACACCCATAGTCATCAGTTGCAGACTTCTCAAATATTTTTGGACCAATTTTGTTTGGGTTTACTTTCCTAAAAATCTTCACCTTGTTGTTGATCTTTAAAGGATTTCAATTGTTGTTCTTATTAAAATCATTTAAACAGCCTAGGGATCTGTATTCTCCCGGAGAACTATGACAACAGAGGCAGGATTTGACTTAAAGCAATTAAAGCAGGCCAGAGCTGCATCCCTTCAGTAGGTAAATGTTGTTGGTAACTTCAGTGTAAGGCAGCAATGTGGACACTGCTTGTTTTAGCCCCTCAGAGGCTTTCAGCTTAATCCATAGCAGTAGGCAAAAGGATCGCTCCATTTAATTGGTTCTGTAGACTGCATTATTTAAGGAATAGCAAATATTGTTTGGGGTCTGTGTGAAGGGAAACAGAAAAACAACTGCTGCAAAATGGGAATACAAAAATTTCTTATCGACTTCTCTGAAATATTGAGAGATTAATGAGTTTGGGCCCATAACATAGTTATACTCCTAAAAAAAGTTGATATGTATGCCAAAACCTTTTCCAGTTTAGTTTACTGCTGTTACTACTGGAAACAGCATAAGACTTAAAGCCAAAGTTCTAACCCTGAGTCCTGGTTCTGCCTATAATTACTTGTGAGACTTTGGGAAAGTTATTTCACCTCTGTGGGTTTTTCTTTCTACATCTTTGAAGTGAATATTGTTATACAGACCTCACAGGGTAATTTGGAGAGTTAAATGCATAAAAACACACAATATTGCATTGTAAGCCATAAAAATGTGTACAAGTGGTTGTCTTATACTCATATATCATTAAACATTTAATATCATACCCCTGCAGCAATACGCCAGTAGTTCCCAAAGTATGCTCTGCAGATACCTTGTGCCATATATATTCTCTGAAAAATGAGTTTTGGATCTTTTTGGCTCCAAGGTACTCGTTGCTACAGTCCTAATGTGTTCTCCAAAATTCATGTATTGGAAACTTAATTTCCAAAGCAACAATGTTGGAAGGTGGGGTCCTTCAGGAAGTGTTTAGGTCATGAGGATTCTTCTCTTATGAACTGATGAATACCTTTATTAAAAGGGCTTGTGCGAGTGGCCTCTCTCTCCTCTGCCCTTCTGCCATGTGAGGACACAGTGTTTATCCCCTCTTGCTTTTCCACCACCTGCCACACAAGGATACAGCAAGAGGGCTCTCACCAGATACAGACTCTGTGGTCTTGAACTTCTCAGCTTCCAGAACTGTGAGAATTTCTATTGCTTGTAAGTTACCCAGTCTGTGGTGCTTTTTTATAGCATCACAAATGAAAGAAGATAGTCATTGAGCCCTGGTAGACACTCCTCTCAATTAATAATAAAATATGGCTCATAATTTTCTGTTTTAAGAGGCTCATAATCATACAAAAGACCTTATTTAATCCTTTGTATTCAGGTTCAGTTTCAACAGTATAAGTGTAGTCTTTTTCAAAACAGGTCATTCCCATCCCCCTTTAATTTTTTGCATTTTTCTCTTGAGCCTCAGCCTGTACCATGGCACCTCTTTTCAAGGTATATAGATACAGTACAAGGAATAATAATAAAGATGAAATAATTTGGTATTTCCTAGTCTTAGAAGAAGTAAAAAGAGCAACTAAAGCTGCAGTCTATTGATTTTTTTAAAATTCAAACAGCTCAATTTATTGTTGGATTCTTTTTATAGCATTTTCAATAATTTTCTCCAAAGTTGTTCATGAGACTTTTCTAACTTCCCTTATTTTCTCAAGTCACTTCATCTAAGGTCTTTACATCGTAAGTCTGAAAGTTATTTATTTTTGTGTTAAAGATCTTTTTTCTCTTTTTAGAAATGTACGCCTGCTTCTGAAACTAACCTGGCAACCTTTCAGAGGTGAAGGACAGAGCTCAAAGGCCGGGAAAGATAGTTTTCATTTTTATATTGAAAACTCAATACTCCAACACGAACTTACTGTGGACAGCCATGTGTTTACTGGTTCTAAATTTGAACTACATGTCTCTGCTTCTTTGTACAATGTCACATCCAACATGCCACAAACTTGGACAACTCCAATTGGGACATACTCCAATCCTAGAGTCATAGGCTCTTAGAGATAGAAGTCCTTTTGTCTTATTACATTATCTACCAAGAAAGATGTTGCATATTTTCAATGCCTTTTAATGTCTTTCCTCTGAGATCCCCTGAAGTTTTAAAGAACGCACCTATTTTGAGCGATGACTAAAAAGCTGAGAAAGTGGACTCAAAATTTGACACTAAATTCAGCTAATATATAGACCTACACTGGGTAGGCCTTAAGTTGATTCATTACTTCACATATTTATTTACTTCATTAAACATTCATTTATCTTTTAAAGCACCATTTTGTTCAAGACCCATAGGAGAGTTGGCTTTCACCTAGGTCCAGAATAGCCTATTTGCTGAACACTTGGTTCCCTTAGGCCCATCCTGCTCTTAGGGACAAATCAGGCACAGTACTCTTTCTACAGAGGTCTTCTCTGAATTCTTCTCAGCACAATGTTCCCGAAATGCTCAATCAGAGCTGACATGCAAGAAGCAAAAATGACCACCTCTGACCTAGCCAGTAATGGCAATAATATCTGAACAGCTATTGAGCTGCTGTGCTAAGCATTTCATGTAGTTTAGTTCAATTAATCTTCACGATAATCCTAACAATGTAGGTACTATTATCATACCTTTCTGGCGAATAAGGAAATTGAGCTCAGCAGAGTTAAATACCCGGACTACAGTCATGCTGCTAGTTAATAGTATAGCTGAGACTGAGCCCATGCAGTTTGAATCTAGAGACAGTACGCTGGGAGGTAGTGCTGACAAAGTTTTTTAGATCCAAGAGTATCAACAGAAATACCTACTAGTTCATATACAGGTGGCAGTGGTGAAAATGCAGTTGGCTTAAAAATCTTGAGTTCCACTTTCAACTCTGACATTCAAAACTGCATGTTTCTTAAAAATTACAATGGTAACAAATTACCTCTATCATGAGTTTTAAGAAACTCATGAGTGATGTGAAATAAATCAGATAGTACATAAAAGAGAGTTATTATAGTTAATAATATGTAACGGAAACTCAATACACATGAAGTTGCTCTCTTTTTTTCTTAAAGTCATAGGGGATGAATGGAGGTTTCTTAGCTTTCTCTTCCTTCTAACTCTTAGTTTGGTAAACAAACATTTTCTCCTTCTGGACTTTTTTTTGGGGAATAGAGTTTTTGCTCCTTGTTGGGATAATGGGAAAGAGGCTACATTGTAGAAGATGGCAGTAAGATTTGTCATCTTTGTAGGAAAATCCACAATCACTATGATGGATTTTTTCCCATTTTGTGTAAAGACTTGATACTTGTAAAATATATATTCTTCTGGGGTGAGTAGAAGTTGATGCTGTTGTCTGCCATTTACATTTTAGTGTAAATTGAAACTTCTGTGAGATTATCTTTTGGAGGTCAAGATTAGAAGGCATTGGTTATTATTAAGAACTTAGGTGGTATCAATATGAAAGAAAAGGATACAAAGTATAAGTGGAGAGTCAAAATAAACACATCACCCATTTCTGGTCGTGCCTGATGTGACCCTGCATCCATAGCTGCCTAATCTGAAGATGCAAATAAATGATTCCAAAATATACATGTATGTATGATAGACAACAGCCTCGGTACATGGATATGAATGGCGTGGCATTTTATGGTTGGAGAGACAGAAAAAGGAGGCTCAGTCTAGGGTTCTACTTAAATCAAATATACTTCAAAATTATGCCTCATTTTGAGTCTGACATCATTTTCAAAGGCTAGCTGCCTACTGCCAAGCTTCTGGAACAGCCTTGGGGTATACCTATGGGAAATGACTTAATATTGTTAATCATTCCTTTATCTCATCAAGACCAATTTATAACCCAGTGGTTTGGGAGTTCTTCTAAAGACTAGTTTCAAACCCAGTAAATATGAAAGTTGTTTATGAAAGAAAAACTTCCTACCATACAAACCGTCATTAATCATAAGCCTTGCCCAAGTAGCAAAGTGGTGAAGTCAATGAGGAATACTCAAGTGCTGAAGGAAGAGTGGGAAATAGGGCTTAAAATGAGATAACATGAGTTCAGATGCCAGTTTTGCTATTTCACATCAGTGTGAAGCCTATATTATTTAACTCCCCTGAACATTTATTTGTTTAAAAAAAGGGATATCTCTGCTTTTTTTCCTGGATAGTTGAGAAACCTAAATTAGAAGAGTATGTGAACATGCTTGGTATACTAAAATGACATGTTCTGGCCCTGTCAGCTAACTATACTTGGAATTTTCTGCTCTATTCCAGAGGCATCTGGTATAGAAGTACTCTATCAGACACTTCTATAATCTCTTTATGACCTGGTAGCTTTCTAGGAAAGGGGTCTTTATCTGGCAGCTGAATTCAGAAAGCTTGTGACTAGTGCTAATACCTTAAAGTGATGTTTTCACAGAGCACCATGAAACTCGAGTTCCATGTCTGGTGTCCCTTTTCCTTGTGATTAGGACCACCACTCAAGGTCAATGAGAAACTTGGTGGTTCTTATATCACTTATCTTCCTAGTAGGAGAAGCTATATTATACAATGAAGATGCTGAACTGGAATTCAGGAAATTCAAGTTGCAAATTATAGACAGCCTTCTGGATCTTTAATTTTTCACTAATAAGCTGTGGAATAGGGAAGAATGGTGGCAAAAAAAAGTTCTTCAATCTAATTTGTAACTCTCTGACTCTCTTTCTTATTCAATCTTGATGCCTTTTGATCTTCATAACTCCCCACCTTTCTACCTTTCTTGATATGTCTAAAAAAAATTGGACAATTTTTCTTCCGTGTTTTGTTATTTAAGATCTTGACTTCCTTTAGAGAAAGATCACTATATAAATGTGAAATAGAATATTATGACTTCTCAGCCCATCTTGTTCCAAAAATATTATACTGTGGCTAAGACTATAGAGACTCTCTTCACATTTTTTCCCGTGATGCCATGTATGAAAATACAATTATTTATTTTAATTATGTATTCAAGTAAAAGAATGCTCCTCTAAATGAGTACTCCCCTAATGAGAATTATTGGAGTTTTAAAAACAAATCTTTTCCATGCCAGTTAACATGCTATTTTCCTTTGTTGGTGATATTCAACATTTTCTACTCTAGAGGTCAGTATAATGTTAAAAATGAAAATCTTTTTTATTCCATGATAAGATCTTAAAAACAAAGTCCTTAAAACAAATCTCACATAAAACAGAAAAAAAGAAATATCTAACCACAGAAAAGTACTTGTAAAATGAAGATAATCCAAAACAGAAAGTCCAGGGAGAATTAAACAATGATTGAGGTTGGTAGATGAATTAGGTGCACAAAATATTTCTTCAAAGTTATCTAATCTGGGGAACAACAATATATAACCAGTAGAATGTGGGAAAAAATACAAGAAAATTGCAAAACAAAAGAAAGCCATCATGAAGTATCCGATAGAGTGGGAACAAATATTTATTTGTAGATTCTAGAAGTGCTTCTATCATGCTTAAATGACAGCAATAGGAAAATAAAGAAAGGAAATACCTGTCTTTACATTTGGGGTATCTACACTTTATAAAAAATCACTGGTCTATTAAAATCCTTACTCAACCCCTACCTTTTCATGCTTAGCGAATTACCTTGCCTCCTTCATCTAGAAAACCAAGGTCATAGCTATAATATTCTCCAAATCTTTCTTACATATAACTCCACAAGCTAGTTTATATCTGCCATCAAACTCATTGCCTTCCTCTCAGTGCCAGAAGAAAGGATGCCTCACTTTTTGTTTAAATCCAAACCCTGGCCATGTCTGAGGCCACATCTCCTCTCACTCCTGCCAAGATTTGCTCCATTAGATATTCAGCTTCTTCAATTAATATCTTTCATTTTCCCCTACTCTCACCTCCCCACCCCTGTTCATTCTCCTCATCCAATAAACATGTTTGAACATTTCTTACCCTAAAAAGGGAAAAGAAATAAACAAACAAACAAACAAATACTGTGTTTGCGTCTTCATTAAGCAACTGTTCGATCTCTCTGCTCTGTTCCTCCAAATCTCTGATAAGAACAGTCTATAATTTCTTCTAATTCACTCTTCAGTTTATTTCAGTCTAATGTTTGGCCTTACCACTCCTATGAACCTTGCCTTGCTGAGTCACTGATAACCTTCTAATTGACCAATCCATGGATATTTTTAAATCCTTGATTTATAGGACTTTTTGTTGCACTTGCCATGGCAATTAAATCATTTATCTTGAACTTTCTAATCCCCTTTCTTTGGTGTCATTTTATTCCCCTTCTGTCTATACACTGGTAGCCTTCTTGGACTACTGTTCATCAGCTGACCCTTTATTTATGATAACCCACATATTGATCCTATATTTGAAAGTCTTCAGTAGCTCCCCATCACCATCAGATAAAACCAAACACCTTAGCATGGGACAGCAGGCATTCCATAAACTGGCACCTTGGCTAAAGCAATACTTGAGCATAAAATTATAAATGTTTGTAAAACTAATATATTTTATATATATGTATATAGCAGTAAATAAAAAGAGTTCTAAGATTTTAATGTTTGCAACTAATGTGGGTCTTTATGTTTCCATGTGCTTATTCAAGTTTGGACCAGGCATCACAGTTTTTTTCTTGGAGAAATTAAGACTCTGAATATTTGATTGGTATAATGTCATAAAATATAGCTATAGTGAATCAGTCTAGACTACCCTCTTAATATAAGAAATGCTGTATTTTTGGCAGGGCGTGGTGGCTCACACCTGTAATCTCAGCACTTTGGGAAACCAAGGCAGGCAGATCACGAGATCAGGGGTTCAAGACCAGCCTGACCAACATAATGAAACCCCAGCTCTACTGAAAGTACAAAAATCAGCCGGGCGTGGTGGCGGGTGCCTGTAATCGCAGCTACTCAGGAGGCTGAGGCAGGAGAATCACTTGAACCTGGGAGTGGAGGTTGCAGTGAGCAGAGATCACCCACTGCACTCCAGCTTGGGTGACAGGGCGAGACTCCATCTCAAAAAAAAAAAAAAAAAAAAAGCTATATTTTTGTCTGTGGGTCTTTTGGGAGGTACTTACCTCCTAAAACAACATATGACTAAGTTTTGGGTGTGGAATCTCTTTTTTGTCATTATCATGATAGTCCAAGTATTTTCTTGAAAAATAAAAGACTAACAGTGTTGCATTTATTGAGCCTTACATTTGGTTGAGCCTTGAAATAGTTATTTACATTGTTTCTTTTGTGTATTGTTCATTATCTGTCACAACTACTCAACTCTGCCCTTGTGCAAAAGCAGGTATTGACAATATATAAAAAATGAGAGTAGCTGTGTTCTAAAACACTTTATTTATGAACACTGAAATTTGAATTTTATATAATTTCAATATGTTGCAAAATTTCTTCCTCTTTTGAATTCTTTAACTGTATAGAAAAAAAAATTCATAGGCTTGCAGGTTATACAAAAGTAGGCAGTAACCAGGTGGATATTGAGTCAGTGGCCTCGAATCAAATCTGGACTCTAACATATGCTAGGACTTTGATAAAACAATTCACCTTTCTGAGTTTTTCCTGGACTTTAAAATGGAACTGATAATATCCACTACACAGTGTTTGGTGAGGATTTAAAGATAATACCTGAGGATATGCCAACACAATATATTTCCAATAATAGAAAAATCCATATCTGAGTTACTTTTGTCTTACCTAAAATCATGGTAATATCTGGTGGAGAGAATAAATATTCACTGTCCTCTAGTGTATATAGCAATAGAATAGGCCTTTTAAATATGATTAAACCCGTTATGTTTTCTTTAACATCCACTGGGTTTTGCTCTTCTGAGTGTCCCTCAACATTCACACATAGTTATTTCCCATTTCTAAGGTTTTTTATTCTGTAATATTCTCCTGTTTCTTCGGAAAATAGTTTACTGGGTGATGTGTGGGATGTGAAACACAGGTTACTGAGAAGCTTTATAACTTCATTTTTGGTTTAGAGCAGTGGAATGGCCAACTGTAATATTTTCTCTACTTTGAAAGGTTTTCTCATATTTAAAAAAGTAATTGTAATTTTTACCAATTTTTGAAATGTTTTCTGATAGTGTTAAGCTTTAAAAATAAATTTCTAGAAGTACCTTGAACAAACACTTCATTTAAAAACAATGGAACAGCAACACCTGACCCCTGAGTTTCTTCTGAGCTTCTGTGAAACTTGTTGGGCACTACTTATTAGGAACAAATGATTACACTCACTTCTGCGTTTCTGTAAAACTTATTGAGCACTCACTAAGTGGGCTTTGCTCCACCTTAACTTTGTTTCCCTTGTTTCTTACTCTCTTCCCTATCCTCCTTCCTCTAGATCATAATTGTCTAACTTATACTTATGTCCTTAAAGCAATAATTGCACATAGACAAACCCCTGGCTCAAAGATACATTTCACAAAGCTTTCTTTCTTCAAACTGCAGACACCCTAGTGACTCTGTCCAGAAATGGTTGTCATTTGCACTGCTGTGTTTTCAGTCACTTCAGAGAAACTAAAATATTCGAAATGGAGAGAGAAAAATGCAATAAAAAATTGAGGCTCAATGGCTTTTGTATTTACACCTCATCCTCAACCCTGAGCATCAGACTCTCATATCCAGCTGCCAATAAACTTTTCCACCTGGATGTTCAAATATTCGATTGTTGTGTATCTTGCTATGTGAAAGGCCCAGTATTTATTACAAGCATTCTAAACTCCAGTCATTCACACACTATTTGTTTGTAGAACCTCCCTAGCACTTTCTTCACTGTCTGCCCCCTGCTCCACTACTCTTTTCTGCCTGGGTAGCACATACACACTTCTGCAAAGCCTCCCCTGACTTCAGCCCTCTAAAGCTCCAAATATAAATTTGATGTCCTATTCAGTGTTTTACCACATTATATGGCAGGCAAGCATTGGTTCACTAGGCCAGTGCCCCTACTGCACTGTGAACCTAGAGGGCCAGACTGTGTGTTTTATTTCCAAACCCCTAAATCCAAGCATAGATAAGACCCAAAGCTAGATACTTATTATTCCTAACCTCGATATTTTTCCTGAGTCTATATAAATGACACATCTGGAGAGGCAATTGCATTAGTGTGTTAATGATCCCTTCATCGTTGATAAGACAGAGACCTGATTCAAATGTACTTTCTAATTGCTTGATTTGGGCAAACCACTCATTTTCTCTGTGTTTCTGTTGATTCTTCTAAATGAAAATAATAGCACTTACTTTGGCTTAAAGGTGGATATATTTATCTAAACAATAGATTACATGCAAATGCAAGATGTTTTCATTATCATCTGCTAATGTTTTTTTTTTTTTCTTTTTCTTATCTTCTAAGAAAAAAGAATGGGAGAGGGAGTTGTGTTGTGAAAAATACGCACAGGTTCTTTTAGAGCTGGAAGAGAAATTGAAGTTAAATCTGCCAATCTCTAAAGTTTACAGATGGGAAAAGTGAGATCCAGCACAACACAGGCTTGCTGGAGTCATGTGGACCACGGGTAGCAAAACCAGAAGTACTTTCTGGCCAGTTCCCAGCCAACTGGCCTGATAGCTGGTTGCTTCTCCTAGCAAGATTAGCAATGAATCCTAGGCAAATAAATGTTTAAAAAGTACCATTGATTCTATACCTGCCAAACAATTTCCAGGGCTGGAAATCTGGCCTCTGGGGAAGGGACAGTCTTGTGGGGGAATATTACGACTGGGAAGCTTCCTGACATGGAGGCACCATTAACATTCAGATTGTTTTCACAGAGGGTAGGCTCTGTTTGGTCTGCCAAGGGCAGGAGGAGGAAGCAGCAAAATTCTGATTTCTCCTATTTCCTACTATTCTTTGTGTCATGTTTACAGTGCAGGGGGTGGATAGGACAGACTGGCATCTCTCCTGATGCCACCTCCCTCCATGGAGCCCCCCGCCAAGGCTCACTAGCAGTCCTGTGAGATGAAGATTTTATGCTGGTATTCTGGCCAGCTTCCATCTGGCCAAAGGTATTTTATCTAAATATTTCCAAGGTGCCTATCTCTGCAGTATTGAAGTGTTCAATTAGATATGGCCTAAGTCTCTGAAGCATATCAGTGTGCACTACTGAACAGCTGCTGCATTCCAACAGAGGGTGAAGTCATCTCTATATATAGAGCATGGCAAACGGTTTGGAACTGTGGCAGATTTAAGCAGGCAAATGCACACCTGAGTTATAAGTCAGTCACCTGCCCAGAGTGACAGAAGGGTCTGGAAAAATCTCTACTTCCTTAAGTGGTGACTAGCAAGAAGACCACAGGGTTACTTTTTCAGCTGTATTTTTTTTTTCTGTAGTTACAGACTCTGCTTTTTTTTTTTTTTTTTCTATCAGCTCCACAATAGTAAAAATCATGATCTACAAAACTGGCTTTATTTTCTGCCATGATTTTCTCTTAACAACCTGTGATTTCTTTACTGATAAGAAGTTTGACATATATTAGCTGGTATCCAGGGGAGTATTGTCATCCTTTGAATAGCACTGTAGGAATTAAGGCATTGTGTACTTCTTCATTTAATATCTATCTTCCCTATTGGATTGTAAGCTTCTAGCTCTTGGCACAACAGACTGAAATAAATACATAAGTTATGACCATGTATAATCTTCTTGGAGTGTGATTCTCTGGTTCCAACTAAAATACTATAATCATTGCCCCTTCCAAAGTAATTTGGAAATCTACTAAATCCTTGGGCTAGTTCTGAGAGACATATTGCTATTAATATGGTGACTGATACCTGTCACTGGAAGGGTCCTGGAAGGTCATCTAGATCTCTACCTCATTTGAATAAACATAAGTTGCTTTGGTTTGGGGACAGGGAGACAGGGATAGGACAAATAGCTAATTGTGCAAAAATGCTTGGAAATGACTCAACAACTTAATACCTGTGTTAATCTGGGAAAATCACAGAAGCACAATGGGCTTAAGTTCTGTCATCTAAAAAAAATAAAAAAATAAATAAATGGAAAAGAAAAACCTCATCTGAATTCCAATTCCCTCCCAGGGCTACAGGGAGGATCTCCTTCAGAAATGTGTTTGAAAATGCTATGCAAATTATATCGCACTCAGACATGAGAAGCATATTCTTATTTTTATTACCATGTCTTATCTGTCAGAAAAGGTCAGATGGTTACATGAGCATTCCAATCCTGGTCAGCTAGAGGCAGCAGCTCCATTTCAGCCATTTCTTCTTGAGCAACTGTAATGGGGCAACTGTAACGGTGTATCAAGCAAACATGCAGGTGAGAGAGAGATTCCTGGGGAAGTTCAGTTTCTGGCTTCTGGTATTGCAAATCACCTGAGCAGAGAATCACTGAGACTTCCTCTCATCCCTCTTCATTCTGTCCCTTAGCAGGTAGCGACTGTATCTCATTTCATGATGTCAGAAGCCACCAAAGGTCAAAAAGCACCTAAATGAGGAACACCAGACTAGAACATTCCATTTATGGCCAATGCCCTGCTTATCCCACAGCTCTGTTATCAGTTATTAAAGCTACAGCATCTCTGTGGGGATGGGGAGATAAATTACTTCCTGGGGTTATACTCTGTCTTGGCTGTCAGGACTCAGATTCCTATATGATGAATTTATAAACCGAACTTTGACTTCTGTGAAGCAGGCAAGATGCAAATCCTTGCCTAGTGCTGATTTGTGGGAAATACCTAGTTTTTCATTGATTGGTCATTAAATCGAGCCAGGATGATGTAAGCACATGCTACAAGAAATGTGAATCAAGGAGTCCAAAGCAAAGAAGACCTCTCAGGATGAACAACTTCCTTAAATCGGTTATAAAATTCTGCCATGGGTCATGAAACTCTATTCTGTGTAGAGAATAACCCAAAGTAGGTGAATGCCTTGCTAGTGCTAATACTTCTTTTTTAAGTTCCCTGAAGGCATAGATGACAGCATGTAAGTCTTCATTGTCCCTTAATTTTTCTCGTTCCCACCTCTGTCAGTATTCAGCCTGTGTAGGTTTTTCCAAGTCACCTAATTACCAGTCTGACAGCTAGCTACTCACAGGCAAGAGGGGGAGGAATTGAGCTGATTACCTATTAACTTCAGCCTGAATTAAATATTTCCATATTGCTTTAAAATTCAGAGTTCTTTCTTATGCATCCCCCCTGGGTTTCCGTGCTCTATATATAAAAAGGCAATGTGACAAATTCCTTTGCCAAGGCTTGGATGTTGGGAACTCAGAGTTTTTATTTAATCATGGTGCTGAGTTCCTGTCTGGCCTTGTATATGCTATTTTACATTTCAAATATTCCATCTGTAAAGACTGAATGATAATTTTTACCGATCTCACAGGGAGTTTGGAGATGATGCATTATTTAGGGTTGTAAAGAGCTTTTGGACACACTGACTGCTAAATAACTTGTATTATTAGACCCTCTCTGCATTGAAGCTGAAACATTGGCCACGTGACCTGTTTTGGCATCAGATCTCCTGAGGTTCTCTTTCCACAGCACTCACAGAGTGATGATTCTCTGTATGTGTAGTAATAAAAGGAGCCTGGGCCATTAACTTGGGTTGTTGAAATACTGCAGTTCTTTATTTCTTGTCCTATTTTATTTTATGAGAACACAATTCTAAACCATTATATCTGTAGAGATTCCATTATATAATAAACATGCCTCAAAAGAACTATTTTATTATGAAATGTGCTAGGTTTTTTCTATGACAGCTGGTGGTTGGGGTAGAGGATTGCTGGTCAATGCTAAGTTTTGAAAGCAAACTAATTATCTTTGAGGTTTACCACTTTTGTGATGCTGACTGAATCTCTGACATTTGGGGAATTCTTCCTCTATTTGCATATATTTTGTATAGATTATTTTGTTTGTTGGCCAAACAGATTTTGAATTTCTATAATGATTCAGGTCCTAGGCTAAGACATAAATATAAAATCTATATCACTCATGTTGTCTCTATCACAAAGGACTTTATAATATTAGGATAAACATTTAGTGATAAGTGAAATACAAGATGAAATATAAGCAGGGTATTGTATGAAGGTAAATAAGATAATTATTGCCTTAAGGAGTCAGAAAAGATTTCTCAGACATTGGAGGCATTTGAATTGAGACTTTAAAGAGGACATTTGCCAAGTAAAGAAAAAAGGATGAGAAATGGAACATTTTCTTTGCATAGCGTGTAGCACGTGTACTGAACGTTTTGGCTTTACTACACTATTTACTGACAAGAAATGAAAGTGGCGCATAGATTTACCTATTGAGTCCCACTTAGGCATTCTATAAGAGGCCCTTTTAGCTTTATTGATCACAAATTAATATCTTTTGCAGGAAGGGCTTCTCTTTTGGAAGTACTCTGCAACACAAGTTTACTCAGCTTTTCAAATGAGTGGAGAAAAAAGATAGTGGCTCTTGAGGGTCCATTCCCCTTAATAATCTAGAATTGCTCTGGATCATTATGCTTGCCCCCTGTACTTCCAAATGCTGGCTGGAATCATAAGAAACCTCTTCATGTTGAATTGCTGCTCCTCAGCAAGCCCACATTTCCTCCAACATAAAGGAGAAAATATGAGCTTACTGAGGAGCTGCCATTCACCATGAGGTTATTCAATTTTGTGTATTAGTGCAAGTTGTAGGGAGCCATAGAGGGCTTGGAGAGTATCTATGATCAGTGTTTTGGAATGAAAGACATGAGACAGCTATCAAGATACCATTACATTACGTAATTCTCTTTGGGATTCATTAGTCTCCAAGGCCTAGATATTGGAGAGGCTGTTTGGGCAGCCTTCTGGTACTTGCAGAGGGTTGTAACATTATAAGTATAAATTAAGGCTTCATCTCATTCAGCTTATTTTGATTATACATACTATGCCAGTTACTATGCTAGGGATTTTCACATATTATCTCTTTTCCATGTATTTATAATAGCTCAGTATGGTTAGGTATTATACTGATCTTATATTCTTATAAATTTTTAAAGACCACATATTATATATCTTTTTCTCCTTATTGTTGGTATTGAGGATGGAGACTTTTCAAAGTGGTGTTATCCATCTACTTGGAAATTGGAGTTGGTGTTCTGCTCTGTAAAATCCTCGAATCCTTTCCTTTTCTGGCATTCTAGATGACTTTAACATGTACCATAGAATCAATTTTCTTTTGTTGCTGTTTTTGGATACTTCTTCACTTTATGACTGTAAACTAAATATATATCAGTATGTTCACTTCATCTTCTATTCCCTGTAATACCTAATGAGGCACATAGGAAGTATGCTGTTTCAAAGTTATCAGTATGATTTTGACAGAACATTTTGGGAATTATATATTAGGTTGTCAGGCTCAAATGAGTGTGACGCTGAGTTGTGCAAAACCAATTAAATGTACTAGTTTCTATCTTGCATAGCAAATTACCACCCACTTAAAGACTGAGAACAACATAGATACATTATCTCTGTTTCCATGGGCCAGGAATCACACATGGCTTAATTGGGTCTTCTGTTTGGGGTCTCACAAGGCTATAGGCAATGTGTCAGCCAGGCTTTGCTCCTTTCAGAAGTTTGGGGTCCTCTTCCTAGCTCATGTGGTTGTTGGCAGGATTCAGTTCCTTGTGGGTGTAGTACTGAAGTTCCCCTTTCCTAGCTGGTGGTCAGCTGGAAGCCACTCTCAACTTCTAAGTCTGCCCACAGATTCCCACATGAGCCTCTCACAGGCTCTTCCACAACACCTCAGCTTACTTCTTCCAAGCCAGGAAGAGGATCCCTCCAGTCTACTAAGATGGAGTTGTATATATTGTAACACAACTATGGGAGTGACTGTCCTTTCACCTTTGTCATATTTCATCAAGTAGATGAGAGTCTCAACTTTTTCCTGCACTTATGGGAGGGATTATATAACAGCATGCATATTGGGGGTTATTTAGGTTATATCTGCCACTTTTCTTTTTTTCGAGATGGAGTCTGGCTGTGTCGCCCAGGCTGGAGGGCAGTGGTGCGATCTCGGCTCACTGCAAGCTCTGCCTCCTGGGTTCACGCCTCTCTCCTGCCTCAGCCTCCTGAGTAGCTGGGACTCAGGCACCCACCACCATGCCTGGCTAATTTTTTTTGTGTTTTTAGTAGAGACAGGGTTTCACCGTGTTAGCCAGGATGGTCTTGATCTCCTGACCTCGTGATCCACCCACCTTGGCCTCCCAAATTGCTGGGATTACAGGCATGAGCCACTGCACCTGGCCATGTCTGCCACTTTAAGAGTTAGATCTAGAAGAATGCTTATATCCACCTAATGAGCATATGCCCCTAACTCCCATTCACCTGGGCTTGATATAACCTAATAAAACAAAGTAACAGTTGCACTAATGGTTATATACATATAGGTGTGAGAAGAGATAAGAAGAATAGTCATGTTTAAGTAGATTATTCAAAAGGAGTTTATGGTGCCTGGACCTAAGATTCAGAGTCATCAAATGAGGGTAGAAAAATTCCTTATTAATAAAGATATAGAAGCATCATTTTAATCTGAAAATAATATACATTGTAGCTTTTCATAGAAATGAAAGGCCCTGAAGGGTAAGCTATGAATGAAGGAGCTTGAATCTATTAGAAAAAAAATAAAAGAGAATGACAAATAGAGATTCAGAAGAACGTTTTAGATTAGGAGAAAATACAGTCCTGGGTCATAGACAAAGATGGATGAGTGGAAGAAAATCTTTGAAATCAAGTCATCTGGAGGAACATGTTCAGAGAGCAGACACTTACCCAGACAGGGCAAAGCCAAGTAGAGGGCGGTTTCACAAGCAGAACCCAAAATGCTACCAGTGACATTTGGATCAGTTGGCTTTAAGAGAAGCATCTCTAACCAACAAATAAAGAATAAATTTTGCTTTGCTAGAGATTACAATGGCTGAAAATAATAGCCCTTGAATAAGCAATAGTGGAAAATAAAAAGGGAAGTTAACATGATTGTAAAACCTAGACCTCTGGGCATGTAGAACAGATTTTCCAAGTTTTCCTGAATTGTTATAAGATGGCCTGTACATATGAAAGAACTAATTGGCCACATTTTTCTTGAAGGACCACTGAGGAGTGAGCAACAGGATCCTGTCCAAAGATTTTTGAAGGGGTGGTCTCTTTTCACCTTTCTAGTGGGAAAGGGAGAAAGCCAGCTAGAGAACCCGTTTGATGACTTCTCTAGGAAGATTTTCCCATGATTTTCTGGAACCACAGAAAAGCAGCTAACTTTATGTGTCATGTCAGAAGGGACAATATCATCCCATGATTTATTTATTTAATTTGGCTTATATGTCCTCTCCGTTTGTTACCATAGCACCTGTGCTTGCATGCATGATGGCTTTTATCACACTGGATTTTTGCCTTGTCTGCTTCTTTCTCTCCCTGAGAGGTTCCTGGGGGCAAAAAACATGTGATTTTGTCTCTAGCTCTAGCATTTACCACATATTTGATTCACAACAAATGTTTTCTAAATAGATGAATGGTGTTAGCACATCAGAATTCTATAGATCCAGATCTTTTAAGTTGTGATGTTTCTATCAGAATACTCAATACAAAGAACCTACTGCTCTGACCAGAAAGAGCATTATAAACATGATTAGAGACATAGAATCCCAGAACTCACATAAATTCGCATCTATAGTTAGACATGAGGTTAACAAAAATTGCAAAAACGTTGCCAGAAAATTCTAAACAATTCATGGAGAACTCATTAGTCTATTCAACAGACTACTGAGTTCAAGAGACACCCTACTGGATGCCAGAGATTTCTGATGCATAAAACAAGACTTCTGTCCAGGATATGCTGTCAATCTAGGAGAGACAAATATGCTTAACAGATAATTTCAGAACAGTGAATAAAATGTTCACAGAGATTTGCACAAAAGGTTTTTTTGAACATGGAGGGAAGAACAACTCAGTCTGGAGTCAGAAGGGGTGGTAGGTAAGGCTTCACAGCGTTGCTGATAAACATGATTACTTAAGAAAAGCGTTTCATGTGAAAATGAAAATGTGCAAGAGAAAATGCATGGGAAAATGAGAACATGCAAAAAGCATAAAGGATCATAGAGTGGCAACAGGCATTAAGAGACTAGAGGGTCCATGTGGAAAGAAGGGTAGGACAGGAAAGTGGCAAGGAATAGGTGGTGAGGTTGTTTTTGTTCCATTCTAAGGAGTTTGGGTTGGGTAAAGAAGAAAATGTCTGTATGACAGACAGTCTGAGAAAGAACAAAACCTTTTAAACAGAAGTACAGTACAGCTGCTGCTCCCCGACTGCTTTAAAAGTCCGAATTTATACTGCTTAGATAACAAAGCAAAGCTTTTTCCACTCTTTGTATAGAACCTGTTGTTGCTAATACGAATAATAGAGCTAGAGGTTGGATTCACTCTCTGAATAATTATGAAAATAATCATTTTTCTGTCTCCCTCTGATCTTGTACCCCAAGAAAGCAGGAACAAATGTAGAAAAGCCCCCAACTTCTCTACCACTCTTTTGCCACACATTTAGAACCCAGAAATTCTTTCCCTTTACTGCTCTGTCTATTGATAAATACTGATTTTCAATACCTATATGCTAGACTCCTTACTTGGATTATCTCATTTAATTCTCATATCTCTCAGTAAAATGGATTCTATAATTTGGGTCTCATTTAAAACTTTAGGGCATGTGAAATCCAGGGAAGTCAAATAAGTCACAGGAGGACAGCCCAAAGCACAGGGGCCAAAAGTCAAAACATGAGAGACCAAGGAGCTTCAGGTATAGAAAGCAATGTTTCAGGATTCAGGGCTTATGGAAAGGAAGCACACTCCAGGCTCCAGTGGAGAGCAAAGGGAAAGGGCTCTGGAGGAGTGCCTGGAATATTCACAGTTGCATCTGACTTGTTTTGCTTTTATTTTATTTATTTATTTTTTGAGATAGGGTCTCACTCTGTTGTCCAGGCTAGAGGCCAGTGGTGCCATCTCGGCTGGCTCACTACAACCTCTGCTTCTTGGGGCCAGGTGATCCTTCCACCTCAGACTACCGAATATCTAGGATCACAGGGATGCACCATCACACCCGGCTAATTCTTTGGTAGTTTTTGTAGAGATGGGGTTTTATCACGTTGCATAGGCTGTTCTCGAACTCCTGGACTCAAGCAATCTATCTGCCTTGGCCTCCCAAAGTGCTGGGATTACAGGCGTGAACTTGCTTGGCTTTTATGCCTCACCTGATGCACAGGACAGGGACAGAATGAGGAATAAGAAGAGTAGAATGGATACATTTAAATAACCGGCAAACATTAGTGTATTAGTCAGGGTTCTCTAGCAGGACAGAAATAATAGGATATATGTATATATGAAAGGGAGTTTATTAGGGAGAATTGACTCACGCAATCACAAGGTAAAGTCCTACAGTAAGCCGTCTACAAGTCGAGGAGCAAGGAAGCCAGTGGTGGGTCAGTCTGAGTCCCAAAACCTCAAAAGTAGGGAAGTTGACAGTGCAGCCTTCAGCCTGTGGCCAAAGGCCTGAGAGCCCCTGGCAAACCGCTGGTGTAAGCCCAAGAGTCCAAGAGCTGAAGAACTTGGAGTCTGATGTTCAAGGGCAGGAAGCATCCAACATGGGAGAAAGACAAAGGCCGGAAGACTCAGCAAGTCTGCCCATTCTACTTACTTCTGCCTGCTTTATTCTGGCCTCACTGGCAGCTGATTAGATGGCACCCACCCAGATTGAGGGTGAGTCTGCCTCTCCCAGTCCACTGACTCAAATGTTAATCTCCTTTGACAACACCCTCACAGACCCACCCAGGACCAATACTTTGCATCCTTCAATTCAATCAAGTTGACACTCAGTATTAACCATCACAGTTAGGTTTTAATTTTTTCACTGGTATGTAATGTTCATTTTTTAGAAAGGGAAATTTAAGCCAGAGGGATAAAGGCCTAATTATTAAATTATATGGAACTATGAGCAAAACTTTGAGAAAGTTTGAAGAGGCTAGAGTAAGGTAGAGCATATTCTGAGAGTCACTGACATGACTGACACAGACAAATGTCTTTGTTTGTATATAACAGGGGTCCACAAGTTAAGCCAGTGGACCAGATTCAACCCATGACATGATTTTTAGGGCCCCCTCATTAAAAATAATTTTTAGATTTTTAAAGGGTTGTAAAACACACACACACCTACACACACACATACAACGCCCCCCCCTCCCCCCATAATATGAGACAGAGGCTGTATGTCACCTACAAAGCTGAAAATACTTACGAGTTGGCACTTTATATAAAAAGTGTTCCACCCCCCTGGTCTGTATAAGAGTCTCTTGTAGAGGTCACATGGCTGACCCCCACCCATCCAGCCTGACTTGATATAAGCCTTCCCATTCCAGGGCTTGTTTCTGCTCTCACTTGCTCTACAGTATTGTTCCACAGCTCATAAAGCAAATCAGCAGACTCCATTTCAACTCTTAATGGATTGTGACATGAAAACCACTAGTGCAAATGAGGCCATTTCTGGGGGTCTCTGCAGAATTAAACAGCCTGTGGAGACCAAACCACCATCCTTTTGTGTTGTGAGGTGGCACTTCACCAAGACCTTTAGAAGTTTTAATTGCTGATGCCTTTTCCTAGAGATAAACAGTAACTGGTGCTGTCAATCTGTCACTTTCAAGAGTACTAAAATCATGAAGAATTCATAGGAAGCTGCTGTAAATGTCATCCATTTTCAAAGGAAGCTTTTAAGTCAATTTTTCAAAATAATGTATACAAATCAAAACTCATGGGATTTACATAATATTCTTTTTCATTGATCTCAAGAAACTATTATCGATGCTTACATTACTTCTGTTTTGAAATGCTAGTTAATAATGATACATATCAATAGTTCAGAAATCAAAAATGATTTAGAAACTCAAGTCTCTCATTTTATGCTTGCAATGATAATAATAATAACAGTATTACCACCTTATATTTCTATGAAAATTTATAGTTTTTTGAAGCATTTCAAAAATATATTTCATTGAATTCACATAATGATAATCCACGTAATGACCCTATCAATTATGAATGGCAGCAGCTGGTCCTAAATCTTTTTCTTCAGTAGAGGACATTGTACTTACATTAAGTAAAAAATCCAAGGTCATCAAGCCAGAATATGGCAGAAGAAGGAAAATACAAAATTTTTGTACTTCTGACCTGTGGTATTTCTACCATACCAACATAATACTTGCCTAATATGAAAAAACTTCATGTTTAAAAATTATCATTTTAGAATTATGATTACAAGTGCATAAGAACTATAACACAATTTCAAAAATGTTTTAAGTGATAGCCATTACTACTCCACAATTTTGAGCAAATTCCATAGGCCTGAAAGATAAAAAGTAGATTCTAAATATGTTCCAGGTAGATCTATCCCAATTATTTGTCTCTGGTAAATATTTTTCATTCTTCCACTCCAGTCTTTCAAAAGATAGAAAAACAACCCTTTCATTACTTCCCTGGCTGGGCTTCTTCTGGGCTAGTCATCTTCCTCACAATCACCTAAGGCTGTGATCCTAGCTTAAGAGATTCCTTTCCAATAAACTTCAAAAACCGTTTGTATATCCTGTCAAATTCCTTTGGAATTTGTTTTTGAGTTGACTGCTCTGTTCCGTGTTTAATGGAAAAAGCAAATGTAGCATAAATTATCAATTCAAAAGTTAAAATTTTAAAGGCTACCCACAGTTAATTAAAAATAAAATTATTTTCAACAAAATATTTTAGTAATCAATTGATATTAACAAAAGATACACTTGAAAGATGAAAAAAAGCTGTGCTTTAATGTATCTAAACTTAGTAGGGAAAATGTTAAAGGAAAGGTTAACATGCTGATTGCAAAATAAAACATCCCATTTTCAACTGTACATTAAAAACGAAAGGAAAAAGAGCAGCCTGGGAACATATGAAAAGAAAGAGAAAAACGTGTAGGTGAGGCATTTTATGTAGTACCAATTTTTAGACAGAAGAATATTCATAGTACTGCTCTCCACATCCTTGGGATATGATCAATAGGTGAGTTTAAGGAAAATAAGATAACAAACTCAATTCCTCTTGAAGTAAATTATCTTTGCTGTGTTTCATGAACCATTATTTTTAAGTAAATATTACTTTTCTGAACACAAAACAATTCTTAATGTATAAAACTTGGAAAACAGAAAAACATAAGAAAAAATAATTACTATCATATTAATTACCTTAATATTTTGTTATTTTTTTCTTATCTTTTGGTTAAAAATTTATATATATAATATATGTTTGTATATGTATGTTTATATATATATGTTTATATATATTTTACTCAGAATACATACTAGATTGACAGAACTACTTATGAACTTTTTCTAGACAAATGGCAAACACTTGATCCAAACTAAAGTGAGACTAGACTCAGTAGGTGGGACTAGACTCCGGACCAGACTGTAGACTCCCCAAAACTGGGAAGAGACCCTGAAAGCACGGCTCCATAAGACATGTCTACCAGCACCATGGTAGTTTACCATTGCCATTGCAATGCCCAAAAGTTACCGCCCATTTTCTAGCTAATCCTGAAAAGCCTGCTCCTTAAGCAGGAGCAGTCACAGTGCTCTAACCCTGCCTCAATAAAGCTGTTTTCTTTTACCACCAGCCAGTTCTTGAATTCCTTCCAGGATGAAGTCAAGAACTTGCCTGTATCAAAAGCAATCCAATTTTCTCTTGACACTTTGAAAAAAAAAAAAAAAATCATGTGATGGTAGACAGATGAAGCTGACAGTTAGCTCCTACTTGTTGGATCCTCAAAACTGTCTTTTGAGTCTGATTCATCAGCTGCCCTTCTATGTTTCCTCCTTCTCCTCCCTAGGCATGATATCTTTTGGTTTAATCTAGGCAACATTTTTTTTCTGTTGCTTATATAAAATATTCAAAATGTAATATGAGGCCGGGCATGGTGGCTCACGCCAGTAATCCTAGCACTTTGGGAGACCAAGGCAGGTGGATCACTTGAGGTCAGGAATTCAAAACTAGCCTGGCCAACATAGTGAAACCCCACCTCTACTAAAAATACAAAAAAAAAAAAAAAAAAAAAAGAGCTGAGGGTGGTGGCAGGTGCCTGTAATCCCAGCTACTCGGGAGGCTGAGGCAGGAGAATCACTTGAACCCGGGAGGCGGAGGTTGCAGTGAGCCAAGATTGCACCACTGCACACCAGCCTGGGTGACAGAGTGAGATTCCATCTATTAAAAAAAAAAAAAAGGTAATATAAATACTATGAATACTACATTTTTAGTTGATTTAGACTCATGCATTCATCTAAATTTGGAATTCTTACTATATGAACACTTTGTGTGTTTCCTCTTTTTATTTACATAATGAAAATGTTTATAATCACTTTCTACATACCTCAAAAGGGTTTAGTTATATTCAGTGTAAAAAATGCTTTGAATCCTTTGGAGAAATGTCTTATTATGACTTTATGTGACCAATTGCTATAGGAATTGCTTCTTCAATTTAGTATTCTTGACCTAGCATACAGATTTAAAATATATTGTAGTCCTATTAAGATATGACTCAGAAACTTGTTTTCCTATTTCCTGTGTTTTTGTTTCTGTCTCCAATGTTAAGAAAAGAATACTACAATTAAAGTATCTACTCAAAGACATATGTCATTGAGGTATGTGTTGAGATTGTGGTCAGTGGACATTATACAGCATTTATCTTGAATTCAGCCATTTTATATATCAGCACAGTTACCATGTTTAATTTGCCAAATAACTAGTAGAGGTAAAAAAAAAACCCAATCACAAAGTAAATTACAGGATAAATTTTCAATGAATTTTCACATTGGTGTTTTTAGATAATGACTATAATCTGATATGAAACAGAAACGGAATCCATAAAAATCTAAAGAAAAACTTACAGAAATCGAGATTAAATGAAAGACAATACCAAGTGAGAATGTACATACAGACATATATCCACATTACTTACTTGCATGGAAAATGGAGATGAATTTAGGATGAGGCAGCATCATTTGGTGGTATGATTTAGACTCAAAGTTGTAAGACTACAGCAAGTTAAGTCCCTTGTATCTGAGTTTATATTTTGCTTTGGGCCCTGAGGCTTAGGCAGTTCTATTGCCAGGAACACTCCTGTTGGTTTAAATCTCAATTCACCTCCCCTTTCATTCTTATTCTTGTACTGCAGTTCTAGTAACCGGAGTTTTTGTCTCCTAGCTCATTATCTGAGGCCTTGTTCTATACCTTCCCGATGTTCATTCTACTAGATGTATATAAAGGCCTCTGTCCCAAATGTGAGCACTGCCCATCCTCATCCAGATGACTGAATTTCTGCTGCATGCTTATCACAATAGAAGCACTCTGCCTGCCCACCCAAATGGTCTTCTAAGAACAGTGTTGCCAGCCTAGTGTTCATTGATTCTTCACATATAAGGAATCTTGCAATTTTATCTTGAGTTCTTTGTTGTTTAATTTTGCATGTCAACTTTCAGGCTGAACTTTGTCTAATAACAATTATAAACAATTACAATTAAGTGCCACATAATGACGTTTTGGTCAATGACATACCACATGTACAACAGTGATACCGTAAGATCATAATACCGTGCTTTTACTGTACCTTTTCTGTGCCTAAATATGGTTAGAAAAACAAATATCATGTTAAAATTGCTTATGGTATTCAGTATAGTAACATACTGTACATGTTTATAGCCTAGGAGCATTTGTATCATATAACATAGGTGTGTCGTAGGCTATACCATCTGAGTTTGTGTAAATACACTTTGTGATATTTGTGCAACAACAAAATTGCCTAATGATGCATTTCTCAAAGCATACTTTTGTTGTTACATGACACATGACTATATGTATATATACACAGGTCAATACTTAGGACAGATTCAGTGTCTTCTTCCTAGTTTGATTTGGAGTTGTCTCCACCTCCTCTATCCAGCAGTTATGAATAAGTCACATAGCTCATTGAAATGTGACATGGCTAAAAGAAGTGGGGAGAAGGGGGTAGAGGGAGGAGGAGAGTTTTTATCCTCTGGTTTTAATTATGGCCATGAAAAGAAATGACTTAACTACTCAGTATAGAATATTATGACTGCCTCTTCATTCATGGCAATACAGTAATTTCAGCTTCTTTGCAGATAGCAAGGTAGATAGACAGCAGATAGGTAGACAGATAGATACATACATACATATAAATATACGTCTTACATAAATACATAGAAAAATGGGTTTTTTTTTTAGATAGATGGATGGCTAGATAGATTATATGTAGATGATAACTAGCTATACAGAAAGGTATAATCAAAGATGTTGATATCTCTGACTTCCTATCCGTTCTGTTAATTTCCTATTCTTCACTGTTGTGTTACAAGATATCTTTGCAATGATTCTTAAACTATTTAGTAACCATGCTAGTATCCACAAAGGTCAAAAGCAATGAACGACGTGATTAGATTTTTCTTGAGTTATAGGTTCAATTCTGTTTTTATATACATACTATACACAGATAGGCATTCGAAATGATTAAAGAATCATTTGAAAGTGAAACATTTGAAAATATTTTGAACTTTCTATGAAATAGAAAGCTGGTAGCATGGTGAAGCCCATGGAGAACTAGACTTTGAGTGAAGATATTTGAGTTATTCCAGCATTACTACTAACTAGCATTTTGACCTTATACTTAACTAAATGAATTTTCTCATTTATAAAAGAGTTGTCCTTAAGATGTTACCTCAGGGCCGGGCGCGGTGGCTCACGCCTGTAATCACAGCACTTTGGGAGGCCAAGGGGTGGATCACCTGAGGTCGGGAGTTCAAGACCAGCCTGACCAACATGGAGAAAGCCCGTCTCTACTAAAAATACAAATTAGCTGGGCCTGGTGGCGCATGCCTGTAATCCCAGCTACTTGGGAGGCTGAGGCAGGTGAATCGCTTGAACCTGGGAGGCAGAGGTTGCAGTGAGCCGAGATCACGCCATTGCACTCCAGCCTGGGCAATGAGAGCAAAACTTGGTCTCAAGAAAAAAAAAAGTTACATCGATTTTGACATTCTGTGTTTTCTATAAATTGGTTAATATTCTAAAGTGCCATTATAAGACCTCATAAATGAAATAACCTGAATAATATCAGTATTTCAGGGTATATTTTAAAATATATTTCATTTTATACATATTATTTGTATTTTGTGTTAATTGTACTCTAATTTCCCTGAACATAATCTTGGTGTGGAGCTGGGGTTGTCCATTATGCAAAAAAGAAATTTTAAATTTAGATTTGACTTTTTAAAATATGCTATCAATTAGAACCACACAATGCTACATAATGATATTTCCAACAGATGTTATGTAAAATATAGTACTATAACTACTGAATATTCAAGAACATATAGTGCAAATCTTGCAAAATTCTTAGTGACACTTTGAAAAAAATTAGAATGTTTATAAGAAGCAATACAAATTAACATGAATTCTTTGTTCCAACCACTACAGAAAGAAATATAAGACTCTGTTTTTATAGTATGTGTATAAACTGTATAATAAGCTGATGTCTTTAATTTAAGGTAAACAGAAAAGTGTATGATGTCAGTAGCATCTGTACTTCAATTTTGTTTTTTTTTGAACACTAGTAATTAAATTTCACTACTCCATCCACATTCTCTTAGGCAATCTTTCTTATGACAGAGTTATGACCACAGATTACATGCTTGGGACAAGGAAAAACATCATCATTTAGGAATGCAATCAAATTCATGACTTTCTAAGTGCATCATGTTCTAACCAACCCAGTTAAGTAGGTAAAGGAAAACTCAGGATAGAATATACCCTTGACATTCACCATGGTATATCCTGAGACTGCGGCAAATCCCTAAATTTATAAACATTATTATTATTAAATATATTTTCTTGCACAAAAGGCAGTAAAGTAAAACAAAAAATAAAATAAATATTGTTTATTTTGTCCTCCTCTCTTTAAACTGTGGAATTCCTACTTATTCTGCATATCTCACCTTTTCCATGGAGAAATTTCTAGCCAATGCCTAGTTTAGATCTCACAGTTTTATAAAAATTATCTAATCTTAGAATTATCGTCATAGCTTGTTACTAATTTCTTGCTTAATAGCTGTTCCATAGCTGCAGGCTTCTTGAATTCATGGATCAAGTCAGCACCGTTTTAGCACTCCTCACAGAGTTGATTAGTAGGTATTTCTTTTGGATGAACAAATGAATAACTCACAATATGTATGTGATTTATGAAAATAGTGATAAGTAATAAAAATAAAATTAAGTTGATGTGCAGCTGCTGGGCAGTAGCTACCGCCAGTGGACCTAGCTAGGTCCAATCACTAGTAACCGACTTACATCTGAGCATCAGTCTTAATAGACACAGTATTTTTCAAAGTTTTGACCAAAAATTGTATAAATTTGTACAAATCATGTTCCTTGTTGAGGGCCCATGAATACTTAAAACTGTGATTATCCTATGCCTATGTCCACAGCCTATTATACAAAAGCAAAATTTTGCCATTTACTAGTTTTGTGGTCAGAAACAAGTTGTTCAGCATCCAGAAACCACAGTTTCTTCATCTGCAAAATGAATATTATAATTCTATGTTTAAAACCCATGTGTTGTTCTCAAAAATTGAATAAATTAATTTGTATAAAAATGTCTTGAGGAGCACTCTACAACTGCATGGTGTTTGCATAAACTGTGATTAGAGCATGATGCCATAGTTATTTCAAAGAGAGTTGTAGCTGCGATGTTGTCTGCTTGAGGAAAGATAAACAAGCATCTGTTATTTCATAGCTATTTCATTCCAGTTTTCAGCAGACTACTAATGATTGCAATCAATGAATCTATAAAGAGACTTGTGCCATAGAACACGGGATACAGGTTTACCTGGCTGAGAGCCATTCTAAGAAGCAGAATTCGTCACAGGCTTGCAGATCCAAAGGTTTTGAAGGAAGGAAAACCTCCTTAGAAATACAATACTATTGTTCATATTAAAGATTGATATAGCTCCCATGGCAACAGTTTTTTACTACATACAATCCTTTTTAAAAAATATTTGAATGTTTATGCAATAAATTCAAATGCAAAAACCAATTAATTGTATATCCCATAATCAAATAATTTTTCAAGCGAGTGCCCCAAATTTCAAGAGGCTTTGAAAGCACTACCAAAGTGAAATGGAACAAGTGAAGTATTTGATGTCAGCAGAGGAAACATTTTCATTGTTTTTTCAGGCACAAATAGAGCTGCATGACATTATGTAACTTACTAAATACATCCAGGTTATACTAATCATGCTTTTTAAGTCACCAGGATGACTATAGCTTAGTATGTATCAAACATAGGAGATTTAGTTTGAGAAAGACATCAAGGAGCGTTGGTTCCCATAGGTATTAGAGTTGGAGGTCTCTTTAAATGCCTTTAAAAACTAGCTGTGGTTTCTTAGGTAAACTAATTAAACCCTTGGGGTTTTGTGTTGTTTTGAGAAAAAAATGCCAGGTATGGAGTCTGCACTGTGTTCATCCCACAGCAGGAGCTCTTGTTAATTGTGTGTCCTCTGGGTCAGGAATCATCTTTACATATACCACATGTCCTGTCCTCATGTGTCCACTTGCTGGTTAGACAAAGGCATCTACCAATAAACCAAACACATGAGCAATGTAGCTTATTATTATCATAATAATCTATCACTAAAAGATTATGTCTTTAATTATAATATTGTTCCTATGGAGTATGACACAGTGATGGCTGAGGTGCTAATTCAACTGAATGGAAGGCACAAGAGGCCAGGTAGTGCATATGACTTCAGGAACCCTGGAAATCTTCCTCATCCATGGACAATCCTGGATGCTTTTGCTTATCATTTTTGTTAGCATTTAAAACTAAACTGATATATCCAAGTATCTTTTCTTCCTCTTGAGAATGCAAATACCCTGGGAGGATGTCCCTACAGAATGGTTTCAGTACAAATCAAGAATCTTAGAGCTGGGCACGGTGGCTTACACCTGTACTCCCAACACTTTTGGAGACCAAGGTGGGAGGATCGCTTGAGTTCAGGAGTTTAAGACCAGCCTGGGCCTCATGTCTACACTCTGTGTGTGTGTGTGTGTGTGTGTGTGAATGTGTGTGTGTGTGTGAATGTGTGTGTGTGTATGTATGTTTGTATATACATCTATTTTTTTTTTAATTAGCCTGGTGTTATGGCACATACCTATAGCCCCAGCTACTCACATCACTGCACTCTAGCCAATAGAGGGAAACCTCATTTCAAAACAATAAAATAAAATAAAATAAAATAAAACCTTATAGCAGGATTTGATAGGAATGTGAGAAGAAGGTCTGTGTGCTGTAGGTATATGGCCATATGGTAGTGCACGAATAAACAATTAGCCAGGCATGGTGGCATGCGCCTGTAATCCCAGCTACTCGGGAGGCTGAGGGAGGAGAATTGCTTGAACCCAGGAGGTGGAGGTTGCAGTGAGCCATAACTGTGCCACTGCACTCCAGCCTGGGTGACAGAGTGAGACTCCATTTCAAAAACAAAAAAAAAAAAGATTAGAATTCTTTTGGAAAGTTTATTTTTGACAGCAGTTGTTAAGCCCTCTGTGAGAACTGTTTTCACATCAAAATTACTAGGTAAATAAAGTTCTATTTATCTTTAATCTTTGGTTTCCAAGGGTAATTTCTTTTGTAACTACTTTTAAGAAATGTTAGCTGATAATAGCAGACATCAGTTCATTAAAGTGAGTGATGTCATGGAGAGAAAACTTTTAATGAACATCATCTACTAATTTATTGATTTTTGTCAGGCATTATCTTGTTACCAGAATTTAGCGAGCCAAACATACTTTTTTTTTTTTTTTGAGATGGAGTATCGCTCTGTCACCCAGGCTGGACTGCAGTGGTATGATCTTGGCTCACTGCAACCTCCACCTCCCAGGTTCAAGTGATTCTCCTGCCTCTGCCTCCTGAGTAGCTGGAACTACAGGCATGTGCCACCACGCCCAGCTAATTTTTATATTTTTAGTAGAGATGCGGTTTCACCTTGTTGACCAGGCTGGTCTTGAACTCCTGACCTAAGGTGATCTGCCTGCCTTGGCCTCCCAAAATGCTGGGATTACAGGCATGAGCTACTGCGCATGGCCCACATTTTTTTTAAGTGAATTTATTTTGGTATTTGATAGTAAGTCACCTACACTTAAGCAGCTGTCACCTTCCTATATAAATATACTGAGACAGTTCCTTCCCGTTGTTGTTGGAAAATAGTTTGTAATTTATACCGATGAGAAGTCATTAACTAGGCTTTTTAAATGGTGTGATGTACAAAACATTTTCTTAAATGTTATAATGTTATAAATGTTATAAAAGCCTAAAATTAAAGTTGTCAGAAAGCAAGATAGCCAAATTAGCCTATGGTTGATATTCATGACTTGGAAATAGCAAGTCAATGATACAGCAGAAGCTGGTGCCGATTTCTTCCTTTATCTTATAGCTCCCTAACAACAAAACAAGAAACACACAACTAAAGTAGTTCGAACATAGCAAATTATACCATTCAAATAGAATAGAAAGATACATATCGAGGCATGAAGCAACCAGGTAAAAACTGCTGAAATTTTATATACATATTGCAACTACTTTTAATATACCTTAGTTGACATATATATAAAATTCCATTTTGGGGGTCTTTAATAACTTTTGTTTCTTCTAAGTTTTTATTTATTCACTTATTCATTCATTCATTGATTCACTCATTCGTAATGAAACATTCATTGAGCTACAAGCTGTATGGGGTAACGAACATAATAAAACATATGATCCATATCCTCAAGAAATCCATAGACTGTGAGAGGAGACGGACATACTAGATACATAAGAAAATACAAGGTGATTAGTGATAGCAAAAAAGTACAAACAAAAGTTAGTTCATAGCAGAAGGAGTACTCTGCCTTGGGCTAGATAGTAGCTTTAAGGAAGGCTTTGTTGTAGAAGTGACGTCTGAGCTTATGGAATGGCTTACACTGCAGTCTTCTGACCTTGAGGTGGGAGTTGGGCATTTCTGCTTGCTTCTTGGTTCTTATTATTTGCCTCTAGCTTGAACTGGACAACTGTTACTACCACAGGGGGGAAAATCTGTAAGAACTTAATACCTCTCATACCCTCACTTCGTATTGGGGAGGTGGAAGGTGACGTTTCGACTGGTGAAGGTTTTGCCTGAGAGTACACAGCCATCAAGTGGCAGAATCAGGGCCACATTTGCTAAGATTTCTTGTCTGTCACTCCAAAGCTCTTTGCCCTTTTCAATGCCATTTTCAACTTTTCCCTTTGGTTTTCTGAAAAGCAGCTTTGGTAAACAATCTGGAAATAAGAAATAGCTCTTTGATAGTTTTTTGCTTGTTTTTAACCATTGAACAATTTCAAATCTTGCAGAACAATTGGGTGTTTTTCCCTTACCTTCACTGCTTCTATATTAGGAAAGTGTACATTCATTCATTTTTTTTTTTAACTGTATGAATTTTCATGCAAAGAAGGTAAGGCTAAGAGAGCAGATGTAATTTGTTCAATGCCACACAGTAGTCAATGAAAGGTGTGTCCAAGCTGGGAAGGTCTTTCTCTAAGATCTGCACCTTTCAACTTAATACTCCTGCCTATTCAGATCAAGATGAATTACATGGTTTCTGCTATTAAGATTTTATAATGTAGTAGAAAGACACAAATAAGTAAATGTAATACAACAAAAAGAGATAAAATCTCCCATCATAATCCATCGAGAGAGAGAGAGGAAGAATTTCTCTAAGATTTCAGAGAAGGAATGTAAATTTGGAATGGATTTGAGGAAAACATGTTATGTGCACTGACATTTTAGGAATTTATGTGATTAAGACGTGTAGATGGCATGAGAATGGTAAAGGAGATTCTAAAATACTCTAAACACAGTGATTGCATCCACAGAGGTCTTCGATTATGACATGTGTGAAATGAGAAGCTCATTTTGAGTGACACATTGGTATACAAAAATGATGTGTGGAAAATGTGGTAGAAGAAACAATGGAACAAAGTTATGGATAGAAGAAACAATGGGACAATTTATCGAATGTGCAGGTAAGAATTTGGGCATTTTGTCACATGCTATGGAGGGGCTGATAGCTATTTAGCCTAAGGAGTGGAGTGATCCAAATTGAGCTTGATTTTTTTTTTTGTCTCTGAAATAAAAGTAGTCATTTTACCTAAAATCTCTTTTTTTAAAGATAGAAATTCCAAAAACTATTTTCTAGGATGTACTTTTTTAATGTTTTGATTCATCCAATCAATATGCATTTTAAAACATTTTTCCTGTTTAATTTTACTTTTCTTTTGAGATAGGGTCTCACTCTGTCACCAAGGCTGGAGTGCAGTGGCCCAATCACACTCAACTGCGGCCTTGACCTCCCTGGCTCAAGTGATCCTTACAGCTTAGCCTCCTGAGTAAATGGGGCCACAAATGTGTGTCACCACACCCAGCTACTATTTCATTTTTGTGTAAAGATGAAATCTTGCTATGTTGCCCAGGCTGCCCTGTCTAATTTTAAATATAAGTTTCAAGCTATTATTCTCAGAAGGACTCAGGTTGTGTTTATAGCACAGAAGGAGTCAGTGAGTCAGCTACTATGTTACCAAGTGAACTAAGAATTGTAATTTGGTCAACATTATTTCACCTGAAGTTAACTTATTTTTTTAATGATCAAGAAAATAAGAATCATGTTTTTCATTTAATAAATTGTAATCTTATTATCTAATTTTATGAGGCAGGCAGAATGAAAAAAAGTATGTGGTTCTTTGTGGATGAAAATAAATAAGAAGAAGCATTTATTGAGTGCCTTCTATATTATGGTCTTGTGAGATAAACCTCACTTATGCTGAAACTGGTTTTCTTGATAGTCCTATAAAGTGGTATTATTGTTGTTGCAAACAAGGAAATGGAGATCCGGGAGGTTAACTGATTCACCCAATTCTCATTGTCAGTGAGTGGCAGAACTGGGACTAACATCCCCATGAATCTGGTTTCAAAGGTAATGCTCTAGTCACTTCATCACCTGACCTCGTAGTTATTATTTGAAGTACTATCACCTTGTATCTTCTGTGTAATGCATAAAGCCATCTTTGTAAACACAGGCTATTTTATAAAAGACTGAATTCTGTCTAACAACCAAATTTTTACCACTTTTTACATGTTTAAATTCCATGTAAAAGAATCATCTTAGTGTATAGCCATAGTCAGATTTTATTTTGACTGTTGTCACTGTGAATTTCTAATAAAACAGAAGGCAGAAGTAACTACAAGTTTATAATCTTTGAGAGATGTCAGTATATATTTTAAAACCACTTAACTTGATGTTACAAGAAACTTCAGATTGAGTTTGAAAATATATATATTGTTATGCCCTGTGGCATTTTCTGACCTGTCATTGATGCCACTCAGTTTCAAAATCGCTATTCATAGATGTTGAGAATATTCTTGCTGAATAAAGAGGCCATTTTGGAAATGTGTGGAGGTTAATATTATGCACATGAAACTGCTCAGCTTTCTCACACCCTGTCAGATCTGAGCAATTATTTTACCATCTCTCTGCCTGTCCCCGCCCCCACACCATTTCCTTAAATTGCTATGGAAATTAAATCGTGAAAGACACTCTTCTTGCAAAGATGCCTCCCTCAGAATCCTCTCTGCTTTGCCCTAGCTAATTTGGAATAGAAAATCATCCCACATTTCCATGGAACTTAGAAAGGCCAGGGGCCAGACCTAAAAGGCATAATTTGCCTGACATCTGTGTTCCAGAATCATGTTGCATCCAAACAATTCGTGATGCTCAAGTGAAAGTAAGCATCCTGTCTATTAACTAAAGCATTTAACAAGCGAATGTCAGTCACTTTCTATTCTCTTATCCATAGAATCACATCCCATAAGGACAATCATACTTGTAAAGTGCCCAATTCACATTACATTATTTCATGATCACATTGATATAGTGAATATATTTTCTATCATTTTGCTCACTTTTTTCCTCCAGTGGGTGTTATGTGTAGCACAACTGAGGATACCAGAGATTATTCTTAAAGTCTTGATTTATAGAGACTAGATGTCTAATTAACGGAGGCAACAAGCTTACTGAGAACTTGCAGGATCTACCCCTTTGCCAGTCCTACTCAGCTTCAGAATCCAGGTTGTTAGTCAGGCCTGTTCTGTGGCTATTGTAGGCAGCCAACAATGACTTAATCCAAAGTGTTGAAATGGCCATTGGAAGCCAAACATCTGGGTAGACTACTTTTCATCACTAATTGTATAGAGAAGACATTGCTTCTAACGTTTTGGAAACTCTCAAATCTGCTCCTTTTACAGTAACTGGCAGTACACTCGAGTTTCTAAATACTAAAATGATCTTGAAGCTTCAGATACAGCCTCCATATAACATACCTCTCTGCCTCAAACAACCAGCTACCGTATGTAAGGCAAAGCAAAGCAGCTGTAATCTGAATATTGGAAAGATGTCTCTGAATGTAGAGAAATTGGGGCCATCAGACTCTACAGCTGTGTAGGATAAAGAGCTATACCAATGAGATATTCAGTGTTGCATAGCAGAGGAATTGAGTAGTAGTGTAGCAGAAGGACCCACTTAGGAAAGGAACTAAATTTGGGCAACGAAAAATGAGAGTATAGGATGAGGTGCATTTTCCCGATTGTCTCTCAAAACCAGTAACTGTTGAACATTTAGCAGGTGCAACACTTTCTTTTTTTTTTTTTTTTTTTTTTTTGAGTCAGAGTCTCACTCTTGTTGCCCAAGCTGGAGTGCAGTGGCATGATCTTGACTCACTGAAACCTCCACCTCCCAGATTCAAGCAATTCTCCTGCCTCAGCCTCCTGAATAGCTGGGATTACCGGCACATGCCACCACGCCTGGCTAATTTTTTTGTAGTTTTAGTAGAGACAGGGTTTCACCAGGTTGGCCAGGCTGGTCTCGAACTCCTGACCTCAGGTCATCTGCCCGCCTTGGCCTCCCAAAGCGGGGGGGATTACAGGCATGAGCCACAGTGTCCAGCCTTGCAGGTGCAACACTTCTATCCAAAATCTTTGTTCCTTTGGGAAGGTGGTGGAGTTAGATGCTTTCTGAGGCCCAAGTTAAAAGTTTCTAGTTTCACTTGTGACTAAAACATAATGCTGGTTTCCACAAATGCAGTGTAAAGAAAAGTAAGGTTAGATAATGGTTCTTTACCTCTTGCAGCTTAGATCACCAGTAACCATTTGATCCTGGTAGTTTGGAAATGACCCCCATCAAATTATTAAATTTTGGCCTTGGAAAATTAGAGCTTAGTTTAATTAAGGGTTCTTTTTTTTCCAGTTCAGCTGGATTCTCCATAGTCTTAATTATATTCATTATTATTTATTTTTGTATTTACTTTCTCTAAGTATTTGTATTTACTTTCTCTAAGTATTTCTCTAAGTATTACTTACTCTAAGTATTTGTATTTCTCTAAGTATTTGTATTTACTTTCTTAAGCAAAACACACCAAACTTCAGTGCCTTTCAACATTTGCACTTAAGTCCACTAAATGCAATGATCTAATAAGAGAGATAAGCCAGGCTGGGTGCAGTGGGTCACACTTGTAATCCCAGCACTTTGGGAGGCCGAGGCAGGTGGATCATGAAGTCAGGAGTTTGAGACCAGCCTGGCCAACATAGTGAAATCCCATCTCTACTAAAAATACAAAAAATTAGCTGGATGTGATGGCAGGAGCCTGTAATGCCAGCTACTCGGAGGCTGAGGCAGGAGAATCATTTGAACCCGGGAAGCGGAGGTTGCAGTGAGCTGAGATGGTGTCATTGCACTCCAGTCTGGGAGACAGCGAGAGACTCCTCAAAAAAAAAAAAAAAAAGGAAAAATAAGCCAAATTGTGATAATTTACAGTTCACTCTCCTTTAAGTCTCTGTCCTACAGCAGTCTCCTATCCTTAATCAGAGAACTTTCATAATTGCATCTGTCAGGCTTTCAATAATAGTATGAAAATAAATGCTCATTTTCTTTCTGGAAGACCAATACATGCTTTTATTCTATAGTTGGCAAATGTTCAGTAGTGGAGTTTTCAGAAACCCCTGCAAAGATTTTTCCCATCAAACGCCCACTGTTGGGTAACTGATGTGAGTCCTGAGCAGCCAAAACTTTGGGCTAATGAGCACTCCAGGGTTTCTCATGCTGGTGTTCATCCAGCAAGATGGTTACAGAGACTCATGATTTATGATTTCACAGCCTGGTCCCTTAAACTGAAATTGGAAACAAATGTGCATAGATTTTACCACTTTTTTTTGATAATTGCACAATGAGCAAGAGACTTGTGGGAGGTTTTGTTCTCTCTGACATAGTGTTTTTTGATGATACTTCATGGGAATTGTGTTAGAAAAAAAACCAAATAACAAGGTTTATATATACTTTATATATACTTTCTTATAACTAGAACAAAGCCTTCTTTTAGTAGACCTGAAAAGACTGTAACTACAATAGAATCATAGACATAATAAAGATAGTTATTATGTGGAATCCTAGTAATGGAACCAGTTTTACACTACACATTTGTTAGCAGATATTAATGTCCATTTTACAATTATTGTCCCATAATCTCTTTGATTACCATGACTTTTTCTTACTATGATGAATATCCAAATTGAGATGTATTACCCTATTATTTTTCTTAATTTCTATGATTTTTTTATTTTGGCTTGGGTATATTTGTTACCAAAAAATTCTAAAATTAGTATTTTATTTCATATTTGAGGGTGTAAGTTAGGAAAAAAGGCTGATATCTGCAGTCTATTTCAGCTTCATGAGTAATTAGTTTTGTATATTTAGGAAAATTATTTCAACTCTCTAAGCCTCAGTTTCCTTAGCTGTAAAATAAGAAGTTTATAACATAAGAGCTCTAAAAGTTTTCCGATGGCTACAATTCATGATTCTATGTTGAAGAATAGTTGTTTCACTCTACAGTATTTTATGCATGACATGATGAAAACTCAGTAGCTTAAAAGTAATTATAAGCCTTCTTCCAGTGGGTAAAATGCTTACAAATACATAAAACAGAAGACACATGATAAACAAGAAGAGAAAGTGACATGCAAAGCTATTTCTGTCCTTTCTGAGTAAACATATTTTTGTAATAAAGTCAGGGATAAATTCTAAATATAATGAAAATTACTTCCTTGCATTAATTAATATATATTATAAATTGAGCCTTTTTAAATAAATATTTCTCATTTCAATATTATGATATAGTAAAAAGCATATTGGATCTGCTTTTCCCAAATTTGTTGCTTATGATAGGGAGTGCTGGGAAGGGAAGAGCGTGGTCCCTTTAAATGATACGGAAGTGGGGAAGGGAAATGCTAGGTAGAGGAGGGTGTGGTCCCCGGCTAGGACTCTATCCCTAGGGACCTAGGTGAGGACAAGCACTTCTGCCGTGGCGCCCAAATGTGGGCATTTTCCAAGACCTGCCATGCCCCCATGCCGGACCTATAAAAACTCCCGAGACCCTAGCAGGCAGGCAGAAACTGTTGGATGGCAGAGGAACACATCAACGGAAGAAGACAAGTGGCTGGACATCAGGAGGACGTTGAGGGGTTCACGCCGGCAGAAGAGCACACTGACAGGTACTGGAATGCCGGCAGGCCATTGACTAGCAGAAGGACGTGGAGTGTGGCTGGGACAGTGGGAGGACAGCCCGGGCCACCTATCGACCCAACTCCAGGGGTAAACCACTTCCCTTCTGGCTCCCCCATCTGCTGAGAGCTACTTCCACTCAGTAAGACCTTGCACTTCTTCTTCAAGCCCAGATGTGATCCGACTCTTCCAGTACACCAAGGCAAGAACCCGGGATACAGAAAGCCCTCTGTCCTTGCAACAAGGTAGAGGGTCTAATTGAGCTGGTTAACAGAAGCCGCCTATAGACGGCAAACTAAAAGAGCAAAACTACAGAGCACCCTGTAACACATGCCCACTGGGGCTTCAGGAGCTGTAAACATTCACCCCTAGACACTGCTGTGGAGTCAGAGCCCTACAGCCTGCCAGTCTGTATGCTCCGCTAGAGGTTTGAGTAGCAGGGCACTGAAGAAGTGAGCCACACCCTCATTGCACACCCTGCGAGGGGGACACGGGAACTTTTCTTGTTTCACTTGGAGACCTATGTGAAGTCCACTAAATCACGTAAACACAGTTTTCTTTTATAAAATTAGCAACTTTGCACTTAATTATCTCTAAGGTTTCCTATACTTCTGAAAAGTTTATGTTATGACTTACGATGATGTATGGGCTTAATTTGTAGTCTAGATTTTGAAGCCGGGCAGACCTGGGTTAAAATCCTAGTTTTGCTGTTGTTGTTCTAAGCTGTGCAAACTTGGTTAGAATATTGAAGTAACAAAGGTCACCATTGGCCCTTTGTTTTATAGTTAGTAAAGCTTCAGTAGTTTAACAAAATAAAAGTCATCACTCAACAGTTGAGTGCAGGTATTCCTGGTAAGAAGGCTGCATATTGTCTGTGTATGAGTAGAGGACTTTGCTTCTTTTACCTTGTAGCTTTACCGTCCAAGCACCGTGGAATCCTCTCCCTTCAAACCTAGGGAAAGACATACAGCAGAGAAGCCTTGTTTTCTTCATTAAAGTTTTGCCCTGAAGGTAGTCTGCATCACTTTTGTTCACACTTTTCTCCTGAGAATCAATATGTGGTTATTCTTCAATGCAAGGAGGGTTACAAAATATACCCGTGTCTCACCAATGGCCTAGAGCCATTCCAGAAAGGAAAACATTTTGTGGACAACTAGTAGAGCCTGCCATAGAAGGCATTCAATGTATTTTCATAATCCACTTTTCCCTTCTCCTGAATAGAGTACTATCTTTCAAATCTTAGCAAAGGAATGAGAAGAAATGTGAAAAGAATTCTAACAGGTAGAATCGCTTCATTCTCAGATATCATATTCTGAATGGCATATATCAGATCTTGGTACCTGGTACCTGGTTATATATTAATATTTCATAAATGTTTGAAAAATACTGTGGACCAGAAGTACTTAGGGATAATGCAAATAATAACTTTCTCTTTGAAAGTGTTTCTAACATATCATCTATTTCCTTGTTACAACAAAAGAATTTCTTGATTTGTCATAATTTCACAAATCATTCGCATTTCTCATCTTTATAGTTTTTTGTAAAGTTTGCTTTCCATCCATGTACTCTTGGAAGTAAATTGACAAATAATGTTTCAATCTTATATGAATAAACTCAGAGCCATTGTATATGACTATTTTCAGATGTTTCTAAGCCAAAGCTGTGTTGCTGCTTTGTTTGATTTTCTTTTCTTTTTTTTTCTTTTGGTATATCACAAGAACATAATATGCTTCAAAGATTTTATCACATTTCTTGTGGATTACTACATACAAATAAAACAGCCTTTAGCCTTCAGCTTTGTGCTGTTTTCAAGGAAATAAAATACGCTTTGTTATTCCCTGGAAGTTGTGCTTTACTTTCTGATTATTATCCACATTGTAGTTGTCTGTGGTATCTGTTAGCAAAAATCCAGATGGCTGAAATATAATTGATAAAAACCCACCTGAAATGTTTATCTCAGAGTCAAGTTTTACTCTGAAATATGTATCTAAATATTAGGAAGAGTCAACTCCCAGCTTATATCTGCTTTCAGTTGGAACATACCATGCTGTTTTTCCTACTGTGGGACTGTCATTCTTTTCTGTATTCATACTGCCACTGGCAAACTGATCCTCTAAAAACAGACAAGAAGGGGGAGGGAGATGCTTCCATGCTGACTTCTCCGCTGCTAGAACTGCCAGCAGGAACATGTTTGATTCAATTAAATTAAACAAGCATTTATTGAACACAGTCACTGGGCTAAATACTAGCAAAAAAATAAAGAATAATACAACACGGCCTTGTCTGTAAGGAGTTCATTCTAGGTGAGGTGACAAACAAGAACAATTACAATCTTCTGTTAAAAGAGCTATAACATGAGTGCTATGGAAGATTACCATCTAATACCGAAATGTGAAATAAAACCCCAACGTTATTGGCACAGTGAGAATATTACTACACCCCCAGCAGCATGGCAAGGCCAAAAGTAATACATGTTGGAGGGGATTTGGAGGAAGAAGAACTCTCATACATTATTGATGGGAAGGTAAAATGGTACACGTATTTTGGAAAAAGGTATGTCTGTTTCTTTTCGTATACAACTACTATAACTCCCAGTAATTCTGCTTCAAAGTATTTACTCAAGATACGCGAAAAAACATATTCCTAAAAAGACTTGTACAAGAGTGTTCAAAGCCGCTTTGGGTACACTAGAAGTCTCTTATTTGAGAATGGCTAAACAATGAATTACTACTCAGCAATAAAGAGCAATGTGCTATTGCTACACCCAGCAGTATGAATGTCCCCTGAAAACATTTTGATGTGTGAAGAAAGCCTTGTACAAATGAATCCACACTGCACTAATCCATTTATATAAAGTTCTAGAACAGGAAAATATAATCTACATGGAAAAACATCAGAACACTGGGTGACTCGGGGTGTGTGGAGGTGGGATTGGCTGAGAATAGATATGAAGAAACTTCCTGGAGTGGTGGGAAGGTTCTAATCTTGATAGGAATTTGGGCTATGTAAACATGCACATTTGTTGAAACTCATTTCATGTACATGTGAAATTTGTATTTCATTGTATATAAATTTGACCTAAAAAAATTCTTTTGAATGATACAACGTGGCCTTGTCTGTAAGGAGTTCATTCTAGGTGAGGTGACAAATATAAACTAACAATTGTAATCTGTCAAAAGGGCTGTAATATGGTGACATGGATGATTACCTTCTAATACCAAAATGTAAAACAAAACCCAACACTATTAGCACAATGAGATATTACCACACCCCACATTGCTACATAGCCAAATAAATATTAAACTTCTATTAATGAAATTCATAACAAAGTTTTTAGTGGAAAGCAATTTACATCAGAATACATCAAAAATAAGTGGATTAATGGAAGGGTTGAATAGTAAATAGACATATGATAGATCAAATAGAGTTAAATCTTCATGGTAGAATATAGTGGTGCATATATAGGTGTTCACTGAAACATTTTTTCAACTTCACTATATATTTAAGCATTTTCATAATAAAATAGTTGTCATAAAAAGAGTAGAGCAGAAATAATTCCATTTTCCACCTATGCCAGTGAGTCTCTCATAAGAACTAGTTCCATCCCTTTTATTTTTTCCCTCTTCAATCCTTTTCTCTATTGTTTTTGTTTCCCTCAATATACAAACTTGTTTATCTTTCCAGCATCTAAAAAAATTATCCCTAAATCTGGTATCTATTCAAACTACTTTTTGTTTCCTCTTAGCAAAATTTTTGTTAGAGTGAAAAAGTATCTAAATTTGCCTTTGTGCTAGCTTCCCTTTCTCACCCCCAGGCAGTTTGGAGTTCATCTTTATTATTCATTTAAGCTGCTCTCTCTGCGGTTTCTAATAACCACCTAATTGCCAAATCCAATGTTCCTTTCTCAGTCCTCATCTGTTGCGTTTGAGGTCACAGCAACAGGCCAAGGCAGCTGGTATGGCTCAGAACATTATTATGGTTATAAAATGACATAACCCACTGTATTCTGCTTCCTGTGACAGACAAATAAATCAACAACTGAAAACTGTGCATAGAAGTTACATTTTAGTATCTCCTAAACCATTTTTTTCTGCTTCTCTTCTCTGAATATTTGCCACTGCTGACCATCTGCTGGTTGAAAACCACTCTTCTTCCAGTTTCTATGATTTAGATTTCAGTTGCTATTCTTCCTTCTCTCTTTCTCCATTTGCTGAGCACTATCAAGCTTTTATTAGATATCCCTGTCCTTCTTTGTTTAATTTCCACTTTTAAGTGAGTATGTTTCATTATTTTAATGGCATCTACAAGTATTTTTAAAATACTGTAAGATGTTAAGAATTGAGGCTCCAGACAAAGCAGGTGTGGGTGGTGTGGGTGAGTCTATCCACCAGCAGCCCTAGCCTACAGGTTGGGAAATATTTTAGTTACTTTTGGACTAAAGATAATTCTGCTCACTACATTGAAGGATGATTTTTAAACATTCTGTAAGCAATAGGTTATATTTTTAAAGTTTGATATGGGACCTCAATACATAAAAGACACAGACTAAAGCCAAACTGCTCTGGTGGTGAAGGGGTGGGAGAGGGTGAGAGGATCCACCTTTGCCTTTGACTTTCCATAGATCTTCACTGTTGCCAAGGTAGGCTCTGGGGATTTTCTTCAGTACTCTGGCACAATGCTCCTTAAAATTTGTGTGCATATTAATAACCCAAGAATTGCATAAAGATTCTGATTCAGTAAGTCTGGGGCAAGGTCTGGGAGTCTGTACTTCTAGCAAGCTCCCAGCTGATGCCTGTGCTGTGGGCCCACAGACCACACCTAAAGAGCAAGGCCCCGGATTTTCTCTTTACCAAGTTTGAAGGTAAGTTTTAAACTTACTCCATTCTAGAGAACATTGCTATTGTTTCATCCTTTAGGAGATCATTATTTGTTTCTTCAGAGATTAAGAAAGATATTTTATTCTTCATAATGCATACTTATTCCTCTACAGTGTTTTCAATTTTGAATATTCCACTTGGAATTGTACATTGGCCAGGTAGAATGATCAAGGAGATTGGATCTTAAATATTCTTTCAGGAATCAAAGTTAGTAGACTTGGAGATGGCAGGCATAAGAACAAAAATGAAATCAGAATTCTTCAAGACAACTCAAACTATATTTGGAACTGGTCACCTACAGTCTCAGTCACATCGAGGCACCATGAATAGACAGTTAGTGACTCCACCTAGTTGCAGATATTTCTTCCCTGTGTTACCACAGAAACCAAGAAAATCTGTTTAGTAGAGAGTAACTCTTGCAAATAGACTCCACAAGTCAGGGGTAGGGCAAGTGTCACCAGAATAGTGAAATCAGTAGAGCTGGTAGATTTCATATATGTGTTACAGAGTGATATGGTTTGGCTCTGTGTTCCTACCCAAATCTCATCTCGAATTATTGTACTCCTATAATTCCCATGTGTTGTGGGAAGGACCAAGTGGGAGATAATTAAATCATGGGGATGGTTTCCCCCATCCTGTTTTTGTGGTGGTGAATAAGTTTCACGAGATCTGTTGGTTTGATAAGGGGAAACCCATTTCGCTTGGCTGTCATTCTCTCTCTCGTTGGCTGCTGCCATCCATGTAAGATGTGACTGGCTCCTCCTTGCCTTCCACTGTGATTGTGAGGCCTCCCAGCCACGTGGAACTGTAAGTTCAAGAAAACTTTCTTTTGTAAATTGCCCAGTCTTGGGTGTGTCTTCATTAGCAGTGTGAAAATGGACTAATACACAGAACAAGGGCTTTTTCACTTTCTAATCCTAATAGGATTGTTCTCCAACTTGAAAACATCCTTTCTCTTCTTTTTATATGAACTTTTCTCTTTTATCTGCATCTCCATTTAAAATCCTACATATAATAGATGACTTCCATATCTGTATCTTCCACTTTGGTCTTTCTGAAGTCTTTGCTTCTGTTCCAAAAGTTATTTATTTGTTTCTCTTATTTATTCATGAAATATAAATACATAGACTTAAGGAGAGAGAAAATATAAACCAATTCTTCGAGTTTCTTTGGGGAAATGGAAAACCCAGTAATTATAATTCAGTGTGTAATTGCCAGTCCTTAGTTTTCTAGCCTTTTGAAGTCTCCCACTTTCTTTCAATCTCTAGATAAAATGGCTTTGGCCCTTATTCCACACACTGTAGGATGTTCAATGATGCTCCTGTCTCCCATTTTTTAGCAATTCCGTGACTGTTTCTTACTCCTGAATAGCACTTACTCTAAATTCTTTCTTAGTGTTAAATTCTGTATTCTATAACATCATCTTCCCTCCTGCAGCTGCTGTGTTGTCTCCACACATCTTTGTCCTAGGGATGGTTACTGCCCCTTTTATTTCATATCCTGAAGCCCACAAACACAAAATCTTGCTAGTAATAGACATTTTTACACAAGAGTTAGGGATAATGGAGTGTAACTAGAGAGCCAGAAGTGGACACAGTGAGACAGTGGTGCTTTGCAGGCATTTCTCATTGGTGTCTTTCTCCATAGGTCATAGTCTGCTAGCCCACAGTCAGGGACCTCCTCTGGCCCATGGTACTTTCTTTCTCTTTCTAGCAGTCAGCCCACAATCACCACTTCTCTTATCATAGTACAAGAAGAGAAATGGAGCTCCTTTTCCTGTTTTCCCTCTCCTGACCTTGCACCAGGGATCTGAATCGCTAAAACTGCAAACTTTTTTCTCTGCTATCACACATCAACAATCAACATAAAAGACTTCTGTGACTGAATGTATGAGGATTTTCCCCCGCTAACAAGCAAGCAAGCAATTCTGCAGTGGATACCAGTTGGGTGTCCTCCAATTCAATTCTGACACTATCTACTTTGAGACAACATTGGATCCCGCAGGTTGAGGGCTCAGTCCCACCAGACTGCCCATCACAAGCTCCAGGTTGTTTAGCCTGTGCTTCTTACCAATGGGCCATAAATATGGGATCTCATGACCCTCTTCATACATTTCATTAATTTGACAGAGCAGCTCACAAAACTCAAAGAAACACTTACTTACATTTGCCAGTTCATTGTAAAAGATGTCACAAAGAATACAGTTAAAGAGACGCATATGGTGAGGTATGGGAAGGGACGTGGAGGTTCAATGCCCTCCAGGGGTGCACCACCCTCCAGGAACCTCCACATGTTCAGCTGTATGGAAGCTCTCTAAACTCTGCCCTCTTGGGCCTTTTATGGGGATTTCGCTGGACAGGCATGATTGAGAATTGTGATTGGACAAAGGGCATATGATCTAACGTAACAGGCTGAGTGGGGAAACCAAGCAAGGCCTGTCTATTCAGGTTTTTCTTGGCCTTTCCGTGCAGCATTCCTTCCTTCAGGGTACGGAGCAGGACCCCTCCTGAAATGAGGCTCTTACAACCCCACAATCAGACAAGGTAGGTCACAGCCAGCTCCAAGATAGAAAGGCATCTTGGAGAAAATTAATGTTCTGCCTTTGGGAGAAAAGTAGCAGGTGAAAGGAAGGCATAAGAAGGTCAGAGAGAGAGATTCTCTTTTCTGAGGCCTGCGTCTGAGGCTAAAGGGACCCAATATTATAACAGAAGAGTGTGACAAGGGCCATGGGAGTTATGAGCCAGGAACTGTGGACAAAAACCAATATTTACATTATAATATCACAGGGGCATCTCTTTCACAATCAATAAAGTTCTATCAAGGTGTCTACATTAAAAAAAAAGAGAGAGGACATTTTTCCCTAATAAGAATTTCTTTTCAAGGCAATCACCTCAAACTTAATATAATTTTTTTCCAACCCTACAAAATGTGTGAAAAACGTTTTGAAAACAACAGTAAAAATGAAAGTTCAATAGCTACCCATGACAGAGGTAAATCTCAGAAACATTATATTCAGTATTAAAGGAAAGTTAGAGAAAAAGACGATTTCTTTTTCTGAAAACTAAAAATTAATTTAAAAGCATATTTTATAGTCGGACATACAGATGTGCTCAAATTATTTTAATGTTTATTTTGAAAAAAATACCTTCGAGTTGCAAAACAGGACAGTGTCATCTCTAGGGGTGGGGAGAGGCAGTAGGACGAGTTGGGGCTGGAGGCTGCAGGTAACTTCAATGCTAATGGTGATCTTCCAGTTCAGTACTTGGGTAGGAGTAATAACGTTTTATTTGTATGCTTCATAAATGCCACATGTAGTATATAGATTCTTTGCAAAGTGATATGATGAAGTTTTCACAGGTTTCTCTGATCCCACCGATATTAAATTCAGATTTTTAACAGAGAATTAGAGGAAGCTCCAAGAAAGGATGACTTCTGAGATACTAGTAAAAGGCAAAAGCCACTTCTATCCACCTGGAACTCAAACTCATATTTCATTCTGCTTCAATCCAATCAAACTTCTCCTATCTCTCAAAAGCTGTCTCCCCAAAATATCAATAAAGTAACAATTCTAATATGTCAAAGCTGTTAATTGCTTGTGGTGGTAAGAGAGAGCATTACTCCAACAATCTTAGTGACATCTTAGAGAGTGGAAGAATGACTTTGGGATGTTTATTGAGATTCTGAAGTTTCCTGAAAGACTGGTCTTTCAATGTGGAATTCGGGTATGGGGAAGGCATGATTGCATAAAGATCATGATTAGTAGTGTAGAACCGGTAAACATAGAAAGAGGAAGATTTTGATGTAAGGATTCACAGAATCTCAGAGTGTAAACTGTTGTTTGATACTTTCGATTGAAGACTTTAAGTTCCTGCAAAAAGCAATAAAGTAATTTATTACATTTATTTTCCTGGAAAGAGCTTCCTGAAATATTAAGGTTTTGTTGGTGAGGACAGTGGAATACCGAAGTCACGTCAGTATAGATAGTAGGATGTGTAGATGCTTTCAATTCTATTGTTCCTTCTATGTTATTCAAAGACCTCATTACCTATCCAGTGAGAAGAAAGAGATTAAATTTAGAATCAGAAACTTTACATCTGCTTCCTCGTTCTACCTTTGGCAACTTGGATGATTCACTGAACCTCTTTACATTTCTATTTTGATACTTTCCTAACGAGGGTGGGAGATGGATTATGTTTCCCTTTAAGGATTAGCTCTGGAATTACATGGGGGAAGAGAATTGGCATTACATTGTAGGTTCACCCCAGATCCCATCCACCCACCACCTCTAAACCACTCAGAAATTTAGCTCTGAATGCAGACACCACTTCCAACATGGTGTCATGTAGGTAAGTTTCACATAACAATGTTCAAAACTTTTAAAAGAATGATAAAAATTATGAAAGAAAAAATTCAGTCTACTTGAAACAAATTTTGGAGCAAAATTAATCCAGAAATTGATCTTAAATTTAAATTTTACCTGGAATTTGGCATTTCTGCCAATAAACTCTGCTTATTCAATATTATAATTGACTGAAATTCTGTGTATCTCTCTTCTTGATTGTGTGTGTGTGTGTGTGTGTGTGTGTGTGTGTAGATGGCTTCAGCATTCAGAATGAGCTAATTCTGCTTCAGTCATGCTTGATGGGAACTGGTGATTCAACTGTTGCAAAACTTTGAAAGCATTCATTAATTCAGGCTTAATTAATGCAGAATGACAATTAAAACTTTTATGGAGTATATGTCATTAACATGAATACCATGCATTTATTATACTACAGAATATTGCGATGAATACAAATGAATTCCAATGACCAAAGAACTTAGAAAGTTATCCCAGTTGGATAGCTGTAGATATGTGCAATGTACCTCATGTTACTGAATGAGATTTGAAACTATATTTTATAATCTATGATGAAAATGCAGAGAAAACATTACATTTTTATTAATGGAATGATAGATTTTGTTACAAAATCAGCCTCTGGAAAAAAGACATAGATAATTTCTTTAACTTCTTGCTCAATAATTTATATGCTCTAAAAATGTTAGAATTCTAGATTCCTGATATTAAAAATTCTCTGTAATTTCAAGGATATTTAGTGTTTCTTGAACTCAAATATATCCTCTTTTGAGAACTCAAACCTACATTAGGTGAATGACTGAAATACGCCTGTTCATTTCAAAATTACATAGCTTCATCAAATCCTAGGCTTATATACCAGGTTCTAGCATTCAGCAGAGCCAGAAGTTTGCCATGGCAACTGCTGCATCCTTTTTTAATATATAAAGCAGCAGACTAACAAGAAAGAGCCATTCTCAGATGCTCTTCCAATTCATACATAGCTAGGTTTCTGTTGTTGTTTATTTCTAATGTGTAATTTCAATAGAGTGTCCAAAAACTTTGTTTTTGTTTGAAATTTGTAATCAGCATACTGATATTATGACCTCGATTAAGAATGTTGTACACAATTTTCACAATTTTTTTATTGTGGCAAAATACATATAACATAAATTTATCAATTTAACCATTTTCAAATGTCAGTTTGGTGGCATTAAATACACTCGTATTGTTGTGCAGCCATCACCATCACCATCGTCTGTCTCCACAACACTTTTCATCTGGTAAAAGTGAAACTCTATACCCAGTAAACAATAACTCTCCATTCTTCCCTCTCCCTAGCCCTTGGCAACAATCCTTCTACTTCTGTCTGTATGATTTTGATTACTCTAAGTACTTCCTATAAGTACAATCATACAGTATTTGCCTCTTTGTAACTGACATTTCACTTAGCACATTGTTGTCAAGGTTCATCCATGTTGTAACGTGTCAATATTTTCTTCCTTTTTAAAGCTTAGTAATATTCCATCGTGAGTATATACCACATTTGGCTTATCCATTCACATGTTTATGGACACTTGGGTTGCTTCCACATTTTAGTTATTGTGAATAATGCTGCTAGGAACATAGATGTACATATATCTCTTGGAGACTGAATTCGATTATTTTGGGCGTGTATACCCAGAAGTGGAATTGCTGCATCATATGGTAATTCTATTTTTATTTTTTTGAGGAATAACCATATTGTTTTCCACAGCAGTGTTACCATTTTGTATTTCTACCAACAGTGCACAAGAGTTTCAATTTATTTGCACTGTCACCAACACTTGTTACTTTCTGCTCTTTTGATAGTAGTCATTCTAATGGGTGTGTGGGGTGGTATCTCATTGTAGTTTTGATTTCCATTTCCCTAATGATTAGGAATGTTGAGCATCTTCTGTTGTGCTTCTTGCCCATTTGTATATCTTCTTTGGAGAAATGTCTGTTCTGAAATATCTGAACAAGTCCTTTCTTCATTTTTTAATCAGGATGTTCATTTTTCTGTGCTGAGTTTAAAAGTTATTTAGGTATTCTGGATATTAATCCCATATTAAATATATGATTTAGAATTTTTCCCCATTTTCTAGTTTACCTTTCTACTCTGATACTTCCCTTTCATGCCCAAAATTTTAAAGGTTTTCTCAAAGTCTAATTTTTTATTATGTTGAGGTTCTTCCTTCTATACCTAACTTATGGATAGTTTTTATTATAAAAGAATTTTAAATTTTGTTAAATGCTTTCTCTGCATCTATTGAAATAATCATATAATTTTATGCTACATTTTGTTAATGTGATGCATTAAAATAATTAACATTCTGTTAATGTATGCCACATTTATTGATTTGTGTATGTCTAGACATATTTGTAATTCAAGCGTAAATCTCACTGGATCATGATGTAAGAGAATTTTGGCATGTTGTTGAGTTTGTTTTGCCACTATTTTGTTGAGGATTTTTGCCTATGTATACATCAGTAATACTGGCCTTTAATTTTCTTTTCTTATAGCATCCTCTTCTGGCCTTGGTGTCAGGATAATGCTGGCAATGTAACATATGTTTAGAAGTGCCCTCTCCTCTTCAGTTTCTTAGAACAGTTTGAAAAGCATTGATATTAATTCTTCTTTAAATATTTGCTAGAATTGGGAAACTCATAAATATGTGCAAATACAACACATATGTGCAGGGATGTATTGTTTAATTTGTACATATTTATGAGTTTTCCAATTTTCATCCATTATTGATTTCTTTTACACTATTGTAGTCAGAAAACATACTTGATACGATTTCAATCTTCTTAAATTTATTAAGATGCATTTTGTGTCCTAACATATTATCTATCCCAGAGAATGTTCCACGTGCACATAAAAATAATGTGTGTTCTGCTGCAGTTGGATGGAATGTTCTTTACACATCTGTTAGGTCCAGTTAATCTATAATATTGTTCAAGTCTTCTCTTCTCTAATAATTTTCTTTCTAAATGATCTATTCATTGTTTGAAGTGGGGTATTGAAATCCTCTACTATTAGGGTATTGCTGTCTATTTCTCCTTTAATTTCTGCTAACGTTTGCTTTATTTATTTAGATGCATTGATGATGAATGCATACATATGTATATATTTATATCCTCTTGAAGTATTGACCTCTTTTATTATATAATGATTTATTTTTTCTTGTGACAGTTTTTTACTTAATTTCTATTTTGTCTGTTATAACTATAAACACTTCTATTCTCTTTTGATTATCATTTATATAGAATGTCTTCTCATCTTTTCACTTGTGTCCTCAAAACTAAAGTGTATCTCCTATAGGGAGTATATAGCTGGGCATTAGTTGCTGTTGCTATTTTTTAATCCATTCAGTTACTCTGTCTTTTGATTGGATAATTTGATCCATTTATGTTTAAAGTAATTATTAATAGATTAGGATTTATTATTGCCATTTCATCGTTTTCCTATTGTTTTATAGAGCCTTTGTTTCTTCCTTTGCTCTCTCTGTGTGTGTGTGTGTGTGTGTGTGTGTGTGTGTGTGTGTGTGTGTGTGATTTGAGGATTTTGTTTGTAGTGGTATGTTTTGATTCTTTATCTTTTACATATTGACTACAGGTTTTTTTCTTTGTGGTTACTATGAGGCTTACATGAATATCTTACAGTTATAGCAGTCAATTTTAAGCGAATAACAACTTAACTTTGACCAAATACAAGAACTTTACATCTTAACTTCTCTCCTCAATTTCAGGTCATTGATGTCACAATTTACATCTCTTTATATTGCATATCTGTTAAAAAGTATCATAGATATGATTTTTTAATACTTTCACATTTTAACTTTTATATTAAATTGATTTATATACCACCACTATAATATTAGAATTTGGAATATTCTAATTTTAGAATTTGGAATATTTGACTATATTTCAAATTTGACTATATTCTTATTTTTACAGGTAATTTTTTACTTTCATATGTTTTTATGTGGTTAGTAAGCATCATTTTATTTTAACTTTAATTTCCTTTAACATTTCTTGTAAGTCAGGCCTAGTGATGTTGAATTCCCTCAACCTTTGTTTGCCTGTGAAGGTCTTTCTCTTTCCTTCATTTCTGAAGAATAGCTTCATTAAGTATAGCATTCTTGGTTGACACTGTTTTCTTTAGTACTTTAAACGTAGTATCCTGGTTTTTACTGGACTGCAAGGTTTCTGCTTAGAAATTCACTGATAGTATTGTTAAGGTTCCCTTTTATGTGATAAGGCACTCGTTTCTTGCTGCTGCTAATATTCTCTCTGTCTTTTTAGAATTTGATTACGTGTCTCGGTTAAAATCTCTTTATTTTTAGTCTATCCTGGGTTCATCAGGTTTCTCTCCAGATGTTCATTTTCGTCTCCTGATCTGTAATGTTTCCTATCATTATTTCTTTAAGTAAGCTTTTAGCCCCCTCCTTAGCCCCCTCTCAGAAGAATCTGAAATATTAGCTGAAATATCAGCTTCTTCTGAGATTTCCATGATATGAATATTGGTTTTCTTGATGGTGTCCCATTACAGGTTTTCTCCATTCTTTTTCATTTGTGTTTCTTCTTGTTCCTCTGATTGGGTACTCCCAAACGACCTGTCTTAGAGCTCACTGATTCTTTCTTCTGCTTTCTCAAGTCTGCTGTTGAAACTCTGTTTATAATTTTTTAGCTCAGTCATTGTGTTCTTCAGCTCCATAATTTTTGTTAGAGTCTTTCATGTGCTTTCTATCTCTTTGTTGAACTTCTAATTTTGTGCATGTATTGTTTTCCTGTTTTCATTTAGTTGTGCATCTTTGTTCATTTTTAGCTCACTGAGCTTCTTTAAGATAATATTGTTAATTCCTTGTCAGGAAGTTTGTAGAACTCCACTTTCCTGAGGTTGATTACTGGTGTTTTATTTTGTTTCTTTGGTGGTATTATGTTTCCCTGATTATTCCTAGTATTTATGGTCTTGCAATGGTGACTACGTATTTGAAAAAACAGGTACCTCTTCCAGTCTTTACAGAATGGCTTGGGCAGGGAAAGCCCTACACCAGTAAGCTCATTCAGAGATTTTGGGCAGACTAACTTGCAGAGTCTATGGGTGGTTTTGTTGCTACATTCCTTGGGAAGACTGGCCTGGTACCTGGATCAGCAGACAACTGGGCCTGGTACCTGTGTCCACAGGGGGTGGTATAATTCCTAGGATCCAGAGGGTATGTCTGGAGCCTAGGCCCACTAGGGTAGACCTGGCATCTAATTGACATGAGTTAAGCTAGCACCAGGGTCCATGAAGGATATCATGTCATTGAGGTGGGCCTTGGGCCTGAGTCCACAGGGCTGGATCTGGAACCAGGTGCTGTGAGGGCTGTCCTGGCATCTGGGTGGGCTTGAAGTCTGTGTCCACAGAAGCACGCATAGATACTGGGACCAGAGTTCAGCCTTGTGCTGGATTCACTGGAACAGTTCTGGTGCTGGGGTCTGCAGCAAAGTTAAGTGCTCATTTCTTCTTTCCCCATGCAATGGTGTCTCTCATTATACTGCAGTGTGTGGGGTTGGGGAAGGAATAATACAGATAATATAAAACTATTCTTTCTACCCGCTTCAATGTGTCTTTTCGTAGTTCTGTGCTACACCTAGGTGCCATAATTTCTCCTTTGGGTACCTTAGCTCTTGTAAAGACGCTTTTAAGCATAGCTGGTTGTTCAAATTGACGTTTCTGTGAGGGATAAAGTACTGAAAACTCTTATTATTCCATCTTATGATGTCACTTGTTTAATCTATAAACCTTTTGAAGATAGCCCTGAGTTTTATATTTTTATATCCCATATAAATGGCGATAGATCTCACATATAGTGCTTCTGTAGTGATGTCTGTAGAAAGAGCTAATAAAAAACCTTACTCCTCATACACGATATTAGATGGAAAGACTTGAAATTTATTAATCTTTTTTTCTTTTACATTCAGTTAAATTCTATAAAAGTTTGTGTTGGCAACATACTATGTTAGGGAGAGCCAAGACAAATGGGATGGTAATATTTGAGAAGATTGACATTTAAAAAATAAAACAAAATACACCAGAGGAAAATACACATGTGGAGGCAAGTAGAGTAAAATAGTTTGCAAATTGGTAGGATTCTAAAACTCAATGCAGATCTCTAGATCTGTAAATTGGGTATGTGAGCAAGTGTGGGTAAAGTATAGAGTTGTATCACTGTTTTTGCAGGTATAGGCTAGGAATGTCCTTTTTTCGCTTGCTTGTTTGTTTTTTTGTTTAGATGTAGTCTTACTCTGTCTCCCACACTGGAGTGCCTCTTTGAATGCTGTTTTAGCCATGGTTCTGGAGAGGAGCTGCCTAGGTGGGATCCAGAGGAAAGTACGAATGAGCAGAAGGTAAGGGAACATTGTATTTCCTTCCGGGTTGTTGAGACTAGGCCTCCAGAAAAGCACAGTCTAATAATAAATCATTTGTAATTCTCCTGAGTATTACTTAACTGAGTCATTCATTAACCTCAGATTTCATAGTATGGAGATAAGGAGTCATATTGTATCACAGAAGTTGGCAAACTATGACCTGCCTGCCAAACATTGCCTGTAGTATATACGTAAGTAAAATTTTGTTAAAATACAGTCACACCTATTAGTTCACATCTTGTCTCTGCTGCTTTTCTAATACTACAACAGTGGAGTTGAGTGGGAGTTAGCAAGATTGTATGGCCTGTGAAGCCTGTAATAGCTATCTGGCATTTTACAGAAAAAGATTGCTGGCCCCTGTTCTAGTCTTACATATTTCTCTTTTTTTCAACAATGCAGATAAAATTCTGCAATCTCATAAAAGTGATGAAATAATACTCAATTTCTACTTCATATACTGTCTGATGTGTTATGTCTGTCAGATTGTTGACAAGTACTAAATAGTTCATGAAAACTCTGTATTACATATAAGCAGCCACCAAAAACACATCCTATGCTATTTCATGTTGCCATTACAAGGTGTTTAAATAAAATGAAGATCATTCACATGCTGTAGCTCACACCTGTAATACCAGTACTTTGCGAGGCTGAGGCGGGCAGATCACGTGAGGTCAGGAGTTTCAGACCAGTGTGGCCAACATGGTGAAACTCCATCTCTACTAAAAATACAAAAATTAGCTGGGTATGGTGGCACATGCCTGTAATCCCAGCTGTTGGGGAGGCTGAGGTGGGAGAACTGCTTGAACCTGGGAGGCAGAGGTTGCAGTCAGCCAAGATGACGCCACTGCACTCCAGCCTAGGTGACAGAGTGAGACTACATCTCAAAAAAAAAAAAAAAAAAAGAAGAAGAAGAACATCACAGGGGATTTTTACGTACCAAAGTAAGAATTCACAGCTCAGGCATTTTGAGAGGGTAATTACCAATAGAAAATTGATAATTATCTATTATTAAATTTATTAGTATTATTTTATATATCAAAGCAAGGTGTTCAAGTATAATTTACTCATCCCAAATGTTGTGATGTTTTTAGTGACAAAGTTCTTTTTATATTTTGTTTCATAGGAGCTTCTGTACTTCATATAATATTTATTTCAAGTATAAATTTAAAGGGCCTTCATTAAAGTTCAGCGAATTTTCATGAAATAGCATTATATCCCTACTGCTTCAACTTGTGAACCTTCATTGTCATCTATATCATAAAGTTATAGTGAGGATTCAGTTAATGTATACAAGATGCCAAAGACATTGCTTGGCAAACTATGTCATTCAATGTACAGTAGCTAATTTTTTTGCATCTTATTTTTGAGCAAACATGTTATATGGCAGAATAAATACACAAAAGAAATGATATGTTGACTAGGAAAACAACTTGAGGATATGTAGTTGGCTTCTAGGGGACAATTTCTCGGTGGTGATTTCAAATCTAAAACTTAGCTTATTGTCTTTACCTGTTTCTATTTCTTTCTGAGGTAAATATAAAAAGTCACCTGTCCCTTGCAATAGGGTAGAAGATTAAAATACGAAGCAAGATATGATTCTAAGTAGCATAGGAATATTAGTTCTTGAGAGCATGTAATTTACGTATGCTTTTGAAGGTTCATGTTTTCAAACATCTGCAGTATAATTCCTGCAGAGTACTGTCACAGTCTCTGTTTATTGCAGGGGCAAACGTGTTTACCAAATTCTCAAATGAAAAACAAAATGTTCTTGTGCAGAATTTCAGAGAATTACAGTTCCTGTTTCAGCCTGAACCTCAGATTTTTCCACCCACATGGAGTTTGGAGAGTCTTACAACATGAAGTTCAAAACAGAAACATTAATCGCCTCCACACTTTAATGCCTTGTTTTTCTCCACCACAAAAATGTTTACCCAGGCTGAAGTACTTTTTCTCCTGAGTCCAGACTTGATAATCATTTTCTCAATCTCTGCTTGTTAAATGGCTTCTTAAAATTCTTGGGTAAATATGGGTATGGTTGCATAAAAGAAAAATCACTTAAAGGATAAGCCGAAATTTTTCAGTGATAGTGCATAAAAGCCTTGTTATCTTTAAGGCTTGTCTTTTGGTGCATAGAGCCAAATAAATTGCCAAGGCAAAAACAAAAAGAAAGAAAATCCAGTCTCTGATTTAGTGCCCAAAAGTTTTTAATGCTTTGGGTCCTCCAGTTGCTCTAAGAATTTTTTGTGGCTTTGAAGCTTTTTATCAGGTTTTAATTTTATCCTTATATTTTGACTGATATTTCCATTAAATGAATTAGGGGATGTACAATATGCCAACCATATACTGCATAAAAGTATTGTCACTCACGCCTACAAAGTGCCTAACAACCAAACAGAATATTCACTGCAAATTACTCATGGAATGTTACCTGAGAGAGTAATACATATTCTTTCAACATTCATCCAAGTAAATAAGCTCGGTAAGGAAAGAATGTTCAGAAGCAAAGGACCCTTCACCGGAAAAGAGATACCAATAAATATATAAGAAAGGAAGAGAAGATATGAAGATTTCAGACTGTCTTAGAGGAAGTGTTTATATGCAAAAGGAAAATGTAAAATATGATGACTATCTCTTATTGTATAATATTCCTTACATAAAAATAAATCTACTTGCCATTAATTTATTTTTCTAATGTAGAAATTAGACATGTGATTCATTATTTTCTAGTAGCCATTAATCAAGTATGATCATGTTCTGCCAACTCATCCTCTGGAAGAAGTCTGTTCTCCAATAGGTCAACTTTCTCCAAGTCCCAGCTAATATATCACCCATGTTATGATGCCTTGTTTCTGAAACTCTTTAGCTGAATTATGTTGTCCCTCTGATGACTTTTCCTATAGCACTATTAAAGCATTAATTACTCTATGTTGGGTTTCATTTGTTCATCTATCTTGCCATCAAGAAAGCAAGCACATCAATGGTAGGAAATGTGTCACATTTATTTTAGTTTATCTTTTGCCCTACCTCAGGGCACAGGACATGTCAGAACATTTCTTGAATGAATGAACAAATGAATGAACATTATGCTGAACTCATTTTGATAACATCACATGCATGTAGGAGAATATAAACAAATAAATGCAACTTGCCACAAATTGTAGTTGTTTATTCACTCTGTTAAAAAAAAAAGCACTAGAGTTTCCAGTATTGAGAAAGATAGACAATAAACAAGTAGATAAATAAATAAACATGCATTATATACATAGTGATACATATATAAAGGTAAAATGTAGGATGTTAAGAAATAGAAAAGCCTCATGGATCTACTTAGATTGCATGAACAAAGAAAGCCTCTCCATGACTATACTTAAGCTCAGACTTGAAGGAAGAGATGCAGCAGGCACATAAAATTGGGGTAGGGAATGTTGGGCAGAGAATGAGCAGCTGGTGAAGAATGGTGACAAGATGTGAATTTCAGTCACAATGTAGGGGATGATGGATGATAGTTGGTATTCAATTCAGGGAGTTCAGTTTGGGACATGTTAAGTGTGGGGTTCTGGTAGCAATGCCAAGTAAGTAGGTGGCATGGGAATTCAAAGGTAATGTCTGGGCTGGAGATAGCAATTTTGAATTCATTGGCATATAGAGGGCTCAGGACTAAGCCATCATTCTAAAGTAAACTTCGGTTTAGACGTGGATAAAAACTCACATGCTGAGTGCCTTCTTTGTGCTGCACACTGCTAGATGCCTAACACACATTAAATATCCTTACTCAATCCATCTTTACCAAGGAGAGCTCATCGGTACCATTTTGCAAATTGGATATTGGGGACTCAGAATGCTAAAGTAACTAATCCAAGGTTACATTGCTAGTAAGTCCAGAACTGGAAATTGAACACAAGTACATTAGTCCCAAGACACATATGTCCATGTGCACAAGGTTCTGTCTCTGAATCTTGTATTTAATATTCTTTATGTGCCAGGTATTTTCATCTGTATAACCTTGCTTAATCCTTACAACAACTTTATAGGAATGTATTATTATCCAAGTTTTGCTGCTTAAGAAATCACTGTTACATAGGTCCAGTGATTTATTTTAGGTGAGGTGGCTAGGTCTGGGTGAGCAGGATTCACACCTATGGTCCCTCACCTCCCATGTGTCACATTGCCTCTCTGGCATTGAGAGGAGAATATTAAGATCTTGCAGGTGCCTGTTTGCAATAGTGGGTGTCTATGCTAGAGATTGATGCAAAAGCTTCCTTGAGGTCCAAGGATTCAAAATAATCCCAAGGATTTGTAGATTAGAACAATAGGGGAAAGCTTTCTTGATTCCTTCTCTAAGAAGCAGTAGATTTGTCAGGACTCTTATTATTTGAGTGACACTAAAAATAGAATCTTTCCAGGAATCAATAGACAAATGAATACAGTATCTGGGCCTCAGTACTCTGTAAAATGAGAAGTTTTGATTTAAAAGGTCCTAATGTTTTTCCCCACCCTGCCTTAACATATATGCAATTCAGATATCTCTTATATACTCTCTTAATTTACTGGAGACAGCATTCTGTTCCAATTGTGCACAGAGCCTGCAGTTGAGCACCAGACCAACTGCAAAACAGTCACATGAATCAGGATTAGCACACCTCACTTGAAAACTACCCTAATTTCCAGGTAACTCTATTCTCTTTGCCTGCTCAGAACATAATGTACTGATGAGATGCACACAGCATTATGCAACTAATTTTGACTGTAATTACGGTTAATTTCACCCTCTTATTACTGCAAAAGCAATGCTGAAGTTCAAAAGACATGACTTTAATCTATGTCTATGCCACAGTTCTGTAAATTTCCAGCCCTGTAATATGACGAGAGATTTTGCTTAAAGAGAGGTTTAATTACCTTAAAAGACCTCGAGGAAGTGTCAGATGGCGGACATTGGTTCCCTGTTTCACTCAAAACAGCACAGAGGGATTTAAAAAGAGAGAAAGCAGAATATTATAGACAGTTGCTACCTAGCAGGATAGATAGATAATAAACTTTGCTCCTTTTCCAGCTGAACTGTAAAAATCATATAATCTCTCCTTGACAGAGATTCACCAACTCAGTCTGGCAGTCTTTGGATAGCCTTGAACTTAGGGTTACTGGCAAGGATAAGTAAAAATTCCATGTGGCGTGGATTGATCTATTGACCCTCATTCCAAAGCCTTGCTCAGAGGAAGGAGGAGATATTTTTATTAACGAAAAATAAAGCAACTTTTCAAGGACCATTTTCATGCAGAGAGATCTTGATGTTGATCAAGTCAGAGGCTTCTGCAGAGGTATGCAGAGGAGATATTTGTAATAATACTTACATTTTAAAGTATATTTGAGATTGAAACTTAAAATGACTGAGATAAATATTAATACGTTGTTTGGGTACATAACCTACTAAATTACTTTTTCTCTTCTTTTGAGGATATCACATCCAAGTAGCACAATTTTCACTGTGATATTGGACTTAGAGTTGGGAATAGATGTGAGGACTCCCTTCCCTTTGAATGCTTAACCTAAGCTTACAGATAATTAACATGCAGACTGCTAAGAAACAGACTTTTAAGATTGTGCAAAAATGTACATATGGTGGTTTCTGAATGTAATCACTTTAATATGCATATGCACTCTTGAACTGTTTTAGGCACCAGTTCCTTCTGTCAATCTTTCGTGACTTCTGCTTTCTTAAGAGTTCCATTCTGGATCACCTTTGGCTTCATATTATATATCCACAGGCGTACATACTACTGCGTTAGTTTCATCATGTATACAAATAGTTGTCATTTAAATAGTAATGAATGCACACAAAAGAAAAAACTTAAACAGTACATAGACTGCTGTTTATAGCTAATGTTTATGGGAGTGGTGTAGCAACATCACTATGCGGGGGACAGAGTTTAAGGACATCTGACTATTATTTCATGGTCAGTAAGGGGAGGAGCCATTACCAGGTGGAGCCTGGAAGTGGGTCTTTCTGGATCTCATGGCTTTAACCACTATGATGCAATATTTCTCATACAACATGTATGAGAAATACGTGTTGTATGAGAAACAACAACATCAAGATAAACACTCTGTTGATTTTCCTCCTGCTTTAATTTCAGTAACATTTATTTAATGCATACTTCACCAGACATAAATGTAGAGGGAATTCTCTTAAAACCCTCCAATGAGGCTTTCTTTCTTGCCCCATCAAAAGAGTTCTCAATAATGTCATTGATTACCTACATGTTGCTAAAGACCAAGATCATTTCTTAATTCTCATGTTACTCAAATTTGAAATCAGCATTTAACATAGTTTATTTGTCCATTCTCCTTAATATACTTTCTTCACTTGGCTTTGTGGACAGCATACACTTCTGTTTCTCCTCTTACCTCACTGGTCACCCCTCAGCCTCCTGTACTGATGACTCCTTTTCTTCCAACAATTTAATGTTGGAGTGCTCAGAACTCAGCTCTCTTCTCTTCCATATCTGCCCGCACTCCTAAGTGTGTGTACATACCATATTTGTGAAATAGGTTCAAACATATACTTCCAACCCAAGCCTGTTTCCTGAATTCCAGACTTGATTATTCATGCATCTGCTTGACATCCCCACTTAGATGTAGAGTGTACAACTCAGACCTAAGTCCAAAACTGATTCTCTTCACCCCAAACTTGTAGCCTTCATCATCTCAACCAATGGCAACACCTCCCTCCAGTCACTCAGGCCTTAAAGTAATCCTCTTGTATTCTCGTCTTCTGCATATAATCTTTCAGGAAATCATATTGGTTCTACTTTTAAATATACCCAGAATTCAAGCACTCATTATCCTGTTGTTGCCCTGGCCTAAGAAGTCATCATCTCTTACCTTCTTAGTCATCTTATAAAACTTAAGTCAGATCATGTTACACATCTGCTCAAAATTTTGCAAGAGCGTTCGTTTCTCTTAGAGTAAAAGCAAGACCATTATAAAGATTGGCACAGACCTATGTTATCTGCCTTCCTCCTTCCCAACCCTGAGCCAGTTTTGCCCTCCTCTCCTACTACTCTCCTTGTTCATATGTCACTTGCCCTAGCCACACTGGTCTCCAAGCTATCTTCTAACATGCTGGGTATGTCTCTATCCTAGGGCTTTTGATCTTCTTCTGCTTGGCATCCTCTTACCCCAGACACTGTCTTGGCTTCTTTCCTCACCTTTTTTAACTTTCTTATCAAACCTCACCTTCTTACCCCAATCTTCCTTACCCTGTTCTAAGATGACATTTTATTCTACAGCATTATTGCCTCTACTATAGTACATAATAGGTGTGCATAAATAAGTTTATATTTTATTGCCTAAGATTCACAAAAACAACGACCTTTGATTATTGTTATTGCTTATTGATGTAGTCAGGTACCCAGAACAGGCAAAATAAATGACTGTTCATTTATAAAATAATTTATTTTAAACACTGGCACTAGGTATTTGATGAAAGATATTTATGATTTCTTAGCTTTTATAAATGGTAATGTTTTGGAGGGATCTTACCCCTTGAGAAGCCTATGAGACTTAGCTTGTAAATAACAATATTTTTCTAAAAAGTGAACCTTAAAATGAATAGTATTACATTATTGTTTGTTTACAAGAATAACGGCCACTGTTAGGGTTTTGAGATAAGAGAAATTTGTCAAAATCCCATATATCTACCTCTACCTGTTTTCCTCTCTTCAGAGTATCCCCATCTCATCTCATCATGCTGGGAATTTGATGAGATTGTATGCTCTTCATTCTCTTGTCAGCAAGAGTAGTTCTCATAAAATGGTGTAACAGACTAATTTTTTTAAAAAAGTATAAAATGCGGGTGAGGGTTAATTTTGTCTCCATTTCTGGGGCCATTCACTTTTAAAGGGGAATTGAGTGTGGACTATGGAGGCAGTGCAAAGAGACTGTGGAGAAGGAAGGAGTCTTCCCTTCTAGGCAGAGTTTACTCTGCTTAGCTAGATTATCAAATCACCTTCTCCCAAAACCGGTCCAGAAAAGTAGCATTTAAGAGAGCAAATAGACAAGTATTTGGGGCATTGTTGTTTACAACTTCATCTGGAATTCATGCAATATTTTTCTTTTATATGTAAATTTACACTGCTATGTCTGCTTGAGAAAATCATCTTGATGAAAGAAAATGAGTGGCCACTCATTCTAAGCAAGAGGTAAATGGTGCTAGTTGGGAGTAGAAAGTTATCTAATGACAGAGAAAAGTGGCCATGTCTCCTGAGAGATGCTTCATAACTTCCTTAAATCTATCACACTTTTGCAAGTGAACTCATAGTGCTGTTAACTGCCTGTCACCCGGGAACAACTGAAACACCAATAGAGATTAAAATTTTAGAAGCTGTTCATATTCTAAGGAACACAAAAGCAGTTGCCACCTGTTCAGTAATGCAAAAAGAACCTAACCCAAAGATAATACATGCAAATGCATCTTAACTCATGTCCTAGCCAAATGATAACTGTTTTTTCATGTTCTATCACCATGGTAACTACAGTATAGGAAGATTGTCCCATGTTCTCATTAGTGCAGAGATTTAAGAGCAAAACCAAAGTCCTATTATTTATGTAGCAGTTATGAACATAAACAACTCAGGAAAGCATTGTGCTTAGCTATGGGTAAGTTGTATTCTACCAAATATTGAAACTTCTTTTTACCTTTCTTCTAAGCTTCATTCATAAATTTTAAGGAAGCATCCCTTAAAATAAGGCACAGAGTTGGGATGTGTTTTATACAAATATATTTATTTGAATTCAATACACACTTGTGAGTTTCTATCAGGTTGCAGGAAACTTATCAAGTGCTGCGGATGCAGTGATAAATGGCAGGGCCCTTAACCTCAAGAAACTAAAAACATAGTGAGAGACTGACATAAATTTAATAATTATATTCCAATGTAATATTTTCACCAATAAAAACATATCCATGATCTAGCAGTGGTACATGGGGAAGAGAAATGAACCAAAACATTAGAGATGGCTTCCCAGAGGAGGACAAATATGATTATATTTTGAAGAACCTGTGGAGTTTTATTTTGTTTTGGGTGGGTTGCCTTTTAGTTTTGAAAAAGAGAAAAAGAAAGAAAGAAGAAAGAAGGAAAGAAAGAAAGAAAGAAATGAAGGAAGGAAGGAAGGAGAGAGAAAGAAAGAAACAAAGAGAAAAGGAAGAAAGGAAAAGAATGAGGAAAAGGAAAGGAAGGAAGGAAGAAAGAAAGTATGAGATAGGAGAGGCACAGAAGTCAAAGCTGAAAGTTATGGTAATGAAATAGGTATAGAGGTGCATAACATTTACTGCATACCAATTATATGAAACAAAGTGCGCCAAGTACCTTGATATATCCAAAGATGAATGAGATCTATACCTTTCTTTTCACTCTTGCTTTTTACTGCAAGAGATGTGGAAATAATTACTTTAAAAGGTTCAGGCAATACCATAGGGCAATAATAGTCAGAAATATAAATTGCAGTGGGACTACACTATTGTGAGCTGGAGAACAATCATGGACAACAAGGATAGATATGGCTGGTATACTAGAGGTAGAATGATAGTATCTGCTTAAGTCTAAGCCCTTGATCCCTTGGATTCCAAAGAGCCTTTCTGCCTGCCTTAGACACACACACACACACACGTACACACACACATTCATTGTATTCATGAACTCTTCCAAGCCCAGGAATTCCTTCTTAGCATCCACATTGCTGCCTTCTCATTAAACATCTGACATTTCTGGACCTTCTTGCTCTTACATTTTAGTTCCCATTATTTTCTTGTAATATATGGATTTGTAGTTGACCTATTTCATGACCAAGCTCAGTGATCTCCAAGACTACTGATAGCTACGATCCACGTTTTATGTGCCATGACTAGCTCTAGGAGACACACTCTGGAAGGGAATTCTGGAACCCCTGCTAGAGCCCAGCAGTCATTCTGGGGACAAAGAATAACACGATATAGGAAGGAAACATTATTTTATACTCTCTTACAAAGATTGTTTGATATAGTCTTGTTCTTTCCTTTCATCTTTCCTTTCTTTTCAATGAACTTCTACTAATAACTTTTTCAAAAATAAAACATTTGCTCTCTCACAAAACTTAATGAATCAAAAACTCTGGAAGTATTTCCAGGCAAGCATCTGAATATACTAAATGCTATGCAGATGATTCTGGTGCCATAGAACACAAGAGCCCAACCTTAACAGTCACAATACATCACCCATTAAAATAACAATCACCAAGACTGAAACCTAAACCAATATGAGTGTGATCACATAGACTCACCAATTTACAATTTATCTCAACCTTCATTTCACATTTGAATCACTGAGAGTTTAAAATAAAACATACCAATGTTTTGTTGTGATTATTTGGTTTATGTTAAATCAAATTCTGCAGGATGACTTCTGGGTTTCACTATTTAAAGAGCTCAAATATGCAGCCAGGGTTGAGAACCACGTATCACCGGAACCTCTTGTTTTTTGAGCAGTCTAGTGATTAGCTGGGGACCTAATTTGAACTGACTTTTCAGGTGGGTCAGATACAGATACAGGGAGTTTGTAGGGCCAGAATAGATGCTTTCAAGATAAAATGATTAAGAAACATATCTATCACAAAAGTTATTGGATAATTGGGTGGGAATTTGTTAAAGTAGCCCAAATGGACTAAGAGAGGCAACAATACTTTTATGTGCCAGGCAATGTTATTACATGAGTGATGCCCATCTATTTAAATATATAAGGCATATAAGAGACTATATAGAATAATGGAAATGACTTATATTGAGAATACAGAAAACTCTTTATAAACCTAATACTCACTTTTCCTGTGACTTTGGGAAGTTATTTAATTGTTACATTTCCATTTTTAAAAAGGAAGGTGTTGAGCTATGATAGCTAAATTTTTTTTCAGCTCTAAAATACTAATTAAGCCCAATCATCAAAAATACATATTTATCTGTAAACTAATAGTATTGGAAATGGTCCCTAAATTCTTGAACTTTTCAGAGTTTCCTATTGTCAAGTCATTCTGCATACTAGCCTGTCACAATTTCAGTTTTCCTGTTTCATTAGCCAGATTGTAATTTAAATTTGGTTGCTCAAATAGGAACTTAAATTCAATAAGACATTTATTACATAATATGCTATCCAAATGTCATCTAGTTATTTGAAACATATTTAATGAAGTTTGTCATCCAAGTAATTACTGCAATATATTGCTTAAACTAGAAAACATGTACATGTAAATCATCTTTTAACATAGAATTATGGCAATTAGACTCATCTCTTTACATTTACTTAAAAAGAATTTTATTCATCTAGATATTAATTATCCAAACATATCAGTTTTTGCCATTTAAAACTGGTATGTATATAACTTTGTTACCAAAATTCTGGTAGTACTATCAACATGCTCTGTGGAGAGAAAATATGACACAGGACAGAGACAATGGTTTACAAGTAAAGCCAGAACAACCTGGATCTGATATTTACTAAGCAAGTAAACTTAAATAAGATTCTTAAATCACCAAGTCTCTTTTTTGTTATCAATAGAGATATTACCTCCAACCTTACAGAGTTGATAGTTGTGTATTAAATAAAATATATGTAACATACCCAGCATATATAGTAGACCAAAAAAAGGGTGTAGCTATTATTATTATCATTATCATTGTACAAAATCTACACTAAACAAAAACAGTGCTAAACTTAAAGAAAATAGCTCCCAGTCTTGCCAGCATCTATTGCTTCCTGACTTTTTAATAATCACCATTCTGATTGGCATGACATGGTATCTCATTGTGATTCTGATTTGCATTACTCTGATGATAAGTGATGTTGAGATATTTTCGTGTTTGTTGTCCACATCAATGTCTTCTTTTGAGAAGCGTCTGTTCATATCCTTTGCCCACTTTTTGATGGGGTTGTTTGTTTTTTTCTTGTAAATATGTTTAAGTTCCTTGTAAATTCTAGATATTAGGCCTTTGTCAGATTGGTAGATTGCAAAAATTTTCTCCCATTCTGTAGGCTGCCTGTTCACTCTGATGATATTTTCTTTTGCTGAGCAGAAGCTCTTTAGTTTGATTAGATCCCATTTGTCAATTTTGGCTTTTGTTGCAATTGCTTTTGGTGTTTATATTATGAAGTTTTTGCCAATGCCAATGTCCTGAATGGTGTTGCCTAAGTTTTCTTCTAGGGTTTTTATGGTTTTGGGTTTTACATTTAAGTCTTTGATTCATCTTGAGTTAATGTAAATTAGTTCAGCCATTGTAGAAGACAGTGTGGCAATTCCTCAAGGATCTAGAACCAGAAATAACATTTGATCCAGAAAACCCATTACTGAGTATATGCCCAAAGGAATATAAATCATTCTGCTATAAAGACACATGCACATGTATGTTTATTGCAGCACTATTTACAACAGCAAAGACATGGAACCAACCCAAATGTCCATCAATGATAGACTGGATAAAGAAAATGTGGTACATATATACCACGGAATACTGCATGATACATATGTACCATGCAGCCATAAAAAGGAATGAGATCATGTCCTTTGCAGGGACATGAATGAAGCTGGAAGCCATCATCCTCAGCAAACTAACACAGGAACAGAAAACCAAACACCCCATGTTCTCAATCATAAGTGAGAGTTTAACATTGAGAACACATGGACACAGAGAGGGGAACAGCACACACCAGGACCTGTTGGGGGGCAGGGGTGAGGGGAGGGAACTAGACGACGGGTCAATAGGTGCAGCAAACCACCATGGCACACGTATACCTATGTAACAAACCCGCACGTTCTGCACATGGATCCCATTTTTGTTTTAGAAGAAATAAAAATAAAATTTAAAAAGCATATTAATAAAGCTTATGAACTATTAAAAATAAAAAAGAAAATAGCTGATTTGTGATGCTTAAAATATAATTTTTGGTGTGTGTGCGCACTTGTGCACGTGCTTCCTGCAGTTCATTTATTAATTACTTACAGTAAATGCTCAAGAAATATTTGTTGATTATTCAATCTGACTTATAAAAATATTTGAGCTCATTAGCCCATAGTGATATTTATTTTATTTCATTTTATTTATTTATTTATTGAGACAGAGTCTCACTTTGTTGCTCAGGCTAGAGTGCAGTGGCGTGATCTCGGCTCACTGCAACCTCTGCCTCCCAAGTTCAAGTGATTCTCCTACCTCAGCCTCCCAAATAGCTGGGATTACAGGTGTGTGCCAGCACATCCGGCTAATTTTTCTATTTTTAGTAGAGATGGGGTTTCACCGTTTTGGCCAGGCTGGTCTCGAACCCTTGACCTTAGGTGATCTGCCCACCTCTGCCTCCCAAAGTGCTGGCATTACAGGCATGAGCCACCACGCCCGGCTGTGATATTTATAAAGTAATATTTCTCAATGCAAATAAAATCTCTACATTGTTTTGCAGTTTGGATTTTCATATAATAGTATTTCACAAAGTAAAACACAACTAGTATTCTTTTTTTCCCTTTAAAGTACTAATGAACTATTTTTACTTACAATTTTAATTTCTAATTTCTAATTCATATCCATGGAAAATGCCTCACTACAATTACTTTACATCTGAACACCTTTCCTGAATTATTGAATTAGTTTATCATTCTCAGTGTATGGATGAGAGGCAGAAATTTCCTGAATTACTTTCTCGTTCTCAGTGCATGGATGAGAGGCAGAAATGCTTTTTACCAGGTAGCCCCCTTTTCTCTGAAATCAAAAATTCCTTTCTGGGGAATAAGAATTACATTGCTCTCTCCTACCACCACTATGAGACAGCATAGAGAAGACAAATAGAAAAGAAATAATTTCACTTCTGGAATCTCATCACTATAAACAAAGGCAGATTAAAACTGAATGAAAACTCAAACATCTAATCAATTTCCTGCTTCATATGAAACATGATGTCAATTACCATGTCCTGACACATTGTTTCACAGTTATCAAAAATTAACTAATAACAGGTTTTATTAATTTCTGGTCAAATGAATATAGTCCATGCTATTTGTTTATTCATATACCACAAACGTATGGAGCTTTTACTAAACTATTAAGCTGTTACTATAATGTAAAACAACTAGTCTAAGCTGGAGAGAGATGGTTAGGTTTTGGAGGGAAGGAGCTGAAAATATAAGATCAAAGATTTGCCCTTCTAGAATCTTGTGGTGGAAAAAAAAAACATATAACTTCAGATATACATATCAAGGGAAATGATACATACAACAAAAACAATACAACTTGACAACCATGTGATGACAGACAAATGATTTGTATTTGGTCTAGTTGGAGCTCAGTGTTCATTTGTAGAATAGAGGAAGATGAAGCTTGTAAGGCAATTTGAAACCAGGCTGTGTAATCCCTTAAATAACTCACAGTTAGAAGGCCTAGCCTTCAAGAATAGGCTTTAATAATCAGAAGAAATTACCCTAAGTATAATTAAGTGCAGAAAGAACCATATCCTTCTTCCTGTAGATAAGGCAACTGACTGACCTCCAGCATTTCGCAATACTTAATATGGAGGTTACACACTAACTCAGGCAAACATCCAAACTTCATGCCTACATATAGCTTGAAATAATCCTGAGCTTATTATTTCTAGAATTCAGTTCATTCATATGTCTGTAATGCCAATAATTGCATTTCTAGAATTTAGTGTTTACTTTTATAAAAATGAAATAGCTCTCCATATTATTCTGATGTACATAGGCCACAGACTGTGGTATTTGGGAAGTGCCAGTTTTTTATATACATATATATATATTTCACACACACTACAGTATAAACACATACATAAGACTTGAACAGATAATTGCCAAAAGTATAAAGCTGTATCTGGAATTCCTGTAAATAAATAATTTTTCTAGAAATGATTTAATAATAATGCCTACAAGAGCTGTATCTCCCAAGAATGTTATGTATCAGACTTCAAATACCGTATTATCCACTAATTCTTAGGCATTTGACAATCTTCTGATTAAATCTTTCTCTTTCTCTCCTTTTGGTGGGATCTAAATCAAAATATTGACAGAAACAATTTCAGAAGGGAAAATGGAAAAATACATAGGATAGTCAAAGTTGCATGCATGTAAATCGTGCATTTGCATGATTTACATTCTATTTAACTTGTGTGGTACAAAATACGTAAGAATTTCAAGCACCTTTTTACTCCAAACTATGATTTTGGCAAGGCAGAGAGAAAATATTTTACCATATAAAGTAGTAATGTTCTATTTGGTAATATTTTATGTTATCATGTAACCATTCACAACATAATTGTATGGACTCCTGTAATAACTTCTTCAGGACAAAAAAGGTAATTACTGAGTCAGATTAAAAGCGTCTGATCCTTAAGCAGCCTAAGAATAAACACATAAGCTACTAGTTATATATCTATATTAATTCATCCATTTGTTCTTTCAACAAACATGTAACCAGGGACTCTTGTGTGCAGGAATCATTACATAGGCCAAGCCTGTAATGAAGGGAGACATGAGCCATAAAGTTCAGCAACTGATAAATAGAAAATACTAGATTCAAGCAAACCAAGGAAGAGTCTATGGGACAACAGGATGGCTTGGCTGTAACTACAAAGATTCTAGGTCTCCACTGCAGGCATGCCACTCTCAATTAAAAACAAGAAAGCAAGCAGAGCACACAAAAAAATAAGTATGTGAGGTGACGGGTATATTAATGAACTTGATTCAATCAGTGTATAATGTATACTTATGTCTAACCTCACATCATGCTCCATAAATATATACAATTATTATTTGTCAATTAAAATAAAAAATAAAAACAAAAAAAAAGCCCCAAACAAGGAAACAAACAGAAGACAGTGAACTAGATATTATATGATCTTGGACAAATGGTTCAACGCTTCTACTCCCTCAGTTTCCTTGTCTGCTAAATTAGAAAATATCCCTTAGTTCACAGTTGTAAGAAGGATAAAATTGGATACTGCACATGAAAGCAGTTTGTAAATGATGAAATATTCCTCAAATATATAGATTGTCATTTCCGTTCCTGTTTCATCGTTAAAATTGGTTTTTAGGATCACAAGGGACCAAGCCTGAGCAGGCATCAGGTATGTAGAAAAAGTTACCCTTTGTAGGACAAACTGAAACAAAGTTCTGTTTCGGTGAGAGTAGAAAGGTGTGCAGCATTGTGAGGAAGGACATATAGATGACAGTAATTCTTATCATGGTAGAAAATAAGTATTCATAAGGCAACATAGTAGCAGAAGGCAGAGAATCCGTTTATCAAACCTTTTTTGTTTCTTTATGAACAGCGACTTGGAAGACCTATCAGTTTGTCAGTGCATTCATTGAACTAAATGCATAAAATCCTCCCTTCAGACGTAACAAAAGCATGAACAAAATCAGTATTCTGGCAGTATTAGTGGCATTTGACTTGACAAGCTGTGTGGGAAGCTACTTGTCAAGGCCCCGTGATAATGAAAATGGCTTTCTTCACATTACAAAGATATTACTTATCTCCTGTAGTTTGAAAAGCTATAAAAATTCTTGCACTTTTCCTATTTACATTCTAATCTTCAACATACGTTTAAGTGCATGACATTTTGTTTCTGCTATTCTTGCCAGAATATAGGAAAGTACGTGTGGGTTGCTGTTACTTTTTGTTTTAGGAACAAGTCAGAACGTGGTTGCCTGTAACTTTAAAAAACTTTGTAAAACTTTAAACTTCTTAGTTGTGACTGTTGAGCACGTTCTCCTCAGCCTGGAGACAGTGATAATAAATTTCAGATGTTTACTATGACACTGATAAGGAGGCTTCCAGATACCAGACTTCTGTGAAAGCAGAGTCTCGCCAGGAACAGGGGTGGAAAGGGGCACCTGCTAGTTTATTTGAAAGTAAGCAGCCTAAGAAACAAAGTGTAGTTAATGTTTTTTAAAAGCAAGATCAAAGGAGTGGACCCATGAAAGAGGCTTTACACTTAGTGTTTTTTGGAGTATTTTCCTTTTTTAGAGGAAGGCTTTTTGTTTCACATGGCTACCATTTCTTTTTTTTTTTTAAATGATCATGTGGTTTTTTTGTTCTTTATTCTATTAATATGGTATTACATTAATTAGTTTTTGGATGTTAAACTGACATTAAATGCCTGGTATAAATCCCACTTGGTCATAGTGTATAATTCTTTTTTTTTCACTTTTGAAAAAGAACAATTTTATTGAGGTATAATTTGCATATTAAAATGCACCCATTTTATGTGCACATTTGATGACTTTTGGCATATTTATACACCTTAAATCTTCAGCAATATAATTGTGAATTAATCAATATATAGAACATTTCTATTATCCTAAAAAGTTCCTTGTGCCCTTATTTAATTTTCCATGCACTTCTGGTCCTAAGTATCCACTGATGTGCTTTCTGTCATAATAGATTTTTCTTTTTTATACTATCACATCAGTGAAGTCATATATTATGTACTCTTTTGTGTCTAGTTCCTTTCAGAACAACATAAAAATGTTGAGATTCGTTCATGTCATTATACATGGCTACCATTTCTGTGTGGGTGAGAAGTGCATTTTAAGAAAGAATATCATTTAGCTCAGTGCATCCCAGATGATCTTTCTACAAATTGCTACTGTTTCTTAATGTTCCAAGCTGTGAAAATCATTGACAGAAATGAATACATAAGTAAATAAATTTTCAAAATGATCATTTAATAAGTCTTATTTAACTCTACCCATTTTCTGCAAGAAAAGTAAACTTAGTCATGAATGCACTAAGGTTTTACTAAAGTAACTACATCTTATTAGATGCTCAGTAAGTGCCAGCTGACTCAATACATTATTTGTCTTTTATTTATTGCTGCATTGAATCCTAAAGACATATATACGGGTTAGCACAAGATAAGCACGTAGGAATTCAGGACAGAACTTGAGCAAGTTGTCTAGAGTCATGCAACTTCCTAATAGTGGACTAGTAATTTGAACCTAGGTTGCACTGACAACAAAGACAAAACTACAACACATTAAGCATTTGTATGGACTTATAAGAAGACTATAGCAAATCCTGTTAACATTATTCTGCATAGCATCCAATATTTTAAGCAGTAAATCATATAGATAAATGTAAGTCCTTTGAAGTTGTTAATATTAGTTCGAATTTTAAAATTTACATGGTATCTAGACATACATACACACGTATCATTTAAACAAATACAGATACATCTTATATCCTTTTGCAATATCCATTGTTCTTCCTTTCACGGAGACCATGATTATTAGTATAGTATATCGTGTTCCAGTCCATTGTTATATTTTTAATCTGTAACCAATTAAAGCATATTTTTGTACATGCATTTAGTAATATTTATATAAATATCCTATGTTTTCCTGTTTTTGTTTTGCAACTTTGTTTTAAAATTTTTATTTCACCTTATATTTCTGAGATTTATCCATACCATAATTATTTTAACTGTTATATAGTTAATACTTCATGGTGTAAACACTCCACTAAATTTTTTTCATTTCCTTATGGATAGCCCTTTCTGTTTTTCCTGTTATATTTATACTATTGATTTCTAGTTCACTTTTATTGTGGTTGGAGAGAATACTCTTTTGAGGTTTGTTTTATGACCCAGCACATGACCTATCTTTGTATATGTTTGGTGTGAATATTAAAATAATGTGTATTCTGCTGTTGGTAGAGTGTTTTATAAATGTCACTTAGATCCTGTTGTTTGATGGTATTTAATTACTTTATATCTTTGCTGATTATATATTTGTTATATAAATTATTAAATGGAAAAATTTGAAGTCTCCAACTGTAATTGTAAATTTTTTAAATCTCTCCTTTCAGTTCTATTAATTTTTGTTTCATGTATTTGGTAGCTCTAGTATCTGTACATACACATTTAGGATTACAATGTCCTCTAGGTGAATTGACACTTTTATTGTCATGTTCTATCCCTCCTCTGTCTTTGGCAACTTTCTTTGCTCTGGAGTCAACTTTATCCATTATTAATATAATTTCTACTTTCCTTTGATCAAGTTTAAGTGGCATATTTTTTCCAATCCTTTAATTTTAACCTGCCTACCTTGCTATATTTTAAGTGAATTTCCTCAAGACCACATACAGTTGGGTGATGTTTTTTCAATTTACTTTGTAAATATCTGTCTTTCAATTGGTGTAATTAAATGATTTACATTTAATGTAATTATTGGTATGTTAGGGCTTACTCTGACACATTTTTCTCTTTCTGTTTTTCTCTTCTGTTTGCTTCTTGCTGCTTTACATTACTTCAATGTTTTTATAATTTTATTTTTCATTTATTTATATTGCTTTCAAGTATATCTCTTTTCATAACTTTTTTAGGTTTCCTATTGGCTTCCACTGACACCTAAGGAAGGGTGGGGTGGAAGTTCCAGGTCTCCACTGACACTGTGGTCAGGGTGGCTTCCTTGTCACCACCTTGACTTTCTACAAGGTCACCTGTGACACCATCGAGTGCGAGAGTCACATCATACTGAGGTGGTGATGGAATTCCAGTCTCCCTACATGGTCTCGGTCTTCACTAACACTGGAGAAAGTGGACGTTGTTTTGTTCTTGGCTTGCAGAGGCATACACTTTGACTTTCTATTTGACCTTGTCTTACACCAACTTGATAGGGTCTCATTACAACTTCCTAAAAGAGGAAGTCTAGACTCCCCACTTGGCCTTTGACAGTTAGAATATAGATGAGGCCACAGGTTTTTCAGTGGTGTTTAGATAAAGTAGGGTGGTTATTCTCTAGAAGTTTTCTGGCTTGCTAGGCTGCCCTATTCCTAGTTCTCTATCTAAAAATAAGTAGGCTTTTGTTGGGATTGCTTTTTTTTTTTTTGGTCTGTGCCTGTTGGTATGTCCAGATTGCTGGCTTCTTCAGCTCAAAGTCTGGAATATATGAGGCAAAAGAGAAAACCTGGATAATTTATCACCATTTCTGTCTTTGTCAGCTCAGGCTGCTGTAACAGAATATTATAAACGGGGTGGCTTAAACAACATACATTTATTTCCCACGGTTCTGAAGACTGAGCGCCTGAGATTGAGGTGTCAGCACAGTTGGGTTCTTGCTGAATGCCTGCTTCCTGGTTGACAGGTGGCTGCTTTCTCACTGCATCTTCACATGGCTGAGAGCAGAGAGAAAAAGCGAGCTCTTTTATATCTCTTCTTAGAAGGGCACTAATCCTATCATGACAGTTCCACCTTCATGATTTCATTACCACTCAAAGTTCTCATCTCCAAATACTATCAAGTTGGGGATTAGATAATAATATATGAAATTGGGATGTGGGGGGCACAAACATTCAGTCCATAGCAATTTCTGCCCTCGGGTCCTGAGGTGCCTAGCTAAGCTGTCGTCTTCCTTCTACCTTTCAGATTCCTTTTAAGTTTCTTTTATATGTAACATCCAGGGTACTTAATTGTATTTAGCAGGATAAAAAGGGAAAAGTCCATCTATTCTATCTTCCCAGAGTTGAAAGTTCCAATTTAAGTGTGTGTATTTGCCATTTGTATGGCAAATGTTTGGTGAAATGTTCAAATCTTTTGTCCAATTTTTAATTTATTAATGTTCCATTGTTGGTTTTTTGAGAATTCATTATATAATCTGAATACAACTTCTTTGTCATATATGCTAGCAAATTTTCTCTCAGTTTTTTCATTCTCTTAAGAGTACTTTTTGAATAGCAGAAGTTTTATGTGTTGACGAAATTCAATTTTCAATTTGTTTTTTATGTATCATACTTTGGTGTTGTATTAAATAAATCTTTGCCTAATTTAAGTTCAGGCTAATTTTGTCTTTTTCACAGAAGCTTTATAGTTTTAGGTTTTGCACATAGATCTATTATCTATTTTGAGTTTACTTTTTGATATGGTGTGAGTTAAAAGTTGAGTTTCATTATTTCATATTGATACCCAAGTAGTCCAGCACTATATCTATTTCCATTTTGTCAAAATTCAGTTGCCCAGAAATGTCAGTCTACTTCTGAAATCTCAATTCTGTTTCATTAATCTATTTTTCTATCTTGATGCCAATACTACACTATTTTTTGAAGTCAGTTGTTAGACAGTCAACATTGTTCTGTTTTTCAAAATTGTCTTGACTATTCTCTGTCTTTCATATTTTCATATGAAATTTAGAATTAGATTGTCTATAATTTTAGTTACCACTTGTGTTTATATACATAAACAGACACACATGCATATACAAAAACAAAATATACAATCACAAAAAAAGAGAAGTTTAATTTATATTTACCATTAATCTAAAATTGTTTCTTTGTTTACTATTGCAACTTGAATTCGACTCTTCTTTTCTGGGTTTATTTTCCTCTGAACAGATATAAGTCTTTTAGTAGTTTTTTCTGTGACGGTCTATTTTTTATAAAATATCCTAGTACTTTAACAGAATGTTTTTATTCATTCTCAAAATATATATTTGCTTTTCATAGAATTTGATGTTGATGGCTAATTTTAATTAGCATTTTGAAGATATTTTTCAATTTTTTTTGGAGATGTTTGTTACAGGCAGGAAGTCTACTTAATCCTGTATCATCAGAGTCTAGAACCCACAGCAATTTGAATAGGAAATATTTAATATATAGAATCCTTAACTACCACAGAAAATGGGAATATCAAATAATTGAATGGTGAGAAGTAAAGCAGAATATAAAGAGTATGGGAATCACGAAAATAAGACAGATTCGTGAATGCTGGGGCTGAGATAAGCACTCAGCAAAGAGACTTCCCTTTACCCCCAGGGTTGAGATCCAGACTTTGTGGAAATGGGCACACTACTGACTCACTGTATGACAGATGTTTTGGTGGTGCCATGCTGGTAGAGCTTGCCAGAAATTCACCCTCTGAGATGCAGAAGAAAGCTGCTTATGGGGAGTTACAGCATCAGAGACACTCTGCTACGAACCATCTGTATAGTAAAGATTTAATTTTACCAAAGAGAAGTCTAGCCTTTGCCCTTGGCTTATGGGATGCATTCTTTAAAATTTGGAGTGTCCTGCCTGAAGAAAGTATCTTACCACATTCGATAGTCTTACAATGTGATTTATAGTAGAAACTTTGGGACATGTGGTATCAGCTTGACTTCTGGAGGAGCTAAAAATTAAGGTGGTTAACTATGTCTCTGTTACTGAGCTCCAATAAAATATGTGGACACAAAGGCTTGGGTGAACTTTCCTGGTTGGCAATTTTCCCAGCATATTTGTACATATCATTGCTGGGAGGAGTTAACATGGACATAACTTCACTGGGAAATGACAACTGGAAACTCTGATTCATGTATCGCTTCCCTTGGCTGATTTTAATCTATATTATTTTGCTGTTGTACACCATGTATTAGTCCACTCAGGCTTCCGTAAGAGAAAGCCATAAACTGTGTGGCTTAGAGACAACAAAAATTTATTTTGTCACAGTTTTGGTGGCTGGGAAGTTCAAGATCAAAGGACCATCATATTCAGTGACTGGTGAGGGCTCAATCACTGGGTCATATAGATGGAGGACTATCTTCTCACCATGTCCTCACAAGGTGGAAGGGTGAGGGATCTCTCTAGGGTCTCTTTTATAATGGCACTAATCCACTCAGGAGGGCTCTATCTACTTCATAACCTAATCACATTCCAAATTCTGTACCTCCTAATACCATCACATTTAGAGATCAGGATTTCAACATATGAATTATAGGGGGACAAACAAACATTTAGTTGATGGCGAATCATAATTAGTGTAACAACTTTCAGTGAGTTTTATGAGTCCTTCTAGTGAATTATAAAACTAATGATAGTATTGGAGACTTCCAAACTTGCAATTGGTGTAAAAAATAAAGGTGGTCTTGTAAATCGTTCCCCGATTTTGCATCACCCAAGAGGGATGCCAAAAGAAGCTGCTGGCTGCTGGGTGCTGCTGACAACTGGATACTGCAGGAGCTGGGTGCTGGTGAAGCCATCTGTAACACAGAAACCCAGTACTGGAGAAGCTGCCTTCATTGCACTGCAAAACCTGGGATCCAGGCAGGGAAGCTGTAGTTGTTGCAGGAGACATGTTCTGGTGAAGTAACCTGTGTTTGTAGCAGTAGCTGGGCATGTACTGCCTGATGGGAGAGTACACGGAGCTCAAAATGAAAACCTCTACTTTTTGCTGTCTCTCCAGTATCCCTTACTGACAAACTTTAGCATCATTCCAGTGGACAAAGGAAAAAATGTCAAGGGTTAATCTACGTTTTTGCATAGCAGGTAATACAGGGTAAATTTGAAGCTGAGCAACCATGAACAGATAGCTGTCATTGTAAGATTTTAATTTCTGTCTAGGGTATGCATCTGTTTTCTTTGATGAGTTTAAGTTTTCAAAAAAACAGTCTACTGTTTTACTATAAAGTCTACTATTTTACTATAATGTTTCTAGGCTTCTTCTCATTTCTACCTTCTTTCCTTCTTTTCTTCCTTGTTGACGCTTGGTTGGCACATGATAGGAAGTTCAATCTAAGGATACATGCTTTCATTTAACTCAAAAAATACATAGGCATTATCCTTTTACTTCAATCTTATTCTTTCTATTTATTTCTTCTAGGACTGCTATTAGAAGGATTTAAAGTTTCTCTATCTTCAATGTCTCCTAAGTTTTCATTTATTTTTTCTAATTTCTTAATCTCTCTGTGATACATTTTGAAAATTTTTCTCAGTTCTTGATTCCAAGTACATTTTTTTCTTCCTATGAGCTAGTCTACTATATGTAGTCGAGTGACACTTTTATGACTATTCTTAATTGAACTTTGAATTGGTTCATTTTTAAACCACCTACTCATGTTTATACATCTAATATTGTTGTCTTGAATGCCAGTCCTTATTCGCCCATCAGAGATTTTAAAAATACAGTACATTCACTTTTTGGTTTAAGCTTGTCAGATTATTGCTGTGGAATGTTTGTAGAGCATTTTTCCTTCTTATATGCTCCATTATTTTTGTTTTAGTGTTGAGTTTAAAATACATTTTTTTAATGTTGAAACTTTCTTCAAGATAATTACTGATATGCTTCAATCTTGGCTCATGGAAGCTGATGTTGTGAACAAGCTCTTATTATTATTTAAAATTTAGTTTGAACCTCCAATTGCAAGTGCAGAGCAGTATTTTTCAATCTTCTTTTTTTCCCCATAGACAAATCAACTTATTTGAATTCATGTGGGAAACTCCACTAATCAAATATCTAAACTTTCTTTATGAAGAAGAGAATGCAGCTAAGGTTATTTTCCACTTTACTTTTTCATCTTATCTCTAGCAAATTCTAAATTCACATCCTCCCATGCATCGCAGTTCTAAGGAAGAAAGCTTGTGAACTATCATCTAAAGATTCTTGAGTATTTTGTAAAAAAAAGTTTACTAAATATGTATATATGTTTAGTATATTGACATAACTGAAACATTCTGAAATCCCTGGATGACAGGCATCACACTGAAATATGTGCAGAGAATTATTCCTAGGGAATCATTTCAAGACAGGCAATTTTTCATATGTAAAGTGTGCAATTTAAAATTAAGTGTTGAGGGACTAGATGTGCACAGATATTTACAGAAGATTTTACATATGATATTATAGAAGAGTTTCTAGAAGATGTTAATGAAGCCTCATTTCTCAGTGTTACATATTAGACAAGGAAGAATTGCAGAAAAAAATTATTAGTTGCCAAAATGGTGTGACCAAAATATTTAACTAAAATTTAAGCTTTATTGAATCTATTACATTGATATGTTTTCCCATTGCTGCTTTGTGTGAACATTGTATAAATAATTCTGCAGTCTGTTTAGTTAGAAAAGCTGATGGTAAACATGTATTATTATGTAGCCTTGGGACGAGATAAAGAGACAGGTGCTTCTTTTGTCTGGCAAAGAGAGAAGCTTAGTCTCAGTTTGAGAACTTTCACATAATAAAAAGAGACATTTGGTCATTAAGTATGAGACTCCTAACTAGAAGATTAGTTTCAACTGGTAAATTTTTTAAAAAACTGAATTTAGATATCAGCTTTGTAATTTTCTAGTCTAAGTGATAATCCCTTGATAGGACCAGGGTAATAGCTTCCTGACTGTTCTCCCTGTTATGATATGTATTCTTTCATCATTGTATCATCCCTCTTCCAAGAAAAATACTATACAGAATTGGGTGTTTATTATCACAATTTTATGCATTTCTTGATAATTTGCTGTACCTATATGTACACCTATATTAAATGTAGTTTTGCTAGCTAGGTTTTAAAATTTGATATGTGAAACTTGTTTTTTTCTTAACATTATGCTTGTGAGGTGCATTTATAGTGACCCATAAAAGTTTACCTTTAAAATTTTCATTTTTCTTCCATATAATATTATTTTTATGACTATAACATAATTTATTCCCATCCATAATGTTTCTCTACTATCAACAACGCTGCAATAATTATTCTTATTCATATGCTTCTTTGTACTTACACAAGAGTTTCTGTTTATACATACTTAGAAATAAAGTTGCTGAGGGGCAGCATGTGTATATCTTAAATTTACCTGATCTTGCAAAATTGCTCTCTAAAGCGGTTTTACCAATTTACTTCTGACAGTAATATATGAGTTCCATTACTCTACATCCTAACTAAAATGTGTTATTTTCAGATATTTTAAGTTTTGCTAACCTGATAGGGACAAAAATGTAATCTCACTGTGGTTTAACTGAATCTCCTTGAATATTAATGGATAACATCTAATACAAATGGATAACCTGTTTATTGGCCATTTTGTTTTTCTCTTCCGTGAACATCTGTTTAAGAGTTTTTGAGCTATTTTTCTTTTACTAACTTATTTTTAGAATTTTTAAAATATTTTTCTCCTAGTTTAGGACTTGTCTTAATGCATTTTATAATATCTCTTGATGAAAAATGTTCTAATTTAAATATTAATTTATCCACTTCTTAATTCATTTTATTTTAATGCTTTCTGTGTGTTGTTTTCTAAGGTACTGTGAGGATAGATAAGTATTTTCATGTGTTTTCATTTGAAGGAAAAAAGTGTTAATCTCTTCTTTTATTTCCTTTTAATCCCACTGGTATTGATATGCATGTGTTTGTGAGTATGCATGTGGAGTTCAAATACATATATCTTCTATTATAGCATCCAGTGAATATTTGCTGAAGGAGTGAAATGAATCCTAACATTTCATTTTTACTTAATTATTGATTCACCTTTGTAAATATGTCATCCTTGCCCAAAAGGTGGAAGTTGCTCTTGAATTACTACAATTTTAGTATATCCCAAGTAAAATGTAGAAATGGAGTAAAACACACACATATTAAATGTGGGCAAGCATTTCTAACATCATCTTGAAAAATGGGTGAATAATATTTTATTCAGAAAAACCATGTTTATTCCAAATATTTTGTCTAATCAGAATTATTGTAACAACATAAAATGTAGAAACATTACAACTCAGACCATTTCCCTCCACCTTCCAGATGTCCATTAAAGATTGTTTCAGTCGTGTATTTTTTTAAAAATTAAGAAAAAGAAATATCCTGTAATTCACTAAGATATTTAACATTTCTGTTGTTCTCTGTCTCTGAATATCGGATTTTATCTCCATTTTCATATTTTTTGGCCAAAATAACTTCTTAAAATTTCTTCCAGTGTAGGTATATTTTGATGGTTAATTCTCCTAGTTTTCCTTTATATAAAATCTGTTTATTTCTCCCTCATTCTTGATAAACTTTTTTGCTGGATATAGAATTCTTGGTTTCCTTATTTTTTAATTTAATAAATTAAAGATTGTCTTTTTACTGGCTTTGTTCTCCACAGTTTCTGATTAAAAATCTATGATAATTTAAATCATTACTCCTTGTATGTATGCATGTTTTCTAACTCTCAAGATTTTTGTCTTATTTCTGGTTGGCCACTAGTCTGACTATTATATGGCTTGGGGCATTCTTTGGTACTTCTTTGGTTAAGATTTGCTGAGTTTCTTGAACCTACCTTTCACTAAATTTGTAAAACTTTTAGCCATTATTTCCTTAAATATTTTTTCTGTCCCCTTACTCTCCTTTTCTTCTGGGACAATAATTATACCTGACCTTTAAACCACATGGATTTGAACAATGAAGTTCCATTCTAAGCAAGTTGATTTCACTAGAAGTTACACAAAGTATGCCTGCCTCTCCTGGCTCCCCATTACATCTTCTCCACCTCTTCTAACCTCTGCCATTCCCTAGACAATAAGATCAATCCCTGATCTTCCTCAGTCTACTCAATGTAAAGATGATAAAGATGAGGACCTTTATGATGATTTATTTCCATTTGATGCATAGTAAGTATATTTTATTTTCTTATAATTTTCTTAATAACATTTTCTTTTCTCTAGCTTATTTTATTGTAATAATTTAGTATATAATACATATAACATACAAATACAGGTTAACAGCCAGTTTATGTTATCAGTAAGCCTTTTGGTCAACAATTGGCTGTTAGTAGTTAAGTTTGTGAAAAGTCAAAAGCTATATTCACATTTTTGACTGTGTGGGAGTTGATACCCCTAGCTCCCATGTTGTTCAAGAGTCAGCTGTACACATATTTTAGAACTTTTGATCTACTTCAGGCTTTTGTGTATTTGCTCATTTTTACAGGCATACCTCATTTTATTGTGCTTTGCTTTATTGTACTTCACAGATATTGCACATTTTACAAATTGAGGGCTTACAGCAATTCTGTGTTGAGCAACTTTATCAGCGCACGTACCAACATTGTGTCTCTGTGTCACATTTTGGAAATTCTTGCAATTTTTCAAATTTTCATTATCATTTTATCTGTTATGGTGATCTATGCTCAGTGATCTTTGATGTTACTCTTATAATTGTTTGGAGGCACCACAGACTGCATCCACGTGAGAGGGCAAACTTAATCAATAAGTGTTCTGTGTGCTAACTGCTTCACCAGCTGACCATGTCCCCATCTCTCTTTCTCTCCTTGGGCCTCCCTATTTCCTGACACACAACAATATTGAAATTAATCCAATTAATAATCCTACAGGGGCCTCTAAGTGGTTAAACTAAAGGTAGTGTAGTATGTCTCTTACTTTAAATCAAAAGCTAAAAATGATTATGCTTAGTGAGGAAGGCACATTGAAAGCCAAGATATGCCAAAAGCTAGGTCTCTTGTGCCAAACTGCTAGCCAAATTGTGAATGCAAAGGAAAAGTTCTTGAAGGAAATTAAAAGTGCTACCCCAGTGCACACATAAATGACAGGAAAGCAAAAGGGTCTTTTGCTGATATGGAGAAAATTGTAGTGGTCTGAACAGAAGATCAAACCCACCACAACATTTCCTTAAGCCAAAACCTAACCCAGGGAAAGGCCCTAACTCTCTTCAATTCCATGGATCCTGAGAGAGGTGAGGAAGCTGCAGAAGAAAAGTTGGAAGCTAGCAAAGATTGATTTATAAAGTTTAAGGAAAGAAGCCATCTCCAAAACATAAAAGTGCAACATGAAGTGGCAATTGATGATGTAGAAACTGCAGAAACTTATCCAGAAGATCTAGCTAGGATCATTGGTGAAGGTGGCTACACTAAACATCAGATTTTTATTGTAGACACCATGGCCTTATATTGGAAGGAGATACTGTCTAGAACTTTCATAACCTGGCTTTAAAGCTTCAAAGGACAGGCTGACTCTTGCTAGGGGGACTAAGCAGCTGATGACTTTATGTTGAAACCAAAGTTGATTTGCTATTCCAAATATCCTAGGGCCCTTAAGAATTATGCCAAATCTGCTCTGCTTGGCTACAAATGGAACAACAAAGCCTGGATGGTAGTATATCTGTTTACAGCACGGTTTACTGAATATTTTAAGCCCACTGTTGAGACTTGCTGTTCAGAAAAAAATATTTCTTTCAAAATATTCATTGCTCAATGACGATACATCTGAGAGCTCTTGTATATCTCACCCAGGAGCTCTTGTGCAGAAGCACAAGGAGATCAATGTTGTTTTCATGCCTACTAACATAACATCCATTCTGCAGCTCATATATCAAGGAGTAATTTTGACTTTCCTTTCTTATTATTTAAGAAACATATTTCATAAGGCTATAACTGCCATAGGCAGTGATTTCTTAGATAAATCTGGACAAAGTCAATTCAAAACCTTTTGAAAAGGATTCACCATTCTAGACGCTATTAAGAACATTTGTGTTTCATGGCAAGATTATCATCAACATTAATAGGAGGTTGGAAGAAGTTTATTCCAATCCTTATGGATGACTTTGAGAGGTTCAAAAATTTAGTGAAGGAAGTAACTACAGATATGGTAGAAATAGCAAGACAACTAGAAATGGAAGCTGAAGATGTGACCAAAGTCCTTCAATCTCATAAAATTTTAACGGAAGAGTTGTTTCTTATGGATGAGAAAAGAAAGTGGTTTCTTAAGATGAAATCTATTCCTGGCGAAGATGCTGTGAACATTGTTGACATAACAACAAAAGAATTTGAATGTTACATAAAATTAGTTAATAAACCAATGTCGAGACTTAAGGGGATTGGTTCCAATTTTGAAAGAACTTTTACTGTAGGTTAAATGCTATTTAACAGCATTGCATACTACAAAGAAATCTTCTGTTCAGGAAGGGTCAATCAATGTGGAAAAATTCTTTGTTTTATTTTTAAAAATTTTCACTGCCACTGCAATCTTTAGCAACCACCACTTTGGTTAGTCAGCATCCGTGAACACTGTTGATGGAAGACCCTCCACCAGCAAAATAGTAAGACTTGCTGAAGGCTCAGATAGCATTTTGTCTAGCAACAAAGTATTTTTAGTTATGATATCTACATTGTACATGCTATTACACACTTAATAGACTACAGTATGCTGTAAATATAATTTTTGTATGTACTGGGAAAGCAGAAAATTTGTGTAACTCACTTTATTGCTATATTCACTTTATTGAGGTGGTCTGGAACTGAACCCACAATATCTTCAAGGTATAACTGTATTTTAAATCTTTTTTCTCCTTTTTTCCAGATTAGGTAATTTCTATTGACCAAGTTCACTAAACTTCTAGTTCACTGATTTTTTTTTCTGTGTAAGTCCAGCTAGTGAAATGCAAATTTCTAATATTGTACTTTTTCTTTCTAAAATTTCTATTTGGTTGGTTTTTTTATACATAGTCTATTTTTTGATAATACTTTCTATATCTTTCACTCATTACAAGTATATTTTCCTTTACCTTATTGGACATTTATTTACCTTATTGGACATTTATTTACCTTATTGGACATTTATCTACCTTATTGGACATTTAAAGCACCTGCTTTAAAGTCATTGTCTGATTTCTCACTTCTGATCATCTCAGATTTGAATTTGTTATTTTTTCCTCTGAAAAGGGCTCATATTTTCTTGTACATAACTTGGATTTAATATTAAACATTATAAATGTTATACTGTGTAGACTCTAGATGTATTCCTCAGAAGAACATTAATGGTTTTTTTGTTTTTGTGGGCAATTAACTTGGTCAGATTCAGACTGCAAATTCTGGTTCACCAGCACTGGGTGGATTTCAAATCTCGGTTCAGTTATTTTATACTTGGACGGTCACTGGTAGTGTTCCTCATGCATGCACATTTCAGGAATCAGTCAGAGGCTCGGGCAGAGTTCATACACACAATTTGGGGATCACCTGTTCTAAATCTCTCCTTTCTGTGATTCCCTCCCGTTCTCTAGCATCTCTGGTTATCAGGTTCATTCCCTGATTCCTTGGCGGAGAAAGATGGTAGGTTTTCTATTAGAACATCAGAATTTCTGATACTGAACCAACGCCATCAGAACAAAAAACATGTACCATTTTATTCCCTGTTTCCTAATGGCAACTTCCTTTCAGAATCTGCCTCATTTCTCCTCCAGAGCCTTCAAGATGGTTTTAGTATTTTGTTCAGAGCCCAGAGTTGTTATTAGCAGAAAGACTGTTTGAAGCTCTTTGAAGCTTATTTGGCTGTCACAGAAGGGCATCAACATTTTTTATAAACAATGATGAAGGATTGGTATAATGTGGATTTTTTTTAGTCAAATTGAAATTGTTAATTCTTATTCTTTCTCAATAGGAATATAGTCATCTTAGTAAGCTATTTATTTATTCAGGAAAATCCTACATTTTTCAAAACATGTCTGAAACTCTTTGTTTTGGAATTGTCTTGAGAGCCTGTGATATATTTTTTAATCTACTAAGAATTATCATTTATCTAAATATTAAGTGTCATTTACCTCAAGAGGAAATAGTCAAAAATAGTTGGCATTAAATAAATAAAATTATGGTTATAGACTGAATTGTGTCCCCCCATATTCATATGTTGAACCCCTAACCCCCAATATGACTGTATTTGAAGACAGGGCCTTTAAAAGGTTAATTAACTTTAAATGGGATCATAAGGGTGAAGCCCCCAATCCTCTGATAGGATCTGCATCCTTGTAAGAAGAGGAGGAGACACTAGGGTTTCTCTCCTCATGCACACAGGCAGAGAAAAGACCATGTCAGTACACAGAGAGATGGCACCATCTGCAAGCCAGGAAGTGAAGCCTCATCAGAAACCAATCCTGCCAGCACTGTGCCCTTGGATTTCCGGCCTCCATAACTATGAGAAAATATATTTCTGTTTAGGCTACCACAGTCTGTGATAATTGGTTAGGGCCTCTGGAGTAGACTATGATACAATTACCTAACTTATGTTTAAGAGTCACAACCACTGTAAGTATACAAGACAGCAACAAAAAATAAATTTAGGGAAGGTGATAAAGAAATACAAAAACATGTTGCATTATGGCAACATAGTTAAGTCAGTAGAGCATCCTAATGCAGCGACATTTAACAGGCACAATAATCTCCATGACTGATGTGGGCATTGGAGGAAAGAAGAAGCTTCATGATTTTATAATTATATCTTCTACATTATTTATCCTTTTGGTATCACTTTGTTAGACTACTCCAAAATGATAATTTCAATTTTGTTTTAGACTGTAGAATAGTTGTTTAAAAAAAAAAAAGGCAGAGTAGTTTGTAGCTTTGCCAATTTCAGCTCCCTGCAAGCTTTCAACATGTGTGAGTTTCTATTTTAAGCAGATATTTTTTACCATGTTTAGAAACCCTTTGACCCTAAGGTGAAAAGATATTATTTATTTGGTTTAAATCGGCAGGACTGTCATGAATCCACAAGAGAAGTTACTTACAGAGCTTAGAAGAGATAAGAAAATAATCACTCATTACTCTGCCATCTAGCAGCTGTGACCTCAGTGGTGGGTGTTTGTACGTGTGCGTGTGTGTTTAAATTTGCTAAAGGAGTGGAACAGTAAATCACCAACAATATAGAAGGATCAATACTCTCCCTCACCTCTTTTGTGAGATCTGGAGCATGGCCTGAATCTGTCAGATGGAATTAAAGGACTCAGGGTATCAGAGAGGATGCCAACAAATAGACCTGCCATACTGTCCATTAACAAAAGCCTCAGATCACTGCCATGGCCATTGTTACCACTTTAAAAGGGGGACGTTTGGGACCTGCCACCATTTAAAAGAAAGGTGGTCTGGTTATTTACAGCAGAGATTAGTTGCATTTCTAACCAATAAAGTGCACACTAATTCAGTGATAACATTGAATAAACTCTGTGCAAAGGAGGAATCATTGTGTTTTACCATAAAGGGGGAAATAACATTTGATCAAAAGACAGATAGAGGAGGTTACTGCAAAACATAGGAACATGGCAAATGGCTTGCTTGAAAGTTTCCATCACGTGTGCAATCTTTCTTTTGGCAAAGGCTGATGCCTAAGGCTTTCTGGGTTATTTTGTCTTTGTACAACAACAACAGCACATCATGCATCTGGCCAATTGAACAGTGGGATACCACAGGGAGAGTTTCCATCCCAGCACCAGCTGGTGATGATTTTATGGCTACCAGCATGAGGATTGATAGCATCCATAAATTCACATCCAGCTAGTGTATCCACAGATGCCATTCTTATTCCTATCTTGAAACTTTGCTAAATTTTAGCTTGAGAAATATCCTGCAGCAGTGAATTCTGAAAGCTGATTATGCACCACATAAAAAAGCCTTTTTATCCATTTTCAATCTGCTGCCTTTTGAATTTCATCCAGTTTCTGCTCTTTCTCAAATTAAGGTGAATGGGAGTATGGTATATAATTAGGCCATGTTATACTATTCATTACTTCATTCACCTTAATCTTATTATCTCTGCAGACATACTAGGTCAATTCCAGCAACATTTGAACAGAAAATGTGATTAATATTAAATGAGCTGAATATAACTAATAATATGTTTGATTGAAATAAACTCTAAATTGAAAAAAAACTGTCATAGGAACTTTATTCTGTTATTAACATGGGCAGGCATTTTACAGGCACAGGGCTGGTGGCAGGGTAACTCTGTATTTGTGAAAAGCTATACAGACATGCGAACATATCTATAGATCCTCCATTCACTTTGCATTAATTATAGGTGATTAATAGGTTGTAAATTTTTAATTGTACAATTGAAGCCTTCCAAAGAATGAATCTGTAGTAGACATTTGTAATACATCAAATGTATGTTGTCCTGAAGTTCTAATCCTTGCCATTTCTAGAATGAAATGTTAGCAGGGAAATAAATTGAAATACTTTAAAGAACTGTAGTATAAAGCATACAATAAATGCCTATACAGTCCCATAATGAAAATAGAATATAGATTGTTCTTCCCCTGAATAAATGAAAACAATATTTTGTACATAATACACACTGTGTTTATTATATACATCAAATGCATATAATCTAGGGTTTAACATAATTCTTCTTTCATCTATAACATTTTAGGTCATATGCTTGTGAATAAGCTACATTGCAGATTATCTGTGGAGTCCCAGTGCTTTAGTGTTTGGGCTGGTTTGTTCTTTATTCAGCAATTTTCAGCGACATTAATCTCATTTCTCTCTCCCTCTCTCTCTCTCTCTTTCTCTCTCTCTCTCGTGTGTGTGTGTGTGTGTGTGTGTGATTCTGTCTCTCTTCTACTTTCCCTACCTTTTTCCCTCCCTCCCCTATACTGTGTGTAGTATAAAAAATACTATACGCTGGTTAGCTTATATACAATGGAAATGTATTTTTTGCGGTTCTGAAGGCCAAAAAGTCCAGATCAAGGTACCTGCAGATTCAGTGTCTGATGAGGGCCCACTTCCTGTTTCTCTTTGTAATCGCACCTGGAGGAACGATCAGGGGATCTCTCTGGGGTCTTTTTGATAAGGACACTACTCCCATTCATGAGGAATCCTCAGGAATGGAAGATTAAGGTTACTTAATTATTCATCTATTTCTACCATTAATATTGTTTCTTTAAAAATATATATAAATAAAAATCTGATAAATATCTTGTGTGTATTTATATTTCATATACTTTTCTTAGACTAAATTAATCCAATGGAAACTATTTTGTTAAAGCGTAAGTGTTAGAGGCTTTTGAAATATACAGCTATATTATATTATATTATATTAATTATACAAATGGAAGAGAACTAGTGTTTTGAACTATCCCCATTATATAGATAAAAGTGCTTGTCTGGTTGGGGAAGAGGAATAGGTGAAGAATGTGACATTTTCATATTATGCCATAGTATGGGAAAAACACATCTCGTACAAGTTCAAATGCAGACTTGACCCTGTGATCATCAGTGTTCTATACCCTATTGTTCTAGACTCATGTGGAATTGCCCTCTTATATCCCATTATTATCTAATGTTTGGGTACATTATGCAATCTTGGGTATCCAATATTTTCTCCATCTTCAACTCTATGGCTCTTATAAATTATTTAACTTCCACTTTCCTCTCCTTTACTCTCCAGTTTTAGTTCTGATATTTCCCTTCTGCATGTCAATTCCTGTACCATTTTCTGCACATGGCCAACTGCCTTTGGGTATCAATTGTTTCTGAGCAGAAGTCAGTGTTCAGCTGAATTTTTGTTTCACTTTATGCAATGTGTCATTTTTTCTTTGGCTGCTTTCAAGATTTCCTCTTTATATTTGACTTTTAGCAGTTTGAATGGTGCACTTGGAGCTATTTGTTTGTACTTATTCTGTTTGGAGCTTTCTGAAATCTTTGTAAATTTAGGTCATTCACCAAATTGGGGAAATTTTTGGCTTTATTCTGAACTCCCCTTAGGATTCTAATAACATGTATTTCATATATTTTGGTATTGTCCCACAGACTTTTGAGGCACTATTTTTTAAATCTTCTCTTTCTCATTTGCACTTTTCCAGATTTAATTTATATTGATGTATCTTTGCTATTTTTTTTAAAAATTACCCATCTCAGGTATTTCTTTATTTTTTAAATTTTATTTTATTTCAATCCTTTTTGGGGAACAGGTGGTGTTTGGTTACACGAATAAGTTCTTTAGTGGTGATTTCTGAGATTTTGGTGTACCCATCACCTAAGCAGTACACGCTGTACCCGATATTTTGTCTTTTAGCCCTCACCTGCTCCCACCCTTTCTTCCAAGTCCCCAAAGTCTGTTATATCATTCTTATGACTTTGCATCCTCATAGCTTTGCTCCCACTTGTAAGTGAGAATATATGATATTTAGTTTTCCATTCCTGAGTCACTTCACTTGGAATAATGGTCTCCAACTCCATCCAGGTTGCTATGAATGTCATTGTTTCATTCCTTTTCATTGCTGAGTAGTATTCTGTGATGTATATATACATTTTCTTTATCCACTCATTGGTTGATGGGCATTTAGACTGGTTCCATGTTTTTGCAATTATGAATTGTGCTGCTATAAATATGCATGTGCAAGTGTCTTTTTCATATAGACTTATTTTCCTTTGGGTAGATATCCAGCAGTGGGGTTGCTGGATCGAATAGTATTTCTACTTTTAGTTCTTTAAGGAAACTCCATACTATTTTCCATAGTGGTTTTGTTAGTTTACACTCCCAACAGCAGTGTGAAAATGTTCCCTTTTCACCACATCCACATCAACATCTATGATTTTAAAATTATGGTCATTCTTGCAGGAGTAAGGTGGTATTTCATTGTGGTTTTTTGATTTGTAGTTTCCTGATAATTAGTAATGTTGAGCGTTTTTAAAAATTATACTTTTGATTCTGGGATACATGTGCAGAATATGCAGGTTTGTTACATAGTTATACACGTGCCATGGTGGTTTGCTGCACCCATCAACCCATCATCTACATTAGGTATTTCTCCTCATGCTATCCCTCCCCTAGCCCCTACCCCTCGACAGGCCCCAGTGTGTGATGTTCCCCTCCCTGTGTCCATGTGTTCTCATTGTTTGACTCCCACTTTTGAGCGAGAACATGCAGTGTTTGGTTTTCTGTTCCTGTGTTAGTTTGCTGAGAATGATGGTTTCCAGCATCATCCATGTCCCTGCAAAGGACATGAACTCGTCCTTTTTTATGGCTACATAGTATTCCATGGTGTATATGTGCCACATTTGCTTTATCCAGTCTATCACTGATGGGCATTTGAGCATTTTAAAATATGTTTGTTGGATATTTGTATATCTTCTTTTGAGAAATATCTGTTCATGCCATTGGCCCACTTTTTGATGGGATTTTTTTTCTTGCTGATTTAAGTTGCTTGTAGATTCTGTATATTAGTCCTTTGTCAGATGCATAGATTGTAAATATTTTCTCCCACTCTGGGGTCATCTGTTTACTCTGCTGATTATTTCTTTTGCTGTGCAGAAGATTTCTAGTTTAATTAGGTCCTATCTGTTAGTTTTTGTTTCTATTGCATTTGCTTTCAGGTTCTTGGTTATGAACTCTTTGCCTAAGCCAATGTCTAGAAGGGTTTTTCCAATGTTATCTTCTAGAAATTTTGTGGTCTCGAGTCTTAGATATAAGCATTTGATCCATCTGGAGTTGATTTTTTTTTATAAGGTGAGAGATGAGGATCCAGTTTCATTCTTCTACATATGGCTTGCCAATTATCCCAGCATCAGTTGTTGAATAGGGTGACATTTTCCCACTTAATATTTTTGTTTGCCTGGTCAGCGATCAGTTGACTGTAAATATTTGGCTTTATTTGTGGGTTCTCTATTCTGTTCCATTGGTCTACATACCTACTTTTATTCCAGTACCATGATGTTTGGGTAACTATAGCCTTGTAATATAGTTTGAAGTCGGGTAATGTGATGCCTCCAGATTTGTTCTTTTTGCTTAGTCTTGCTTTGGCTATGCAGGCTCTTTTTTTGTTCCACATGAATTTTAGAATTTGGTTTTTCTAGTTCTGTGAAGAATGATGATGGTATTTTTATGGGAATTGCATTGAATCTGTAGATTGTTTTTGGCAGTATGGCTGTTTTCACAATATTGACTCCACCCATCCATTAACATACGATGTGTTTCCATTTGTTTGTGTCATCTATGATTTCTTTCAGCAGTGTTTTGTAGTTTTCCTTGTAAAGATCGTTCATCTCCTCGGGTAGGTATAGTCCTAAGTATTTTGTTTTATTTTTTGCCGCTGTTGTAAAAGAGATTGCATTATTGATTTGATCCTCAGCTTGATAGCTGTTTATATATAGCTGTGCTACTGATATGTGTACGTTGATTTTGTATCCTGAAACTTTACTGAATTCATTTATCAGATCTAAGAGCTTTGTGGATGAGTCTTTAGGGTTTTTTAGGTATGCAATCATATCATCAGTGAACAAGGACAGTTTGACTTCCTCTTTACCAACTCGGATACTCTCCATTTCTTTGTCTTGTTGAATTGCTCTGGCTACAATATCCAGGGCTGTGTTGACTAGAACTAGTGAAAGTGGGCATTCTTATCTTCTTCCAGTTCTTAGGTGAAATGTTTTCATCTTTTCCTCACTCAGTATAACATTGGCTATGGGTTTGTCATAGGTGGCTTTTATTACCTTGAGGTATGTCCCTTTTATGCCAATTTTGCTGAGGGTTTTAATCATAAAGGGATGCTGGATTTTGTCAAATGCTTTTTCTGCACCTATGGAAATAATCATATAATCATACAATTTTTGTTTTTGATTCTATCAGTATATCTTTGAATTCTCTGATTGGTTATTTGGAAATTTCCATTCTGCTACAAAGTATATCCATTTAATTTTTATGTTAGATACTGCATTTTTATTTTCACTTCTGGAAATTTCCTGTTGTTCTTTTTTATATTTCTATTTATTTGCTATTTCCTGTTTTTGTGCACATTACAAGCATACTTTATCTCATTTAAGATAGATGCTTTAAAACCCATATCTGGTAATTACAACATCTGCATTATTTGAGGCTGAATTCTGTTGATTTTTTTTCCTTTGAAAATGGGTCATATTTTTCTGGTTTTAATATATCACATAATTTTGTACTACATGCTGGATGTTATGAATTATGTGTCTGAAAGAATTCAGATTCTGATATTTTCCTATAAAGAAAACTTGAACTCCAAGTAATGATTTCATAGTTGAATTTTTTCCTTATTTGTTGTTTTACCTTAACTAGGCTTCTTGGAAGCTGTCTCTTGAATGTGTAGTTTAGGAGTGAGCCAGAGATTTGAGCAGAGTTTGCAGAATTTAGTGCTCTATCTGTTGCTCTCATCTTTCAGGATTTTCACTTCACTTTCCAGTTACTATAGGTGCCTCTTTATTCTGTGTTCTTGGTCCTCAATAATCTGGGTTTTTTTTTTCTGGTTTTAGCAACTTTGCATGTCAGCTGTGGCCTGCCTTTAGGCTAAAAGCTATAAAAAATGAGAAACATACTTTGTACTATTTCTTTCTTCTACATGTTGATTGCCCTCCAGTGTCTGGGCATTTTGTTTTCTTTCCAGTGCCTTTGGAAATTGTTTTCCATATTCTAACCATAGTTTATAGTTGTTATTTACAGGAGTTTGATCTGATAGCAATTACCAGAATTAGAAATGTAGCCACGTTTTCTGAAACTAATTCATTATGCAGTCTGACTCTTCTATATTCTACAGGTGGAATAACTGCTCTGAGGAGCCAGATTTATGAATTGTCACAGAAGAATGCTGCTAGGGTATCTGGGCTTTCCTTCTTGCAGCTGAATCAAACTACTGGAGAATAGACTGCTTATTCTCACACATAGTCTGCCAGAGACATTAAAAAGGGGTCTAAACTTTACTGTTAGAATTCTAAAATTATTTCACACCCCTTGTTTGAATAGGGGAGAATTAAAATATCACCCTTTGATTTCCAGAAGATAGAATTTTTGATTGACTATACTGATGCAGGCAGGGGGTGGGTTTAGCCTATGTCTGTGTATCTCAAAGGGTGCTCATTGAGGACTCATCTCAGAATCATCTGGAGTATTCATTTAAAAAGGAGTTTTCTAGCCCACCTTTGACCTGCTGAATAATAACCTCTGCAGTTGTCTGCATTCATATGCAGGTGATGCCTACATTCATTAAAGTTTGAGAACAACTGCTCTGTATTGGTGAGTGGGGCAGGTTCTTAAGCCTGGCTATACATTAGAATCACCTGGGAAGCTTTTAAATCTTACACATTCCTGACTCATTCTTAGAGGTTCTCTTTTAATTGCCATGCTTTGGGACACAGGGATTGGTATTATTAAAAGCTACCTGGGTGATTTTAAAGAGCTTGAAGTGTTGAAAAATCACTGCTTTTTTTGAATAGTAGTTGCTTTCTAGAGGGCTAATAGAGTGACTTTTTTTAGGACATTGAGGACAATGAGAGGAAAAATAACACTAACTAGTAACTCTCCTGAGACATTTAGGCAGAAAATACATTCATGAATATGGCACTAACTTCAGGATACTTTTCTGACACATTTGGGGGATAAGAAGAAGCTATGAGTTCATTCTCCAATGGCATTACTGACTTGGAAACACAAAGTCAAGACTGAAGACGTTTGTTTAGTGTAGGGGTTTTCAGAACCCAATTTCGATGTACCCGAGAAAGAGAGAGAGAGAGAGAAAGAGAGAGAGAGATGGTATGCCATGTTTCTCAAACTTAATCATGTAATCCTTTCACTTGTGCAACACATATTAATACCTTGCACAAAAATATCTGGGAGATATTTGTTCCAGGAGGCATTCATACAGAACAAACACACTAGCTAAGCACAAACCTCGAAACATTCCAATTTTTAAATAATAAATTTTTAATATCTGTATTTTTTTTAGCTTGAAGATATTTGGATAAGAAATAGGCAATTATTTACTTATGTAGCAATATCAGCTCTGGTATTCTTTTTATCCCTTTGGGGTGACACAATAAGAACAGATGTCATCTGCATGTGCAAAAGGGGGTTTTGCGCTACAAGTGAGAAACTCCAAAACTATACAATATAGTTTATGTAGGAACGTTTCTCCCAGATAGATGGAGAGAAAATTTTGTTCTCTCATGGAAACAATTTTTTTGGGAAGAGATAGGAAAGATCCTTGATGCTTCCAATAACATTTCAGAATGTAAAGAAATAGCGCTAGGTTTTTTTTTTTTTTAATTGAAACGTAAACACAAATCTTCAGGGAAATAAAGCTCTGTATTTTTTAGAGGCTTACATCTTAACCTTACTATTCAGTCATTTAACTCATGTTGCTAGCAATCTTTGCTCAAACAGCGCTGACCAGGCAAAAATATGAACACATTTTTTTTTAACAATGTCATCTACTATCAACTTGGAACATCCTCACTCATTCCAAATATGTTCCTGATTCAACAATATTTTCTGGCATCAATCTTAGAAAAGCTCATGAGATGACTACCCGGAATAACTCCAGGACATGCAGACAGACTTGCAAAATACCTTCGGGCATAAAAAAAGAAAGTAAACCAGATTGCTAACCATCATGCAAAATATTTATAGATCTCAAATATACTTACCAACCTGCCTATTTCAACTGCTTCCTCTCACCTCAAGTAATTATAATTGCTTCAAAGTCTTTATGTAATTAACTATAATGTTAATTAATGGTTAATTATTTAAAGGCTATGAAATCTATCCTATAACCTTGTTCTCTTACTTAAGTTCAATGCATCATTCCATTGGCACTTCCCTCATCAGTGAAATACCACTTTTCACTATATGTAGCATAATAACACCATCTACTCTCTTTATATAGACAAGGATCCCTAATGTACATCTGAGTTATCTTATAGTCATACTACATCTGTATATTGGCTTTGCTTTGAAGCTTCCAAAAGAAGTGGATATACCTGAAGGATATACTTAAAAAAAATAGACAACAACTTCAATTTCATCAAAACTTTGGAAGCTTTTTCAGATTCTACCTGTAGTTAGAGATTCTCTTTCTATTTAATCTGAACGTGGGTAACTATGGGCTCATTAGTCTGAATTTCTCAGTCTCTCTGGAATCTAATTTCTTGATAAGCTCACAGAAAGGTGTTCATAATTCATTGATGTTCTTGAAAAATTGTAATTTGTAATGGTAATTTACATATTATCCTAATTGCATTGTAGTTTTGTCTTTTAATGTTTTTTAATTCTCAAGTAGATATCATACAGCATAATGGAAAATAGGGTGAACTCTGACTCTAAACTGCCTGTGTTCAAATCCTAGCTCTGCCATGTGCTAGCAGTATAGGTGTATTAGAAGTTTCATTATTTAACCTGTCATTCAGTTTTCTTATTCTTAAAATTAGGTAATTGTTACTTATAATACAGAATTTTTGTACGATTAAATGAATTAAAGTATGAAAAGTGTTTAAAACAGAACTTATCCCTTAGTACTTAATGAATATTAACCATTGTAGCACAGATTCTCTAAGTCTGGTTTATTAATTCCATCTGATTATACCGTGTTTTTTACCACTGCTGGATCTTTACAGCCTTTCTTCCACATATTATGAAATGAAATGTAACAGAGGCATAGTTTAAGAGCTTGAAATAGACATGGAAATCAGAAATGTGAATGGAAAATTGAGTATCAGGCCTAATTCATTGTGTGAGAGTTGGGTGGGGGTGATGGTAGCAAAAAATAGGAGATAGGGTGGGGTTTAAACAAGCCAGGTAGCAAATTAGCAATAAGTCCTGTCTTGAAAGGCAATTAATAAAATTTAAACAATTTGAACCATAAATCTCAAGTTGGGGGCAAAGAGTTAAGCTGGCACAAAAGTGACACAGACATGGCAGTGGCTGTCAAACAAGAGACTGTTGATAAATGTTGACAACTAAGAGTATTATTATTCCTGCTGGTTCTTTTTTTCTTCATGTGGTAATTTTACTTTTAATTTTTTGATGAACCACAACAATGTTTCTTATAGCAGCTGCCCCATTTTACATTCTGACCAGCAGTACACAAAAGGTTAAATTCTGATACATCTTCATTGACATTTTCTGTTTTTTTTTTTAATTCTTAAAGATGTTAGTTTTTAGAGCAATTTTTTTGAGTTTTTTTATTTTTTAATTTTTATTTTTTAGTGCTTTTAGTTCTAGGGTAAATGTGCACAAAGTGCAGGTTTGTTACATATACCTGTGCCATGTTGGTGTGCTGCACCCATTAACTCGTCATTTACATTAGGTATATTTCCTAATGCTATCCCTCTTCCCTTCCCCCACCCCACAACAGGCCGCAGTGTGTGATGTTCCCCTTCCTGTGTCCAAGTGTTTTCATTGTTCAATTCCCACCTATGAGTGAGAACATGCTGTGTTTGGTTTTTTGTCCTTGCGATAGTTTGCTGAGAATGATGGTTTCCTCTGCTGGTTCTTATTGTCACAGAAGACTCTTTGCCCCTAAATTTTCTCACAGGCATTTCAAGGACTTAGAAACAGTTGTAAAGATAATTTGGAAGAAATTTTCTCTTATAAGGAGAAAAGTATTCATATTGCCTGTGCCTGTCTGCTTCTGCCTCACTAGCCCCCAAGAAGGTATGTTGTATGCTCTGCCCATGAATATTCTCCACACCTATTCTGTACCCTCCCCTGGTTTTATTTAAAATGCTTTTAACCACACCTGAGGTCATCATGAAAAAATTCTCAACTTCATTGTAAAATTGTATTTATTTATTTATTCATTTACTTCTGTTTTAATTGCTGTTTCAATTTCTTGTTTGCCTTTGATCTTGACCAATTTGGGGACCTTCCTTTTTGGTTAAGTGCTCTTTCTGTGTTTTAAAGGCTTTTTCTTTCTGCACCACAGTCTCACTTACTTTTACTAATAAGCCATGCAAAGCTGTTCTACTTATTAATTTAGGTCTATTTCAGTATGTCATTTTTATTTGTATGTTAGTGTTTCCAATTCATGTGCCATATCATGCTGAACCTCTAATACAGATGCTTGAAAATAATCTCTCAGTTTTCTGTGTATTTTTTACTTTTTAACTCACCTCCTTTTAGGTAATGTAGTATACCAGTTTAAATTTATGTTTGGTTGAATAATTTAATTAGTTCATTTTTCTTAAGAAGCTCACTATAAACATAATAAGAATTTATCGACTTTATAAAAAGGTTTATGCTGCACTAGTATCCTATTAAATAGCTGTTGTAAGCTATCTCTAATCTATGTATGTAAATAGTTAATGATATAAATAAGAGTTAAGGAAGTACTTAAAAATTGTATTCTTGGCAATGGCAAGCAGAGTGTTAATTAACTAGATTTAATTCTGATAAAGAATGATCCATAGCTTCTATGGAAATGGCTAAAAGTGTGACCAAAATGCCTGATATCACTGTGTTGCAGAAAACACAGATTACTGTATATTGGCATAAGCTATATAAGACTGCAGCTGCTACCTTAAAGATAAAATTGAGAGGACCTCTTCTAGTGTAGATCACCAACACATACTGTGCATATTTCCACAGACCAGCTACAGGTGACCCAGCTTGTTCCTAAGTGGTATTAAATTAAAATTGCAGACCGATTAGCAAATGTATGTATGGAAATACATGTGGTGTGTGTGTGCTTGTGTAGTATGCCTGTGGCTATGTGCACGTCACAGGGGAAAGGGGCATGGAAGAGATTATAAGACAGCTGGCCAAAGAGGTTGTATTTTCCATGAATGCTTTCATCTGAGGGATGGGGTTTTATAACCACACCCTCTAATGGATCTTGCCTGTCAATTTGTTGGATACAAATTTTCCATATCAGTTTAAATTCTGTATTCCAAAACATTTGTGCTTGCATCCTCTGGCTCTAAATAAATCTTCTATTTTCATGCCTCCACCACAGCAGTTGGCCAACTGATGCTTCAGAATAGCATTAGATGGCCAAATAAGTAGCACCATCTGCTATAATTTAGAGGAATCCTCAGTGGTGCTGTGACAGCTGTCTGGTTCTGAGTCCTGAACACCAGAATCCATTTGCCAGAAAGGACACATATTCAGCGTTAGAGTGGCCATTTTCTATAAAAGGGATAATTTTTTCTAGCAATGCAATGCCCTATTTTTATGGAGGTCAGATTTCTGGAAACCATTGTCTAATGCTTTAAAATATAGCCCCAAAATGTGGATGTTGAGAAAACAGTCTAAGCAATCAGATTTGAAGCAAAACTTTCAAGCCATGATTTAATGTATGAAAAGTCATTACACCCTCCCTAAAAGCCTAATTACATTTACTTAATACATATTCCTTAATAAGCTTGATTATCTGGTTTGTCAGCATACAGTATCGTGGAAGCTGCAAGCTAGAATTAGTTATGGTAGGGTTATAAGTGATTCGAGCTCAATAATTAGGAGTAAGTAGAGTGGTGAATTATTAGGTAGAAAATATTAAAACATGGACTATAATTGTATAAACATTATAATGACACAGTCAAATATTCACTTAATAAATATGTTTACTACGATCAGGCACTTTTTTTTTACGTACTATAGTACACACAAGAGTTAGTAAGACAAGGTCCTTGTACTTAAAGAGTTTGAAATCAGGTCATATGGGATACTTCATTAATATTACCAGGCAGGCAGATTATATAAATACCATTAGAGGAACAGATCATTTAACATGAAAGCTCAGACTAAGGTAAGATTACTTTTAATATAGACAGATTTATTAAGGCTGTAACATTTAAAATTGTATTTAAAAATTGTAACATTTAAAAATATGTATATAATTTGAGCATACAAACACAGGGACCATGGCATTCTAGGTAAATAAAAGAGTGTGAACAAATTTGAAAGCCCAAAGAACTTCAGGAATTAGAAAGGTCCACCAAGAAACTGGAAGCTCTGTCAGTATGGAAGCTCTGTCTGTCCTGTTTTAGTGCTGGATCCCCAGTAAAAGGACTGGCACATGGTAAGCTCTCAATATTTTGTAATGTATGAAGGAGTAGCTTAGTTTGATTTCATACAAAATATCTAACATTAGATGAATAACTGAAGAGTATGTAACAGTATGAGACCAAAAGAAAAACTTGACATTATGTAACTACTACCACAATCAAAATACAGAAAATTTTCTTCTCCCCAAAATGTTTACCCATGCCTCTTTATAGTTAATTCATTCCCCTGCTCACAGCTACAGTCAACCACTGATCTATTGTCACTATAGATTAGATTCCTTTATTTGTGGTAATTTTTATATACATATATAAGAAACAGACATGTAAGTACACTATTTTTTGGAGTGAACAAGCACAGACTTTGAAAAAACCTTAATATGTTCAAGAAAATATTCGACAGGATAAAGAATTTTACCAGAGAACTAGAATTTATTTTCTAAAGGAATAATATAAACATTTTAAAAATAGAAATGTTTAAACAATAATTTTAATTATTTTTAAAATTAAGAGTTCAGTATGGATTTTAATGGAAGATTAACGGAAGAAAGGATTAGTAAGTATAAGTATAGGCTAGTAGAAAATATCCATGGTGAAATGAAAAGAGAATGGAAAATGCAAAATAAAAAAATAATATGCGATACAAAGCAAACAGTTTTGGGTTTTTGTTTTAGCCTTAAGACATGAGTGTTCGTGTGCTCATTCCTTTGCTCCACATCATCTCCCTTGGAAGATGTCTGCTGGTAAGAGGCATGCTTCTAGGCACGCAGGAAGTAGTATTCCTCTCCACTACAAAATAAATTTGGGCCAGATGTTGAAGGTAAAGCTAAAGGTAAAGTACAAATAAATTCTTTTTAGAAGAAGAGACCAGTAATCAAAAGCATATATTTTTCTAGAAAGATCAAATGAGTAATTTTTATGTTTATGTTAATTAATATTTAATCAACTTAATAAAAATGTATTTTACATATTATAAAATGCACTCAGGCTGGGCGTGGTGGCTCACCCCTGTAATACCAGCATTTTGGGAAGCCAAGGTGGGTGGATCACCTGAGGTCAGGAGTTTGAGACCAGCCTGACCAACATGGAAAAACCCCGTCCCTACTAAAATTATAAAAATTAGCCAGGCATGGTGGCACATGCCTGTAATCCCAGCTACTCAGGAGGCTGAGGCAGGAGAATCACTTGAACCTGGGAGGTGGAGGTTGCAGTGAGCCGAGATCATGCCATTGCACTCTAGCCTGGGCAACAAGAGCAAAACTTGTCTCAAAAAAAAAAAAAAAAAATGCACTCATTTAAAATATAATTTAATGTGTCCAAAAAATGCATAGAACATTCATATCATTCCTAAAAGCTCTTATATGCTACCTTACAGTTAATCCTTACCCACTCTTGGCCACAGTCAACCAGTAATCTGTATTCTGTCACTATATATTAGATTCCCCATTTTTTTTTAATGTGTCTAACTTCTTTTCCTCAGCAGAATGTCTTTGAGATATATCTGTGCAGTTGCCTTTATCAATATTTACTTCCTTTTTTTGAGTAATATTTTATTGTATAGATATACAAAAATGTATCTATTTGCCAGGAGATAGACATTGGATTGGGTTCCAGATTTCGAATACTATGAATAGAGCTGATATACAAGTTAATGAACACATTTTTGTGTACATATTTGTGTTCATTTGTTTGAAGAAAATTCTTTAAAGGATAATTGTTGGGTCATATGGTAAGTGTATGTTAAATTTTATAACAACTGTTTTCCAAACTGTTTAACATCATGCTATACTCCCAAGAACAAGAAAATGATCATTCTTCCCCACAACTGCAAACAAGTGAAATTTTCAATTTTTATTATTTTAGCCATTATGATGGGGCGAAGTAGTATCTCACTGTGGATTTACTCTATATTTGCCTGATGACTGATAATGTTGAGCATATTTTTTATGTGCTTATTGGTCAATTTTATGTTTGTTTGGCATGATGTGATTGGTAGAAAGCAGCCCAATTCCCAGTTCCATTCCTCAAAACAGAAGAAAAAGGGTAGAACATGTTTGCAATTTTCTAGCCTGTCTGTGAACTAGTTTCGTTATTGCCTTATCCAGAGCACAGATAAGGTCCACAGCATAGTTTGAGTCTCAGGTTAGAAGCCACAGAGGTGGCAGTGAGCATCATGACTTGTGACAACTTCAGGGCAGCTGCAGATCTGTGGGCACCTTTGTGAAAGAATTAAGGGCAGAGGTATACATGAAGGGCTCCACAAAGCAACTGGGAGAAATTTTTAGGAAAATTAACACATTTAAAAACAGTCATGTATTTAGAATAATTGGAACAAAAGTATACACACAGACCCAGGGAGGATGACTGCACAAAAAAAGGCCTGAGAGAACCCCCCTACCTAACTGATTAGGGACCATCTTCTCCCTCACAGAGCCAGTTTGCAAAGGCTAGTGGATATGACTGTTTCTTTCAAGTACCCAATTTTAATAGATCACAAGGTATACAAAAACAAAAAAGAAAAATCAGATAAACATAGCCTATTCAAAGGAACAAAACACGTCTCCAGACACTGACCCTAAATAAACAGATTTCAGACTTACTAGACAAAGACTTTAAGACTCTCTTAAATATGCTCAAAGAACTAAAGGAAAATGCAAAAAAAATACTAAAGGAAACCAGAAAAATATATAATATATGAACAAAATAATAACATCACCAAAGAGATAGGAATTATATTTAAAAAGAATCAAACAGAAATTGGAGAGCTAAAAAGTGCAACAACCACATTTAAAAATTCACTAGAGAAGTCCAACAACAGTTTTGAACAGGCAGAAGAATAAATTAGTGAACTTGAAGGCAGATCATTTGAAATTATTGTGTCTGAGAAGCAAAAAGAAAAGAGAATGAAGAAAAATGAACAGAGCCTAGGAACTTATGAGCCTCCATTAAGTAGACCAATATATGTATTGTAGAAACTTCAGAAGAAAAAAAAGAGAAAAATACACAGTTAATGTGGAGGAATAATGTCCAAAGACTTCACAGATTTGAGGAAAGATGGGGATAACAAACAGAAGCCGTTCAACAAACTAAGTAAGAGAAACCTGCAGAGCCCCATACCAAGACACACTATAAACCAACTGTAAAGACAAAGACAAGGAGAGAATCTTAGAAGTAGCAAGAGAAAAGCAACTTATCACAAAACAAGGGACCCTCAATTAAATTGCTAGTGAATTTTGCAGCAGGAACTTTGCAGGCCAGAAGGCAATGGGCTGATATATTTAAAATACTGAAAGAAGGGGTGGGGGTAAAACCTGTCAACTGATAATCCTACATCCAAAAAACCGTCCTTCAAAAATGAGGGAGAAATTGAGACACTCCAAGAAAAAAAATCTGCATTTTCAATAATGGGTAAAACAACCAGACAGAAGATCAATAAGGAAATAGAGGACGTTAACAACACTATAGAGCAATTGGATCTAAGAGACATACACAGAACATATCATTCAGCAATAGATATTTTTCTCAAGTGCACGTGTAACATTCCCCAGGATAGACTGTATGTTTTCCACAAAACAAGCTTCACTAAATTTAAAAAGAATGAAATCATACAAAGTATATTTTCTGTTCTCAATAGAAGAAAATTAACAATAGAACAAGAACTAGAAAATTCACAAAAATGTGAAGATTAAACAACACACACTTAAACAACCAATGAATTAAAGAAGTCCCAAGAGAAATTTGAAGTCTTGAAATAAATGAAAATAAAAACACAACATACCAAAACTTATGGGATGCAGTGAAAACAGTACTAAGAGGAAAATTTATAGCTATAAGTGCTTGCTTTAAAAAAGAAAAATCCCATATGAACAACTTAATCTTATACCTTAAAGAAATAGAAAAAAAAAAGTAATCTAAACCCAAGGCCACTAGGATGGCTGTTACAAAAAAAAAAGCAGAAAACAACATGTTGACAAGGATTTTTTTAAATTGCAACTCTTGTACATTTATAGTAGGAATGTAAAATGATACAGCTGCTTGCAACTCTTGTACATTTATAGTAGGAATGTAAAATGGTACAGCTGCTATGGAAACAGTATGATGATTCCTCAAAATATTAAAAATAAAATTAACACATAATCCAGCAGTTCCTCCTCTAGCTATGTACCTAAAAGAATGTTAGTCAAGACCCTGGACAGGTATTTGTACATCCCTGTTTATGGCAGCATTATTTACAATAGCTGAAAGGTGGAAGCAAATTAAGAGTCCATCAATAGGTGAATGAATAAACACAATATGATCTATACTTACAAAGGAATATTAGTTAGCTTTATAAAGAAAGTAAATTCTGACACACATTACAACGTGGATAAAGCTCGAAGACATTATGCTAAGTGAAACAGACACACAAGGACATATACTGTCTGATTCTACTTATATCAGGTAACTAAAGTAATCAAGTTTATTAAAAAAAAAAAAAAAGAAAGTAGAAAGATGGTTTCCAGGGGCTGGGGAGAAGGGGAAAGAAGAGTTATTTAACATGTCCAAAGTTTCCATTTTACAAGGTATAATGAATTATGGAGGTGAATGGTGTTCACAGTTGTTGCACAGCAATGTGAATCTTCTTAAATGCCACTGAAACAATATTCAAAATGGTTAAAATTATTTTAAAAGCCTCACTCTTCTCAGTATTTTTTGAAAGCAGCTATTTTTTTCATATAAATTCATGTCAACATATAATGGGTTTATCATTGCAATTTTAAAATAAATTAATAAGTAAAGATTTTTAAAGTTTCCAAAAAATTGTTTTGGCTACTCCCAGTCACTGTGTCACTTTATAAATTGTGTAATCTGGTTTTTAATTTCTATCAAGAAAATTGCCTGTTGGAATTTTTATTGTGATTGTGGCTAGACAATTTTCCACCCATCACTCGTGTTTCTGCACATTTTGTCACACTGATTCCCTTTCCTCTGGATTATTTTTTCACAGATGTTTCTATAGGGATCATCCTCAAAAGATGATAAAGATAATATCTTTCTTAGAGCAAAGGTCATATTTTCTTACAGGCTTAGACAGTAACTATAATGTCTTCCCTGGAGCATAGGAGCATATTTGTTGCATATGCTTAATACTCCTTAGAAATGCTTCAGATTTTCTAGGCTCAGGGTTCTTCTCCTGTAAAAAAAAAAAAAAAATGCAGCATAAGTTAATGTGTCAATTGGTTCTCTTTGTATCACCTGCAGAAATTAGGGTTGAGAGAGCTGACCAAAAAGATACACTGATACCCTAGCTACTGCTATTGCTGTGAAGAATAAATTTCTTCATTTCTAATCAAAAGTTTTATGTCTTCATATTAAAAATATATTGAGATCTATCTTATGATTCATCATATTACGTAACTTAATAACATTTTGTGTGCACTTGAAAAGAATATGCATTCTACTATTCTTGCGTGACGTGTTCTACAAATGTTCATTAGGTCACTGGATGCATAGTGAAGGTCAAATCCTCTGTATTCTTACTGATTTACGTCTACCGGTTCTATCAATTTCCCAGAAAGGAGGGTTAAAGTTCTATACTATAATTGCATGTCTATTTCTCCTTTGAGTGCTATCAGTATTTGCTTTCTACATTTTGGGGCATTTCTGTTATGTGCATAATCATTTAGGAGTTGTTACTTATCTTAATAAATTGACCCTTTTTTCATTATTGAATGTCTATCTTTATGAATGGTCAAATTCTTTGAACTAAAAGACTGTTCTAATATTCAGTAGCCACTGCCACTTTCTTGTAATTACTCCGTTGTATTGTATATCATTTTTCATTCTTTTCCTTTTTAAAAATGTGTGCTACATATTTTAAATGCAATTATTGTAAATATAGTACAAAGATGAATGCTGCCTTTTTTATCAGTCTGACAACCACTGCCTTTTATTTGAAGTACATGAACTATTTATATTTAACTTTTTTATCCGGAGGTGTTTAAGTCTACCATGATTCTATTTGTTTTATATTTGTTGCAACTTATCTTCATTCATTTTTTATCATTTTCCTGTATTTTCATTCAGATTATTTTTTAATACTTAGTTTTACATTCATTGTTGACTTATAAGTTATATCTGTTTTTCTTTGTAGTGGTTGCTTTAGACTTATGATGTAAAATTTTAATATATTATGAGCTATCTTCAATCTATATTAAAATATTATCATAGCACTTCATGTATGTATGATATATGCATCTTACAGCAATATGCTTTCATTTCCTTCCCCCCATACTTGTACTATTCTTGTCATAGATTTTACTTTCATATATCTTGCAATTCATTGTTATAGTTATTGTGCAATAGCCTCTATTTTAAAAATTTTTTAAATGAGAAAAAAATTTTCTATTTTTTTCACACTTTAACCATCCTTTATTGCTTTTCTAAGGTACATGTTCCCACCTGAAGAACTTTCTTGAAGATGTCTTATAGTGCAGGTCTGCTGTTTATCTTGCTTAGGGCTCATTAAACTTCTTGGATTTGTAAGTTTATCATTTTCATCAGTTTCAAAACTAATTTTGACTATATTTCTTTACATATTTTTGGACCACTCTTTTTTTAAAATTTGGAATAAAAATACATGTTTGGTTGACCACTTGATATTGTTCTACAAATCATTAAGGCTTTGTTTATTTTACTTTTTTAGTTTTATTTTTCTGTGCTTCAGTTTGGATGGTTCATATTGTTATGACTTTAAATTCACTGATCTGTACTTCACAACAAGTATGCTAATAAGCGCACCCAGTTACTGTTTTCATATTAGATACATTATTTTGAAGTAATTTTCTACTAGTTCCTTTATATCTATCATTTATATGTTTTTATGTATAGATGTTTCTCCTGGTTATGAAAGTCATTTTTCTGCATATCTATATTTGTTAATTTTAGATCAGATGCTGTCCATTTTTATATTATATGGATGAGTGTCCAGATTCAGTTATATTCTTTTAACAACTGTTGAAATTTAATCTGGCAGATATGTAAGTTACTTGCCAATCAACTTGATTTTGGGGGGTTAGTTTTAATCTTTGTTAGGAAAGTTATACGATATGCTTTTCTCCAGGACTATAATAGTTTGAGATTACTATTAAGGATGGACCTTTCTGAGGTCTCTAATGAATCCTTGAGCTTTTGATGAGGATTCTAACCTCTGGCTGGTTGTAAGATGAATGTCTCTTACTCCTGTGTAAGCTTAGGAATTATTTAGATTACCACTTTCTGATAGGATGTGTGTATGTGTGTTTTGTTTTTTTGGGTTTTTTTGGCTTGTTATCACAGAGTTTTACTGTATGCGTCTATGGCTTGATATTTAGCAACAGATCCAAGCAAGCCCCTATATAGAGTTTTGGAGCACTTTCTCTGCATAACTCTCTCCTTCCAGTTCCCTAGCCTAAAACTTCTTCCTGCCTTAGCTTTCTCATGCTCTAATCTCTATTTCCTCAACTCAAAAATACGACCATGCTCGTTTCAGTCCTTTTTCATGGCACTGAATTCTTGGAAGTAACTGCTGAATTAAAGCCAGAGAAATTATAGAATATTCCTTCTCTGAAAGATCAAAGTCTCCTGGGTCCTGTTTTCCAGTACCTAATAAAGTTTCATTAAAGTTTTATTAAATTTTTAATTTTTTGGTGGACAAGTTAAATATTTTTGAAATCTCAAGTGTAATACATATGTATGGCATTAATAAGAAGAGATATTGAAATGTTGCATATTTGGTTCAGAATAAAAATTTTAATTTGGTTTTAGGGAATAACAAATATAATATTTTAATATAATAAAATAATCAATGAAATATACCAAAATCGTGGGCAAAAATAAACTACAAATTTTATGCAATTCGATTTTTAAAATTCTCTTCTTTGAACATCAAATAGTGTCAGAACAGAATCTCGAAATTATTGGCTCTTACTTTCTATAGTGTACAAGAATTGGGTAAAATATTTGCCAATGAGCATATTCCTGAGTTCAAACTCAAGATATTATAATTAATGAAGTTTTGGTTGGCCCAAAAGTATCATCATTTTTAGTATTACTCCTGCTGATTCTGATGTAGAAGGTCCAAGAGAAAATTCAGATGAAATGTCTTTGTGTTGTTGATATTTTCCTTCTGAGTGACAGTTTAATGATAAATGACCATACTGATTCTGCAAGATGAAAGCATAATTTAAGTGTCAGAATACCTGGAAGCTATGTGGGTCTTATGTTTGACCACTCCAAATTAGTAAACATGGAAACTAAACATTTTGTTTTCTTTCTGTGATAGTTAATTTTATGTGTCAACTTGACTGGGCCACAGGATGCTGAGATACCTGGATCAACATTATTTATGGGTGTGTCTGTGAGACTGTTTCAGGAAGAGATTAGCATTGGAATCATAGGCTGAGTACAGCACATTACCCTTCCCAATCTGGGTTGACATCATCTAATCCATGAAGGACATGAATAAAACAAAATTGTGCAGCAAGGCAGGATTCATCCTCTCTCTACCTGACTGATTGGGCTGGAACAGCAGTCTTCCGTCCTGAGTATTCCTGGTTCTCAGGCTTTCAGAGTCAGGCTGGAATCCACACCACTGGCTCCTTGGCTCTCAGGCCTTCCTGCTATACCACAGACATTCCTTGGTCTCCAGCTTGCAGATAGCAGGTTGTGAGAGTTCTCAGCCTCCATAATTGTGTGAGCCAATACCTTATATAAGTCTCTTTCTAGATGTATGCATATATCTAGAATATATCTGTTCCAGAGAAACAGAACCAATAGGATATATATTTACACACACACACATATATATATGCACACGTGTGTACATATATACAGTTCAAGAAATTAAAGGAGATGATATTTAAATTTGGCATAAATTAAATCTTACCATGCAGGTGGCTTGGACAATGTAGCTTGAACACACAAGTATATGTATACATATATACACACACATACTTGTAGCATATATATACAATGTAGCTTGAACACAGAAATATATATGCACATGTGTGTACATATATACATATATACACACATATATACATATATACCTATACATATGTGTATATATATATATATATACTATATATATATATAATGTAGCTTGGCCACACAAATATATATATATGCACATGTGTGTACATATATACAGTTCTATATACAGTTCAAGAAATTAAAGGAGATGACATTTAAATTTGGCATAAATTAAATCTTACCATGCAGGTAGCTTGGACAATGTTTTAGGTGCCTTATAATCATAAGAAAGACATATTTGAAATGTTTAATGCAGTTCAGTTGGAAGCTCAAACCATCCTAAATCTAGAAATATATTAAAAAATAAAATGCCATTTGTGACAAGTTCTCATAGCACTTAAGTTTAGGTTTTAATTTTCTCCAAAAGGCATTTAGTAGCAGGAAATATGCCATTTACTAGTATTTTTTACTCTCTGATTAATTACTTGGTTGACAAAATAAAAAATATTTTCTCTGATGTGTCTCTGAAGCCCACTGTGGGCAGGAAGATGTGGAAGGCTAAAGGGTGCTCTCTCCATACTAAGTTTTCCTCTGTCTTCTGCCTAAATTGATACTCTTGCTATTGGGGAGGGTTCACCATGCCCAGAGAAAAACACTGATGTATAAAAGCTGCAGTTAGGTGAATCCACCAATACATTGAATACTGAGACATGCTAGTGTTGTTTTGACAGATTAATGTGAGATTAAAACTGTAACAGGCCTAGGAGAACTATTTTGACAAGTAACCTTCTAAGGATGGATGACCATTTCATGCTTGGCTCCTTTCTTGGCTTCAGGAAAAATATAAGAAAGATCAGGCGCTGATTCTGAAAATGTTATTTTGCAAAAAACATTCTCCCTTGCACTTCTAGAGCTCATCTATTTTTCCTCAAACTGGAAACTTGCCAGTCTGCCCAACAGTGGAGAAACCGCTAAGCTTCCATTCAAACCCATGGAATGGTTTCTGATTGCTGGAGGCTCTCAATCTGTCCCAGAAATTGCCTTTACTAAAAGTTGCAAAGTACAACAGTATTGACTCTTGTCAAAACTAGAAAGAAAATGTAGAAATTTTCTTGCTGGCCCCAGATGTTATTTTTGAAAAATCTAGGTGTATTTTAGCAAATATTAATGTAGGAAAGTCTAAATTCACATCCCTACTTGTTTTTACCTTCCTACTTAATAAAACCTATTCTTTCTTGAGCAGTTACTATACAGACAGACATGAAGCACTTTGCATAGTTTTCTCATTAGATCTTCATAGCAATCTTATGAGGTAGATGCTATTATTATACCTATTTTGGAGGCAAGACAACTAAGGATAAATATGTTAAATAACCTTTTTAAGAGCAAAAATGAGTATTAGAGCCAATAAATGGCAGAGTTCAGGTCTCAATCCAGGCTTATCTGACTCTAAAAATCCATGGTCTTAGTGATTACACTGTATTTTAGCATCTTAACCTGTGCCTTCTACAGCTATTGGCTACATCTATAGGATGCCTCTGCCTGTAATCTCCATTTTTCCCTGACATGAGAATATATCATCAACCCTATTGAGTTTTGGAATTAAAAATTTCTTCTAGGCTTAAAAGTCAATTCTTCAGTCACACTTGATAATAGATGCCTTGACTTTCCTTGGATCCTCTTTAGTTAGTTCCCTTTTCTTATCAACCAGATTCAGAATCTAGTACTGTAGAAATAAGATGCCCATATTTTCTTAAGACACATTCATTCCTGTGACCCCTTCTCTCCCAGTGTTGACCTGCTCTGGAATTCTACCTGGGTTTGTACTTCTCATTTTATCTATTTCTTGAATGAGCCCCATTTTGAAGACTGAAATACAATTTTTCACCCCAGGATGTTCCCAAAGTTCTTCTTGTCTTTTGTGTTTTTATTTTGTAGACTCTGTTACGGTACCATCTTTTGTACTAGGCATCTTCCACTTATGGACAGACTGTTCAATGATGACTACCACCTGAATTCTCTGTTGTTATGGGTGGATCAGACTTCTTGTTGCTACTTGATGGATATCCTTGGACAAACATTTATTAAGTATTTTCTGAGTGCAGGCTCTGTGCTGGGGGCCTCAAATACACAAATTGTCTGCCATATATTCATAGTCTATTGATTCTGCCTTATATTAAGATGCAGTCAATATTTCCTTTGGTCAGTTAGAATTATTTACTGTTTTTGGCCAGGTGTGGTGGCTCACGCCTGTAATCCCAGCACTTTAGGAGGCTGAGGCAGGTGGATCATAAGGTCAAGAGTTCCAGACCAGTCTGGCCAACATGATGAAACCCCGTCTCTACTAAAAAGCCAAAAATTAGCCAGTCATGGTGGTATGCACCTGTAGGCCCAGCTACTCAGGAGGCTGAGGCAGGAGAACTGCTTGAACCCGGGAGGCAGAGGTTGGAGCAAGCTGAGATCACGCCACTGTACTCCAACCTGTGTGACAGAGTGAGACTCTGTCTCAAAAAAAAAAAAAAAAAAATTATTCACTGTTTTTCTCTTGAAGTTATTTTCTTCCCATCTCCCCTTGGTAGGAATATCTCTGCTTGATTTGTTATAGTTCTATTTTCTGGCCCAGATTTGCTGAAGACCTACTGCTCCACATGTATGAGAGTTTCAGAGTGACACCTCTTATTTCAGCTCTTACCTCTCTTTTATACCACTTCTGAGATATGACTTGAACCTGATCATGATAATTACTTGCCTTTATCCTCTTAGATACATCCCCTGATGGTGTGGACTTTCTCACTCTATCAGCAACTAGAGAATAAGCAATAGAGACCTCAGAAATAACACCACACATCTACAACCATCTGATCTTTGACAAACCTGACAAAAACAAGCAATGGGGAAAGGATTCCCTGTTTAATAAATGGTGTTGGGAAAACTGGCTAGCCATATGCAGAAAACTGAGACTGGACCCTTTCCTTATGCCTTATACAAAAATTAACTCAAGATAGATTAAAGACTTAAATATAAGACCTAAAGCCATAAAAACCCTAGAAGAAAATCTAGGCAATACCATTCAGGTCATGGGCATAGGCAAAGACTTCATGAATAAAACACCAAAAGCAATGGCAACAAAAGCCAAAATTGACATATGGGATCTAATCAAACTAAAGAGCTTCTGCACAGCAAAAGAAACTATCATCAGAGTGAACAGGCAACCTACAGAATGGGAGAAAATTTTTATAAACTGTCCATCTGACAAAGGGCTAATATCCAGAATCTACAAAGAACTTAAACAAATTTACAAGAAAAAAACAAACAACCCCATCAAAAAGTGAGCAGAGGATATGAACAGACACTTCTCAAAAGAAGACATTTATGTGGCCAACAAACATATGAAAAAAAAGCTGATCATCACTGGTCATTAGAGAAACGCAAATCAAAATCACAATGAGATATCATCTCATGCCAGTTAGAATGGTGATCATTAGAAAGTCTGGAAACAACAGATGCTGGAGAGGATGTGGAGAAACAGGAACACTTTTACACTGTTGGAGGGAATATAAATTAGTTCAACCATTGTAGAAGACAGTGTGGTGATTCCTCAAGCATCTAGAACCAGAAATACCATTTTACCCAGGAATATCATGACTAGGTATATACCCAAAGGGTTATAAATCATTCTACTGTAAAGACACATGCACATGTGTTTATTGCAGCACTATTCACAATAGCAAAGGCTTGGAGCCAACTCAAATGCCCATCAATGATAGACTGGATAAAGAAAACACAGCACATATACACCATGGAATACTATGCAGCCATAAAAATGGATGAGTTCATGTTCTTTGCAGGGACATGGATGAAGCTGGAAATCATCCTCCTCAACAAACTATCACAGGAACAGAAAAACCAAACACCACATGTTCTCACTCATAAGTGGGAGTTGAACAGTGAGAACACATGGATACAGGGAGGGGAATATCACACACCGGGGCCTGTCGGGATTGGGGGCAAGGGGAGGGAGAGCATTAGGACAAATACCTAATGTGGGGCTTAAAACCTAGATGACAAGTTGATAGGTACAGCAAACCACCATGTTACATGTATACCTATGTAACAAACCTGCACATTCTGCACATGTATCCTAGAACTTAAAGTAAAATTTAAAAAAATACTGTAAATATATAAATCAATAAAAAATAAATTACAATGTGTTTATTTGGTAAGCCTTAGCATGATCACTTAGAAAAAGTCAAAAATATATTTTTAAAAATTATTGGATCACAGGCACACATTCATTTTTGTGCTGTTATTGGCTGTTTTTATACTACAATGGTATGAAAAGTTGAGTTGTTGTAACAGAGCACCTACCGCCTACAAAACCTAAAGTACTTACTATCTATCTGATCTTTCACAGAAAAGTTCACACCCACTTATTCTATGACATTCTTAAACTCCCTGGGAAGCACATTAAATAATAATACATGGCTACCTTAAGTACTCTAATGATTAGAAGAGTAAATTAAAATGAATGAACAGCATAATGAAAAGGATATACTCTTAGAAGCCTCATTTCTTTGGCCACTTAGGTCTCATAGCCTGAGTAGTAATAAAGGAGGCATTATGCTTGAGTCGTATTTATATTTTCCAAGTCTCTGGCTATATTGGTTACCCATGATCCCACATTGCTCTCATCCTTCTTCCAGAAAGGATGCCCAACAGTCTCTTCATAAGTCTGCATGAAACAGTTCAAAGGGTTGAGAGTCACAAGGCCTTTGTTTGTTTGCTATGTTGCAAGCACTGCTTGCTTCAGTTTTGTCCGATCTTCTCCAATTCCATGTTCCACCACTGACTTTGGTTCTCAAGCAGAAGCAATCTTCATTCCACACTTACCACTTTTATATTTGGTCTGGCTTTATTTGTTTTCTAAATATAAACAGCCTATGCATCCTTGGAAATGTAGATTTGCTCTTTAGGTTTGTATCTCTCTCTGCTTAAAGACTTCTACCAAGTTTTCTAGGGACTAAACCAACTTTCTAATAATAACAACAACAGCTTTGCATACTTATTATATAAAAATCCTAATGATAATAAGCATTATAGTGTAATAATAAGCTGTGATAGTTTTGAATGCTTATTGTATGTTCTATGTGGGAAATGGTTCCAAGTTCTGCACATAAATTAACTCATTTAAGCCTCACAACATTTCAGTCAGTCTGGCACAAGAACATATGCATTTAATCAATATGCAAAAGACATATTACTAGGCAGTTTTTGTTGTTTTCAGCATGGGAAGAGCATAAGAAAGTGGTATTACTAGTTAAATGTCTTTAAGGAAATTCCCTAAAAATATAGTGCATATATAGATACACAGACAAATAAGTATATATATATGTATATACCTAATACATGTACATATATACATACAATGTAGTAAGTATACAATAAATTTTGGTAGCTAGATGCATAGAAAATTTGTTTTATTCACCAAAAATATTGTCAAATGTCTACTATATGGCAGGTATTGTAGTTTGAAAGGAATGTTTTAACTGTTTATCTGATGTATACATACTCTTAAGAGTTATACTACTGAGAGTAATAAACTCACATAAATTGGATAAAAACACAAAAATAAATAACTTTTCCTAGCATATAAGGGTAACTTATGGAAGATAAGTACAAGAAATACAAGAAGCAAGCAGTTTGGGATCACATTAGTCTCCATCTGTCTTTCCCAATCTCTGTCATTCTTTCTCAGTCTCCCTTTCTCACTCCTGCTGATCATATCTACCACAGTCAGTCCTTTCTTGGTAGTTCTGAGCATCTACCTCCTTTAATCTGCCTTTCTGTAGACAGCCTCCCTCTGTCTCTGAGTAAACATGGAAGGCCGCACACTATAAGCCCCTATGACACTAATTAGAACTTCTGGATCCAAATCACAGATTTCCCGGAGAGGAAATTGCTGAGTCAACTGGAATGAGATGTCCTCTTCTGTCCAATCAATAATGCCTGACTGCAGGGTTGGTGTACGTTCATATGATCTCCTAAGGGAACAGAATCCCTAAGACTACCTTAAATAGGGCATGAAAATTGGGTAACAGTTTTGCTGTATACAAATATGTTTCACTGTATGCAAAATATATCACTGTACAAAAATATAAGTTTGCTCTGTACAAAATATATTCACCTTTTTTCTCCCTCTGAGCACCTAGCAGCTACAGTAATTTCCCTAAAACCAAGTAACAATATTTTTAACTGCCCTCAAAGTTTATGAGAAAATCTCTTATAATGTATTCTTATAAAGAATACCTTAAATATGATAAAGGCACATCATGTTCCTAGACCTTCCTTCCTTGGATGATGGAAGTCCCTGGTATCTCTATATCCCTATGTTTGCTTGTAATGCCAACGAAAGTTAAGGTGGTAGCTATAAACGCCATACTTTCTGATACTACTTGTAGTCTCTTCAATTTCATACTTTGTCCTTCTCCCCAGAATGCCAGTTGGTATACTTCATCCTTCTCCCCAGATTGCCAGCTGGTAATCTACAAAGACTAGCCAGAGGATACAGAAAAGGTAAAATGGGACCATTTCAAGTGGTATCCTCTAGACCTGCAGGAATCATAAAACTGGGAAGTGAACTGGTTAGCACTGCTAAGTGGGTGATAAAAAAAATTTGCCACTTGTATGGCAGAATTCTGCTACTGATTTCCTTTTCTCAATACTCTCCATAAGTCAAATGCTGAATCTGAAATCACATAGCTATTACTGAAGAGACGCTACCAAAGAGATTCATTGAGAGAAGTTCAAACAGCCTATTGCTTAGCTAGAGTCATTTCAGTATCAGTTTTACTGAAGTAATAAGTCTTTTTTTATTTTTAATTCAAAGTAAAAATGTTTATCTTATTTGAGTAAATAGTTGGGATTATTATGTGCTTTGAGCATATTTACAATTAAGAAAGATTTATGTACTTCATGTAGACATGGAAGAAATGAAACAAATATGAAAAAGAGCCTCAATTCCTTAAACAACTAACAAGAATTAGAAAAGAAAACAAACTTTTGGGTAGAGATCTGTGTAGACATACCACAAAGGCATATCACACACTAGCATACAACTTACCAGACACAGAGTGTTCTCATATAATCATCCCAATTGCCTAAATTCTGTTTGTCATAAAACTCTCCCAAGTTCTCTCCTATGGAAGTTTTAAAGATGGTGTAAAAGCATAGATGCAATACATGTGGACCTCTGGATATACTCTAGAATGTAATTTTTAAAAGCCATTTATGAATTTATTCTATCTCTACTTGCCTTTTTAAGTTCCTGCTAACATTTTGCAGATTTGATTAACCCACACTGAAAGAGATGCTTTCTCTAGAAATACAAAAAGGGGCAAATTGTTTTAGTATTAACTACCATGCTGACCAAGTGAAAGTTAGATTTAACAGGAAAGTTATTACGTTAATTATATCTAGATCAGTGGTAGATCTAGTTGGACTGCTCCTGACAATCCCTCGGAGTTCTAAACAAATGCCTAGGTCTCACCCCAGAGACTCTGATTTGTCTGTGGTAATCTCCGGGCACTAGTGTTCTTAAAATAAGCTTAAATTTTTTAACATTTTCAAATTTAGAGGAAAGTTGCACAGATAGATCCCATATGACTCTCTCCATTTCCCTTCTTATTAACATCTTACATTGCCCTGGTACATTTGTTGCAACTAAGAAACTGGCACTGGCACATTATGATTAACTCCAGTCTTCATTCAATTTCTGTAACTTTCCCACTAGTGTGTTTTTTATTTTTATTTATGTTTGCTCCAGAATACCATTCATGATATAATATTACATTTTGTCATGTCTCCTTCATCTTCTCAAGACCATGATAGTTTCTCATCCATTCCTGGATTTTTATTTTTATTTTTTAAATGTCTTAATTTTTAGTTGTCGTGGGTACATGGTTGGTATATATATTTGTGGGGCACATGTGATGTTTTGATACAGACATGCAATGTGAAATGATCACATGATGAAGGATTGGGTATCCATTCCCCCAAGCATTCATCCTTTGTGTTACCGTCCCATTACATTCTTTTAGTTATTTGAAATCCACAATTATTGTTGACCATAGTAACCCTGTTGTGCAATCAAATAGTATATATTATACATTCTTTCTATTTTTTTGTACCCATTAACCGTCTCCACCACCCCCTAACCCACCACCCCAACCCTTCCCAGCCTCTGGGAGTCATCCTTCCATTTCTTATTTTCAATGACCTTGACTCCTTTGAAGAATATTGGCCAGGTATTTTGAAGAAGATTCCTCAATTGGGCTTTTATGTTTTTATCATGGTTAGACTGGGGCTATTGGTTTTTGGAAAGAATACCATAGAGGTGAAGTGCCTTTGTCATTCATATTAGGGAGTAAATTCTGGGAATGTAATTCATCATAGTGGATGTTAATCTTGATCACCTACCCAACGTAGTATTTTCCTGTTTCTTCACTTTGAAGTTATTTCTTCCTCCCTTCACATACCCATACTTTATTTTTTTTAAATCAAGTCATTAAGAGGAGTGGGGAGGGGGAAGGAAGGAGGTAAGTTTCACCTGCTTCAGGGGAGAATACAAAAATGGTTTGTGATTCTTTCATAAGGAAGATTTCTCTCTTTTCCTACATTTATTTACTTAATATTTTATTTATACAAATATGGACTTGTGGGTATTTGTCTTATACTTTGGACTGTAACTCAAAACTATGTTATTCATTTTGTTACTCAAATTTTTCCATCTTTGGCCATTGGGGCCTCTTTCTGGTTGGCTGTGTTAATATTTTAAGAGGCCACCAGATGGTTCTCAAGTACAGCCAGGATCTGGAATTCTGACATACACAATAG